>NC_089250.1:91759305-92959305 GCF_963930625.1 Muntiacus reevesi
TCATTTCTGCAGATGATTTTAAAGCACTACACTCTTTCTCTTATCTTTCTATGATTCCTATAACCCAACCTGGAAACTTTTCTTCAGCCCTTTTCTGTTGTTCAGATTGGATGAATTGTATTGATTTCTTATCTTTGTCATCTTCAACCTGTTACTGGATCTATCCAGCAAGATTTTTTAAATTTCAGTTGGAGCATTTTTCAGTTCTAATATTGTGACATGGTGTTTCTATTATCTATTTCTCTATTGATAATTTCTATTTTAATACTTATTTCAAGAGTGTGATTGTTCATTTGAACTTTTCAATAACAGCTTCCTTCAAGTCTATGATGGCAGCTACTGACTGCCTTTTTCCATGACAGCCGTTTTCATGGTTTCATATGCTGAGTAATTTGGAGTGCCTCATAGGGATTTTGAGTATTACATGATGAAACAACCAAGTCCTATGGAGTATGCTGGCATTTTTGTTTTATCAAGTAATCAATCTGTTTAGGCTCAGGCCCCAAGTCCTGGGGTGCTTCTTCCAGTGCCAGTTCAGCCTTCAAAGCTTTTGCAGTGCTCTTTGGACCTGCTTCACACGTACAGAATTTTGTGGTCCATCTGAGACCCGAGGTGGGGGGTCTGCCCGGCGGCCCACTCTCAAAGGTGCTCGGCTGGCTAATTAGGATCAGGGGACAGTGTGAACAAGGAGAGCAGGTGAGGGAAAGCTGGGGAGTTACAGAATATGTATAGCATTATTCCATATTTGTGAAAAAAAAAACAGTGTATATGTACCTCCAAGTGCCTGGAAAAAAGGTCTGGTTTCCTCTAAGAAGGGACGTAGAATATTGGTGAGAGGGTGGTGTTGAAAGGAACTTTGACTTTTTACTCTATACTTCTCTTTGAGTTAGGGCTTCTCTGGTGGCTCAGCAGAATCTGCTGCCAGTGTAGGAGATTTGGGTTTGATCCCTGGGTCAGGAAGGTCCCTAGAGAAGGAAATGGAAACCCACTCCAGTATTCTTGCTTGGGAAATCATATGGACAGAGGAGCCTGGTGGGCTATAGTGCATGGATTCACAAAGAGTTGAATGCAACTAAACAACAAATCTCTAAGTTACTTTTGTCCATGCCCTATCCTTTTGTAATTTTTAAAGCAATAAGGTATGAGGGAAAGACTGGGGAAAATGTGGAGTTTAATTCAAATTGTATACACTGAAAGTATCTTTTCCTGGATATAATACACCTTACTAAATATTTATCTAATGAAAAATACATTTAGGAGTCAATATAATCATTGAATTCCCTTCAGCCATTAATGTACTAATCAGAATTACTGCCCACAAAACAGAAGCTTAGTCTGTAGTATTAATGAACTTTATTCACATTTTTCCAAGTAACTGCAATATTAAGTACAAGCTTAAAGCAACATACAGTTCTTAGAAAACACCGCCTGAGTGCTGTGACTGTGGGTGCCCAGCCTTAGTACCTTCAGAATGTTAAAGTGAGTGCAGTGCTCAAAATACATACACAGCACAGGGGGACAGCTCTTAAAAACAGTTCTGCTAATTATAAAGAAATCCAAAAAGAGCCCTCTAGTGTATCACGCAGGTGTCCTGACTTTCAAAATGGAAATGAATAATAAAGGAGCGGCTTTCCAGGCTGGGAGGAAGCCTGGGCCTCAGCCCTGGACATGGCTCCTCTCACAGAATTTGGTACTAAGTGGACAGCTCCCTATTCAGCCTATTGCACAAAATCCATTTCAAATATTATACATGGTCACACTTTTCGGATCACTTTTTAAATACTATTTAACTGATCACAAGACTATGGTAAGGACCCATGAGTCAGGCTTTGGCAGTTTGATCCCAAACCAACTACAGAATCAGACTGTATAAATATTAGCACCATTTTTTAACTAGTCCAGTGAAATGTAAAACTGCCCACTAAGCTATTTTTCACTGAAGCAGTCAACAAGACAGTTGTTTTCACTTCTAACATATGCTTGGCCCCTCTTCCTCTTTGCCAGTAATACATTTGAACACTTTGATGAGCAAGTACTAACATTTCCGCTGATAAAGTTTATGTTCAGCACAGCCTCAGCACTCAAAAGCCACCTTTGTGTTGTGCATTTTAGCTGGGTCATGCAAACTCAGACAGCTAAAATGCACAAGAGAAAGGGGGCTTTTGGGTGCTGAGGCTATGCTGGACATAAACTTTATTAGCGGAAATGTTAGTACTTGCTCATCAAAGTGTTCAAAGCTTTCAAATTACTAGTAATCTACATCTAATGAATCAATGACAAAGCTATTTCATAAAAAGCACCACAAATGTGTGCTTACTACATTACAAGCAATTCAGATAAACTATACCCTATTTTACTTTTAGTAGACTTTAAAAGAAATGTATATAGGTACTTGGGAATTTTCTGGCAGTGGGCGAGTACAAGCATTTTGACACCTCATAAATAGAGCAGTCTTTTAGGTTTTAAAAGGAAGAAAAAGGACAGATTCCTAGTCTCATTCACCTCAGCCCAGCAGAAGTATTCTGGTGTTACTTAATATTCTATTATTGCTTTTAGTAAACACAGGAAATATGTTACAACAAGTTGTTTTAATTAAGAACTTAAAAAGTAAAATTTTAAAAAGAGACTCTTATGCAGCAGTTATTTTCATCTATATTTTAAATATCAGTGGATTCTCAGTTTCAAACTTTTCAACATGAAAGGCAATTTTAAATTACCTCACTGTTTCATAAGTTGTCTCAAGGAATAAGAACATGATCACAATGACATTAGTGAGAAGGAAAAAGTAGGCCATCAAGTCATTACAACTTAAAAATTTTGTAGGTTCAAAAGGTCATCTTTACCCCTAAAGAGAAAGAACAAAATGAAACCCTAACCAACTAATGACTTGGACACAGTAAGGGGACTCCTAGTCACTTCATATTGACTCATTCATTGTTCACGCACATTAAAAACACTTAAAAAAATCTTGTTCATTGGTCCTCTACTTAAAAGGGGGAAAATACTGGCCAATATCACCTTCTAGGTTCTTCCAGATCTGCATGTGGAGTTTGCAGTAGTAATTAAGCATATTAAATACAAGTCTGTGTTTTAAAGGAGAGAGTCTGGCTTGCTCAGGACCTTGAGGGATTGGGTTTCTAAGGCAGTCCATCAGCATGGACCTGAGCTACTCCCCACTTCCTAAGACTGTCAGCTACAATGGGAACAGAACACTGGAGCTGGTAGTTGAAACTATACATGCAGGAGGTTTTAAAGGAACAGTTTCCACCACCACATTACCACAGAAATTTCATCTTTAGGTACCTGCAGTGTTTAAGGACTATAATAACAGCAAGATTCACCAGAATCCCTAGCAAGGACATTTTGGACAACACACAGACCTTTCTCTTACTAAACATACATTGTAGTGACTAGGAGAACTCTATATATTCACCTCAAAATAACACACATATTTTAAGTTTTTTTAAAAAGCTCATGATTCTTCAATATGAAATTTGCAAAGCTTAATATGATTATGTAAGATGATACTGTGTGAAGATTTTATATGGAATGAAACATCTTTGTAGAAATCAACCATAATACTTCAAAGACCCAGAGTAAAAATATCAAGGAAATGCTCAAATGCACATCAAACACCAAATTTTCATTCATACATCTCTACATGGTAAGCTGGCAAAGTACTTTTTTCTCTTATCAGGAATTTAGCATTCATCCTTACTGTAGATTCCTACCTCTGCTAAATGGAAAAAATGTTTCTCAAAACCACTTTCTACCCCAGAAGCAAATGTCCTGGAGAGAAGGAAACACTTCATTGAAATGCTCACATCTATGCCCATACACAGAGCATCATCCCCTCACATTGGCGTCTACACAAAACCTACCAGCTAGGAACCTATGAGGAATGTATTTCAACCAAAAGTCTGAACAATGTACATCATCAAGGTTTTGTTATTGGTAAGTTCCATGGAGGAGAAAAGTAGGGGTGATCCACATCTCTAATAGGTAGCTTAAAATCTGTCTCCCATCCCCAATAAGTAAGACAATGTCAACTTACTAAGTGAAATTTTAGATTTTAAATTCTAAGTATCATTGCTAAACTCTTCTAGCAGAGGCAAAACTCCACAGTGGGTGAGTGCCAAAAGGCCAGATTGCAGCAAGTGACTGGTACCCCATTAAGTGTCCTTAAAAAATGTCAATAAAAAGTGACAGTCTTTGACTCAAAAGAAACTTCAGTACTACTTCTAAACATTTCATTTGGAATGCACTTCAACTAAACTATTAATAAGTGCCTAGATGACAATCTAAAGAGAAAGGATGACCCTCACCCAGTCCAGATAGTTCTTAAATATCACAGTCCACATGAAGTGGTGCTTGAACTGAAACACAAAAAAAAACATTTAATTGTTTAGGAACTACCAATGTTCTACAATGCTTTCACTATACATGGTATCAAGAGTAGTGTTGAAATTCAGTTTTAACTTGATGTTCTTTCCCAAAGCAAACTACACATCAGGAAAAGGAATCTTCTGTGGCAAGCTGGCGTAAGCTTGCCAGCTCTGGAATCTGAGGAGCTGTTCAGAACAGGAGGAAAACAGGCTTCACCTAACCTGAACCTAGAAACTGAAGTTAAGCATCTGTCAGCCATTTAAAGGCATGTGGTGTCAGTATCTTAAAAGATTAAGATGCTTTAAAACAAAACCCTTAGAAGAATATCAAAGATTTAGGGAATTCTCCTCATAAATAACTGAATGTCTATGGCTTCAGTTGTCACCCTACTCCTGAGGCAGGTGACAAGGATTCATCAAAAGAGACAATCTTTTGGACATTCCCCAAGAAAAACTTTGCATAATCAGTTGGTTTCTTAAACCTGTGTCCAGTTTCTTTTGGTAGTTTTTGTTTTGTTCTTTTCTTTCATTTACACTTTTAAAAAGAGGTTGTCCAAGCAACTGTTCCTTCCCTCAAGCTCTGGCAGAGTAGCATCTCATATACTCTGTCATCCATGGGTTCTCTGAGGAGGCAGGCTTGACCCGCCTATTTTTCTCCACATCAGCAGAGTGAGCCCGCTGCCTCTGAGCCGCCAGCCGCCTCTTCTCCACCTGCCTTCTGCTCTTGGCTCGCAGTGCCGATTCATGGATCTAAGGGGAGTCAGAATGAATGAACAGTGGCTTTGGCACTAATTTTCCAGAGTATTCACAATGAAGCTTCCTCCAGGTCACCTGGATCAGGGCAGAGGCAAGTCAGCCTCACCATATTCAGGACTTCTGTGAATAAAAGTTTCTCCAGAAGAGCCATTCCCCTGGGTTCTCTCTTACCCATTGTCAGAAGTAAAGAAACTCGGCAACAGAAAATGTCCACCAGACTGAATTTCAGTTTAAATGGTAAGCAACTAATCTACACATGCCTTGAGAAACTGGCTCTGGAAAAGGATTGGAACTCCTTAGCATTAAGCAAGAATAAGTATTCCATTGAAGGAACTTATATATTTTACAGTAAAATACTATCAAATTTCAAGATTTTACCACCTAAGATGTTTAATGAACCTCATTCAACTTAACTCCACGGGATTGCCAGAGGACAACTCTGTTGTCCTCAAACAGAGTTATTTGAGATAACTCTGTTATCTCAAATATCACTCCAAAGACCACCATCTGCTAGAGTTGAGAAGTCTGTTCAGTAAGACTTGGACCGTGGCACTTAATGAGAGTTCAAACAGCCTGCATCTCTGCTTCTCTTCAGGCCTTCTTTGCTTTGGGCTGGTGGATGCCGTTGGCGCTAACACAGTCATTGTTCTGTGACCCCACAGGTGAGGGGCCCTTGTCAGCTCTTTGACTAAACCTTGGGGGAGGGATGAGCAGGGGACATGCAATCACTCTTAATTTAATCCAAAGAGAAAACAGGAGTCTAGATAGATGTGCAGAACCACAGCAGATGCGATCTGATAGATAGCAAGAAAGGGGCTGAGGTGCGAGATGCCAGTTATCAAGTCCAACAGAGCAGGAGCCTCTCAGGAGACCAGACGCAAATCTAGACGGGCAGCTGCCAGCCCTGGCTACGCCCCTCGACTGTACCTCCTAGGCCCCAGGAACTTGAGAGCCCCGCGTCCTGCCCCTTCTCCACCCGGCTCGGTGTCAGTAAAACCTTCCAGCTACCAGTTTACTCCCAGCAAAACCCCAGTCTCTAGGTAGCTAACATCCTGCATCCTGTTTGCAATCAGATGCCCAGTCCCGGGCTTTCCTTGGCCCACCTGAGACCTACCATGTCCCAGAACATCACAGCAACCACAGTATGATAGCCAGTGCCAGCCAGGCCAACCCCACCCCCAAGGGGAAAGCAGAGAAGCCCGTTCACCGGCACCTACCTCCCGCACGGGGGCAGAAGCGCAGACGTTGTGAGTTTTCTGGCTTCCTGTGTCCGTCTGTTTCTCTCCCCACCCATAGAGGGCAAACGGGTGCTTCTGTTCTTTTATCTTAGTGGATGACCTCTGAGGACTCTTGATGGCTCTCCTGCTTCCTCGGGCAGCTAAGGCACTTGGTGGCTGCTGAGGGTCAGGACTGCTGACTGATTTTTCAGGGTCTCTCATCCTGATCTGTCGTTCAGCTTTCTCTTTTACATCTTTCACTGGCAGTGCTTTTTAAAAAAGATAAAACAGGATGGATGCTTTAAATTCAGGTTTACATATAATTACACATAATTTAAATATTTGGGATGGAAAATTCATAATGCCTAGTTAAGTCAGTAACTTTTTTACTTACAGCTCAATTCTACAAGTTTCACTTAAAATGGATGGACAGAAATAAGTTAGTCTATCCCATTTTAAAATCAACAATCAATACACCAAGATTAAACCAAGCCTATTCAAAATAACAACCATCATTGGCATTTTGAGGTTATGAGTCTCAATTGAATACTAAAAGCTAAAAAGCTAGAAAACACCAGGGCCTACTGGCTTTCCCCATGATAAATCCAGTCATTTTACCATCTTGCTTCAGGGACAGATCTGGATTTGTGACAACCATTCATCAGCTGCAAAAGGTTAGTTTTTAAGTTACTCAACTGGAGTTTGGGGATGGTACTGCTTTGTGATGCTCCATGACTGTGGAAAATGCTCCTTTCAGCTCTCCCGAGCTCCCTATAAGAGTTGGCTGGTGACCTTAACATGAAAAGCCCTCCATCACAATAAGGAGCGGTTTCCATAGCTCCTCACCTCCATGTACAGCTGGGTGCAACCAGGGGGAGAGCTGGGAAGAGGGCTCTTTTTCCTGATAACATGAACCAGGGCCCCTGGCCTACACAGTCCTAAATCTGTCAGCAAGGCTGGTAAAACTCTGGTGGGGAACGGACTGCCCACCTGAGGTATACTCAGATATTCAGGACACACTCGAGAACATAGCCATTTCCCCTAATTACCCTTTATGACTGTCCAGTCATTACTTCTATAGCCATCTGTGTAATCCTATATGACCTTATAATCTTACGTGATCTTACACAGGTTGTATTCCTCGTGTGAAGCCTAGCAAGCCTACGTCTATCTCTGAGTAAGAGCCCCTCGTGCCTCCAGGGCACCACCTTACAGACCCTCTTGCTTGCGAGGCTCCAGAATTTGGCTCTAGGTGGTGACTTTACAGGTTCCTAGGAACCTGTGAAACCAAACCCCATCGTTTTCAGGACACACTCATGTCCCTCACTCATAGTGGACCCTTCCCTGATGACATCCATGTAATCCAGACACAGTGCACATGTGTGAACCCTGACGCATCACCTGCATTTCTGTCTTCAGCAATGACCTTTATCTACCATATCATTTCCTTTATTACTAAGCATTTTAAATAGACAGCATGCGTCCAGCCCTGGGGTTCAGCGCTTCACACTGCTGTGCACCATATCTGTAAACCCAGCACTCAGGCTATCTGGGGACACATGAGATGCCAGTCTTACACTAAATTCTGAGAATCCAAGTTCCCCCAGCACTCAAACACTCTTCTGAGTGATGTGTCCACACCTCATCCTCTTTCCTCCCCTGGATCTAGGAAGAAGGGAAAGAGCCCATCAGGACCAAGACAATGGGAGGTAGAAGGGGGTCGAAGCCTGGCGTAGTTAAACACTGAGAGAGGGGGAAACAACTCCACTCATCTTCAGGGATTCATTTCCTTCTCTTCCTCTCCCAGCCCCCATATGTCTAACTCAGACCTTCCAGGGAGCATGTCCACAGGAGATGGTAACAATTTGGTTCTCGGGACAAGCTAAAGCCAACCAAGGAGAGATTAGGGAAGAATTCCAGCAAGTGGGGAACTGGCTTCTACAAAGACACGAAGAGAAGAAAGAATAATTAAAAATGACAGGTACATAGTCTATGGATGAAGGCATGAGTGGGTAGCAGCGGGGAGATGAAGACCTTCTATGCCAAACACAGGAGTTTTATTTTTCCTAAAAATGAAGAAGAATCACTGAAGGATTTTAGGCTGAAAAATGCTATGGTCCTATCTGCATTTCAGGAATGAGGCATCTAGCAACAAACATGCCCCAAAGAAGTGGGGGCAGAAAGGATGGAGAGTCCAGGGTAGTGGGTAACCCACAATGCTGGCAGGGGCAGAACAGGGAGAAAAGGCCCAGATAGTGCCCACCACCCCTGGCTGGTGCTCAGACTCACCTGGGCACCTGTGAACTGGGAGGTGGTACCCCGACCTCTCCAGAGAGCCCAGCCACAGAGGGCTGAATGGGCAGCTGAGTGGGTGAGGCTGGGAGGCAAAGAGGAATCCTGGGCCCCTACAGGGATTGGGAGTGGATGGTCACACTATCCTCCAGAAGGCCATCAAAGATGGGGAAAGGGTATTTGACGACTCAGGTATGAGACACCCCTGGGGCCACCAAGCAGGCCACAGCAGGACCCTTAATCAGGGGCCCAGAAGAGAATGTGGAATAAGATAGTCATAAGCGGGCAGGTGGGGGCTGAGGCTCAGATGCAGAGCAGATCCCCCAAAAGGAATGCAGAGTCAGGGGAAGGGGAGCAGAGGTTGGCCCCCTGGGACACCAGCGCCTACTGAGCCAGTAGAAGGGATGAGGAGAGTCACAGAGGGAGCCAGGGAAAGAACAGCCAGCCAAGTCCAGAAGCTTCCAGGAGAGAAGCTGGAGAAGGATGTTCAGAAAAGCACAGAGCAATTAACAGAGCCAAATTTTACAGAGAGGGCAGGAGAATGAGGACAAAACAAGACTGGGCATTCTAGGGTTTAGGAGACACAAACGACTATGCGAACACAAATAGCTACAAGGGCGCACTGCAGGGCGCAGGGGACACAGCCAGTACTCTAACTCTAGACGGAAACTGTCAGTCACCATGTGGTACACTAGGGCTTCCCGGAGAGCTCAGCTGGTAAAGAATCCGCCTGCAATGCAAGAGGCCCCGGTTCAATTCCTGGGTGGGGAAGATCCACTAGAGAAGGGATAAGCTACCCACTCCAGTATACTTGGGTTTTCCTGGTGGCTCAGCTGGTAAAGAATCCACCTGCAATGCAGGAGATCTGGGTTTGATCCCTGGGTTGGGAAGACCCCTGGAGAAGGGAAGGCTACCCACTCCAGTATTCTGGTCTGGAAAATTCCATGTATAGTCTATGGGGTTGCAAAGAGTCGGACATGCCTGAGCAACTTTTGACTTTCATGTTGTACACCTGAAGCATATAAATCAAATATACCTCAATAAAAAGATGGTTAAGTTTTATGTTAGGTGTACTGTATCACAATTAAATAAAATAAAGCAACATAAGATAAAATATCTACACAAGTTTTTTAAATGAGACTTGGCTCTGGGCAGTCAGGCTGTCTCACATGACAGAGAGGAGCATAGGGGATGGGGAGAACCAGGTCACAGCAGGTTGCAGATCAGGGAGACCCCAATGATCTCCTCACCATGGATCACTGAAAGGTCTGACATTAAAAACAGTAGTACCCACCAGAACCCAACACAAGAAACTAAAATCCTCTCTAGGGAGCCTGGGTCTCAGATTATTCCTACAGATAATTTTCTAAACACAACAGGCAGTGTCCTGGGGATAATGACCAGTCACACAGGAGACAAGACAGTAAGGAAGTCCAGCAGGAGCAAGAGACTTGGGAAAATGGGGTTATCACTGACAGGCCATAAAACTAACATGTATTTAAAGAAGGAACACAAGCTCAAAAATATCTGTAGCAGGAGAAAAAAGATGGAAAACACAGAAGAGAGAGAACTTATCACTATAAAATTAATACTTAAAAAACTCTTGAAACAGTGCCTGGTACAAGATAAGTGTATATACATTTCAAAATCCCATTCAAAGTTTTAAATAAAGTCATTTCCAGGCAAATAAAAACAGTGTCATCACCAGTTACTGTGGAAGATTCTAATAGCACCTTTCTCAGTAACTGACAAAAATCAACTCAGCCTTGATTTAGGACTATGCTGTTCATTACAAAAGCCATGACGCAGAGGTGACTTACATATAATTTTACATTAATCAAAATTAGCTGGAAACAAACTTTCACTCCCTCAGTTATACCAGAGTTCAAGTGCTCAAACATGTGGCTTGTGGTTAGCATGTTTCACAGTCCAGACAAAGAAACTGCCCATCATTACAGGAAGTTTGACTTGAACAGACTGGTTTTTTTAAACTATTTGAACAAAATTAATGCATCTGACCCAATGGGTACATACAGAATACTGCACCAAAACCACAGAATATACAATCTTATCAAGCACATGCAGAACATTTACAAGAATTTACCTAGCCAAAGCTATAAAGAAAATCTTAATAAAGTCACAAAACTGGAATCATACAGTATGTAGTCTCTGACTCGTGTGCAATTAAGCTGGATCATGCTCATCCTCAGTCACTTGAGTCGTGTCCAACTCTTTGCGACCCTATGGACTATATAGTCCGCCAGGCTCCTCTGTCCACAGGATTCTCCACGCAAGAATACTGGAATGGGTTGCCATGCCCTCCTCCAGCGGATCTTCCCAACCCAGGAATCGAATCCCCGTCTCCTGCTTACAGATGGATTCTTTACCGCTGAGCCACCAGGGAAGCCCTAGTTAAGCTAGATACAACAGCAAAAATATCTTTTACAATCTCCAGCTATAGGAGAATCCCCTGGTGGTCCAGTAGTCAGAACTCCATGCTTTCACCACTGAGGGTCAGAGTTCAATCCCTGGTTAGAGAACTAAGATCCTAAGTCTCGTGGCATGGCCAATAAATAAATAAATAAAATCTCCAGTTATAAAATTAACATTTCTCTTTTTTTCTTAAATTGAACCACAATATGGTATTAGTTTTAGGTTACAGCCAAGTGATTCCGTTATATAAATATATTCTTTTAGGTTACTTTCTACTATAGGTTATTATCAGATATTCAATATAGTTCCTTGTGCTATACAGTAAATCCTTGTTGCTTATCTGTTTTATACATGGTAGTTTTAATCTGTAATCCCATACTCCTAATATATCCCTTTCCTTAAAAAATTTCTAAATAATGCATTTGTCAAAAACAAATCATGATTTCACAAAAATGTCAATGTTGTCCATGTCATTGAGCTATACACTTAAAAATTGTTAAAATGATAATTTGTGTAGTGTGTTTACCACAGTTTTTAAAAATAAAAAAGTAATGGCAATAGAGAGCATCAACCCATTCTTATTAGAAATATTTCTAAAATTTTCAATAAGTATGATGCGGCTAAAGCAGTAATCAGAAGTAAATCTAGAGCCTTATATCAATATATCAGAAAGAAAAACAGGCAAGGGAAGAAAAAAAAAATTAATGATAAGCAATCCATCTTAAAATGTTATAAAAAGGGCTTCCCTGGTGGCTCAGTGGTGAAGAATCCGCCTGCCAGTGCAGGAGACATGGATTTAATCCCAGTCCAGGAAGCTCCCACGCGCAACAGAGGAACGAAGCCCGTGCACCAAGCTGCTGAGCCTGTGCTCTGGAGTCTGGGCACCGCCCTGCAGAGCCCATGCGGGACTAAGCCTTCACGCCCTCGAGCCTGCGCTCCGCCAGAGAAGCCACTGCAAGGAGAAGCCTGCATACGGCAATGAAGAACAGCCCCACTCCGCAACTAGAGAAAAGCCCATGCAGCAAAAAAGACCCCAGCACAGCCAAAAATACATTTAAAAATAAAAAAATATTAAAAAATTTATAAAAATAAGCACTAAAAAATGAAACGAAGGGGAAAAAAATCATGAACTAATAAACACATAATAAACAAAATGGACATGGCAAAGGGTTAGCTTGGAACAAAAATTAACAGAATTCACAAACCTCTAGCAAGTCTAACAAAAAAAGAGGGTAAAAAATAAAAATAAGTAAAAATAGAGCGAGTGAGGCCGTCAGGTTAAATGTGCACTGGTGACCCGTGATCGTAGTCCTTTCCTCTTCAAACCCCACTACAGTGAAGGAAGAAAGGCCAAGGAGCAGAGGGAAAGGACAACGAGCAAGCAGGCGATGACACCAGACAGATTCTGGAAGGTGCAAAGTGATGAGGAGAGAGGAAAGACTCATGGGACTCAGCAGGATGATGCAAACTCCCTGCAGGAGAAGGGCCCACGGGACACAGTGGCGCCGTGCAGTAACCGGCACTGAGGCACCAGGCTTCCCAGAAGGCGAGGCCCAGCCTCAGTCAGCGCCCCAGGCCATGTGCTCCAATGACAGCTTAACAAGTACGCGCCTCGGCTGAGAACCAGGGTCCACGCTGCATGCCTGTGAACCTGGGCAGATTTTTGTGAGCAGAGAATGGAGTGAAAGAGGTGCCCCATGGCTCCTGGAAATAAGCCGTGATGGGCAATACAGCAGCTGCCCAGCTATCTCTCAGGAGTGCTCACCATTGGAGGCTGGCCTGAAAGAGATGAGGAGGGCCAGGCACACGAAGAGGTCGCCTGCAAGTGTCTAGCAGACAGCTGCAGTCAGCATGCAGCAGAGACATGCCACGCCCTGTGCTCTGGCCAAATTCTAATTCACAGAAACCATGAGCTCACAGGTGAGACCTGGAACCTGAAGTACTAGTTTCCAGGGTAAGCCTGTCATGCAGTAATGGATACTCCCTCAACAGTCCTTCCTGTGGTCCTCAAGGCTGGTGGCTGCCCCCCACCCCCAGCCCAGGTCCCTAAAGGAGGAGGACCAGAGGGCAGCAGGCACAGGAGAAGGGAGGGGGACAGGATGAAAAAACAGGATGAGGTAAAGAACGGGGTCCTTCCTCCTCTCCCCCAGCTCTGTTCCCAGGATGCTGATGGGCAGGTTTGGCCCCCCGGCAGGAGGACGGAGGAGCAGGGTCTGGCAGGCTGACACAAACAGGCGGGCAGCCCCCGGAAAAGCAGCAGAGTCCCCCTATATCATAGTCACAAGCTCCTCCACGCACAGCTCCCAGAAAGCCCTTCAAGCTTCCCTCTTAAAGAAGCAGACAGGCTAAGAGCAAGCATTCGAGTACCTCCTTTAATAAGAAAGAGACCAAAATATAGAGGAAAAAACTAGGCTTGGAATATAAGAGATCTCTCAAAGGATATTTATGGCTTGGGGAGGGTGGGGGACAGGGGGGGAGCTGGAGAGTGGAGTTAGAGAAAAGGATGCTATTTTTTGTTAATTTTTAAAAGAACATTTGGGACAAAAAAGCAATCTCTTTGAAATTAAAAACCAGAATGGTAGAATTTAAAATTTCAACAGAAAATTTAGAAGATAAAATTGAAGCATTCTCAAAACAAAACCAAAGTTCCAATTTAAAAAAAAAAATTAAATAAAAATATTAGAGGTTTGCTCCAGGAGGCATACAAACCAGCTAAAACTAACTATCAAGAAAAAAATGAATAGAAAATTTTTTAAAGTTAAAAAAAAAAAAAGTTTAAGTCTTTTTTGGCCTCTCTGCATGGCATGTGGGATTAATTCCCTGACCAGGGATCAAACCCATACTCCTTGCAATGGCAGTATTGAGTCATAACCACTGAACCGCAAAGGAAGTCCCCAGAACAGAAATTATTTTAAACAGTACTAGAAAATATCACTGAACTGAAAGAAGTGTTTCTAGATTTAAAAGGCTCACCACGGGATTCCGCTGAAAGTCCAGTGGTTAACTCTGCACTCCCAATGCAGGGAGTATGGGTTCAATCCCTGGTCGGGAAACTATATCCCACATACCATGAGGTGTGGCCTAAAATAAGTTTTTTTAAAAAACTAAATAAAAAGTCCCACCAAGTTATCAGTCCAATGAATGAAAAATAACACACAGTATTTTTAAATACCTAGGATAAAGGGACTGTCCTAAAACTTGAAAAAAGAAAAAGGTCACATATACAAAACAAGTGTCAGAATGACATTGTGGTACTTCTCAACAATAAGACCAAAACCTAGGATTCAATATAATACCTTCAAATACTGAAATGTCTAACCTAGGAAGGCTCTATCTTGCCCAAATGGCAATCCAGCCTTGGATAAAGGCATTTTTAGAGTTCAAGGTGATAAAATTTTTACTTTCCTTTCAACATTTCTCAGGACTTGGAGAGGATGTGCTCCACCAAAAGGAAGGGAGATTGGAGGCTTCTAGAACAGGGATCAGATAAAGGAGGTAAGCAAAAGGAATACTCAGCAAACATGAAGAGAAGTCCCAGCTTGACAGCAGTGTCAGACCTGGACAGCATAAAGTCTAAATTAAAACAAGAGAGTCAAGGGTTCCCCAAAATTATTTCCCCAAGGAAAATAATGCAACAAATAGAACACCTAATGTGCCTGGCATATAATAAGCTTTACAATCCCACTAGACTATTTCAGGCTAAATTATAAAAGAAAAAAGAAAAGCAAACATAAAAGTAAAGTAATAATTACCTCTAGGAAAAACATAAATAGCAAAGAAAATATAATCAAAATGTACTGTATGGATCATCTGCAAATAACATTTACAGAGCCATGATCATGCAAATATAGAATAGTACTTAAATGAAATAGTCACATAGTTAATACTGTGGGACAAAAGAGGTGCTTGTGTATATCTAGGTGGGAGGAAGGGAGGGTTTGAGGAATGGCCAAGCTAAGATCTTAAACTAAATCATCTCCCATTATGGGAAGTCAATATACAATTTTCAAAATAAAAAAGCCAACATTAGTCTGAATGAGAAAATCGTTGGCCACAGCACTGAAAAGAAAGGTAAAGAGTTACTCCAGGGAGCAAGGGGCATGGATGGTGAATGGACCAGGATTACTTTTTCATTTTAAGCGTATTTTTAAAAATTATGCATAACTGGTTTAAAACTAAAATTGAATTTAAAAAGAAATGTAAATATGAAGAAAAGAACTGGAGACATTCTAGACACTCTTGAAAGCGTGTTGGCTACAGAGAGAAGGCACTTCACAGTGAACAAGCATTCCCACACCCACACCCCACACACAGGCGACTTCCCAACAGCTTTTTAGTACCATCTCTTAAATAAGAACAAGAAGCCAAGAATCATTAGACATTTGAGGAAAGCTGCTAACTTGAAATACAGGATTATAAATTACATTAAAAAAAAAAAAATCCAGAGAGAGAGAGGGGAAACCTGTGCCAAAAAAACATGCAAAAACTAAAAATTCCTAGTCCTCAGCAGGACAAGTGAGGATACTATACATACAAATCAAGAACAGAATACTATTTTTTTAAAAAGGATTAAAGAGAAGGAGAGAAGGAAGGAAAACCCAGAAAACAATTCAACAGGTTAAGACAGATGGAATGGAGGCCAGGGTAGAAAATTAGATATGTTTGTGAATATCCAACATCCAACTAAGGAGTTCAGAAAGAAAAGAGAAGAGAAAAAAATAGTAATAAGAAAACAATTCAAGAAAACTTCCCAGAATTACAAGATAGGAGTTTGACTGCAAGGACTCATGAAGCACATTAGAGGAAAACAGGCCTAGACAGAGGAAAATTTTCAGAACACAGAGGACGAAGAGAAGACCCTAGAAGCTTCCAGAGGAGGGAGCACGTTATCCATGAGGGATTATGAGTGAGAACAACATGGGAGTGTAACAGCTACTTCACAAGTCCCAGTACCAGACAGCACCACCTCTAGATTTTGTAGAGACAAAAGCTTCCAACCTAGAATTTCATGCCTATTCACAAACTTGCTGAATTGTGAGGCTAGAATCTTTTGACATGCAAGATCTCAGAAAATTTAGCGTCTCACACATCCTTTCTCAGGAAGGTCCTAGAAGATAATCTCCGCCAGGAGAGGATAAACCAGCCAAGAAGATGATGGGAGAGCCACACAACAGAGGGTCCTACAGAGGGAGGGCAGGTGTCCCTGGGGTGGCGGCCAAGAGCCCTCCCAAGAGGCAACAAGGCAGCATGCTGCCAGAACAGCGAGCAAGCCAGGTGGAAGTAGGTCAGAGGCCCCAGAGGGATGTCTTAAGATGGGGAGGGCGACAGTGATCCTGATGCGTTGGTGGCATTGCAACAGAAAGAAAAGGGAGTCACAGCAAACAATACAGGGCCGCCCTAAGCAACCTCGTCCACAGCCCTAACTGAATCTAACTAATTCTCTGATGACTACACCAGAGGGTGAGGATGCACCACGTGTACGGTTTAGGAGGTCACTGAAAGGAATGAAGGGCTTCCCAGGTGGCTCAGTGGTAGCGAATGCACCTGCCAGTGCAGGAGACGTGGGTTTGATCCCGGGGTCAGGAAGATCTCTTGGAAGAGGAAATGGCAACCCACTCCAGTATTCCTGCCTGGGAAACCCCATGGACTGAGAAGCTTGGTGGGTTACGGTCCATGGAGCTGCAAACAGTTGGACACTGAGCAACTGAGCACGCACACAGAAAGAATGAGAGCCAGTAGATAGTACTAAAAATCCAATTAAAAATCAACAGTCTCAATAAAAGCCATGTTGGAAAAGCAGACGTACACACCAAGGAAAAACCAGAGGACTGGGAAGGGGTCACCTAGGGAATAGGTAATTGGGATAGGGGAGGAGAGCTGATGTATCTCCGTACTAAGCCATACATAACCATATAATTCTATGTGTACATATGGCTTCAGTAAAGACAGGAACTAAACGTTTATGTTTCAGAGAAACTCAAAAGAGTGCTCATCATTCTGTCCACTTAAACACAAGGACTTTCAATTCTGCCAGACATAGGGATGAACAGAGGCTGTGATAGGCATGAGCAAAGCAAAAAGATTCTGGGATGGGGAGTGGTGAAAGACGAAACACTTTTTCTTCCGAGATTCCTAAACCAGAAATATTAGCAAAGAAGAAATTACCTCAGCCAGCTCCTGGGAGGATTCAGTGTCTCTAAGGGAACCAAAATAATCATGAACTCTTACAAACACAAGCCCCATACTCCATACTACAATGCTGTCTAAAAACTGCATTTATATACACCTGGAAATAACTGACAGCTCTTTCATAAGCAATGAAGGGAAAGAACCAAGGAGAGAGAAAAAGCTCATTCAGTCTGATTAAAGTGCATCTCATAATTGAGCTAGTAGCTCAGTGCCCCATACCCTCCCCATCTTCTGTTATTCAAACTTCTACCAAAGGTCAGGTGGAGAAGGCAATGGCACCCCACTCCAGTACTCTTGCCTGGAAAATCCCATGAACAGAGTAGCCTGTTAGGCTGCAGTCCGTGGGGTCACTAAGAGTTGGATACAACTGAGCGACTTCACTTTCACTTTTCACTTTCATGCATTGGAGAAGGAAATGGCAACCCACTCGTGTTCTTGCCTGGAGAATCCCAGGGATGGGGGAGCCTGGTGAGTTGCCGTCTATGGGGTCACACAGAGTCAGACACGACTGAAGTGACTTAGCAGCGAAGGTCAGGAATCAGTGGGAATTCATAAGTAACATGTGAGGATGGAGGGGCAGCCCTGCCACATGATGAACTGAGAACAGCTGGGAACAATATAACAAGACTCAACTTCCTCTCCTCCTCAGCATCTCACAGACAAGCGAGGATGAAACTCCTGAGAAAAGTCTGATCAGAGTACCACTGACAAGGTGGTAAACAAAAACAGTCATCGATCATTGATTCTGAGCTTCTATTTCTTCGTCTATAAAATCCAGGTAAACGAGGTGAAAACTACGGTCCTACCTCTTAGAACTGTTTTTGAGTGTTGACTAAGAAAATATATACTTTAAGATCGGTGACTGGATGCATGACAAGCTCTCAGGCCATTTTAGTTGTTTGGCTCACTAGGATCTCTTTAAAACTGAGTGACGTCGGGTGGTGCCTGGTCCAGGTTGGAGTAGAATAGAACCCCACGGGGTTCCTCCAGGCTGTGTCTGGGGCATACATTCAACTGGGCCCTGAGCACCAGCGCCCACTCGGCCCGCCTCACACTCCGACAGCCCGCCTCTGCGATCCTCCGGCAGCAGAGAAGGTGCAGGGCCCCGCAGGGAGCAGCAGATGCACCACCCCCAAGAGCCATTTTCCAGCTGCCGCTCCTCAAGCTCACAGTAAGTAGCAGCTGGAGGAGAGGAGGCGAGCGAGCAGCCGACAGCACCCGGCATTTAGAAGGATTATCTCCCAGCAGCGGGGATTTATGCAACAGTCTGCGGAAACAAATACAAAATATTCCTAAGGGAAAGCGCGGTCAGGTCAGGGTGTTAACACAAAAAACAACAGCCCCAATCACAAGACAATGCGCTTAGTTAGTTCCCATCCTCTGGCGGTCTGATGAAAGCTGGGCTCCTCTCATAAAACAAATGAGCGTTTAGAAATAAATAGATGAGAGTTTAGTGGTCCAGAGGCCATCAAGGCTACCTGGTGAAAATCTGGACTTCGCCAGCGGCACGTCTACGGCGTTCACAGCTGGCTCAACCCAGAGACACACTTTACGGAAATACAGGGTGGGACGGCGGGGGCGGGGCCGCCACCTTCCTTATTTTGTCAAGGGTGGCTGAGAATACGCCACCCTACCAAAAATAGATTAAATAAAATCAAGAGCTCGCCGGGAGCTCTCGCTGCGAGAAACGGCTGCGCGGTTCAGGAGACGAGCAAATCCAGTCCCGCGAGCTGGCCCCTCGCAGCCCCCTCCCCGGCCCGGTACCTGGCGGCGCCGCGTCCTCCGCGTCCACGGCGTCCCTGGTCTCCGCGTCCCCCGCGGCCTCCACGCCCCGCTCCTCCGGCCCTACGCGCGCCTCAGGCTCCGCGGGCGGCGGCGGCGGCGAGGCCGGGACGCACTGGGGCGCGGGGGCCCCGGTGCCCGACGACGCCGACGACGCCGAGTCGTCCGAGGCGCCGGCCTGGCCCCAGTCGTCCCAGAGCCAGGGCGCGTGCGCCTGCTCCAGCAGCCGGCGACCCAGGCGGTAGTGGCGCAGCGCACGGTAGCACGGCCCGTACTCGTCCCAGCGCGGCTCCTGGTAGCGCTTCATGTACTCGCTCTTCACGCCGCTCCCCGGGGACATGGTGCCCCGCGCCGGCCCCGAACGCCCGCCTTCCGCGCCGCGCGGTCGCCTACGGAACCCACGACACGACACAGAGGCACGCCACACCCCTCCGCCAGCCCGGCCCGCCGCGACGTTTAAACCCAGCGCCCCGCCCGGACAGGGCGGGCTGGGGCGGAGCGTGGGAGGGGAGGATGGGGGAGGGGTGGGGGAGGGAACGGGGGAGGGGAGGGAGCGGGGGAGGGGGCGGGGCGGAGGGAGCGCGCGGCCCGCCTGGGGAGGGGCGGAGACCTGGGGGGAGGGCGGCCAGGGGGCCAGGAAGGGCCGGGCAGCCGGGGCTGCCGGGCTCGGGGGTCACCTGGGAGGGCAGCTCGCGAGCTCGGAAGCCAGAGGCCGCGGGAGCCCGCGGATGGGAGGGGAAGAGGCAGGCGTGGGCGCGGAGAGCCGGGCGGCCTCGGGGTCTTGGGCACGGGGAGCGGGGCGGCCTCGGGGTCTTCGGAGCGCCCTCGGAGCGCGACGTGTGGGCAGGAGGGCAGCCCCGCTTACCTCCTTCTTGTGCCTCCAGCCGCGCGCCTCCGGCGGGTCCTCGGCGCGAGTGGCGCAGCAGCCAGATTCGCCCGCTCTCCCAGCGCTTTCCTGCCGAGCAAGATGTCGCTCCTGCAGCAGCCGGTAGGGGAAGGCGCCGCCTCAGCCCCGGGAGCAGTCGTCTCCAGCGCGCGCTCCCGGCCCCCGGCCCCCACCCCTCTCTCGGTGGGGGCGGCGACTTCGGCGCCGGGCGTGGGGTGGCGGGCGACTCGGCTGGCCCAGCACCCTCGCCAGGTCCCCGCCCGCCCGAAGCGCCCACGAACCCTGTTGTGGGAGGCGCTGCCCGGGGCCCCCGCCGCGTCCCGAGGCGTCGGGGAACGGAGCCGCCCACCAGCCCGCGACGCTGTGTTCTCTTCCCGACACTTGCCAGGGTCGCGCTTCCCAGAAACAGCCCCAAGTGCGCGCGTTGGCTCTTGCTTCCTGTCCTTTGCTCACAACACCTGTTACTCTGGCTTTTAACTCCTTTCACTGCTTTAGTGCAACTCCTTTCTTGTCGACACCCCGAACATTTTGTGAAGCTATTGGTTAAAACTGCCAAGCCACCCTCCCGGAGGCCCAGGTGCACCGAAAGCCTTGGCGGACTGGGTTGCGGTGTGCTAAGTATACATTGTTGCACTGATTGTTACAGTTTCCAGAGCGGTCCCGTGCGGATTCTTCCCCTTTATGAAAAGGAGCCTGGATACATTAGTAACAGAAAGATGTGAAAGAAAAGAAGTTGGGGGAAGTCAAAACATTAGCAGTTAAAAAGCAGGCCTAGGTTCTGGCTTCCATACTGGTTTTCCACCGACTCGCGTCTGTTCTCCCTTCTGCCTCCGCGTCCTGCCCCGCTCCCCATCATAACCGAAAGATTCATAGGTAGACACTGCCCAAGCAGGACGAGTCAACCTGTTCTGAGAACTTGAAGGTAGTTGTCCAGAAAATTAACACTAATGTTAACGGCAGTTTTCTCGAGAAACGCTTGTGATCTCCGCTGTTGACACTCGCACGGTGGCCCTGATTTCTCCCCTCCTCAACTTTACCTTCTATAGCTTGAAATAGCCCAGGAACCTGCTAATGCATTTCTTTTTAAACTGTTTTCCCATGGCTGCAAACAAAAGAACCTTAATAAATATATTAATAACGTGGGGGAAATGACAATGTGTGGCTACATCAAAAATTCAGAACACAATCTGTTTCAGTTAGCCTTGGTTGCATAATTAAGCTCCCTAAAACTTGTGTATTATTTCTCACAAAGATGTATTATTTCTCACAGTTCTATGGGTTGAAGTGAAGTGGCTCAGTCGTGTCCACTGTTTGGGACCCCATGGACTGTAGCCTACCAGGTTCCTCCATCCGTGGGATTTTCCAGGCAGGAATACTGAAGTGGGTTACCATTTCCTTCTCCAGGAGATCTTCCCAACCCAGGGATTGAATCCGGGTGTCCTGCATTGTAGGCAGACGCTTTACCATCTGAGCCACCAGGGAAGTCAGCTAGGCCATACCAAAGCTGGTTTCACTCTGCTGGTTTAGACTCAAACAGTTGCATTCAGCTGGAGGGAGAACTGGTCTGGAAGGTTCTACATGGCTTTACTCACATGCCTGACACTGGGGCTGGCTGTGGGCTGGGCTGTCTTGATACCCTCCCTGTATTCTTGTCCTCCAGGAGGTTATCCTAGCTTCTTCACCTGGCCCTTTCTTCTAAGCGGTTAATAGCAGAAGTTGGAAGGCCTCTGAAGGTCATATACATCTCTCCTGCTGCAAGCTAATGCTCAAATAAGTCCCAAGGCTAGCCCAGATTCAGAGAGCAAGAAACCCCACCTCTCCCTGAGAGGAGTAAATGCAAACTTAAGTTGCCAAATGGTGTGCATACTGGATGGAGGAATTTGTGGCTCTTTTTACAATCACACAACCACACACACACAGTATAGAAGGTATGACACCATTTTCTGTATAACTGAAAAATAGGGTTAGGAATGGTTTTTTTGTTTTACATTTGTCTATTGTGCAGATAGGTGCATGCCATTCATTCTAATTTTTAAAAGTATTATTATTCAGGGCTTACCACTTGGAAGTGACAAAAACCTGATTCAACTAACTTAAACAGAAAGGGTACTGATTGACTCTGGCAAGCCTAGACTCACGAATCCAGTCAATATCATCAGGACTCACTTCTCTCTCTTGGTCTCTGAGCCTTCCTCTGGGGGCTGGCCTTTTCTTCCACTACAGTGGACTTCCCTTCACAGCTGGAGAAAGTGCAACTTGTACTCCAAGCTTGTGTTGTCTTAGCTGAGGACCACCAGTCTTAGCTGAGGACCACCAGCAACAGACAACTTCTTAGTATTCCAGATATAGAGAAAACTTCTTGGCTGTCACCAGGGGTAGGAGGTGATATGACTGGCCAGGCATGGGTCATGTTTCCATGCCTATGAGTGGGGATAGGGTGGGAGGCTGAAACTGACAGCCCCAGGAGACACAGGGAACAAGGAAGGGCTGGCTCCCCAGAGGGAGGAGCAGTAGGCAGACAAAACAACATATGTTCATCCATATATTCGTCTTTGTGTTTAAAAAAAAAAAAAAAGGATGAGAAAGATCTAATTTGACAGCATGTGTGGGGAGAACCTTCTGGGACCTAGTTGACCATAAGTAAGATGCAACTGTTAAGACGCTGAATACAATCATAAGCAGTAGCCACAAAGTTGTATTTCTTTATCAGGGGCAGTAAACCTTTCCTGTAGAGAATCCTCTGTTCCCAGAGCACTGAAGGACTGTCTGTGTAGAAGACAGTGTTGTTTTGTTTTACAGATAGAAGTAGGACCGACAAGCAGAGATTAAAAGCTACAACTGTGGTAAATATGGACCTGTAACTGGTTTCTGAAGCAAGAGGGAGACTTTAGGGCTGGCCTGTGGCGCTCACAGAAGAAAGAGCGTAGAAAACAGACAGACACCAAAGGGACATCAGAGGCCGAACAGCAGGGTCCCCAGAAGGACAGGAAAGGGCTTTGGTAGAAGGAACCTTCAGTGAGAGGCAGCCCTGAATGGGTCCATCTACAAGAGAGAGCGGGAGCTGATAGAAAGGAAGGTCAATGCTAGACTCCGGAAAGGTCATAGAAAGATAATAGAGATTTGCTACCCAAATATACAGATTCCAGGTATGAAAACCTGCTAGTGACCAAGTCTGACAGCCTCACAGAGTGGCAAGCCCTGCAGGCTGGCCTCCTTCGGGGTGCTGGGCTGAACTTCCCAGCTCCCTGCTTCCAGAGTCCTGCATCCTGAGGCCCAGACACTGCCACTCCCTCCCCTCAGAGTGCCATCCCATCTGTGTCAATATCTGTATCCTTCTGAGCTAAGAGAGGCCGTCTTCTGAGAGCCCCCTAATTCACCCTTCCTTCCCCCTGAGGTGTTCTTTCCAGGCATGTGCCTCCTGCCTTTCCTGACCCCTCCCAGCCGGTGCTCCATCAGCTTTCATCTTCCCTTTTGTCTCTGGATTTTGCTTCTTTTTCTGTTTCCCTCTCCCTTGCCTTTTCCCTCACCTTCTGTCTCCAAACACAGACTTGGGAATCCACTATCCACTCTATGCTTTTTATAAACCCACCCCCCAGTGTAGAAGCTCACATGCTAATGTGCTAAGTCGCTTCAGTCGTGTCCGATTCTTTGTGACCCTATGGGCTGTAGCCTGCCAGGTTCCTCTGTTCATGGGTTTCTCCAGGCAAGAGTACCTGAGTGGTGTGCTGTACCCTCCTCCAGGGGATCTTCCCAATCTAGGGATAGAACCCATCTCTTATGTCTCTTGCATCAGCAGGCAGATTCTTTAGCACGAGTGCCACTTGGGAAACCTGTGGATGCTACAGATGCTAGATATTTTCCACAGCATCCTTTGCAGCTATAATGTAGGCCTGTGACCTGAAAGTGAAAGTCGCTCAGTCATGTCTGATTCTTTGTGACCCCATGGACTATACAGTTCATGGAATTCTCCAGGCCAGAATACTGGCCTTCTTCAGGGGATCTTCCCAATTCAGGGATCAAACCCAGGTTTCCCACATTGCCGGTCGATTCTTTACCAGCTGAGCCACAGGGGAAGCCCAAGAGTACTGGGGTGGGTAGCCTATCTCTTCTCCAGTGGATCTTCTTAACCCAGGAATTGAACATGGGTCTCCTGCATTGCAGGTGGATTCTTTACCAAATGAGCTATAAACTGCTAATCAGATACTCCTGCCCTAGGCTTGGAATCAGGGTCTGATGGTGCTGAGAAGCAAGGACCAAGAAGGTTTCTCTTTGGCTGAAATGCCAATTTCAGAGCCAGGTTCCTGGAGCAGTAGTGACCCCAGCACTTGGACAAATGCCCTTGTCCAGAGCCAACAGTGTCAGGGATGCAAGCTCCATTAGTCTCCACTGGTGTTCTTCCTCTCAGAGCCCCAAACCTGTTCCAGAGACTCTGGAAGCCACCCAAGCAGTGTTTAAATATTAATATATGTCTTTTCTCCTAAAATTAGCAGTGTTGATTTCTCTGAGCAAGCGCCCTGATGCACTGGACTGTCCTAATTCCTTCCTCCTCACTGACTGGTATCTGGTTTCTTTGGCAGCTTCCTATTCCTCCTCCTCTGTTTTCTTAAATGTGTCTATTTGTTTATTGAGAGGTGTGCTGGGTCGTTGCTGCTGCTCTGGCTTCTCTAGTTGTGGCGCGCAGGCTTCTCATTGTGCTGGCCTCTGTTGTTGCAGGGCCTGGGCTCTGGGGCACACAAGCTTCAGTAGATGTGACTCCCCAGCTCTTGGGCACAGGCTGAGTAGCTGTGGTATATGGGCTTGGTTGCTCCACGGCACGTGGGATCTTCCCAGATCAGGGACCAAACTTGTGTCTATTGCATTTGGCAGGCAGATTCTTTACCACTGAGCCACCAGAGAAGCCCTCCTCCTCCTCTTTTTTAAATTAAGGATTCCTCATTGTTTCTGCACTTCTCCCCACATACGTGCAGAGTAGTGATGCCTGTGTATGCTGTGGCATCAATGCCTCTGTGACCCCCAACCCCCAGGGCCAGACCACTGTGCAGCTCACTGGCCATTCCCCCTTGGTGCACAGCTTGCCAGAAGCTCATATTCAGTGTTCATTTTTACCATCTTACTCTTCCCACCAAGCCCTTTGTCTCTGTTCCCATTTCGTTAATGGCATTTTCATTCTCCCAGTCATAGAGTCAAAATGTCAGGGTCATCCTAGAGCCTGGGTGCCCACATTCTAGGCTAGGGTGAACTTGTCCATCAGACAGTGCCTCTTGAGTTCAACCCCCTTATCACATTGGTCAGGGATGGGAGGCACAACTCAGGCATCATGCCCCCTTCGTGCCCTTGCAGAGAACAAGGACCTGATCCAAACAAAGGGTCTGCAGCAAGGGCAGAGCCAGCTGTGTCACTGCACCTCAGCCCCACCCCCATGCATGACTGCCAAGGGAAGCCACTCCTGTGGCTCGGGATGGGATGGGGCTGCCAGAGCCACAGGGTGGTCCAGACTGCTGAATGTGGGCAGAGAAAAATCATACTTTTAAAAAATCATTAAATACAACTCAGTACTGTTTAACTGCCCTCTTTTTCTTCTTGTCTACAATGGAGGTAGTCAGGGACTACAATATAGAAAAATACATATGAACAGTTCCTTTTTTGTGGATAGGATCTGGGTGAAACATTTGTTTCACTGGATCAGTCCTGGTGGTCATAACCTTATGTCTGAACACCGTACCAGCAACAGAAAAAAAAAAAAAATCAAGAATATGCATTGAAAACAACAGAATATTTAGCTTGAGTTCCTGCCAAGAAGCCTGGGGAAATACCCCCAGCTTGATAGCCTGGAGCCTGTTCTTGAGAAGAGGATTCCTGAATAGCAAACCCCAACCTGTGTGCAAAACCGTCTGTCTATGCAACAGTGAGGTTGCCCAGACTCCTACTTATCTCTAGGGCTCTGGAGTTGTTCACTTCCTGAGAAGAGGAAAAGAGAGGTTCTGCACCAGGACCCACTGACCGCAGACCCTGGCCTGGGCCCCCAGTTGAGCTCTGGCCTGAGAGGCTACTCAGCCCTGGGCCGGCTCTCAGGTGAAGATGCATCTCAGTCTGATCAGGCCACTGTAACAAAGCATCACACACTGGGCAGCTTATCCACAACAGACCTTTATTTCTGACAGCCCTGGTCAAGCTGCCAGAATGGACAAGTTCTGGGGAGAATCTAGTTCGTCCCTCACAGACTGTGTCCTCATATGGTAAGAAAAGGGGTGAGGGAACTCTCCGGTATCTCTTACGATAGCAGAATCCCATTCATGGGGGCTCCACCGTCAGGACTGAACGGTCCTCCAAAGGCCTTACTCACCCCTTAGTATCATCACCTTGGGGGGTAGGTTTCAACATATGAACTAGTGGAACAAGGGCATTCCGCCCATAGCAACCCCTTGCTGCCTCTCATCTTCTAAGGCCTTTCTGGAACAGCCCCCAGCTCCTCCCTCCCTCCCCCTCTCCACCCTTCCCCTTCCAGTTCTGCCTGTCTCCCATTCCTTGGTGTTCCCACTCTTGGTTCCATCTAACAAAGAAGCAAAAATATCCCCAATTACCTTGACTACTTGATAATAAGCCATCAAATCCAGAAACAGTGTGATTACCATGGCAATTTGTCAGAACATGGAATTCTGTGTGCAGCTCTTCTGACAGCAGCAGGAACGCCTGTTTTGAGAGTGAGCCCAGACTCATATCCCGACTGTCTTGCTCTGTGTGGGAATGCTGAGCCCAGGACCACCTAGCTGTGTAAGTTTCTGAAGACACTCTTGGCCAGACTGCCTGTATTGCATCAGCCCATCACCATGCATGTAAGGATATCTGTCTTTCTCTGAGGCTTCAGAATTGTCATGAGAGGATGACATTCTTAGTTGAGCAGCACAGACTCCCTACATTTCAAGTCCCCCTGCCCCCCCAGGTAACAGGGTCTCTATCTCTACCAGGCTGGGGAGCAAGAAAATATCTCTCCTGGAGGATTCCCTATTGAATATGCACTCTCTCCATGGCTCTAGGATTCCAAAATCTATTTTTCCCCCTGTATTCTAGCCAATTTGGTAGAAAACCACGTACTTCAAGAGCATTGCTCTGGCCCCTCACAGAACTGCTTTTTCGGAATTGCATCTGCACAGAAAACAGCCAGACAGAACTGTTGGATCTGGAAAGGGAGGTGACCTGGTCCTCACTTTGTGCATAATCCTCTGTGACAACCCATGGCAGAAAGTCATCTCAGTCTTTTATTGACAAGCTGACTAGTTTTTACATCTTGAACATTGGAAATTCTGATTTTTTTTTTTCTTTGCTTCAGCTGCTATTAAGTATAGAGCCAAATTTGTGGTGCACTTTTGGGCATTAACATACCGGGGCTGTATTCTTTTCCTTACTCTAAGTTCCTCTCTTACAGATTTGATCTTCTTGTATTTCAGAATCACATGCATTTCAGAAGCTGACTTAAATTTTTTTTTTATTTTTGAAAATTGTTATTCTCCAAAATTCATGTAAAATGTGAACTTTTTAATTCATTGTGTTTTGCAGGAAATATGTAATATTTAATGAGATGTAATATGAGATTAAATATGTAATATGTAATGAGATCCTACACAGATCTCACATTGGTGTATAAGATACATGCTGCTGCTGCTGCTGCATCACGTAAGTCGTGTCCGACTCTGTGCAACCTCATAGATGGCAGCCCACCAGGCTCCTCCATCCCTGGGATTCTCCAGGCAAGAATACTGGAGTGGGTTGCCATTTCCTTCTCCAATTCATGAAAGTGAAAAGTGAAAGTAAAGTCTCTCAGTCATGTCCGACTCTTTGAGACCCCATGGACTGTAGCCCACCAGGCTCCTCCGTCTATGGGATTCTCCAGGCAACAGTACTGGAGTGGGGTGCCATTGCCTTCTCTGAGAAGATACATAAGAGATATTAAATAGCTTAATTGGAAATCAGTATCTAAATACACTTGAATCCTGAATATATATATGTATATATATCCATTTAAACACATATATATGCATGCATAAATGAATCACTTTGCTGTAAACTTAAAACTAACACAACATTGTATTAGGTTGGTACAAGAGTAATTGCAGTTTTGGACCCATGAATTTTAAATCATTATAACTAGGCTCAAACACATTTTTATTCATCAAAATAGGAACCATTAAAATCAGCACATCTTGCATATGAGAAATAAGTTTGTTTATCCCTGCAGCATAAAAATCCATGCTTTAAGATTCAACAAACTCTTGGAAAGCATTTTCTGCCTCCTGCTGGTTGTGGAAGCATTTTCCCTGTGCATCCATGGGTGCTCCAGGCAGAAAGATCAACTGGCCATGACCTGAGCTGAAGAAGAAGCTGTTCAAATGACAGCAGGTTTTGAACCAGGATCAGCGACTGAAGCACCGGGTGTCAGAGCTGTGAGCATGTTTATGCAGTACCACCTCAAGAAGTGGGCATCCAGTGCCAGCATGACTCTGTCTGGGAAGAAGCACAGAAAACTCCTCCAGGAGATCAGGCTTGCCTGGAAAGAGAAAGCAGTCATGGAAGTGGACTAGTGAACCACACCCCAAATCAAAAAAGAAGACAAAAGCTCCCTAGAATGTAGGCATGGAGGACTTTGAAGATAAGAGCTAACTCTGAATCTCACCCTCCTACCAGATTCTTAGCTGGACCCAGGAGGACTTGATGGTTGTTTCAAAAGACTGAAGAAAGCATTGCCCCTTTTCAGTCTCCACATATTTCTCTTCCATGATGGTCTACTGCCCTGTCCTGAAGGGATGCATTGAGAAGAGTGTAGAAAAGAAAGATTGGAGAGGGAGTTCTATGCAGTCAACTGCATTTGTAATAAAGCCCTAGCAATCTCACTGAGATGTGTGTGATTAAATGTAGGAATGGGGATGGGCCAGGAAAAGGGATGATGAGCATGGAAACAACAGTTGGGAAACAGGACCCACAGTGCTTACTTGAGCAGAGGCAATAAGAGTTAACCTCTTGATGGCCCTGTCTCCCCAGTGAGTGATACTGCAACTTTCTATTTCTGACAAAAATAAAGATTATTATGGAGATGGCAGAGGAGGAAGGGCTCTTGATACCAGCCCTGCCACTTCCCCTGTGTGACCAAAGTGGACAAGTGACTGTGATCATCTTTGCTTCCTTTGCTGGATTATATTTTTAATAAAATGAACAGTCTTTATCACAAAAAAAAAAAAGGTTGTCAAGATGCTTGAAGAAGTGGTAATCAGTTGGCAAGTGGTCAGGTGAATACGGCAGATGGGGTAAAAATTTCATAACCAATTCATTCAACTTTTGAAGGATTGGTTGTGTGACCTATGGTCAGACAGTGTCGGGAGAAGAATTGGACCCATTCTGTTGACTAATGCTGGCTGCAGGCTTTGCAGTTTTCAGTGTATCTCATCTATTAGCTGAACATGCTTCTCAGATATAATGGTTTTGCTGGAATTCAGAAAGCTGTAGTGGATCAGACGGGCAGCAGACCACCAAACAGTGACCATGACCTCTTTTTGCTGCAAGTTTGCTTTAGGAAGTGCTTTGGAGCTTCTTCTCAGTTCAGCCACTGAGTTGGTTGTTGCTGGTTGTTGCATAAAATCCACTTTTTGTCCCATGTCACAAATTGGTCAAACAATGGTTCATTGTTGTCCCATAGAACAAGAGAAGACAGCACATCAAAACAATGATGTTTTTATTTTCAGTCAGCTCATGAGGCACCCACTTACAAGTTTTTTCACCTTTCTTTCAAATGCCAAATGTCCATAGAATGGTCAACGTTGAGTTCTTGGGCAACTTCTTGTGTAGTTGTAAGGAGGCCAGCTTTGATGACTGCCCTCAGTTGGTCAATGTCAATTTTTGATGGCCAGTCACTGTGCTTCTCATCTTCAAGGCTCTCATCTCCTTTGCAAAACTTCTTAAACCACCCCTGCACTGTACATTCATTAGCAGTTCATGGGCCAAATGCTTTGTTGATGTTGCAAGTTGTCTCTGTTGTTTT
Organism: Muntiacus reevesi; assembly: GCF_963930625.1. NCBI lineage: Eukaryota > Metazoa > Chordata > Mammalia > Artiodactyla > Cervidae > Muntiacus > Muntiacus reevesi. The sequence goes on from NC_089250.1 coordinate 91,789,273, forward strand.
ATGACCCATTTTGAACTTGAATTTTAAAAATTGCTTGAATTTACTTTTTGTCTAGCATCACTTCTATAGTCTGAAATATAAAATAAACAGCAAGTAATAAATCAATAGCAAAAAATAAAGTGAGGAATGGACATTAAAGTGATGCAAAAATATTAAATATATATATGTACTGTTGTTGTTTAGTTGCTAAGTTCTATCTGATTCTTTTGCAACCCCATGGACTGTAGCCCACCAGGCTTCTCTTTCCATGGGATTTTCCAGGCAAGAATACTGGAGTGAGTTGCCATTTCCTTCTCCAGAGGACCTTTCTGACTCAGGGATTGAACCCACAGCTCCTGCATTGGCAGGCAGATTCTTTACCATTGAGCCACTTGGGAAGTCCCATGAATGTATGTGTGTGTATATATAATTTTTGAATTGTGGATGAGTATAACAAACCATAAGTAGAATGGTAAAAATTAAAATAAACACTTTGTATTTCCACTCTTTACACAGCAGTGATAGCTTATGGTGAATTATGTCAGATTTGTGATCTCTGAAGAAGAAGATTTAGCTTGGGGACAACCAAGAACCAGGTTTGATCACTCAAGAACTTTTGTATAGCAGATTTGGACAGAGAAAGCTTCTGACACAGACATCAAATGGGGGGTGGAGAGTGTCCCCCTTCCTTACTAGTCTTAGCAAGGAGCTATATACTTTTTCAATTGATTGTTACAGTAAATAAAAAGAATATCTCTAGGTTGTAAATGTCTTAACAGGCCCACTCCCACAATTTACATTTTAAGATAACAGGATTAGAACTAACAATAGAAAGATCTTACCAGAAAAGCACGAGAGTTCCAGGAAAACATATATTTCTGCTTTACTGACTATGCCAAAGACTTTGACTGTAAGGATCACAAGAAAGTGTGGAAAATCTTGAAAGAGATAGGAATACCAGACCCCCTGACCTGCCTCTTGAGAAACCTGAATGCAGGTCCGGAAGCAACAGTTAGAACTGGACATGGAACAACAGACTGGTTCCAAATAGGAAAAGGAGTACGTCAAGGCTGTATATTGTCACCCTGCTTGTTTAACTTATATGCAGTGTACATTATGAGAAACGCTGGGCTGGAAGAAGCACAAGCTGGAATCAAGATTGCCAGGAGAAATATCAATAACTTCAGATATGTAGATGACACCACCCTTATGGAAGAAAGTGAATAAAGAGCCTCTTGATGAAAGTGAAAGAGGAAAGTGAAAAATTTGGCTTAAGGCTCAACATTCAGGAAACTAAGATCGTGGCATCCGGTCCCATCACTTCATGGCAAATATATAGGGAAACAGTGGAAACAGTGACAGAATTTATTTTGGGGGGCTCCAAAAACACTGCAGATGGTGACTGCAGCCATGAGATTAAAAGAGGCTTACTCCTTGGAAGAAAAGTTATGACCAACCTAGATAGCATATTAAGAAGCAGAGACATTACTTTACCAACAAAGGTCCATCTAGTCAATGCTATGGTTTTTCCAGTAGTCGTGAATGGATGTGAGAGTTGGACAATAAAGAAAGCTGAGTGGAGAAGAATTGATGCTTTTGAACTGTGGTGTTGGAGAAGACTCTTGAGAGTCCCTTGGACTGCAAGGAGATCCAACCAGTCCATCCTAAAGGAGATCAGTCCTGGGTGTTCATTGGAAGGACTGATGTTGAAGCTGAAACTCCAATACTTTGACCACCTGAGGCGAAGAACTGACTCATTTCAAAAGACCCTGATGCTGGGAAAGATTGAAGGTGGGAGGAGAAGGGGACGACAGAGGATGAGATGGTTGGATGGCATCACTGACTCAATGGACATGAGTTTGAGTCAACTCTAGGAGTTGGTGATGGACAGGGAGGCCTGGCATGCTGCAATCCATGGGGTTGCAAAGAGTCAGACACAACTCTGCGACTGAACTGAACTGAACCAGACAGACACTGTAAGATGACAGGGTTAGTCAGAAGTTTCTTAAGAAGGAGAAACATGTCCTCAATCAGGATACATTGTTGTCACATAATCACTGGCACAGAGTTGAAGGAAGAACATACCCTTGAGCAAGATGAGTTGTTTTGTTGTGTAATCATTAACTCTGGGCTTAAAAAAGAAAAGTTTGTCCTTTTCTTCTCTTGGAGAACCCCAGACCCCTTTCTCATCCTTTGGGATCCCAGACTTCTTTTCAACCTAAGAACTGACTCTCATTTTCCCCTTTTTCTTTTATCACAATTATGTTGCCAAGAAAAAGGGGTGGTGTTTTCATTCCATAACTACTTCCTGCTGGCATGGGGTGCTGTCCCTAAATTGTCAAGTCAGCGTATTCCCCTGACCCTCATATTGAGAGTCTCTGACCCAGGGGCCCCAAGTAATAGTTGAAGGAGGCTGTGGCACTCTAGGAGCCTGGACAACCATTTGTAACTTAAAAGCTTTCACACGGTTAGAAACAAGTCCAGTTACAGTTACAGATGCAGGGAGCAAGCAGTAAAAACAGAACAGTTAAGAATTGTTATGATTAAGACAGTTTTCCACCATGGGGGCTAGTTAACATTTCCCAAAGTGAGGCGACTGAGGCTTCAGGAGAATCCATAGCCTGAATCATCTTGGTCATGTGCTTAGTAAAGTGGGTAACATTAGCGCTCATATCTGGTATATGTGTGCAGCACTGGGTGTGAATAATGGCACAAGTTCCTCCTTGTGCAGCCATTAGAATGTCTAAAGTCAATCTGTTTTGCAAAACCACCTTTCTAATTTGTATTTGTTCAGCATTAAGGGCTGAAATAGACTTTTTGAGAATCTTGTAAAGCCCGTTGAGTAAAGTTAGTCAGAGCATCAACTTGTAGCATAACCTCTGTAGTTCCCAGAGAGGGAACGAATTGCAGCCAGATAATCGTACCAGTGAAATACATACCTTGTCCAGTGAGTTTTAAGGCGTGGCAGATTAGCAGGCTTCTCTGGAAACTGAAAACATGAAGTCATGAATAAAATCTAGACCTAGGGTGCATCTCCCTATCCAGCCAGGGGGAAGCCATGCCCATAGGTAAGAGCCACACATCCAGTGGGTCCTGTCTGGAGCAAGCCAGCATGACTGAGGGATCCAGTCCCAATTAGCACCTGGCCAGGCAAAAGGAGGACCTGAACTGAGATTGGAACACACAGGAATGATTACACTGCTTGTTTCTTGGGGCAAAAATCCCAATTGTTTCCAGTCGTTATAATTAAGTTGTTGACTCACTTCGGGGATGGCTGTATTGGTTCCCAGCATATGGGGGTGTTAGATAGTAGGTGTCCCTTTTCAGGAGTTAGCCATATGACCTCATTCCATATTTGATAAACATGAGAGAGAAAACCACCAGTTCTAGACCCATTTACCTACTTATGTGAAGCAAAATAGTCATTAAACCAAAATAATGTATAATCAAAGTTAAAAGTCAGACAATAAAGTATAAGGATTAGGTGCCATGCGGTGTAAAGAAACCACAGCCTCATTTATTATTCATAAATCTTGAACTAGTCTCCATTTATCATTTGACTTTTTTTTACACTCAAAATAGGAGTGTTGCATGGGCTGTTACAGGGAATTAATAGCTTTTGTTTTTCAATGATGGGTTTTAACCCTTCCTTCACCTCAGGTTTCAGTGGATACTGCTTTTGATATGGAAATAGATGAGGGTCTTTAGCTTGACAAGGATAGGAACAGTATTTTGTGCTCGACCCACAGTTTTTCCATCAGTCCACACTCTAGGATTTACATTTTGTTGAAATAATGGGAGAGAGCAGGCTCCATACTATGAAAACAGAGGCCTGGACCTTGCTCAGTACATCCTACCCAGAAGGCATGAGGGAGAGACTCCAGCACAATCAGAAACTCATGAGAAACAGCGTGGAGTCCCAGTTACAGCTTAAAGGATGACTGAAATAATAGCGTTTGGCTCATCCAGACAGCCCCAGTAGAGGATCGGGAGGAAAGCAGGCTTCAGTGAGCACAGAGAAAGTTGCCCCAGTGTCCAAAAGAAACTCAACTGACTGGCCCCCCACAGTTATTAATACCCGGGGTTCCTCAGGTGTTATTAGGATGGGGACTCATGTGGGGACCTCCAGGCACCTTCAGTCCTGGTTGTTCTGAGTGTCTGACCCCTGAGGCCCACGCCTCTGGGGGAAGTCTCTCCTCCAGTGTGGTCCTTTACAGACTGGACAGGGAGCGGTGGCGGCTTCAATGCCTAAGGGCAACCTCGCTTGAGATGGCCCTCCTTTCCATAGTAATAGCAAGGCTGTCCCTTTTCACCTGGGTTCCTCTGGGCATTTTTGAGGCTATTTTAGAACGGATCTGAAAGCCATTGTTAGGGCTTCAGTCTTCCTGGTCTTTTTCTGCCTCTTCTCCTCCTCCTCCCTCCCATAGTAAACTGTCTGAGCCAGTTGCACCAGTTTATCTCAAGACTGATGTGGTCCGAATGCCTGTTTTGGTAGTTTACGGTGGCTGTCTGGAGCTGACTGAGTGAGAAATCTCTTTTAAGATCATTCCTCCCTCTGTACTTTTGGGGTCAATGTCAGTAAACTTGTGGAGAGCCTCCCATAGTCTCTGTTAGGAGTTGCCTTTTCTCCCAGTTCTATGTCAGCCAACTTAGCATAGTTTAAAGTCTTAGCATGTGCTTGCTCGAGTCCTTCAAGAGTACATCTGACAAAGAAGGCTCTGATCCTATCTTCGTTTAGCTATGTTATAGTCCCAGTCTAGCTCTGTTATGGGAACTGCTCAGCTCCCAGGAGGGAGGAGGGCTATTTTGTGTTCTCTCTTTCCACTTGTCTCACATTTAAGTCATTCATCTCCAAAAGTAGTAGCTTCCCCCAAAACTCGAGCTCTTGAGTCAGGAGTCAGCATCTGTCCCAAGACATATGTTACATCTCTCCAAGTAAGATCATAAAGTAAAGTTAGTCCCATAAAGGCTTCTATGTACTTTTTGGATCCTCAACCACAATTGGGACTGTTTGAATTTCTACTGAGGCTGAGGCAACCCCTCCTGGAAGGGTGGCCTGATTCTCAGTCTGTTCAATTGGAAGCTCCAGATCCAGGGGCAAAGTAAGAGGACAGGAGGGAGCCGACTGTTTCGCACCCAAATCTGCACAAGTCTGGCATGTCTCACAGAGAGAAAAAGAGCAACACATATGGCACGTCTACCCATTTCTCTTGTTTTCTACAGAACCAGTCTAATTATAAAACAATATTATAATTAAGATGCCCTCCAACCAGCTAGCATTCCCCTTCTTCCAAAGGATACTGTGGCCATTCTGTATCACAGAAGAAGATCAGACATGTCTTTTTTAAACTCTGGGGATCAAACTTGTCCCAGTTTTTTAAAAAATACTTTTTAAAGGAGTAGTTCTTGGAACTGCTAGCTCCCATCTGTAAGAGAGAAAAAAGCAGCATCCACGGCCATGGCTTTTTTCCACCGGAGGTGTCCCTCCCTGCTTTAGATGAGGGTGGAGACAGACTTTCCAGCGAAGCTTTTCTTTCCTGGTCTGACTTAGTCTGTCCCTTACTGACACAGGCACCTTACTCTTTCCTATCAGCCCACTCGTTCTACCATTGAGGCAGGGCAGAGATGCACCAGGGGTAGACCTGGTGGCATCCCAAACTGATTTCTAGTTTCTTACCACCAAGACCTTTGTTTGATTTGCATTTTTCCTCTGATGCCACCCAGAGTGTAACAGAGTAACTTTCCAGAATATTTCCCAAGCTAGGACTACAAGGAGAAGCTTCCGTGTTCTGTGTGCCCATGCACGTTCCTGAGTACAGTCCTGACTGCAGTAAAAGTGGTGAGTCGTAAAGGGATGAACAAAAAACCCAAGATGTCCCTTCTGAGTGTCGCCACACCAGTACATATGGTAGCAAAAGAGGTGGTGAAAGGGCACCAGCTAGGAAGAAGTGACCTCTGTCCTCATTCCCAAATGTGCTCCTAGCAAGTGTGGGTTCCTCATGACTACCAAGTTTGGGGTCTAAGTAAAGGTACACAGTAATGGCATGGATCACAAGTCTGTTGAAACTCTATGATCCAACAGATTAGGTTAGTAGTTCTAATTCCCCAGGCAGTTACAAAATGGTCAAAGACACCAGATAAGGTGACTGAGAAAGGACAGCTTGGTCCACACACTTCACCCGTTTCTGGACGCTCCCCTTGCAGGGATGTTGGGTGTCTCTTGGCATTGGCAAGCTGGTATAAACCCCCGACAAGGTTCCCCTCTTGGGGCTGCCTTCAGTCATTATGAGGCACCGCGAAACTGCAGAGCAGGGCTCAATGCTCACTTGGTACTTATTTCTATCAGGCTCTCCGTCAGTCACATACGCAGACACACCGTAGAGTTAGTAAAGTAAAAGGACAAACATGTATACTAAAAGAACAGGTGAGCTAGAGCTCTGCGTGTCCTTACCTTGTCCTGAAGATCCCAGACAAGCCCCCAAGATGATAGCTTGCAGTGAATGATGTCGGATTCATGATCTCTGAAGAAGATACATCTTCAGAACCCAGGACCAGCCTTGATCACTCAAGAGCTTTTGTAGCAGTTTTATTAAAGTGGAAAAAGGGACAGAGAAAACTGCTGACATAGACATCAGAAGGTGGATGGAGAGTGTCCCCTTCCTCACTAGTCTTACCAAGGGAGCTATATACTTTTTCAGTTGGTTATTACAGTAAATCAAAAGAATGTCTCAAGGCTGTAAAGGTCTTACCAGACCCATCCTACAATTTACATTTTAAGATAATGGGATTAGAACTAACAATAGAAAGATCTTTCCAGACAGACACTGTAAGACGACAGGATTAGTCAGAAGATTCTTAAGAAGGAGAAGCATGTCCTCAAGCAGGACACATTGTTATTGTATAATCATTGGTACAGAGTTTAAGGAAAAACCTATCCTTGAGCAAGAGGAGTTGTTTTGTTGTATAATCATTAGCTCTGGGCTTAGAGGGAAAAAGTTTGTCCTTTTATCCTCCTTGAGAATCTCAGACCCCTTTCTCCTCCTTGGAGACCCTGGACTTCTTATCAACCTACCTAAGGATTGACTCTCGGTACCTGCTATTATTTTAAGGACTTGAGTGAAGGCAGGGCAAAAAGAGGTAACACAGACTCGCCATATAAACAGTCACACACACCACACACCCCCCCCCCCCCCCCCCCCCACGTAGCAGTCAGCTAGCAGTAAAGGTCATGATGCAGCTTGGTTGATGTCATCAGTCTCCTTTTCCAATGCAGCATTTCGGATACCCAGTTTTGAAATATTGTTATTGGATTAAGGATGTGATTTGGAAATCTTTTAATAGTGAGCATTTTCCCCCCACATTGCACAGCTTGTGGAATCTTAGTTCCTGCAGGCCGTGACAGTGAAAGTGCAGAGTCCTAACCACTGGACTGCCAGGCAGGTCCCAAGTGGGCGTTTTTAATGGAATGAGGACAGGTTGGTAACATCAGGGATCTCACCATCACGGGCCTTGACTTAGCTGCTGAATTCCAGTGGAATCCAATTCCATGCCCCCTGCTGAAAGCTTGCTGTGTGCCCAGCACTGTGATCAGGGGAGGAAACCTAAAAGACCTAAGTACTGCTGTGGCCCAGCTGTGCTGAGGGCAGGACACATGAACAACTCAGGTTTCAGCCTCGAGGCTCATTTGAAGTTCAGTGATTCCCAACTTTTGGGGAGTTCCATATTCTCTTGGGAATATAGTTAGAGCTATAGGTTTTCTCCCCAGAAAAAAATCAATGTACACACAAGATATTTGCCTGCCTGTCAGCCTCTCTCCATGCTGGCTTGTGGATCCTAGGACAAAAATCTCTATCCTGCATTCAAGAGAAGAATAATATGTGATTAGCTGGCTAATAGAACTAGCATCAAATGTCTGCTAATATCAGGCATTTTATTTACATCATCTCAATTAATTCTCACAGAAACTTTTTGAAATAGAATCTATTATTGCACCCATTTTATAGACAAGGAAACTGAGGATTAGACCTAATAAATAACTTGACCAAGATTACATGGCTATTCAGTAGCAGAGATAAAACTGGAACCCAGGTATGACAGTCTCCAGAGTTAATCTTCATGTTGTTAGAAGGACTGATTAAAACAAAAAGAGTTTGGCTGAGCAATAATCAGCCAGGTGCTCTAAGACAGAGAGAGAGTAGTGAGGATGGAGATGACATGATGTGTAGGTAAGTATACCAGATTGCCTGAGTTTGAATCTTGACTTCACCACTTACTCTGTGACTTTGGTCAAGTAACTTGTTTGTGCATTAGTGTCCCAAGGTATAAGATAAGTTTAATTGCAGTTTTTGTGAGGATTGAACAAAGTTACAGTTTATGAAGTAGTTAGAACTGTGTGCATTTAATAAGCAATCAGTAGATGATAGGTCTCTCTATTAGAGAGAATAACATTGCAACATGTATATTATCCTGTGTGAAACAGATCCCCAGTCCAGGTTCGATGCCTGAGACAGGGTGCTCAGGGCTGGTGCACTGGGATGACCCTGAGGGATGGGATGGGGAGGGAGGTGGGAGGGGGGTTCAGGATGGGGAACACATGTACACCCGTGGCTGATTCATGTCAATGTATGGCAAAAGTCATACATGTCAATGCATGGCAAAAACCACTACAGCAATGTAAAGTAATTAGCCTTCAATTAAAATAAAGTAATTTTTTTAAAAAAGATAGCAGCACAGCAGGATGACCCAGGGCCTTGAGGCTGAACCCAGGCCCATCATGCTGGGCCCTCATTGAAGGGCTAAATACATCTTTGACACTTGTTCTCCCTGTATTTGTAAGTCATGCTGACAATGTTGGGGGAATTACACTGTTTGAGCCTGCTCAGCTGCCATAACAAATTACAACAGATAGAGTGCTTAAACAACAGGAATTTTTCCCTCAGAGTTCTAGAGGTTATGAGTCCAAGACCAGGGTCCAGTATGATGAGATTCTGGTAAAGCTCTCTTCTCAGCTTGTAGGCGGCCGCCTCCTTGCTGTGTCCCCATGTGGTGGAGAAAGAGCTCTGGTGTCTCTTCCTCCTCTCATAAGGATACCAGCCCTGCCAGATTAGGGCACCCTCATCACTACCTCACAGGCCCTATCTCTAAACACAGTCATATTGAGGGTGGGGCTTCAACAAATGCATTTGGAGGGGGCACCATTCAGTCCATGTGATATACTTGGACAGTTTTGGAGATCCTAATGTGATGTCGAAGTAAATTCAACTTTCAGCACATCATTGCCCCAAAAAAGTGCACCCCTTAGGCCGGGTAAGCTCAGGAACGTATTTTGTTAGTCCCCAGAGTGAATCCCAAGTGGTAATAGGAATCGTCTGTTTGACTCTGCTTCTCTGCCCTCCATCCCTGCTCTATGGTTTTGGTTGTTTCAGGTCCTTAGACAAGCTTGCTTTTGGCTCTGATTTGGACATGGCTAATAATGTATTCCTCATTGCAGCAAGGATTAGGAGTCTCATCTAACCATGTGGGAGGATGCTGATAAACTTTCTCTACCACGTGAAATACAATGGGGACTTGGGTTAATAGTCTTGTTTGTCTATTTATGAACTCAAGTCAATTACATAAATATTTCATGCACACCATGAAGGAGGTCAGTTCTCTGAGCTATGAACTTGCTCTGCTCTAAACTATTAATACAGACTCTGGAAGTTGGACTACAACAGGGAATGATGGTCTTAGGATGTTGGTAGAAAAGATTTTACCAGAAATGTCTAACAATCGATACCTCAAGGAATAAATTTATAGCTGTAGGCTTCCAAGTTGATGCTGCTTGGACAACTCTCAGTATGAGATCAAGTCAAAATTTCCAGAACTCTTACTAGTAATTCCCAACCAGTAAGGATGTGGCATTTGCCAATGTCTGGGGACAATTCTGGTTGTCACACAGGGGAAAGAGTGCTAGTGGCATCTAGGACAGAGACACTACTAAACACCCTACAAGGCACAAGACAGTGTCCACAAAAGTTAATCATCTGTCCCAACATATCAGTAGTGCCAAGGTTGGGAAACCCTGCTCTAGTGATATGTATCTTGCTTAATTATTGACTGGACATTTTTAAATTGTGTAAGGAAGTATCAGTGTTAACTTATAAAAATGCAAATGGTTTTTTATTGTGGTAAAATAAACATAACCCCAAATTTACCATTTTAAGTGTACAATTCAGTGACATTAAGTATGTTCACACTGCTATGCAACCATCACCACTACTCACCTCCAGAACTTTTTCATCTTCCCAAACTCAAACTCCATTCACCCTAAACAGTAATTCATCTCTCCTTCCTCCCCCAGACTCTGGCAACAAGCGTTCTGCTTTCTGTCTCTATGAATTTTGACTATTCTAAGTATCTCATATAAGTGGCTCCATAGGGTATTTATTCTTCTGTGACTGACATACAAATTAGCATGATGTCTTCAAAGTTCATCAATTTTGTAGCATTTTTAGAATTTCCTTCCTTTTTAAAGCTTAATAATACCCCATGTTTTGTATACCACATTTTGTTCATCCATTCACCTATCAATAGACATTTGGGTTGTTATCATCTTTTGGCTATTGTGAATAATGCTGCTGTGAACATGAGTGTTTAAGTCCCTGCTTCCAATTCTTTTGAGTATATACCTAGAACTGGAATTCCTTCATCATATGGTGATTCTGTGTTTAATCTTCTACACAGCAGCTTCACCATTTTACAGTCCCACCAGTGATACACAAGGATTCCAGTTTCTCCACATCTTTTCCAATACTTCTAATGTGTGTGAAGTGATATCACATAGGGATTTTGATTTGTATTTCCCTACCAGTCAGTGATGTGAAGCATCTTTTCATGTGCTTATCGGCCTTTGTACATCTTCTTTGGAGAAATATCTATTTAAGTATTTTACCCATTTTTAAATCAGGTTGTTTTAATTGTTGTTGTTAAGTTGCAGGAATTCTTTATAATTCTGAATATTAACCCCTTATCAGATCTATGATTTCCATCTATTTTCTCCCAATCTGTGGGCTGTCTTTTCCCTCTGTTCATAGTGTACTTTGAAATGCACAAAACTAAGTTTTGATTAAGTCCAATTTATGTATGTTTTCTTTTGTTACTGTGCTTTCTGTGGCATAGCAAAGAAATTGTTGCCAAAGCTAATGTTATTAAGTTTATCCTGTTTTCTTCTTAGAGTGTTATAGTTTGAGCTCTTACAGTTAAGTCTGTGATCCATTTTGAGTAGACTTTTTGTATATGTTGTAAGGTAAGAGTACAACTTCACTCTTTTGCATAAGGATATCCAGTTTTCTAGCACAATTTGTTGAGGAGTCTGTCTTTTCTTTATTGAATGGTCTTGGCATCCTGTGCAAAGGTTTATTTATGTGAAAAGATTTGTTTGGGATCTCTCTATTCTATTTCATTTGTATATGTGTATGTCTCTATGCCAAGTATCTCACTTTTTAAAAAAACTTACTGTAGCTTTGCAATAAGTTTTGAAATCTGGAATTATGAGTCCTCAACTTTGTTTTCTTTGGCTATTCAGGGTACCTTGAATTTTAAGATAAATTTTTCTATTTTTGAAAAAGAAATCATTGGGATTTTGATAAGGATTTCACTGAAGCTGCAGATCACTTTGAATAGTATTGCTTCCCAGGTGTCGTGATAAAGAAGCCACCTGCGATGCAGACCGGGGTTCGATCCCTGGGTTGGGAAGATCTCCTGGAGTAAAAAATGGCAACCCACTCTAGTATTCTTGCCCAGAAAATTCCATGGACAGAAGAGACTGGCAGGCTACAGTCCATGGTATTGCAGATTCGGACACAACCGAGCATGCACACATTGGATAGTGTTGGCATTTTACAATATAAAATCTTTTCAATCTGTGAACAAATGATGTCTTCCCATTTTTTAGTGTATTCTTTAATTTCTTTTAAGCAATGTTTCACAGTTTTCAGGGTACAAGCCTTTTGCCTCCTTGATTATTTATTCCTAAGTATTTTATTTTTTTCTGATGCTATTATAAATAGAATTGTTTTCTTAATTTCCTCTTTGGATTGTCATTGTTTTTGTATAGAAATGCAACTGATTTTTGTACAATGATTTTGTATCCTGCAACTTCACTGAATTCGTTTATTAGTTCTGACAAGTTTTATGTATAATCTTTTGGATTTTCTACATACACGATCATGCCATCTGTGAACAGAGATCATTTTACTTCTTCAAGAAATTGCAAAAGATGAGCATCCTTTTCTTGTTCCTGGTCTTAACAAAAACAGCTTTCAGTCTTTCACCATTGGATATGAAGGTTTTCTTATGTGGCCTTTATTATGTTGAGGAAATTTCTTTCCATTCCTAGTTTCCCGACTCTTTTTTATCATAAAACGGCGTTGAATTTTGTAAAAAAAAAAACAAAAACAAAAACAAAACTCTGAATCAATTACCATAATCATGTGATTTGTTTCTTTCATTCTATTAACATTTATTACATTAATTGATTTCTATATGTTGAACCATCATTGCATTCTGAGAGTAAACCCCACCTGATCCCAGTGTATAATCCTTTTAATATGCTGCTAAATTCAGTTTGCTAGTTGAGGATGTTTACATCATATTCAAAAGTAAAGGTGTGTAGTTTTCTTTTCTTGTAATATTTTTGTCTGGTTTTGGTATCAGAGACATGCTGGTTTCAAAGAACAAGTTAGAAAGTGTTTCCTCCTCTTCAATAGTCCTCTTTAGATGAATTTGAGAAAGATAGGTAGAAATCCCAAGAGAAGCAATCTGATCCAGGGCTTTTCTGTGTTGGGAAATTTTTAATTAATGATGTAATGTCCTTACTAGTTAGAGGTCTATTTACATATTCTATTTCTTCATGATTCAATCTTGGTAGGTTGCGTGCTTCTAGGACTTTGTAAATCTCATCCAGGCTATTCATTTTGTTGGCCTACAATTGTTGCTACTACTTTCTCACATTCCTTCTTATTTTATTTCTATAAAGTAAGTAGCAATGCCTCCATTTTCATTTCTGTTTGTAGTAATCTGACTTTTCTTCTCTTCCCTTTTTTCCCGAATCATTTTAGCTAAAGATTTCTAAATTTCGTTAATCTTTTTCAAGAACCAAATTTTAGTTTCATTGACTTTTTTCCATTGTGTTTCTATTTTCTATCTCATTTGTCTCCACTCTAACCTTTCCCCTTCCTTTTGCTAGCTTAGGGTTTAATTTTTTCTTCTTTTTCTCAATTCTAAAGTTAGGTTGTTGAATTGAAGTCCTTCTTTTTAAATGTGTTTGCAACTGCAGATTTCCCTCTTAGCACTGTTTCTGATACCTCACTTAAGTTTTGACCTAACATAATTATGTTTTCTTTTCATTTTCATTTGTTGCAAGATATATTCTAATTTAGCTTATAATTTTTTCTTTGACTTATTGGCTATTTGAAAGCAGTATTAATTTCCATATATTTGTATATTTTCCAGTTTTCATTTTGTTATTGACTTCTAGTTTTATTCCACTGTAATCAGAAAAGATATTTTATATGTGGTTTAACAGAAATAGGTATAAAATAATTTTGCTAATATCACTCAAAAAATATTGTTATCCAAAGAACTTTGTCCTATAGAGATGCAAATGATTTATATAGCTTATAGAAAATAAAACTCCAACAGTTATTATTCCTCTATGGAACATTAACCAATTTGTATGGAATTTTGTAATCTTCCAGCTTCTTTGCTGCTGCTGCTGCTGCTAAGTCACTTCAGTCGTGTCTGACTCTGTGCGACCCCATAGATGGCAGCCCACCAGGCTCCTCCGTCCATGGGATTTTCCAGGCAAGAACACTGGAGTGGGTTGCTATTTCCCTCTCCAATGCGTGAAAGTGAAAAGTGAAAGTGAAGTCGCTCAGTCGTGTCCGATTCTTAGCGACCCCATGGACTTCAACCCACCAGGCTCCTCCATCCATGGGATTTTCAAGGCAAGAGAACTGGAGTGGGGTGCCATTGCCTTCTCCAACATTCTTTCTGTGCCAATAAATATTTCTATCTCCCATAACCCTTTGAACTCGCTCTCTCAGCTTACTGGTTCCTTTAGTCATGAATTAAATAAATCTTTGGCATGTGTTTAATCTAATAAATAACTCTAACAGAAAACTGGGATATAATTAGATGAAATAAAAATGTTTATCAAAGAAAAAAAAGACAGGTGTAACTTGTTCATATTTGGTGAAGAAGAAAATCTGCAGAAAGAAATGGGTAAAAGAGGGGTAAATGAGACCTCGTGTACAGGCAGAGGTCTTACCCTTCGGAGCCAGAGTGTCGTCCGTTTTCTGAGCCTGGAGAGAAGACAAAAGTGGTGTGTGAAAGGGAATTGAGTGGCAGTGACAAGTCAACTGCAGCTTCTGGGGCTGCTGATACAGAATTCAGGGTGAAAATCAAGAATGAGACACTCGGTGCTCTGAGAAAAATGGGCAGAACAGGCCTTCAGAAAGTTAGATCTTTTCAGGAGATTTTATGAGTCCCAATTCTTGCATCTTCTCATACCTAGAGAAACACTGACGTCATTAATAGTGACATCTGCTTTGGCTATTAAGGAAAATTTTACAATTAAAAGTCAAAATAGAGTACTCAGCTATGGTTCAGACATCCTGGTAAATAACTAGGTGTTACTATGGGTGTAATTTCAGATCAGGCATTGTACTGCTAAACACTTGAGTTTCCTGAGTCGTGTCAGGCTTAGATGCCACCATTCTCTAAACAATGTCTGCTGGAAGCTAGTAACTCCTACCTTACTTTTTATAAAACTAGACAACTGGCCACATGGCTACGTCTCCCTGAAGTGCCAAGTCCAGACTGGGTTTCAGGCCTATTCTTCTAAAAGAAAGAGATTTATTTTGTCTATTAAAACTCCAGTTATCCCTCCTCCAGCTACTACTAACTGGGTATATTACAACAAAATGGCAGATCAAGGGATTGAGATTTTAATCATACAAGGCTCAGATCTAGGGCTTGGAACTCAGGAATACTTCCAATTCAGTGTCTCTTCTCTAAGCTGAGGCAGTCCTATGCCTCATTTTGACAGCAAGTTATCACAGTCATAGTTGCCCTGTTCCCTAAATTAAAACTGAGCAGGACTCTGTGGTGTGGCGACTCTGGAGTACAGATCTGCTGTGTGTTCTCCATTTCTTATCTGTAGAATATAGGCTTCATTCAGCCTCCTTGACCTTCCCTGAGTTCCAAAGGGTGGATTCAAAAAATTGCTAATCAGGGAAGGGAGGGAATACAGAAACAGAGGGGAAATAATCAAATGGTGATACAGCCTTGAGATGAGTCCTGGTTCCTACTCAAAGAAATATGCATAACAATGTCTTTTGAGTTCTTCTACAGAACTGGAGCCCCCAGCTAGGTGGAGGATGGTAACTTCAGACTAAACACAAGATTCCTGGAGCACAGCTCTGTTGCTTGACCACCAGCCAATCAAAAATAAAAATAAAAATAAAAAAGTCACAAACCCTGCAGCCCTCACCCCAAATGTTGCCTCCTGTTTCTGGGGACCAGTGATGACCATCCTGTTAGGTCTCCTGTTTGGCCCCTGTCTATTTTATCTCTGAGAGGCGCCAACAGCTTCAAACTAAATTGCTGTTATCACAAGAGTAAAAGCTGGTTTCAGATATGGAACACCTCAACTTAGGTCAGGTATAGAGAGACTTCTGCTCTGCTAGGCAGGCCTACGCCCAGGCACAGCAGGAAGAAGTTACCGAAGAAAGAGACCTCCGCCCCAATTCCCAAGAAGCATCTTGAGTATCAAGTCTCTCAGGGGGAGTTGTTAGGAGAAGCACACTGATTGAAACTGCCCACCCTGGCCAGGCACCATAGTAACCATTTGCATGAGTTGTTTTATGACAGGAGATCCTGATAAGGAATATGGAACTAATAAGCCACCACCAGCCGGAAGAGTTCGGGAAAGGTCGAGAGGAGACACTGCCTGTCCGTCCACTTCCCAGAATCCCTCTTGCTAGCATCCATCTTGGCTGAGTGATGCGTGTGCCACCCGGAAAGACTCTGAATTAGATTGATTGGCCAAAGACAACATGGAAACTAATCTTAACTGTAGGTCCCTGTATATTAAATAGAATTATGTCCTTTGTAAAAGATAGATTTAATACCGTCCACCTAATGTTACTCAGATCTCAATGTTCGACTGTCTCCACAGATGATATAGTTGACTCTGTAGAAGACCCATGATTGGGCCTTCCATAAGAACTAGAAGAGGGGGAAATGTGAAATGTGAAACCCAAACAACTCCATTTTAGGATAGCACCGCCATTTTGAGTAAAACCCTCTCCCGAGAAGAGAAAGAAACTCAACAAGCCAATCAGGGGAGGACAGGAAAGTCCCTCACCCCCCCTTACTCTAACCCACCAATCAGTAGCTAACAAGACATCCTTAGTTGAAGAATTAACCAATTCCCTTAAGCTTCCCTTCCCGCTTCCCCTGCTATACAGTATAAAAAAGATTCGCCGCTTTCACCTGGGGCTCCTTCACCATTGTGTGAAGAGAGTCCCTGCTCGAGCTTGTAATAAAGTTCCTCACTGTTTTTGCATCGATCCGCGGCTCCTGTGGTGTTTGGTGGGATTCCGCAATCCGGGTACAACAAAACTGGATGTGGTAGGTAAGTCCAAGAATTTCTCGGTTGACACAGGGGCTACCTATTCTGTCCTGACCTCCTGTTCCACAGCCTTCTCTCCTCAAACCTGTACCATTTTGGATACTAGAGGAAAAAACAATTACAAAAAGATTCACTTGAGTATGTCTTTGTTGCTGGGATGGACAAATATTTTCCCACCAGTTTCTAGTGGTCCCTGAGTGTCCTACTCCATTATTGGGAAGAGTTCTTTCCCTGTCTTTGAAATCTTGCAGCTGTTGCAGTCCTGATAGAAGATGTTTTAAAATTTCCTCTTGGGGGTAAACTATTTTTACTAGCCACCAAGTGAAACTCCTAAATGGGAGAGACTATTCATGGATGTCTGATCAAAGGATCCTCAGATATCAAGTACTGCTGATGGAAAATCCAGGCCTGACTATATCCCCTTGTGAGGTTCTTAACCCAGCCATCCTCCTACCTACCGCCGAGGGCTCTCTCCTCTTTCACTCTTGCCTAGAAACCTTGGACCACTGGACAAAACCCTGAAAGGGATTGTCAGAAGATCCTCTGGCCAATCCTGAGGAAATCTGGTACGCTGATGGAAACAGCTTTGTCTTAGATGGAAAAAGAAGAGCCACATATGCAATAGTTTCCAATTTCAAGACCATAGAGGCTAAATCTTTGCCACCAGGTACTTCAGTCCAATTGGCTGAGCTCATAGCCCTGACTTGAGCTTTCAGTTCAGTTTAGTTCAGTCGCTCAGTCATGTCTGACTCTTTGCGACCCCATGGACCGCAGGACATCCGGCCTCCCTGCCGGGAGCCAGCATATGAGATCCCACCCATGACAAGGTCGTGAGGAGAAGACCTGACAAGCAAGGCAGATCAGGACTTCAGGAATTTTGAAAAGCTGCCCCAGCGCTCACTTTAAAGATGATCTCTGTCTTTCTGATGCTTGCTATATTAGACTACTCCCTAATTTCTGTGACACAGGTAGAAGGCCTTCCCCAATCTCTCTCTAAATAGAATCAACTTAGAACTTTAATCAATATGTCCCCCAGAAGGCGGTATCCTATAAGATTATCCAGGATGAAAGGGGTGTTTCAATTTAGACCCCTTTGCTGGCATTCTAGCCTGCTTGGCAAATGAGTACTAATGTACATGACTGCTCACAACACCTTAATCATGAACAGCATAAAGAACCTGATCACACTAAAGGCCCTAATAGGCACAGAGCCCTTCGGGGGGTGAGGAAGCCCTATTAGAGAACACAAAAATATTATTTTTAAAGTGGTTAGGATTGTTCATTTTAACCAGTAATGCTAAATAGGGGCTGCCTCACCGGAGCTGCAGAGTCTTTGTGTTGTAAACCTTTTAGATAAATTTAACTAATAACTTCTGCAAAAAGACTGACCTTTGTGTTCATTAAAGAATAGATTACAGGAAAACAGCTTTGCATTCACCTAGGTCATAAAATGTCAATAGGCCCCGAGGCCAGAAGACTCTCACAAAGAAGTTGTGTATAAGACTCTCACAAAGAAGTTGCCGGAAACACCCTGGTTTCATGAAGGACAAGCTGATGTAATATTAAACTATCTTCCCCTTAAAAAAGTACTAACTTAGAATATAAAAGCTACAGTAAAAAATAAAGATTTGCCAGACTCTGCCAGACTCTACTACAACCCCCCCCACCCCCCACGTCTGCTCTCTCTCTCTCTTTTTCTCGCCAACACCATTCATCCTGAGGGTACCCCCTGTATCCTGCTGGGGCTGGACCCCGGCACCTCCCTGTCCATCACCAACTCCCGGAGTTCACCCAAACTCATGTCCATCGAGTCGATGATGCCATCCAACCATCTCATCCTCTGTCGTCCCCTTCTCCTCCTGCCCTCAATCTTTCCCAGCATCAGGGTCTTTTCCAATGAGTCAGTTCTTCGCATCAGGTGGCCAAAGTATTGGAGTTTCAGCTTCAGCGTCAGTCTTTTCAATGAACACCCAGGACTGATCTCCTTTAGGATGGACTGGTTGGATCTCCTTGCAGTCCAAGGGACTCTCAAGAGTCTTCTCCAACACCACAGTTTAAAGCATCAATTCTTCAGCGCTCAGCTTTCTTTATAGCCCAACTGTCACATCCATACATGACCACTGGAAAAATCATAGCCTTGACTAGACGGACCTTTGTTGGCAAAGTGATGTCACTGCTTTTTAATATGCTGTCTAGGTTGATCATAATTTTCCTTCCAAGGAGTAAGCGTCTTTTAATTTCATGGCTGCAATCACTATCTGCAGTGATTTTGGAGCCCAGAAAAATAAAGCCAGCCACTGTTTCCACTGTTTCCCCATATATCTGCCATGAAGTGATGGGACTGGATGCCATGACCTTAGTTTTCTGAATGTTGAGCTTTAAGCCAACTTTTTCACTCTCTTTCACTTTCATCAAGAGGCTCTTTAGTTCTTCTTCACTTTCCGCCATAAGGGTGGTGTCATCTGCATATCTGAAGTTATTGATATTTCTCCTGACAATCTTGAGTCCAGCTTGTGCTTCTTCCGGCCCAGCATTTCTTATGATGTACTCTGCATATAAGTTAAATAAGCAGGGTGACAAAATACAGCCTTGATATACTCCTTTTCCTATTTGGAACCAGTCTGTTGTTCCATGTCCAGTTCTAACTGTTACTTCCTGACCTGCATTCAGGTTTCTCAAGAGGCAAGTCAGGTGGCCTCTATTTCAGAATTTTCCACAGTTTTTGTGAGTCACACAGTCAAAGGTTTTGGTATTGTTAATAAAGAAGAAATAGATGTTTTTCTGGAACTCTCTTGCTTTTTCGATGATCCAGTGGATGTTTGCAATTTGATCTCTGGCTCCTCTGCCTTTTTTAAAACCAGCTTGAACATCTGGAAGTTCACAGTTCAAGTATTGCTGAAGTCTGGCTTGGAGAGTTTTAAACATTACTTTACTAGCGTGTGAGATGAGTTTTAGAGCTGGGAAAAGGAAAAAGATTAGCCGCTTACACTGACTCCGAGTATGCCTTTCTGATGCTACATGCACATGCTGCTATTTGGAAAGAAAGAGGCCACTTGACCACCTGAGGGTCCCCAATCAAATGTGGTGACCAAATCCTTAGACTCTTGGAAGCAGTCCATCTGCCCACTGAGGTTTCAGTCTCCCACTGTAAGGGACATAAAAAAGGGAGTGTGGAAGTGGCATGAGGGAACCAAGCAGCTAATCAGGCAGCTAAGAGAGCAGAGTTACAGAACAGTGGCCTAATAGGGATTGCCACCTTAGTTCCACAGGCTAATTTGCCGGAAACTCCTTCATATACTGAAGGTGAGACTCTTAAAGTTAAGAGTGAGGACTTTCAAGAAGATCATATGGGGTGGTTCCCAAAGGAGGGACTCCTTTTTCTGCCTGGAAACCTCCAATGGAAGTTGGCTAACTCCTTACATGCCATCATTCATTTAGGGGAAAAGGCCCTCCAAAGATTACTAGAAAGTTCCTTCAGAGGAACAGGCCTCCAAACAACGATAGGGCAAGTGGTCTCCTCTTGTCCCACTTGCCAATTAAACAACCCCCAAGGAGCTCGAAGACCCCAGCTAGCCCAGCCCATCCAATGGCGTGGGACCAGGAGAGGACTGGCAGATGGACTTCACACAGATGCCAGTTTCTCAAGGGTATAAATACCTATTAGTCATGATAGATACATTCACAGGATGAATTGAGGTCTTTCCCACCTGGACTGAGAAGGCTGAGGAGGTGGTAAAAAAACTGCTCCATGAAATCATCCCGAGATTTGGGCCTGCCCAGGTCATTACAAAGTGACAATGGGACATCATTTACTTCTAGGGTCACCCAAGAGGTCTCTAAAGCATTGGGCATTACTTGTTATCTCCATTGTGCCTGCAGGCCTCAGTCTTTAGGAAAAATAGAAAGAGCCAACCAATTCTTAAAATCAACAATAAAAAAGATAACCCAGGAGACCTCCCTGGATGGAAGAAGGCTTTACCAATAGCTCTCCTCCACACCTGTATTGCCCCTAAGGAACAGGTTGGTCTTAGTCCTTATGAGATGCTATATGGGAGACCTTTTGTTTATGTCAATGACCTCTTACTAGATCCAGAGGCTCAGACCCTCCAGTCTTATACCATGGCCACTGGGCAATTCCAACAGGATATATGCTTGAGGGGTGTCAACCAGGACCCAAAAGGTTCTAAAGAGCCACCACCATATGCTCCAGGGACTCAAGTCCTAATTAAAGTCTGGAAAGATGGGTCCTCAAAGGCTCAACTCCAGCCCGCATGGAGGGCCCCTATCCTGTAATACTTTCTACCCCCACAGTAGTCAAGGTACCAGGACACAACTCCTGGATTCACTACTCATGGGTCAAGCCGTGGAAGAAAACAGAAGAGGACACTCAATACACCTGTGAGCCCCTGGGAGATCTCAGATACCTATTCAGAACTACAAGTGAGTGCCATTCCAATGAACACCCCAAAAATTAAGTTTCTGGGGATAAGATTTCTCAGGATACCTCTATCTCTTGAGCGGGGAATTTTAGACAGTTAGAGTAGGAAAAAAGAGTCCAAAATAGTGGTGGCTAAAAGACAAAAATAGAGAAACAAAAGCTACTCCTACTGTTCTTATCATTTGGGAAATTATGTGGGTTTTAGGAGTTCTATGCCTGGAACCAAGGACAGAGACTATATACGTGTGTGTGTGTGTGTGTGTGTGTGTGTGTGTGTATATACATACATACATATATATATATATATATATATATATATATATATATGCATGTATGTGTGTTCTATAATTTCACAGGAATGGAGGAGACACACCAACTCTTAGTATCCATGGCCATTGAAGTGACATACATCAATTTTACATTTGGTCACATGAACTCAACCAATTGCAGAGGAAATTGTAGGGGAGCTGGTAGGGGTCTATTGACCATGTGTCTGCCAAGGTCAGCCACCTGGACCTGCAAACATGACCCCTCTGCATCCTCCACCTGGAGCCACTCTGCTGTCCCTAACTCAATGCAGGCCTTTGTTCTCCCAGCCCTGCACTGCCTCTCTAAGAGACTCTGAGCGCTTCTCCTTCTGGCCTGCCGGGACCTACCTTGCGGGGTCAGGGCTATCTCCTCTGCCCTGAGCCCACGAGGGCTGAGGCAGGAGCCAGCAGCAAGGGCTGAGCTCCCAGTGTGTGCCTGGCTCTGGTATAGGAGCAGGTGTGACAGTGTGAACAGAACCTGCCCTCAGTGAGGGCACAGCTTCTCCAGGCAGGCAGGGCAGGCTTGTGTGTGTGTTTTAGTCATGTAACACTGTGATTTATTTAACTTTCCAATTACTTTTCACAAGAATTGCCAAGATGTTTCTCCCACACTTAAAATTTGTATTGTTTTGTTTTGAATTTTTATTAGAATATAGTTGATTTACAATGTTGTGTTAGTTTCAGATGTACAGCAAAGTGAATCAGTCATATATATACATACACCTCCTTCTTTTTTCATATTTAAAATTTTAAATCCGAAGTCCACATTCATCTTGGTTGGTATTTTATTCACTGATCCGATCTAAGTAATACTTTATATTTCTTTTTTTATGACATTGCAAAAATGCTCCTTGGGCTTCCTCTGAGGCATTAGCTAAGCAACACTACCTAAACAAGTTGGGGTGTGAGGTTGGCATGACCTGCAAGTTCTGAACTAGCTCAGACCTGCAGCCATCACCATGTCCATTTCGTGACAGTCACAAATCATTCAACAACCAATTCCAGGAGTGTTCTGGGGAGCAATGCCAGGCAGCCATACCGTTTCTTAGGATCTATTATAAATTCCTTTAAAAATGCTTTTCTTACCTTTTTGTTTGATTTCTACCATTCTGAATGATTCTTCAAAATCACCAAAGAAAAGGGGGTTCCAAATGACATTTAGGAGCATCTATAGAAGGCTCAGCCGTAGGCTCGCTGGGTCTGGGGTCTGGGTGGTTTAAGCATCGTGCTCTGCCTTGGGCCGTGCTGTTGCCTAAAAAGGACAAGGCAGAGGATGGTGAGGCAGAGGGAAACCTGATTTCCATTAAAATGTGCGAGAACTGCTCCAAAGGCATAAATTGAGAAAACCGTGTGCTGTAGCATTCCCAGCACCACTGCCTTTGACAGGTACAGAGTTTTCCAACCTACCAGCTGGGGTCCTCAGGGACTGAATTTCCCTTGGGGCCCTGGCTCCCTCAAGGGCTCAGATGGCGTCCCCGGGCAGCAAGCCACCTGGAATTAGAAGGTAAATGACATCATGGCCAGATTCAGACTGGGGTATCTGTTCCGACCTCCCCAAACTTCATGCTCTGTATGAGCCACTTGCCAAGGCAGGCATCATCATGTGTCATATTTATAAATAGCTCCAAACACCTAGGGGCTTGGGGCCCCTGGACACAAAAGGGATGTCTGTCTTTCTTCAGTGGTTGCTTTGCATGAAATAAAATCAATGAACCACACCCAGACAGAATTGAGGATTTTCAGATCAAATCCTTTTTGAAGTTAGATTTGGGGTTTTAGGACAACAATGGTCAGCACCTGACCAGAAGTTTTCTTGGAGGTTAGGGAACTAAGTTTGGGAGATGTGTAAGAACTGGGATACTAAAAAGAAGACAGCTCCCAAAGAAGCTAATGGCTTGAATTTTTTTCTTTTCTTTTTTATTGAGAAGCTGGAACCTGAATCTCTGCTTTCTGGTCTGATGCTGCTTTTGGTCTGGTCCTCTTTGGGCACCGTGGCCAGGAGGGCAACTCTGTACCAGCCCACTGATGGCGGCTGAAGGTCCCGCTTCAGATCCCGCTTCTGATTTCTCAGATCCGAAAACAAAGAAGCAAAGGTGGACTGGACTGTAAAGTTCATTTGAAGAGTGGCCAGCAGAATTGATCGATTCTAACTACCAAAATCCTTGCCCTGTGGCATTCTACACAAACTCAGGCAGCTTGTAAAGTGCGCAGGACTGTGGTCTGGAAGAGAAGCACTTCACCCATGGATGAGGGAAGGGCCTCAAAGATGCCGAGTGTCCACTGAGTGGCTGCTCGGCTGGCTTGTGTGGCCAGCAGGAGGCTGCTTGCAGTCCAACACACAGAACGTGGCTGTTCTGGGTCAGCATCGCAGTTTATCATTGAACACAGCCTCACAGGTGTGAACCAGAGTGTGGGAGTGGGGCACCGAGGTCCAGCTTCAGAGGGCGACAAATCTGGTTCTAGCCTGTCCCTTAGTCCTGCGGGAGGCAAGGGCATGCCTGGGCTGGATCAGGGTGGGGAGAGGCCCCCAGGGAGGATGCGGCCACACAGCTGAGGAGTGCGGCAGGAGCCAGGTGGGTCCAGCTCACAAAGAACAGGATCCACCCAGTGGGGATCTTCAAGGCCACCCCTCACAGGGCCGGAAGAAGAGTCTTGATTTCTAGATGAGCATCTGAAATTGCTTTCCCACCAGCAGGTCAGACAGTGGAGTTCTCTGGGCAGGTGGAGACCAGCCAAACTGCATGGGTGAAAGCAAACAGCATGGCTTTCCTCCCTCAGGTCCCCCAACCCCTGACTCCTCTGTCACCGCCACAGTTAACACATGATGGCCATCCACCTAATGAACTTGGTTCTCAAACCCACACAGTGGGGCCACAAAAATACCTCCTCTGGGATCTGTCCCTTATAATCCAAGGTCCCCATTCTGATTTCCACTCAGAAACCTGAATCTGCAGACCTCAGCAAGCATACTGCCTTCCCACCTCCCCTTCCAGCCACCACAGGGATTGAAGAAGTAGGAACAGCAGCCCCCAGCCTAGAAGGCGGAGTTCCCAGATACAAGTGTGAGGACCCGCCTTGGACCAAGAATCAAGGCCATGAGGGAGCGCAAGTACCTCTTGTGAACAGTGTTCCACATCTGAGCGCCCAGGCCTAGGCTGGCTCTGAGGTCAGCTCCAGGGTCCCTGCTGCCCAGGCAATGCCCAAGAAGACTCAGGAATCCATCCTGGACTAGATGTCCCAGGTCTCTGCGCTGGAACTGGAGCTCCTTGAGGGCAGGTGCAGCTCTGATGATTCTAGCACTGAGTCCAGTGTAGGAGTGGGAGAGGTGCTTTTCCCTACACCACCAACAAGCAGGGCTCTGACCCCAGCTGGGGGTCCTACGAGTCAACTCGGTTCTGACACTCTTCACCCGGAGAGAGTGTCAGGTCCCACAGGCTGAAGGCTCATCCTCACAAGACCATCCCCACTTCAGATGCCAGTCACAGGTCCAGACTGTCACCTGTGCTCCTGACCAAATGCCTATAGTTTGGAGTTTCCTAGAACCCCCTCCTGGGGCTTGATTAATTTGCTAAAGCAGCTCACAGAAGTCAGAGAAACATTTTACTTACTAGACTCCTGGGTTTTTGTTGTTGTTCAGTTAGCAAGTTGTGTCCGACTCTTTGCGGCCCTGTGGACTGCAGTACATCAGGCTTCCCTGTCCCTCACCATCTCCTAGCTTTTCTCAAGTTCAGTCCATTGCATCAGCAATGCAATTCAACCATCTCATCCTCTGTCACCCTCTTCTCCTGCCTTCAGCATCAGGGTCTTTTCCAATGAGTTGGCTAAGTATTGGAGCTTAGATTCAGCATCAGTCCTTCCAATGAATATTCATGGTTAAATGGAGGAGATGCAGATGGCAAGTGAGGCATGGAGAAGGACACGGAGCTTCTCTGCACTCCATGAGGGCACTACTCTCACCAGATCGCTAACTGTTCCCCAACCCGGAAGCTCTCCAGACTCTGTCCTTTTGAGTTTTACGGAGGCTTCACTCCATAGCCTCTATTGATCAAGCCATTGGCCACTGGTGACTGAGTCAATCTCTAGCCTCTCTCCTTTCAGGAAGTCAGGGGATCGGGCTGAAGGTTGCACCCCTCTATTCATGGTTGGTGCCCCTGCAACCAGCCCCCCATGTGCAGGCACTTCCAAAGGCCTCCTCACTGACATCAGCCCAGCAGTGATGGAAAGGAGCTCATTGTGGGAACAGGACACCCATTTCACCTTGTGGATCAGAGGACAAGAGCCCCAGTGGAACAAAAGATGCTTCTGTGGCTCTTACTGCTCAGGAAGCCCCAAGGGTTTGGGGAGCTGTGAGTCAGAAACAGGGACAAAGACCAAATGAGTATTTCTCATTATAAATCACAGTGTCACAGTGTCCTTTACTCAAAGCAGCACATATTTATTAAGCACAGAGGTGGCCTTTCACTTTGGGGACCCCCCCCCCACTCGCCTTGTTCCCTATCAAGGCTGTAGGAGGGATTCTAGTGACACTTTCAGAAAGTCATAAGGTTTTGGTAAAATTTGCCAAGTGAGATATTTTAACCACAACTTTCCCAGTGCATTTCCTTTCGTAGGTGATGGGGGTGGCTGCTGGTAATTTGGGGCCTGGCTAGTGGGATGTTGAGACAGCAATACTTAAGTTAGAGTTGGGGGTGGGGGCTTATGTACTTGGTTTCCCCCATCATCACCATTCATCCCAGGGCTGGCTCGGACCCTGCCCTCTGCTGACCAGCCAGGGTCCCGAGGCCACCATGTAGCCCCAGGGCCGCACTGTGACCCTTACAAGCCTCACTGAGCCCAGCCCTGGGAGATGTGGAGCCACAGCCTCAAAACATGTGGCAGTGGGATTTCCCTGGTTGTCCAGAGACTAGACCTGTGCCCCCAATGCAGGGGCTCCAAGTTCAATCCCTGGTCAGGGAAACAGACCCCCACATGCTGCAACTAAGAGTTCACATGCCACAACTAAAGGTCCCACGTGCTGCAACTAAGACCCGGTACAGCCCAATAAAACTGGGCTATGTGAATGTGTTACAGATGAGTCAGTCAGCTAGTTAATGTGATTATACTGTTTTCCTGTGTCTTGTATATTTGTGGCCTTTGTAGGCTTTTAAACTCTTAGAATTTGCTGTTTTCTCATGCTAAATAATTTATTTTGAACCAATTTTTCAAAGAGCTTTGAATTCTTTTTCTTAAAGAGCCTCTTCCAAATCATGCAAGCTTCAGGCCCATGCACCCTGTGCTGACCATTAACTTGGTCTGGCTGGCATTCTTCCAGGCTCTAAGGGAATGACTATGAGAAAAACAGACAAGTCCTCTGCCCCATAGATTTGCCAGCACCCAGCACATGCCTAATGAATATTGTCTAAACCCAATTGCTCCCTGGAAAGAGTCTGCCCCTTAGCGGGGCCGAGGCTGACCCCAACCGCACCCAGCGTCACTGGGACAGGCTCTCAGAACCCCCCACCCCTTGAGAGTTACGCATCCAGGTTGGCTGAGCTGCCTCGCCTCTGCAAGGCCACAGTCTGGGAAACACTTCTGAGGTGTGAGCTGGTGGCTGGAGGCCGGCGGCCTGCCCTCCCCTTTGTTCTGTCCCATGACCTGAGACATTTCCTCACAGGTGACTTTTTGTGTTTCTTGGTTTCATCTTGTTTATTCACTTAACCTCTACATTCAAGGTCCACCATTTAATATGGCAGTGTCCTTGAGAATATATGTGCTGCCTTATTATTCCCTTAAGAGAAATTCATGAGAGTAAAATCATAGAATAAGAGATTGTCATGGCTTTTGGTTTTACTTTCCCAAGTTGCTTTCTTAAAAGTTTCCAATTTACAAGCCCCCAGCTGTGATGGGAAGAGTGTACTTCACCACTCAGTACTGAGTTGGGTGTTTGCTTCTTAAATATGGTAAATTTGATATATGGAAAGTGACAACTCTTTGCTTAAATGGTCATGACTTTGATCACTGATAGAATTAAATATTTCTTGTGTATTTTTATTTTATATATTTATTTGTATTCTTTGTGCTTCTATATATTATCTGAAATTATTGTTTACACATGTCCTTTGCCTGTCTTTCTATTGATTTTTTTTTTAAGGTCAATTTTCTATTTTCTTAGGTAAGAAATTTCTATTTCTTAGGTATGAACCATTTCTCTAATTGTGGTGAGTATTTTCCCTACTGACTGTTAGAAAATGAATCTGATGGCTGGGTTCCATCAGTTCTACTGCCTCCATGGCAGACAGATGGCTGACTCTAGATCCATTCAGAGTGCCAACTGGGGCGTGAAGGGTAGTGGAAGAGCTGACCTACAATGAGATGAGCACTGAAGTCTGTAAGGATTTCTCTGCTAGCACAGCACAGAGCTGGCACATCCCAAGGCCTCCCTCTCCAGGTGGGCAGACGCAAGGCCTGCCCATGCCTCCTCCAGAACCCACTCCTAAAGGGTCCTTTGCATAAGGCCTTAGAGGAGCTCCTGCTGGCAGTGGTGGGAGCCAAACCCCTAGGCAGGTCATAGGAAGCCTTTCCTGCTCTGACCCCTGCCTGCCTTTCTATCCTCCCCTCCTTGAGCCCATGCTGGCCTCAGCCTCAGCATCAGCATTGCTGGCTGCTTCTGGTTCCTTGAGTGGGAGAGACCTTCCAGCCGCAGTGTGCTTCCCTATAAGACTCCTGCTTAGCCTCCAGGGCCCAGAGCAGGCCTTGTGGCTTCAGGAAGCTTCCCTTCTGCTGCACCACGACAGGGGTTCTAACTGCCTGTCTGTCTCTGCACTTTGCCGTGCACACCCTGATGCCAGGTGCTGCCTCCCCTTTGCATTGCCCACCACACCTGGCAGGCACCCTGTGTATTCGAGGAGGCGGAAGCGGGTGGGGAGGCGACTCGGGGTCTCTGTGGATCTGGCGCTGTGAAATTGTTCTTTCAAAGTGCAAGTCCTTTCACACACAAGGGACACCATCACTGCTATGGGAGATGGTGGTGACTTTAGGGTCATTATTAAAATGAAAGTAGAAATCATCTGTGTTAAAATGAAAGTAGAAATCATCCGCAGGTCCACCCTGGGCAGGCAGACAGATTTCGTGGAAGATAAAACCATTGGTTGAGGGTGACATTTCTCACTTGACATGAGAAATGAATATATGAAGCAAGGGTGGTGTAATTACACTCTAACTGCACTCTTTCTAGAGTTTCAGCAGCCACTAGATGTATATGCCAAGGGGACCACACCATCTGCTTATGTGATCAGATCCCTACATGGCTTGTCACCTGCAATTTTCAACCGTGGGACCCAGGGCATGTGTGCTCTGCTGGGAGCTGGGGCAGGGCTGCGTCTGCTGTGCTAGATGCCCTGCGGGATGGTGCATCTTCTGGGAGGTGCTGTGTCCACCATGGAGGGTGCTGGCACTGCCCCGAGGCAGCATCCTTGGCTAGCAGCCGGAGCCCTGCCGGCCAGCTCTGCCCGTTTCACCAGCCTCATGCCCTCAGTGAAGGCTTGGGGGATTCCCCTCAGCCTTCCAGGGATGCTCCATGGAACTAAGTCATGGGAAGGTCCTTCCCCACCATCTCCCCACCAGTGCTTCCTAGGTGATTTTTCTCTTAGGCAGCATTTCCCTCAAAGTCTTCTTTATGCCAAGACTTGAACTGATGCTTATTGAAGCCATCCTACAAAGATGACCTCCTGTTTCCAGGACTCGGAGGGCCAAAGCTGGAGGCCCAAAGGGAGGAGGCCATGCACACAGCGGCAGTACAGACCCGCAGGCCACTGTGACCCCGGCTCAGTCCCAGGGTCTATGAGTCTGTCTGCTCCTGGAGCAGCTGCTTACCAACCTCTGTCTGCAGGAGCATCCTTTGGGACTTTGTTCATCTAAGGCTGCCAGGTATCCTCCCTAGATTTGGGCTGCTTGGGGCCTAGCCACCACCCCCGCACCAAGGGGACTCTGATGCTGATCTCTTGAGGACCCATTGGATAGAGAGAATGAACCGGAATCTAGAGGGTCAGTACTGAAACTGTGGTCCACCGACCAGCGGCACTGTGTCACCTGCAGTGTGTTAGAAAGTGCAATCTCAGAGCACCTAAGTCTACTGAATCAGAATCTTCATCTAAATAGGACCCTCGGGCAATACTATGGACCAAAAGAATTTAAGACCCACCAACCCAACCACGGGGGAGGCAGAATTGAGATACAGGCAAAGGAGCCCTATAAGATTCAAAAAGAAACCCAAGTCAGCGTGGGGAATGTTGGAGGTATTTGGAGGCAGAGTGTTTGCTCCCAGGTTGTGAATTCTCAGTCTAGGAGACAGGCAAAGGGATACCTGTGTCGTGTGACCCACATGAACGAGCCGGGAGCGGTGTTCCCTCCCTTCAAAGTGCTAGATACTCTTTGTCAAACACAAATACACAGTCCAAAACCTGTGGCTTTGAAATGGGTGACATTCTCAAGTGGCACGAAAAGGAAAATGCAGGCTGATTTGACTTTTCATTCCAAACTCACTTGCTTATTTCAGATAGAAGACAGACAGCTGCTGTCAACACTTACATTGTAAGGTCTAAGCTTATTGGGCTGAGACCCTTCCCTGGCCCCATGATCAATCTTGGGGCCCATTCAAGTATAAGACTCCCATGTCTGTGACCCCATTCCCCGCCCCTGCCCCGCCAGCCCCTGCCTCTGGGTCCTCCATGGACGCAGGCTATATGTGCCTGCTCCCTGGCAAAACTGAACTTCTGCAGCTGCTCCCCCCAGAGGCTCACTTACCCAGAGCTTTTGGTGGGTTTATTTTTTTAAGATTGCAGTAATTCAGAAAGCTTATGTTTCTCACTGGCCCTTTTCCATCCTTCTCTTCCTATCCCCATTCCACCACCAAACAAAACAAGTACTGTTGGATCAATTTGGGAATCGCCTTCTGCGGCTTCATTCTACCTGTGGGATTTCATTCTGTGGACACACGCTTCCAAATAAATACCTGTGCTTTCCTAAGAGAACTTTTGATAAATAATGTCTTGTCCATCTGTGGCATGGTATGCCCAGTTCTTCTTAAGGTTGAAAGTGAGATAAGATGACCTGAAACAGATCCTCACTCATTTCTCAGACTAAAAGGAAGGTTCACCAACCAAGCCTCATTCCTCCTCGCCACTTCCTTAAAAACTAGTTTCCTGGTAGGGAATCAAGGCTGGAAGGAGAAAAAGTGAGAGTTCAGGCTTCAGCGGGACCCCAGCTGAGGCTGTTCTGTGACCCTAAGACTAGATCTCAAGGTAGCCAAATGGCCCTCTGGCCATTTGGGCCTTCCTGGACTCTGGATATTGTAACCTGAGGCTGTGTTTGTGGACATAGTTGTCACTCGCAGTAACATCCCAAACGCCGGAGCCCAGGACCTTCCTGTTGAGGAGGCAGGGCTAGGTGGGCCGCTCGCCCTCCTTCACCTGTGCCCTGGAAGAGTAAAACCACGTGGAAAAGGGAGGCCACCCTCCCCACCACAGCCGTCCTGGTGCAGGCCTGCAGCCAAGGGCGATCGAGCATGGAAGACAAGGCTACGGGGCCAGGAATTCTCAGGCTGGGTTCTCTTTCTCTTTAAGATAATATGGTGTGTTCTTTCTCTGCAGGGAGACTCTGGAAGCAATTTTTTGCAAATGAATTGAAGGAAAATAGCTTGAAGCAGTTAGGCCTTCCACTTAGGATGACTTGCAAGGAAATAGGCCACCCACAGTCTGCAGCCAATAATAACCCTCCGTTTTCCTCCCTGAATAAGGACAGTACCCCCAGGTGAGGCAACGCCATCACAACTTCCAGGAAGCATCTTTATTTCTTGAATATTTGCATTTTCTTTTCCAGTTAGATCCTTTATGGGGAATTCTGAAATGCAGGAGACACACACAGAGAACAAAAAAGCAGGTTAAGAAAAGGAGATTCTGCATCTCAAGCAGCACTTTCTCCACCTCTTTGTGGAGCAAAACAGACCCAGTCCTTCCCCCAACATTTAAGCCGCATTGCACACCCCTGCCCCAAAGGATTAAAGGACGATTCAGAGTATTGACAGCCCTGAGTGACCCCTACCCTGTGCCAAGCAGTTGGGACCTTGAGTCAGATGAATCCAGATCAGAAACATCTGACAATCACTTTTCAGAACGTGGAGTGGAAAGGGGGTTCATCTTGCCTCCACTGGAGTGAGAGAAAGTGTTAGTCACTTAGTTGTGTCTGACTCTTTGCAACTCCATGGACTCTACCCACCAGGCTCCTCTGTCTGTGAATTCTCCAGGCAAGAACTCTGGAGCAGGTTGCCATTTCCTTCTCCAGGGGATCTTCTCGACCCAGGGGTTGAACCACAGTCTCCTGCATTGGCAGGGGGATTCTTTATCATCTGAGCCACCAGGGAAGCCTGTTGGGGTGAGAGGCTCCCTTAGTCTTTTCCCAGCCCTCTCTGCCCCACTGCCCCATCTGTGACTCTGCTGTGTTCATGCACAGGAGGGAGAGCTCTGACCACCCCGCTCCCATAGTGTGCTCCGAGGAAGCTGAGGTCTGCACGGGCCCAAGGAGAGGACTCACTTTTTCTGCATGCCCTGGCACATGAGGACCCAGAAGCCACAGGAAAGGTGCCTGAGGAAGCGGCAGGCCGGGCAGGGGCCCCCTTGGAACCGGATCAAAGGCTGGAGGCTGCGTGACCAGAACCAGCTCAAGGGAGATGTCAGGAGTTAGCCTCCAGGTGTGCCAGGGAGAGGATAATCCCCAGCCCTCCTGGCTTAACTTCAGCCCAAGTGAGAAGGACAAGAGTAACCTTCTCTCTATATACCCACTCAATCACTTACCACCAGATTGTTTACTCTTGGGGCAACAAATTATACTCAGCCCACCTCCTCAGGACACACAGATCTAGCTGGTGTAGAGACGTTTTGCCCCCTGCGCCTGCACCCAAGGATGGGTAGAAAGACAGGTAGGCGAGTGTTGAAGGGGTGGATGATGGCGTGGGTGGCTGGAGGAAGAGGAGGAGAGGAGAGGTGGAAGGAGATGGGCAATGAGGAGCAAGTTTGGCCTCCAGCAGGGCTGAGATGTGTATCTGCAGAATTGGAACAAGCCCCCTGGGGACTAAAGAGCAGGATGAAGCACCAGTTATAACCTCCCTTGGTACTGCCTGGTGACATGTGACACAGGCCTGGGATTGTCCTTCATGCTGACCTCTGGCAGGATACTTGTGCTCCCACTAGTGGCGGGAGACAGGGATCCCAGAGAGGCCCACAAACCCCGGCGTTCTCTGGCACCAGTCAGCCCCTCGTCCCACGTATAATGAGCAGGATGGACTCAGTAGCTTCTGAAACCATTCTAGTTTTAAGGTTCTGTGATTCTGGATCTGAGAGATTTAATACTGATTGATGATTCACACTCAAATCCTAGAGGTAATTGTAGTCTAGGATGCCTCATTAAGTGTCAGGTAAGTAAAACAATTATTTACCCTCAAAGTTCGGCATTAAGCAACACTGCTGGCAGAAAATACTTTTAATCCCTTTATTGTCTCTGCAAAGCCAAATCGGCTGCTTCGTCAGAGGGAGAGCAGCACAACGGGGTGAAGGCCTGCCCAGGAGGTCCTGCCCGCACCTGTCTCACCAGTGCCTGGCATGTGCTAAATGCCCATCAATGTTTGTTGAATTAAATTGACTTGAATGAAATACCCGTACATATTTTGTTAGTGCTTGTTAGAGATTGCTAGTTATCACTTTAAATCACTCTCTTTTCTTACATGTTTATAGAATTCCCACTTTTTTGAGCACACGGCTACTCAGATTCAACACTGCTTTTCTTGGTTATCCTTAAAACAATGCATATTGACCAAGATTTGCCCCATGAGATGTAAATGGCAGTATCCACCTGGCAGCCTCCAGGAACTTTCCAAAGAAGACAGTTAGGCATAGCCTTTGTTTCTCTCCTTCCCACTAGCTAAATATGTGTGTGACGACTGGACCTGGGCTGCCATGTTGGGCCAGAAAGTGATTACGTGAAATGAGACCACGGAAAGCAAGAGGAGAGTTCTGGGTGCATGAGGACCTTGTGGAGTTGTGGAGCCACACCAGTTCTACACTGTCTACTCCCAGAGTTTTATAGGGAAGAGAAATACTTTTCTATCTTGTTTAAGTCGCTGATATTTTCTGTTACTCCAAAGTGTTGCACAATGTCTTTGATGCCTAGAAGTCCTCAGTAGTGTTTACTGAATGAATAAATGCCACAGCAATACTGTTCATTATGGAAAATTAATTAAAATGAGAAAATACAGGCAAACTATTTTCCTGTAAGGACAAAAGAGAAACTCTGAGACTTGCTTGAGTCTTGCCTATAGCTAATAATCAATAACTGGTATTAGTTGGAGTGAAACAGCTATTTTACTAAACACCAAAATATCTTACTCTGACTTCCCTAATATCTGTGAGCTCAACCATGAAAAAGAACATACTTTTTCCATGATAATGTTTACTTTTGTCTTGAGCCCCTATTTTCTCCCAAGAGTAAAAATAACTTGTTATTTCCAGACAAGTTTTGTTTGTGACTGTGGAGCCATTTCAGGCTTTAAGTTCAGATGTTTCTCCCCTGCTCAGCCCTGGGGAGGAGTCAAGGTTCTGGGGGACCCAGAGAGTGCTGCGGCTGTGGAGAAGAGGTGCTGGCCTAAGTCCAACTCTGCCCATGTGGCCTCTCTATGAGGTCCTCATTCTTACACCTCTGCATCCCCCACAGCCCAGCCATGGTTCTGGATGCCAGGTCCAGGACCTGAGTATCTATCCCCACCCCAAGCAGAACCATGATCCCTCCCCAGATCCCCAGTTCTCTAAGTATCTATCCCCACCCCCACCAGAACCATGATCCTTCCCCAGATCCCCTGCTCTCTGAATGTCTATTCCCACCCCCACCAGAACCACGATCCTTCCCCAGATCCCCAGCTCTCTGGGTATCTATTCCCACCCCCGACCAGAACCATTATCCTTCCCCAGGCCCCTGGCTCTCTCAGCATCTCTTGGACCTCCTGGGGTCTCAGGACCTTTCCCTGATCCACCCTGAACACCATAGCATTGGTTACCCAAAGACCCTGATCAGATGCTGTTCTGAGCCCTGGTCCATGCTGGCTCCTTCTTAGGCACAGATCCCAGTGCTCAGGGGCCTCACCAACTTATCAAGGAGTCATGATGACTCATTTGGCCTACACGTGCCTGACCCAGAGCTCCTTTCTGGAGACTCACAGCTTCAGCGACCTTCCCTGCTACACTGAGTGTGGGCTCAGTCCTGCTACACTGAGTGTGGGCTCAGTCCTCGGTCATGTCCGACTCTTCACAGCCCCATGAACTGTAGCCCACCAGACTCCTCTGTCCATGGGGTTATCCCAGCAAGAAACTAGAATGGGTTGCCATTCGCTCCTCCATGGGATCTTCTCCACCCAGGCATCAAACCTGCGTTTCCTGTAGATTCTTTGCCATCGAGCCACCTGGGAAGCCCCCGCTTGCTACACTACCATCTAATTGGAATGACTCTCCTCCCTGTAGCTCAGAAAAAAAGGCTTCCTCTTCTCATTCTGTGGAGGAGAGATTGGGCTAAAAGGTCTTCTTTCAGTTGTCATTTCTAAATAAATGTCATGCACTCAGCTCTCCACTGTGATCCTTCTGGTCCCCTCAC
Organism: Muntiacus reevesi; assembly: GCF_963930625.1. Lineage (NCBI taxonomy): Eukaryota > Metazoa > Chordata > Mammalia > Artiodactyla > Cervidae > Muntiacus > Muntiacus reevesi. The sequence goes on from NC_089250.1 coordinate 91,824,344, forward strand.
CCCACCCAAAGGCTAGACTCTTGTTAATTGAAATGCTTAGCTTTCAAGACACTCCCTCTGCTATGATTTTTACAAGCCTATTTTATTTAGAGTCAAGGCTAAGAGTTTGATTCCATTTTCTTTCTCTGAATTTGACCTCTAATGTTAGAAAGAAAGGTCATGGGATAGAAAGGAATACCAAGAATAATAATGATCAGTTAGCATTTCAAAATATTTTCTTACTACATTATGATAAGATCTACTAAGGCTTGGAAGATACTCAGTGGTGGAGCAGAAGACCCCCAAAGAATCACAAAGAAATGAAGTTCTCCCAGAGCTATGAATTCTGTGGATCTGCCCAATCCTGACCTTTGTTGTCTAAGCCTCTTTGAATCAGTTTTTCCTCACTTGTTGCTGAAAGTGTCCTAACTGATACCAAGGCATTCAGTTGTGGATTTGCTTTTGAGGCTTTGCTTACACCATGACTAAACATCCTCTTTAAGAGGACTCACAGGAGATAATTACCTCTGGCCTCAATTTTATGAATAATTGTGCTTCCGATCAATTGTCTCTTTTTTTCTCCTTGATGCCACAAATCGCTGTTGTAACACTGTGCCAGAGATTTGTTTTACTCAGGTCTGGTAAGACACACAGGCATGGAAACATCTGTCACAAAGGAAGAATTTTTGTACTCTCACAGGTCCCTGGAAATGAGATGCAGGGCCATACAGGGACGCCCCAGGGTCAGCCAGGAGACTGAGGTAGTGGGGAAAATTCAGCCAAGAGCCTTTATTATGGTTTCCACAAGAAAGGTAAGGAGAGGTAGGATAAGCAGATTCAATATTGGCTACTTTGATTTTGAATAATTGAGTTTGAATAATCTCAGTGAATTTGGGGACATAGGTGTCTGCTACCTGGGCCTGGGTGATCAGGGCAGGGGGATCTTGGGAGCCCCTTAGACAAGTAGGGTGCGGTATTGGTTGGTTTGCATTTGAAAAGTGCCTGAAGGCCAGTTGTTTACTATCTCTGCTCAGTCGTGTCCAACTCTTTGCAACTCCATGGACTGTATCCTGCCAGGCTCCTTGGTTCATGGAATTTTTCAGGCAAGAATATTGGAGTGCATTGCCATTTCCTCCTTCAGGGTATCTTCCTGACCCAGTGACTGAATGCACATCTCTTGCATTGGCAGGTGGATGTTTTCACTACTGTGCACCTGTGAAGCCTAGCCTATCTCTAATTGTTTACTGTCTCTGGTCCTGGGAGGGAAGTGGTCATCACAAGGTCATCAAGGCCCCGAGACATCAAAGCATCAGAATAAAAAGACATGATTAATACACACATATACTGACTCATCCTTCTCTCTTTGTGTAAAATGTTAAATTTATGGTTCATTTATACCCACCTGTCTAATTAACTTTACTCCTATATTTATCTTAGATTTCCACCTTCCATGGTCCTGTTGCTTTGCTTATTTGTTTTTATTTTATCTTTTATAATCTTATATAAACTATCACAAATCATTTCTGGAACGTGAAAGCGTACAAACAGACATTTCAGTCTCTTGTAAGGACTTTCATACAAACTACTATATGAATGAAAAGTGAAAGTCACTCAGTCATGTCCAACTCTGCAACCCAGGTCAGAATATTGGAGTGGTTAGCTATTCCCTTCTCCAAGGGATCTTCCCAACCCAGGGATTGAAGCCAGGTCTCCCACATTGCAGGCAGATTCTTAACCAGCTGAGCCACCAGGGAAGCCAAAGAATACTGGGGTGGGAGCCTATCCCTTCTCCAGGGGATCTTCCCAATCCAGGAATGGAACTAGAGTCTCCTGCATTGCAGGCAGATTCTTTACCAGCTGAGCTATGAGGGAAGCCCAATGAGAATGAAAGCATACAGCAGTTTTATAAGGAATCTGAACTCTACAGAACACTGCCCTGCAGCTGGATCACGAACATGACCTCCTAGTGTACAGGCCATGATACATATTTTTTATACATTTTATAAAAATACTTTTGCCTTGGAATTTAGCAGAAAGCTTGGAGTAAGGAGAGTTTCTTTTCTTGAAGGGCTCTCTGTAGAAATGGGAATGGCAGTGTTCCTTTCCTCTGGATAAATTTCCCTATAATAAGCAAGTGGAGGCCTTTGGATTCATCTGCTGCTGCTGCTGCAGCTGTCACTTCAGTCATGTCCGACTCTGTGCGACCCCATAGACGGTAGCCCACCAGGCTCCCCTGTCCTTGGGATTCTCCAGGCAAGAACACTGGAGTGGGCTGCCATTTCCATCTCCAATGCATGAAAGTGAAAAGTGAAAGTGAAATCGCTCAGTCGTGTCCGACTCTTAGCAACCTGATCGACTGCAGCCTACCAGGCTCCTCCATCCATGGGATTTTCCAGGCAAGAGTTCTGGAGTGGGGTGCCATTGCCTTCTCCTTGGATTCATCTAGTTACACTTAAATCTGCCTCAGAAATAAAAGCATTGTTTTCAACAGCAAACTCTTGTTTGGAGCACCTGACTCGGAGGCCTTAAGCTCAGTCATAATGATTGGCAGGTGTTGGAAACTTTCGTCTTTCATGACCAGCAGGCTCTTTAAGGGTGGTCCAGCCTGTCTCACAGCTGAGAAAACAGGCTGGAAGCGTTAGCATCCTGCACTTAGGACCAGGATCACAACCCAGGCATCTGTGCCTTTAACAACTAGGTAGCTGCCTGGGTACCAGGGACAGCCAGGACAATTTTAGGTGAAAGTGACAGAAACCCAAATGAAACTAACTGAAGCCAAACAAAGATGGGAAGGAAGTAAATTCGCATTTCTGATACCACACAGGGCCCTGTGGGGCTCCTGGGCACAAGGTCTTTGCATCCCCGATTTCTTTAATTATAGGGAACAATGTTCATTCAGCCTCCATGACCTTCCCTGAGTCCCAAGAGGCAGATTCAAACAGCTGTTAACCAGGGAAAGGAGGGGATGGGCGACCAAGGAGAAACGAATGATCTAGCGCGGCTTTGCAGCACAGTCCCTTTTCCCCATCAGCAGGCACATATACAACAAAATCTTGGAGCTGTTTTGCAGCTACTTGAAACCCTCCAGCAGGGAGAAGTTAACAATTAATGGTGGTATGCTGCCCACAAGCATGTAGACCCCATAGAAGCTGGACCTGAAGGCTGGTGATGCTGACTCCTACTTACCTTACCACCAACCCATCAGAACAATGTCCACGAGCTGATCATGACTTCTTTGAACCACCACTATAAAACTTCTCCCTATCTTCCCCAAGCTGGGATGCTTGTTTGAGGGCTGAGCTCACTGTGCCCCCCTTCGTCTGGTAAAGCAAGAAAGCTCTCCATTTCTACTTCCCCCAGAACTCTGGCTCCGAGATTTTATTTGACACCAGTAAACAGAGAAACTGATCTTTTGGCATCATTACTCAAGCAGCGCCCCCACCTGTCTCTCTGTCTCCCAACTCCTTGCCTGGGTGTGTGGGGCGCTAGCCACACAGGACTCCCACCCGGATCCGGGATGCCCAGATCCCACAGAAGCAGCCCCATCTCTGCCCTCTGCAAACCAGTCTGAGTGAGGGCTCTCCCTGGAGCATTTGATCACAGGTTCATCCAGGACTGAGTGCCATTTCTGGCTCATCCTGGGTCATGCGCCTGGTCCTGGTTTGTGGGGATGGGGGAGCACAATAGTGTGACTGACAGTGCTCGGCAGCACCGCAAGCCAGTCCCCAGGAAGACAGGAGGTGTGGACAGACGTCTACCACGAAGCAGCCAGGCATCTCAGCACCTGCCCTGTGCCCACACAGCAGTGCCTCCTCCTGGACGCCTGCATGGCAGTTCTTCTACCCCAAGGAAGCCTCTGTGCTGGGAATGTCCGCGCGCAGATCCTCTCACTAAGGCCGAGCAGCAGCGATGTGGCAGGTGCTCTGCTAGCAGCCCCCTGCCGTGGGGAGACAGCTTCCGTTATGATGTGATGCAGGCGTGATACAGGCAGCTGCCACAGGTCGCTTAGAACCTTGAGTTTTGACATTGAACCAGAAACACATTGAGAGCTCGGCTCTCCAGCTCTCCATCATAGCTGAGGCTGCCTGCACAGCTTCCTCTAGCGAGGGCAGCCTCCAGGGTCCAGGAGGGCCGATGGAAAGCAGGCACATAGCTATAGTGAGCACAAGCCTGGATTTGCGGTGCAGAGGTGGTTTCAGTTACGTACTCCAGGGACCAGGCCATGCATCTCCATATTTCCTTCCAAATACATGGACGCCAACAAATGACCCTAGGTGATGGAGACTTGGTTTGAAAGTCATCAAAGTCCTCCAGGACCACAGCAATATCTCCTTGCCCACCTGCAATCCCAGGGCTAGATGCTTCTGTAAAGAAATGAAGCTGAGCGCAGTCTACTGCACAGAATACACACGGGCCAACTGAGGTAAATCTGTGATCAGGCTTCCAGTGAGGCTATTTTCTGTCCTTTGAACTCTGACACTGGTTTCATGCGGAAAGAGGTTCCAGCCCTGGGATGGAGCCGTGGTAGAGCTGGCACTGTGGCTCTGGGCCCTGTAAATGTTCCATGTGACTCTAGGAAGAGGGGCATGTATGGCTTTTCAAAACTGTGAGATCAAATTCATTGATTCTATCTGTCAAGGCTAGTTTCAGAGGCAAAAAGTATTTCAAAATGAAAAAAAAATTATTTGCAAAAAAGGCGAGGGAATCATACATCAATAAAACCGATAAAAAAGATCCAACAATATCTAATATTACAAACTCCCAAAAGATCATCATTTTACATCTATCTGCTCATGGTGGGAAAAGATCAGCTCCTTACATCCTGGTGTTGTGGTACAGCCTCAGACATTAACCCAGAGCCAGGATGATGTGGTTCCTGCTGACAGTTCAGGCTTACAGGAAACGTTCAAGCTTTTGTTCTTTGCAGAAACCGAAACTAGACAGAGTGGCATATTATTTTTCTTTTGTATGAAGGTACAAAGTGCCTTTTCTCCCTGCTTGTGGGAAATAAGGTACATGGTGATAACAGGGCTGAATCAAGGGCTGGTCTCCTCACGATGAACCTTATTTACATTTTGATCCATTTCTCCTTATTACAGTATCATCCAAACCCTTCAAAGATGTAATCAAAATCAGTATCACTCCTAAGAGTGATCAGGAAGTTCCTAGCGTGGTGAGGAAAAGTGGCTTAAACAAACATGACAAGTGTCATTTCACGTTGAAGAAGTTAGGTAACGTAGGGCCAAAGTTGCCTCCTTCTATTTCTTTCTGTTTTTTTCTTATTTCCTGAACACACTCTGAGACACATGGGTCTTTAGATCTGTTGATCTTGATTAGGCAGAATATCTTGAAATGTCATTCTCCTCAGCACTTCCTCTCTATCCTGTGACTCTTTCATTGTTCAAGAGGCTGCGGTTTGTTGCATCAAGAGAGGCTGAGTATCTTTGGCTTTGACTTCTAACTTTGGTTTTGTGTTGGCTTTTTTTTAGTATAATTTTTCATTTTTAAATTAATTTTTATTGGAGTACAGTTGATTTGCAATGTTGTGTGAGTTTCTGCAGTACAGAAGAGTGAATCAGTCGTGCATACACACGTGCCCACTCTTTTCCTGTATAGGTCATCATAGAGCATTGAGTAGGGTTCTCGGTGCTACCCAGTAGGTCCCTATTAGTTACCTATTTTATATATAATAGTGTATATACATCAGTCTGAATCTCCCAGCTTTATCCTTCACCTTCTTTCCCCTTTGCTAACCATTCTTTTTTTTTCTACATCTGTGACTCTATTTCTGTTTTGTAAATAAGTCTACCTGTACCATTTTTTAGATTCCACACATAAGCAGTATCATATGATATTTCTCTTTCTCTGTCTGACTTACTTCACTCAGTACAATAATCTCTAGGCCCATCCATGCTGCTGCGAATGGCATTATTTCATCTTTTTATGGCTGAGTAATATTTCATCGTATATACGTACATCTTCTTTACCTATTCCTCTTCAATGGACATTTAGGTGGCTTCCATGTCTTGACTATTGTAAACAGTGCTGCAGTAAACATTAGTGTGGAAATAGTGACAGATTCTATTTTCTTGGGCTCCAAAATCACTGCTGACAGCGACTGCAGTTATGAAATTAAAAGACGCTTGCTCCTTGAAGGGAAAGCATTGACAAACCTAGACAGCATATTAAGAAGCAGAGACATCACTCTGCTGACAAAGGTCCATGTAGTCAAAGTTACGGTTTTCCAGTAGTCGTGTACAGATGTGACAGCTGGACCATAAAGCAGGCTGAGTGCCGGATTGATGCTTTCAAACTGTGGTGCTGGGAAAGACTCTTGAAAGCACCTTGGGTAGCAAGGAGATCCAGGCAGTCCATCCTAAAGGAGATCAGTCCTGAATATTCATTGGAAGGACCGACGCTGAAGCTGAAGCTCCAATTTTTTGGACACCTGATGCAAAGAACCGACTCATTGGGAAAGACCCTGATGCTGGGAGAGATTGAAGGCAGAAGGAGAAGAGGGCGACAGAGGATGGAATGGTTGGATAGAATCACTGACTCAAAGGACATGAGTTTGAAAACACTTGGGAGACGGTGAAGAAGAAGGATGCTGGCGTGCTGCAGTCCATGCAGCCGCAGACTCAGACACGACTTAGTAACTGAATAACAGCAACAACAAGCACTGGGGTGCATGTACTGTGTCAAATGATCGCTTTCTCTGGGTAAATACCCAAGAGCGGGATTGCTGGATGACATGATAGCTCTACTGTGAAGTTTGTAAGGAACCTCCATGCTCTTCTCCACAGTGGCTATACCGACTTATGTTTCCACAGAGTGGGAGGATTTCCTTTTCTCCACAGCCTCTCCAGTATTTATTTTTGTTTTATTTGTTTATGGTCTTTTTAGATGAGGTCAGTACCAAGGCCCAGAGAAATTCTGGTTCTTGCCCAGAACTTTCTGCAAGTCAAGAGGCCCCTGTCCCGAGATCTAAGTTGCCAGCATCATTCTCCCCATCACCCCATGACTGTCTGCCATCCCCCTGCCTCACCCAAAAGTAAGGCTGTCACAGAGCTGCCCAGCCCACTGGAACTCCCCATCCTATTCAGCCAGACTCCAGAGGAAGCAAATTTATCAGCCCTAGTGACGAAGAGCTTTTCTTGTCAGCATTAAACTCAAAACCAGACTAGCCTGTACGTGTGATCCACGCTGATAATGTGTAAATACCTACAAATCCACCACCATGTCTCAAAATGAGGAACCACAAAAAAAAAAAAAAAAAAAAAAAAAAAACCGATCACAACATATAAACTTTCTCAGAAGCTGGAGTGAAACGTCCTTTCAGACTAATCAGGAAACTGGATGTATTTTTCAACAGGCCCATCACAAAAGGTCAAGTTTGGCCCAGTGAGCATATGCCACACACACGCCACAAAAACAAACTTCAACTCACTAGTGAACAAAGAAAAGCAAATGAAGTCAGCAACCAAGACCTTTATTCCCAATCAAATTTCTAATAGAAAAAGTGATGCTACCAGTGTCAGGAGGGTCCCCCAAACCCCTTCTGTCCACACATTTCCCCTCCCTTTCCTCCCATTTTTTTAATTCCTTTTTTCTACAGCTGGGAGTTGGCAACTACCTATCTCAAGTCCTCATTTTCTTCCGGTTGCAAAAGTCACTTACTTGGCTCCTCAGCCAAGGGGAATTCGTCCATGTCTAGGGAAAACCAGCTGCACATTAGGCCGCTGTGGAGGGCTGGGTGGTGAGGAGCTAATTCTGTTCGAATTAGCAGAGCATCACTTCTCAGCAGAGACCTAGTCTAGAAAACAAGTCAGCTGGAGACAACATATCCTTTTAGCCAAAGTACAAGCTTCCCTCTCTCTTGATGCTTTCAAAGCAAACACTGCCCCCAAAAGTGGGGGAGGAGTTGATAAGAAAATATGACGTGGGCTCCAGGTGTGCCTGCCTCCTTCAGCCTTCAGTATCCCCTCCAGGCACCACTTTATCATGAAGTCATGAGTAGGAATATTTGTCAGAACATTTGGGAGATCTGACAGTCTCCATTTCAGGACTGCCAGCCACTAAGGACAGGGTGTCCCACTTACGGGGAAAAAAAAAAAATCACACAGATGTACAATTAGGGCCTTAGTAAAGCAGTTCTTAAAATTTCAGTTTCAAAGCAAACATAATTTCATTCACTTATTGATTCACTATTGGGTTTCTACTAAGTGCCAAATGCTAGGAATACACAGGAAAAAACAACAGACGTGGCCTCTTCCCAGAGCCGGCATCTAGCGGAGGAACCAATAGAAAATACCATGGATGCTGCCTGGCCAAATCACTCTGCTGTACGCCTAACACTAACACAACATTGTAAGTCGACTATACTTCAACATAGAATGAAGATTTAAAAAGAAGGAAAGAAAATACGTCAGACATTTTTGGCCTAGGAAGGCTCCTGTGGTAATGACGTCTCCTATCTCCTGTATTCTCAGACTTTCACATGTGAAGAATACCTGGTTGTTGTTCAGTCGCTCAGTCGTGTCCAGCTCTTTGTGACCCCACAGACTGCAGCACGCCAGGCTCCCCGTCCTTCACCATCTCCCAGAGCCTGCTCAAACTCATGTCCATTGAGTTGGTGACGTCTCTAACCATCTCGTGCTCTGCCAACCCTTCTCCTTTTGCCTTTCCTCTTCCCCAGCAAACAACTGGAGGGGCTGCCAATTCCCAGGGAGAGTTAAATTACCCCAGGAGCAAACATTTAAAATGCAAAGCAGCCAACCAAGAGCCCACCCCACTGACCAGCCGCTTTATGTGACTCCACTCAGGATCCCCATCCCCTGCTCTAAAGGCTCCTGGGCCACACGACTAGGGACCCCCACACCCAGCGTCCCCTGAATGATCCAAACCAGCACGCGTGGAGGCTGCTGACCCAGCCTTGCCCTCTCCTTCCCACACAAGCCATAACTAGAGCCCATGCCCACACTGCCCCTTGTCCCCCTACCTCCTGGCCAAACGGGCTGTCCCTTGTGGCCTTGCAGTGCTCGGCACCTCCTATTTCTAGGGAACTTTGGTATAAAAATATTTCTTCTTCATGGCAGTCATTCCGGGGTCTGAGTGTCTTTCCTGATAAAAGAAAGCAGATCAGGGTGGGGTGGGGGGCTTCTGCAAAGTGGAGGTTTAGCTGCTCCCTGAAGCAGGAGGAGTTATTACATCAGAGATGGGAGCAGGGAAGACATTGCAAACATAGGCCTTAAGGCGGAATGAGACTAGCTTTCTGAGGACCTGGAGGAGACCTTAGGGGCCAGAGCCTGGGGAGCAGGGCAGGGCCCCGTTCACAGGGTGCACCCTCCATGAGCACCTTCTGTTCTGAGACCTGGGAGCCTGTGGGGCCACGGCTCTTTCTCAGGGTCCTTGACATGAGGGGCTGTGGCACAAATGCAGACAGAATGTCCTCGTAGGGTTCGAGGGACCCCACTCTGAACAGGACGTGGCCTGAGCTGCCACAAAAAACTCAACTGGAGAAAACACTGTGAACTGCCCTAAAAAAGGTTTGAGAGGATATTTGATCAGTTAACATGGTGTTTAATAAACAAGGCAGAAAGAATCTCTCAAATACTAAGGGCTAAAGCCCAATTTCAATGTGTTTTCTCATAAAATCCTTCCTCAATGCATTGCCTGGTGCATCTTCGTTAGGATTTGACAACCGGGTTCCGTCTTTGAGGACTGAGCTGTGGTGTGATGTCTCCAGTGGGAGCATCGGAACCCTCTTGAGAATCAGATCAGCTCCTGGTGAGAAGGAGCCATGCATGCCCACGCCCCTCCCCCCTGCCCCCTGCCCAAGACGTGCTTCCAAAGCGGTGAGGGAGGGAGCAGGCCCCTGAGTGCAGTGCAGGGCTACAGACCTATCTGATGCCCCAGGCACTGTCTGGGGTATGTTTTTTTTTTTTTTTTTTTTTTTTTTTTCCATTTTAGCTTTTTATAGATCTATAATACATATCCAGCAAAATGTCAGATGGTGAGTATGCAGCACAATGAATTTTCACATTCTGAATTCACTTGTATATTCCACACCCTGATTAGCAAACAGCAATAGCATCACCAGCAATCCAGAATCCCCTCAGAGATTCACTTTGGTCACTATAGCTCTGCAGGCAATCACTATCCTAAGGGTTCTTATTGAGATAAAATTGATATGATGTCAAATTAACCATTTGAAAGTGAACAGTTCAGGGTCACTTAATCCATTCACAATGCTGTGCAACCATGCCCACCTCTGTTTAGTTCCAAAACACTGCCATCACCCCAAAATAAAGCCCCTCACCCAGGAAGAAGTTCCTCATCTGTAACCTACCTCACCTCAGCTCCTGGAAACCACCTCTCCGCTTTTTGTTCCCAGATTTATCTACTCTGGATATTTCGTACAAAAGGAGTCATGCAGCATGTGACATTTCATGTTCGCCTCCTTTCCCTTAGTGTGAGGTTTTCGAGATCCACCTACTTTATAGCGTGTATCAGGGCTCCATCCTTTGTATTGCTGAACTGTCTGAATGGGCTACAATTCCTCATGCATTCATCTACTGATGAGTTATTATCACTTTCAGTCTATTATGAATAGTGTTGCTCCAAACATTCATGTACAAGTGTTTGTTTTAGTACCTGTTTTCAAATCTTTTACGTATATATCAAGGAGTGGAATTTCTGAGCCATAAGGTAATCCTATATTTAACTTTTTGAATAACTGCAAAACTGTCTTCCAAAGTGACTGCACCATTTGACATTCCCACCAGCAATGCATGAGAATTCCAGCTTCTCCATATCCTTGCCAGTATTTTTTATATCTTTTTCACATCTGAGTGGGAATGAAGTGGTCTCTCATTGCAGTTCTGACCCACGGTTCCAGAAAGACATTGAAAATCATGTGCTTATTACCCATTTGTTCATTTTTTCTTCTGTAGAAAACTCTATTTAAATCCTTTGACTATTTTTAATTAGGTTACTCATTTTTTACTGTTGAATTTTGGGAATTATTTCTCTTTTCTGGACACAAGTTTCTTATCAGATATATGATTTGCAAATATTTTCTTCCATTCTGTGGGTTGTCTTTTCACTTTCTTAATAGTATCCTATGAAAACAAAGGTTTTTAATTTTGAAGCTCTGTTTCAAGATGGTCACATAGTAGGATCCTGAACTTGCCTCCTACCATAGACACACAGTCTATAGCTACATATGGAATAATTTCCTCTGAAAAAAATAAAAGACCCCATAATTGTCTAAATAACTCCTAGTACATTGGGTGAGTGAGAAAAAACTCACATCGAAGTGTGTACTAGAAGCTGAGACACAGTCTCACCATACACCCCACCCTCAGATGGAGACCCACAATCGGGAGGGAACTCCCATCCAAAAGCTGCTCCCTGAGAAGTGAAGGGTCTGAACCTCACATCTGGCATTCCTACTTTCAAGACTTGCACTTGGGAAATGAGCCCTCAAAACATCTAACTATGAAAGTCGCTGGAGCTGTCTACAAGATACATGAGGCTGTCATAATCTGAGAAATAGCCGTGAAGGGCAGCATGAACTTGCTCACCCTCCCAGGGCCTGGCGCAAGGACAGTGGCTGAAAAGAGTCCAGACTTTCTGTGAAAGAGGCTTGTTCAGCTTGAAGCATTGATCTGAGGGGCGGGCCTCCAGCTTGACACCCTCTGCAGGCTAGCAGGGGTCATCTTCCCCCTCCACCTCACTCCATGCTGCCACTACTGAGCTTGCGCCCTCATCTGACACCCCAATTTTTGCAGCTGCCACCCAGGAGACACCTCTTGATTGCCTGGCTCCGCTGGCCAGTGGGCTGATGCTTGGGGGTCCCACAGAACTGCAACAAATGGAGAAAGAGTTTCAACAGACACAGCAGAGACAGCAGACCAAGGGCTGTCAGCTCATCTCCACAGCTAAAGCCTGAGGGGCAGGCTGCTAACAACATGTCTATGGAGACTGTAATCCTTCCCAGAGGCCTGGAGGACAGGCACCGTCCTCACCCTGTCCTCTGCCATGTTCCAGAGGTCACGGACCTCCCAGAGAGGAGCTGTGCACATCTGGTACCCCAGTTTTCGCATCTGGTTCCCTGGTTTTCACATCTGGTGCCCTGGTTTCTGTGGTTGACCCCCAGGGATGCCCCTGGACGCCCTGGCTCCGGGGGCCAGTGGGCTCGTGTCTGTGGGTCTCGGGGGACTGGGACAAACAGAGGGACAGGTCTTGGCCAGCTGCCAGCAGGGCACAGAGCAGACCCGGCAGACTGAAACTACCCCCTTCTCTCTTTGAAAGGGGCCTGCTGACTGACCTTCAAGCTCTAGCCTAAAGAGCAGAGTTCTCATTAAACCTGTATCTAGGGGCTTCCCAGGCAGCTCTAGTGGTAAAAGAATCTGCCTACTATTCAGGACACCCAAGAGAAGCAGTTTTGATTCCTGGGTTGGGAAGATTCCCCTGTAAGAGGAAATGGCAACCCATTCCAGTATTCTTGCCTGGAAAATTCCATGGACAGAGGAGGCTGGTGGGCTACCGTCCATAGGGTTGCAAAGAGTTGGATACCGCTGAGCACACACACGTTGTGGTGCTGAGTGCAATCCTCTCCAGAGACCAGGGAGGCTGGTGGGTGTCATCTTCAAGCTTGCTCTCTGCCCTGCTTGAGGTCATTGCTGTCTCCAAGAAAGGAACTTGTGGCTTTTCTGTGCTATCCACACAGGGTCCATATGGCATTGTTCTGGATTCCCAGCATAACTTAAAGGGAAACTTTCATGATACCTGGAACCCTTGATGAACTGCAAATGAAGGAGGAACATATCCTCCAATTCCTGCAGGAACCCACTTAGGTGGCATCAACATTAGCTTCCAAATGGAACAGTACATCTACAAAAGGAAAAGTGATGGCATCATAAATCTGAAGGGAGCTTCAGAGAAGCTTCTGCTGGCAGCTTGTGCCACTGCTCGCACTAAAAACTCAGCTGATGTCAGCATCACATCCTTCAGGAAGTTTACTGCGGCCACTGGGGCCACTCCTATTACTGGCCACTCACTCCAGGTGCCTTCCCTAACCAGATCCTGATGGCCTTCCAGGAGCAAAGAGGCCTGGTGGTTACCGGTTTCAGGGCTGACTGTCAGCCTCTGTGACAGGCTCTACGTTAACCTGCCTGTCCTTGTTCTGGGTAACACAGACTGCTCTGTGCCGTGTGGACACTGCTGTCCCATGCAACAACAAGGGAGCTCGCTCAGCGGGTCTGATGTGGGGGGTGCCCGCCTGGAAAGTTCTGCACATGCATGGCACAATCCCCAGTGAACACCTACGGGAGGTCATGCCTGATCTCTGCTTCTGCAGAAATCCTGGAGAAACTGAACAGGAAGACTAGGCAATAGTTGAGAAGGCTGTGACCAAGGAGGGATTTCAGGGAGCATGGACCACTCCAGCTCTGGGGCTCACTGCCGTTCACCCTGAGGTGGCAGACTGGTCTGACGGCAAGTTGGTGCCCTCGAAGCCTACTCAGCAGCTCCCACTGGGGACCGGAGCATCCCAGCCTGCCATCGAGGACTGGCCTGCAACTCCCAGTGCTCAGGACACTGGATGGGCAGCAGGGTCTTAAGCTCTTCTTCTACAGACTCGTAAAATGGAAACTGTTTTCAAATGAAAGAATAGAAGAGACTGTACATGTCTGTTGCCTAGCTTTTGTGTGTTCTGCCCAGAGGACACATTCCCTGATAGCCTGGCTCTGGCAGCCAGTGGGGCTTGGGTTCACAGCTTCAACAGGATGGTAGCAAACAAAGACACAATTCTTCACTGGCTACTACCCTGGGCTTAGTGAAAAAGGAGCAGAGAAGAATGCCCATCTCTCAGCCTTCTCCAAAAGAGGTATATTTATATACTTTAAATGCTGCTGCCAAAGAGTCTGGCTTTCAATCAGCCTGCATCTAGATACTGACCAGGATCCTCCCCTTTGGGACACTGACAAGTCTTGGTACAGCCTCAGCTCCTGGGAGCCACCAAGAATAGACAGTCCGGACAATCACAAAGGTTTGAGACACAACCAAGAGCCAGGGCAGGGTTGAACAATAAGGTTTGTCTCCTATACAGGTGACCACACCTTCAAGACTGAGAAAAGCGGCTGTTTTAACTAACACACAGAAACCAGCACAGAGGGTCACAGAAAATGGAGGAATATGTTCCAGATTAACAGAAAAGATAGAACCTCAGAAAAGGCCTTAGTGACACAGAGGTAAGTGGTTTACCCAATAAGATTGCAAAATAATGGTTATAAAGATGCTCATCATGCTTAGGAGAAGAAAGAATGAACAAAGGGAGAATTTCAACAGAGATGGAAAATATAAGAAAGCACTAAAAGAAATCACAGAACTAAAGAACACAGTAACTGTGCTGAAAAAGAGAGAAAAAAGGATCAGCAAACTCTAATCCAGGGCAGTTGGAACCCACTTAATCAGAGCAGAAAAAAGAAAAAAGAATGAAAAAGGGTGAAGGTGGCATATGAGACAGTATCAAGTGGACAAGCATTCAGATTCTAGGGATCTCAGAGGAGAAATGAGAGAGAAAGGGGCAGAAGGTATCTTTGAAGAAATAATGGCTGAAAACTTCCATAACCTGGGAGAGGAAATCTGCATACAGATCAAAGAAGCCAAGAGGGTTCCAAAGATAAGTCCAAAGAGACCCACACCAGATTACATTACAATTAAATTGTCAAGAGTTAAAGACAAGAAGAGGATCTTAAAAGAGTAAAGAGAAAAATAACTTATGTCCAAGGGAACCCAAATTAAGATTATCAGTAGATAATCTTATTATCTTATTATCAGTAGAAAATAACTTTGCAGGTTAGAAGCCAGTGGCATCATATAATTAAAGGGCTAAAAGACAAAAAACTGCAACCAAGAATACTCTCCACAACAAAGTTGTCCCTCAAAATTGAAGAGATTTCTAGACAAGGAAAGTTTAAAGGAGATCATCACCACTAAACCTATATTATAAGAAATATTAACAAGACTTCTTTAAGTTGAAGCAAAATGCACTAACTAGTAACAGGAAAACATATGAAAGTATAAATCTCACTGGTAAAGATATATATATATATATATATATATATATATATATATAGTAAAATTCAGAATAATCTAACATTGTAAATGTGGTGGATTAATCACTTACAAAGCTAGCAGGAAGGTTAAAAGATAAAAGTAGAAAAATAACTATAATTACAATGATTTGTTAAAGGATACATAAGATAAAAATATGTAAATTGTGACATCAAAAATATAAAACATGGTGGGAAAGTAAAAATATATCTATAAAATGAATTCAAACCTAATTATTATCAACTTAAAGTATTATAAATATAAATTATTTTATGTAAGTCTCATGGTAATCATAAGGCAAAAAACCTATAGTAGATAAAAAAGATAAACAGAAAGGAATCTAAGCATACTGCTACTGAAAATCATCAAATCACAAATGAAGAGCAAGAAAAGGAACAAAGGAATTACAAAATATCCAGAAAACAAGTAACAAAATGGCAGCAAGTAAATGCCCATCAATAATTACTTTAAATGTTAAAGGACTAAATCAAATCGAAGTGACTGAATGGAAAAATGGAGAAGGCAATGGCAATCCACTCTAGTACCCCTGCCTGGAGAATCCCAGGGACGGGGGAGCCTGGTGGGCTGCCATCTATGGGGTCGCACAGAGTCAGACATGACTGAAGCGACTTAGCAGCAGCAGCAGAATGGAAAAAAAAAATCTATATGTTTGCTGCAGATGTAAACATGTAAATCTATATGCTTCCTCAGATGTAAACACACACAGAATGAACATGAAAAGATAGGAAAAGATATCCCATGCAAAAGGAAATCAAAAGAAACCTCGGTTAGCTACATTTTTATCAGACAAAGTAGAGTTTAAGACAAAGACTCCAATAAGCAACAAAGAAGGGGATTATATAATGATAAAGGGTTCAATCCAACAAGAGGATATAACATTCGCGAAGATTTATACACCCAATACAGCAGCGCCTAAATACATAAAGCAAATGCTAATAGACCTAAGGGAGAAACAGATAGAAATGCAATGATGAGGAG
The DNA here is from genome assembly GCF_963930625.1 of Muntiacus reevesi. Taxonomy (NCBI): domain Eukaryota; kingdom Metazoa; phylum Chordata; class Mammalia; order Artiodactyla; family Cervidae; genus Muntiacus; species Muntiacus reevesi. The sequence goes on from NC_089250.1 coordinate 91,840,442, forward strand.
ACTTTAATATTCCAGTTTCATCAATGGCTATATCATCCAGACATAAAATCAATAAGGCAATACTGGCCTTAAACAACAGGTTAGACCAGATGGACTTTGTCGTTCAGTTGCTCGACTGACACTCGACAGTGTCCGACTCTTGGCGACCACATGGACTTCAGCACGCCAGGCTTTCCTGTCTTTCACCATTTCCCAGAGTTCACTCAAACTCATGTCGATTGAGTCGGTGGTGCCATCCAACCATCTTGTCCTCTGTCATCCCCTTCACTTCCTGCCTTCAATCTTTCCCATCATCAGGGTCTTTTCCAATAAGTCAGCTCTTTGCATTAGGTGGCCAAATTATTAGAGCTTCAGCTTCAGCATCAGTCCTTCCAATGAATATTCAGGACTGATTTCCTTTAGGATTGACTGGTTTGATCTCCTTGCAGCCCAAGGGACTCTCAAGAGTCTTCTCCAACATCACACTTCAAAAGCATCAATCCTTTGATGCTCAGCCTTCTTTATGGTCCAACTCTCACATCCATACATGACAACTGGAAAAACCATAGCTTTGACTAGATGGACTTTGTCAGCAAAGTAATGTCTCTACTTTTTAATAATGTCTAGGTTTGTCATAGCTTTTCTTCCAAGGAGCAAGCATATTCTAATTTCATGTAGTCACCAACTGCAGTGATTTTGGAGTCCAAGAAAGTAAAACCTGTCACTCTTTCCATTGTTTCCCATCTATTTGCCATGAAGTAATGGGACCAGATGCCATGATCTTAGTTCTTTGAATGTTGAGTTTTAAGCCAACTTCTTCATTCTCTTCCTTTACCTTCATCAAAAGGCTCTTTAGTTCCTCCTTGCTTTCTGCCATAGGAGTTGTATCATGTGTTACAACTCCCGAGGTTATTGATATTTCTCCCTGCAATCTTGATTCCAGCCTGTGCTTCATCCAGCCTGGCATTTCAAATTATGTCCTCTTCATATGTTAAATAATCAAGGTGACAATACTGTCACCTTGATTGTAGCCTTGATGTACTCTTTCTCAGTTTTGAAACAGTCAATTTTTCATGTCTGGTTCCATACCCATGAACAGCATGAAAAGGCAAAAAGATAGGACACTGAAAGATGAACTCCCTAGGTCAGTAGGTGCCCAATATGCTACTGGAAAAGAGTGGAGAAATAGCTCCAGAAGGAATGAAGAGGCTGAGCCAAGTGAAAACAATGCCCAGTTGATGTGACTGGTGATGGAGGTAAAGTCTGATGCCATAAAGAACAATATTGCAGAGGAACCTGGAATGTTAGGTCCATGAATCAAGGTAAATTGGAAGTGGTCACACAGGAGATGGCAAGAGTGAACATCAACATTTTACAAATCAGTGAACCAAAATGGACCAGAATGGTTGAATTTAATTCAGATGACCATTATATCTATTACTGTGGGCAAGAATCTCTTAGAAGAAATGGAGTAGCCCTCATAGTTAACAAAAGTGTCTGAAATGCAGTACTTGGGGGCAATCTCAAAAACGACAGAATGATCTATGTTCTTTTCCAAGGCAAACCATTCACTATCACAGTAATCCAAGTCTGTGCCCTGACCACTAATGCCGAACACAGACTTAGCAGACATTTATAAAATATTCCATCCAAAAGAAACAGATTACAGATTATTCTCAACTGCACATAAAACATTCTCCATAACAGATCATATTTTAGGCCATGAAACAAATCTTAATAGTTAGAGGAGACTGGAATCATATAAAGCAAAAAAAAAAAAAAAAATCATATAGAGCATTTCTTTAGACCACAATGATATAAAACTACAATAATGGTATAAAGCTGTGTGTAAGTACTATTACATTAAGAAAAAGCTGAAAAATTCAAAATATGTGGAGAGTAAATACATGTTACTGAACAATCAATAGGTCAAGGAAGAAATTTAAATGTTCCATGAGACAAATGAAAATTTACAAGATGCAGCAAAAGCAGTTCTAAGAGGGAAACTTATAGTGAAAATGCTTACATCAAGAAGCAAGAAAAATCTCAAATAAGCAATCCAATATTAAAATTCAAGTAAGTAGAAAAAAAAAGGAAAAAATGAATTCCAAAGTTAACAGAAGGAAGGAAAAAAAAAGATCAGAGTAGAAATAAGTAAAATAGAGACTAAAAAGGAAATAGAAAATATCAAGGAAACTAGCAGTTGTGTTTTTTTCTTTTTATGATCAAATGTGACAAATCTTTAGATCACAAAGAAAAAAAATAAAATAAAATTAGAAAGGAAAGACACTACAACAGATCATGAAAACACTACTTATGAACAATTACACACCAACAGGTTAGATAACTTAGAATAAATTGATAAATTCCTAGAAACAAACTACCAAGACTGAACCATGAAGTAAAAGAAAATCTAAACAGACTGATTACTAGTAAGAAGATTGAATCAGTAAACAAAATCTCCCAAAAAACAAAAGTCTAGTACCATATGACTTCACTGATGAATTCTTCCAAATATTCAAAGAGAAATTAATACCAATCCTTCTCAAACTCTTCCAAAAAACAAAAGAGAAGAGAATTCTTCCAAACTCATTTTGTTAGGCCAGCATTACCCTGCTACCAAAACCAGACAAGGATACTACAAGAAAAGAAAACTATAGGCAAATATCCCTGATGCAAAAATCCTCAACTAAATATTAGGAAACCAAATCCAACAATGCATTTAAAAGACCAAAAACTGTTAATAAAGTAGAACTTATTCCAGAAAGGCAAGGATGGTTCAATATCCACAAGCCAACCAATGTAAAGACTAAAAACCATATGATCATCTGAATAGATGCAGAAAAAATTCACTTGACAAAATTCAGCATCTATTTATGATTTAGAAAACAAATTTTCAACAATATGATATAGAAGGTGTGTACCTCAACATAGTAAAGACCATATATATGACATACCCACCGCTAACATCATACTTAAGGAAGAGAAGCTGAAAGCATTTCCTTTAAGATCAGGAACGCATATGGAGAGGGTAAACACATGCTAGGATGCCCACTCTCTCTACTTTCATTCAGCATATCGGGTTGGCCAAAAAATATTTGTTTGCATTTTTTTTGACCAACCCAATAGCCTTGGAAGTCCTAACCACAGCAATTAGACAAGAAAAGGAAACAGAAAGCATTCAAGCCAGAAGGAAAGAAGCAAAACTGTCATTATTTGCAGATGACATGACACTACTTATAGAAAACCCAAGAAGCTCCACCAAAAAGGAACAGAAAGGTTGGTCTGTAAACAAATTCAGTAAATTTCCAGGATATATTATCTCTACACATATGAAATAATAAGGAATATACATATATACTGGTCTTTGTCCCTAGTTTCCAGCACAGAGCTCCTAAAAACCCTCATAAATTCCTAAGTGATAAGGGATCATCTAGGATCATCTCTTATTCCAATAGTTCTCTTAGACTTCATCCCTGACACAGGGCTCCAAAACCGTAAATTCCTAAGTGGTAAGAGCCCCAGGAGCATGTTTTGTTCTCCTGAGATGACTCTGGGTGGGCCCTTGCATGGGTCCTGTATGGGGGCTGGTAACCACAGAAAGATCAAGCAATGATCAGAAGTTTGCAGCTTTCTGCCCTATTCTGTTTTCCAGAGAAGGCAGAGCTAGAAACAGAGTTAATAATCGATCATGTCTATGTGAGGAAGCTTCCATAAAATCCCAATATTATGAGGTTTGGAAAGCTTCCAGATTGGCAACACATCCACAACGGGAGAGTTATGCACCCCGACTTCATGAGGTCAGAAGTTCCTGCACTTAGGACTTTGAGCAGTTAATATCCAAAATATAAAGAAGTCAGGATAGTCAATATCTTATAATAACCTACAATGGAAAATAATTTCAGAGATAATATATGTGTCTTTGTATGGCTGTATCATCTTGTTGTGTACCTGAAACATTGTAAATCAACTATACTTCAATGAAATACATTAAAAAGAAAAAAAGAAGTCAGGGACTTCCCTGGTTGTCTGAGTGGCTAAGACTCTGCGCTTCCAGTGCACAGGGCCTGGGTTGAGACCTTGGTCGGGGAACTAGATCCCACATGCTGCAACCAAGAGTCTGCATGCTGTAACTAAAGATCCCCCATGTCAGGACTAAGACTTGCAGCAGCAAATAAATAAATATTTTTAAAAGAACTCACAAAAATCAATAGTAAACAAAACAAACAATCCAGTTTGAAAGATGGGCAGAGGATCTGAATAGACATTTTTCCAAAGAAGACATGTAAGTATTTTAAAAGGTACTTGAAAAGATGCTCAACATCACTGATCACCAGGAAAATGCAACTAAAACCACAATGAGATATCACCTCACACCTATTGGAATGGTTATTATCCAAAAGACAAGAAAGAGAACCCTCATACACTGTTGAAGGGAATATAAATTTTTGCAGCTACCATAGCAAATAGTATGGAGGTTCTACAAAAAATTAAAAATAGACTTTCCATATGATCCAGCAACTCCTATTCGGGGTATTTATCCAAAAGGAAACAAAAACAGTCACTCAAAAAAGATATATGGACCCCCATGTGCACTGCAACATTATTTACTGTAGGTAGCATGAAAGTCACCTAAGAGTCCATCAACGCATAAAGAGAATGTGAATATTGTGAAATTATGGAATATTATTCAGCCATAAGAAAGAAGTCAACATTGCCATTCATGACAACATAGATGATCTTTTGAGGGCCTTGTGCTAAATGAAAAAGTCAGACAGAGAAACACAAATACTGTGTGACCTCACTTAAATGCGGAATCTAAAAAAAATTACAAAACAAAATTGGACTCATAGATATAGAGCATAGATTAGTGGTTGCCAGAGGCAGGGGGGTGAGGGGTGAAAGGTGAAATGGATGAAGGTAGTCAAACAGTACAAACTTCTAGCTGTAAAATAAATAAGTCGTGGTGATGTAATGTACAGTTGGTCACGATAGTTAATAATGCTCTATTGTATGTTGGCTAAGAAAGTAGATCTTAAAAGGTCTTGTTACAAGAAAAAAAATTGTAAATATATGTAGTTCTATGTCCATTATATCTCAGTTAAAGAAAAAAGAAGATGCAGAATTTGGAAAAAAGCTTTTCACTTTGATGAAGTCCAATTTACCTATTTCTTTTGTGGCTCGTGCCTTTGGTGTCATCTCACCTATTCCATGGACACAAAGATCTATTGCCATGTTTCTTTTAAGATTTTTATAATTTTAGTTTTTGCGTTTAGATTTATGTCTGATTTTGTGTTAATTTTGTGTTGGTGTAAGGTAGGGGTCCAACTTCATTCTCTTGCATGCAGTAGTCTTGCAATTTTGTTGAAAATCAATGGAGCATCCCTCAGTCAGAAAGGATACAGGACACAAGGTAATCCAGATTGAGTTATAGGCTCCAGGGTGAGGCAAGTGAGGCATCTGACAGCCACCTGGCTTTCAACCAAACACCTGCCTCACCAGCACGTTAGACAAAGAGCCCAGTGCAGTCCCTGCCATATCCCTCAGGGACGAAGAAGCAACTGTCAGTTGTGAACTGAGAATAGGTTTAAGATGCTATATGATGCGCAGGGCTGCTGTCTGAGCGCCATCATGAACGGCAGGGCACGGGGAGTGGGCTCTGCTGGTTTCCTCACGGCATGTCTGTGACATGCCCAGGGACCTCCATCTGTGGAGGGTTCTGCCTGCAGGGAGCCCTCCCCAAAGGGACGTACTCCTCGTTAAGTCTGAAATCAGCTAGAGTGTACAGAGAGTAGTGGGTTTGTTGCTTCAAGGCTTCCTCGATCTCATGGAAAATTCAGTCCATCTATTTCTGGAGAGGTAAGAGCACATGTCACCCACAGCCTCACATACACGTGCACACAGAAATGTCACCATTCAGCATGCCTGGCTCTGCCGAGCCGCGTCTCCCTCAAGACACTCTGTTATTTAGAAGGGAAAAGCAGTGTGTGGAAATAAATCCTCAGGCAGCAGAGGGTCTGCCGGCGGAGTATTGTTGTCATCCTGATATTTGGGAAATGAAGAGGCTCTAAATAGCAAAGGCAGATAATTACTGCCTTCAAAAAGAGAACAGAAAGCAAATCTGCTTCCATCTGAGTCAAGTGGATGCACACCATCAACGTGCTTTTGATGTGGAGGTGGTGGGAGCCCAGAGTCACTCCCTGACACAGACCCTGAGGAAATGAGTCCGCTTCACAACACGGTGCCCGTCAGTTCTGGACTGCCTGTGGTCCAGGCCAAGAGGGAAGTCAGCCCGAGAAAGGGCCCTCTTTCATAAAGCACTTGTGTTAGTTCCTATCGCTGCTGTAACAAATGCCATTTAGCATTTCTGGAGGCCATAAGTCTGAGAAGGCCATCGGCAGGGCAGCGCTCCTCCTGGCGGGAGTGGCCGTTTCCTTGGAGGTTGCCTGTCTTCCTTGGTCCCCGGTCCCTGCTGGAATTGCATCACTCCCGTGATCACGTCTCTGACTGAATCCCTGCCTCCCTCCCATAAGGACTCCTATGACTACGCTGGGTCCAGTCAGATAATCCAGGACAACTTCCCCTTCTCAAGGCCCTTTCCTTGGTCACGCCCGTGGTCTCCTTGGACATATTTGGCACCAGGATCACAGGTTCCGGGGGTTAGCACGTGGACATCTTTGGGGGCAGTTTGTCCTCAGTGACCCCACTGTAGGCTTTTCTGCATCCAAGGGCACAGGTAAGGAGTCCCGCTTGCCTGGCCTGCTCGCATCTGAGGCAGCAGCAGAAGGGCCCACCACGGGCACGTGCTCTGCCCTTCATGCCTCTCTGAAGATTCCCTGGGAGCTTGCAATGAGAGAGGCAGGCAGGGGCCTTCGACTCGGTCTCCGGAGGTGGGCACGTGGAGGAATCCCTGGCCAGCACCCCTACTAACAGGGCGGTCTCCTGTGCCTCTTTCTTCCAGAAACAGTGGGCTCTTCAGGCAGGAAAGATGTCTCTTCTTCCTTTGCCGTCTCCCCAGCTGGTCACAGTGCTAGGTGCACAGTGGGTGCCCAGCAAGTGTCTGCTACCTTGCCTTACCTGCTTCAGATTCACACTCTGTTTCCCTCCCTGGGAGCACCGTTCCCTGTGGGATCAGCACTGACGCAGCCCCAGCCTGGAGTGCTCCCCACCAGCCCCACCTGCACCAGGTCTGAAGCAGAGGGGGCTATAATTCATTTTCATAGTACTCAGGTCTCTTCCTCTCCCTTCAGCCTTGATGCTTCCAAGACCTCTGATGCTTCCAAGACCACGTGTCCTTCAGACGTGCCCTCTGTCCCAACTGGAAGAGAAGACCTCAGGCCCAGGCGGTGCAGTCCTTCTGTGCCCAGGCAGAGGAGGGGGCTGGCAGCAGACTGGCCCTGTGGCTGGCGGCTGGTCAGTGCCCATGTCCCCAAAGGTGAAGGCAGAGCTCCGCTACGATGGCAGAGATGGACAGGATTGCACTGGGCAAGAGCCTGGGCTAGGCTTCTCCTACAGAAGTGAAGACCACATTTTTTAGAATCCTGGGGTCGAGACAGCACCTTCTGGGCCCCTCCCTGTGGGCGCTAATGACCCAGCCTCCTGGGCTGTGTGGAAACTTCATCATAAGTCATGTGTGTGTGTGCTAAGCCACTTCAGTCTTGGCCGACTCTTTGTGACCCTGTGGACTGTAGCCCACCAGGCTCCTCAGTCCATGGGATTCTCCAGGCAAGAACACTGGAGTGGGCTGCCATTTCTGATGGATCATCAACTCCACTTTCAGCTCTTCTCAATGGGGGGTGGGGCTGACAATTCCAGGATTCTCATCCTGCCTGGATCTTGCTGGTGACCTGCCCTTACCCAGGAGCATCCCCCAAAGTCACCTCATTAGAACAGAAAACACTTCTATCACTCAGGAAATCACAAGGCTCGTAGGAGCTCTGTGCCAGGAATCAGTGGCAGGGACCAAGAATACATGTATTTCCTACTATCTTATCCAATCTGAAAGAGCTTCTATTGCCAAATCCAGAAGGATTTGAACAATAGGATAAATAATATAGTATTGGGTTATAACCCAAAGTGCAAAATAACTATATATATAGTTATATATATATATATATATATAAAACCCATACTAATGAAAATCATGGTTAAATAAGTATATAAATGGGTGAGAAGGGGCTGCTTCTCTTTACAAGGGATTTGTGACAGTATATGGACGCAGTCCCCACTCCAGGGGGCGGGCGCCTCACCCCCCTACTCTGCTCCTGGGATCCAAAGAATATTGTGGGGACAGTGGGAATAGTCCCTGGGGAGGAGAACACTGTCGGGCAGTCCTCAGCCACGTGCCATGCGCTTTCAAAAACCCATAACCCAAGCCGGATCATGAGGAAAGCACCGGCATAACCCAAATTGAAGGACCTTCTACCAAATACTTGACCACAACTCCTTAAAACCGTTGAGGTCACGAGAAACGAGCCAAGACTGAGAAACTGCCCCCGACCAGAGGAAACGAATGTGATAATCCTGTGCGACGCGCTGTCCATCCTGGAGCAAGAAGAGCGCAGCAGAGGGAGGACAGGAGAAACCCAGAGAAAGCCTGGAGTGGGTGACAGCATCGCACCAAGGCTGCTGCCGGGAGCGACAAGGCCTCCAGGAAGCAGGAGCGGAACCGGACGGAGGAGGGAGACGTGATGCCTGGGAGTCTGTGTCCTCCCAGGGAAACTCCCCTTCAAAGCTAAACTTTTTCCAAAATAGAAGCTCCTTTTTGAAAAATCTCTAATTGAGATTTTTAATAATAAATCCCTAATGCATTCAACAAACATGTATGTTGCACTTACCCCCTTCAGGATGCTTTTCCGGGCGGCCCAAACATCACCACTCCCTCTGACACAGCGGTGACCGTGGTGGCCCACGCTGGCAGGCAGAGGACAGAGGGCACAAAAAGGGCCCTGGCCCCGGTGCTGCGAGCTGGGAGGGGGCAGGTCTCCTTCCTCAGGGTGGAGGGCCCACCAGCACTGCCATCGCCGAGAGGGCCTTCAGGAGCCCACGAGGACTGAGCTGGCGTGGAAGGGCAGACAGGATTTCAGGGCTGGGGCTGAGAGGCCCCGGGGAGTGATCGCAGTGCCGCTTGTTTACAGATGCTGAAGACAAGACTCCGGGGCACACAGGCAGGAGGGGCTGTCCCCAGGAGCAAGGGTCCCTGGAGGAGGTGGGGGCACCAGGGCCATGAGAGCCCAGGGGAGACTGGCCCTGGGGCTGCCCGCTGTGGGGGAGGCGAACTCTGAAGAAAGGCTGCAGCTCTCACCCAGAGCCACCCCCTGGGAAGGCGGTGTCACCAAGGGGTCAGGCCAGGGGTGAGCGTGAGGCGCCCACCCCGAGGGATGGCTTCTCCTGCAGCTCCCGCCTCAAGCCCGGCCTCCCCAGATCAGGTTCTCACCTGTGCTCAAACGCAGGTGAGGAGTGAGGACGAGGATCAGATCTCCTGGAGAATTTCAAGAGCCAAGCAAACTGAACTGAGTCAACACCAGGTGACAAAACCTGAGGATGTAACTGAGAGCTGCCATTCTGTTATGGCTGCTTTTCAAACTTTTGCTCATGAATCTGATAAAATCTGGATCTCCAGTAGTTTTAAGTCCAAGCCCCCTGGACACTGTAGTTCTTTTCACCCTTTGCTTAAACAATTCATTCTCCACAGCTCACTAAGCTGAAGAAGCCTGGGAATAAACCTTGAAACAAATGTTAATGAAGTTCTTTGCCTGTAAACAAAAGATTAATAATAATAATGATAATCAAATCAAACTAAACTTGCTCACTAGGGCTGGCCTTGGCTCTGAGCCCCCAGAGCAGCAGGCAGGGAGCTTTCCTTGTTGAAGGCAGAGAACGAGGGGCCTGTCACTCCATCCCCTTGGTGGCAAAGCTGCTCAGCCTCTCCCCTCTCATAGTCGTAGCAGAATAGTGTCTGGGCATCCGTCCCTTCCCAGGACTCAGCAGCCAGGCCAGGCATGGGCACGGGGGTGCCTCTATGCCCACCAGGGCAGTGTGGTCCCAATTTCCAAAACTAACTCTCCTTGCAGAGTCATGGTATTAATTGCCCCAATAAACATAAACATGCTCCAGTGTTACCATGGAAAGAAAGCAGTGAAGCCTCCATCAGCCATGTACCAGTTTATAGAACAGAAAGCAGCCCTGGGAGGCAGAGGGTGCAGGTGGGACGGCTGAGCATCAGGAGCTCAGAGACAGGTGGGGAACAGAGAGAAAAGGCGCTGACAGCTCCCCAGGCCCCTTCTCAATCTGCCGGCAGGAGCCGGTCGGCCTGTCCTCTCAAGTGGGCTGGAGGACCCCCAACAAAGTCCGAGTTCTGGGACACGTTCCCTTCACAGACAGGCTGGGCCCCACCCTCTGAGGATGGCCCGGGGCCGCAGGAGTCCTGAGACCTAATAATACACACAAATCAGAACACGGGCTGCGGGCCCTGGCCATGCAAGGACAGAGGGAAAGCTGACGCCCAGCCCGGCCTGCTCGCCTTGCCCTGAAGCAGCAGGACGCCGATCCTTGGAACCAGGCCCCCGGCTGTGCCAGCAGCCCCTATATTGAGAGAATGAGCCCGCTGGGGGGAATGGCAGGCATGCGGCCCAGCTGTCGCTGAGGCGGCCCAGAAAGCCAGCTCCCCCCACACCCTCCTTCCTGTCCCCAGGCTGCAGCCCAGACTGATCGGTAATGAACCTGTAAAACTGCAAAGCAAGAGCACAGAGCACAGGGAGGCCACTTAGAAGAGGGAAAAACAGCAAGCCTGTTATAAAGGAGGTGGTAGCTTTGTCCTCAAGGCTGACTCTGACTGAGGGGACCCCTTTAGTCTTTCCTCATAAGGACCCTGACTGTTTCCAGGGCTGCCCCAGGCTTGCCCACCATCCTCACCACCACATTCCCCCATGCAGCCTAGGAGAAATAACCAGCTTCTATACACAACAGCATCCTGGGATTGTATCATCGCCTCTCGGCCTGGACTTTCCAATCTGCAAAATGGGAAAACTTCTAGCTTTCCCCTGGTGCTGGCAGCTCCTTGGCACAGGGGCAGGAGGCAGGGAAGACCTCCTGACTGCAGGTCACCATGTGAGGAGACCCACCGCTGGGCCAGCGGCCCCCCAGAGCCAGCCCCCACAGGAAGAGCAGAAGGGCTCTGTGGGGCTTGGCCACCACTCACGAGGAGCGCCTGAGATGAACAAGACCCAAGCCAAGGAGAGCCTCCAAGAAGCTCAGGGCCCGAGTGCCTCTCCCTGGGGGCCATGCCTTGCCCACTGACCGGGGCCATGGGCAGAACAAGCTTTCCAGATTCCCAACAGGAAGGGGAGGGCACACAGTGGCCAAGGAGAAAGGAGAAAAAACCGGCCACTTGGCACTGTCCCTCTGCTTCCTTCTAAGGTCAGGTGGAGTGTGTGCAGGGGAGGACAGCTGCCTGCCCTGGAGTCCCCAAAAGGAGAGGCTGTGCCAGTGGCCAGGCGCCTGCTCTGCGGCCATGACCCTCGGGGCTCTGCGCTGCTCCGGGTCAGGGTCAGCCTGGCTAGCCCCAGCCTCAGGACACAGGCAGGCCCGGGGCCTGGACCACCAGGTTCTCGCTTAGAACATCAGAGCGGAGACCCAAGACTCATGGCTGTTCACCAGGCTTGGAAGCTGGGGGGCTGGTGGGGCCGGCGCCCACTCCACAGAGCAGGCCAGAGGGGAGCGCTGTTCCCAGCCCACCCCTTCCCTCCCAGTGAGAGTCAGCCCTGACTCTGTCTTCCAAGGGCCTCTAGACCCCAGGCTAGCAATATTCATCCTGTGATTTGATGCAAACACCTAGCTTCAAGAGCCGGGAACCAGTAGCATTCTCTGACTGGATGCACCAAATAAAGAAGGGATTGAAAGTATAGAACCTCAGAGAAGCTATGACCTCTTGAGACGATCTTGATCTACCTGAGTGCAGACTGAGCCCCATAGGGGCCCAAAGGGACATGGCAGAGCGCCTCTAGCCCTTGACCCCTGCCGGTGACCTCAGAAAGGCTGCTGCACCCGTCACAGACCTAGGCTAGTGCGCAGAGCTCTTCTCCAGACACAGTGGGGAGGAAGAACTAGTGATTTGCTGAGATCCTTCCACCCTGCAGGGCTGGGCTCGCGGCTCCCTCGCACAGACCAGAAGGGGGCTCACAGACGCACGGGCTTGCAGGAGGCGGCACTGCCCAGAGGAGGGAGCCTGCTCGGGCATCTGACTCCCAGCCCGCGGCTCCTGCCCTAGCTTCTGAGGGCTCCTTAGAGTCTGCTACCCACCGCTGTTCCCTGAGGCCGTCACGCCGCCGGGTGGTGCAGTTTCCACCCAGCCCCCCTGCAACTGCCACCGTGCTGAGCTCGTTCGCTGCCAAATCCAGGCTGCTGTCCGGGGTGACACTCTGTTCTGTCCCCACAGCTCTGACGGCCTGGCAGGGGCACCGCAGACCAGGGAAAAGATGAAGATCTCGCAAGAGAGAGGGATGGCTTCATAATGCCCCTCCACCACCGGGAGGCTGATTCAACCAGCGAGATATGAACAGGCACTGATATAAAAATAGAGGCAGGTGGTGGGGGCTGACTACTTGCGGCCGGCGGGCAGGGCGGACAGCTGCCGTCCCTCCCCTCCCCCTCCTCCCCTCCTTCACCCGCCCCCTCCTCCTCCACCCCGCCCCCCAGGCCCCTCTGAACAAACCCTGGATAAAGCAGTGCTATTTGAGGCAGGTTTCTCCCAGGCTCATTTATCATTTACGATTTCCTCGCTTCAGTGCCTGGAGATGGAGGAAAACAGCACAAACCCTCATTCTCCTGTGGTTTTTCTGAGTTTTTTCTATAGAGAACGTTCCAGAATGGAATGAGGGAAAATGAGAGGCTGAAGCCCACAGCACACTCCCGCCGCAGGACTCGGGCTGTATGCCCCTTCTCAGGGTCCAGCTGCAGCCCCATCCTGGGACCCAGCGTGCACCCCTGTCTCAAGGCCGGGCGGGGCTGCACCTCCCCTCAGGGTCTAGGCTGCATCCCCTCAAGGCCAGGACCCCTCCTGCCTGGGACCACCAATCTGCCTGGCTCCCACAAGAGCCACAGCTCACAAACTCCAAGAGCCATTGCTTCAGTGGGCATCCACGGGTAAGTCCGAGGCCCGAGAGGCATCCTGGAACCCCTTTCTGCCCCAGCAACGCAGCTTCCCCCTCTCTATCTGCTTGAAACAGTTTCATGGTTTTCCATCACCTTAGAATAAAGAGAAAATATACACTCAGAGCTGGTGGGTCTCAGGCTGTGTCTGCCTCCCTCTGTACCCTTGCTGCCCACCACTCTTCCCCACCCCCACACCCAGCCACGCCCACCTCTCTGCTGGTGGAGAACCTCCAGCCTCCCCAGTTCACCGGCTGCCTCCTCCTCATCTTCAAAGTACCTCAAAGACTCTTGCTCAGGAACCCATCCCCCTTGGCTTCTATATTGTCACATGCCATGCCTCTTGTAGCCTGTGCTAAATGGACAGACTTACACCCATTTGTATCGTAGTCCAATGAATTCTGAGCTGGGAAATCAACCCTGAATATTCATTGGAAGGACTGATGCTGAAGCTGAAATCCCAATTCTTTGGCCCCCTGATGCAAAGAGCCAACTCACTGGAAAAGACCCCGATGCTGGGAAAGATTGAAGGCAGGAGGAGAAGGGGGCGACAGAGGATGAGTTGGCTGGGTGGCATCACCAACTCTATGGACATGAGTTTGAGCAAGCTCCAGAAGATGTTAAAGGACAGGGAAGCCTGGCGGGCTGCAGTCCATGGGGTCGAAAACAGTCAGACACGGCTGAGCGACTGAACAACAACTGATAAATATGGCCTCCTCCACGGGCTCCCTGAAGCCAGGACCAAGACTGTCCAGTGGGCCTCCTTGTCTCCCAGCACAGTGCTTGCACATAGTAGGTGCTCAGTAAATTTACTGAGTAAATCAACAAATTGATTGATAGCTGCAGGGTGTGCCAGAGTGGAGTGACAGAGTTCTGGGTGCTTTTGGAAAACGAGCTAAAGAATAATCAAGACTGGATATTAGATGTCTTGGCTCCTCCAGCTGAGGGAAGGACGGCCCCACGCCTTTGGCCTTGGATAACCAGGAAGACAAGTGTAGGAAAAGGACACTTCCCTGGCTGTGAATGAACCATGACCCCGTGCTCTCCTGTGGCCGGGAACAAATCTGTTTGCCTCACAGTGCCTGGATTGCCCTTTGGAAAAAGTATGACCACCCAGTGCTGGGCTGGGACTGGGGACCAGCCAGGAAGGCGCTGGGGAGCGGGGCACAGAGGCTTGCGGAGGCCCAGCCGTGAGGGCACCGCCAGGCCCTGCTGGGCCACTGTGTGTGCCCCCGCGTCAGCGAGAGATGCCCTGTAATTTCAGAGGTGCTGGATCCCCAGCTTTCAAATTCCTGGCCTCCACAGCCAGGGCAGTGTAGGAAGAAATGAAAAGTTTCTCTGGAAGGAGGCAAGTTCTGGGCATCCCTGGTGATTCCAGCACGTGGGCTGCCTGGGGTCTGGCTTTCCACCTGCCTGCCCTGCACCCGCACTAGAGGCCAGAAACAAAGTTCAGAGGAAAACCCAGACTCCAGAGAACCTTTCAGAGACGGGAAGCATCTAAGGCATCCTTTTAAAGCATTTACTGGAGAAGTTCAAGTGCAATGTAGTTATCCGACATAGTACCTCTCAGCACCGCAATAGAAGAGACAGTCAATAAATATGTGTTGATGAATGGAGATGAGGGAGCAGGGTTGTGAGTGCTCTGGCTTGAGAAGGGCAAAGTGCACATGGAGACTTTCAGAACTTCACAGAGAACTTGGAGATGGAGAAACTCTTTAGAGCACTGGAGTCTCATCTTCTTGGTTCATCCCCTTCTCCTTCATCCTGAGGGCTTCAGAACCGCCTTCCCTTCCTGTCCCAGGGGTCCCAGGCAGGAGGAGTTGGAGGGGAGCAGGATTGCAGGCAATCAGAGGAACGGGGACCACCTTGAGCTGACCTCCCCACTGCTGTTACCCATGGAAATCAAATCATCCACTGAGCCAGGGCTGGAACCCAGAGATGCTCTTCCCAGTGCTATCTGCCCAGCTCACTTGGAAGAAGCAGGTTTAGTCCTTTTAGCAGACGCTGCCTTGGGATCATGCTGGACACAGCCATCCTCTGACTCCCGGCCCAGCCCAAAGTCCTAAGGTCCTCTGTCGGGCTCAGTTTCCCTGCATCCCATCACTCCTTTGGCTGCAAATGGAACTGCCCAAACCTATATCTGCTGCTGGAAATACCATTCAGGGCTGTGAGTATAGACGGGGCTTTTCTCTATTAATCTTTTTCATTTTCACTTAAGTATCTTTAATAATAGCATAGCATATATATCTTGAAAAAAAGTTAAAAAAAATAATGAAGTATAAAAAGCAGAAAAAAAATCACCTGTCATCCCCTCGACAGAAAGCACCATGGTGATTTATCACCTTGAGCGAGTTGCTCTGACCCTTTGCCCTTCACTCCCCTGGCCCAGCGGGCCCCTGCAGACGCGTGGCGCATTAGTGCCGGCGTCAGGGCTCCAGGCAGCTCTGCCTCCCAGTTGGCGTCCTGTCATCCTTGGCAATTTTCAGAGCCAGTGCATTTTTAGGCCCGGAGGGAAAAAAAATAACAGCTTTAAAATAAAGCAACAGAATTTGGGGCAAAACTTCTTAAGCTTGTGTGTGAGATTTGAACTGCATTTCTGTGGTGGCCAAAGCCAGGCTTGCACAGTGAGAGATGTTGAGTTCTATTTTTAGGGACTATGACAGGCTGAGTTCTTGGAACAACACTCCTGTGGAAAACAACTAAAAAGTCAGATCAAGTATTTTGAACATCTTACAGGCACTGAAGAATTGACAAGGAAGTAAAAAATTAGTCCACAATCTGGCAGGAGCCAGCAAGGCCAGTGATTCTAGAAAAAGCTCTTGCCCCAAGAACATTTGCTTATCTCATTTACTTTGCACTTGAGGGCCAGAAGTTTCTCAGAGCTTGGTACCTCCCTCATGAAGCTGGGCCCCTGAAGCCTACACCGTGGATAAGCGTGGTGGAGTGAGCCAGGAGGAAGCCCTGCCCCGTGTGGAACTCGAGGGTCTGAAAAGCCCGTGGCCTTATTGCTGAGTGTGTGCTAGGGGCATGGGGTGCAGATTCCCAGGGAGCTATAAAGTCAGGCTGAGCTCGCTCATATATTTGAAGCCCATGCCATCTAGGGGGACCAAGAGACCCATGGATAGAGTTTCACATCATCTCAGATTAGTAACATCCTAGGAGATCCCTGGTAGAAACAAATACAGTCCTTTCCAAGGGCAATCATCTTTGTTCTGGGTTTCTTCAAAGACGTTGAACACAGCACTGTCAGGCACACACAGAAGAGGGTGGTATGAGTAAGAACCAAGACAGCAGGTGGCAGACACAAACTCTAAGACTTCAGCCACTAGGACTGTTAGATTCACACGCTTGCTCTATTACAGAAGTGAGAGACAAGTTAACAAATATCCACAGGACAGAAAACTATACAAATATGACCTAGTTAATTTGAAAAGTAGTAAAATCATTTTTAACATTTTCTAAAGGTGCTATGGCTGATTCATGATGATGTATGGCAGAAGCCAACACAATATTGTAAAGCAAGTGTCGTTTAATTAAAAATAAATAAATTTAAAAATGTTTCTAAAAGTTAAAAATTCAATACCAGAAATTTAAAACTGAACAAAAGGATTTAACAAGAGATTAAGTAAGTGAGAAGAAGATTGGAAGATCAATTAGAGGAAATTATCCTATGTAACTCAGATGTAATTCAGATATACATCTTAAAAAGAAAAATACCCAAAAAATTAATGTAGAAAGTATCAGAATTTCTGACATTCTATTTTTTGCTTGCAGTTGTTTCTTTTGATTAAAATGTACATAAAATGAAGTGGACAGATCTTAATCATACAGTCACTGTATTTAACCTTTGTAATCCCAACCTGTATCAAGATGTAGAACATTTCCATTATTCCAAAAAATCCCCTCATGCCACTTTTCAATTTCCATGCCACTCCCAGAGGCAACCATTGCTGTGATATTTTTCTATACCATAGACTAGCTTTACCTATTCTAGAATATTATATAAATGGAATATCACAGTATATATTTGTCGTGCAGTTGCTAAGTCATGTTCAACAGTACATATGTTTCTGTGTAAATTTCTTTTTCACTTAGGACATTTTTGAAATCCATTCATGTTGTTATATGAATCTGTAGTTTGTTCTTCTTTATTGCTGAATAATATTCCATTTTACAGCTGTACCTGATTGTTTATCCATGTCTATTGATGAACACCTGGTCTATTTCCAGATTTTATTACTATAAATAAAGTTGCTATTAGCATTCTTGTATAAGTCCTTTTGTGACTATAATTTTAATCTTACTGGGTAAATTCTTAGGAATAGCACCATCTGGTATTAGTGCAGTTGTGTGTTTAGCTTTATAGGAAACTACCAAATGTTCCCCAAAATGGTTGTATCAGTTTACAATTCCCAGAGGCTGAATTCCAGTTGCTCCACATACTTGACAAAATTTTAGTGCCAATCTTTTTCATTTTAGCCACAATGGTGAGTATATAGAAGTATCTGATTGCTCTTTTATTTTGCATCTATCTGATGACTAAAAACATTGAGCACTTTTTCATATGCTTATCATTTTTTTCAATTGTGGTAAAAACATATGACATTAAACTTAGCATTTTATGCATCTGTAAGTGTCCAACTCTGCACATCATGCACACTCACATTGATGTGTGACCACCACCACCTTCCATCCACAGAGACTTTCCAACTCCCCAAGCTGAGACTCTGTTCCTGCTAAATGGTGGTTCTCCACTCCCCTCTCCCCAGCCCCTGACAGTCACCATTCTACTTTCTGTGAGTCTGACTCCTCTAGCGACATCCTATAAGCAGAATAGTACAGTGTTTGTTCTTTTGTGACTGACTTCCTTCTCTTAGCATAATGTATTCAGGCTCATCCATGCTGTAGGGTTAGAATCTCCTTCCTTTTTAAGAGTAAATAGTATTCCATTGTACATATACACCACACTTCATTTACCTATTCCTCTGTTAACAGACATGGGCCACTTCTACCTTTTGCCTATTTGGAATAATGCTGCAATGAATATGGGTGTGTAAATAACTCTGAATCCCTGGCTTTTATTTCTTTGGAGTATATATTCAGAAGTAGAATTGCCATGTCTGATGGTAATTCTAACATTAATTTTTTTAGAAATTGCCATAATATTTTCCATAGTGGCCATACCATTTTACATTATCATTAGCAATGCACAAGAATTCTAATTTCTCCATATCCTTGCCAATACTTGTTATTTTGTTATATTTGTTACAATAGCCATTGTAATGAGCATGATTGTATGTTTATTTTATCATCCATTTATATGTTCTTTTGTGAAGTGTCTGTTTAAAATATTTTGCCTATTTTATCGCATTTTTGTCTTTGTTATTGATTTTTAGATTTTTATATAGCCTGGATACCAACTCTTTATCAGATACATGTTTTGCCAGTGCGTGGTTTGAATGTTCATTTTCTTAGTGGTGTTATTTTGGTGAATAACTATTTTAATTTTGGTGAAACCCAGTCTGTCAATTCTTTAGAATGAGAGGAGAGAAAAAATGGAATTGAGGCAATATTTGAAGAAACACAGGCTGATAATTTCCCAAACCTGTTGAAAGACAGGAATCCACATATTCAAAAGCTCAAGCTAAGTAAAAAGAAACCTATCTTTAGATACAACATAGGAGAAACTGCAGAATATCAAAGACAAAGAGAAAAAAAATTAAGCTGGAATGTGGGGCAAGGGAAGTGCAGATTCCCTCAAAGAAGGTCTAGACTGACTGCTGACTTTTCACCAACAATGATGGCACTTGGAGGGCAGAGAAATGTTATCTTCATTACAACAAAGAAATAACCATTATCCTGAAATTCTATATTAGGAAAAAAGTGTCTTTTAAAAATGAGGGAGAAATAAGAACATAAGTAAACAAGCAAACAAAAACTGAAAGGTTTCACAACCAACACTTCATCATGAAAGGAAATTCCAAGGACTGTGCTTCAGTCATAAGGGAAATAATCTCCCTTGGGAGGGACCTATAGGAAGAAGAAATGAACAGAAAAAATTATTGATATGCAAGGGAACCTCAACTCTATAAAACAAGTACAGTCTTTGAGGAGGTTAAAACCATGACTGATGTATGATAAATAATAATACATAGGGATTTACAAAGATAGAATAAAATATGTGACAAGTCAGAAGGAAGGCAAATAGATGAACTAGCAGCCTCAAAGAGTCCCTGTGTGGTTTCCCTGGTAGCTCAGGTGGTGAAGAATCTGCCTGCAATATGGGACACCTTGATTCAATCCCTGGGTTGGGAAGATCTGCTGGAGAAGGGAACGACTACTCACTGAAGAATTCTGTTCTAGAAAATTCCATGGACTATTCCATGGGGTTGCGAAGAGTCAGACATGACTGAACAACTTTCCCACCCTCACAAAGAGGGTAAAGATACTGATTAATTTTAGATTTTTAACAAGGTGGGCTAATGTAAAGTGATAGTTTTAATCCTAAATGTGCCAGTAATCACACTGAATATAAATGAACAAAGTGTTTCAATTAAAAGACAAAATTCTCAGGCTAGAAAAACTTTTCAACCTATGCTATTTACAAGAAAGATATATAAAATATAAGGGTACATCAAAATTTAAAATGAATAGTTTAAAAAAAGAAAATAATAGTGTCAGGAGTTACAAAAGTATTTGCTACTTTTTACTAATCTATAAACTTAATTTATAAACTGTTTTTAAACTTGGGCAAGTCACTCGGTCTTGAGACCTCACTGTTATCATTTATAAAAGCTGAATAATAATCCCTATCCTAGCTACTTTAAAAGATAAAATGAGCTAATGTGTTTGAAAGTTCTTCATGTAGCACCAGATACAATATTAACATAAGAGATGCATAGACTAATAAAATGAAATGTTAATGGTAACCTCTTCTATAGTGGGTTAAATTGTTGCTCCTCTTGTGGGCTGAATTGTGTCATCACCACCCCAAATTCATATGCTGAAGTCCTAACCCCCAGGATCTCAGAATGTGACTGTATTTGGAGACAGAGTATTTTATTTTTTCAGAATGTTATATTATGAGGAAGTGTGGACACGCATGTGGCGAGAGGGAAGAAGTTTCTAGAAGCCAAGGAGAGAGACCTCAAAAGGAGAAAACTCGGCTTAGATTTGGGGTTCTAGCACTCAGAACTCTGGGGAAAACACAATAATTCCTTTTGTTTCAAGCCACCTAGTTTGTGGTAACTTGTTACAGGAACTTAGTACAGGTGCTGTAAAGGAAATTAGGAAGGATGGGGTGGACGAGGATCCAGGGGTACTAGGGCCCCCTTGGCTCTTGATGTAGAGTGACCACTACTCCCAAGGCCAGCTCCTCTGGTCCAGGGACCAGAACCATCTACATGGGAATAATGCTTAGGAAAGCCCAGTGTTTGTCATCTGAAAGGCAATTCTGATTCCACGGGCACCTCTGAGAACTACAACATCACTTTTGCACATTTCACAGTCTTTCTTTCATGTGGTCACCACCCCCAGAAACTGTTCAGTACCAGTGCTACTGAACTGTAGTCTGGACTCTCATCATCGAAAGCTAATATTGCAGAGGCAAGTGTTGGTAGAAAGGAAAGCTTGCTTTATTCTGGAGGCCTGTGACCTGCAGAAAAAGCACACTCATATCCAAAGGCCAATTCCCCCCTGCCAATCAGATGGCAAGAGCTTTGAAAGGGGAGCTTCAGGGATGCACAGGCAGAGGGAGGGGTTATTAAGTTGGTGCAAAAGCAATTGCAGTTTTGGACCTTGAATTTTAAATCATTATAGCTAGGCTCAAACACATCTTTATTAATCAAAACTGTTACAATTAACACATCTTTTCCAACAAGAAATGTTTGTTTATTCCTGTAGCATAAAAATCTGAGCATTGGGATTTTATGAACTCTTGGAAAGCATTTTCTGCCTCCTTCTTGTTGTGGAAGTATTTTCCCTGCAAAAAGCTGCTGAGATGCTTGAATATGTAGTAGTTGGCTGGCGAGAAGTCAAGTGAACATGGCAGATGAGGCAAAACTTCGTAGCCCAATTTGTTCAACTTTCGAAGCATTGGTTGTGGAATGTACGGTTGGGTGTTGTTGTGGAAAAGAATTGGGCCCTTTCTGTTGAACAATGCTGGCTGCGAGCATTGCAGTTTTCAGTGTACCTCATTGATTTGCTGAGTTTACTTCTCAGGTGTAATGGTTTCATGAGGATTCAGAAAGTTGTAGTGGATCAGATCAGCAGTAGTGGACCAGCTGATCCACTACTGATACTGGCCTGCTGATCCAGTACCACAGTGGGTCAGTTCTCGTGGATTAGCAGATAACCGAATAGTGAGTATGATCCCTTTTATGGTGCAAAAAGGGTTTGGCTCTGGGAAGTGTTTTGAAGCTTCTTCTCGGTCCAAACACTGAGCTGCTCATTGCCGGTTGTCATATAAAATTCACTTTTCATTGCACTTCACAATCCAATCAAGAAATGGTTCGTTGTTGTTGTGCAGGATGAGAGAAGATGACACTTCAAAATGATGATTGTTTTGATTTTTAGTCAGCTCATGAGGCATCCACTTATTGGGCTTTTTCACCTTTCCAATTTGCTTCAAATGCCAAATGACCAAAGGATCAAATGGTCAACGTTGAGTTCTTCGGCACCTTCTCATGTAGTTGGAAGAGGATCAGCTTCAACGATGGCTCTCAGTTGTTGTTTGTCAACTTCCAATGGCTGGCCATTGTGCTCATCTTCAAGGCTCTCATCTCCTTTGCAAAACTTCTTGAACCACCACTGCACTGTACATTTGTTAGCAGTTCCTGGGCCAAATGCATGGTTGATGTTGCAAGTTGTCTCTCTTGCTTTATGACCCATTTTGAACTCAAATAAGAAAATTACTGAAATTTTCTTTTTGTCTAACATCATTTCCATAGTCTAAAATACCTATAAAATAAAAGAAAGTAGTAGGTCATTAGCAAAAATCATAGAGCAAGAAATGAACATTAAAATGGTATATAACATAACCACATTTATTTAAGGATGTATTCCAATATTAGATAGCAAATTTCAACAATGCCAAACTGTAATTACTTTTGCACCAATCTAATACATGCAGAAACAGCACAATAGGATCCGATAAGGGAAAGGGAAGTTGCTCAGTTGTGTCCGACTCTCCGCAACCCCGTGGACTGCAGCCTACCAGGCTCCTCCATCCATGGGATTTTCCAGGCAAGAGCACTGGAGTGGGGTGCCATTGCCCTCTCCGAGAGTCACCTTGAAATCAATCATGCAGTGGTCTGATCAGTGTCATCTAGATTGTTTCAGTACAGTTCATCTTTGGTTCCAGGGTCAATTTGTACCCATTTGTTGGAATTGTGGCAGCTTATGTCATGGCTAAACCTGGTCATCATGTAGTTAACTTCTTCCACCTGCTGGCAGTTTCAGTCTCTATAAGACAGCTCACAGAACATGGCTCAGAATATTACCTATAACCCTTAAGGAGGACCTAAAGTCTTTGATTTTGTTTAGTGATTATTATTATACCATCCTCTTTGACTACTTTCTTTGCTTCTGCAATTTCTCACTTCTTAGATTAAATTTATTCTTTGGCTGAAGTTTTTTCTACAGACAAGAGGCAGGCAGATGGCATGTGGTGGAGAGGGCGGTGTCTGTTCTAGGAAGACTCCATAGGATCCTGCTCTGTTTCATTAGGATAAGCCATTAAGAAACTGACAAGCAGAGGCAGGGTCATGAGAGGAGCTCAGGACTCTGCGCCCAGCAACAGAGTCACCCTTAGTGAGGGGCCCTTGCGGCTCATTCATGTTGGCTACCTCCAGCTGCTTTTGCCACCCTATGCCAATTCCAGAAGTTGCAGCACTGGGCCTGCTTGGAGAAGTGGCTTTGACTGTAGGTGACAAGGTTGCAAGTGGACCCGGAGTCCTGGGAATCACCGTGGTGCCCACCTCACCAGAGTGCCATCAAAGCAAATCTTTTCAGCTTCTCTCTGAGCTGCAGCCCAGACACAGAGCATCGGCTTGTGGAAACTCCCCAGATGAACTGTGACATATCAACAGTGCTAAAGGGGATAACTTCCAAGGACAGTACCAGGCAGAGAGAAAACAGAAATGACAAAATGAGGCAAGACAGAAAAGGAGCAAAGCATGCAGGTGGGCTGGCCACACGAGTGCCCTCAGAGGTAGGGCTGGCCTATGGCCTGAGCCCTCTCTGCCTCCTGTCCTCAGGGCAGAGGTACTGCTGGATGAGAGGTGGCCATACTCTATGTCCTTCTCCTGTACACTGAGGGATGCTTCCCCACAAGAATCTATATCTGGAACCATCCAGCCTGTCAGAGAACAAGGCTGTGTGGAAGGGAAGACAGCCTGGAGGTGGTGAGAGCAGAGCAGTCCGAAGTCCGCAGCATCCAGTGGTCATGTTGCAGGGTGGCCTCCCTCTTCCCGCCAGCTCCTCCAACAAGTCTTATGGTGATCCAAGTCAAGGCATCAGTGCCTGGTGATGGTGGGGTAGTGACACAAACTCCCAGGAGGGAACCACATCTTAGCTGTCTCTGTACCCCTTGCACAGAGTAGAAGGGCAATAAAATATTTCATGAACCCCTTGTGGGTTCTGCCATATCTGGGGGACAATTCAGGAATTAATGCATCTAGGAGGTACCCTGACATTCCATGGTCTAATTATATTAATAACTTCCAATGGTTTAAGTTATAAAGCCAAGATGTACTCCAATCCCAGATTCTTCTATTTTTTCCCACTCAGTCTAATCCTTCTTTTCAATCCTGACATATCCTCTCTTCTCATTTTCTTCTTTGTCTCTTGTTTCTTCAACTGAGCACTAGTAAAATAGATTTGGTGTGAATAAAAATTGTGGCAATTTATTTTGATAGAGGAAACTAACTGCAGTTAGATCCCTGATAAGACACACCGTAAGTGATCATCAGAAAGTCTTTTGTTGTTTTCAATTCTCTCACAGGTCCAAAAATTGGAGCTCTGAGATGGCTTTTCAGTGGGAAATCAGCCATAACACTATTCCCTCTAGTGTGAGTACACTGTTGCCACACAGCCATTTCTCACTTCTTCCTACTGCAAACACACATAAGTGCTGCTGGAAATAGTTATTTCTCTCCTGTCCCAGCACAAAGATGTGGATATGTTCTATACACAGTGGGTATGTGCATTTTATATGTATAGTTTTATATATATATATACACATATATAGCTGTTTAGTGGATAAGTTGTGTCTGACTCTTTCTGGGACCCCCACGGACTGTAGCCCACCAGGCGACTCTGTCCATAGGATTTTCCAGGCAAGAATACTGGAGTGGGTTATCATTTCCTTTCTCAGGGGGTCTTCTTGACCCAGGGATCTAACCCTTGTCTCCTGAATCGCAGGCAGATTTTTTAGTCCTGAGCCACAAGGGAAGCTTATTTCACCCAGGGAATATATATATAAAGTATTTATTGCTGCTGCTGCTAAGTCGCTTCAGTCGTGTCTGACTCTACACCACACCAAAAATCTTCTCTCAGGTCTAATATAGGTAACACAATTTACCAAATAACTATAATCACAAACTACTTGAGAGGAGGAAAGATACAGAACACTAATGAAATATGTGATGTTTATTTCTTTTTAAAGAAGTACCAGAAAAAGAAAGGTCATTTGGCACACTTCCAGTGAAACCACATAATTTCTGAATTTTGTACATGCTTTCAGGAGAAGAAAACTGTCAAAGATGAGGCAGGAGGAAAACTTCTGTTATTCACTTGATGATTATGATCACAGGAGAAATGGCTCATTACTGCCTTAAATATCTTACTAAAATTCTAATTAAGAGACCTGAGTTTTGGCTTACAAAAAAAAAAAAAAAGATTTAACCTGCCACTTAGCTGACTCATGTAATTCTGATATTTTTCAGTAAAACTTGGGTTCCTCTGAAAGACTAGAATTTAGCCCATTTTTAAATCTTTGTCCACCCCGGGTAGATAGATGGTTTTCAATGGATTTGGTATCATTTACTTGTTTTATTAAAATCCTAAGTTCTACTGAATGACGGGTTCTCTTGATAGCTGGGTTTGGCAGTATTCCTACCTTGGAAGCTTCAATGATTCCTGAAGCTTCTCTAAAGGCCATAAAAGGAGAGCATAAACGTGGCAAGGTGGCATATGATATAGCTGTATTGTTAATTCCTATAAATATATTTCTGAATGAGTGTATTACCTTCTTTGAGTCAGAATCTATTTCGTTTAGGAAACACTTTTCCCAGGAATTTTGAGAATTCCCAGGAATTCTCTCATAGAAACACAAACTGTTCCCTTATGTTGTGCCTTTCAGTCTCTGCAGGAGTGGAGCAGGGTTGCTTCCTCTCCGCTGCAGACCTCTTCTCAGCACGGTCTCCGCTTCCTTCCCTGAAGGCATTTCCTCGCTGGCCCGCTCCCCACGCCTGTCCCCGTTGAGGCCGTGCTGTCCTTTTGGAGCGTTCACCTGGTCCTTTCTCGCCTGCTTCCACCCCTGGGCTCGGCTCCTTCCCCTCCCCACTCTGGAAAGGGCGCTTCGTCACCTAGACGAAGCAAAGGCCTTCCCGAGAAGTGGTTATCTTCACTTAACAAAGGAGAACTGGTTACTCAAATGCAGAACGCACCCCTTTCAGTTTAGATCTCAGATTCAGGAGGGAACCCGGCTTCAGTAAGGCCACACCCGCCGCGGGTGGAGCGGGAGCGCGCTCTGCGCCCGGGATCCCGGGCCAGCACCACGGTCAGCGCCCTGCCCGCGGCGCGCCCCGGCCACCCGAGCGCCGCCCCCGCGCCGCCGCCTGCAGATCGCCCTGCAGGGGACACGCCCCAAGGTCAAGTCGGGCCACGGCGCGGGTGCCTGTCTGAGGAATAGAGCTGAGCCAGAGGGGAGGGCCGTGAGCTGCGGAAGACTTAACTCACGGCCTTGTAAGGCCTGCACTCATTTAGGGTATTGTGAAAAGTGACGGAGGAAGACGGAGTTCCTTTTACACCCTGACCCCCACAGCTCCCCGCCCCCGCAAATAAACACAACAGACCCCTTTACGCAGCAAAACAGAACGGCTGAGTTTAATGCTTCAAGTTTTCCATTTCCTTCCACAGAGTTTCGTTTTACAAATAACAAAATGAGGTAAACAATGTATGTACACATTATAAACAGCGTGTCAGTTTGCGGCAGCGGCAACGCAGATGGTTGGAGAGCAGCTGCCGCGCGGTGGCTCGAGGTCAGCCGCCTGCGCCGCGAGCAGATTCGTCGTCCTGGGGAGAAGTCGCGGCTGTCGGAGAGGCGTCTAGAAGCACTTGCGGTGGACGATGGAGGGGCCGGCCTCGTCGTACTCCTGCTTGGTGATCCACATCTGCTGGAAGGTGGACAGCGAAGCCAGGATGGAGCCGCCGATCCACACGGAATACTTGCGCTCAGGCGGGGCGATGATCTGTAAGACAGTGAGGACTTGTCGGGTGCGCGGTCGCGGCCGGGGAGCCCCTCACAGGCCGGGGTTTGGGGGAGGGCGCCACCCACCTTGATCTTCATGGTGCTGGGGGCCAGGGCGGTGATCTCCTTCTGCATGCGGTCGGCGATGCCCGGGTACATGGTGGTGCCCCCAGACATGACGTTGTTGGCGTACAGGTCCTTCCTGATGTCGATGTCGCACTTCATGATGCTGTTGTAGGTGGTCTCATGGATGCCCGCCGATTCCATGCCTGGGGGCCACGGAGGGGAGCGTGAGACAGAGGGCCGGAGGCCCCGGGGGCCCGCGGGGCTGGCACCGGCCGGATGGCGGGGGCGCGGGGCTCACCGATGAAGGAGGGCTGGAAGAGCGTCTCCGGGCAGCGGAAGCGCTCGTTGCCAATGGTGATGACCTGACCGTCGGGCAACTCGTAGCTCTTCTCCAGCGAGGAGGAGGAGGCGGCGGTGGCCATTTCGTTCTCAAAGTCCAGGGCCACGTAGCACAGCTTCTCCTTGATGTCGCGCACGATCTCGCGCTCGGCTGCGGGGAGCGGGGCGGGAGCGGAGCCCTCAGTGCGGGGTCCCGGGGACAGCGCACGGTCTGCCGGCCCGCCCGCCTGGGGAGCCCGGGGCGCCGCGCACCTGTGGTCACGAAGGAGTAGCCACGCTCGGTGAGGATCTTCATCAGGTAGTCGGTGAGATCGCGGCCAGCCAGGTCCAGACGCATGATGGCGTGCGGCAGCGCGTAGCCCTCATAGATGGGCACATTGTGGGTGACGCCGTCGCCGGAGTCGAGCACAATACCTGCGCGAGGGTGGGGTCGGGGATGAGCCACTGGGCCCTGCTAGGCGCTCGGGGAGGGGGGCGAGGTTCTCGGGAAGAGGGGCCGGGGGCTCCTGGGCTCTCACCGGTGGTACGGCCGGAGGCATAGAGGGACAGCACGGCCTGGATGGCCACGTACATGGCCGGAACGTTGAAGGTCTCAAACATGATCTGGGTCATCTTCTCGCGGTTAGCCTTGGGGTTGAGGGGGGCCTCAGTGAGCAGGGTGGGGTGCTCCTCGGGGGCCACGCGGAGCTCGTTGTAAAAGGTGTGGTGCCAGATCTTCTCCATGTCGTCCCAGTTGGTGATGATGCCGTGCTCAATGGGGTACTTGAGAGTCAGGATACCCCTCTTGCTCTGCGCCTCGTCGCCCACGTAGGAATCTTTCTGCCCCATGCCCACCATGACGCCCTGCAGAGCGGATATACCAAGCTCTCATCACCGGGGTTCCCAGTGGAGTGGGGCTAGGCCGCGTGGAGACCCGGCCCGGCTCCCTCCGGGAACTGGCAGCCTGACCTGGTGACGAGGGCGGCCCACGATGGACGGGAACACGGCCCTAGGGGCGTCATCGCCGGCGAAGCCGGCTTTCACCAGGCCGGAGCCATTGTCGCACACGAGGGCGGTGGTCTCGTCTTCGTCACACATGGTATCTGGTTTCTGCAAGGACGGGAAGGTCATGGAGACTCTCAGTGTTTCAGGCAAGAGGCCTCGCTGGCCGGAGCGCCCTCCCTCCCCGGGGACCTATGGACACCGGCCTCCAGCCCCCAGCCCCCAGCGCGGCGCCATCCTGCGGGGGAAGCAATCGAAGCCGCGCCGGCGGAGCTTCGCTGCTGGGAGCTCTGCTGCGGGGAGACCACAGAGAGCGTTTCTCCACCTGGGAACTCAGGACACGCGGTCCCGAGAGTTCTCTGCCTTCGCTGCGGGCGCCGCCCTCTCTACCCCTCCCTGGCGTCGCTGGGGGTCAAGGTCCGCGAACCCTGATTGCTGGGTCACTGTGACGGTGGAAGGAGACGCCGTGGAAAGGGCTTGGGCACTCCACCAGGGCACGAATGGCCTATTTTGGACCTCCATGACACTTCAGACTCACAGCCCAAGCGCCCTTGGGACTGATGGTGAGCGAGGGGAGTCCCTTCTACTGCCCTTTGGTTCTGTTGGGAAGGAACTCTGGGGAGGACTAAAGCAAAACCTTTCATCTACCTCGGCACTCGCGAAGTGTCAAGGAGAGCTGCCCCAAAGGGCTGGGAATAAGTCTGGAGATCTTTCCCAAGGACCCCTGCTTCCTGTCTCTTCTTTGGAGCACACCGCTCCGACTCCGGGCCTGAGGCGCGGCTCTCAGGACGCGGGGCGGGGGCTGATGCAGTGAGCGGGCGCGCTCTCCCCGGCGATCCCCCGGCTCCCGCGGCGGGGCCCGTCCTCCTGTTCTCACCCCGCCCCTGCCTACCTGGGCGGGTGGCTACACCTGCGGCTCCGGCTCCGGTCCCGGTCACCGTGGGAAGGAAGCGAGACTTCTCTGGGCGCTGTCCGCTGCGGTGGCCGCTCGTCCCCCTGCTCAGGTTTTATATAGCCCCGGGGCGCTCCCCTCGCGCCGCCCCGCAGGAATGTCGCTCCCCTTCTCGAGCCATATTTGGGTGTCGGGCACCAGAGCCCCCTCCCCCGACCGGTTCAAGGCCTGGGTCCCCGCCCGGGTCCCCTGTGCTGACCAAAGAAGGAGCTGTCTGGCCTGAGCCCAGGTAACACGGGCCGGGCCGTATATGGAGCGTCTGCCCGCCGGGCGGCCCCTCCCGACCCGGCCTGGGGTGCGGCGGGGGTCACGGAGTGTGCGGGGCGCGCCAGGGAGCCTGCGCCCCGGCTGCACCTGTCCGCAGCCGCCCCGCCCCCGGCCATTCGGCGCTCCAGAGCCTCGGGAAGGTGCACCCGCGTTTCACCTCTTCTTTGGGTTCTTTACCCCCCAACTCCTCAAGTGTGACTCCACCGAGGAGGACTCTATATCCTAGTGGGGGGCCCGAGAGGACGGGAGATGCAGTCACTGCCGGAGTCCCGGGCAGGGGAGGCAGGCGGTCCCTCCCCCCGGACTCCCAGCGAACTCGGTCTCTCCCTCCACCCCGAGCTCCCCGAATCCAGAGGGCTGACCCCGTCGGCCCCCACCCCCACCGGAGAGGGTCACCGGCGGCCGGCGGGGCGCAGCTGTCGCGAGGACAACTGGCGGCGTGAGGAGAGGGTGGAGCGTCGGGGAGGAGGCCGCTGGGCTCCCGGGACAGGCCCCGCAGCGGCTCCCGCAGCCTCTGGCGCTGAGCCAGGACCCCCAGAGCTGCCCGCCTGGGGACGCGCTGTGGGCTCG
The DNA here is from genome assembly GCF_963930625.1 of Muntiacus reevesi. Classification (NCBI taxonomy): domain Eukaryota; kingdom Metazoa; phylum Chordata; class Mammalia; order Artiodactyla; family Cervidae; genus Muntiacus; species Muntiacus reevesi. The sequence goes on from NC_089250.1 coordinate 91,870,216, forward strand.
GGAGCTCATGAAGGGAGTGAAGTTGAGTGAGTAACTGGCCGGCTCCGGAGTGTGGCAGGCTGAGCTGAGCACCCCACTCCCGCACCCTTGGCGGGGCTCACCGGCATCCCAGTCCTGGGGCGGGAAGGCAAGTGTCACAGCCCTAGGGTGGGAATTGAGAGGTGCTTTTACTAGGTGAGTCCTCACCCGTCCCTCCTCCCTGTAGAGGACAAGGGCATCGCGCTCTACGATGGGCAAAACCTTTCCCTTCTGCAAAGGCTGAACAAACTCATCGTTATATTTAGAGGGTGATGCCCGGCCAAGGCCAGCTGATTCCCGATCCACCTTGGAGAGTCATGGTCCACCAGAGCCTGCCGAGCGGTTCTATTTATACTGCTGATACACTGGGATCTGTCTTTCTAATTTTCTAGTAGGATTTGGATGTACTTATGGTAAAGGTGGAGTAGGGGTCAGAGGAGGTTAAGTTGGTGCTTCTCACTGTTTTCTCCCCTGGGGGGAACAGTTCTACCTTGCTTTGGAAAGTACAAGGAGGAAGTTTTCTGCAATGAACTCAGGGACATGCTTTAAGGGGTACATCAGTGATGTGATGTGAGCCAGAATGGAACCACTCATTTTTCTGATGTGCTCAAGTGTTCCCAGAATAGGAACTTGGTGGTGGAACTCAGCAACTGGGACAGGTGTGGGTCCTCGAAGAGGGATATAAAAGCACATACGAAACCCTCCTTCCCAGCCGTACACCACTGCAGTCCTTCCTAAAAATGACCAAAGTCGATTACAAAACAGGGCCTCTGTAGTGTGTATAAAACCAGCGTGCCTTCACATTCAGCTTTTTAAATTAGAGAAAGAATGAATGAGTAATGGACAGAACTACATTTCAATACCTTGTGTTCTGCTGTGGCAGTCTGACATGGAGACCCTAGGAAAAAAAGAACCTGGCAAATGCACTCTGTGTGCAGTGTGAGGGGAATAGCTTCAGTTTTGGTCTTAAAGGTAGAAGTATGCTGCCACTGACTGAATACCTCAGAACTTGGTGACATCTTAAAGGGGAAGGAGGTTGTAGTTTTCAAAACTCTTGCTCAGGGCAACACTTCTCAGTGCAAGCTTTTGTAAGCTCAGGATCTATTAGATTCAAACACATGAAAAGCTATGAATCAAGTTTTTGTAAGCTCAGAGTCTGTTAGAGTCAAACACACACGAAAAGCTATGAATCAAGCACTCACAAGCTCACAGAGACCTGATGGTACTGCAAACCCTGGGGAGGTGGGCCCTAAGGACACCAGTTGGCATCTCTGCTCTCTGCCCTGGGTCAGGCTGGTTGAAATAGTCCTGGAGGGCCACTGCGGGGTGGTTGAACTCTCATTGGCTCAGGAATGGCCCCAAGAGCAGGTGGAAGGCAGTCTCCATACATGTACGCTCTGGGGATCACCCCAGTGCCTTGCGTCTGAGTAAGCAGGTCACTGCCTGCACAACCTTTTGAGAGTGACCCTGGAAAGGTCAGCCATGCAAGCTATGCTCAAAGGAGAACTCCTGCTTCTAAGTTTGCAGGGGAAGCCGCAGCTCGATCATCTGGCAGGCCCGTCTGCCACAGCACAGGGGATGTGTTCACATCCCCTCAGCCGTGTCCCTCACCTCCTCTCACGTTTGTGGATCCCAGCCTTGTGCTGTTGGTTTCTGACCTATTTAGACATGAACTTTTAAAATGCTTTGTATGTTTTCATATTGTTCCAGTAATCCTGTAACTATCTGGAGGTACGTGAGACAGTACTGGTTACACTAGCTTTAAACATAAGAAAACCAAGATCCAATAAGCCAGACATGTCCTGGGTACCACACTGCTGGGAACACGCAGGGGCTTGGAAGACTCTCCCTTCCCTAGGAGTGGTCAGGCTACCTTCTGTCTCCCTCTAAACTTGTTCAACACTTGGTATGTTCTGGAACTTAACAGATCCTCAAGGGATCTTCTTCAATGAAGTACCAAAGACATCTTCAAGTCACGGCTTCACACACGGCCATCCTGTCATCTCAAAAAAAGAATAGTTGGGGGGGGGGGGTTTGCTGCCTGGCAACACAAAGTCAGAAACAGTCCAGCAACCAAGTGGGTAAAGGAAAAAACCCAAATTCGCTGTCCTCCTAAACCATACCTCTAAAAATGTGCAGGCAACTGCAGCAATCAGGAAGAGAGGACCTCGATCTTCTACTGGTGGCTTTCTCAGCCCAAGACTTGCTCTGCTTGGTCATCTCTAAGGGACTCATGACTCCACTGGAGCCATTCCTGCCCCTTCCCTCTACTTGCCGCTTCTCCCTTTGCTGCTTCCCACGTCAGCTGTCGTGAAATCAGTTAAAAAGTTGCCCTTCAGTAAAGCCCATTTGAGTGTACCTGTCCTCTGATGGGCTATGTGACCTGGGGCAGGTGGCTTCCAGAGACAATCAGCCTTCTCAACTGAGGATGCCACCTACTCTTTAAGACTGACTTGAAGGTTGAAACTAGGTAAGTGCATGGAATACACACACAAAAAACAATGGTACACTATCTTTCTTCTAAAAGGGTTTGGAGGTGGTGAGAGGGATGAGGTGTTAAGAGTGAGCAAAGGACACTAAAAACCATTACAACTGTTCACTGAGCACTTAGACAGGAAAAGTCAATGCATTCTAAATATATCTGGAGTGCACAAACATTTTTGTACAGAGATTTACTCCAGTATTTATTTAAAATGGTAAAAAATAAACAAACCAACCCAAGACAAATAGCCCAGTGTTTTAAGACTGTTGAGAAGAGAGACAGATCTGTTAAATAAATTATAATACAGTCATATGGTAAAGTGTCAGGCAGTCATTAAAAAAAATGTATCTTGAGGAATATTGAAGACACGCATTCTTGAAGGGGGGAAAGTTAGTTCTCAGGAGGTTAAAAGAATCTTAGATATTACAATGATTTGTGGCTCCAAAGGCTGTGGTACATAAAAAAGATATACAATATACCTGTGGTATAAATTTTCATGGAGGTGGGAGTGAAGGGAAAAAAGTGACTAAAGAAAATTGTCTTTAAAAGTCTCCTTAGGAGGAATGATAATGAAAAAGAAGGTTGAGAAATACTGGACTAAAGATACATAGAACTGCTCATAATCAGTCAGTTCAGTCGCTCAGTCATGTCTTGATTCTTTACGACCCCATGGACCACGCCAGGCCTCCCTGTCCATCACCAACTCCCGGAGTTTACGCAAACTCATCTCCATGGAGTCGGTGATGCCATCCAACCATCTCATCCTCTGTCGTCCTCTTCTTCTCCCACCTTCAATCTTTCCCAGCGTCAGGGTCTTTCCAAATGAGTCAGCTCTTCACATCAAGTGGCCAAAGTATCGGAGTTTCAGCTTCAGCATCAGTCCTTCCAATGAATATTTAGGACTGATTTCCTTTAGGATGGACTGGTTGGATCTCCTTGCTGTCGAAGGGACTCTCAAGAGTCATCTCCAACACCACAGTTCAAAAGCATCAGTTCTTCAGTGCTCAGCTTTCTTTACAGACCAACTCTCATATCCATACATGACTATTGGAAAAACCATAGCCTTGATGCGATGGACCTTTGTTGGCAAAATAATGTCTCTGCTTTTTAGTATGCTGTCTTGGTTGGTCATAATACCTCACATCAAAATATATAGGTTATAAAATTGTGATACATGTACAATCTAGGACTATTTCAAAATGGTAACTGAAGTTATTTCTGGCTAGTGGGATTACAGGGGTTTATTTTCCTCCATACATTTTTAAGAGGTTTCACATTTCCTACAGTATTCTTTAACTTTCAGAATTACATAAGTCTATGTAAAAAATATACTTTGGGATTCAATGAGTTAAGTTTACATAAGAATATAGACAGCTGTTTTCTCTAGAAGTATTCCTTGAATAAACTGTCCAGGAAAAGGTAGGTGGACTACACTGATACTTCTGTAATTATCAAATATACCCATGCATGGGGAGAAAGGCTAAGGTCATCACAGTGTGGCTTTCCTCCAGGTCTAGTTACGTGGAGGACTGTGCCACACACCCTAATTCCCCCAGACAGCCCCTCAGTACTTGGAGGGTGATGGATGATTCAAGAAAAGTATGATTCAGACTCCAAAGATAAAAAGCACAATCCAATTTCTAAAAAATGTTCTTCAAAAACAAAATCCCAAAACAAAGGGCATCAGTATCAGTCGCCTTCTACCTCACCAAGAATTCCAGCATGTCTCTTGCTGTGTGATTCTCAAATTCTGTCTTAATCCTTGACACATTCACAAATTCCTAAAACAGGAGAATACACAAGGCCCGCTCCTCACAATCAAACCCACAACCTTGTTGTTTGACTGGGGCCAAAAGCTGTGACTTTCTGAGTAGCATTCAAAGACAGGAGCAAAGAAAACCTTTTCCAAGTCAGAACCGTTTCAATCTCCTTAATAAACACGCTCACCTTTATAGTACTTTCATAATTTATCATTATCAACTACTCAGTTTGTAAAAGAATCAGTTATTTTCTGATGAAGACTATGTTGTGGAAATTTTTTAAAATTTAGAAGAAAAAAAGTACTCAATATCTTTAGGCTTTAATTACGCTATTACTGTTAAAATGTTTGTTTTTTAAAAGCCCCAACCATCTTAGAGCTACGGCCATCCCTAACAGAGGTGACAGAGTCTCTTTCTCTGTGAAAATGAGACAATCAGCTGTCATGCCATGAAAGCAGCACTTCACCCCGTGGTCAGCGGGCCAGGGTCACCGTCACCGCCTCCCCTCACACGGGGTAACTGGGTTTGTGGCACTCAAGGAGGCGGCACGGTCCTGGGTCCCCAGAGCTCAGTGTCACATGACAGGATCTCACAGGTAAGAACTAAGTCCCTCTGAAACCAACATCCTTTAACACAAGAATCCAACCATTTCTTATGCCCTCTGACACCTCTCTCTCCCTGACCTCACGCTGCCTCACCATGGCAATGCAGGCAGAGGCCAGGGGCCAGGCAGGCCCCTCCTGCCCTCTGGTTAGCACTGCGAGCGCCCAGAGGCCCCCTCTGCAGCCTGCAGTGGGGCCCGCATGAGGGCTGAGCTCTGCGAAGCCAGAACCGGACTCTCTGCACCACATTTAACTTCTGACCTTTTCAGCTGCTGGAGCAAGTTGTATAGTGAGTACTCAACTGGGCCAAAGCCTGAATATGCCAGCAACTCCGTCTTTATTTAAAGACAGATTAGAAACTGCACGATGACATTGGCCAGGACAAAGCTTTGAGAACAACTACTTTTCACTTAAATCAGTTGCCATATGAAGAAAACCTATAAAGGTTTCTATAAAGGTTTCACCCGTTACATTAGCTAGACAGACTGAGGTGAAGCTGGAATTCAGTGTAAATCATTCTGAAATGCATGAAGCTGACTGAATAGGTTGTGGTGGTTTAATTGCTAAGTCATATCAGACGCTTTGTGACCTTATGGACTGTAGCCCACCAGGCTTCTCTGTCCATGGGATTTCCCAGGCAAGAATACTAGAAGGCCACATGAATATGCTTTATTCACCAAAATATATTTATTAATACTCTATTATTCATGTGGAAAAAACTGACATTTCCCAATGAAGTAAAGTTATCATGCTCACACTGGATTGCCCCACTCTGTTTCATAAGTTAGCAAATTGTGACACTTATCCCACTAGACATTCTGCTCCCAGCCCTAATCAAAATCAAAACAAAGATTCCAGACACTTTCCAGTACGTGGCATCTATGATTCACAGCAATTTCAGAGACGACTTAGTGCAATCTTGCTGTTTTTAGAGTTATAGAAGCTAAAGCCTAGAAGTGGTCTTTGCATACAGGAAGCTGGAACCAGGACCCTGGATGGAGTGAGATAAAAAGGAACGGTAGTAGGTATGAAAACTGATAAACCTCAATGGAAAAGAGAAAGAAAAAATAATATCATGTAACTGAAAACCAAAAGTATAGTCATACAACTATTTTGTAGTAGCTTACAAATAAAGTATAAAAAAGTCAGAAATATGTGTTAAAAAACTGTACAAACTTCTAGATGTTTAAGGTCCAAACTTTTTATAAGGACACACTTATACAAATTTTCAGGAAAAACAACCATTTTTATAAACAGTCACATTTGTCCCTGGACATAGTATTCATAATTGGCTTTCAAAACAAACTCAAAGTAAGGGCTGGACTTCAAACTTCCCAGCTGGTCAGACTGCAGCAGCTCCTTCACCTCGGGGAGGTACTCACTGAGCTGAATGCCTAAAAACACAAACACAGAAAGTTGGTGGGTTTTTTTTTTTTTAATTTTCACATAATTCTCAAATGAATCAAGATGACGGATGATAGAAACACCTGTGCTTCTATTTAAAATATAATGTCACTCTGCTGTTGGAAAACACTCTGTTCTAAATTCCTTCCATCTGCCAAGCATACTTACAGGCCTGACAATATGACATTCTTCACTTAGTAGGGGCTACATGACTGTTCTACATATTCGGGCTACATGTTTGACTCTAGTGGTCAAAAGAGCCATCAAAACAGCCACTCTATTTAAAGTCTTTATGACAATCTGCAATATTTTCATTTTTCTCCATAGTTTAAGCCATTCCTTCAGGGTGGAAGTTTTAAGTTAATAATCACTTGAAACACAAGTATTTCAAGACCAAGCAAACAGTATTCTAAGCAGCTATACAGTAAAAGTAGTAGAAGGTATCAGTGAAAAATTGCTTATAAACCAGCTGCAAAATTTGCAAGACAGGAATCCTGAATTATCAAGGAAGACAAAGTTATACCACATCTTCTTTAAAGACTTTCAGACATTTATCTGTCCCCCAGATCAAAGACCCACTGTTTTACCTGGATGGGTGGTCTCCCCACACTCCAGAAATGCCTGAATGCAGAGGCGCTTATTTGAGAACTGGTTTTTAATGTTTTTTTCCTAGGGTGATTGGTTCACTTAATTTTTTAAAAATTAATTTCCAGTCAACTTTGGTAATAAATATTTTCCTTGACTTTGATCAGCTTTCTTTTGTATTTCAAGTTTATTTTTGAAAAGACATAAAATTCTTTAAAAATTAAAAAAAAAAAAGAAAAACAAGTATTTCCAACAATTCTGTATTCTCCTATTAAGGAAATAATCTAGTAGAACACGGAGATGAATGCTATCTGCAGCATCTCCTACCTAACACACTGACGGTTTCTGAGATTAGAAGCAGGAAACCATGCCTTCGTCAGTCCTTGATGGGGCTGGAAAGCCAACAAGCATCTGTGTAGTTACATAACAGTATATACAATTTTCTCATTTGATAAATAAAGGAAATTGGAAAAAAACATTTTAAATTAATAAGGTAATATTTTATAACCTGTCATATTACCACAAGTTTCTCAAAATCAAATACTGTTTATTTTTAACATCATCTAAGTGCATAGTGCCATTTTTGGTACTTAGTATACAATAAAAATCTTATGATAAATGTTATGAGACTTAATCTGCAATAGTTATCATTCATTACAATCAACACACTGTCAATAAAGACTTTTTCTCTGCGAAACAGTATTACACTTGTGAAAATATCAATTTCCTAAAGATCAATTCTCTTAAAAACTTAGGACCCCATTCTAAGTGGGAAGTATTCATTGGCTCTAGGTGATGGCCACCAGGTTAATATTTCAGTCTAGTGTAGCAAATCTTTGGAATTTTAAGAGAAGAAAACAAGACATTTAAAAAAATTCATTTATTTCAATTGGAGGCTAATTACTTTACAATATTGTGGTGGTTTTTGCCATACATTGACATGAATCAGCCATGGGTTTACATGTGTCCCCCATCCTGATCCCCCCTCCCACCTCCCTCCCCATCCCATCCTTCTGGGTCTTCCCAGCGCACCAGCCCTGAGCACCCTGTCTCATGCATCCAACCTGGACTGGTGATCTATTTCACATATGACAATATACATGTTTCAATGCTATTCTCTCAGATCATCCCACCCTTGCCTTCTCCCACAGAGTCTAAAAGTCTGTTCTTTGCATCTGTGTCTCTTTTGCTGTCTCACAATAGGGTCATTGTTACCATCTTTCTAAATTCCATATATATGCATTAGTATATTGTATTGGTTTTTTTCTTTCTGACTTACTTCACTCTGTCTAATAGGCTCCAGTTTCATCCACCTCATTAGAACTCATTCAAATGCATTCTTTTTAATAGCTGAGTAATATTTCATCGTGTATATGTACCACAGCTTTCTTAACTATTCATCTGTTGATGAACATCTAGATTGCTTCCATGTCCTGGCTATTATAAATAGTGCTGCGATGAACATTGGGGTACATGTGTCTCTTTCAATTCTGGTTTCCTTGGTGTGTATGCCCAGAAGTGGGATTGCTGGGTCATATGGCAGTTCTATTTCCAGTTTTTTAAGGAATCTCCACACTGTTCTCCATGGTGGCTGTACTAGTTTGCATTCCCAGCAACAGTGTAAGAGGGCTCCCTTTTCTCCACACCCTCTCCAGCATTTATTGTTTGTAGACCTTTTGATAGTAGCCATTCTGACCAGTGTGAGATGTAGGTACCTCATTGTGGTTTTGATTTGCATTTCTCTGATAATGAGTGATTTTAAGCATCTTTTCATGTTGTTTGTTAGCCATCTGTATGTCTTCTTTGGAGAAATGTCTGTTCAGTTCTTTGGCCCATTTTTTGACTGGGTCATTTATTTTTCTGGTATTGAGCTGCAGGGGTTGCTTGTATATTTTTGAGATTAATCCTTTGTCAGTTGCTTCATTTGCTATTATTTTCTCCCATTCTGAAGGCTGTCTTTTCACCTTGCTTATAGTTTTGTTTGTTGTGCAAAAGCTTTTAAGTTTAATTAGGTCCCATTTGTTTATTTTTGCTTTTATTTCCAATATTCTGGGGAGGTGGGTCATAGAGGATCCTGCTGTGATTTATGTTGAAGAGTGTTTTGCCTATGTTTTCTTCTAGGAGTTTTATAGTTTCTGGTCTTACATTTAGATCTTTAATCTATTTTGAGTTTATTTTTGTGTGTGGTGTTAGAAAGTGTTCTAGTTTCATTCTTTTACAAGTGGTTGACCAGTTTTCCCAGCCACCACTTGTTAAAGAGATTGTCTTTTCTCCATTGTATATTCTTGCCTCGTTTGCCAAAGATAAGGTGTCCATAGGTGTGTGGATTTATCTCTTGAGTTTTCTATTTTGTTCCATTGATCTATATTTGTCTTGTGTCAGTACCATACTGTCTTGATGACTATGGCTTTGTAGTAGAGCCTGAAGTCAGGCAGGTTAATTCCTCCAGTTCCATTCTTCTTCCTCAAGATTGCTTTGGCTATTTGAGGTCTTTTGTATTTCCATACAAATTGTGAAATTATTTGTTCTAGTTCTCTGAAAAATACCATTGGTAGCTTAATAGGGATTGCATTGAATCTATAGGTTGCTTTGGGTAGTATACTCACTTTCACTATATTGATTCTTCCAATCTGTGAACATGGTATATTTCTCTATCTATTTGTGTCCTCTTTGATTTCTTTCATCAGTCTTTTACAGTTTTCTATATATAGGTCTTTTGTTTCTTTAGGTAGATTTATTCCTAAGTATTTGATTATTTTCATTGCAATGGTGAATGGAATTGTTTCCTTAATATCTCTTTCTGTTCTCTCATAGAAAATAAGACTTTTGTAAGAGCTCTTCTCAATTATTAAATGCCAGAGACTAATTAGGAAAGATGTTAAATTCCATGCAATGACATGCATTTTTTTCCTCTATGGCAACCTACTCCAGTATTCTTGCCTGGAAAATCCCATGGATGGAGCAGCCCGGCAGGGTTCATGGTGTTGCAAAGAGTCGAATATGACTGAATGACTTCACTCACTATAATATACTTTAAAACTGAAAAGCATATTAAGGAAGCATATAAATATTAAAAAAAAAAAAAAAAACAACAAAAAAAACTGAATAGCTCCAGGTGGGTAACTTAAATATATCTACAGCCTAAATTCATCCCACAAGCTGAAGTAATTGTTAGGCCGCCTAAGACTATGAAATATAATGGAAGCTATCTATATCTACCTTCAGAATCTGCCCTTTAAAAACATTTACTCTTGTAAATGTAAATAATATGGAAGTCATATTATTAAAAAGATTCCAAAGATAAATGCCTTCGGCTTGGTATTATTTTATATATATATAATAAATATATATTATTATATATATCACTATGTAATACATATAACAGTTTCCACTTGGTTTGTCCTTTGGTCAAAACTTAATAATCCTTTTTGTAAAATTATAGGTTTCTATTCATTTTCAATCTACAATATATAATCTAAAGGTAGCAGAAACTGCAAGGTGAACTTTAAATAGTACCATAAACTTAATTAGCCACAATTCGGTTCAGTGGCACCTTTACAAGAACTAACTTCATGGAAAGCATCAGATTTGGATCCAAATGAATCTCTTTGACAGCACAAAGAAATCAACCATATCCAGTTATTTCTTCAAGTCCAAATATAGAAAAGAGAAAGCTTAGGAGATATATTTTAACTGTTTGAATTTCAAGTATTTTTAAGCAAAAGATATTTTCTTTTGTTATCTCCATTATTTAATTTAAAATTTTTATTTTTTGACAATGAAATGGCTTAACTGCCTTTGTGTTATTTATTCATCTTTGAAAATAAAAGTGTTCATTAAACCTACTGTCAATGTGGGGTAGTCAAGAGTCTATTTTTCATAAATAAACCTCCAGGTCAGTACTGAGGTCAAAAGTTTGATCCAGAGTGAAACTTGTCGCATGTAAGCACCAAGAATTTGCTGCTCTTTCACCTCACTCACATGTTGGCTGGTGTGGTGAGCTCCACAGTTCTCCTCTGAGGCCCTCGTCATTTCAGTTTAACCAGGGATTCTCAATCAGAGGACCGCAGAGTGGAATCTACTACAGAAGTACTGCAAATGTGAATCTGTAAAATAATTCTAGCCTTTCAAAGAACAACAGTTTAATGAGTGTCTACTATGTACCAGGCACTGGGCTGGGCATGTCTTATACAGATCAAATAATGTGTCCTGCAGACATAGGTATAGAACATTTCCAACTGTATGTAAATGTCAGCATCATTAATAAAATTCACATCCATCTAGAAGGGCTGCTGAGTTTACAATAGTTTCTGTCATTGTGTACTTTTTTCCAGGTGGTTTAAAGAGAATGTCCTTATATCTTAAAAGATTGGTAAATATTACGTTAGCCTATTTTGCACATTGCCTGGATTTAACATCATCTGTTTTGATTGAATAATTCTATAATAAATGAGCTATACTTGTCTTTGTGTATAAAATGCACAAAATATCTCACCTCTAGTCTAATATTCTCCATATATTAGTTATATGAAAGGAAGTAAAAGTTAAGTGTCCTCTGCTTCATCTCCCTTCATAACAAACATTTAACCATAAAAGCCTTTTTACTTATTTGGATCTTGATCGGGAAATAGAAGTTTTGTTCTCTGTCTCAGGTATAAACATAAACAAAAGATACTCCCTTCTTGTTTATTTTTCAGGGGGTTTTGTCATACACTGATGTGAATCAGCCATAGAGTTACACGAATTCCCCACCTTCTTATTTATTTTGTCCTTAAAACTAATTTTAATATCCAAAATGAATTGGTAGAATATTTTGTGGTTTGTTCTCAAGCATGGTATGGCCAGTTTAGTGTGGGACACACCAAAAAAACTGCATTTCAGATTTTCAACCTTCACAAGAGTTAACTGGCCAAGCAGATGGCAACTCTACCATGACACAGCTCCCTTCCTTTATTTTAAACAAAGCTAAGTACAATACCATTTATTTATTTATTTATTTATTTTAATACCATTTAATTGTAACCTTCTGGTATTTGATATCTGGACAAATCTCCATTATTCTAAGACTTCAAACCAAAGAGTGACACTGTAATTTCCAATATTAACCAACCACTTACCATCTTTTAAAAGTTTCTGTAAGATTTTCACAAATATACTGTCTTTAGATACTTCAATTGGATCATCTTTACCATCCGAACTGGACCAGCTAGAAAACAAAACCACTGTGAGGAGAAAATGAAACCATGGCCATAATCTGAAATAAATGACTTGTTTGCTGTTGTGGATTTCTTTTGATATTTGTAGTGGGCTTCCCTGGTGACTTAGAGGTAAAGAACCTGCCTCCAGTGCAGGGACTTTGGTTCAGTCCCTGGGTTGGTAAGATGCCCTGGAGAAGGAAATGGCTACCCACTCCAGTATCCTTGCCTGGGAAACCCCATCGACAGAGGAGCTTGGTGAGCTACAGTCCATGGCGTTGCAAGAGTCAGACACAACTTAGCGACTAAACAACAACAGCAACAACAGGGGTAAAGAATCTTGAATTTTGTGACACTATTGAAAACTGCTTAAATAAAGGAGCTTCAAATTAGATATACCCAGTCTCTAGATATACCCAGAGTCTCTATATTAGATATAAGATGCTACAGCCAGGTAGCATATATTTAATGTCCAAACTAAGTAGTAAGGTATTTTTCCCAAGAAAATTTTGTAAGTAAGTAACAAACCTAGTAATGACCCCAAAGTATGACTTTTCAGAGCACAGGCAATAGTTTACACATAGTTTAAATATATTATAATATATTCTGTTTTTTATAAAATGACAAGCAGTGTCTCATGTAAACTAAATTTTCTTTATCTGGTTGAGATTATCTGCTACTGAAATACAAACCCACAGAACCATGCTCTGTAGTATTCAATGGCTACATCCCTCACACTTTGAAGCCAAGACAAGGAATTCCAGTCAAATGACATAGTAAGCTTTTTACAACTGGGAAGGAGAACCCAACAGGCAGAGCTAGATGCTTCAGAGGATGACCTCCAAGACCATATCTGACAACAATTTAAACTATCTATGAGTGATCACAGGAAGAAATGCTTTAGTAAAAATAGTTCCACTGCAATTTCTCAAAGCCACAAGAAAAAGGAAAACTGAGTAGAGAAGGCCTTTAGTACTCAAGTCATGCTCTCTTTAAAATTCTTTTCTGGGCCAAACATTTTTTTAAAAAAAGCATGGACTTCCCCTGGCGGTCCAGTAGTTAAAATTCCACACTTTCACTGCAGGAAGCGTGGGTTTGAGTCCTGCTTGGGGAACTAAGATGCTGTATCCTGTACAGTGTGGCCAAAATTTTTAAAAAAATTCTTTCCCTGGGAGAAATCCATCTCTACAACTGATTATTCTCAGTCTCTCTTTGCCAATGAATCTTACCACCACCATTCCAGTGGACAGAACACCTTCTCTGCAGGGAGATTACAGTGAAAAAGAGGTCTCAGTAACTTAGAAGACAATATTGATTGTCAAACTGTACTAATCTCTTATTAATAAAAAAAGTAGCCTCAAGTCTTCCTATGAAGAACTAGCCCAATTTCTGAGAAAATAAGGAACATATATATATTTCTGTGCAAATTGACAGTGCAAAATTTAAAATCAAAAGTAGAGAATCATGACTCCAGTGGTCTTAAATCCTTAAGCAATTCCTTAATTGCTGAATAAAAAAACTCAGGATTGCTAATGAAACTATTAACATTTTCATAATAAATTTTACCATACAGTTAGGTTACAAAATGACTTGATGCATGATATCACAATCTTCCTAAAGAGTCCTTTCCCAAAATCATGTGTTAGATTCACACTATGGGAACTTACTTATCTCTCTGAAGAGCTTTGCAAAGGATTTCCAGTTTTAGATCATTTATATTTACATCTTCCTCCTTCACAGCAAAACAAAAAAAATCCTCATTAAATCCTGATTTTAAAAAATATATGCTTCAATTTTAGTTATGTCAGCTCCTAATACTATATAAATATTATTAAGCTTTACTTTATAATTTTAAGAGTTTCCCTGGTAGCTCAGCTGGTAAAGAATTGCCTGCAATTCAGGATATTCCAGTTCGATACCTGGGTCAGGAAGATCCCTGGGAGAAGGGAACAGCTACTCACTGCACTATTCTTGCCCGAAGAATTCCATGGAGAGGGGAACCTGGCAAATTTCCCTTTCTATAAGATGTTAAAGCTGACTCAGGAGAGTAAGACTATCAATAATTTTATGTGAAATTGTTTCCGATTATTCTGAGATAACCAGATTTTATCAGGAAGCACGAGAGAGTCAAGATTTTAAACAGAGTAACATAACATAACATAACATAACATAATTTTAAACAGAGTAACATATTATGTCTTTATAATCTACCAAACTACTTGCAGTTGCAGGGCTTACTATTTACCCTACAAAATTATCATTACAATCTTTTTTTTCAAAGCAGGCTGAGAAACAGCTTCTCTTAGGGTGAGTACTATGAAGAATAAATTGACAAAAGCAGACTATCAGTTTGAGAAACTAACAATGACTTATTAAATACAAGAGAAAAAATGTCAGGACCTTGAAAAGCAGTTTTTATTTTTGCAGCGAAAAAGATACCTGGAAATGTGTGAGAATTATCAGGAGGTGAGCTCTTTTGACAACGTTTCTAAAGACTTTTATGTACTCCAAGAGTTACAGGTAGCTGAACCAGGTAGTCTTTTAAAATTAAGACATTTTCAAGATGTACTCAGTTCTTCAGAAAACTATACACAAATTGTGATCCTTACCTGAGATTATCAAGTGACTTTACATACCTCATCAATATATTCCAGCAAGTCCAAAGCCTTCTTGAAATCATACTCATTAGCTCTTCTGTTTTCTTCACAGATATACAGCTGTAGCAAGTTAAAACAAAGGGAGAATTATTGTAACTCATCCTATAAACAAGACTAGAGAGATTTACAGAGAAATTATCACATTTACAGGTATCTTTATAGAAAAGAACAGTGGCGCATTTGGAAATTAAACTACATCAACCTCACAACAAACTGTCTTTTAAAATACACCTATGTTCATTCAGTAATTAACTTGTATAAGTTGGTGTATATATAGCTTTAAAATATCAGTAAATTGCTCTTGCATTTTTAAAGTTGGCGATAATGCTTTTGAAATGTTCTCATTCAATAATTTTTTGAACACTGAGACTGATGAGAAAGCATGCAGTTGGCCCACAGTTTACTCAGAAGACAAGAAAACACATCAGCATGTTACCAACAGTTATCCCTGGCTAGTTAGATCACAGCTAACTATACAATCACTAATGTCCTGTTCACGTCATAAATGTCCTACTATTAACACTGCTTTTTAAAATACTGCACAAAAGCCTTTAACAGCAAGACAATATTCAAACCATTTCAGAAAAAAAGCTACCCATTTGTTGTCATTGTGTTACAACACTTTAAACAATATTTTATTTGTTTCTGAACCTCCTTTCTTCCCCAGTGTCAACATCTTTGAAATTGGGATGCAGTACTAAAATTGATAATGTATCAGAGTAAAGCTGGTAAAACTTTTTCCATCCTAACAGTATATAAAACAATGGTGTTACAGGCAACAGTTCCTCAGGTTTTTTAAATTAGATATGTTCTATCAGGAGAAGCTGCTATGAGCTCAATGTGAGCTCAATAGCAAATCTGTTATTAATACTAATAATGGCTAAAATACCAAAGTTTTTGAATTGCTTGCTTCCTTAGTAACGTAATTAGTGTAAACTCAAGGTGACTGTAAGACATTGCTCTTACATTTGAAATACTTTCTTGAAAGGAAAAGAGAGAAGAAGAATTAAGGGTGTAGCTGTATGCAATAAAACTGCCTTATTCTGGGCTGCAGCCCCTAATCTAGCTATGTCCTCAGGAGCCTGCTATGCTGCAGAGCAACGATGCGGATGGCACTTAGAAGCTGTGCAAATCCAGTTCCTAAAACCATCCTTCTTTTAAAGAACAGGAACTATATCTCTTCGTACATGTCTGTCTTATGCTAGAAAAGCACAATGGAAGCAACGTCTTCTGGCCACCTGGGCAAGCATCTTCAAGAACAGACAGAGAGCTGCTGGGGGCTGACCCTCTGCCTTCTGTTAACGGGCGTCCTGCTCCTAAGCAGCACTGACACCAGACTCCAGAGGACAGTGACCGGGAGAACAGGAAATGGAGATGTCTACTCTGAGAGACTGTACTAAGGGGCCACGGAAACACAGGCTGCTCTGAGACTAAGACGGTGTAGGACTGTGAAAAGCTCATACGCCAATGAGTTGCGATGCGGTCAGCACAGGCATGGCACTGAGACTCAGCTGTTTCTCAGCTAGCAGCTGTTCAGGCAGCGTCTCCTGGTGCAGCAGAAAGCGCTCTTGCTCAGCCATTTCTAGAAGACAACACAGGGAGAGGTATGAACATTCACTATTGCTCTGTCATCAACAAACATAAATTTAAAAAGAAAAAGGAACAGCTCTGAAGGTAATCCCATCACTATTCAACGATCTGAGAATGTTATTAATTCTGCTTATTCTTGATCCCTATGTTATAAATACTCATGGTCTTATCCAAGTCATATGGATTGTCCCAGCAACCAGAAATATCAGGGAGAGAAGAGCTAAGAAAACAAACCTGATCAAAGCGACTGTAGAGCAGATGGCAATTTCAGAGACAGAAGCCCCCCAAACCTGAAGTGTCTGTTTTAAGGTTGCTCTGTAAAGTACCTCTTTTTACCTTATGAAAGTGTCTCGAATAATCTCATTCACTAAGGGACATGATGAGAACTTTCCAGGAGAACACCACCCAGAGGACTGCACCAATCCTATTACCCAGCAAAGGTTATTTATCTCCGTATGATGAGGTAACAGGGCCTTGGGTCTGCATAAACCATCATGACCTGGCTTCACCCATGAGAACAAGCTGGGTTGCAGGAAAAAAGGGCTGAGAACTGTTTGCTAACAGCAGTTACAGCAAAATGGAATGACTAAAGCACAGATATGCTCATTTAAATACTGGCATCATTCCATATGATCCCAGTCTTGTAAAAACTAAATGGAATTGTTTTGTGCAATTTCCATACCTAAGAAAACAGACCGGAAGGATACAGAAAAAAGTCACAGTAGTTATCTCTAGGGTAGAGGGATTATATTATTCTATTATTTTCTTGTTGTTATTTTTCTATACTTTACAAATTTCCATAAGGAAATTTTTATATAACCAATATAAAGTTACCTTTTAAAAATCTATTCCCTTCAACTAGACATAATGTGATAATAGTCTGCGGGAAATTATTGAGGCTTGAAAATACTCTCATTGTACTAAGAAAGCAAAAACTAAGAAGAAGCGATCAGATGCAAAACAATAGCCAGATGTAAGCGGGAAAAACAGAAGCAAAACCTCGTGTTAAAATGTTTTCATTAGGGACTTCCCTGCTGGTCCAGGGATTGGGAGTCCACCTGTTAAAGCAGGGCACATGGGTTTGATCCTTGGTCCAGGATTCCACATGCTGCAGGGCAGCTGGGCCCGTGCACCACGACTGCTAGAACCTGCATACCCTAGAGCCCGTGCTTCACAACAAGAGGTGCTTCCATAATGAGGAGCCTGGGCACCGCAATTAGAGAGTAGCTCCCACTCACTGCAACTAGAGGAAGCTTGCATGCAGCAACAAAGACCCAGCACAGCCAAAAATAATAAAAATAAATTAAAAAAAAATTTTTTTAATATTTTGATTAACATGCTCTCTCTCTGACGGACAGGTTAAAATATGGCTCCCCCTGCAGACTACTAACCAGTCTTGCAAAATATATACACACTTCTGTAGAACAGGTACCATTAGCATTTAAAAATAAAAGACAGTGAAAAATAATTTCAGTAATAAAAGTTAAATGCTCCCTGAGGAGTCGGGTGGAGAGGGAGGTGGGAGGGGGGATCGGGATGGGGAATACGTGTAACTGTATGGCTGATTCATGTCAATGTATGACAAAACCCACTGAAATGTTGTAAAGTGATTGGCCTCCAACTAATAAAATAATATTTAAAAAAAAAAAAAAAAAAAAAAAAGTTAAATGCTAATCCTATGATGTGAGTACTCAATTTTACAAAAAGTAGAACATTTTTCTCAAGGAACACCCAGTGTCTCTGATTGTTAGAACTACGCATTTTGTAGTGTACCCTGGGTCACTACTATGGGCTTCCCTCATAGCTCAGTTGGTAAAGAACCTGCCTGCAATGCTGGAGACCTGGGTTCAATCCCTGGGTTGGGAAAATCCCCTGGAGAAGGGAACGGCTACCCACTCCAGTATTCTGGCCTGGAGAATTCCATGGACTCTATAGTCCATGGGGTCGCAAGGAGTCGACACAACTGATCAACTTTCACTTTCACTTTCTTTCCAGGTCACAAAGCTAGTCAGTTGGAAAAAACATGTAAAACAAGATTGGTCTAATTTCTGTTCAGATTCCTTCCACTACATCTACTCCTTGGAAGAAGAAAGTGACAGCAGTGGAATGTAAACTCAGACCCCAGACAGACTACTCCTGTCGCCAATACCCCTATTTACATATACTTCACCCTGAACCACATGGCAAGACACCTCCCCGAAGTATGGGATTAGGTATATTCACGCTATCCGGGAAGATACTGCTCTTAGGACTTTTCAGGGGACAGCCAAGAAATACATTCAGAGAACAACCATGACTCCATGTGATACATAAAATTCAAATGCAATAATACAGGGTTCTTCCTCACCTTCCTTCTATATTTATACCTCCATTCCCTTTGGTTCTCAAAAATAATATTCTCAATCATTTTCTCAGTCTACAATATACAGATTGTGAAACAGAATAGTTTCACTACTATGACGTCAACAATTTTTGAATTCTGAAATCAAGAGCTTCAGAATTACCACCACCTACAGCAAACCCACTGAATAAACATGTTTCTTGGCATGGCCGTTCGTTCTTAGCATGTGATTCGCTAAGTGTGTAATCAGAGTACTCTGTCCAAGTCATTTGAATTTATTCTTTAGGAATTCTTATTTAAAGCACAAACTACTTTTCTATAAAAAGAGAATTCCAATTATATAACTGAGTAATTGTCTAAGAACACTGAATAGAAAGGGGATGGCTCCTGTCTCTAGAGGATCCCATTAACTGATAATAGGAATGCATTCTAAGATTACACTGACTGCATAACTGATTGTACGTCTTCTTGTTCAAATACTGCCTTTTACCTTCAATTTTTTCTTGCAGTGTATCTTCTGAAAAGTCTGAAGCTAATGCCGCCAATTTACTCAAGCCAAGAAGGGTTTTTTTCTTTGCAAAGTAACGAGTTTCCCTATTTGCCAAACCCAGAAGTGTTGCATGAGCCTACAATAACAAAATATGAAAATTGTGGTAAAATTCTCGGTATTAATTCAAGTTAAAATAATGATTAAGTAAAACCCAAACTTGGTTTCCCCCCTTCAAGCTATATCAATGAAAGATCAAGTCACTATTAGCAAAACTTAAAACAGATCAGCAGCCTACTTTGAGAGTAATTACACAATGAATTATCAGCCACTCATACTAGTCACTGGGAAAAGAGACATGTATAAAACGTTTGCTCTATAATAATTATATGTTCACTACAACACTTTGTCAATGAGAAACTTGAATTTATTTAATGTCTTTACTGATAATTTGAACATTTCTATTATAAGAAAATACTCATTACAAAAAACGGCCAATGACTGCTATTTATGTGTTGAAGTTTTGTGCTTTATTTTACTGTAATAGCAGTCAAATTATAATAGGCTCCATTTCTTTTAACTGAGATATAACAAGTAACGTCAATACCATCATAAATGAAAAATACTTTTATCAAGTTATGTGAAAGATACACATTTTAAAAAAATCTGTAGTATTTAACTCCAAAAACACCTGGCTACAAACTAAATAAAAAATCGCCTAAATGTGATCCATACAGCTGAAACCTTACCTTTTCTAATTCTTGGCTATTAATTTCATGTAACCAGCTGAGATGTTCATGAGCTTGTAAAAAATTCGCCAACTGTCCATGCTGAGAAATGGGCTGAGATAATAATTTGCCTCGCTTTCCTTTCTCCAGATACCAACGGAAGAGAAAGTCTGAAAAATTCTGTAAAGAACAAAGCAAGAATCCAATAGTATTTAGTAATACAGTTTCAAAAAATACATTTCTGATGAAAAAGTATTAAGTTTTTTCCCAAAGGTCTTAGACTCCAGCATGGAAATCCTGTTTTTAAACACCAAGTTCCTAATTGTAGGGTCCTCAAATGACTTCATCTGACAAAGGAGGACATTCAGATTCAGAATGGGGATCTTGCTCAACATCACCCAGAATCTAGATGTGCTCTGTCCAATATGGTAGTCACTGCTCACATGCAGCTGTTTAAACTTAATCTAAAATGTAAAAATCAATTCCTCAGAGACATCAGTCACATTTCAAGTACTCAAAAGTCCATCTGTGGCCGGAGACTCCCATTTTGGACAGCACACATGAGCAAGATCTCATTACCAGGAAGGTCTACTGGACACTGCTGGGACTCCATCCTTCCAGGATGAAAGATTCCAGGGTAGAACTGTGTGTCAGGCATTGATGTGACTGGCATGATAAATCAGAATTTATCGAGGCTCCAAATGCCCAGGCAATTTCCCTTCCAGGACATTTGCTGGATCCGGTAGTAGAGTAAGAGGTTGGGTTGGAAAAGAAGACAAGTGTCCTGCAGGCTCACACATTACTTATGAGATGTTTCCACAAAAGGGGGAATTCTACAAGGAACCACCAGTCCCATTAGACATTTGAAACCAATTAATTCATTGGAATGAATGAATGTAACAGAGGCAGCAATGAAGCCCTGGCCTACCTCTATTCTTGATGAATTGAGTGATCTGCCTTTCATTTTATCTGCCTTCCAGGGGGAAAAACCAGTACTGATTTCCATCTTTATGGTTCACACACACAAAGTCCAAAATACAACTTAAAAATTGTTAGATATAGGAAGCAGAAAAATATGAATATGTAGATAACAGAAGCAGACTTAAGAACGATCATCTTGGAATTAGCACAAAAGAACTTTAACTAGTAAACAAATTTTTTTTAAAAAAGTAAAAGAAACAAAGTAGAATGCATGGACAGCATCAACAGAGAATAAGAATCCTTAAAAAGAATAAAAATTATGATAAGCACAAAGTACTTACTTTAGCACTATTATGAAATACAAGATAAGTCAGGTCCAGAAATCAGGTAGTGATCAAATAAGTTATATCCAGTCAACGAAATACCATAACACCATTTAAAATGTGGTTGTGTGATATTCAATGATATGGACAAATGTCTGTTATGTATTAAGTGAAATAAGCAGTTAATAAAACATGCTTCATAGATTAAAAAGACTATAAACCAAATGTTTAAAAAAGAGTTCTCTCTGGTGTAGAATTATGAATGATTTTTTATCTTCTTTTTTCTTTATGGTGGTTTCCTGAATTTTATACAATGTTATGTTTATAAAAATCAGTTTTTACAGAAAGATCAACTGGCTAAATAAACTGGCTTTAAGGAACAACTTAAATTTACATAGTGTCATAATGGGAACTTTAAAAAAAATATTAGAAATTTACAAAAAAGGAAGCATGATGTCAAAGAAGGAAAACAAGAGTCTTAGGTAAATGGGAATTTGAGCTCTCTTAACAGTAGCATCCTATGCTCCCAGGATCGTCCATTCAAACTGTGGAACTCTACCAATATTACTACATCTAAGTACTTTGAAAATATAAAAATAGAAATAAAAGTCTTGACCTATTTTTCAAAGGTCAAAGAATCCTTCTGTAATATTTATATATAAAAAATTGTCTGACAATTTACAAAGAAACATAATGTACAAATTAGTATCCAGTAAACTGCAAAAGGACTGCATCATCTTCCAAAAACACCAAGTAAGAACTTCCCTGGTGGTACTATGGATGAGAATCTGCCTGCCAGTGCAGGGGGTATGGGTTTGATCTCTGATTTGTGAAGATTCCACATGCCATGAACCAACTAAGCCCAAGTGTCACAACTGAGCCTGTGCTCTAGGGCCCAAAACCTGCAACTACTGAAGCCCATATGCCTAGGGTCTGTGCTCTCCGACAAGAGAAGCCACTGCAAGGAGACACCACAGGCTGCAACCAAGAGTAGCTCCCACTCACCAAAGCTGGAGAAAGCCTGCATGCAGTAACAGAGACTCAGTGCAACCAAAAATAAATAATTAATAAAATTACACATAAAAAAAAAAAAAAAAACTAAGATGTAAAATGGTAAAGACTTACATACAGGATTCACTGCCTACACCTTTGTGCTCATTACCTGATCAGCAAACTGGGTCATGTAGCGCTGCAGTCTGGTCTGGTTGTCAGTCTGCTCACACATTTGTACCAAGATATCAAAGTCACAGTATTTTTCTGCCAATGAAGCAGCCCATGGGTACTGGCCTAGTGTGACTGTGGGAATGAGAACAGATGGAAAAAAAAATCCTGTTAGCGAAAACTTAGTACGTAATAAAAAATAATATTCCTTGAAATTTTGCCTTTATTCCTATTACATACTAAAAGTAATTAATGGAAAGCTTTCTAGTTATTGGCACTTAGTTTCATAATCCATATAAACTCATTAAAGATGTACATTCAGCCCTTCCTCCATCACTGCCCACCTAAGATGCTACTCTCCTGCTTCATGGAGCAAGACAAGCTCCTCCTCTGTGTCTTGGCTGTGACAGTCTGGCTGCATCCTCTGCTGCAGCCTCATCACCCATCCACACCCTCAAATGGCCCTCATCTGCTCTGCCCGGTGGTTAAGCCATTCCTATGAAGGTCTCAGACCGTAACAAGTTCTTTGAGGGCAGTCTCCACACGCTGATAATTTACTCCTTTGTAAATCATCTTCAGCATTGTCTACGATACTTTTACCAGGTAAGTAATGACAATGAGGCTGAAGAGATGAACACAGAAAGCCATACATATGAAGAGTTGCTTAAGTTCTGACCTACAACTGGGTTAACAATGTTGTACTGAAAACCACTGCCTGAATGATCTGACTCCTCCATTCATTCTGTAGATGCAAAGACCCACTGCCCTCACTATTAAATATCATGCACTTACGAAGCGGAGATAAGAGATCTGATCTTTTCTGTAGGTATTCCATTTCCAGATTGCTATATCTCTCTTGATCATTGGATTTGTCCACAGACTTGAGCTGAGAAACATAACCATCCAGGAAGCCATCAATCAGTGCTACTAACTGCTCTGTTAGAACGTTTCGGAGGTTGCTGTCTGCCTGAGGATAAACCATCTTCAGGACAGTCCTATGCTGGCGCACTATTGCTGTTCGGATGCCAGCAGGACCACTGGTTGCTGTGAAATCACACAAAATAAAAGGACAAGTAAGGGTTCCATAATGGCTACAGAGAAGATCAACTGCCTAAAAATTACATCCTGTCACCTTTGATGGAAAAAGAAATCAAACAGGGGGTCAGTAGACACTTGTCTATGTACTGCTCAAAACCATCTTCTCTATGGAGATGGCCTCGGCAAAGTCAAGTAAACCTGACTCTTCTTCCTTCTAAATTCCTTTAAAGCTACTCCACTTACTTCTGTGCGTTAAATTAACATAAAATGTAGTCACTACTTTCAGGGCCTGCTTCTATGAATAACTATACATACTAAAACCTAGTAGATGCACAAGTATCAGTTAAAAAATTAAGCTATAGAGACAGCTGCAAATTATTTCAAAGGAATAAAGTGATTTTTCATAAGAACTGCTCATTTTGGAGATGTCACTTATATTATTTTTTATTTCACTTACAAACTTGTACTAGGAGAATAATATGACTTCCTAAAATAATAGACCATTAGAAATATATTTTGGGACATCCTAGTGGTTAAGAATTCACCTGCTAAGGCAGGGACACA
This sequence comes from Muntiacus reevesi, assembly GCF_963930625.1. Lineage (NCBI taxonomy): Eukaryota > Metazoa > Chordata > Mammalia > Artiodactyla > Cervidae > Muntiacus > Muntiacus reevesi. The sequence goes on from NC_089250.1 coordinate 91,894,072, forward strand.
GGTTCAATCCTTGGTCTAGGAAGATTCCACATGCCAGAGAGCAACAGCCCACGTGCCACTACCACTAAGCCCACATGCTGCGGCTGCTGAAGCCTGTGCGCCTAGAGTCCGTGCTCCACAACGGGAGAAGCCAGTAAACGGCAATGGGGAGGAGCCCTGCTCGGCACAACCGAGAAGAGCCCTGTGTCCTGGTGTGCAACAAAGAACCAGTGCAACCAAAACAAAGAAAAACATATATAAACTGAACAACTGCTAATGAATCTGAAAATTGGGATCGGTGCTTGCAATCTCACCTGTCCATGGAACATACTCAGGTTCTTTATCTCCTGGCTCTTCTCTTTTATACAAGGAGTTTCTATTTTGTCGATAGTGACTAGCAGCTTGCAGCATGTCCTGGAAAATGAAATGTTTTATCACATGCAGGAAATGAGGGATCCCAGGATCTCTGAGATTATCTGAAACATCAACCTCTATTATTACAAAACATTACTCAGCACAGGCCTGTAGTATTACTTTTTGATTCTTTCTGCATTTGAAATTTGTTTTACTCCACAATCTAACTTCAATTATAGAAAATTATGGTAACCAAAGTAGGAAAATCATCACTACAATGTCCATGAGGTAAAATTAAATGGAATGTTTTCAGTAAGCTTTTGAGTGATTAAAAAAAAGAAACTTATTTGTTGTTGCTCATCTGCTAAGCGGTGTCTGACAATTATTTAGATAATTACAATAAAATTGATACATTTACAATGATATATATGTCCTTCTCCAAAATAAAAGGCTTATTTTACCAAACAGAAACTTTTAATATGCAAAAGGCACACACTCAAAATGTCTAACTGACTGATAAAATTACTGATGTTTTCCTAACTTTTTGGAATTAACTAATGGCTAACCCATTATGGATTGCTGGTGATGCAGAGTAGGAATATGGAAACCACTTTCTCCTCTGTCCATGGTTTGGGCTTTGATTTGCTAGAATCTTCATATGTTTGTACCTTGAGAATACCGTTCACATTGATCACCACTTCCGCCCACTCAACTGATTCCATGGATGTGTCCTTCAAGACTTGTTCCTCATGCTCCAGTAAACACTCACAGATGGTATCTACCTGGGACACCTGCAGAGGACAGAGACCGCACCCACTAGTAAGAGAAATCATGCTGACAGGTGACAATCACAACTGCCTGGAATCGACCCAGCAGGCTTTTTTCACTAAGTTACATCCTCTGCTTAGTAGTCAGGGGTGTAGTCAGTGATAAAAACAAATTTTAAAACCAAGGAAAGTTAGACTCTCTTAACTTTTAAAAGGTAGCGAGCCCAAATAACAGTCTGATAAATAAGCAAATTCTGAACTGTTAGCAGGTAGACTTATTTAAATATCAAGTAACTGAAATATTTATTAGAGTTATGAAGGCTCAATGCCACCTTTAAATAGTATTAGGTTACAAATAATGTCACATTACAATGTAAGACCCTAAACTACTGAATTAAACAAATGAATCAACAGATTAAAATAGTGATTCAACTGGCTAATGAACTGGCTAATTTCTTTCTTTGAGGAATTTATTTTCTTTAGACATAATAGAGATGTTTGTAGAATAGTAGTAGCTACATAAAAACTAAATATATAACTTGTAACTGTTCTTTTCTTTTTTATTATTAATTATTAACACATAAAGGTAACTGAGGAAAAATGTTAAGCACGGAAACATTTGCTTCCAGTTTCAGCTCAGAAGTTAAGCTTTCATCCCCCTTTATTTATCAAGTGGCTATCTGCTTGGTAGTTAGAGTTGGCATAGCATTGGGCACGCAAAGATAAGAAGAAATGGAAATCAGATTTGCTGCCCTCAAGGAGCTTACTAACCAGATGAAGGAACAAGACAAACATATGCACAATGCAGCCCAAGTAAAATCACTGTCTTACAAGTCTTAATGTCTTTCTGATGTCACTCAAAGTCATCCTAACAGCCCAAGCAAGACACCTCTGGCACACTGAATTTGTGAGTTTTTTACACTGTTACTGTGAGAAAGATAATGAAAGCAAATGTGACATAAAGGCAGAAAACGACACAAAAGCAAATGAAATGCCAAAACATTTGCTAAATACCCTACACATGTTACATGTTCAGTGGTTTCAAACACTGCTCATAAGCTGTACCAACACAGTTGGAAGGCCTGTTCTGAAGTTGTGAACTCGCTTTTTAAAGCCCCAGGAGGTGTGGGGCCCCTTCCCAGACTGGAGGCAAGGTGGAGGGTGCATCTTCAAGCAGCGTCTGTATTATTTTATCTTTCACCTGGACTGCGAGATCACATTGCCCACTAATTAGACCCTGACTTGGGTTAACCAGTCTCTTAAAATGCTAATACCTGTTTGTAATGTAATTTAGCACTTCCAAGTGGATGGACAGGTAAAAAGAAAAAAACTTGATACATGGTAAACTTATGTGTTCCTTCTTCAGTTCTCTTGAATTCTGTTTTTTTGTTATGATTATGCTGTGTGGGAGGACCTTTAGAACTTTACCTAAAGACTAGTAAATGCAAAGAGAAGTGAAGATAAATGGTGATGTAAACAATCTTAACTACTATCATTTTCTACATGGAGCGCTCTTTTGAGGAAGCAATCATATTTTAGTTTTCTTCTCCTGTCATGTCCTACAGTGCTACTCATCGATTATGCATCCATCTAACTGATAAGTCTCAGACTCTTCTTTTTCTCCCCAGTTAACTGGGAAATGGACACACACTCAATTAACCAGTATGTTCTGTACTTTGATCTAAAAGTAGAAAAAGGAATCAGGCTCTTACTCAATTCAATCTGCCATTAATCATTAAAATAAAAACTTTTGTTTTATCATGTAAAATTATGTATGAATAAAGACAAAAATGTGGAGAAGGAAATGGCAACCCACTCCAGTATTCTTGCCTGGAGAATCCCATGGACAGAGGAACCTGGTGAGCTACAGTCCGGGGTTGGACATGACTGAAGCAACTTAACACATAGCACATTCTAGATGCTAGCATTGATTACCAAAGCTTAATTTCCATTTTCCATAGTTCAAAATCTTAAAATCCAGGGGATGAGCCCTTAAATTATTTTACTTCTGTTTACTTTCTCTGGTGACAATTCCGTCATGCCCTAAATAGGAAAATGTCCAGTTCTGGCTAATTTACCACTGTTATGCTTATCTTATCCAAGTCCACCTAAATAGTGCTGTCCCTTCAGAATATTATGAACATAAGTGATTTGATAATTTGTTGAATTACTGAGTGCACCTTCCCAATAAAACAGAAACTGGTCAGGCGCACTGTTTCTGCCTGATCTGAGCTGAACTGTGCTCACAAGCCACTCTCCCTCCCCTCACAATAGAAGATCTGTGCAAATGCACCAACCCTGCCATGTGGCGAAGGCAGGAAAGGACAATTAGGACATTGTATCTGGAGGACAAATCAGCCTTCTCCTGTCCCATCCTCAGTGGGGTATGAGGAGCAGTTATGGGACATGTGATGTCCTGTGGTGCCACAGGACCCGGAACTACCCTTCTCTTTGGTGATTATACTTTAAAAAATGACCTTGCTTTGTGTATTTTTTTCTGTAACATATTTTCAGTGCATCTTTTTCCTTATTAAATCCAATATTCAAATAAAATGGTGAACATGGGGGAAAAAAGACAAAAAGGGATACAAAAAATGACAATAGTTTGGTTAGATAATGAAATCTGAGGTGAATTGTCTTTCTTTGCTTTAATTCAGATTTCAGGCATACTTCCTTGATTAAAAAACAAAATAAAACAGAAAAGTGTTTTGCCTTACATTCCCTAGAAAACAAGCCCAAACATATAAAAATGATGTCTTCTTCAAACTAGATACATTTATGGAGTCAACAGATCTGAACATAGTTCAGTGTCAAATTATTTTCAGGTTACAGTATATCAAATATTTAGAATAAAAGAGACTCTTGGCAGAGGCTACTAGTTGCTAGATTATAGTTAAATTGTAAGAGGAAGGAAACAAAATTAGAAACATCAAACAGAGAAGTTTCCCAAATGCAAGAAACAATTCCACATTCCACAGAGTTGGGGGAAGCTAGCACTGTTTCTAAACTCAGGTAATGCCACAAAGGTAGGAGGGGCAGTTCCAGGGATTGACTATGAACTCCAGAAGCAACCTATTAGCATGCCCAAAACACTGCTGTACGTGACTCCGAGCAGGGTCTGTGGTCCCCACTGAGACAAGTGGCCCTTGGGTCGTGGTATGAGTCCTTACTCATGGAGACAGGAAGGCAGCCCCGTCCTTCACAAGGCTGCGAGGGTCACTCAAGCACCAGAGCTGTGGGCTGATTTCCAGCACCTTCATCTCTTCTCCCTCCCAAGTTTACAGTAGGTTTTCCTTTTCTCTGAAAATAAATCTGACTTTAAAAGTGAAGTGGGGAAAAAAAAAAAAAAAAGTGAAGTGGAGGGTCCTCCCAGGTGGCCCAGTGGTTAAGACTTCACCTACCAATGGAAGGGACAAGGTCGATCCCTGGTCCAGGAGGATTCCACATGCCATGGGGCAACTACTGAAGCCCTCACTCCTAGCACCTGTGCTCCACAACAAGAAAAAGCTCACACACAGCAATGAAGACTCAGCACAGTAAAAAATAAATAATTTTTAAAGAAAGATGCAGAGCAGGATCCTAGCAGGCAGCCGAGAAGAGTTGAGAGAAGGGACTGTCTACAAAGCTGTGGGCAGGAGTAAGCGCACCCGGACAGGACGGCGTAGCCTCGAGCTACAAGCGGCGGGGAGCCACGACTGACTCCAGGCCTGAAGGGGCGCTGGGATGGAGCAGCTGCTGGACGTACAGAGAGGGCAGCCAAAGAGGAGGCCGGTCCAACAGCAGGCACAGCAAACAGGCAGAAGCAGCAAGGGAGGAAGGTGGGGACAAGGCTCCATCAGACCAACAGGAACGGAGGGGCCGGGGAGCCCACTGTGGAGATGTCCCCGATGGGGACAAGAGGGCTGCGGAGAAGCACAAGGAAACATCAGACACATCGTCAGCTTCCCACGCTCTCACCCACAGGGAGTGATCAGTGAGTGATGCTTCTGAGTGATAATTTACCCAGAAAACATGGAGTTCAACGCAAAACTCAACGAGATCTTCTGTCCTCAGCGCTCCCCTTGCTGGGGGTCCATTCAGTAAATGGCAGTGCTCCAGAGTCATGCTAAGGGGAGGAGGGTGCTCAGCTCACCTCTCTGAAGAAGACGTCTGCTGGGGTCAGGTTGGATGGGACATCACAGTCCCTCTTGTTCAAAGCCATCAGGATCGCTGTGTTCATGAGGTCAGGAAGCCTCGAGTGGTGGTTCTTGAGGATGATGGCGGCAGCCAGCTTCTCAGCGTGCTCACAGAGCAGCAGCCGTGTGGCCATCGGCGTCCCTCTCACTGGAAAAGTGCCGAGGCGTCTAAAGAGGCCGACCTTGTGGAAAGACGAACACGTGTTCTTAGAGAGCATTCAAAGTAAAACACAGGAGGATGCGGTCGTATCTCCACCAGAAGCACACTGGGCAGAGAGAGGCTGGCCCCAGTCTCCCCCAGAAAGATGTCCGGCTGCTGTCTTTGAGGCTGTTACACACACACGCACACACACATTACAGGGAAGTATAGGTGCTTATTTTCTAAGGTTACACTGACCCCAGAGATTCTGTCAACTACTGTTGTCTCTGCCTGCCTTACTCCCCAAATTATTGTCTATGGTTATCAAAGAATTATAAAATTGCTCTTTTCTACCTACATTAATCAACTCCCCTCAACTCCAGACCTTTGGAACTAGAAGCTCAGCAGTCCTCATGTTCCAGAATACTAAAGCCAGGGGGAGGATGGGGTCTCTAACCCTCTGCATCAGCTGCCTCTTTACTTGATGCCCATTTCTGCCTCGAGAAGGAGAGTTTATATTTAAAGCTATTTCCGTAGATACAAGTATGTAGTTGTACATTTCCCCTGATTATTAATGCAAATCTTTCAACGAAATAAGCTCCAAATATTAAAGGAAATATAGAGGCGTAGGCAGAGTGGGACTTTTAGATCTGGATAGACATTCCTTTGCAACAGACACTGCTGCCAGCAGCTGTGTGACTCCACGAGGTCTGAGCCCAGGGAGGCTGTGACAAGAGATGCTGCAACAGCTCCAGCTCCACGGCTCTCACCCCCCAGGAACTACGCGTTCCCTTAGGGTGGCGTGTGAGGGCTACGGACTCTCCCATCCCAACACGCCCACCCTCTGGCATCATGACCTTGCCACTTCTCCCATCTAGAAGCAGAATCAATTCCCCAATCCCTTTCATCTGGCCTAGCCTTGTGATTTATTTCAATCAATGGCACTTTGGTGGAAATGACACTATGTGATGTCTGAAGTCTACAGCCTTAAGTTCACCTCCTCAGAGTGCTCCCTGGAGGAGAGCACGGGCATAGGAGGATGAACTAGGTAGGAGGGAACCAAGAGGCCCCAGCAGATTGGACAGCACCGCCTGCCAGTCAGGCAAGACACCCGGGGACGTGCCAGCTCAGCCAGCCAACCCCAAATGTGGTTCAAGGAGGGGGCCCAGGGGAAGTCAGCAGGACTACCCGTCAAACCCACTGAGTTGTTTCAGCTTAGTACATCCTGGGGTGTTTGTTTTGTATTAATAGTTAAGTGATACACTTAACAATTACATCAGGAGAAAATGTGTTTTTCCCCATTGATCTGTAGCCCACCTAAAATACTAAAAAAAGGAAGAACTCAATGAATAAATAAAGTTGTCTTGTCACAACAATAAGAGTAGACAGGAGCCAAACCATGCATTAAAATTGAAGCAGTATGCAGGATTAGAAACCACCAAGACATTTCTGGAATAGTCTAGAATCACACTGTCCAATAAGATAGCCACTATCCAACAAAGTGGTGACTGAAATGTTAGTCAATTAAAAAGAAAAACTTCAGTCCCTCAGCCGCAGCAGCAATTCCAGTTCCTCAGCAGTTGCTGGGGACAGAGGCTGCCACGCTGGGCAGCCCAGACACAGGCCAGTCTACTGCTGCAGACTGCTCTGTTACACGGCACTGGCTTCAGTCTTTTTAACAGAGGCTTTTCTAATTTGGGAGAAAAACACAGAAAATGGGAATAACCTAACTCCTCTGGATTATGCCTGGGATACAACTGATCAACAAGGCAAGGATGGGTGATTTTATGTAACAATTCTGTCTAGCAACAAAAACACTGTCTAATTTTAGGCATGATATAAATGGGAATTTCCTTATCCCTTAAAAAAAAAGGGATACTTTGAGTACTTGATGCTAATGGCACATCAAAATTAAACATCTACATATTAGAAAAACCTGTCATCACCTTCAGAGTCTTCACTGTCTAATGATACAAAATCAACTCAGGAAAACCTAAGTTTTAAAAAGCACACAGTACATCTGAATGAAAAGCAGGGTGTCACAAAATGTAACAAGAAAAGTTAAAATAGTATTTTTGCTGCGTGTCTGACTGTGTGCGACGACATAGACTGCCTACCAGGCTCCCCCATCCCTGGGATTCTCCAGGAAAAAACACTGGAGTGGGTTGCCATTTCTTTCCCCAATGTGTGAAAGTGAAGTCGCTCAGTCGTGTCCGACTCTTAGCGACCCCGTCGACTGCAGCCTACCAGGCTCCTCTATCCATGAGATTTTCCAGGCAAGAGTACTGGAGTGGGTTGCCATTGCCTTCTCTGAACATTTTTGCTAAAGTATACTATTTTTCTCCTTTTCATCTTATTTTCAATGCAGCTTTGGTTCTTGTAGTAACAGGTTCCTACCAGCCCTGGAATTATTTACTTAAGTCAGCAAAGAAAATGGACAACAGCAGTCATGTCCCACCCAATGAAACACCTCAGAATTAGCAAGGAAGGGTCTCCCGCTGCCATGAGAGAGCCACAGAAGCACAGCAAAGTCAGGAGTCCAGCCATGCGGGTTCACAGCGACTGGGATGCTTACTTGGTGGATGAAGTCCATGAGGAAAGAGTGGGCTTTCATCTTGTCTTCCAGCTGGTGGAGAATAATCAAGGACGTGTTGCTGAACCCAGGTGCTTCTGGTGAAACAACAACAAGACAAACACAAGACAGGCTGGCTTGACAACAACTGCTGCCACTAAAAGTTGAGAAAAATCTACACAAAAGGGAAGAACTAGCCTTTCCATGCAATTATTAATTACATTACCCAAGAGGTTCAAAATTTACAGGAAACCTTTGGGGCTTTGATAAAATTCACACCACAGTTATTCAAAACACAAATATATTACTACTAGCTTCATCACTTCGTATCATTCTAAGCCTGACAGTTCAAAACAGTCAAAGAAAGAAGGTGAGCACTGCTGTTTCCTTCCCAAGTCTCCAAGGAGCCTATTGCTACTTGCTAGGTAGGAAATTAGGAAGAGAAAGGAAGCTTGAGACAGTTCCATGGTCCTTGGGAAGCACCCTAGCCCAATGCTGCCTGGAGGGTAAGAGAAACAATCAGGAGACGACCCAGGGCAGAGAGGAGAACACGTGCCCACTTCTAGAGGCCGAGGTTTGATCACTGCTGCTGTTAGAAAAACATAATTTCTACTGGCCAAATTCAGGAGTTACACTAAAATTATCATTTAATTTGGGGCTATTAAGTGCCAAATGTTTACCTATGCCAGCAATTTCCTTTTAGAAATAAAATGCTGACAACATGTAGGATTTGCTCCAACGTTTCCTCGGTTTCTGTTCTGTGCAGCTCTGTTCTGAGCCCTTTCTATGTGTGTGTATGTGTGTGTGTGTGTGTAAGTAAAATAGGTGAGGTAGGGTTTTTGTTGTTGCTGTTCCTTATTTTGGGTGTGCTGCAAGGCTGGCAGGATCTCAGTTTCCTGACCAGGAGCTAAATGAGGCCATGGAAGTGAACGCTCTTGAACTCTAACCACTAGACCACCAGGGAACTACCTGCACTGAGCCCTTTTAAAAATCTGCTGTAAGGAAAGTTACAACCTTTCACAAAATGCTGAATTAATACTAAATGGTTTCAGAAAATAAAAAAATATGCACCGAGAAATGCTTAAACAAAAGAACCAGAATATTCTTGTCGCAACAGACCTCCCTGTAGCATTACACTTCGGATGCTCTCACCCTCGGGCACAGACTCAGCCCAGCGCGGGTCGGAAGCCGGGTAGTCGTCCAGCAGGTCCACGCTGATTTGGGTGACAGCTCTGTCTAGCTCACAGTCGGAGTCCAAATCAGCGTGAGAGCAAAACAGCTCATCAACTATCATTTGAGCATGACCTAAATCTTTCCTGAAATAAAATTAGAAAACAAAAGCATTACAATTCAAAGTACTAAATTCACCATGAAAGTTAATTGTGAAGCTAAAATCCCATATGTTCGCCCAATGTTTATCACTTCTAATAACATTTATTTAAAAGGGAGACAACAATCATCCATTCCTTAATTCAACAAATATATGATGAACATTTACAATATGCAGGCTCTGGAGACAGGACAATAAACAAAGCATCAGAAGCCCGCCCCACGACGTCGCAAAGGCTACGGTGGCAGGAGGGGTGAGACAGTGGCAGTGACGCGCACACACGGAAGCTAGCAGCGGGCCGCGAGCACACAGAGGAGAAACAGGACCCGCCAGGGGGCAGGGCCTTCTCGGAGGAGAAGGTGCGGAGGCTCGGGGACTGAAGGAGGGATGCACAGCAGCAGAGACAGCTCCTGGCACACCTGTGGCAAGAGAGGCGAAGGCCTGGGGAATGGCGACCACCCAGAGAGGAGAGAGGGAAGAGGGGTCCTAGGCAGACCTCCTAGGAACACCAGCAAGGACAGTGTACAGAAGGTCTCAGAAAATGTGACAAAGTGTGAGCTCAGAAGGAAATGTGATCTGTTCTAGTGTTAAAAGATCATTCTAACTACGCTATGGAGATGGGAGATCAGACATGAGGGGTAAAAATCCAGAGAGGAAGTTACTGCAGAAATTTATCCAGGCAAGAGAGGATAGGAATTCCACCAGCAGGAGCTGCAGCAGAGGAGGAGACAAGTAGACAGCTTTGAGAAAGAGATACAAGAGGGAAACTCTGGCCATTGGTTAGATCTGACATGTAAAGATGAGTCTCAACAACTGAATGTGGCTGGAACATAGGCTGGGAAAGAAAGAATAATCTTTGGAGACGGCAAGCAGTTTCAGATGCGTTACAACCAGCTGCCTGTGGAACACATAACTGCTTTTGAACATTCATCATTATACGTACCAGCCCAGAGAAAGGTAGATTTGTGTTTCTTCAGCAAATGAAGCCTGGGAAGGAGAAAAGGTTGTGCAGGGAGTAGAAAGAGGAAAATATGGAAGACAATAACAACTGGAGACAGCTTCTCAGATAGTTTAGCTATAAACAGGAACAAACAAAAGCACTGATAGCTCAAAGGGGGACACAAAGACCTGGTCTTTTTAAAAAATGGCATGTCAGAGATACAGGACAGGCTAACTAAGAGAGTACAGTCTTAAGGGAAGCAGGACCCAGTGGCACTCAGAACAAAGACGGAGACTGGCCTCAGGAAGAATACTTCTTCCTGCTCTCCAGGGAGGTAAGGAGGAAGAGGAGCTGGGATGCAGGGAAGTCTGTGCGTGCTAAGTACAGGGAGCTGTCTCAATGGCTTCTGTTATCTCTGTGGAACAGGAGGCTGAAGCAACTGCTGGGCTGTGGCGGGGTGGAAGGGTAGAGGAGATGGGGACAGAGGAGGTGAAGAAAGGGTTGAAATGGTCTCTGGGCAGAACAGGAGACAGAGCTGATCAGAGAAACACAGAGGAACTGCCAAAAAGTGTTAAAGGCAAGGTTGAAGCTGGAAATCTAGTTGTGCTACAGGTTACGGGAATACAAAGTGTACTACAGCAAGATCACTCAGTAATGAAATGCTTTACTCAAAAGACGAAGTTTCTTAAAATTCTCACGAACAAGATTTTATATTTATACTGAGTTCAGCAAAATGAAAATCAAAAGAAAATTAATTTCAAAGAAACCATACTAAAAAAATAGTAATATTACCTTCACATAAAAACTAAACAATAGTTTAAAGTTCTACCCACCAACTTGGGCCCTATGGAAATAATCCTGGTTGTCGCAAGGCTGGGGGAAAAGGATGCTACCAGCATCAAAAGGGAAGAGGCCAGAGATGCTGCTAAACACTCTACAATTCACAGGATAGCCCCACAACAAAAATTATCTGGCCTCAAAGGTTAATAGTGAGAAGACTGAGAAACACTGCTTTAAAGGTATCATAATTTCATTTGTGAAAAGTCTTAATTTTTTAAAGACTATTGGCTGATACCATCCCAGAAATGATTACTTGTTCACCTCATGGTACTTCATGCTAAACAGTATAAGTAGAAGGCACAGTTGTGTTAGAAGCTCAATAACACCAGTCCGAAGGTTACTAATGCTCTCAGCACTTAAGGTCAGGGACCCCTTCTGTACTTAATCATCTTCTCCAGCAAAACGTTTAGAAATGACTATGCTGGGTAGAATGGTGTTTCCTCCAAAGCCAAGCACACTCAGAAACTCAGCATGTAACCTTATTGGGATATAACATTTCTGAAGATGTGGTCAGGTGAGTAACGGTGAGGTCACATTGGGTTAGGGTGGGCCCTAACTCCAATGACTGGTGTCGTTACCAGGACATGTGAGGAAGGGCGCACAGGGAAGACAGCCACGGGTGACACTGGCCACAAGTGGAGGGGCGCAGGGGCAGCCCAGACAGCCAGGGACCAGCGGCCACCAGGAGCCAGGGAGACGCAAGCAACGGTCCTGGCCCAGGGTCTCAGAGCTGGCCCCGCTGGTACCTCGATCTTGAACCCCAGGACTCCAGACCTGTGACAGAATAGATTTCTATTGCTTTAAGCCACCTAGTTTGTGGCAATTTATTACAGCAGGCATAGGAAACTAGTACAATGACTCTATTACCATATAAATGTTGAGATGTGACAAGACTGTCAGAATTGTTAATTAAAGTATAAAATTTTACAAGATAAAATCATAGTATTAATCCAAATCTTGGCAGTCAGATTGAACACCATGCAATAAAACAAGATTAAAAGATTATTATATAAAAACAGAAACCGAAAGCTGATCTAATGGTGCCCTCCTCTGGACAAGAAACTAAGTTCCATAGACCATCACTACAATGGCCCAGAATTTTCAACATGTAAACGCACCGCCCCTTTTAAGCTGTGTGCCCCTTTGGTGAGAGGGAGGCTCCATGCACCAGACACCACTAGGAGTGGAATTACAGGACCATGAGCTGAGAGTGAGGGAAATGGAGGCAGTACAGTATGAATATCTCTTCAAAGCAAAGATCTGCTGAACCAGAACTCCAGAAACGATAAGCGGTCTGTCCAGTCTCACACAGCTAACTAGGGGCAGAGCAAAGGCTGGATCACAATGTTCCTGAGTGTTAATTCCAACATTAATGGAATGCACACCATTTAAGGAAGGTACCAGACACATACCATGCAGAATGTGTGTGGGGGACAAGCAGAGATGACTGTACCCAGTCAGCAAGTGTGACGGAGCGAGAGCAGTTGTCTGCCCCACCCTGTGCATACCCTCTTGTGAGCGCCCTCCCCCGGACCTCGCCAGGGCCCCTGGGATATTAGCAAACATGACCAGACGGAGACTTGAGGAGCGCTCACGTAGCGATGTTTGCTCTCTCCTGCTCCCGGAACCCTGAGGCTTGAGAGAGGCCAGGGCAGCCTGCTAGATGAAGAGACACCGGGCCCCAAAATGTGGGCAAGTGTAGCCAGACAGCTGGCTACTGACCACAGACCATGCACGAGCTCAGGCAGGACCAGGAAAACTGGCACCCCCAGCGTAACCCCAAACAGCCCAACTGCAGGACCAGGAGCTGTATTAAGTAAGCCAGTGAGTCCTGCGGTAACTGCAACAGTACAAAACTCGACCAACAGGCCAACACTTTACAACAGCTGGGATGACAGTCTGTACGCAACTTCACTGCCTTCACATCACACAGAACAGATGCTCACAAGCCACCTTACAACTACAATTTCTAGTGCTGCACTGTTGCAACAAGAGCAAGGGCTGTGTTACATCATGTTCTTCCCAGCCTGGGTGGAATCCTCCCCTGGCTACCCAAATCAGAACAAGAGGTTGTCAAAGTACTAAGCTCAGAAAAACATCTCGGTGATGGCGTCATTCCTTCAACTCACTCCCACTAGTCAACAAATAAGCAGCAAATGTCAGTAAAGTGTCCTTGGACATCAAAAGAGCCATAATTTTAAAAACTTGTTATACCTGCAGAATTGCAGAAAAGCAGCTTTGAGCAATTTGGTTTTATCTTCCTGGGCAATAGTTTCATTCTTGGTAGAGGTATCAAAAACCACACTCTGTAAAATAATAAACTATAGTTTACAGTTGAAGGTATATAAGAATATTCTTAGTTACTGCAAAAAAAATTAGACCAAACTATGAGGAAAACAACACAGACACACAAGCTGTTTGCCATATTCTCTGTATCAATGACATATATACTTAAGACATTTATGGAAACATCAAATGATTACAGTCCTACAGAAAACGTACATATAATTCAGGAATTATATTGTGAGTAAAATTATTTGGGGACTTCATCACAACACAACCTTTGGATAGGTTTACCCTTATATCACAGAGTATATTTCTAATCATAATGGTTGGTTTCAAGCTTAAAGAAAAACTTAGAGAAATCTAAAAGAAATGGAATACTGTAAGATAGCTTCAGAATACATAGCAGGATTGTGAAAACTACATGAGTACAAAAGAATGAAAGTTTTTTAAAAAGTTACTTTCTGTTCAAACTGTTACTAAATCATTTTCATTTTGAATTAAACAAAAAGTCTATATACTTTACATATTCTTCAAACAGAAATTACCCAAAATAGTATTAATGCTTAAAAGAATGATAAAAATCTCACAGATAATGAGCTTCAAGATGACAGTGAAAAAAATGACAGTTTTTACCCCACTCTCCCCTCAAAAATCATCCCAGAATATCAAGAAGAAAAAGAGACTCAACCACCCCCTACATCTGTGGTTCCAGCTACACAAAGAAGGAAAGCAGAGGGAAGAGCAGCAAGTGACAGAAGGGGAGACCAGGCAAACGCAGGCGGTGTGCAGATGCTGAGGACAGGAGCAGGTGGTTCCAGGCAGACAGCAGGCATAGGGTCTCTGCATGTGACTGGGCAACGCTAGAGAGAAAGTCATCTACAGAGCTGCTGGAACGTGCTGGAGACTGAACCCGGCATCAGACAAAAGTGAGCAAATATACAATTAGTCCACTCCAAGCATCACATGAAGTTGTACACCACATGAAAGAAATATAATCAGCATACTGCTTCACTCTGGACTGTAAAACAACATTCACATTGTGATTAGAATGGAAAAAATGTATATTGGAATGATAAAGGCAAGGCAGAGCCGTGGAAGTGACCCCAAGTCCTCATCTTCAATAACAGGAGGTCTACAGATGATGAAAAATAATGAATGAGAGACAGCAATATACACATATTACTTAGAAATATGGAGGAAAACACACACAAAAAAAACCCCTAAAAGATTTAAAAGTAGTTGCTTCTGAATAAGAGGACAAAGGAAACGAGAGAGATAAAAGAACTAATGTCTTCATCATAACTCTTTCAAAACTGTATGACTTTCAAACATTTGTGGGAAACAGCCCAATAAAAATGTTTAAATCCTTTGTAACAGGCTTCCTTGGTAGCTCAGTGCTAAAGTATCTGCCTGCAATGTAGGAGACGTGGGTTTGATCCCAGGGTGGAGAAGATCCTCTGGAGAAGGAAATGGCAACCCACTCCAGTATTCTTGCCTAGGAAATCCCATGGACAGAGGAGCCTGGAGGGTTACGGAGTCATAGGGTTGCAAAGAGTTTGACATGACTTAGCAACTACACAACTACAACAAAATCAACTATATTTAAAAAAATAATTATGAAACCATGTTACCTCATTGCCTGGTCCAGCAACTGAAGATGCGAGGGAATCTTCAAGATCTTCTGCTAATATGGACACATTTTCCCTTGAAGTAATAGACACCAATCCACTGTTTCTAGAAAAAAGGATAGGTATACCCCCACAGGAACCAGCTCCTAAAATACTGTCTCCTAAGAGAAAGGAAAATACACAATCAAATACATATTACCACACAATCCCCTCCTGAATCTACTTCCCTAAGCAGAAGAGCCTGCTGACGGCCCTTTACCGTGCTACTCCTACTCTGCACCCAGTTATGATTCTGCATCAAGTCAGGGCTCCCTGCTATCTGCAGAGGCAGGCTGAGTCCTCCACGGTGCTGCTCAAAAGCAGCGCGCACAGTGAGCCAAACAAGAAAACCGTCCCTTCCGCAAGACACAGAGCAGCAGCTCGTCAACCCCACTCTGACTCACCGAGTGAACCCGCGGCCGGGCAAGGAAAAGGTCTAAGCTTGCCTGCAGCCGTAACAGCACCCCCCCAACCAGTCAAGGCTCTGGGGCTGGGGCCAGACCATCAAGGAGCCATGCTGCTGCTCACCTCGATTTTGTCCTCTGCCCCTTCAGATAAATACTATCTGCTTGTTTTTCCCACTCATCGTTGGCTCCCTGCTCCCCCTGCCACAGCCCAATTGCATGAGTCCAGTGCCTGGGACTCTTCTCACTCAGGGGTCTGAACAAACTTGTTTAAAGAATATCAACTCAGAATAAGTCACTCTTACTGACCAGGAAGAAGCAATTACTTCTCTGAGCATCAGTTCTTTCCTTCTTGGCCTCTTCTGGGGAAAATGCTACTATTTTCTGTCTATAGTAAAACTCGGCTCTACCACCCCCCCAGTTTCTCAGCTACTGTAGGTATGGTGCTGAATTATCACAAGTATCATGCTTGAAGCAAAGCTTATGGAAAGAGAACAAAAACTTCTCAGAATGACCAATGAGTTCCTAATCCTAGTTTCTAAAACCGATGACCCACCTTGTGCATTGAAAACAATTTTCTCCTGAGGGAGAGAAAACTTCCCGGTTCCTGTGGAGCACATGTAGACGGCACTTTCAGTATACAGACAGGCAGTCTGGTTTGAAAAGTTTGGGACCATCAACCGACATACAGTCAAGTCTTCAGACTGAAAATTAAAGATTATATTTAATAAGAATTGAAACAAAAAATACTTTTGTATGACTTTATAATTCACTTTTGTACACTATCTCATAAAAATGACAAAGTAATTCACTGATTATCCTTGTGAAAATTACCTGACATGATTTACAAAACATGACAGACATAAGTTTATAAACATCAATTAGAGAAATCATTTGCTGAGTTGCAAATAACTAGCAAAGTTTGAAAATGTTTCCATGGTGGTAAGATTTCAACTAAAAAGCCTATTAACAAACATGAGAAAGAAAACAAAATTAGTTCATTATTTTAGAATTTAGAGATACTTTTAAAACAATCCCTGATAAATATTGCTTCTTTCTTCACTGTCCAGATGTCAAGCATAAGAAAACTGAGTTAATTTGTTCATATATGAAATTAGAAACAGAAATAGAAATAAGATTTAGTAAGACATAAAATAAGGAAAAGCTCAAAAGGGTACTTTGTTTATTAAAAGAATTTTACAAACATAAAAGTGGAATTCCATGATTTTTTAATTCTCAAATTGTCTTCTTTATCCCTTTTGCATTGTCTGAAAAAATTTTTAACACTGAGTGTACTTTTCTTGTATAATCAGAACACATAAGGTTTATTTCTGTTTGAAATGAAAGATCAAATTAAGATTTCCTTACAGTAGTCAGTTATGCAAATTGTATTAAGAATAAGTTCAAAAGAATTAAATACTATACAAGGTTAAATGAAGTTAAGCCTCTCCTAAATAGCAGCAGTTATTAAACAATGTTCAATTGCTATCAAGAAGCTTAAAATTAGACAGCTTGTCTTTTTAAAAATTTACTTGTTTTTAATTGGAGGATGAATGCTTTACAATATTGTATTGGATTCTGCCATATACCAACATGAATCAGTCAGAGGTATACATATGCCCCCTCCCACCTCTCAGCCAATCCCACCACTTTAGGCTGTCTCAGAGCATTTGCGTTCCCTGTGTATGCAGCAAATTCCCACTGACTACCTGATTTTACATATGGTAATGTATATGCTTTAATGCTATTCTTTCAATTCATTACCCAGCCCTGCCCTGTCCCCTCATGTCCACAACTCTTGCCTTTTAACTGTTCACATGAATTTTGATAAATATATAATGCGGTTACCTACAAATATAACCGTATTTGAGCAAAAAGAGGATTTTTCTGTAATACACAGCACTCAAAACCAAAGTCCAATTCCCATCAAGTTTCTTCCTATTTTTCACTCTGCAGTTCATTGTCAATATTTTCTTTCTACTCAGTAATACAGAAATGGAAATCCCATCACAGAGCTACTGCAGGAGCAACATGCTGCTGTCAAGGGCTCCCACTCTCACTTCTCTTTAGCTAAGGCTGAACAGAGGAATGAGTATGAGATGGCAAACAGAATGCAATGCCTAAAAACTAGCTATCTAAAATGTATTTCTGGGAACTCCCTGGTGGTCTAGTGTGGACTAGGACTCTGCTTTAACTGCTGAGGGCCCGAGTTCAATCTATGGTCAGGGGACTAAAACCCTGCAAGTTGCACGGCATGGCTGTTAACAATACATAAATAAAGGGATTTTATTTTAGAAAATGTATTTACATTTGACAGCACCAGGTTTTAGTTGGGGCATGTGGGATCTTTTATTACAGCATGCAAACTCTCAGTTGCGGGATGAGGGATCTAGTTCCCTGACCAGGGATTGAACCCGGGCCCTCTGCATTGGGAGCACAGAGTCTTAGCCACTGGACCACCAAGAAAGTTCCCCAATAAAGAGATTTTTTAAAAATTAAATTAAACGTATTTCTAAGCCTTACAGAAGAATATCTCAAAGAATCTGACCTCGCAACTGTTAGGGAGAAAAAACTCAGCAAGTTACTGTCACTGGTCATTTAGCTTATAAACAGAAATCTTACCTGAAAAGGTGGGTTATACTGAGTGACTTCCACAGTCACTGAATCTGACATTTGGTAGCCATTATCTTCTACTGTTATCAGAGAGTAATAGACAAGGCAGGGGCTGTCGGCCAGGTGCCATGCTGCTGCCAAAATTAGGAGCCCATCGCTAATCAATGAAAAAGAAAGATATACTGTCTCTTTGGAAAACAGTTTGGCAATTTCTTAAAGAGATAAACATGCATTTACCATATGACCTAGCAAGCTCAGTCCTAGGTATTTACCTAAGAGAAATAAAAACTTATCTTCACACAAAAACCTGTGTACAAATGTTTATAGTGACTTTACTCATAATTGCCTAAAAATGGAAACAACTCAGTATCCCTTCAACTGCTGAGTAAACAAATCCTGGTAAAGCTACTCAGTGGTAAAAAGGAAGGAACCACTGAATGAATATCAAATTCATTATGCTAAGTGAAAGAAACCAGACTCCAAAGGCTTTATACTGTATGACGCCATCTACACTAAGGGACAGAAAAGACATCAATGGTTGCCAGGAGCTGGAAGTGAAGGATGGGGTTGAAAAAGGAGTGTGCGCATACATACTCAGTCCTGTTTGACTCTTTGTGACCCTACAGACGATAGCCCATCTGGTTCCTCTGTTCGTGGGATTTTCCAGGCAAGAATACTGCAGTGGCTTGCCATTTCCTCCTCCAGGGGATCTTCCCAACTCAGGGATCAAACTCGTGTCTCCTGCATCTCCTGCACTGGCAGGTGGATTTTTTTTTTTTTTTTTTAACCACTGAGACACTCAGAAAGCCCCTGACAAAGGAGTACAAAGGAATTTTCGGAGTGATAGAATTGTTCTGTATCTTGATTGTGGCTGTAGTTAAATGACTATGCACTCGTCAAAACTCACCAAATTATACACTAAAAAGGATACAAAATATTTACTGTATGTAAAATATAACTCAATAAATCTGACTTTAAAAGACCAACAAATCATCAAACATAGGGATTAGCAAAGTGCAGCTCTCAGGTCAAACTGACCACAGGTGAGTTTCTGTAAATGAATGTGTCCTGCAAGACGGCCATGGCCACTTGTCTGTGTGCTGTCTATGGATGCTTTAATACTACCACTGGTAGAGTAAAAGAGCTGCAATGAAGAACACATGGTCCCTAAAGCCTAAAAATATAGTTTTGGACCCTTTACAGAAAAGGTTGCTAACCCCTGATCTAATCTGCTTTTTAAAGTTTACTTTTGTACAGAAGAAAAACATTTTGGTTTTATCTTTAATAACCAATCATAGAATTGCTACTGTATATTCAAGCTGCTGTATGTGAAAACAAACTTTTTTCCATCTTAAAAATGTATGTGGTCCTCTTAAATCTATCAAAGTTGTTGCCCCCAACATAAAAAAAAATTAAATGGTCTCTAACCTCAACTCCTAAAACATTCAGTAGCATTTTTATCAACTTTCATTCAAGTTTCAGAAATATTAACAGGATGGCAAGCACTCTCTACTGACAACTAAAAATAACAAAGCAAGCTACTGACTAGATGACACGCACCTCAAATCCAGTAGTCCTGATACAGCTCTCATTTTCCTTCTTCACTGTTTCCTTTCCCCAGCTTCCCAACTCTTATCACTTCTACCTGAATTCCCTCGAAAACTTCAAGGACACTGGTCCAAAGGGGAACATACTGGCAGTGACCTAAACAGCTCCTGGGTGAGAGCTAAGCGGGCAGTGAGTGAGGCCCCAGAGAACACAGCAGGGAGGCAGAGACGGCCATGCCGTGGTGAGTCAACTGAAGTTACTCCACAGACTGGACTGCCGTGGGGTGAGAGGTGCCAATGAGGCCCAGAGACACAGCTAATAAAGAACTCCTCAGGAAGTGGTGCTTAGATCAGCTTCATTTGACATCTTAACCAAAAAAAAATCTTCATGATTAAAATAACATGAAGCTATTCTGGGTAGTAAAGATGATAGAAAGATAATTAATTTTGCAAATCAGTAAAAACTTGAACAGCTGATCAAGGAAGAGCAATAAGCATCAGGGAGACACATGCTTCTTAAACAGAAGACACCTGTCCAGACATGGAACAGCCTACAAGGATCAGTGGAACTTGAAGACATAGTGAGTGGTGACTGGATCGTTCGGAGCACTGGCGGGAGGGGCCGAGGAGGAGGATGAGAGCTGCATCTCACCGGCCCCACGAGAACCAAGTCCTGCTGGCATGGCAGCATTCTGGATCTGCCTCAGCACAGCAAGTCCTAAGCATGCGTCTCTGTGCTCAACCTATGTCTCCATTCTGAAAATTACATGTGAAAAAGTGTCACATCCTCTTCCCCACAGCTGGCTGCGTCCTGACACCAGTTCTAAACTTATGAGGGAAGTCCAGTAAAGATAAATTAAAACAAGATACACTATTTAATTAAAATGTTTTTGGAAATTAAGCATATACATTATTTTTACTTCTTTGATATTTTACATACAAATTTTTCAGAAATTATAAGGAAGGATCCTGACAAGTCTCAACAGTCCATGAGAGAAAAATTAAATGGCAGAACTTCAAGCCAAGAAACAAGTAGAATTTGTTCTACTAAACTACTCTACAACACATAAAAAATATCCTAACTTCCAGTAAGCTGTGTTTTAAAGAATTAAATCATATGTTTGCACTCATTATAAACTCTATCACAGAAGCTCTATTATAAATGGCTTTTCAGTTCTATATGACCAGAATATTAAAGCTAAACAGTAACATGGGATTAAGTAGCTTTATCAGACTAACTTGAGATTTTAAGCATCACTAAGAGCATTGGTTCTAAAAGGAAATTCACTCCGAGTGACCATGACTGAGTCCTAACTTGTACTTTGAGTTGTAACTTTGCCAGGACAAAACCTCATGCATCCTTCCTTGATTTAATACAGCCACAAACTCAGGCTGAAGCTCCTTCAGCAACAAAAAAAGGACTGGAGAAGAGCCCCCAAAATCTCCACTGAGTCAGCAAACACAACAGCATGGTGCACACCCAGCAGCGGGGCAGGCAGCTCTCAGACGCTCTGGCCATGCGAGCAGAACAGATGATCCCTAACAAGGGCAGACAGCTAATGGGACACGCAGCAGAAGGCCGAAAACTGCCCACACTTCTGAAATGAATTAGCACTGCCAGACAGAATAAAAAAATTCAGGAAGGTGAATTAATAGAAGATTAGGGTTAGAGATGGAGAAGGCAATGGCACCCCACTCTTTCTGGAAAATCCCATGGATGGAGGAGCCTGGTGGGCTGCAGTCCATGGGGTCACTAAGAGTCAGACACGACTGAGTGACTTCACTTTCACTTTCATGCATTGGAGAAGGAAATGACAACCCACTCCAGTGTTCTTGCCTGAAGAATCCCAGGGACGGGGGAGCCTGGTGGGCTGCCATCTACGGGGTCTCACAGAGTTGGACATGACTGAAGTAACTTAGCAGCAGCAGCAGGGTTAGAGACATCAGAAGAACAGATAGCAAGGGTGCTTATTATTCTATAAAAATCATCAATCTGTTTTTTCCAAACAACTACCTATGTTCTTCATGACAAATGAACTGCTTACCAGTTTTGCTTCAAATCCAAATACCGAATGTTGACCCCTTCTTTAATAGCTTCATAGTTACTTTCAGATCCCTACATGAAAATATCAACAATGTAAGCTCCTTCAGTATAGGAATCATTTCTTTTCACCTTTATATACCCCGCACCTACTAAATTGCCTCATCCACAGTAAGTTAAACTTAATGAATGAATAACGTATGCATTTAAAAAATAAAGTAAACCAGTGAGTCCCAATATTTGTAAAGATTGAATACTCCATCTCTGCTTATCTGACAGCTAAACTTGGTGTATTACACTGAAATGTGTTCTAATAAATACAACTAAAGGAACTAGCAATCTTATATAAACAAAAATGACAGAGATGAATGTTACTATTCCTTACCCAGATAGCATCAATAATGTTTTCCTTCAGGACTTTATTTATATCCCAGCTATGTGCTTGTTTTTCTGAAGAATCATCTAATTCCCATTTACTGATGCTTGAACTTGTCAGGCTATAAAAGCTCGCTCTCTCTCTATCCCAAAGGACACTTGAAAGCTGTATGGAGAGGAGAAAAAAAGTTTATTGATTATTAAATTCTAATGTCAATGATGATTTTTCTGAAATTAAAAAATCATATATTTTATAGCTATTTGATTAGTAATCCTAGCAGAATTCTTCATTTAGGATTCAAGGGAAGAAGTGATCCTGAAATAGACCTTGAGAATAAGGAGGATTTATTTTCACAGGCAGAAGGCCCAGGAAGAGCAGAGTAGGGAGGCAGGAAAGTCAGAGGCTCTTTAGAGAACAAAACACAGTCCTGCTAAACTGGAATGTGGATTATAGCTAAGAAAGAAGCAAAACTAAGGTTCACACACAGCACAGTCTTGAATGTGAGTTTGTAAACCAAGTAAGCTAAGGAGATAGTATCAATAGCTTGTGAGCACAAGAGCTGTGTTACAGGAGAAGGAATCTGGAGGGGTGTGTGGTTCCATATGGTTACATCACTTCATTTTCCTTGCTTCTGAAGAACACATCTAATCCAACTTAAAAATTGCATATACCTGACTGCTGAACTAAAACCCTCATTGTCTCCACTGGTCCGGTCACCATGACTCAAATCTAGAGAACCTGGCAAATAATCTGCTCCATAAAGAGAGGTAGACACACACAGACACAACCAGCACTTTATACCTGGGTCTCTGAAAGAGGCGACAGTGCCATTAGAAATAGACAGCTCAAAAGAAAAATGAGATTTGTACAGTAGGAGAGAAGAGAACATGAGCAATTCTTTTCTAGACATGCTAAGGTTTAGGTTCAAAGAGCACTTGAGGAAGCAGATAATGAGAGCAGCCTGAAATCAGAGGGAAGAGCACCATCTGACAAAGGATGTGCAGTGTTTAACACGGCCAATGCACAGCACGGGATCTCTGCTCAGCACCACGTGGCAGGCTGGGTGCAGGGGGAGTCTGGGGGAGAACGGACACCTGTGTATGTCGGCTGAGTCCCTTTACTGTCCACCTGAAACCACAGCAATGTTACTCAGTTGTCCTCCTGTAAAATACAATGCTTAAAAAAGTCGGGGGCGGGGCCACATGCTCTCAATTCACACAGATGTGGGCATGCATCTGCCGCTGAGCAGTTTTCAACTTCGGGCAACTTTAGTAGCCTCACTGAGGCCATTTCCTCATTTATTTAACACAAATTGGACATGAAGCTCCATACACTACAGACCACAATAACAACAGGAGGTGACACACACAGGGCAGCTGGCAGAGCAGATGCCCCCCATGTCAGTTCCCAGCATCTTCACCCACTATTCCAGAGCCTGAGGCAGAGCCCAGCAGCCACAGGTCTGAGCCATCCACACAGACAAATGGAGGCGCGGGGGTGGAAAGCACACTTCTGGTTACGTCTAGAAAGCAAAACTAATCCTTAAACACATTTATAATTTTACATCCTAGTTTTAATTCAAAAAATGAACTTATAAGATAATCTATAAAACTTAAGAATAATCAATGTTACAGAGGATGCAAGAGGGTTAGTATGAACTCATCTGATCATCATAATAAAAATGCTTCACTGATAAATCAAAGTTTTCATCTCATGTACACCACTGTTCATACAGAGGCAACGCTAACGTCATAGGAGTCTGCCAAATTACTGATTTCACTAAGAAACAAGCTAGTAAAACAAAGTTACTGTATCAACTTACAATGAGATCACTACTAGGAGATAAAATTCCCAAAAGAGAAGAAACCTTCCGACCAATTCCTGAAAGCACGCCTTGTCCCTGAGGCAGGATATGCTGATGAATTTTTCCTATACTTTCAGGTATCAGGCGGATTAGTTGGCCCCCCGATGAGGATAAAATAAAACTTCCTCCCTGTGAACAAATGTTGTGAAATTAGTTCAGTTAAGCATTTAAGACTAAGAAAAGAAAATGAACACAAATCACTTTGACACACTTTGAGGGAAATCATCTGTACCTCAACATAAATCTAAAAGAATAAAAAACGAACAGTGCTACTTTTTAAAAATCATTTATTTATGAATCCATTCACTTAATACTACACATAAAAACTTCGTAGCCATTTTTTTAATTGCATGTTTGTTTCTTTTTAAATTCTGATTTTTAAGTTATAGGTTCACATTATGTAGGTTCAACAAATCAAGAATCAGATTTTATTTCTTTGATAAACCAGGAGAACATGTATAAGCAAATCATTCCTCCTCTAAGTTGCTGAATCACTCTCTAAATATGTTTCTGACAGAAACAAACACCACTGGCTACTGTGCTCCACTGACAGATCACAGTCCTACAAGAAGGGCTTCCCTCGGTGTAAGTGCTCAAATCCTAGATCCTTACATTCTTTCCTTGCCTCTTTTTTGATCTCCTCCCACCCCTACCTGTATGATCTGCTCAAAATCACAAATTTTTAGTCATTCAAACCTGATTTCTAAGCCAAATGACAGTTCTCCAATACATATAAAAGAATATCCATCGTATACCTGTACTGCTGTTAGGAAACTGTAGGTCTTATCGCCTCCCAGATCTATGAACGTCTCTGTGTAGGTGTCTTCACTAGCAAGGCTTGGCCAATAGCGGACAGATCCTTCTCTGGTGGCAACCATGACAGCAACAGCCTCGAAACAAGATCATAACACTCAGCAAACACAAGAAAAGGAGCCCAAAGCGGTAGTCTGACGACACTGACATAAGAAACCAGGGCAATGTACTACTGATTAACAGAAATCAGGGGAAAAAATTCCTTTTTTCCATATTTAAAAAATTATCATACAGTAAAACTGACATTTTCTCCTTCTGTTTTATAATTCTATGAATTTTTATACCCTGGTTTCTCTTCAGATCATACAAAATGTTTTGCTTTTTACAGTCCTATGAAATTTAAAACACGTGGTGGATCAGATGGTAAAGGATCTACCTGCAATGTGGGAAACTCAAGTTCAATCCCTGGGTTGGGAAGATCCCCTGGAGAAGGGAATGGCAACCCACTCCAGTATTCTTGCCTGGAGAATCCCACGGACAGAGGAGCCTGGCGGCTACAGTCCATGGGGTCACAAAGAGTCAGATATAACTAAGTGATTAAAACTTTCACTTTTAGACTCAAGTCCCCCCACAGTAGGGATATAGGACAGTACATCAGCACCAAAGCTCCGTAACACTTTCCCTTTGGTCACACCCTCCCCTACCCTCGCCCCGGCAATCCCCATTTCCATCATTACAGTTCTGTCTTTCTGAGAACGCCAAACAAACGAAATCATATAGAATAGAACCTTCTGACAATGGTTTATCTCGTTTAGCACAATGCCTTTGAGATTCACCCATGTTGTTTCATGGATCAATAGCTCATGTCTTTTTACTGCTGGGCAGTATTTCATCCTATGGAAGAATCAGTTTATTTATCCATTCACTTGCTAAAGGATATTCAGATTGTTTCCACCTTTGGCTATCATAAAGAAAGGTGTTATGACATTAGTGTATTGTGTGTGTGGGTGTGTGTCTGTGTGGGTATGTGAACATAAGCTTTAGTTTCTCTAAAACAAACAGCCAGGAATGGAACTGTTGGGTCATATGGCAAGGGCACTTTAACTTTCTAAGAAAGTGAAAATCAGTGGCTGCACCATTCTGCATGCCTGTCAGCAATGTATGAGGTTCCAGTTGCTCCACATCCTTACCAGCAGATGGCAGTGTCAGTGCTTTTAATTTCAGCCATCGTAGTAATAGTGAACTGGTATCTCACTTATTTGCATTCCCCTAATGGCTAACGGTGTGAATGTCTCTTCACGGCTTGACATCCTTATATTCTCTTTGGTAAAGTGTTCAAGTCCTATGCCTTACTTTTTAAATTGGGTTGTTTTTTTTTTTACTAAGTTTTGAGAGTTCATTTTATGTTCTGGATACAAGTCTTTTATTGGATGTTTGATTTATAGTATTTCCTACCAATCTGTAGCTCTCTCTTCATTTTCTTCTCAGGGTCTTTGGCAGAGCCAAGTTTTAAATTTTGATTAAGTCCAATTTATCTATTTTTCTTCTTTTATGAGCCACATTTTTGGTGATTTCTAAGAACTCTTCAACTAACCCCATGTCATGATGATTTTTTTTCCTATTTTCTTCTAAAAGTTTTTAGTTTTACAATTTACATTTAGACCTATGGCCCACTGGGGGTTCATCTTTACATGAGGTTTAGGAGGAATTTTTTTTCTGCCTAAAGATGGTCGATGGTTCCAACACCATTTACTGAGAAGACCACCCTCGCGTCACTGAGTTTCCTCCGCACCCGTCAGAGCTCAGCGCACCATCTCTGTGTGGGCCTGCAGTGCACACTGCTCTGTCCCACTGCCCCGTGTGTCCACGGGGCACCATTCTGTCTTGATTCCTGCAGCTTTACAGTTATGGTTCAAAACCCAACTCGGTGATCCCCCCAACTTGAGAACTCCCTTATCTTAAAAAAATGTGCTTCAGTAAGCATTTAAGTCACCCACCTGCGTGGAATGTGCTTCGCCGGAGGTATTGGAGTAAGAGAGAGCCACCAAGTTGGCAGTCCAGTGGAAGTCACTAGGTGGCAGCTGAAGTTCTTTGCAAACAGATAACTGTAAAACAAATCCAAACAAAAAATTTTTCATTTCAAATCCAATTTTTGAACATGCACCTGATTTCACTTTCTCTGCATACTTTAGATTCTAATTCACTGCTAGAAATACTATTCTAGAAATACTTTCTTCTCACATCTTTTTGATCAGGCTTCCATCATCATTTTCACTCATTTTAAAACAAAATATTTTAAGAGATATAGAATGAGGAAAACTTAGCAGCTAGACCAGACTCTTAACACAAACTACTCCAATCTCTTCCTAGATCAAAAAAAAAGTCTATTGGTTGAAAGAGCTGTGTATACTTCCTATGGAATTTTCCCAGTCTAATCTTGTGTTGAGTTGACATTGAAAATTGGCATGACTAGAGTATGTATTCCAAGTCACCTAGAAAATATTTCTGAGACTCAGCCAGAATCAGGCTTCCTCTGCTAACTCAGGATGCCCACCACAGGACCTCTCCCTCACCTGTGCTCCTAACCACAGTCATGGTCTCCTAGACAGCAGGTGTACAGAGGCCAGTAGGCACGAAGAGTTTAGGGAAGCTGGAGCCTCAGTCCCAGTGTGCACGAGTATTGCAAGAGAGGATGCCTGACCTGGAGTGGACAGAAAGAGGCTGCTGAGAGTACAGCAGCGAACATCAAATTAAAGTCCCCATGTGAGAAGCTGACAATGAAGAGTTAAATTAGCATTATAAAAATTGGTATAATTTTTTCCTATTTTCTTACACATGGTTCAGTAGATTCAGTGCAACACATTCCTATCCTCTTAGAGACTTAGTACATTAGTTTATGTGGATGGCATTTAGTCTTAGACTTCACTGCACAGAGGGACTAGCATGACATTCATGAAAAATGCCAATGTTTCTAACTTTATTAAATGTAAATAAAATATATCTTGTTTAAAATCATGATAAGGAGAGAAACCTTTTTCCCAATACACAAATGTGTATTCATGCTTGGTATTTCATATCACTATAAAAATGCAAATCTATAATGCTTGAGTCAATTGAAATTACAGATTTCCAACAACTCTAAAAAGTTAGGGTAAAAATTAAGAGTCAATTAGGAATCTCCTCCTCTCTCTCCCTCCAGCTCTTTAAAGAATCATTACCTTAGTGATAGGGGACAGAGCAATCTTCCAAATAATGAGTTTCTCTTTGCAGACCAGACAAGCCCATCCACCTTCATCTATGTGAACAGTCAGCTGATCATCAACTAAAGAAAAAAACAAGGTATGCAATTAATCTTACAGTATGAATTAAAACTGAGAAAATGTCTCATATCAAAATCCTCCTCACTGCCATACTCTTCACCCAAAAAAGTAACCACCACACACACAAGATTAACTCACAACAAAAAATACTCTTGAATAATTCAAGAGTTCTTAATATCCAAAATAAGAGATCCATTTAACTTTGACAACCACTCTTATAAATATATTGAAAGGTAAATACTATGTTCTGGTCTTAGGTTTAATATTTCTTATTTTTTGTTACAAACTTATCTCACTTTTTATAATATTTAGCAACATTCATAATTTTATTTTGATAAAGCAACACAAATAATAAACCCCCTCATTAAATACATAAAACATTTCAAGGAAAAATCATGTTCCTGCAAAAGAATAAGATTTTCAAACAAGAGCTCTTTGAATGTGATGAATTACTTTATTATATGCTAACCTAAAGGGCTTAGGTTTCCTCGGCTTCACCTGTTGCTTCAGTTATTTGCAGTCCACTGGGGCCTGAGATATTACATGGAAAAGTCTGGAAATAACACTTCCAAGTTTGTGATGAAACCTTGCAGTGTCCCGCTGTCCTGATGGGGACGTGAATCATTCCTTTGTCCAGTGTACGGACGCTGTGCCCACCACCCATCCATTACCCACTTAGTAGTAGTCTAAGTTATCAGAGCAACTGTCTTGGTGTTGCAGTCCTTGTGTTCAAGTAACCTTGTTTTACTAAACGAGGCCACAAAGCAGAGAGAAGTAATGCAGCACTGTGGCTATTCTCTTACTGTGCCTAACTGACAAATTAAACTTAATCACAGACAGGCATGTAGAGGAAAAACATAGTATATACAGGGTTCAGTGCTATTCTGTTTCAGCCAACCCCTGGGGGTCCTGGAATGTATGCCTGTGGCTAAGGGAAGACTACTCTATTGCTGCTCTAAGTGTTGCTGTTAAACCTGTGTAAATGCATTAACAGCCCTAGAAATTTAATCAATATGAGCTTTGCTCTTCATTTGAAGACAGGGTAGAGGAGCAAAATAAAAGGCACCAATAAAGTACAAGCTGAAATATAAATATCAAATCATACCTAGGTTGAGTGTGGGCTTTTTGCTGAACTGGAATATCTGACTGGTACTTTCTTTCCCTAAAAGCACTGTGGCAGCTTCAAATCTTCCACTGGTGAACCCTTGAGGACCCTGACTCAGTACACCAACTGATTAGGGCTTGGAAATTTCCATGTGAGGATGAGATCGTCTCAAGTTTACACAGTCTTCAGTTTTCACATCCTGATTTCTAGATAGTCTCTCCTCTAAGCCTGTGTACTATTTGCTATTAACATGATCTGATGACATGAACCAGGAGTGTGTCAAAGGCTTAAATGCAATTTAAACTGAAATTTTTAGAAGGGAAAAGAAAATATATATTTAAACCAGGAACAATGCATGACAGAGGTTAGTAGAAGTTTAGTTGTCTGAAAATAACTGTATCTGAAGCTCCCATGGACTTACTGGTAAAATGTGCTAGTTCAAGTTGATGAGAAATATTCCTTTTTATGGAATGGAGTACTTTAAACTTTTTTGACTGTCATTCACAGTATGAAATACATTTTACAGCATGATGCAGTCATACACAATTTAAATAAAACAAAATGAGATACACTCTGACATTCTGAATCTACTTTACTTCATTTTTTAAAAAAATGCTGGTCATGAACCACTAAAGTGATTTCAGTCACTACCTGCAGTTTGAAAAACACTGTTCCAGGAAATCAAAGGATGCTCTGAACTTTGCTCTTAGAGTCACCCCAACTTCTCATCTTTAATGGCATCTTTCTGAAGTTCGTGTTGACCACACCTTCCACACTTCCACTTTAATTCTCTACCAGTGGGGCATCCCTGGTGGTCCACTGGTTAAGAATCTGCCTTGCAATGTAAGGACACAGGTTCCATCCCTGGTTCTGGAAGATCCCACATGCTGCAGGGCAACTAAGCCCATGGGTCACCTCTTTGACTGCACTCTGGAGCCCATGCTCCACAACTACTGAAGCTAGCATGCCCTAAAGCTTGTGCTCTGCAATGAGAGAGGCCACTGCAATGAGAAGCCCATGCACTTCAACTGGAGAGTAGCCTCTGCTCGCTGCTAAAGAAAGCCTGGGAGCAGCAATGAAGACCCAGCATAGTCAAAAATAAACAAGTGTTTTAAAATAAATGAAAATAATAATTTTCTGCCAAGAGAATCTTCCAATGGTGCACAAAACTGATAACATAAATTTGGCCAGCGCGGCAGCCCAGCCCGGCACGGTGCAGAGCAGTCGGCCTGAGTGCTCAGCACAGCGAGGAGGATCCCTTGGACACACTGCCTTCTGCTGCTGCTCAAACCAGGACAAACCTCCACCCTTCTTGCCTCTTCTACCTCCGTGCCGCCACTCCTCGTGCGGTCAGCACACACCATGACAAAGACAGACAAGAAGTCCTTCAAACAGAGTCTGGCCAAGTGGAAGGTCTTCATCTACAACCTGACCACCAGAGAGTTACTGGGGTGCACTGCTAAGAGCTGGGGTTTGATCTTGCTCTTCCACCTACTCTTTTATGGGTTCCTGGCTGCACTCTCTTCATTCATAATGCGGGCTATACTTCAGACTCTGAACAATGAGATTCCAAAAGATCATGACCAGATTCCAAGTTCAGGACTTAAATGGTTTTTCCAAAACTAGTGATGGTATTGGATTTTCATTCAGCATGTCTAATCCAGAGTCCTATAAAAGGTACACTGATGACCTTAAGAAACTTCTAAAGCCCTATGGCTTAGAAGAACAGAATCTCACAAAATGTAACAATGGAAACTTTTCTGAGCCGAAAGGTCCAGATTATACTGCATGTCAGTTTCCTTTTGCCTTACTTGAAGCATGCAGAGATGTGGATGATGCCAAGTTTGGCCACAACACAGGAAACCTTTGTACTCTTGTGAAAATGAACAGAATGATTATATTAAAGCCTCAATGAGAACCAAGGATAGAATATATTGCAAAGAATGAAAGCCCAGCAGTTCTATTAACTTATCTTCCCAGTGGAAAGGTAGATATAAAATATTTTTCATGTTACAGGAAAAAACTGCATGGGAGTGATCTACAGCCACTAGGTGAGCTCTCTCTAGTTCATCTTTGGTAATAAGGATGACATAAAAGAAGTTAACAGTTGAGTGCCAGATTGATGCATCACCCAACCTAAAAACCCAGAATGATCATGACAAGTTTTCAAGATGAGTTGCATTCAAGATCACCATACATGCATAGTAGGAGTTGGGATATCTCCACAGGGTAAATGTTGTGTTGTCGTCTTTATTCTGTATCAGCCAGACCTGCCATTCCAGAATCATCGAGACTACCCTGGAGAAAGGTGGAGTGGTACACGACCCTGGAGTACCAACATCATGTTCTTCCGATCATGGTATTCCACGCCCTTCAAAGTAACTTGCCTGTTGCCTCTGCTGCCTTCTGAATCATGTACAATCACCAGACAGGGGCTGCACCAGATAGGGGCTGTGAACACCTGATTCTGAACATGTAGGACAAGGGTCTTGTCCAATTGTTATGTGGTTTAATTGCCAAGTGTCTAATGCTTAAAGTGCTGAGCTATATAAATATTTTATAGGTTTAACACTGGTTAACTGTCATATTTTGATGCCACCAAAGTTTTAGGGGATAAAATGGTACCTGACCAACATCAAATGACTTTACAGCTATAAGAAAATTGGTGGGTGAAAAAGTTCTTATGTGAGAAGGAAAAGGGAAAATAAAAATGAGCATGAAAGGTTAAGAAAAAAATTATGCATACAGCTTCTGGGGTACTACACAGATCCAAAATGGAGGTAAGACTTCATTCTATTGCATTATTAAACCCAATAATGTAAGGCAGTAGTTTTTGGATTTTTTTAAAAAGCTAAACTTCATATACTCAAACAACTTTTGAAATTGGACTGAGTTTTGCATACACAGTATGTACAACCATAAATACTTCATTGTGCTAAAATGAGCTCATTCTGCTTCCCATATTTGTTATATTTCTCAAACACAATGAAAAACCAAGTAAGTCACCTATTTCTCCCCAAGGAAGTGAAGGCACACCAGTGAAGTACAGTGAAAGTCGCTCAGTCATGTCTGATCTTTGCGACCCCATAGACTATACAGTGCATGGAATTCTCCAGGTCAGAATACTGGAGTGGGTGGCCGTTCATTTCTCCAGGGAATCTCCCCAACCCAGGGATTGAACCCATGTCTCCTGCATTGCAGGCAGATTCTTTACCAGCAAAGCCACAAGGGAAGCCCAAGAATACTGGAATGGGTAGCCTATCCCTTCTCCAGCAGATATTCCCAACTCAGGAATCGAACCGGGGTCTCCTGCATTACAGATGGATTCTTTACCAGCCTGGCAAGAGAAAGCACAAATTTCTATCTTCATGCCAGACCTAGGCTTCATTTGAATTGCTAATAGAGACAAATGAAAAATGACACCCACCTTCAGTCAATGTTAAGGCTTCAATGACTTTAACAGGGAGAGAAGATCCAAATGTTTTCACATCATAATTCACAGACTCAGTTATGCAATGGTGTGGTAATATTCGCGTAGGTGTTCCTCTAAAGAAATGAGACCATATTATTTTACTCATAGCTTAAAATTTTTCCATTATTCATTATAATGTTATATATATTTTTTCACAATGAAGAGAAAATCTTTGATAAACAAAAAGATGAAGCTTAACAGTGAAAAACTCTGGTTCATGTATACTGTGTAAATGTATTTTACATTAAAAAAAAAAACTAACAGAATCTGGCTTCGATTCTCATGCTTCAGTAATTAGATGCATGATCCAGTCACTTAAACTCTTTACAATTCTGTTTCCTTAACTGTGAAATAAGAAGGTTGGACTATATCAGTGTTTTTCAAATTATAGGTCACTTTGAGGGTTTCTCAAATTTGAGGGTTTCTCACTCAACATTTTTGAAAAACAAAATACAGAGTACAGTTTATCATAGTCTATGGTCAAAAAAGTTTTACAGACATTGGGTTACATTATCTTTACGTTCTCGTCAAATCTAGAAATATGATATTTTACCAGAAATACAATCAAAATCAAGAAATTAAGTAGGGTCATGAGTATTTGCTGTTACCTCTTCTTCAATAACAGATACAGCAGTAGAGATTATATTTCCTTCTCACCTTCTTCTTAATATTCAGAAAAAGTATAAATATATCAACATGAAAGTTATTCTCTTATAGGATTCTCTTATCATTAAATGAGTGCACATACAGAGTGGTTGACAGCATTATTTCTGACTGAATATAACAAAGGTTTTTCTGTGAGCTGATCACCAAAAGAAGAAATTAAAATAAAAAGATGAAAACAAAGTATGACTCTTATTCACTGACTTTTGTCAAAAGGAGTAGAAAACAATCACAAGATCACCATTTGAAGAGCACTTTACAAATTGCAAAAGTCAAGGAATACAAGGTATTCTTTAAAAATCATTTCTCCTTTAAAATATTGCAATTTTCTATACATAAATTTTAAATATAAGTTCAAGACTCAATATTACCATTTTCTTACAGAGGCAAATTCATTTTGATAGATGAATTCAAAGGGAACCACTCAAGAAACATACGTGCTTCTTTTCTAGATTAACTATGAAAGGGGAGATGTAGAGTACGGTCTCACAAGTGACGTGCACTGGTGTGCCACACTTTTATTTGGTAACATAACAACTATTCTTATTTCGTTGCTTATGGAAAGTCTCTTCCCTATTAATTTAGCTGCAGGGTTAACCTCTGTAGCTAAAATCCCTTTAATTATCAATCAGCAGATGTTAACAGGGAGTTAGTATGTTAGGCAAATATAATGATTCTACAGGGTTGAGGCCTTCATTGCCACCATCACTTTACATCTGCATCGTGGCATTTCATTTCGACTCCTTTGGCAGGCTCAGATTAGGTTCATTACTGCCATTCCGCAGATGAAGAGATCATGTGTGACCTACACTAGATGACAGGGGTAATAGGAACAAGGCAGGTAACCACCTGATTCTAATCACCAGATTCGAATTCAACACCTCTGTTGTTGTTTAGCTGCTAAGTCGTGCTCGACTCTGCAACCCCATGGACTGTGGCCCCCCACGCTCCTCGGTCCATGGAATTCTCCAGGCAAGAAAACTGGAGTGGGTTGTCATTTCCTCTCCAGGGGATCTTCCTGACTCAGGGATCGAACTCGCGTCTCCTGCGTGGCAGGCAGACTCTCTCCCACTGAGCCACCTGGGAAGCCCCCTTTCCCCTCTCAGTTCAGTTCAGTTCAGTTCAGTCTCTCAGTCGTACCCGACTCTTTGCCACCCCCATGGACTGCAGCACGCCAGGCTTCCCTGTCCATCACCAACTCCCGGAGCTTACTCTACCTCTACACAAAGGTAAATCCATGCAAAGTGTGTGAAGCACACACTTTGTGATTAATTCAGTTGATGAATTAATCAAAGCGAGGCTGAAATAATCACACGCAAGGGTGCAAGGGTGACGGATGTCTATTTTCCCAACACTCTGGTGTCCCTAGCCGCCACTGGTTCCGTGGCTTCTGGAGGGCCGTGAGCCTGTGAGTCGCCGAACCCAACCCAGAATGACTACTCACCGCGAGCTCAGGGAGCTCCGACGGCCGGTCGGAGAGAAGAGCACGGGGGAGCTGAGAGAAGAACCCAGAGTCAGACCCTTCCTGCTGGTCGCCCGGGGCGTGGAGCCCGGCCCGACTCCGCCCAGGGGGCCTCTTCGAGTCCCAGTCCCCGGAGTCCGCGGAGAGGAGACTGCCGGGAACATGACCGAAAGGAGAGGCAACAGACAGCGCACGTTCCAGCCGTGGGGATGGAGCGCAGCCCGCGCGCGGAGCTCCAACACCTGAAGGGCGGGAGGGCGCGCGATTAAGACGTCAAAGAGCAGCGCCAGGCTGTGTGGTGCGCTGTGTTGACGTCCAAGCTCTGCGCGAGCCTCAAGGCGCGGTCGAGACCTCAGGAACAATTGGGTGGTAGGGTGCGCTGTGGTGACGGAGGTGCAGTGCTGAGTCTCGAGGCTTGGCCGGGCCGGCAGGAGAAACAGGAATGGGGCGCGCTTTGATGACGTCAAGGAGAACGCCGAGCCGTGGGGCGTGGTGGAAGCTGCGGACCCTCGAAGTTGAGAGGGAACCTGAGCTAGAGACCCTGGAGCGGAACAGTGGAGGGGAGTCCAGAGTTTCCAGGGAAGTGAAACTGGAAAAGCACGGGGTCTTCTCCGGTCTGGAGGGTGGGACTGCCCCTCCAGCAGCTGAAACGCAAAGCCCCGGCACGCTGGTCCTTCCTGAACCTCTTGGGAAATGAAGAGAGTTCATTCCCTGGTCCAAAATAAGGGACCTGTGAAGTCTCTCATTCATGTCCGACTCTGCGACCCCATGGACTGTAGCCTACCAAGCTCCTCAGCCCAATGAATTTTCCAGGCAAGAGTACTGGAGTGGGTTGCCATTTCCTTCTCCAGGGGATCTTCCCAGTCCAGGGATCGAACCCGGGTCTCCCGCACTACAGGCAGACGCTTTAAAACTGTAAAGCTGACACTGGTTTCACATTCAGTGTTATAGATGTTATTCCCTAGATTTGTCATTTCTCCTTCATGCTAGTGACATAACAAGTTTATCTCTTGCAGGTCCTGATCAAAAACCATAGGCTTCTGACAGCCCTAGTGGACAGCTTTCCACCTGGATGTCCTGCTCATGCCTCACGATCTACTCATTAAAAGCTGAATTCAGGTTTTCTTTAGGACTCCTGTTTCACTACCACCTCTGGCCTGTTGGATAAAATTGGTTAGTTGGCCAGTGCAAAAAGAAGAGCTCTATCCTAGATTCATCCTTCTCAGTTTCCTCCACTGTAACACCTGGGACACTGTACTCCTGAGCATCTCTAGTAGAAAGCACATCTGCATTGCCTTTGCTCTGGTTAAAGTGCTCACCCTTCCCTCTTTTTTAGCCTTTTGCCTTCTTTTGGGTCTTCTCGCCTCTGGATGGTCTTCAACACCATCCTTTCACACTACAGCTGATAAGTGGAATATTGCCCGCCATATAAGTAAAGAAGGGATGTCATAGTCATCAGTGATTGCTGTCACCATGTGAGCTGGGGAGCCCTGAGGAAACTCAGTCTATGAAAACACAGGATACTGACCCCCAGCTAGCTGAGGTGCGTATTGAATGATAATTTCAGTAAGCCCAGCCTTTTGCATCATTCCATACTATGTGACTTGACATGGAGTCCAGATGTTGGAGGATGGTGAATAGACAGTCATTCATTCATTCATTCTGGATTTATTGACTACCTTCCATGTGCCAGCCTGTATACTAAGTGCTATGTTTTCTAACTGTAAACAAAGCAGACATGGGCCCTGCCCTTGTGGAGATCACAGGCCAATGAGAAAGACAGGTCCTGAATAAATGAACACAGATTTATTTACACAACCACAAGATGATATGTGTACAATGAAAGAAAAGAGGAGGGTGTCTGACAGAATGACTGGGTATCTGACTTTGGAGGAAGATCTACAAAGGCCTCTGAGAGAAAAGGACATCTCTGCTGAGATGTGCCCTCAGCCAGGCAAAAAAAGAGGAAGAGTCTCTGTTAAGTTGCTAGTAAACTAGCAAAATCAAATAGGGTACACTTTTAGAAATTGGAAAAAAATAAATCATAACAAAGATATACAGGCAGCATTGTTTATGACAGCAGAGACTATAGAAAGATAAATCTAACAATAGATTTGTAATATACTAACATTATAGAATGCTATAGGTTAAAAAGAACACATGTGGTTGTGTGTAATGAATACTTAAAAATGTAGGGAAACATTGTCATCAAAGTTAAAAACAGGTAGGTTAAAAATTAATATGTCCAATGTAAGTCCATTTTTGTTTTATTAAAATAAAAAGAAAAATCCCTCACAAGTGCAGTATGTGTATGTGTATGAGATGCTCAACCTACATGTGCCTCCCTCTGTCCAGCTTCCTAAAATGCAGCTTTTTCAGTGAGGACCAAACTGATTGATGTAGAACTCATTACTGCAGTCATCAATAGGAAAGCAGCCAGGATTATTTCCTGCAGATGTGGTAGGATTGTCAGAATTCTATTTTCAGTAACACAGTAATTATGATCCTCTTCAAATGGGAAGGCAGGGGCACAGTGACGAACTTATTGTGGATATTATCCAGGGCTCAGCAGTAAAAAAAATCACCTGCAATGCAGGAGACAAAGGAGCCATAGGTTTGATCCCTGGGTGGGGAGGATTCCCTGGAGGAGGACATGGCAGCCCATCCCAGTACTCTTGCCTGGAGAATCCCATGGACAGAAGCCTGGCAGGCTACAGTTCACAGGGTCACAAAGAGTCAGACATGACTGAGCATGCATGCACACAATCATTTCCAAGGCTTCCCTTTAGTCTCAT
This sequence comes from Muntiacus reevesi, assembly GCF_963930625.1. Lineage (NCBI taxonomy): Eukaryota > Metazoa > Chordata > Mammalia > Artiodactyla > Cervidae > Muntiacus > Muntiacus reevesi. Next base: position 91,931,536 of record NC_089250.1, read on the forward strand.
CTAGTGGCAAGGGAATTTTTTGAAATAACTCTAAATTTCAGCATAGTTTAAACATCCTTCAAGCAGTGAAGAACATGTGTTGTTATCACCAGTTCTGGGGGCTGCAAACTCTTTCTGTCAAGGGACAGAGAGGAAGAGTCCCTGGCTTGCAGCCTGTTGCCAAGTGAGTATGGCTGCGTCCCAATAAAACAACTTACGAACACTGAAATTTGAATTTCATGTAACTTTCAAGTGTTATGAACTTTTTTTTAAATTATTTTTTGTTGTTGTTGTTATGAACTTTTAAAAACCATTTAAAACTGTAAAAACCCTCGTTAGCTTCACAGGCCACACAAAACAGGTAAGAGGTTGCAGCTGTAGACCACCAGTACCAATTTCCTGAGGAAGGCCCAGCCAGCACTAGCACAGAGCTGAACAGAACAGAAGATGCTCCAGAAATGTTTATTGAATGAGTTGAATGGAGATTACCAGCTAAGCTCGACGATGCTTCAGATGTAAAAACATAGAAAAACACCCCCAAACAAACATTTACAATGCAGTTTCCACAAACTTCTTTCACTAATATACTTAATATTTTGTGACACATTTGTTTTCATTTATTTTCTAACAGCTTTGGCATTTTTATGGAGAAATGGAGCTTAAATGGAGTTCCTCAGTGGAGCCCTACTTTATAAAGGTTCAAATACAGGGCATAGCCTATCATGGTTTAATTTGTGATTATTTCATGGGAACCAGCAAGGTCCAAGGTTAGAGATATTGCACAGAGAGGAGCCTGGATGAGCAGACAACAAAGCACTTGGTCCATTAATGTGATATTTTATCTTCACACGGAGGTTTTCACACAATTTAAGCTTTCTTTCTGCTCATCTTTATACTGCCTACATGAGTTACATGTCCTTCAGTGGCTCCCCATGCACACACAATGAGAACTGTTTCCCAAGTGGTGGTGATGGCCCCTGTGCCAGCCCTGCCCATTTTTCTGGCATCTTCCTGTATGCAACATCAAGGCTGGCTGCATCAATGCAGAACCTGCCTGTGCTTCCGTCCTTAACTGTGAACAGGGATCGGTATTTATTTAAATTACAGGGTTGTCCAAGTAACCACTGTGGTAACGTGCAGTCTGGAAACAAAGAGTGGCACAAACTCTGTGTTAGCTAACTGTCACAGAGGTGTTGTTACTGTTTTCTTGTTATTAATTCTTTTATATACCTGACGGCTCCTTCTACCCTGGAAGCTTCTAGAGGGCAGACACCACACCTCACTCATCTGGCACCAGTTCTACAGCACAGTTCCTTGTCTGATATGTGTCAGGAGATGCTCCCTTACTGTGCTGAAGCAACTGAACAATGTTTGTAAATAACAAGTGAGCACATTAAAAGCCTTAGATTAGGGGCTTCTCTGGTGGTGCAGTGGGTAAGAATCTGCTTGTGAATGCAGAGGACACTTTCGATCTCTGGTCTGGGAAGATCCCACATACCAAGGGGCAGCTAAGCCCGTGTACCACAACTGCTGAGCCCACAGGGTCAGCCCGTGAGAAGCCCCAAAACCAGACCAGAGAGTAGCCGCCCCACTAGGTGCAACTACAGAAAGCCATTGCATAGCGACGGAAGCCCAGCACAGCCAAAAATAAGTAAGCAAAATTTTTAAAACAGATTAGAATGAAAGGAATGGAACATATAATTACTCCCACTTTCCTATGTTTGTAATGTTTTTTTAGTCTTGAATCTTTATAAATTATAGTAAGAAACAATGTAGTAAAAAGTTTTACAAGAAATGACAAACACAGATAAAGTTCACTATAAATTTTAATCCATAATATAAAAGGGAATACCTTGTATTAGAAAATAAAATATAATGATTACATTCAATTTTGTAAATACTTCTGTGGCACAAAGATATTTCCTTTAGATTCAACCTTGTAATTGTGTTTTGTCTGCTTTTTCAGAACACCACCACAGTAGTAAACCATGAAGAATATGAGTAAACTTGTTAAAAATGATTGTCACAGATGTACTGTTTAAATTCAAAGAACAGAGTTCATTTATTCATTGAATTCATTAATGAATTCCCTTATGTAGAATAAAATGTAATACTCCATGCTCATCATGAAATAGTGGTTTCTTCCAGTATAATCAAGAAGCTAATCACCATACTTAGGACCTGAGAAGACTTCCTTTTTAGTCATATCAACATTGTTACTTCTTAGGTTCTGACATTATCATTACAGAAAAAGTACTTTTTCTTGAGGGAACGGCAACTTAATAGTGCAGATATGAATACAACAAATCCAAACCAATGCTCAAAACATTGCTTGAAGAATTTTTGAGAAGTTTAGCTTTAACTATAACAACAAATAGAAGAAAGATGGTTAATTATATACTCTTTTCAGAGGGTGACAAGCTCTTAAGGTTTCTTGACATTTTATAGAATGTATAAGCTTCCTTCAAATGTTTTAAGATTTAAATTACAGCTATATTAATAATTTTTGAATTTAGCCTCATTGAATGAAATTTCATAACTATTTAACTGAAAAAACACTGTAAAAGTTGACTAGGAATGATAAACTCTTAAAAGATAATTTTTAAGATACATGCTTACAGACAACCTAAGTGTAAAATTACATCTTTTTTGATAACACCTGGTAGTTCATGCCTCACTTCCCAAATACACAAATAATGAAAACAGAAGTTCTCATATTCAAAGGATGGGGCTTCTTCCGTTTTTAAAATTCATCAGGCTCTCAGGTGCCAAAACCGTGAAAAACTGCACACAGGCAAACACAGTCTCAGCCCAAAAGAACACAGATTGCTATACTTTCATCCCTTTGAAGACAGAGGAGACAGGAAATATAAATGACCCCTCCTGGCCATGTGACATTACGTATTTCTGTATATATATGTATTTCCTAAAAGAAATCAACCCTGAATATTCATCGGAAGGACTAGAGCTGAAGCTGAAGCTCCAATACTTTGGTCACCTGATGCGAACAGGCAACTTATTGGAAAAGACCCTGATGCAGAGAAAGATAGAGGGCAAGAGGAGAAGGGGACAACAGAGGATGAGATGGACGGCATCACTGACTCAATGGACGTGAGTTTGAGCAAGCTCCAGGAGATGGTGAAAGACAGGGAAGCCTGGCGTGCTGAAGTTCATGGGGTTGCAAAGAGTAGGACACGACTTAGCAACTGAACAATATACATATAGGTTGCTTTATGAGATTAGCAGGATAAAATAAAGGGTTAGATTTTTCACCGTCTATCATGCTACCTGGTAAGATGAGACCCAAAGTAGGTAGAGTACTACCAAGAGATTACACAGTGATTGGTGAACTGGCCTAAAATAATTAGGCTTTTTATTTATAATTCCCTTTTAAAAGTTGTCGTATGACAATAACTTCAGTTTATAACAGCAGATAAAAGAAAATGAGGTGCCATGCTCTATTAATCAAAATATTCTAAGATAAAAGAAAATACAAAACCTGAAAATAACATCAGTGCTCTAGACCATTTAGAAAGTTATAATTATTAAAATTCTGAATAAAAAGGTCTTCAGAACAGATTCATCTCAAAACTATTTTACAAACTTTGGAAAAAATAGGCAGATTTCAAATGACTTGAAGTCTGATTTACAGATTTCATACAGTCTGAGTTTTTTTTCCCCCGCGCAGTGCAGCTTTGCTTTAAAACCTCTCATATTAAGTTTCCCAGTAATCGCTTCTTTATGCTGAAACAAAACTCTGTTTGTTCATTAACTTCCTGTACATCCCATCTGGTTTCAAAAGCAGCTCTTCATGTTTCCCACACTCAATGATTCTCCCCCTGTCAAGGACAGCTACCATGTTGGCGTTCTTAATCGTGGACAGACGGTGGGCAATGATGAACACTGTCCTTCCTTCCATCAGTCGGTCCAGGGCTTGCTGTACGAGGTGCTCGTTCTCAGCATCCAGTGCGCTAAACAGAAGAGCCCACAGGAAGGCGGCATCAGCGCCATGCATACTGTTCACACAATGCGTTTCCTGGCGCACACACACGAGCCCCTTGTAAGCAGCTGACCCCTGCTATAGTCAAGACTGCAACTCCCTGGGCCAACTATCTAAATTTTATAAAGTGACTATCAAAAAAAGAAGCTCTGAACCCTTGATCTCCAGAGAACTGCCATGTAAGTTAAAAAGGATTTTTCATATCTGCTGATAAGTGATGAGGGATTCATCACAAAGGTCTGAATTGGACCTAGAACCCTCAACTCACAATTCATCCTGTCTCCCAACTGTCATGATTAATTCATATCCCATCCCTTTAAAGTGTAAGGTGTTCTCGGCCACGTCACTTAAAATACAGAAGAGTAAGTTTGTGAAAAAGAAAGAATTTGATTTAATATAATTACACATTAAGATATCCTCACCTGGTTGCTTCATCTAGGAGAAGAATTTTGGGATTCTGAAGAAGGAAAAACATTAAAAAGATAAGAAAGATATAATTTTATTAGAAAAAAAGAACTCTCAGAAATAAAAAGAAATAAAGCATTGATACATGATACAACATGGATGACCCCTGAAAACACCCTAATGAAAGGAGCTGGACATAAAAGTCTATGATTCCATTTACAGGAAATGTCCAGAACAGGCACATCTGTAGGGGCAGATGTGTGGTCACCTGGGGTTGAGGTAAATGGGGAAACAAGGTGTGTGGGTATGTGTGAATGTTATTTTGGTGATGAAGAAAAGGTTCTAAAATTGATTACAGTGATGGATGAACAACTCTGAATACACAAACACTGAACTATATGCTGTTCATGGGTGAACTATATAGTGTGTGAATTCTACCACAATAAAGCATCCACAAAGGATGAAAAATGGTTCATATTGTGCTTGAGATGAGCTCATAAATGGAAGAGTTAGAGATGACTTTAAACCATTATCACAGTGATCAATGAACTGGATGTTTATAGTGCAGCTTTATTCTGCAGGTGAAACACCTAAAAGTATTAGATGGGGCTCTAAAGTGAGTCAGATAGTCTAACTCTCAGGGTCCGCTTGGAGTTTAGTTGGGAGCAGTACACACAAAACTGAAAAGAAAGAAGAGTCAGCCAATGTATATAACAGATAAATTCTAGTCTTGCCTAGGAATCTATCCACAAGAAATGAAAACATAACCACACACAAACTTGTACACCATTCAGAGCAGTGCTATTTCTAACAGCCCTAAACCAGAAATAACTCAAGTGTTCATTAACCTATGAGTGATAGACAAATTGTGGTCTGTCCATACGAAGGACTGGAAAGGAATAAAGTACTGATATGGCTACAACATGGAGGAATCTTAGAAGCTCTACTAGGAAAGGAGGCTACAAGCAGAAAACCACTGTCTGCTTTCATTTACCTGAAATGTCCAGAAAGGCAAATCTAGACAAAGTCAAAGTAGATTATTGGGATGTGGGGCTGGGAATGCAGAAAGGTTGCTCAGGTATATCAAGGTGATGGAAATGTTCTAAAACTGGATTATGATGGTTGCACAACTCTGTAAATATACTAAAAGTCACTGAAAAGTACATTTAAAACTGCTCAATTTTATGATATGCAAATCATGCTTCAGTAAAGCTGGTTTTTTTTTTAATCACCTTTAAATCTGAGGAGAGTACTTATCTAACAAAGGAGAAGGCCATCATTTCCTAAAATATGCAATGCCTATGAACTTCAGCTTTTCCGTTTCCTCTTAGGAGTCTTGTGTAAGCATTTCAAGTCTGTACCATTCAGTTTGTTGTGCTCATTCTCCGTCCTGTCCTTTGTGACCCCATGGACTGTAGCCCACCAGGCTGCTCTGTCCATGTGATTCTCCAGACAAGAATACTGGAGTGGGTTACCACTTCCTCCTCCAGGGGATCTTTCCGACCCAGGGATTGAACCTGCATCTCGTGCATCTTCTGCATTGGCAGGCGGGTTGTTTACCCCTGAGCCACCAGGGAAGCCCACCATTCAGTTGAGCAGGTTATTAAATACTATACAAGTAAGTATACTTGTACTGTTTTGGTATTTTGATATAGTTACTGTTTCTCCAGTTAGAGACTGCATGTTTCTTTAATTTTATTACTTTTTATATTGAAGTACAGTTGATTCACAGTATCGTGCAAACCTCTGCTGTATAGCCAAGCGACTCAGTTACACACATACAGACATCCTTTTTTCTTTAGTACTCAGTAAGCTACTTGGCGGGAGGTCTGTGTGTTAAGCTTTTCTCCCTCTGATAATCCCAGCACTGTACTGGGCTCCCAATCCCCAAGAAATACTTCTTAAATTTGAACACAGTCAGTGGAATTCCCAACTCATCTTTCACCAGAGCTGTCAACAATATACCTACCCACCTCCTCCAAAAAGAAAGAAGGAGAAAAATTGTACATTACTAATTACAAGGTCCCTGGTTAAGAACAATGCCAAAAACCCCCAGTCAAGTGGCTTCAGCCTTACCTTAAGCAGAGCACGGGCAATTGCAATTCGCTGTTTCTGCCCACCTGACAATGACAATATATGTATATATTTTAAATTGAACGTCTTAACAAAAATTCTTGGTAATAGGCTTTACTGATACGCCATATGGCAATCTGAAGGTAGCTTCTCCCAGTTGGTCAAGTTGAGATAGATGAGAGAATAGAAACGTATCTTTGAAATATATTATTTCCTCATCACTCTAGAGATTAATAATAAGAATTATTATCATGGCTAACACTGAGGAATTCCTATGTACCAGGTATTTCCTAAATGCATTACACATATTATTTCATTTCATCTCAACAACAAGCCTGTGAAGTAGATTCTATAATGATTCCCTTTTCACAGATGAAAGATTGTGCCACGAATACCCTGTAGGCGGCCTCACAGCTGGTCAGTGCACTGCCGAGGTCTGACCATGCATTCAGTTCAGTTCAGTCGTTCAGTCGTGTCCAACTCTTAGCAACCCCATGAACCACAGCATACCAGGCCTCCCTGTCCATCACCAACTCCTGGAGTCCACCCAAACTCATGTCCACTGAGTCGGTGATGCCATCCAACCCTCTTATCCTCTGTCGTCCCCTTCTCCTCCTGCCCTCAATCTTTCCCAGCATCAGGGTCTTTTCCAATGAATCAACTCTTCACATCAGGTGGCCAAAATATTGGAGTTTCAGCTTCAGCATCAGTCCTTCCAATGAACACCCAGGACTGATATCCTTCAGGATGGACTGGTTGGATCTCCTTGCAGTCCAAGGGACTCTCAAGAGTCATCTCCAACACCACAGTTCAAAAGCATCAATTTCTCAGCACTCAGCTTTCTTCACAGTCCAACTCTCACATCCATACATGACTACTGGAAAAACCATAGCCTTGACTAGACGGACCTCGGTTGTCAAAGTAATGTTTCTGCTTTTTAATATGCTGTCTAGGTTAGTCATAACTTTCCTTCCAAGGAGTAAGCATCTTTTAATTTCATGGCTACAATCACCATCTGCAGTGATTTTGGAGCCCAAAAAATAAAGCCTGACACTGTTTCCACTGTTTCCCTATCTGTTTCCCATGAGGTTATGGGACCAGATGCCATGATCTTAGTTTTCTAAATGTTGAGCTTTAAGCCAACTTTTTCACTCTCCTCTTTCACTTTCATCAAGAGGTTTTTTAGTTCCTCTTCACTTTCTGCCATAAGGGTGTTGTCATCTGCATACTGAGGTTATTGATATTTCTCCCGGTAATCTTGATTCCAGCTTGTGCTTCTTCCAGCCCAGTGTTTCTCACGATGTACTCTGCATATAAGTTAAATAAGCAGGGTGACAATATACAGCTTTGACGTACTCCTTTTCCTATTTGGAACCAGTCTGTTGTTCCATGTCCAGTTCTAACTGTTGCTTCCTGACCTGCATACAGGTTTCTCAAGAGGCAGGTCAGGTGGTCTGGTATTCCCATCTCTTTCAGAATTTTCCACAGTTTACTGTGATCCACGCAGTCAAAGGCTTCGGCGTAGTCAATAAAGCAGAAATAGATGTTTTTCTGGAACTTTCTTGCCTTTTCGATGATCCAGCGGATGTTGGCAATTTGATCTCTGGTTCCTCCGCCTTTACTAAATCCAGTCCGAACATCTGGAAGTTCGCGGCTCACGTGTTGCTGAACTGTGCACGGGCTGTGCTCATCACCACACGTTTGCTCCCCCTCCCCCAGCAGAGTGTCTCTTGTAGGAGGAAAGGCAAAGGAAACTCAGGGGAGCTGGGGTTCAGGGCAGGGCGTGAACTGATGAGAGCGAAGGCAGCTGGAATGGTGATGCTCCTGTCCACCCGGAGCGTGACTGTGCGTCCACGCTCAGCTGGTTCTCTTTCCCACCTGGGGAACAACTTGCATGCGTGCGACTGGGGGCGGCAGAGACAGCAGCTACTCTAACCCCCTCCTGCCATGCTTGTCAGCTCTAACTCTACTAAAAAAGGGGGTGGGATGCGTAGGGGAAATGCAGAAGGACAGGAAGTGCTAACTCCTCTCCTCAACTCTGTCCCACTGGCCCTCTGCTCTCCTCCAGGGCCACTAGCCTAACTCAAAGTTGATGGAGTCTCACAGCAAGACACAACTCGCTCCTTCTAACTTAGCTCATCATGTGAGAAAACTCAGTTCCGTCCTCGGTAATTAACTGTATTGGCTGAACATACTTCTTATTTCATCTAAAAGAAGTTAATCATTTAAAGTGAAATGAATGGTACTGCTGAAAGCCTCCCTCAACCAGGCAATCCCATCCTCACAACGAGGGAGGGAGGAAAAACCCTTTCTATCTGAACCTCTCTGGTTGGTGGGGGTCCGAATGCTCAGTGTGGGTGGGCAGAGTGGCCAGTGAGGGCTTTAGTCACCTCTGAAAATCCCAGGTGCCAGTGAGCACATGGGTGTCTGCAGCTAGAAGCCCACCCCTTCCTCCACAGTGGACTGAAACCTTTGGTTCCTTCACTGGGAGACAGAGCCTGGGAATCCTGGTGAAGGGAAGACACACAGACTCTGTCCCCAGGGAGCAGGTGATACACCGCTGGGCCGATCACAGGCACCCCCAGCTCTGTACCTCCATCCCTGTCAGCTCCCAGCATCCTGCCCGAGAACACGCTGTCCCAGAGACGCAGGAACAGTGCTAGGCCGTAACGTACCCCATCCATCAAAAGCAGGTTTTCATCTACTGCCTGTAGTTTTAACAAATCATACACAACAATCTTAAAACATTTTTGTGTTAAACTATCTGTAGCCTAAGTTTAAGCAGAAAGTTTAGTGTTGGAAAGGATTCCTGCGCCAGCCTTCACTCTGACATGGAGGCCTCCCTCCCCTGCTCGTGCAGGTCCAGTGACAAAGATCATCATGAAAGGAAGCACCTCTCAATATTTGTAATAAAAACAAAACAGAATTGTGTTTAACCAAAATTTTACTTCTCTATTTTTTTGGGGTGGGCTCCAAAATCACTGAAGATGGTGACTGCAGCCATGAAAAGATGAAAAGATGCTTGCTCCTTGGAAGAAAAGCTATGACCAACCTAGACAGCATACTAAAAAGCAGAGACATTTCTTTGCCAACAAAGGTCCATCTAGTCAAAGCTATGGTTCTTCCAGAAGTCATATATGGATGTGAGAGTTGGACCATAAAGAAAGCTGAGCACCAAAGAATTGCTGCTTTTGAACTGTGGTGTTGGAGAAGACTCTTGAGAGGTCCCTGGACTGCAAGGAGAGCCAACTAGTCCATCCTAAAGGAAATCAGTCCTGGGTGTTCACTGGAAGGACTGATGCTGAAGCTGAAACTCCAATACTTTGGCCACCTGATGTGAAGAGCTGACTCATTGGAAAAGACCCTGATGCTGGGAAAGATTGAAGGCAGGAGGAGAAGGGGTCGACAGAGGATGAAATGGTTGGATGGCATCACCGACTCTATGGATGTGAGTTTGGGCAAGCTCTGGGAGTTGGTGATGGACAGGGAAGCCTGGAGGGCTGCAGTCCATGGGTCTGCAAAGAGTAGGACATGATTGAGTGACTGAACTAAACTTACTTCTCTATTCATTGGTCCCACTTTTGCACTTGAAAGCAACAGAACTGTTTCTCTTTCCCTCCTGTAACTCGACCCCCATAATGTGATCTGACTCGCTGCCTGAGCTGACATCGCAGGGAGTCCCAGCACTGGAATCCCAGTGGTGCGACAGGCCCGTGAGCCCCCACTGTCCAGAACAGGACATGACGGGCTCTGCCTGGGTCAGGTCTGGACCAGAGCCTCTCTGTGGTTATTACATTTGAAAAGAGTTGTTTAAAAAAAAAAAAAGATGACTCTGTGACAGAGACCACATGTAGCCTACAAAGCTAAATCATCTACTCTCTGGTCTTTTATAGAAAAGCTTGTCAGTCCTGGGTCTACACACAATCTCCTCCAGCTGCACATCTCCTCTGGCTCAGTCTCTGCCTCCCAGGACAAGTCATCCTGCCATCCAGTGTCTGTCTTACTTTCAAGGATCTTGAATTGTAAAACATCTATTCTCAGATGAGAAAAAGAGGCTGTGGCTGAATACTACCCAGTGGGACCTCCAGTGGGAGCCTGGAAAAACACCTTTGGGGAGAAAGTGAAGGGAATTGGGGAATTGTCACATACAAAAGAGATCTGAGAAAACAAAAATGTTAATTTCATAAACTCTAATGACAAAAGCCTAATTAAAAAACAACAGTGTGATAGGAAATGTTTGGAGAGTTTTTTGGAGCAGAGACGTTTTGCGACGAAGAGTAACAAAAACGCACCTGAGAGGAGAACGCCCTTTTCTCCGACCACAGTGTTGAATCCTTGAGGGAAATTTTGGATGAAAGCAGCTGCATTGGCTACAGCAGCTGCCTGCTCTATCTGCGCAGCGGTCACTGAGGCGGGGTCGTCTGCACCATATGCAATGTTCTCCGCAATTGAGCAAGAAAACAAAATTGGCTCCTACACATTGGAAACAAAACATACTTATTGAAAATTTTAAAAGGTCAGTAATACAGTGGAGCTTAGTACAATATTTACATCTAAGAACTTTTCCCAGAGAATATATACTGGGTTTTTTGGGGGCAGGGGTTCTATTTTCTCATTTTCCATCAATTTACCCCACAGTGACTAAACGATTCACATGTTAGCACGAGCAGGACTGACTTTACCATCTGAAGATCACCATTGCAGGATCCTGCCCTCACCCTGAATGTAGCAGATGCTCTGTAAATTCAAGTCCCCTTTCCCGAGGAAGACCTCGGCCCCGTCTGCGTTCTCCAGCTGCCTGCCTTCCAAGGACGAAGGGAGAGTCCATCTCTTTCTGTCACTTCTTGAAACACAAAGCAGATGGGAAAGTGGCATTTGCACAGAACTGTTCTGTGGAATTGTCCTAAACAGCTAATAAACTCCCAGCTTCTTGCTCTACCCTTAATGAGGAAATGGCACCGCTGTTACCCTAGCACTCCCGAGCCAAGCCCATCACTGTCCCTGACCCGTCCCCCGAGGAGTGGGGCTGAGGGGGGGTTCACTGGAGGGAGAGGCCCAGGAGTGGGGGAAGGCTTGGGTTTGTCTGTTGTGCACAAAGCTTGGTAATAAAAATATAAAAAGCTTGTCAAAATTCCCCTGCACTAAGTGGTCTTGTGAAAACAGCTTCATCAAAGAGACCATATTACTGTTCTTGAAATCCTCTACCTTTTGCAAGGGGACCTGGCTCTTGGCATAGTCTTTGCTCGCTTATCTCTGAAACCCTGGCAAAACAGTAGACCGGCTACTAATGAACATGAGAACTGAGAAAGAATCAAAAGAAGCTAAAAAGCTGTATCTTTTTCTCCCCAATCTTCTGGACTACCAGCATTACAAGTAATGACAGTGTCCACCTTTGGAAAAAGATAATGCTTCAAGTGGTTAAAGTTTCTAAGGTCTTCAGGAAACAGCACTACAAACCTAAACAATCTGCCCGATGAGGTTAGTTTACTACATCTGAAAAACATCCATTCCTTTTCTTTTGAAAGGTCCAAGACCAAGAGAAAAGCAAATGACAAAATCAATTTTAAAAGAAAATGTAATAAAAATGGATCCCTCTCCTCTTACCTGACTCACTGTCCCAATCTTGGATCTCAACCAGACTGGGTTTAGCTGACGGATGTCGTGGCCATCCAGGCTGATTGTTCCTTGCAGGGAAGAAGGGAAAGAGGTCAGTGGGTGCCATGGGGGCAGTGACTGACAGAAACACAGATGGGATCTGGCGGGAAAACTCCAGACTCAGTTTTTTAAAGATTAGATACTCAAAATCTCCAAACAAATCTAAAACCAATGGGTTTTAGTGACTTTCAGAGCTGGAAGGGACTTTTCTGGATCATCTGCACCTACTCTCTACCTGTGATGACTAGATGACCAGCCCACCTAGCTCATCCCTCCAGCTTGTCTTCCTTCCTGTGTCAACACAGATGTAGAAGAGTCTGCTATCTGACTGACAGGATGGCAGAGAGTTTCAATGTCAGATGTAATTCTTTGACCTCAGCTAACAGAATTTACCTTTACACCCTGAGGGAACGAAATCATGGCTCCTGATTACGATGACAGTGACCAACACAAGAAATTCTATTCTTTCTCAGTTAGCTATATGACACTATACAAGCCAAAAATAAAATTTCAAACACCTACAAAAAATCTGAGGTATTGACTAAGAAAGCATAAGTGCTCTGTACAGGCTCCACAAGGCAGGAATATAAGTGCAGTTGCTTTTCTCCCTGATCTATTCACTGTGATGAAGAAACCAGAGACTCAGTGTTTTACATCCCTCTCACTAGGATTTTCCTAAGCTCAGAATTTTATAGCAAGTAGAAGGTAAGTCCAGGCAGTGATTCCAGAGGCAGACAGTGTAGTGATATCCACTTTAACACACTTGGTGGTTTTGCACATGAGATCATTCCCTGGCACACGACCAGCTCTCACAGTGTTCTAACCAAAAAGACTATAAGACCTACTCTTTAAATTCATGATTTTAGGGAATTCCCTGGTGGTCCAGCAGTTAGGACTCCAATCTCTCACTGCTGAGGGCCCAGGTTCGATCCCTGGTCGGGGAACTAAAATCCCACAAATCACATGACCAAAACTAAATAAACCCATTTTTTATTTTATTTTATACCAATGATCTTTTTCTTGTGGAGAAAAGACGTTTCCTTAATCCAAAAAAAAAAACCCAACACATACAGAATATCTTCTCTAGACTCTGATACAAAGAAGGATATCAACTATGTGTGGTGAGGGATGTTAACTTGACACACTAATGACTGTGTGATCATTTCACAATATATTCATCACTTCACAATATATACACATAGTGAATCATTATGTTGTACACCTGAAACTGTTAAATGTCAATTATATCTCAGTTTTAAAAAGACAATAAGTAAGTAACAGAATGTGTTGTTTGCTCTATAAAATGCTATAATCCAGTTAGAAACACAAACCGAAATGAGAAAATATCTACTACTTGAAGAGAGCCTCAGGAGCAGCACGGGAGGGGCCACTGACGCCCACGTGCCCGGCCCGCAGGCCGGCGCCCGGCGGGAGGACCCTCAGGCGCCTGCGCAGCTCGGACGGCGCGGGCACACGCTCTCCACGTGCAGTCAGCGGCGCCGCACAGAGGCCCCTTTCTGCTCCCCTCTCCGGGTGCACGGGACGCTGCACAGGAGACGAGGAGCTGACACAAAGGGTACGATGCCCGACAGGCCTTCTGGGTGAGCGCACAGCCCGAAAAGTGACACCGCTGTTTAAGGGGCTTCCTCCCTGGGAACACACCCTCTGGCGCTCAGAACTCACACAGTGCATGGCCTCTGCACACTCGGACCCTCTCCCAGGGCTCAGGAGTAGAAGAGCTCAAGAGAGGCCCCTGTCCCACAACACGCTGAACCACTCACCAGAGCCAGGGTCATACAATCTCAGCAGGAGGGAAATCACTGTGGATTTGCCAGCACCACTTGGGCCAACCAGTGCTGTGACGGATCCTGATGGGATGGAAAGGCTGAAATCCTGGAATATGGGCACCTCTGGGCGAGCTGGATAGGCGAAATGCACGTTCTTGAACTCCAAAGCACCCTGGAAGTTTTTCTCATTCAAAACAGCCCCCTCTGCAAGGTAAGACAGGACACGAATCACTCAACGCCAAGCACATGAGCACAGCTGAGCCCAGGCCCCACCGACCTGACCGCACCTCGGCCCAGCACAGCGAGCTCTTCTCAGGCATCGGGAGGCAGCCGAGTCCCGCGCCCCCAGCCTGCTCTGCACCAGGGCACTGCACGCCTGCCGCTGTGCTGGAGCCTCGCGGCCGCAGAGGCCAAAACCGCATCCTAGTCCTACTGATCGAGCAGCAGCTGATGGAGCTTCCGGCCCAAGAGCTGCGGGCCGAGTCCAGTGGCCTTCTCCCTGTGGGCTGCCTCTGCAGGCCCCCCATCCAGGGTTTATCTCACCTTCTCTAAAGAGTTGTTTTAAGAGCATGATGAACAGGCAGGCACTGCACAACAGCCCCAGAGCTCGAGGGGGTCAGAGGTCGGTTCCTTCCCGGGATGACCTTGCTATTGACTGGGAGAAGTGGCTCCATCTCTCCCAGTCGGGCTCATTCCTGCGTCTATCACAGTGGAGAATGCTGGCATTCACTATTGCCCTGGGGCCAGTGAGTAGCTGACAGTGATCGCTGCTTCTTCCACTGAGCCTGCCTGCTGGGCCCAGGCCACAGCTGCCTCAAACACTGGCTTCTAGTGAAGCAGCTCATGAAGGAGATGGTTCAAAGCCAATTAGCCTCAGCATCCTCCACCCCATCCCCAAAGCCAAGCAACTCAGAGGCTTTCCTATGCATGAACCCTCTTCCTTTCCTCCCCGCCCCAAATGTCAAAATCACGAAGGAAGACAGTTCTGGTCCCTGGCCAGGCCCTTCCAGTCTGCACTCCTGAGCGGCACGCACTTCCTCCTGCCGTGTGTGGTAACACATCAGCTCAGGGAGGGAAACGGTGTGTGCACTCTGTGGTCAGGCCCCCCACCTCCAGGGATGCCCTGGGGCCCCCCCAGCAGCACCCAACAGCAATCTGTCCTCACAGCCCACCCTCCGATGGCCCCACCCTCCGATGGCCCCGTCCCTCCCTGTCGTGGTAAAGACAGGGTCTAGTTCGTGCTCATCCTTCCCAGGTAGGGCACGAAGCTGGTCTCACTGTCCTAAACCACACATGTTCAATCCCAGCAAAGAAAAGTAAACCCAGTTCAGACCCACCATTAAAAGGAAGCTCAGGTTCTCTCTCGAGGAGCTCCCAGAGGCGGCTTCCAGCACCCAGTCCCTTCATTAGCTCTGAGTAGAAGGAGCTGAGACCTGAGGATGAGAAGCAAAGGCGCACATCCATCATCGGCCAATAAATGGCCCTCTGCCACCCCCAGCCCTCTGGGGACAGTGACAATAGCCTGCTTTTAACATAAAATCTGCTACTTTCAAACAACAGGGTTTGAAGGGTTTGAAGCAGCTTCCTGGGAATCTGTCAGAATTCCCTCTGTCTCATACCCTTGTTTCCCTTCAGCTTCTCCTCCTCCAATTTCATTATCTCTCATAAGGCTTTGGTCTGATCAGGGGATTTACAAATATATGTAGTCATACTAGTCAACCACTGAATTAAAATCACAATGTTACAGAAAAGTCTGCTTAGTCAAAAGTCTAGCAATAAAAATAAAATATAATGTTTATCTCATATTAAAAAGGAATACAAGGTACCCCAACATTCATTTAAAAGGCACATCCACAAAATTAACCCATCTTTCCAACTCAACAAATAAAACATTACTAGGCTGAAAACTGAAAAGAAATTTGGCAATGTTAGATACACTAACAACCTCTGCTTAAAAGTCACCTTTGAACTATGATTTAAAACCTCAAGTCCACTGGTCCACATCAACTGCCAGAACATATACTTTGTAACACTTTCCCTCAGTAAGGGTGCTGAAAAAATGCAATTCAAATATCCTCAGGTATATGAATATTTGTATAAGATACAGTGGACTAAAACCTTCAGGTTAAATTAAGGATGCATCAGGTAGAAACAGAGCCACATAAATATAGTCAATCAACCTTCAAAAGTTGAGCAAAGGCAATTCAATGGAGAAAGGGTAGACTTCAACAAATGGTGCTGCAACAACTAGATTTCCGTGTGCAAATAACAAATAGGGACACAAGCCTTACACCTTTCACAAATTAACTCAAAATGATCTAAACATAAAATGCAAAACTATAAAGCTCCTAGAAGACAACATAAGAGAAAAACTTACATGACCTTGGGTTCAGAGATGACTTTTTAAGTATATTAAAAGCACACTCCATGAAAGAATATATTGTTAAGCTAAAGTTCATTAAAATTATAAACTTCTAAGAAAGATCAAGTCAAATGTGGCAGAGAGCACAAGACTGGGAGCCAGGAGGAAAGCTGACGATGGCTAAGTATGAAACGTGCACAGAAACGTCACAGAGAGGGAAGGTGGCGGCCAGCACATCTGTTCAGAGCGGGAAACATGACCACCCGATGTGTGACCCTACCGCCTGTCAGACCCAACCCCAGGGATGGAAAGAAAGGAACAATACTGTCATCGCGCCAGCATCCTGAATGGGTCTTGTCTTGCAAGTCACTCAGCACCCAGAAACATCCTGGACCAGATTTTTCTTCAAGACCAGCCAGCAGGGCTAAAATGTTATTTTAAATGGATCTCTGGAACTCTCAGTCCAGAAAAATCCTTACTTGCCTGCGGATGTCTAAGGAAAAGCCTCTCCTTTAACCAGGAGAAAACTCTGGCACCCTGAAAATAAAAAGTTGAGGTGACCCTGTGGGATACCTGAGCTCCTTTAACCAGACTTGAAGCTGTTGATCTAACCTTTCCGTCTCGGTTTTCAAAGAAAGGAAGGAAAACAAAAAGCAGGAAATCATTTGCTCCAGGTTGGTTGGGGCTTTGCAGACTCCACACAATTCTGCCTCCAAGGAGCTTGCTTCCCTTCGCTCAGGGGGGGACAAGGAAAGCTGGGCACTGAGCTTTTGCACTTTACAAAAGCAAGCAACTGTGTCTCGTGTACTTTACCACTTCTATTTTGGATTGTTCACTAGTTTTGAACATGGCTGCCTTCTCCCCACCAGCAAGCTGCCCATCATGAAAACATCACCATCAGAGGATGAGGGTTCCTGCACATGCCTGTTCATACCATCCTTCCCCCCAGCATCCATGCTACAGTGAAAGAGAACAGGTTGCCCTGCATGCTGGCTGGGAACAGATCCAGTGAGACCCTGTGCTCTGTGAGCTATGGGGGGAGGGGGCCTGCAAAATCTAACACTTCTCAACCCAGGGAGGATTGCAGTCATCTTTATTCCGTCCTTCAAAGTCAGGTTGGTGTAACATTCTAGGAAATGTTTTTGCAGTTAGTCAATTGGTGAGTGGTGGAGTAATGGAAAAGTTAGGTTTTCGTTTCAGAAACTATAAACTGATTTTTCATTAATTCCCCAAGCCTATTTAAATTATATACCTCCGACGCTTACTCCAACCCAGAAAGCATACATTAGGAAGGAGGAGAGTTCTCCCACTGTCATGTGGGCACTGCCCATCAGCAGCCCGCCTTTGTATAGGACAGAGAGCACGATCAGGTTCCCAGAGAGCCCAGTCTGTGGACAGAAGAAAACAGGTGAGAAGTCAGGTGAGAGCCAAAGGCCCCCTTGCAGAAAGCACTCACACTGTGCAGACCCCCTTTATGCACGTAACCACCAAGCAAGATTCTTCCAAAACACTACATTTTAGTCTCAATTTTAAAATTCTTTTTTTTTTTTTTTTTGGCTGTACTGCACAGCATATGGGATTTTAGTTCTCTGACCAGGGATCAAATCTCTGCCTCCTGCAATGGAAGCATGGAATCTTAACTGCTGGAAAGTCAGGTTAAGTCCCTCAAAATTATTTTTGAAATATTGTAATATTGAAGGCAATAATCTCATAAACATGGAAACCTAGATACTAAGCTACCCATCAGATTCCTATTTTACTCAATCTAATCAATTTGCAAAGGAAAAAAAAAATGATATTCAGGATCCCTCCCCTAAGTGGAAGAAATCGATGTGTTCTACCATGGTGGGCTGGGCAGGCTGCACGGGGAAGCAGATAAGATACCGGGCTCACCTGCTCTGATGTGCATTAGGTACACAGTTTCTGTAAGTGTGCCTCCTCAGGGCTTCCCGTCTGTTCAGTTACGGCCGCTATTGAATCACCCCTACCATCTTTCTACTTTGAAAGTATTGTGACTCTGCCATCATGGTGATTTTCTAGCTCGATGTCCTACCTGAGCTCCTTGTGATCAATGTGGTCAACTTTCTTATACCCCCTTCTTGAATACACTGAGGTTATTTTGGCTAATCCTCAGTGGGTTTAAAACTGCCTACACCAGAATGACCTGGTGCTACAGGACAGATCGCCAGCTACATTCCAAGAGTTTTGTGGAGCTGAGGATCTGTGTGTCTAACCAGTTTCCAGGTGAAGCTGATGTGCCCAGTCTGGACCATACTCTGAGAATCAGGGCCTGAACCCACAGTTTTGGTCTCACCACCTTTCCTTTAATTACATATACTTGTTTTCCCCCTCCTTCACAAAAATATTTTTAAGAATGGTAATTCTTAGTCTTGAGGGAGAAGGGAAGTATTTTCTATGTATGACAAGAGTCACAGAATAAAAATCTCTCCTGATCACAAAGTCTACACTTTTCACTCTTTCCAAAATGATCAACTTACTGCTCCAAAGAAGCCAGCCCGAGCAAATGCCTCTTTCCTTGCTAACTGCATCACATGGTCCACTTTGCTGGTGTATTTCTCTATTTCAGTCATTTCTTTCCCAAAAGCTCGAACAGTTCTGATGTTTCCAATACGTTCCTCGGCTAGCTGGGAGAATAATACAAACATTTCAGGGGAGGCAAAATTAAAATGTGGTTCTCATGTTTAAGATACTATCAACGGAAAGCTGCTTGTCATATACAACTAAGTAAAAAACAGATTACAAAGCAGAGTATATGAAGAATCCTGCTTTTGGAAACAAATATGTATCTATACATACACGCATCATATATATAGGTAGATAGAAAAATAAGTGAGAGGGTTGGTAGATAAATAAATATATTTTTATGCAGTGAGAAAGGTAAGATAAAAAGGACAGACTCCAAAATGTTAATAACATTCATTCAGAGCTAGGATTATGCATTTTTTTCTCATATTTCTCAAAATTTTATTTTCATAAATATGCATGGTTTTTGTAACAAAAATATAATGATTATTTTTAATTTTTAAAAAGACAAAACTGGACAGCATTACAAGGACAGCACTACAAAGCTACTTTTATTAGTTAATAAAGGACAGAGCATCATCCAGGACAACTATTTTCAGAATATGATTAGCCTTTTCATCCTATAAAAAACAGTGACATAAGTTCATATGATGTAGTCAAGTGGGATCAGTGCTGCGGTGTGGGTAGAAATCTAGTCTAGAAGGCAGAGTGCTTGGGGTTTCTAGGATCTGCAGGGCTAACAAGAGGAAAAGGAAGTACTTTCTGGAAAGGTTAAACACATTCCTTAGGGTCTGCCCACCGATAACCTGGCTCTGAGACCGCACCAGGGGGAGGCCTTTACCTGAGTGGCTTGTGCCAGGGAGTCCTGAGTTACTTTGGTCAGTTTCCGTAGGTATCGACCATAAAGCACTGCGATGATGGATATTGGAGGCACCACGCTCAGAACAAAAGTGGCCAGTTTAGGGGAGACAAAAAACTGTCAAAAAAACCCAAACATACGTGTTACACAGAGTAGCAAGATACTCTCACTGCCCACTGTAAACGTGTGTATGTTTAAATTAATAGGTAGGCCTAAAGGTGCTGTTTGGTAGAACTTTTCAGACATTCTCAGTCTTCATGAAGCCCCATGAGTATTCAGCCTGCCACACAGGAGTAAGGTGACAGACAGCCTCTGAAGCTGTGGAGCTCCTTGACCCTGCAATGCTGCCCCACTGCCGGCGCAGCGCTGGACCAGTGTGATGTGCACCAGACCACACTGCTCAACGGAGTGGGAATGGAGGGAGGAGACCCCGTCTGCTCCACACTGGCCAGACCACGCCAGTAGTTCTGTGTTCAAGTCCGCATCAATGTCTCCCTGAGATGACTCAGGTGGCAGCAAGACCAAAATCCCCACATCAGGTGACAAAGTTGAAGGAGGACGTGCAGAGGTGTGACAGCCAAGTTAGAGCTGCTTCCATGGCTCACAGGACTGGACTCTCAGACAAATGGATCTGGACTCAATGAAAGGAGGATCTCCTGACAACTGGAGTTGCCCAAAAAGGAAGTAACACAATAGGGTTTTCCTATAGCCAACCCTGCAATTAGGTGATTATATTTTAAATGGTATTAGCATCACTATTAATTATAAAATAGTATCTTCATTGTAAGACTCTCCTAAAATGCTGGGGGAAAGCTGCAGACTGAAATGTAAAGTGAAGGATGGATCAAGCAATCATTCACTTATTTACTCATTCAACAACTGAGTACCTAAGGCCTACAGGCAGCATGCACGATCCTAGGCACCTGGGAGGTAACTGACGCACGGGGCGTTCCATCTAAGGGGAGAGGAGAGGTGGGAGTCAGAGAGAAAACAGGTGAGACAGAGAGAGAGAGAGAACCCAGAGTGCCCTGTGGTCTTGGAAGAGAAAGTGCAAGAGGCCCTGAGGCGGCAGTGAGCTCAGTACCTCGACCTCTGGGGACGGGCCACGGTGAACAGACAAGCAGGCACTGGGGTGTCTGTGGCCTGCAGGACACAGGCGGAGCAGCAAGGCAATCGGGCAGGTCTGAACACAACACAGCCCAGGCAAGCTGTCTGCACGGCAGGGCAGGAACGCCCCCTGGTGTCCCTGAGCCTGGGGACGGTCTCAGGACCCTGCCTCCCTCTGCTCCAGCTGCATGCTCAGAGATAACCTTCTGAAGGATGGGGCAGGTGTTGTCACGGAAAGGAGCGCTGGAGAATCAGGAACACACCTCTCAATGCGGGGAGGAAGACCCCACATGTGAACTACTAAACTGACAGTATGGTATAGACATCATTAGGTTCTAGGAAGCAGGCTTACCATAGTCGGGTCCAGGGACCCGTGAGAAACAATGAGCATGTCAGTCCCTCCAGAGCTGAAGGCCAGATGCCAGGGGATGTCTCCTCATGAGGCCCTGCGATAAGCTGGCATCTGCGTCCCCCCAAAACTCACAGGCCTTACACCCCACAGGGCTGGGTGTGGACGGAGCCTCGAGGGAAGGAATGAAAGTAAAATGAGGCTATAAGGGTGATGGCCCTGATCCTGTCTTCATAAGAGAGTAGCCAGCTCTCTGCACAGAAGCACAGGGCAAGGCCACGTGAACAGTGCTCCCAGCGAGAGGGCAGCTGCACACGAGCCCAGGGAAGAGGCCTCAGAGCGATCCTACTGTGTCAGCACCTCGGCCTGGGACTCCCAGAGCCCAGACCTGAGGGAAACGCACTTCTGCTGCTTGAGCCCCCACTCGTGGGGCTGTGATGCAGCTCAAGGCACTGAGACAGGCCCCCTCTGACGCCCTGCCCTTCAACTGCCACTCTTCCTGAGCCCCAGACTATTCTTATCTGGAAACGGTGCTTTATTTGGTACAGGAGGGCCTTCTCCCAGAGCTTGGCTTCTGTCTTGGCTGCGTGTACACAAGAGTTCAAAGCTGTCTTCCATTCTGTATGGTAGACCTTACAGGCTCACTCTGGCAACACAGCCTTCTGCTCCGGACTGAGTGCTCTCTGGAACACTGGTCAGAAACCTCAGTGTTTCCACCTGTGAGGAAAAATCAGCCACAGTCCTCATTCTAGGGTCTAGAACTGCACCGAGATGACAGCATTGATGGCTACTGGTCACCTGAGAGGTGGTCAGTGTGCTAGGGAACTACATTTTAAATTTTAGCTTTAATTCAAATTAAATCTTAAAAGCTGATATCCCATTTCTACTCAGTTACTAAAAAAGTTTTAAGTATGTCTGGAGATTTCTGTGTGTGCTTCTTCAACCACAAATTTTACAAAATCTAAATATTGATTATTTGCAATGAAAGCCTCCAGACTTCAATGTTCTATAAGTATAAAATATATAGTATATTTTAGAATCCTAATATGAAAAATATTTGATTAACAATTTTTATGTTGAATACATGTTGAATTGATAATACTTTGTTTATATTAAGTAAAATTATTATCAAAATTAATCTCATTTCACCTTTCTGTTTTATTAAAAAATTTTTTGGCTGCTCCACACAGCTTGCAGGATTCAACCTAGGCCCTCAGCAGTGAAAGGGTGAAGTCCTAACCACTAAACTGCTGTTGAATTTCCTCTTTTGGCTTTTTGAAACGTGGCTACTAGAGAAATACCAACAACTTCAGATATGCAGATGATACCACTTTAATGGCAGAAAGCGAGGAATTAAAAGAGCCTCTTGATGAGGGTGAAAGAAGAGAGTGAAAAAGCAAGCTTAAAACTCAATATTTAAAAAAACCCCTAAGATCATGGCATCCGGTCCCATCATTTCATGGCCAATAGAAGGGGAAAAGGTGGAAGCAGTGACATATTTCCTCTTCTTGGGCTCTAAAATCACTGAGGATGGTGACTGCAGCCATGAAATTAGAAGACAATTGCTTCTTGGCAGGAAAGTTATGACAAACCTAGACAGTGTATTAAAAAGCATAGATACCAGTTTATATATAAAGGTCCATATAGTCAAGGGTATGTATGGTCTTCCCAGTAGTCATATATGGATGTGAAAGTTGGACCACAAAGAAGGTAGAACGGCCAAGAATTGATGCTTTTGAACTGTGGTGCTGGAGAAGACTCTTGAGAGTCCCTTGGACTGCAAGGAGATCAAACCAGTCCATCCTAAAGGAGATCAACCCTGAATATTCATTGGAAGGACTGATGCTGAAGCTGATGCTCCAATACTTTGGCCACCTGATGTGAAGAGCCAACTCATTGAAAAAGACCCTGGTGGTAGGAAAGATTGAGGGTAAGAGGAGAAGGGGATGACAGAGGATGAGATGGTTGGATGGCATCACCGACTCAATGGATATAAACTTGGGCAAACTCCAGGAGATGGTGAGGGA
Source organism: Muntiacus reevesi (assembly GCF_963930625.1). NCBI lineage: Eukaryota > Metazoa > Chordata > Mammalia > Artiodactyla > Cervidae > Muntiacus > Muntiacus reevesi. The sequence goes on from NC_089250.1 coordinate 91,954,683, forward strand.
CAGGGAGGCCTGGTGTACTGCAGTCCATGTATAGTCAGACACTGCTTGGCGGCTGAACAACAACAACTAGAAGATTTAAATTGCACACGTGGCCTGCACTACATTTCTCTCGGTCAGCAGCACAGGAGAAGGTGTGTCTTCAGACACCTGGTATGCAGGGAAGCAAGCAGATGTGAGGGCCTCCAGTCCCCAGCTAAAGAGGAACAGATGTGATGGGTGGAGAGGGTAAATGAGTGCAGAGCTGCCTGTCTATGCAGAGGGAGCCCACCCTGCCCCTGACAGGAGGAGGACAGGAAGCAGCCCTCAGGTCCTGCAGAGATGACTGACAGTGGCAGCTTCCTGCCTTTGAGGACGGATGGCTGGACAGACTGACAGACTGGTGTTCCTCCTCCATCCAGCACTGGGCACCCAGGGCTCTTCCCACCTGTGGCTCACTCCCACCCTCACGCATTCTTAGAACCCAGGCAACAAGGTAAGCTTTTGTAAAAGCCACAATCTGTTCTCCCCATAAGAAACGAAGGTTCAGGCAACTGCCAACAAGGCAACTGCCCTGGGTCCCTGAGGCCTCTGCATGGTACTGCGCACAGCTCACGGGAGTGGTCTCACCCTGCCAGGGTGCACAGACGGGACGCAGCAGCTGAGGGACGTACCATCATGCCGATGCCAACCGAAGCCTGTGCTCCAGCCCTGAGCCCGTCTGAGAGGTTCTCCGTCACTGAGCGCCCCAGGAGGGCTGCGTCTGCCGACAGACGGTTGATCAGCTCTCCTGTGCGTGTCTTGTCAAAGAAAGCCACCTCCTGCCTCAGCACTGAGGAGAAGAGCGAAGCTCTCAACCTATTCACGATGCGCTGACCTGCAAGGCAAAAGGAGCGGCGTCAGTGGGGGCTCCGCTGCAGACCAGCATCTGTCCAGGTCCCGGCCTGGTGGGAGACCACGCACAACCAGGCGCCTGCGCTCTGCACCCAGCATAGAGCTCCGCGCAGAGACCACAGCCCGGGGGCCGATGACAGAGGACAGTGACCAACAGTGCAGTGTACAGTTTTACCACGCTCACTGCTCACAAGCTAATTCTGCTTCTTTCACAGTCCTTTCCTGGACTGAACTTTCAAGTGGCAAGAGCTGGTTAATTATCTATAGAGCATTTTATCAGCTAAGCGGCCAGCAATCGACGTGGAGTCGGGTGTCCCAGGCTCCATCACCAAGGTGTTCAGTGCCCATCAACAAGCAGGCCTCAGAGCGACACTGAGCAGCCTCACCCCGCCGCGGGCACTCCGCGGGGACGGACACGGGGAGGGGTCGCAGGGTATCCATGGGACACACAGTACGCAGCAGCCTCACCCTGCCGCGGGTACTCCGCGGGGACGGACACGGGAAGGGGCCGCAGGATGTCCAGGGGACACACAGCACGCAGCAGCCTCACCCCGCCGCGGGCACTCCGCGGGGACGGACACGGGAAGGGGCCGCAGGATGTCCAGGGGACACACAGCACGCAGCAGCCTCACCCCGCCACGGGCAGGGCCACCCCCCGCGGGCAGCTCCGCGGCTGCGCACCACCACCCAACCTCCTGGAGACCCCCAGGCCACTGAGCTCTAGTGCCGGGCGAGGAGGGGTGAGCAGAGTCCCTTGCCCACCACGATCTCCAGCCTGGGACTGGCCCTGCCCTCGGGGCTGGAGCACAGGGAGCCCATGAGACCCGCCCCACCCAGGCCGCCCAGGAGCAGGGGCCCGGCACCTGACGTCTGCATGAGGTAGACACGGACGGCATTGGCCGCGGCGCCGCACAGGAACACGCCTCCGAGCGCCAGGCAGAGGCGGGTCAGGCTGGAGCTGCAGTCTGCAGAGGGGTCTGTGTAGATGACGTCGATGATCTTCCCCAGGAAGAAGGGGGCGGACATGGTGATGACACTGGACACCGCCAGAAACCCAACTGCAGCTGGAAAACACAAGCAACTCTCCGGTTCATCGGTGCTCTGCCCAAGGAACAGGGTGCTGAGTTCATCAGCTTCTTTCCCGAATAAACTTTTCAGAGCGTGTGATGCTCTCAGAGGCTGGGAGTCTCCTCCCTTTAGCCCCTGGACCCCCGACTGAAGAGGAGAGCCAGATCTGGTTCTGGGTCACATCAGGCAGGGTGTCTGTAGAGGGCAGGGATCCTACCCAAGCATCCAGACCAGATGACCTGGCTTTACCCTGGTCTGTTCCTCTCTTCTTCCCCAGGAGTAACTGAGAGCTAACCACAAAAATCCACTCTGGTCTCCCTCCTGCCTCTTGATCTAGGGGTTCAACTCAGATGATGTTTTTCCTACATTCATGCTATATGTCGTTACTCCTTGGCATCTAACTGTATCTTACCTTGAAGATCAAACTATGCAGGTAAAGCTCTTGATTATGTCTAATATTTCACAAGACTGTAAGCCATGGAAAGCAGGTATGGGCATCCACTACACATGTGATACCTTCCTTCTTAATATGACTGCTTTGGGAAATAAAGTACCAGAGTATCACCATGATTATAAAAATATGCAAGAACACAACTGTTCACACTCCTTTAAAAAAAAGACGAAGGCATAGAATCTTTTCAGAAAAGAAAATATTGAAAAAATCCAATTAGGAAAAGCATGTATCACAGCTAACTACTTTCATAATAAGGAATGCAAATTTAAAACACAAAGATGTATCATTTTTCATCTACTGGGTTGGCAAAGCTCAGAGTTTGACAACACCCTGTTAGTGAACCTGCAAGGAAGCAGCATTTACATTGTTAGTAGCTATGCAAACGGGCACAGTCGCAGTGGAAGGTGATGAGATCCTACCGGTCAAATGTAAATGCACATTCCCTTTCGTCCACCAATTCGATCTCTAACATATAGATACACTCCCATATGTGTATGCAAAAAAAAGGTACACTCAGGGGTGTTCATTAAGACATTGCTTATACCAGCAAAAGATTCAAAATACTCTAAACATTCCTTAGTGAAGAAAAGTTAAATCAATTATGGAACATGTATTTTATACATATTATGCAGTCATTAAAAACAATGAGGTGACTCTATAGGAAACAACATGAAGCAATCCACTAAGACACGCTGTGATCAAGAAAAGCTGAGGACACAAATGTCTGTGGGGCTTTTTTGCTAGTTGGTTCTTAAGTTCATGTAGGCACAAACAACCCTAGAAATTCTTTAGCCTGAAGCTGTGTACCCAGCGGGCAAATGGCTCAGTTTCTATATGTTATCTGAGCGTCTGGAATGTACGCTTGGTACCTCTCCACGGGCATCCACAGTTTAAGAAAGTAAATAGAAACTTTCAAGGAGGATCATAGTTTCAGACCTGCATTGTGACCAAAGGCTCTGCCCACCTACTCCTACTTCCTTTGGCCTTATCTCTCACATGTGTTCACCCCAGTAGATCTCTTGTATATCTAATTCTGTTCCAACATCTGCTTGTTGGAAGCCCTAAACTGACACACCCAATGATCTTTCAAAAATAAACACATACATCCACATGTTTACCTTTACAGATGGGCCATGGTCAAAGAACTTCCCAGGTGGTGCTAGTGGTAAAGAATTCACCTGCCAATGCAGGAGACATGAGAGACGCAGGTTCAATCCCTGGATCAGAAAAATCCCCTGGTGGAGGGCATGGCAACCCACTCCAGTATTCTTGCCTGGAGAATCCCATGGGCAGAAGAGCCTAGTGGGCTACAATCCACAGGATAGCAAGGAGTCAGACATGACTGAAGCAACTTAGCATGCATGCACGCACAAAACATCTCCAGGGAAGTAACAAAGGAGTAACAGCTTCCTTCTGCAGACTGGCACCAGGTGACTGGGGCAGGGTGCATATGTATGCCACTGTGAACCTTCAGTCCTCCTGGGGCTCCCTCTGTCCCTCCTGGCCCCCCACCCCCCTGCTAGCACCATCACTGAACAGTCAATGGCGAGGACCCTAAGTGGACACAGTGTGGGGGATGGGTGCTCCCAACACCCTGCAAATAGCTTCTCTGTGTCTTGCCTAAAGCCAACACTTCAGTGAAAGGCTTCACTTTTATAAAACCTTAATACGAAGAGTTAAGCGCAAACTCTGCCAACCAATAGTTCAGCTGGCAAACAGCTCTAGGAGAAATATGAGCTTGTTAAGTCAGGAATATTGCCCATACTCTCTCCCTCCTGGGGGTCTTCTAACACCTCTCCTCAAAGGAGGTCTGCTCTGCAATCCCATCTATAATACAGACCCCAACACACCTTTCATTCTCTTTCCAGCATTTCCCAGTCTTTGGGAAGTTTCACTTATCTACTGTATCTCTCCGTTAGGAGAAAAGGTTTCTATCTATTTTGTTCACTGTTATATCCTGACTGCCTGCAGGGACAGGCATATAGTATAAGCTCAATAAATACTGGCTGGATGAATGAACAAACTGAACCGTGGCAAAGGAGGGAGAAAAGCATGTCAGAGTTCACCAACAGCCTAAAGAGAAACATAAGATCTGATAGCTCAGAAAGTTCGTGTGGAAATGACTCCTTTACAGGAGCCAGGAAACCCACGTGCCTGGCTTAAAACCCTTTCCTCACAGCCTGACTGCGTAATATAAACCTGGCCAAGTGCCATTTTATTTTGCTGTAAGACTCAGGATCTTGTTTAAAACTTGGTATTCTTGATGACTCTGCTCAGAAGGACTGAAAGCCCAAGGGTCCTGGGAGCATGTGTAGCTTAGGTTCTGCAGGGGCACGGCCACAGAAACCAGCATGCTGGCGACCCAGGAATTAACCTGGAAGACCTGTTTCATCTGTCACCAGCAGGCAGTTTCTCTAGTCTGGTTCTTCCCTTTGGCAAATATTTCCGTAAGTGTAACGCATGCCAAGTGCTACCAAGGTTCATCTCTCCCTCCTGCCTCCAGTTTTCAAATTCAGTTATGATTCCAAAATAAGAACCTGTACAGCATGAATACACACTAGTTCTTACACAGTAATGACAATGATTACAAAGAGAAAGGAATTTGGCTGAATTAAAATCCGTTCCAGGGACTTCCTGGCAGTCCAGTGGTTAAGAATCCACCTGACCATGCAGGTGACGCAGTTTTGATCCCTGGTCGGGAAACTAATCCCACACGCGGCAAGGCAGCTAACCCCACGTGCCACAGCTGCTGAAGTCTGGAGCCTGCGTTCTGCAACCAGAAGTCGCTGTGGTGAGAAGGCCCTGCGCCACGAGGGCACAGCCCCACTCGCTGAAACTAGAGGGAGCCCACACGCAGCAACAAAGAGCCAGCAAAGCCAAAATAGTCCATCTTAAAAAAATCGCTTCAGGATCTCCCCTTTAAAAACAAAAACAAACAATTATTATTGCCATTTGCCTCTTTCTTCTACAAGTTCAGTTTAGTTCAGTCACTCAGTCTGGGACCCCATGGACCGCAGCACATCAGGCCTCCCTGTCCATCACCAACTCCCGGAGTTTACTCAAGTTCATGTCCATTGAGTCAGTGATGCCATCCAACCATCTCATCCTCTGTCGCCCCCTTCTCCTCCCACCTTCAATCTTTCCCAGTGTCAGGGTCTTTTCAAATGAGTCAGCTCTTCCGATCAAGTGGCCAAAGTATGAGAGTTTCAGCTTCACTCCTTCTAATGAATATTCGGGACTGATTTCCTTTAGGATGGACTGGTTGGATCTTCTACAAGTTAAATGTATACAAGTAAAAAAAAAAATTTCTGCTTTGGGTTAGCTGGATTTCTGTTAAGGTTTTACTACACAACACTGTCTCTGACATTCATGAATCATGTAGATTTGCACCACAACTATCATCTCTGATTCCTCCCCAAACCTGATGAGCCAAGTAAACCACAATCCTTCTGGATATTCTCCACCTTTTGCTATGGTTCAGCGTTTGCTACTCCTCTTCTTTGCCTGACTGTTACTGTCTCTTGACAGGTATTTTCAAGCATTTTTCTACTACCCTAAGTCTACCCAGTCACGACATTCAAAGAATGAGAGCAATCTCCTTGAAAAGAAAGAAGGAAAACCTGAAAGGCAGGCTGCTGGGAGAAGGTCTCTGGCCAGTACCCAGGTCCTGGACCGGCAGGTCTGGGGGCGGCAATGGCTGCACAGCCTGTCTACCATCGCTAGACATAGGACAGAGTTTTTAAGGACTCATCTGCCCACTGAGCTAGGCATGTGCAGCAAGCCCCATGTCACTCACAGACTAAGGTACTAACTACCCACCACTATCTGAAGCATTTGCTATGCACTGTCTCCTCCAACAATGCTCTCACCATCCTCATTTTCCAGAGAGGAAACTCAAGCACTTAGAGGGAGCTTGCACAAGGTCACCCAGTTCATCTACTGCAGAATCACACTCTGAGACAAAATTCTGTCTTCATCTTCGCACAACCAAGCTGAGAAAACACCAGGGACCTCTGCTGGGGAGGGTGAGGAGAGCCAGGGAGCAGAAAGGCTGCCGGATAACACTGGGATAGGGACTGTGGTCGGAGAAGGCACTGGCGACCCACTCCAGTCCTCTTGCCTGGAAAATCCCATGGACGGAGGGAGGAGCCTGGTGGGCTGCAGTCCAGGGGGTCGCTACGAGTCGGACACGACTGAGCGACTTCACTTTCACTTTTCACTTTCATGCATTGGAGAAGGAAATGGCAACCCACTCCAGTGTTCTTGCCTGGAGAATCCCAGGGGCGGGGGAGCCTATGGGCTGCCGTCTATGGGGTAACACAGAGTCAGACATGACTGATGCGACTTAGCAGCAGCAGAAGCAGCAGCAGGGACTGTGGTGCAGAGAAAAGGTAGGACGCTCCAGGCTCTCAGAACAGGGCCGCTGCAGCAAGGCAGGCCTAACAGGGCCTCAGGCTGGGGAGTGAGCCGGTCAGGTCTGTATTTTAAATGATTCACTCTGGCTGAAGAGTGAAATGAAAGGACCTGAGGCTGCCCTGCTCCAGGAAAGAGGGAAACTAAGGTGAAGTGGGGAGGAGGGGCAGTGGGGATAGGATGGTGACAAGGAATGCAGGCATTTTTAAGAGCTAGTCTGGGGAGTTCTGAAGTTGGGACTGACAGGATCAGTGCCCTAGCTCTGTCATCTAGCTGTCTGACCTCCACTGACTCATTCAAACTCTCTGCACCTCAGTTTATTCATCTAGAAGGTGGCAATAAGAACAACCTCTCCCTCAAGGAAATGTGAGAAATTACACACACACACGACATCTCCAGCCCAGTTTCAGTATCCAGCCAACGACAAGTATCCACTATTATCTATTAACATACTGGGCTTCCTAGCTGGAGCTACTGGTAAAGAATCCACTTGCCACTGGGAGATCCCTGGGTTGGAAGATCCCCTGGCAAAGAAACTGGCAACCCTCTGCAGTATTCTTGCCTGGAAAATCCCATGGACAGAGGAGCCTGGTAGGCTACAGTCCCTAGGGTCACAAAGCGTCAGACAGGACTGAGCGCGCACACACGCAGCATCTGTATCACAGGGGCATCGTGAGTCGTCAGGACTGACCTGGGCCCCTGCCAGCTGGGTCCCACTCTCTGAGAGCAGGGACAGAGGAGGAAAGGAGCTTTCAGTGTCCACAGAGAACACAGGAATAGAAGGCCCGGGCAGGTGAGAAGCTCAAGTGAAGGAGCCTGGCAAGTAGCTAAACTGGACAAGGCAAGAGGTAGACAGGGCCGCCGGTCAGCAGGAAGTGGAGCGCTGAGGAAGCCTCTGAGGCTGTGGAGAGACCTGGAGAGAAAGGTCTGGGCCAGGCTAGAGTGCAAGTGACAGAGCTGGCATCTGTGCTGCAGGGACCACAATGGGCCTGCCCACGACTGGCACTTCTGTCCAGCACACGTGCCCACAGAACTTAAAATCTTCTAGTTGCCGCATTACAAAGAAACAGGTAATATTAATTTTAATGACATATTTTATTTGATCCAATATATCCAAAGTATCAGTCTTCAATGAATATTAAAAAGTAAAGAAAATTCACATTTTATCCCCATACTAAGTCCCTTCAGTGTCTGGTATTTCACTCTTGAATCAACTCCAACTAGCATGTTTCAAAGCACAGCTACAGGATGTTCAGGTTTTCTCTGGAATGTGGTATTTCCAAAGCAAATACACACTGCAGGCTTTCTGGAACAATTCTGTTTATGGGTTCAGCCTCACTGCCCCACGAGCACTGTCCTTGTCAGAATTTTCAGCCCCGACCTGGGCTGCAGGATGTAGCCATTCTAAGCATGGCTCTCCCTCTACTTGCTTACCACACCCACTGGTTTCATCACTCCTCATTCTGGTCACTTAACGGTCTAGCTCCATAATATTCAATTATGAATGGAGCAAAAGCTCCTGGCGGGTATCAGACTCTAAGAACTGTCCTCGTCTCAAACCACACAAGGCCTTACCAGTGTTTAAGTGAACAGCTTGGGGGTGGAGGCCTGGACATGCACCTTCCACATTTGACCAGTGACCTACCAGGGAATATTCCCTGGTGGTTCAGTTGGTAAAGAATCCGCCTGCAATGTAGGAGACCCCGGTTCGATTCCTGGGTCAGGAAGATCCACTGGCAAAGGGATAGGCTACCCACTCCAGTATTCTTGGGCCTCCGTGGGGGCTCAGCTGGTAAAGGATCCGCCTGCAATGTGGGAGACCTGGGTTTGATCCCAGAGTTGGGAAGATCCCCTGGAGCAGGGAAAGGTTACCCACTCTAGTATTCTGGCCTGGAGAATTCCATGGACAGCCCACAGGGTCGCAAACAGTCGGACACAACGGAGTGACTTTCACTTTCTTTCTTGCATCTGGGAATTATGAGCAAGACAGTCTCCGTGGTGGCCACTGCACCAAGACCCTCCATCACTATAATCCCACTGCCCCCTAAGGCCCTGGGCTCACTCCTAGCTCCCACCTCCATGCACGGCGCTCCCACCCTCTCACCCACTGGATCCCCCGGCAGCCTCTTCTATCTGCCAGACCCGGAGCAGAGCTCAGACCAGTCCCCTCTTATCCCCTCGGCCACAGGGGCGCCTCAGTGAGCTCCTTCATCTTCTAAGGCTCCTGTGACCAAGACGATAAGACGAATTATCAGTGAAAAGTGACTGCAGAGCAACCTTGGAGGCCACAGCTGTGGAAAGATATCTGCAAATTCCAACACAAAGTGAGACACAGGGAGGAAGGGCCACGGGGCGCATCAAGGACTGTGGTTCCTTCAGAAGACAGATGGACATGACAGTCTTCTGCAGACACCTGCAGGCATCTCGGACGGCAGACCCTGCTTTTAAAGTTTCGGATACAGATGATTTAAGAGCAAAGAGTTCTGGTCACAGTTCAGGCACATTTTCAGCAAACTGCTGAACACAGATGAAAACACAGATTCAATCATATAGTTAAACTTCTGAAGAAGAATTTTTGTATTCCTGTTTCTAAAAATTAACAGTGGAATTCCTTCTCTTCAATTCAGCTTTTTTCAGTCTCTTGATTTAAAGTACACACACACACACACACACACACACACACACACGTGCTAGTTATTTCCAGCATTGCAAAGAGATGGGCCAACATCTAAGGCTGCTCCTACAAGGATAAGTTACAAATTATCTTTGTATCTTGAGGTGATCCCCCCTCAACCTTCTCTTTATCTTACAAATGTCAACATTCAGAGTGGCTGCAACATAGTATATAGAATATCTTTTGAGGCAACCCTATGTCCTAATAAGGAGCTTTCATCATATTAAATACAGTATGCATATATTGTTTGCTTGAAAAGTGAAAGTCACTCAGTCGTGTCCAACTCTTCATGACCCCATGGACTATACAGTCCATGGAATTCTCCAGGCCAGAATACTGGAGTGGGTAGCCTTTCCCTTCTCCAAGGGATCTTCCCATCCGAGGGATCAAACTGGGATCTCCTGCATTGTAGGCAGATTATTTGTTTGAAAGGTGGGAAAAAATTAGTGTACCAATCCCAGACTTACTCCCGCAAATTATACAGTCACACTTATTCAAGGCAGCAAATCTAACTAGCTCCCCTTCTTAAAATAAAAGGAGGTACAGCTCTTGCCTCCTTAAAGGCTGTCTTCTGAGCAGGCTAACAGACAGGACATGTGGGAACAAGTACAAAGGTATAGGGAACGTGACCAAGCAGACAGGCGGGGTTGGGCCATGCATCATGGCCAGAACGCGTGGGCACCCAGAGCCTGATACCTAAAAGCTTCCTTGACATCTAAAATTTCAGGAACAAAACTGGATTTCCTAACTTATTTTTAATTACATATGAAGATGATGGACACAGCCTGCAGTGCTCAGGGTTTCTAAACTCAGGTTTCCATGTGGGCCTGGTCGGACCATCACTTATTCCTTCTTTGAAGGCACACTATGCCCGATTCTATGCCACACACACGCTAAGGACTAGACAGGAAGATGAAGCAGACACAGCTCTTTTCCCAAGAAGCTCATAGTCCAATGAGGACTCCCAGTCTCAAGTTTTTCTTTTAAAAGAGAAACAAGGAAAAAAATTTTCCATCAAAAATACACACACAAACAAGTGACAAGATTACTCTCCTTATACCTCCAAGACCCCACGAAGCTGTAAAAGTCAGGGAGAGGTAAAACATTCACACTCTGTTGCCCTCTACCACACCAGCCTGCCCTATACCACAAATCGCTCTCTAGGACTATCCTTCCTGAAGCAGCAGATTTGTAACAAAAAATGTGGGATTGTCACCTGCTTCAAGCCTAAGAACATTACAAGCCCTCTTTCCCAACCCTCATCAAACCTGCAGTTTTATCTCTAGTCACATGATCTTTTCATTAATGCCCCTTCAGTACTAAACTGCAAGCCCCAGCAGGAGCTGGAACCAGGTTTCCTTCCGCTCATCAATGGAACCCAAGGGCCTAGCACACAAGACTCAATACTTATTAAAAGAAATGAAGATTTGGAGAAACCACAAAGCCGTTTAGATATTACAAGGACTTTGCATCGAAACATTCCTCCATTTTATGGCTAAAAATGAGACTATACAAAATCTGAATTTTGTTTCTAAAGATATTCATTTTTACTTTTTAAAATTACTCAGTTATGATTTAGCTGTGTTATGATCTGCAGTTTCTCAACACTTCTAGAGTTTACCGATCACTGACTATAGCCAGTGCTGACTCTTCTGAAGAGCTTAGTAACTTCCTGCCTACCACTCAGTGAAGCAAAAACGGGACAAACCTGAAAGGTTTACATCGTTTTGCTTCACGGAGTAAAAATAATGTTGGCTGCTTAAGAAATTAACCTGAAGCAAATAATGTTTGTTTTTCTTAGTGCTTCAAGTGCATATTACAAAATAGGCTTACTAGAATCTACGATTCATTTTACAAAAATAGGGTAAAAACAAACAAACAACCCAGGTCACTTGAGAACGTTGGCAAAATAAAAGCGAAACAGACCTGACGACTGTAATAAGGAGATGCCTCTCTATTTGCATAATATGCTACAGGTTGTCCGCGCACCTGCGGATCCACACCGCTACAGCAGGCGCGCTCCGTCCGTACCCCCAGGGAGGACGCCCAGGTAAAAGCACCCTGTCCTCTTCACCGAGTCCAATGGCCCCAGGCCACCTGCCGCCCGCTCAGTGCCCCTCTCGCCGGCCCCGGACCTCGCACGGGGAAGGTCGCCGGTGACCGAGAGGAGGGCCCTACCTGCCAGCCTCCGGCGCTCGGGCTGCGCCAGGCTCAGGAGCTTCTGCGCCTCCGAGCGCCTGGCTGCTGCGGGCCAGGCCGGGTCACGATCGCGAGTCGCCGCGGCCGCAGGCAAGGCCGGCCCGCGCCGCCAAGCCTCCCCCGCGGCCCGCGCGACCAAGGTCGAGCAGCCAGGAAGCGCGGAGCGCGCGAGCCTGGAGGCGACGGGCCCGGAGAGCGCCCAGCACCTAGACAGTCCGGGGGGCCGCTCCCAGAGCGCCAGGAGCCGCGCCAGGCCCGCGCCGCCTGCGGGGCCGCCGGGACCCCCGCCCGCCCATCGCCGCGGGGCTCGCGCGACCCAGCCACCAGCGAGCAGCGCCGGCTCCACGCCCCCAGGCCTCGCAAACGCCGGGTGCGGCGACAGCGTCCGGGTCTTGGGGGAGCGGGCGGCTGCGCCGCTCCTCAGGAGCAGTCGCAGCGGCCAAGCCGGGGGGCCGCGCATGGCGCCGCGTCCGACCGTGCGCCTCGGTCCGCCACCCCCGCAGTTGGCCGCCGCCGCTCGCCCGCCCCATCCCCGCCCGCGCGGCCCCGCCCCAGGGCGCCGAGTCCGGCCCCGACCACCCCGGGGGCCCCCGCCCGTCTCCGGCGCCCGTCGACAGCGCCCCCCACCGGGCGGCCCAGAGCGCAGCGCGCCGCGGGACCGGCGGTGGAGGAGGCGGAAGGAAGCGCCTTGGGCCGCCGCGCCTGCGCACTGCCGCGCACGGCGCGTTTCGCGCTCCTGGACCGCTCGGGAGAAGCCCGGGAGGCGCGGGCCTGTCACGCCGGCGCACCGGAGCGCGCAGGAGCGGTCACACGTGCCGGCTTCTGACCGCAGCGGGCTACTGGTGTTCGCGGGCTTGGCGGAGGGTGAAACTCGGGTAGCTCTGAGAGGAGAGGGCCATCTCATACGGTGGACAGACGTGCATTGAGCGGAGGTGGCCCGGCTGCGCCGGCTGGCTGCTCCGGGTAAGGCCGGGCAGAACGCGCTGTGTAAAACCCGAGTGCGGGAAGCCCAGGTTAAGGTCAAAACCCCCCGGGACGCGGGGACTTCACGGCCTGGCGTCCGTACTCTAGGGCCTGGTCCTTATCTGAGAATGGTGTTTTAGGAAAAGTGGATAGCTTTTTGTCGACCTGTCACTATTTTAAAGGCTGGGACTCGGATGAGGCCAGTGAAAGACAGTTGCCTCCGTTGCAATATTTATGAATTAGAAAAAAAAAAGTTAATGATCAAGATAAATATATTTTAGTTCAAATTTTTAAAAAATCACAATTAATGGAAAAATCCATGATGAACAATGTATCAATATTTGAAATGAACGATCTGTCCCTGCACTTGGACAAGCCCACCTCTCTCTCTCACATTGATCCCAACCCCTCAAAGTTTTGTTTACAAAATCAAGCAATTAGCAGCTTTGTTTGCAATTTGTTTTCTTCTTCTTTTTTTCTTTAGAATACCGTTTATCTTGATTACTGGAGCTATTTAGAGTTTCCCTAAATTTTGCCCCCAGGAGAGTGCCTCACTTACCTCTATCTGGGGCCCTGGTAGGTAAGGAGTGTAGGACTTTTGAGGTGAAGTACTAATAATCGAGAGGTAATGTAGGATTAAATCCCACCTAAATACCCCTGTGAAGACAACAGGAAGCATGCCACCCTCTAAATTCCAACCTCTTGAACCCAGAGGGGCAGGGAGTCCATAGTTCACCACTCCACCCTCACCGCCTCTCCTTGGTGTCTACCTCCTAGAATGCAAGGTGTATTGTGACTGAAGCTTACACTGCTGATTTATGAGTAAGCAAGTCCTCCTGAGATTTTGTTAGATGACTTCTGAAAGCAAGGGAGATATAGTGCCACATACCCCACATCATGTCAAATAATGACCTCCCAGTGGGAGAAAAAGTGACAATTTCTATTCAAGTCTAATCTTCCTTTTCTTTTCTCTTTTTTACTTTTCAGAGAACTGTTGCTGCTGCTGTCTGGGGAAGGTGAGACTGGCATTTTCTTTCTGCCTTCTTCAGAATGAAGTCCAACAGACTTTTTCAGCCAGCACTCTCTGGGGTCTGGATTCAAAGAAGAAAATACCTGAAGTGTAGCTCATGAAGAAACCATAACTCTCTGTGTTGCCTGCACTTCTAACAATCGGTCAGATGATAATCTGAAAATTATCCCTGACAAAATTGTCATGCTTTGAAACAAAAAGCCCACCCAGCTATCATATGATATACAAGCAAGATTTTTTTTTATTTCCTAACATAGAATCTAGAGAAAACAGCCATGGTTCTTTTTAAAAAAAAAAAACACAATGAGGGGATGGAGCAGGGAATAAATATTGTCTAAAATATCATCTGGACTTATATGGTCATCACACCAAAAAAAAGAAAAAGAAAAAAAAGTGTTCAGTCGCTCAGTTGGATCCCACTCTTTGCAACTCCATGGACTGCAGCACGCCACGCCTCCCTGTCCATCACCAACTCCTAGAGTTTACTCAAACATATGTCCATTGAGGCAGTGGTGCCATCCAAACATTTCATCCTCTGTCATCCCCTTCTCCTCCCACCTTCAATCTTTCCCAGCATCAGGGTCTTTTCCAAGTAGTCAGTTCTTCGCATTAGGTGGCCAAAGTATTGGAGTTTCAACTTCAACATCAGTCCTTCTAATGAACATTCACTGATTTCCTTTAGGATGGACTGGTTGGACCTCCTTGCTGTCTCAAGACTCCTCTCCAACACCACAGTTCAAAAGCATCAATTCTTCGGTGCTCAGCTTTCTTTATAGTCCAACTCTCACATCCATACATGACCACTGGAAAAACCATAGCCTTGACTAGAGGGACCTTTGTTGGCAAAGTAATGTCTCTGCTTTTTAATATGCTAAGTTGGTCATAACTTTCCTTCAAAGGAGTAAGTGTCTTTTAATTTCATGGCTGTAATCACCATCTGCAGTGTTTTTGGAGCTCCCAGAAGTAAAGTCTGCCACTGTTCTACTGTTTCCCCATCTATTTGCCATGAAGTGATGGGACCGGATGCCATGGTCTTAGTTTTCTCAGTGTTGAGCTTTAAGCCAACTTTTTCACTCTCCTCTTTCACTTTCATCAAGAGGCTCTTTAGTTCTTCATTTCTGCCACAAGGGTGGTGTCATCCACACACATATCTGAGGTTATTGGTATTTCTCCCGGCAATCTTGATTCCAGCTTGTGCTTCTTTCAGCCCAGCATTTCTCATGATGTACTCTGCATATAAGTTAAATAAGCAGGGTGACAATATATAGCCTTGACATGCTCCTTTCCTGATTTAGAACCAGTCTGTTGTTCCATGTCTAGTTCTAACTGTTGCTTCTTGACCTTCATACAGATTTCTCAGGAGGCAGGTCAGGTGATCTGGTATTCCCATCTCTTTCAGAATTTTCCACAGTTTATTGTGATCCACACAGTCAAAGGCTTTGGCATAGTCAATAAAGCAGAAGTAGATGTTTTTATGGAACTCGCTTTTTCGATGATCCAGTGGATGTTGGCAATTTGAACGCTGGTTCCTCTGCCTTTTCTAAATCCAGCTTGAACATCTGGAAGTTCATGGTTCATGTACTGCTGAAACCTGACTTGGAGAATTTTGAACATTGCTAGCATGTGAGATGAGTGCAATTGTGCAGTAGTTTGAGGATTCTTTATCATTGCCTTTCTTTGGGATTGGAATGAAAACTGACCTTTTCCAGTCCTGTGGCCACTGCTGAGTTTTCCAAATGTGCTGGCGTATTGAGTGCACCACTTTCACAGCATATTCTTTCAGGATTTGAAATAGCTCAACTGGAATTCCATCACTTCCACTAGCTTTGTTCATAGTGATGCTTCCTGAGGCCCACTTGACTTCACATTTCTGGATGTCTGACTCTAGGTGAATAATCATACCATTGTGGTTATCTGAGTTATGAAAATCTTTTTTATATAGTTCTATGTATTCTTGCCCACCTCTTCTTAATCTCTTCTGCTTCTGTTAGGTCCATACCATTTCTGTCCTTTATTGAGCCCATCTTTGCATGAAATGTCCCCTTGCTATCTCTAATTTTCTTGAAGAGATCTCTAGTCTTTCCCATTCTATTCTTTTCCTCTATTTCTTTGCATTGATCGCTGAGGAAGGCTTTCTTATCTCTCCTTGCTATTCTTTGGAACTCTGCATTCAAATGGGTATATCTTTCCTTTTCTCCTTTGCTTTTCAATTCTCTTCTTTTCACAACTATTTGTAAGACCTCCTCAGACAACCATGTTGCCTTTTTGCATTTCTTTTTCTTGGGAATGGTCTTGATCCCTGCCTTCTGTACGGTGTCACAAACCTCCATCCATAGTTCTTCAGGTACTCTATCTATCAGATCTAATCCCTTGAATCTATTTCTCACTTCCATTGTATAATTGTAAGGGATTTGATTTAGGTCATAAAAAGGAGTACGTCGAGGCTGTATATTGTCACCCTGCTTATTTAACTTACATGCAGAGTACATCATGAGAAATGTTGGGCTGGAAGAAGCACAAGCTGGAATCAAGATTGCTAGGAGAAATGTCAATAACCTCAGATATGCAGATGACACCACCCTTATGGCAGAAAGTGAAGAGGAACTAAAAAGCCTCTTGATCAAAGTGAAAGAGGAGAGTAAAAAAGTTGCCTTAAAACTCAACATTCAAAAAACTAAGATCATGGCATCCGGTCCCATCACTTCATGGCAAATAGATGTGGAAACAGTGGAAGCAGTGTCAGACTTTATTTTGGGGGGCTCCAAAGTCACTGCAGATGGTGATTGCAGCCATGAAATTAAAAGACGCTCACTCCTTGGAAGAAAAGTTATGACCAACCTAGATAGCATATTAAAAAGCTTTGCCAACAAAGATCCATCTAGTCATGGCTATGGTTTCTCCAGTGGTCATGTATGGATGTGAGAGTTGAACTGTGAAGAAAGCTGAACAGCGAAGAATTGATACTTTTGAACTGTGTTGTTGGAGAAGACTCTTGAGAGTCCCTTGGACTGCAAGGAGATCCAACCAGTCCATCCTAAAGGAGATCAGTCCTGGGTGTTCATTGGAAGGACTGATGTTGAAGCTGAAACTCTAATACTTTGGCCACCTCATGCGAAGAGTTGACTCATTGGAAAAGACCCTGATGCTGGGAGAGATTGGGGGCAGGAGGAGAAGGGGACGACAGAGGATGAGATGGCTGGATGGCATCACCGACTTGATGGACATGAGTTTGAGTAAACTCCAGGAGTTGGTGATGGACAGGGAGGCCTGGCGTGCTGCGAGGCCTGGGGTCGCAACGATTCATGACTGAGCGACTGAACTGACTGAATGGTCTAGTGATTTGCTGACTGTAAATACACACACACACACACACACACACATATCCTGGTTATATACTGGTTTGGCCAAAATATTTGGGTTTGTCAGTTAGATATTACAGGAAACCTGAACAGATGTTTTGGTCAATCCAGTATATTGGCGATGACATATCTATATCTGTATATCTATATCTATATCTATATATATGTATATATATGCATTTACCATTTTAAAATAAGGATAGGCCTTCCCTGGCGGTCCAGTGGTTAAGAATCTGCCTGCAAATGCTGGGGACATGGGTTTGGTCCTTGGTTTGGGAAGAACACACACGCCTCAGAGCAGCCAGTCCCAGGCAGCACAGTTCCTGAGCCCTTGTGCTGCCACTGCTGAGCCTGTGCACCCTAGAGCCCATGGGCCAGAGCAAGAGAAGCCAGCGTGATGAGAAGCCTGCAACCACAGCTGGAGAGAGCCCGACCAGAGCAACAAAGGCCTATCGCAACCAAAACAATTAAAAACAACAATAACTTTTCATTCCCTTTCTAGAAATTAGCATAAAATCCCTTGGCCACTGAAAAGGGCAAGAGATGCTCTAAAATGTGTTTGGGAAAGAAGAGAACAAACCACCTAGATGTGAGTGGATTAATAGTACAAAATTCCTCAGGAAAACAAGGAAAGGCTGCATGTTAATTCTGAGAAAACCAGCAAAAGTTCAAATGCTTCCCACAGTGAGACAGAGGACTCTTGGTGGAGGGGTAACTGAACCAAGCAGCAAAATCTGGCCTTTGATGAATAGACTTTTAATAGGTTAGGTGGCCAACAGGTGTCAAATTCAAAAAGGATGTCTTTTGTTCGAAACTTGAGGTCAGTTGAGATTACTTCAGGGACAGCTCCACCTGTGGGTTCTTGTCTTTTTAAAAAGGGAACAAGGTGGACAGCAGGAGGCGGCCCCCACGAGGCACAATAGCCCAGGAAGTGGAAAAAGTCTCCCTGGCCTACAGTCTGGTCTGTAATCTGACTTTGGGGCGGGAGTCATTTCACCTTTCTTAGTGTGTTTCTTTTTTTCTCCAGCTTGCAACTCATCCCATCAGGGCCAGGGTGGCAGGGTGATGACTGAAGGTGGAGCCTGCAGTTCAGTGAATCACCAACGAGGAAAGGGGTGGGATCCACTAGGGCCAGCCGTGCTCTATAAGTTCCTCTGAAATCTAAGCTTTTGGTGACTCCTCCTCATCGTGTGCTTACCGCCAATGCCCACATGGCTCAGGTGGGCTGAGTGCTGTGGATATAGGTGTCAAAATTTTTGACCTTCACTTTCTCTCACCTCCCAGAATAAACTGGTAAAAGGTTGCTATGGATTAAATTGTGTCCCTTCATAAGAGGTATGTTGAAATCCTAAACCCCAGGATTTCAGAATGGGACCTGACTTGGAAATGGAGTTATTGCAGATGTAAAGATGAGGTCGTCCTGGATTAGGGGTGGTGTACCGTTATAAGAAGACTGCCCTGCAAAGATGGAGACCCACAAGGAAGATGTCCTGTGATGGCAAAGCAGCTATGGCAGTTACACGGCGGCATGCCAGAGATGGCCAGCAAGTCACTAGAAGCTGCCAAGAGGCAAGGAAGGACTCTTCCACAAATTTCAGAGGGAGCTTGGCTCTTCAAAAACCTGATTTCAGACTTCTAGCCTCCACAACCATGAGACAGTAAATCTGTTTTAACCTATCCAGTTTGTTTTTATTGTATTAAGGTAGCTCTAGGAAAGTACTACTTTCCTAGAAAGTACTGGAATACCCACTCCACTACTCTTGCCTGGGAAATTCTATGGACAGAGGAACCTTGTAAGCCACAGTCCATGGGGTCGCAAAGAGTCAGATATGACTGAGTGACTCCACTTTCACCCACTCACAGGAAAGTAATAGAAAAGTCAGTGTCTCATTTGATAATGCAATAGATGCTCACTATTTGTCAGTTTCCTAATTTTTAGCCTCCCCCAAACCCAATTGAATTATTCAGGCTACTTTAAACCGTCAGTTTGCAGATCACATATGCTACAGTGCTTAACTTTGTTTTACTAAAAGCATGTTCAGCAACTCTCCAGATTTTAGGCTACACAAAGAACCTTGCATGATCTAAGGAAAGGTCAGGACTGTAGACAGTGCACTTGATTCTATGCTGTTTGTAACATTAAGGTAGAGTATTTTTCCTTATGTTAAGAGGCTGATGTTGTATCCAGATATATAGAAAAAGTACCCATATCCTATGACTTTTTTCATTCTGTTATAATTTAATCTCATGCTTAAAGATGCAAAGTTGACTGTGGAGTATATGATGACTGTATTTTTTAATCCAAAATATAAGATCTCAATACCATCATTCCCATTCCAATTTGTGTATTTCTAACTCTAAAATTAGATGCAGACCTAACTGAAAAATATGGAAAGAAAATGAACAGACACTTCACCCCCAAAGGAAATTCAAGTGACTCAGACATAATACAAGAAAAAAAAAAGATGTTCTATCTGATTTATAATAAACATGAAAATTAAAATGATAAGCAGTTACCCTAGTCCATTATCAGTTTGGCAAAGATCAAAAAGTTCAGTTACATTGTATTGATGAGGGTGAGTGGAAATATAGGCAATGCTGATGTAAACTGTTGCAGTATTTATGGAAAGCTCATTATATATATTAAAAACTTAAGTGTATGTGTCCTTTAACCCTGAAATATCACACCTGTGACTTTAAAAGTGGACTTCCTTTTTCTCGAGAAGTTTTAGCAAAATTGAGTGGCAATTACAGACGTTTCCCACATACCACCTTTGTCCACATAGGTTCACAACCTCCCCTACCAGCACATTCCCACATTGGGAATTGGTTACATTTGTTATGGGACATTTGTTACAAAGGATGAATCTGCGCTGGCACATCATTATAATCCAAAGCCCACAGTTTACATTAGGTTCATTCCTGGTGTTGTCCATCCTGTGAGTTTGACAAACGTGTGAGCTGCCCTGGTGGCTCAGGCGGTAAGTGTCTGCCTGCAGTGCGGGAGACCCGGGCTCAGTCCCTGGGTCGGGAAGATCCCCTGAAGAAGGAAATGGCAACCCACTCCAGTACTCTTGCCTGGAAAATCCCATGGACGGAGGAGCCTGGTAGGCTGCAGTCCGTGGGGTCGCAAAGAATCGGACATGACTGAGCGACTTCACTTTCACTTCACATAGTGACCTGTATCCACTGTTATAGGATCATGGAGAGCATTTTCATTGCCCTCAAAATCCTCTACTCGTTTCCTATTCATCCCTCCCTCTGTAGCTTCCAACAACCACTGGTCTTTTTACTGTCTTCATAATTTTGCCTTTTCCAGAACACAACACTGCTGAAACCATGCAGTATGTAGCCTTTCAGATTAGCCTCTTTTACTTATAACATGCATTTAAGTTTCATTCATGTCTTTTTCATGGCTTGATCGTTCATTTCTATTTATTGTTGACTAATACTCCATTGCCTGGTTGTACTGCAGTTTATTAATCCACTCACCTAGTGAAAGATATCGTGGTTGCCTCCCAGTTTTGGCAATTATAAATAAAACTGCTATAGACATCTGTGGGCAGGTTTTGGTATGCACATAGTTTTCTACTCCTCAGAGTAAACATAAAGGAGAACAATTGTTGGATCTTATCATAAGAGTATGCTTAGTTTTGTAAGAAACCATCAAACTGCCTACCAAAGTGTTTGTACATTTTGCATTCCCACCAACAGTGAATGAGAGTTCCTGTTGCTCCACGACCTCATCCGCATTTGGTGTTGTCTGTGTTCTGGATTTTAGCCATTCTAATAGGTGTGTCACGTAGAATAATAATGTGTACAAAAATATTTATTACAGTATTGTTTACCATAGCAAGACTGTAAATTTCAGTCCAGCATCAGGACATTAATTAAATGAACTAAATTGAGGTACACTCAAGCAATGGAAGACCATGTAGAGACAGCTCTGCATGGACCAGTTTGGACCCATACCCTAAGATATACAATGAAAACAGTAAGGTGCAGAACTGCATGTGTAGTATAGTATATTTGTGTAAAAAATAAAAATATAAATACACTGACAGGTACTTATACTCACATTCACAGAATATGTTAGGAAGGATACACAAGAAACAGTGATTGCCTCTGGGGAGAAGTGAATAGTATATAAGGGTAAGTGTCCTTCTGTAACTTTTGGATTTTTCACCATTATTCAAAAATCAAAGAAAACAATTAAAGATAATCTATGTAGAGATAAAGGAAGAAGAAATTTTTTAAGATACTAAGGATTACCTAAAAGAAAAATGTGGAGGAGTTCCTGGTGGCCTACTGGTTAGGATTCAGGGCTTTCATTGCTGTGGCCCAGGTTTAATCCCTGCTTGGGAAACAGATTCTGAAAGCTGGGCAGCACAGCAAAATAAAAAAAGAACAAAAGAAAAGAAAATGTGGTAAGTTGTTTCCAAATTGTTAAAGAGTAATTAATTTTCATTGTATCAAATCATAGAAAAAGATAGGTTTCTTAATTCTATTTATGGACTTCATTAGTCATTATGAACAGCAGCTTTATTCATAATTGCTGTTAAAGATATCCACAAAATCAAAAGATAGACAAATACCAGTATATAAATGGAAAATTTCTTAACAACAAATCAAATCCAGTATAATGTTAAAAGACTTAAGAAAACATTATTATTATTAAACTAACACAATAAAAATAGAACTGCCACTTTGAACAATGCACACCCGATTTAAACAATACTATATCAAACCAGCGTATGGTGGGCAATTTGATCTCTGGTTCCACTGCCTTTTCTAAATCCAATTTGTACATCTCGAAGTTCTGATTGATGTACTGCTGAAGCCTAGCTTAAAGGATTTTGAGAATAATCCTGTTAACATGTGAAATGAGTGCAATTGTATGGTATTTTGAGCATTCTTTGGCATTGCCTTTCTTTGGGATTGGAATGAAAACTGACCTTTTCCAGTCCTGTGACCACTGCTGAGTTTTCCAAATTTGCTGGCATGAGTGCAGTACTTTAATAGCATCATCTTTTAGGATTTGAAGTAACTCAACTGGAATTTCGTCACCTCTATTAGCTTTGTTCGTAGTGATGCTTCCAAAGGCCCGCTTTACTTCACACTCCGAGGATGTCTGGCCCTACGTGAGTGATCATACCATTGTGGTTATCTGGGTCATTAGTGCTTTTTTGTACAGTTCTTCTGTGTATTCTTGCCACCTTTTCTTAATCTCTTCTGCTTCTGTTAGGTTCTGGCCATTTTTGTCTCTTATCATGTCTATCTTTCTCTTGGTATCTCCAATTTTCTTAAAGAGATCTCTAGTCTTTCCTATTCTATTATTTTCCTCTATTTCTTTGCATTATTCACTTAAGAAGGCTTTCTTATCTCTCCTTGCTGTTCTCTGGAACTCTGTATTCAGTTGGGTATATCTTTCCCATTCTCCTTTGCCTTTTGCTTCTCTCTTTTTTCTCAGCTATTTGTAAGGCCTCCTCAGACAACCACTTTGTCTTCTTGCATTTGTTTTTCTTGGAGACGGTTTTGGTCACCACCTCTTGCACAGTGTTACAAACCTCTGTCCATAGTTCTTCAGGCACTCTGTCTACTGGATCTAGCCTGTTGAATCTATTGAACATTCAAAAAGCAAAGGTCATGGCATCCCGTCCTATCACTTCATGACAAATAGATGGGGAAAGAGTGGAAACAGTGTCAGATTTCATTTTCTTAGGTTCCAAAATCACTGCAGACGGTGACTGCAGCCATGAAATTAAAAGATGCTTACTGCTTAGAAGAAATGCTATGACCAACCTAGACAGCTTATTAAAAATCAGAGACATCATTTTGCCAACAAAGGTTCATATAGTCAAAGCTGTGGTTTTTCCAGTAGTGATGGATGTGAGAGTTGGACCATAAGGAAGGTAAAGCACCAAAGATTGATACAAACTGTGGTGTTGAAGAAGACTCTTGAGAGTTCCTTGGACTGCAAGGAGATCAAACCAGTCCATCCTAAAGGAAATCAGTCCTGAATATTATTTGCAAGGACTGATGTTGAAGCTGAAGCTCCAATACTTTGGCCACCTGATGCAAAGAGCCAACTCATTGGAAAAGACCCTGATGCTGGGAAAGATTAACGGCAAAAGGAGAAGGGGGCAACAGAGGATGAGATGGTGGGATGACATCACTGACTAATGGACATGAGTTTGAGCAAACTCAGGGAGCAAGTAAAGGACAGGGAAGCCTGGTGTGATGCAGTTCACAGGGTCTGTGAACTGGAGTTGGACATGACTTAGCAACTAAACAACAAGAACATATCAAACCATCAGCTTCAGTTATGCTTAGTAGTTAACTACTAGAGACACTTCTTATCTAAAACAGAAGTAAGACGAAGATGCTGATCATTCCTGCTACTGCTACACGTGTGCTGCAGGTCCCAACCATTGGAAGAGACAACAATCAATGAGGTGTCATTATCAGCAAGAAAATGATAAAATATCATTACATGCAAATGATAGTGTGTCTCCTTAAAAAACTGAGGGAGTCAAGTGAAAAAATAGTAAGAGAATTCTACAAGGTAGTTGAATCCAAAATTGACAAAAACAATAGTGTTCCTTTATGAAGGTAGAGAATACACTGCAAAAAATAGCATTAAGAATTGCAATACAAATATAAAACGCCCAGGAGTCAAATTAAAAGCAAAAGGTAAGATAATTGTGAAGATAATAAAATTTTACTGAGGGGAAAATAAGAAGATGCAAATTAAATAGGAAATTAAAATTTTCCTGAAGTAAAGACTGAATGATGATATGACTATAATATAATTAGTCTCTTGATAAGTACCACATCCTGTGGCTGAGTCCCCCTTCCAGTGCAGGGAACTGGGGTTCAATCCCTGGTTGAGGAACTAAGGCCACACATGCCATGGGGCAACTAGACCCAAGCATTGCAACAGTGATCCAGAACAACCAAAAGTGAAAGGAAATAAGTGGAAAAAAATTCTGATCACCAACTATCTTTAAAAAAAAAAAAAAAAAAAAAAGTCAATCTAAGATCAGAAGAGAAAGGAGAACTTAAGGACGAAACTAAGTTTTTAAAAAAGACGGTGTTCTAGTGGGTCAAACACTGACTACAAGGCAAGAAACTAAACGTGAGCTGGACCAAGGTAATTGCCTCAAAGAGGAAAAAGGAGAAGAGAGGAGGAAAGTTTAAAAGGAAAGGAAAAGTATTCTTTGAAGATTCGGTGTTACAGAGAAAAAAAAGAAAGAGGAGGAAATTTGGCATTATAAGAACTGAAATCAAAGGTCATAAACAGTTTTTTTCTCTTCCTTTCCAAAAGAGTCATTCATTAAAGAAATTGAACTTTATTACACTGACAAGAGAGGGCAGTCCTGAGCTATGATTTTATGATCTAACTCTAAACCACCGTTCATGGAATGGAGAATTTTCATCAACACAAAATCATTGTAAGTAGGAAACAGATAAGGAAAATAAAAGCACTTCAGCTGATAAAAATGGAAAGTGAAAGTGTTAGTTGCTGAGTCATGTCTGATTCTGCCATTCCTTTCTCCAGGGGATCTTCCCGACCCAGGGATTGAACCCAGGTCTCCCGCATTGCTGGCAGATTCTTCTTTACTGTCTGAGCTACCAGGGAAGCCCTCCTTCCCCCTAAATGAGCACAAAGCATAAGAAATTTATAATACAACACACAAAAACAAATGAATTATCTCCAAATAAGCATTTGGGATATGAAGAATGTCTTGAATAAGAAATTACTGAACTAAGAACAAAATTCATAAAAAGTAGGAAATGAGTTGATTGAACTCAAGAAAGAAAAGGAAGAAAAGCTCATCTCAAATTAAAGAAAAAAATGCCAAAGTGCCCAAGCCCAAGGGAGAATAATTTAAAGTTTAAAAAATCTGATGAGAGGTATTGAAAGTCAGAAAAGCCATCAAAGAATAAAAATGAGAAAAAGAAGTATAAAGGGCCAGAGAATAAATGACTGAAATGGCAGGTAGGTAATAAAGCTCCAAAGTTTCTATAATTGGAGAAGCAAATCAAGACAATAGACCAGAACTAATATTTCAACCTATAATCCAAGAAAAATTCCAAAAATGAAAATAACTTGAATCTACTATATAAAGAACCCACTTGGATGCTCCCTGGTGGCCTCACGGCTAGGTCTCCAGGCCTTCACTATTGTGGCTCATGTTCCATCCCTAGCTGGGTGACTGGGATCCTGCAGCCATGATGCAGCCAAAAAAAGAAACAAATAAAACACTAATCTCCATCATTCTTTATAAGAAAGAAAGAACCCACAACTGTTTGAGAAAATTGACACAGAATGGTCAGTTCTGAGACCCAGTATAGTAAGTTATACCATAAAGAAAAAATTCTCAGAGCCTCCAGGCAAAAGGGTTAAATAACTTGCAAGGCCAGGAGAATTAGACAGCCATCAGACTTCAGACTTCTCCCAAGTAACATACAAGGCAGGCAATCATGGAACAGCACTGAAAAA
The DNA here is from genome assembly GCF_963930625.1 of Muntiacus reevesi. Lineage (NCBI taxonomy): Eukaryota > Metazoa > Chordata > Mammalia > Artiodactyla > Cervidae > Muntiacus > Muntiacus reevesi. The sequence continues at coordinate 91,980,219 of NC_089250.1, forward strand.
AAAGTGTGAACTGAAGATTTCAGTCCGTGTTATTGCCTACAGCTGTCATAGTCAATTGCCAAACCTGATGGGTAAAACACTGGACATTTATTCTCTCAGAGTGCTGGAGGCCAGAAATCTGAAATCAAGGTGATGACAGCATTCGCTTCTTCTGGTGGCCCTGAGGGACAATCTGTTCCAGCCTCCTTCCTAGTTTCCAGTAGGTGCCAGCAGCTCTCCACATTCTTGGCTTGTAGCTGCATGGCTCCAATCTGTCTCTGGCTGCACAGAGTCTTTCCCTCTGTGTCTCTGTGTTTAAAATCTCACCTTCTTTTTTCTAGAAGGACATCAGCCATTGCATTTCAGGATGCAATGCAATGCAAAAATACTAAACCCAGGATACTCTGATCCCAACACTGCAGATATTTATTTATTTCAAAAGGGCTTCCCACGTGGCACTAGTGGGAAAGAATGCACCTGCCAATTCAGGAGACATAAGATCATGGGTTCGATCCCTGGGTTGGGAAGATCCCCTGAAGGAGGGCATGGCAACCCATTCCAGTATTCTTGTGTGGAGAATCCCATGGACAGAGGAGCCTGGTGGGCTGGAGTCCATAGGGTCACAAAGAGTCAGACACGACTGAAGTGACTTAGTACACACACATGCATATTTGCAAAAACCCATTTTCCAAATAAGTTGATGTACGGGTATCAGAGGTTAGTACTTGAACATCTTTTTTTGTGGGACACCACTCACATGACTGAGCGACTGAACTGAACTGAACTGATTCAACCCACTATGTTGTTCTTCAAGTCTTAAAACGATAGAAAAATTGTTTTGAGTGTGCAAAAGCTTGGGAAGTATGGAGTTTATGAGCTCCTTTTGAAGAGTCTATTAGAGGATTAACTTCAACAAAGAGATGTTGGAGAAATCTTTTATAAAGTCAGTATAGCATTTATACTGCTTTCTGCATAAAATAATAACAAAAATAATTACACATTGATGTCACTTATGATTATCAAGGCTAAGATACTTATTTGCTAGGGCTGCCTAAACAAAATACTACAGACTTGGTGGCTTGAAGAACAGAAATTTATTTTCTCACAGTCCTGGAGGACAGCAAGTTTGATTTCTTCTGAGGCCTCTTACTTGTTTTGCAGACAGCCACCTTCTCCTTTAGTCCATACATGGCCTGGCCTTTCTTCCATATGTATGCCTGTCTGGGTCCAAATCTCCTCTTCTTGTATGGAAACCAGTCACATTGGATTAGGACCCACCCTAAAGACCTCATTTTAACTTGTCACCTCTTTATAAAGACTCTGTCTCCAAACATTCTGAGGTACTGTGGTTTAGGACTCAACATTTTCAGTTCAGTTCAGTCGCTTGGTTGTGTCCGACTCTTTGCGACCCCATGAACTGCAGCATGCCAGGCCTCCCTGTCTGTCCATCACCAGCTCCCGGAGTCCACCCAGACTCATGTCCATTGAGTCAGTGATGCCATCCAACCTTCTCATCCGCTGTCATCCCCTTCTCCTCCTGCCCTCAATCTTTCCCAGCATCAGGGTATTTTCCAAGGAGTCAGTTCTTTGCATCAGGTAGCCAAAGTATTGGAATTTCAGTTTCAACATCAGTCCTTCCAGTGAACACCCAGGACTGATCTCCTTTAGGATGAACTGGTTGGATCTCCTTGCAGTCCAAGGGACGCTCAAGAGTCTTCTCCAATACCATAGTTCAAAAGCATCAATTCTTAATCACTCAGCTTTGGTACTACTTTGGTACTACTATAAAGTAGTACCAACTCTCACATCCATACATGACGACCGGCAAAACCATAGCCTTGACTAGAGGGACCTTTGTTGGCAAAGTAATGTCTCTGCTTTTTAATATGCTAGGTTGGTCATAACTTTCCTTGCAAGGAGTAAGTATCTTTTAATTTCATGGCTGCAATTATCATCTGCAGTGATTTTGGAGCCCCCAAAATAAAGTCTGCTGCTGTTTCCACTGTTTCCCCATCTATTTGCCATGAAGTGATGGGACTGGATCCCATGATCTTAGTTTTCTGAATGTTGAGCTTTAAGCCAACTTTTTCACTCTCCTCTTTCACTTTCATCAAGAGACTCTTAGTTCTTCACTTTCTGCCATAAGGGTGGTGTCATCTGCATATCTGAGGTTATTGATATTTCTCCTGGCAATCTTGATTCCAGCCTGTGCTTCATCCAGCTCAGCGTTTCTCATGATGTTCTCTGAATATAAGTTAAATAAGCAGGGTGACAATACACAACTTTGATGTACTCCTTTTCCTATTTGGAACCAGTCTGTTGTTCCATGTCCAGTTCTAACTGTTGCTTCCTGACCTGCATACAGATTTCTCAAGAGGCAGGTCAGGTGGTCTGGTATTCCCATCTCTTTAAGAATTTTCCACATTTTGTTGTGATCCACACAGTCAAAGGCTTTGGCATAGTCAATAAAGCAGAAATAGATGTTTTTCTGGAACGCGCTTGCCTTTTTGATGATCCAGTGGATGTTGGCAGTTTGATCTCTGGTTCCTCTGCCTTTTCTAAAACCAGCTTGAACATCTGGAAGTTCACAGTTCATGTACTGCTGAAGCCTGGCTTGGAGAATTTTGAGCATTACTTTGCTAGCGTGTGAGATGAGTGCAATTGTGCAGTAGTTTGAGCATTCTTTGGCATTGCCTTTCTTAGGGATTGGAATGAAAACTGACTTTTTCCAGTCCTGTGGCCACTGCTGAGTTTTCCAAATTTGCTGGCATATTGAGTGCAGCACTTTCACAGCATCATCTTTTAGGATTTGAAATAGCTCAACTGGAATTCCATCCCATCCACTAGCTTTGTTGACCATCTGCTGATGTCTCTATGTAGCATCTTCTCTTGTGTTGTTGGAAGAGGGTGTTTGCTATGATTCAACATTTTAGGTGGACACACTTCAGTCCTTGACAGATACTAAACAATGTATTAGTGGATAGAATCAAATATCACATTAAGAAAACAGTGCATCAGGACTTCTCTGATGGTCTAGTGGTTAAAACTCCGTCCTCCCACTGCAGGGAGGCACAGGTTTGATCCCTGGTTTGTCACATGCCAGAAAGTATGGTCAAGAAAAATGCATCATGTCCAAATACAATTTAATCTTGAAATGCACAGTTGGTACAATATTAGGAAATTCATTAATATAATATAGTTGACCCTCGAATAACATGTGAGTTTGGGGCACTGATCCTCTGTTAGTTGCAAATCCAACAATAATTTATAGTTGACCCTTAGTATATATATAGTTTCTCTGTGTCTGAGGTTCCTGCACATCCCCAGTTCCTGTTTGAGGATATGGAGGTATCCAGTCATGGATTGTGTAGTACTACACTGGAGGTTCAGATGGTAAAGACTCTGTCTGCAGTGCAGGAGACCTGGGTTCGATCCTGGGTCAGGAAGGTCCCCCGGAGAAGGGGTTGGCTACCCATTCCAGTATTCTTGCCTGTAGAATTCCATGGACAGAGGAGCCTGGAGGGCTACAGTCTATGAGGTTACAAAGAGTTGGACACTACTGAATGACTAACACTTTCACTTTCATAATATTTACTACTGAAAAAAATTTGAGTGTAAGTGGACCCCTGGAGTTCAAACCATGTTGTTAAAGGGTCAGCTGTTTATCATATTGACAGATTTAAGGAGAAAAATAATATTATATCCCTAGACTATGAAAAATCATTGACAAATTTCAACTCTTACTCCTGATTTTTAAAAAAAATCCTAAAAATAGAAATTGATGGATAATTTCCATATATATATTTATATGTAATGTCATATATCTTTGCTCTAAACTGCCATCTCATTTAAAGGGAAAATACTAGAGGCATTTCTATTAGGTCAAGTAAAGGAAAGGATGTCCATTATCTACATGACTATTTAACATTGTACTAGAGGTATTAGCCAGTGCTAATTAGAAAAGAAAGTCAACTAGAGGCAGGAGAATTGGTGTAAAAAAGCAGAAGTAAAACTATCTCTGTTGCAGATAATACAATAGTGTCAGAATAAATGGTAAAACTGAGTCCACAAGAGGTTCCGTTAAGGTAACAAAACACAGTAACAGCACTCAAAACAGGGCCTTCAGACATAGAGTTAGACAGCTTAATATAGCAGATGTATTTAAGGATGGAGACTAAAAATGAATATGAATTTGAGGACACTTTGAAACACTTCTAAAAGATACAAAAATGAATTTTAAACAAATGGAAATACGTCCAGTGTTCCTGGATAGAACGTCTCAGTATCAGAAACACATGAGTTCTTTGTAATTTAACTTATCAATTTAACACAACCTCAATAAAAATTCCAGTAGTCTTTCTAGGATCTAATCAATTTGATACTAAAGTTCATGTGGAAAAATAAACACACAAGTAGGAAAACATGGCCAAAATATTTGGAAAAGTATTGACCTTACTAATAATCAAATGCTAATTAAAGTCATGAAATATCAGTCTGTTAAATAACCAGTTATATTAACCACTATAATAAACCAAAATATTTAAAGTACAATACCCCATTTTGTGGAGAATAAAAAAACCCCAGCAGATTCATAAATCTATTGGTGGACTTCTTAATTGTACAATCTTTTTGGAAGACTATTTGGCAACATGTTAAAAAGTATTTGACAAATACACTTCATTTTAACATTCCACTTCTAGGAATGCAGGCTAAAGAAATTGTTGGGACTTTGCAGCAACCTGAATAGTCCATAATTCAGTGGTCCATATTTCGTCAAATAAGTTTTGGTACCTCCCTAGAATGGACAACTTTGAGGCCATTAAAAATCATGCAGAACAATATTTGATGACAAGGGAAAATATTTATGACAAATTGTTAAATGAAGTAAGGAGATGACATTAATAGCATCTTAGGTTTGATCCTGATTCTGCAAATGGAATCAGTTGGTTAAACAGGTGAACATTGCTCAGTTGTCTCTGAGTGGTGCAGTTACCTGTAATTCCAATATATAGTTTTATGATTATTGGTCTTCTCCAAGTAGGCATCAATAACATTAAGAACCTTCTTTTAATTACAAGCAATCTCATATGTTCCTACATGTATCTATGTATCTATGCCAAAATTCAAATACCTAACAAAATGTTTGACATGAGGATGTTTTAGTTCCATCTTCCCAAATAGTGGTACCTCACGTTACTCTCAGGGTTGATTGGGGGATGAAAGGAGTGTTTGAATTGGGTGCTGTCTCGATTTTTAGTCTTTTTGGACTGCCTGAAATTTTCCTTTTGCTTAATCAATAAGGATCATCATTGTTCATTGTTGTTGAGTTCCTAAGTCGTGTCTGACTCTTTGTGATCCCATGGCTCCACTGTCCTCCAATGTCTCCCAGAATTGCTCAAATTCATGTACATTATCAGTGATGCCATCCAACCGCCTCATCCTCTGCCACCTCTTTCTCCTCCTGCCCTGATCTTTCCCAGCATCAAGGTCTTTTCCAATGAGTCAGCTCTTTGCATCAGGTGGCCAAAGTACTGGAGCTTCAGCTTCAGCCTCAGTACTTCCAATGAATATTCAGGACTGATTTCCTTTAGGATTGACTGGTTTGATCTCCTTGCTGTCCAAGGGAGTCTCAAGGATTATCATGCCTATTTACAAGCCATGCACTTCCTTTGTTCTTCTAATACACTGCCTTGGCAGCTATTTCCAAAGTAAATTCCTTGAAATATGGTTCCCAGGGATGTCAGTGGGCTTAATGAGATTAGGAAAAAAGCTTATAGGGTTTTGACAACCAAGTAAGTTTTGGAAACAGTTGTGAAGTTTAATTTTCAAAAAGTCACAAAGCATGACTATTTCATCCATATATAAAATCACAATGTGTCAGGGGTTGATTTAGTCATTAATGAGGGGACCAGCAGGGTGATAAAGCTTCAAGGAGCATTTGAGGAACAAAAGTCCATATGTTAATCAGGAAAGACTTTTTTTTTTATGTAGAATGAGATTGCTCCATTACTATAAGCATGGCTAATTTCCCACAGAGCAATAAATGATGGTTTTGGATGTCGTCTCTACTCTTAAGACAAATATCATTTGCTGTTCTTCACATTAGTCTTCTTTAGAATTGTAAAACAGCCTGATCAATACTAAGAAGATTTTTCTAGCAAGCTTGTTAGAAACTTTGAGCTGAACACAGAAATAGCACCTAGTAATCCCCTTTGCCTCTTTCCAAATTTTGGATTACTTTTCTTAGTAAGCACCTTAAGCCAAAACTAAACAGGTTTCCTTCCTACTGGGTGTTGATACGCATACAACTGGTATGTGAAACAAGCAGTGTTTGTAACATACTTGAAATTCAATTTTAATTTTCGTCTCCCACAGCCCTTATAAAGTTTATTGAACAGAGGTAATCTTCCCTTGTTCTTAGAAGAAAAGGCAGGCAGGCACAAGGATTTCCTGCTATTCAGAGGTAACAGTAAGTTCTAACTAAGCACCAAATCTCCTTACCTTCCCCACTGTGGATCAGGGCAGGTCCCTGTGGAACAGGACAAGGCTTTGTCCCTTTTTCCCTGTCCTGCAGTCAGCCTCTTCTTCTCTCCCAGTCTTCCTGCACCCACATCATATCCAGTTTCTTGGTTCCCCCCTCCAGTGTTGGAAAAGGATGTGGGGGGTGGAGAGGCATGTGGAGGGGCAGATGGGGTAGGAGAGCCCCTCTTTGAACTGGCACAATCTTCAGGCTGCCTTCTGCTCTCTGGGCAGGTAGACGTTTCAGTGACTAATGAGTCAGTTGCCTCTTACAGGTGGTACCACAGGATCCCAGGAGAGTCTATTGGGGATCCTCGTTGCCATGATCCAGGCTGATGCATCACTACTGGAAGTACTCACTTGGTCCTCCGTCCTCAGCCCTTCTAGTTGAGCCTTGGGTCCCCTCTGGCCTCGCAGAGGATCTGTAGGGCACATGATGACCACATGAGGGCACTCTGGCATGACCCCCGTCTGGTCCACATCCTGACAGATGCTGGGAGTGGAGGCTAATCCCAGCACAGTTTTGCTCATCTTGTGCACACACCCCATTTGAGCATTTAGGTAGAAACAAGCACTTGTCTGCCACATCTCCAAATTCAGGGTCTGCTTTCCAGGCTCAATAACTGGCATAACCATACACTCACAGAATGAAAGGTGGTAGGGGAAGATGTTACCCTTGTATTAAAGAAACTTGAGTCAAATGTAAGACTGTATACTATGAAACTCCTAGAGAAAAACATAGGTAGAATACTTGTCCACATAAATTGCAACGGTATCTTTTCTGATTCATCTCCTAGAGTAATGAAAATAAAAACAAAAATGGGAGAAAATGATGCAACTGACAAGGGATTAGTTTCTAAAATATACCAACAGACTCATGCAACTTTTTTATATTAAAAAAAACCCAACCCAATCAAAAAGTGGAGAGAGCTAAATAGACATTATTCCGAAGAAGACATGTCGATGATCAACAGGCATATGAAAAAATGTTTAACATTGCTAATTATTAGAGAAATGCAGATCAAAACTATAATGAGGTATCACTTCACTCCCTTCAGAATGGCTATAATCAAAAAGTATAAAAATAATAAATGCTGGAGAGGGTGTAAATAAAAAGGAACCCTCCTACACTGTTGGTGGGAACGTAAATTGCACCACTATAGAGAATAGTACAGATGTTCCTTAAAAAAACCAAAACTAGAGTTACTATATGATCCTGCAACCCTACTCCCGGGCATATATCTAGAGAAAACTATAATTCAAAAGGAAACACAAATCCCAACATTCAGAGCTGCACTATTTACAACAGTCAAGACATGGAAGCAAACTAAAAGTCCACTGACAGATAAATAGACAAAAAGATATGGTATAAATATACAATGGAATATTACTCAGCCATAAAAGAGAATTAAATAATACCATTTGCAGCAACATGAATAGACCTAGAGGTTATCATATTCAATGAAGTAAGTTAGAGAAAGACAAATATCAGAAGATATCACTTATATGTGGAATCCAGAAAAATGATTTTCAAAACAGAAATAGACTCACAGACATAGAAAACCAAGTTATGGTTAACAAAGTGGGGAAAGAGGTGAGGAAAGGGATAAATTAGAAGGCTGGAATTAACATACACATATATATATATATATATATATACATATATATATATATATATATATATGTAATCAACGGGGCCCTACTGTATAGCACAAGGAACTATACTCAATATTTTATAATGGCCTATTAATATAAGGGAAAAGAATGTCAAAAAGAATATATATATACACACACACACATATGTATTACTGAGTCACTGTGCTGTATGCTGACACTAAGAAGACATTGTAAATCAAATATATTTCAATAAAAAAAGAAGAAGAAGAAATATGATTTCCTTTTGAGTTGGATTCACTTTAGATTCCCTGGGTTGGGAAGATCCCCTGGAGAAGGGAAAGGCTACCCACTCCAGTATTCTGGCCTGGAGAATTCCATGGACTGTATAGTCCATGGGGTTGCAAAGAGTCAGACACAACTGAGCGACTTTCACTTTCAATAGTTTATATTATGCTAAGATATAGAGAAATAATGGTGATATTTACTTTAGAAATTCCTGGTAGATGTCCCATTACTTTTTTTGTATGCATTATTATTAGGTTCACATGTATTGGCAACATGGGTAAAACACACGTGATGCAACTTTTAGGAAGAGTAACCTTTCCAGCAGTTGAGGTGTGAATAAGGCTGGTGTAGAGACTGAAAATGTAGACTTGACTCCCAGCCATGCCAGGTGATAGCTTGAGATTGTTTACATTCCTTTGAGACTCAGTTTTCTCATCTGTAAAAGTGTGTGTAATATCACTCATAGTGAGGTTTGAATTAGGTACCAGAGCCCTTTCAAACTGTAGACATTGCATTATTCTAGCATGCAGAATCTGAATTTGAACAACTCTGTTAGTGGCCTTCTTCAATTTTCTATTATTCACCAACTTCTTAGATTTATCAGTTGAGAAAACACAATGGAAATTTGTCATCTTTGACCTTTAAGCATTTCTAGTGTCAACTTCATGGGCTCGTGGTTTTTCTGCAAGGCTGACCCACAAAAATTTGTTCTTGAAAGAAACAAAATATGTGTGGGATGCCCAGGGCTCCTGGGAGGAGGGATGCAGGTGCCAGGAGGTGAATTCATAGTCACAGGGAGGTCCAAGGTGATGGTAAAGTACAATGTTAACAGGTTTACAATGTGACTCTCAAATAAATACAAAAGGAACAACTGTCAGAGATTGTATTCAACTTGAGACTAGTGGGGAACCAGTAAGATGACAAGCTTGGTTCAGAAAGGAATTTGAGAAGTAGAGATTTACATAGTCAGTTCAGGGACTATTGAACTGGCTAATGGCTTAATGTCCTACAGGACAATGACCTCTGGGCCAACCTTATCAACTGAAAGAAATCTATATTGCTGCTTCACAGTATCGGGGTTACAATGAAATGATAAATAGCAAAGTCAAACATGGTACATCCTGCTAGACGACTGAGTAATTCTTTGCGTAAACTGAATTGACATGTCACCCACCTTTTTACCTTTTGTGTTAGTTAGGGCCTCTGGAAGCAGACACTGAACGCAAGTGAGTTATTAGCGGTGTGTAAGTTGAATCATGTTCCGACTGCCAAGAAAAAAGATATGTTGAAACCCTAACCGCCAGCACCTGTGAACGTGACTATTTTGAAAGAGGATATTTGCGGATATAATTAAGATGTAAATTGGGAGGTGGTCACTCGGGGAGGGTGGCCCTTAGTCCGACATGAGTGGTGCCCTCAAGAGAAAAGAAGCCACCACACAGGACAGAGCACTGTGTTCAGGCTGGGGCAGAGATCGGGCTGACCAAGCTAGGAACACCCCGGGAGACAGGAGAGAGGCATGGGCCCATCCCTCCGTCAGCCTACCGACACCCCGACTTTGGACTTCCGGCTCCAGAACTCAGGCACTCCAGACTGCTGTTGCGGGTTGCCACCCAATTTACGGCCATGTGGTCATGGAAGGCAGGGAGTGAGGCAGAGCTTAGGAAAGACAGAGAAGCAGGAGCAAGAAGCAAGGCTGAGCAGGAAAGCTCACAGTCACAACGGGGGCCTGACCCACGGGGAAGGAGCGAAGGAAGGAGGCAGAACAGGCGGGGCGGGCCTCGCAGAGGATGGCCATCTGACGAAGCCTGCTCAGCTCAGTGGTAATGCTGCGGTTGATGCTGTCCCTGCAAGGAGTCCAGCTTTGGGCAAACAAGGTCATGCCCAGCCTTTGACTGGGAGGTCCTGGAAGAGCGTGGCGGCAGATGGAAGGCTGGACGGAGCCCCCAGACACTGTGGCCACAGCGTCGCTGCCGGTGAGCTCTGGCTTGGACAGAGGCTCGGGAACACAGCTCCTGGCAGCCCTGGCTGCCTCCATGCCACAGGGCTTCACACTACCTGTGGTTTGGGGAGCAGCTGCTCCAGGGCACTTGGGTGTGTTCATCCCCAAGGGGCTCCTGACCCAGGGATGGTAGCATGTCACTGCTCGTGAATTTGGGGCCACAACCAGCACACACTGACTCCTCCCCCACTGGCTGTTCTAATTCCCCCTGCCTCACCTGTCATTTCTGCTAGTCCTGGTGGCTGGCTGACTGGTGTGACCCCAGCCCTCACTTCTGAGGGTACAATCTCCTTCCCAGCTTGGGGTTGTTTCACTCAAACATTTGTGGGCACGATGGGGAAGGGAGAGTCCACAGGTCAACACAGGCTGACCACCTGAGTGACCACCACCCCTGTGGTCCGGCAGCGGATCTGCTTCTTCCTGATGCCCACAGCCAGGTACTCCTGCCACGATGGGGCTTGTCCTCTTACCTCTGGGTCTCTGGACCCACGGGTACCAAGCTCCCAGATAGCAGCCGTATCCACTTCATTCTATACACTGTTTTGTGGCAAGGGTGGGCTCCCTTTGGGACCCCTGACTCTCCAGAGTGCAGAAGGGTAGGGATGGCAGTGGGCTCTGGAGAAGGATGGTGAGCAGGCCACTCCCACGTCAGCCCCTTGGTTCTTGCATCCTTAGATCCTGTCTAGTGGAGACACAGCTGCACAGAAGTCTCAGACCCAGAACACGAGGCCTGGAAGAGGGCGTCTCATTCTGGCAGAGTGTTGTTTCCAGCTGGGCTCCTCCACTGCGCTGGGGCAGGGCCTCCCCTCGGTGCCTGGGTCCTGCCTGTGCTGGGACATATGGGATGCTGAAGTGGGTCTCTAGGGCAAGCGCCAGGTGGGTCAGGCTCTTCAGAGCCCCCAAGTTTGGGGCTGGCTGGAGTTCTCTGGGAAGGAAGGGCAATCCTGCTTGGAATAGGGTTTATTCCTGTGGGACAAACTGTGAACCTTTCCAGGGTGCTACAACGAAGTTGCCACTAGGTAGGTGGTTGGTTCTATCAAAATATAGTGCCACCGTGGGGGTTCAGGGAGGTGGTAGGCTGGACATTCACAGACAGTGGTAGCTAGGTCAGGCTTGGCCAGTGCAAGTCCACATGACGAGCTGCATGTCAGCCGTCCATCTCTGGCACTATGGTCATTCCACATTTGTGTCTGTCTTTCCAGCGCTGGGGTGGCTGATGACAAAGATCGGCTGACATCCACAGGCTGAGTTGGTCATGAATGTAGTTGACTGATGCCTCTTCTGCAGTGGATGCTTTCTGCTGAGCATGGCATGCTCTTCCCACTTCTTCCCACCCTGAGCCCAGGCCTTGATGGCCATCCACGTAGAGGTCCTCCATCTCCAACCTCCTTGTCCTTGGTCTTCCATGGCTCTGAAATAGCCAGCCAGGTCATTCACCACTGCCCATGAGCCTGTATATATTCTCATTCTGAGCTGCCTTTCTTTTGCTCAGCACACATAACCAGGTATACTGCGCTTTAGGAGATTTCCCCTTTCTGCTGTCTTTCAGGGTCACTCCCAAGTGTTGCTACAATGAAGCTGCAATCCATTTTCTGACTTGAATTTTCTCATTGAGCCCCTGCCTCATAAATCGAGTCAGGGCACTTTCTTCCTGCTTCAACTGTTGAGTGACTAACACATTCTATGTTTAACTAACTGTTTGTAGGGGAGCCCCTCAGGTGGCTGTCCACGGCGGCTGAGGGAGGGGTGCTGCTGCAGCCGTGGTGGGTGGGGGTTTGGCTACTGCCCACATGGCTCACATGTGCCCACTTGTCTTGCCTGGGCTCAAACTGGATGCAACATCTTGTGATGGGCTATCTCTCGGTTCCCCTGATCCTGTGAACTGAAGCATCTGATACAACCTAGCACATGTTGGGCAGTGCTGATGCAGGGCCCTTGAGCCATCCCAGAGCCTGTAGCATGAAAATGAAAAGTGGAATGTGTTAGTCACTCAAGTCCTGTCCCATTCTTTGTGACCCCATGGACTGTGGACCCCCCAGGCTTCTCTGTCCATGGATTCTCCAGGCAAGAATACTGGAGCAGGTAGCCATTCTCTTCTCCAGGGGATCTTCCTGACCCAGGGTTTAAACCCAAGTTTCCTGCATTGCAGGCAGATTCTTTACATTCCGAATCACGTAATCAGGAGCTATTTTTCAAGTAGCATATAGGACAACCTTGTTCCCCATCTGGGCTTGCATCATGCCTCTCCCTTGAGCTGGCCATCAGCCCCTCACAGCCTCATCCCCACTAGCTTCAGGACTGTTGGATCGTGTGGCCCTCGCAGAACTGTTTTGCCTGTAGCCTGGGCCTGGTGAAGAGTTTCTCGCTGTTCCATGCCCCATGCACAGGGGCACCTTTGTGTCACGGGGTGTACGGACTGGAGGGCTTGCCCTGAGGGTGGAATGTCTCACCAGAATTCAGAGAGGCTGCAATTGTTCTTTTACTTAGCACGTGTGTCCCAGCAGGCCCCTGACCTGATGGGCGAGCTCCTGAATCTTTGTGGGGATTACCTTTGTGTCTTATCACAGCTCCAGCACGCTGGCCACTGCTTGCTTGTCCAGCTGGACCAGCTTGACACCAGCACTGCATGTTGTATATGCCTAGAAGGGTTGGCTGCCTTCTCACGGGTTGACTCAGGCACATAAAGTGGTAGAAACACAAGACCTACATCTCTGTGGTCTTAGAGCAGTAAATGAATGATTAAGAAAAATAGTTTGCCAATTTTCCACTTTTGTATGGGACCAGATCATTAGGTCAGAGAATATATAACATGAGAAAAAAAATGAGTTAAGTTTTAGACAAAGTGTTGAAATTTGTCATCAAACTCAATTTTGAGCATTGTTTTTTTTTTTTTTTTTTTTTTTTTTAATTTTATTATTTGGAGGCCAATTACTTCACAACATTTCAGTGGGTTTTGTCATACATTGACACGAATCAGCCATAGAGTTACACATATTCACCACCCCGATCCCCCCTCCCACCTCCCTCTCCACCCGACTCCTCTGGGTCCTCCCAGTGCACCAGGCCTGAGCACTCGTCTCATGCATCTCACCTGGGCTAGTGATCTGTTTCACCATAGATAATATACATGCTGTTCTTTTGAAACATCCCACCCTCACCTTCTCCCATGAGCATTGTTTTAAATCAACTAACCTTAAGAAGAAATTTTTTTTTACTTAATAGGCTAGATCTAGGGCATTCAAGTTCTTTGGAACTGCTTAAATGACTGGGTACAAAAAAGCCCCCACAAAACAAGTTACTGGGAAGGCTTAGCAAATGTTGTTAGTGTTCGACCTACATGCCAACATTTCAGGTATCTGAGTACCTAGTCACATTTCTGACCTCTCTGTTAACTGAAAGATGGAGGTACCAGTTAAACAAATCTGGAAGCATGAAATAGTTACCCTACATGACACAGTCTTGATAACCTCTTCTAGAAGTGGGCACCACCCACAAATATTGAAAGGACTTAGTTGATGTAGTTCTAAGTGTAATACATTTTTTCTTACATTATCTTAAAATTCCTGGACACACTTAACATTCTTCTCTTTGAACTTGCAGGATACCACATCAGTAGACAGCGCCCTGTGCTGCCTCACCCCCGCTGACCTGCTGGGAGTATTTTAGGTATTTGTTTTTGATAAGAGGTCAGATATGCAGTATCACAGCTGACAGGAATTTCGTGGGCTGTTGTGCACACTTCTAAGAAGCAGGTAGATTATTACGCTACTGACATTCCACCCATAAGCAAACATTTAAGTTCAGTGATGTCTGAGTGCCTACTGAGACCATGGCCTCTCTGGTAACTAGAAGACGGAGGTGCCAGCCCTGTGCCAGCTCATCTGATTTATCACAGAGCCTCTGGTGTCCAGCCTGATGCTTGGCACACACAGTAGAGTCTATAAGTGGTACCTTTTATTATGACCCTGCTCCCTTCTTTTTTATCTACTCCCCTCTCCCCTCCCACCTCCAAATGTCTCAGTTACCAGAACATTGCCCCGGAGAGTCTCTTGTTATTTACTTTGTGTAAATAACATAGCTTTGCTTTGGCTTAACATTGATTACCACCTAAGGCCCAGTCCTGCTGCTTCACTGTGGGGCTCCACAGAGAAGAACCACCTTTCATCTCCTCAAGGGTTCACTCTTTGCATTTCACCAAGAAGACGAAAGGATGGGGGGAGTGAGGGAAGCTCTCCAGGACCTTCAAAAAGGAGCGAGCTAATTGCACAGTGCTAAAGAATTCACCTGCCAATGCAGGAGACACAGGAGACTCAGATTCAATCCCTGGGTTGAGAAGATCCCCTGGAGGAGGGCACAGCAACCCACTCCAGTGTTCTTGCCTGGAGAATCCCCAGGCAGAGGAGCCTGGTAGGCTACAGTCCATGGGGTTGCAAAGAATCAGACATGGCTGAGCACGCCTGCAACCACTGACTCTAAGAACTATATCATCAGAGCATAAGACCCTGTGAGAATAAGTCCAGAAACAGGGGAGAGGAGAGGCAGGTCGTGCCTGGCTTGCCTCCTGGTCATCCCAGTATAGCTCAGAGCAGAGCAGAGTGGGGTGAGGCCAGGCAGGGATGCGCTGTGGCTGCCAAGGTACCTGAGGGGTCTCAGAAGGGTGCTGCTTCTCATGAAAGCCAGAGGGAAGCAGCGTGGAGGGGTTACAGGGGCTCAAGTCCAGGCTGAGGGCAGCAGGGTCACCGGAGCTGTCCCAGACAAGATGCCAGCATCAGGGCAACTCTCTAGTTCTCTGGTTTTTTCCTTCATATTTTGAAAAAATAGTCTCAAGTTCAGAGAGGCTAAAAGTCACTTGCTCCAGGAAGCATATTGGTCATCAAAACTGAATGATGTGAACAAAACCTAATACAGAGATAATCCCAGTGAGCAAACATAAGTGGGTCCTGAAGCTCATTCTTCAATCTACAACCCACCTCCCTTGCCCTTGCTTTTCCTTGACTCCTGCCGCCAAGTTTCTTTCTGCCAGCAACGTGCCTCTTGCTCACCTCTCTCCACTCCGGGCTTCTCTTGCCAGCATTCAGGAGGCCTAGACAGCACTGACCAATCTGCCTGTGACGGCCTCACTCAGGGGTTGTGAACTTCTTTGGTGGGGTGGCTGCACGGCTTGTGAGATCTTAGTTCCCCAGCTAGGGATTGAACTTGCAACCAGTGGACCACCAGGGAAGTCCCTTGTGGGCCATGAACTTAATGCAGGTGTTGTGACCAGTATTAAAGGTAGTATCTCACAGCACATCATACGTGGAAATGGTTTTCTATGTGCTGTACTCTTTTGAGGCTACAATGGAATTTATGAAACACAGTTTTGAACATTTCTGGAATCGGGAGAGGATGGGCCTCACAACTGGATGCCACCTTGGCCAGGTGGCAGCTGTGACATGTGAAGTCGTTTGTCAGTCCAGGTGCCAGGCCCTCAACGCTGCAGTCACTCGTTAGTTCTGTCAGCAAAATATTTAAGGATGATTTAGGAAGGAATAAGAAGCCTGTTTGCTTTCAGAAAGCTTCTATTGACACCAAGATAAAGAAGGTGCCAATAGCAAGCCTTGCCAAATGGGTATTGATGACCTGGAATAAAATCCTGGGGACAAGAGCCTGCCCTCTTCTAAGCTATCTGTTCCATCCAAGGTGTATTTGGGGTCAAAGAGGGGCAAACTTAGACACTGATGATTGACTCAGGAAGTTGGACTCAGGGTGAGGAAGCTTTACCCATACCAATGTATTTCACTTATAAGACTGTGTGAGTTGGAAAGTACTTCAAATAAACATCAGTTCAATTCAGTTCAGTTGCTCAGTCATGTCTGACTCTTTGCGACCCCATGGACTGAAGCCCACCAGGCCTCCCTGTCCCATTGCCAACTCCTAGAGCCTGCTCAAACTCATGTCCTTCGAGTCAGTGTTATCATTCAACCATCTCATCCTCAGTCATCCCCTTCTCCTCCTGCCCTCAATCTCTCCCAGCACCATGGTCTTTTCCAATGAGTCAGTTCTTCACATCAGGTGATCAAAGTATTGGAGTTTCAGCTTCAGCATCAGTCCTTCCAGTGAATATTCAGGACTGAGCTCCTTTAGGATGGACTGGTTGGATCTCCTTGCAGTCCAAGGGACTCTCAAGAGTCTTCTCCAACACCACAGTTCAAAAGCATCAAATAAACATAAAATAAAACTTACAAACAATAACAAAGCATTGTTCATCATTTGATGAGAATTTAAAAATGCCTCTTATGTTCAATGAAACCCTGTATCTATGTGTTCTCTGTCACAGTATAAAATATATTTTTTTTCCTGTAGGTTGAACTCTAAAAGTTTAAAAGCCTTGCTTTGGGAACTTTCACTAACATCAACAAAAACAAAAAAGGCAAACAAATTCTGTTTCCACACGTGTTTCTGCCCCTTTTAAGACATCTCCTGCATTAGTTCCACCCTGCACTCTCAGCTCAACTTTTTACTCTTTTGGAAATGTTTTAAACATAATGGAAATAAAGCTTACCTGCACCACATAACACATAAGGGACGGTTCTCAAGTGTCCACGGGGGTCACCACTGCCTAAGTCACCCTGGCACACTAGTGGCTCCTTCGGATCTGGACTCCAGCCCTTACAGTTTGTCTTTGAACACATGTTAGAAAATAATATGGTTCATTCTGTGAGATTTGAACTCTGTGTAAAAAGATATTCTGTGGAATTTTCTTTCTCTTCATCCAACACTGTGAGGGACAGCCACTTCATTGCTGAGGCTCTGCCGGTTTTTCTTGCTGCAGTTTATCACCACGTGACTACTCAGTAGTGCACGTCTCCTTTCTCCTCAGGAGCACTTGGTTTGTTTTCTACTCTTGGGAATGGAGAATGCTGTTGTGTGGATGTTTCAGGGTCCACTCCTGGGAAGTGTAAGCCTGCCGCCCAGACAGCGGTGGGATGATAGGTGATGGCAGAGTCTGCCTTTCTCCAGCTTCGCTGTGTAATTCCAAACCGTGTCTGAAAGACATCAGGAATATCCATTCCCAACCTGTGTTAGGAGGGTCCCAAAACACAAACACTTAGAACTGTTGAGCTTTAATGGTGTTGTTAGTCTGATATGTCTATAGTAGAATCTCACTGTTTTTAAGTTGCATTTTCCTGAGTAATACAAGGATGAATAATTTTAAATTTGTTTACTGGCCAATTGAGTTTCTTTTCTGAAGTGTCTCTCTTTAAGATTTTTGCTTTTCTTTGCCATTGACTGTAGGCTTTTTTAATCACTGGTTTACACGATTTCTTCATAATTTAGAATTCTGCAGACTAATATGTTAGACAGTCTCAAGATGTTAAATTCATTAAATTAAAAAAACCCCACATCCTCCGTTACAATATCACTATTTCAAATGCTGACATATGCTACCAGCTACCTTCCTGGACAGCAGAGAACAGAACATTCCCAGCCCTACAGAATGTTCCACAGGACAGAACCAGAGCACATTCCCAGCCCCGCAGCTGATTCCACTGTGAAGTACTGCTGCAGACTTTTTGTCTCTGTCCCTCCCACATTACAGGTAGCTGCTCCCATTCATACCCTGCCTGTGATTTCTTTTTGTGGTTCTTTTGATGAATGGATGTTTCTGAATTTAATCAATCCTTTTCTTCTTTCCTGTCTCACATGAGGATATTCTTTTAAATGCTTTGTATTTCTGTCTTTCACATTTAGGTTTTCATTTACCCCAAACTGATTTTTCACATGCAGTGAGGTAGGGGTCTAAGTTTAACTTTTCCCCTGTGGACGGCCAGTTGTCTCGGCGCTGTGGTTCAGTTCTGTCCTTCTGTTTTCTTGGTGTCACCTTCACAGTCTTCATATTTGCTTCCTATTACCCTTTTACTTTTTGGGCACTTTCAACGCTCTAATTCATTATTCAACCATAACTTTTAGTGCTCTGCCCCTACCCCTCAAATCTAATGGATATTCTCGAATCCTTCTCTCATTTGAATTCTTGGTAGTAAGCTGACCACTCTGATTTTGAAGCATTTTCTCCTCCAGGCTTCTGGAGGAGAAGCCCACGCCTGTTTTTCTTCCTCTGTTGGCTGTGACTCCTTTCTGACCTATAAATGTCAGAGAACTTCAAGGCATAGTTTTAAGCCCTGATTGCCTCCCGATTATCCTTGGCCACCACATCTATTTCCAAACTTTCCAATTCCAACTACACGTCAAGGATTCTTGCCTTTTTCAGGGCCTGGCTCAGTGATTGGCAGGCCTAATTCAAACTGGAGGTTTGACGCCAGTTCCACAAAGGTCACATGCCTACATGACATGGACGAGGGGCTGTCTGGCTGTCGGAAGCCATCTCACAACCTTGAGGAAAGCCGGCCTGTGAGGAAGGCAGCCAGGAAGAGCAGTGGAATCACAGACAGAGCAGAATCCTCAGTGAGAGCCCATGAGATAGCTGACCTCTCCACTTTGTTGTATGAACTAATAAGAGTCCTTACCTTAAAAGCCACTTGGAGTCCTGTTTCTGTTCCGAGGGGCAGAAAGTGCTGTAGTGAAGACAACCTCTGAACTACCTGTCAGGCTCGACCTCTCCTGAGCGTGTCATCTGTCCCTCTCTAAAGGCCAGTCTGACATCTTCACTGGGTTCTCTCATAAGCACCTCAAACGTAGAGGTGCAAACTATCTTTTCCTGGAAACTCTTCTTCCTCTAGTATTTTCACCACAGTGGGTGACAACACGAGCCACCAGAAACACAGGGGTCAGCCACGTGTCCTCTCTTCTTCCCTCCCATCCCGTCCAGGACAGAGTTCAGCCAAAGCCCACTCTGAAGCACGCAGCGCATCTATCCTCTTCTCCCCATGCCTTCTGTGGCCACTCTGGCCCAGCCGCCCGCCTCCCTCCCCTGCACGACTGCGGTGAACTTCCTTGGGCCCCCTGCTCTGTGTTCCTTCTGCCTGCCACCGATCGCTTTTAAAATCAGTAATTCTGTCATTATCTGTACTGTACTAGTTGAGAGAGTGGACTGTGGAGTGCGACAGATGGGCTGGTTATCTATTGCTACACAAGAAATCAGCCCAACTCCAGTGTGGGTCGGGACCCTGTACACTTACTTATGCAATGCCTCTGCCTCCGGGTCAACCAGGAGCAGCCATATGAAGGCTTGGCCAGGCAGAGTCTGCACCCAAGCTCACCCGTGTGGCTGTCGGCAGAATTGGGTCCTCGCTGGCTCCTGGTTGGAGGCCGCTCTGCGTTCACTGCCCCAGGGGCCACTTGGTAGGGCAGATGGCTTCCATCTCGCAGCAGTGCCCTGCAGTGCCTGGCACTGTGGGTTCAGTAAACAATGCCTAGTTATCCTGACATTGAATTCCAGTTGTGAACGTGAAGTCTGTATGCCCCCTGTTGCCAGTGACATTAACAGGGAAACTCTGCTATATCCTGCAGTGGCTCCCACCACACCCGGGATGAAACCCAAACTCCTGATGGTGTGCAAAGCTGTGCCAGTCACATGTGGGCTCGTCACACTGCCTCGGCCCTGCTGGACCCCTTGGTGTACCGGGTTCCCGCCTGGACTCCCCCTGGCTAACTCCTTCCCACCCTCCAGGTCTGAGCTGAACTACTTCTTCAGGTCCCTGGGTTTACTCTTCCACAGCATCCACAGTGTAGTACAGCACGCACCACACACGGAAATTACGTTTCAACGTGAAACAGTCCACAGCCCACTCTCTCAACTAGTAATCTGGTTATCGTTTATACCTGCCCCCCTCTCTAAACTCAAGCCAGGGACTTCATCAGTTTTATTTCCACCCACTAACACAACATTTGATCATAACAGACACATTACATTAATGTTAACTTTTTTTGAATTTCAGTCACTCATAGGCGAGTATCCAACTTATTGAAAAAGCAAGAGGGTTCCAGAAAAACATCTATTTCTGCTTCATTGACTACGCCAAAGCCTTTGACTGTGTGAATCACAACAAACTGTGGAAAATTCTTAGAGATGGGAATACCAGACCACCTGACCTGCCTCTTGAGAAATCTGTATGCAGGTCAGGAAGCAACAGTTAGAATTGGACATAGAACAACAGACTGGTTCCAAATAGGGAAAGGAATACGTTAGGGCTGTATATTGTCACCCTGCTTATTTAACTTATATGCAGAATACATCATGAGAATCGCTGGGCTGGATGAAGCACAAGCTGGAATCAAGATTGCCGGGAGAAATATCAATAACCTCAGATATGCAGAGGAGAAGGAGTACATCAAGGCTGTATATTGTCACCCTGCTTATTTAACTTATATGCAGAGTATATCATGAGAAGCACTGGGCTGGAAGAACCACAAGCTGGAATGAAGATTGCCGGGAGAAATATCAATAACCTCAGATATGCAGACGACACCACCCTTATGGCAGAAAGTGAAGAACTAAAGAGCCTCTTGATGAAAGTGAAAGAGGAGAGTGAAAAAGTTGGCTTAAAGCTCAACATTCAGAAAACTAAGATCATGGGATCCAGTCCCATCACTTCATGGCAAATAGATGGGGAAACAGTGGAAACAGTGGCTGACTGTATTTTGGGGGGCTCCAAAATCACTGTGATTGCAGCCATGAAATTAAAAGACACTTACTCCTTGGAAGGAAAGTTATGAACAACCTAGACAGCATATTAAAAGGCAGAGACATTACTTTGTCAACAAAGGTCTGTCTAGTCAAGGCTATGGTTTTTCCAGTTGTCATGTGTGGATGTGAGAGTTGGACTATAAAGAAAGCCGAGTGCTGAAGAATTGATGCTTTTGAACTGTGGTGTTGGAGAAGGCTCTTGAGAGTCCCTTGGACTGCAAGGAGATCCAACCAGTCCATCCTAAAGGAGTGTTCATTGGAAGGACTGATGCTGAAGCTGAAGCTCCAATACTTTGGCCTCCTGATGTGAAGAGCTGACTCATTTGAAAAGACCCTGATGCTGGGAAAGATTGAGGGCAGGAGAAGGGGATGACAGAAGATGAGATGGTTGGATGGCATCACTGACTCAATGCACATGAGCTTGGGTGGACTCCGGGAGTTGGTGATGGACAGGGAGGCCTGGCGTGCTACATACAGTTCATGAGGTCGCAAAGAGCTGGACACGACTGAGTGACTGAACTGACTGATCCAAAGTCTCCTTCAGTGGGTGAAACTGACAAGGAATGTCTGCATTCTTTAAGCTCCACAGTGAAGATTTTCTATTCCCCACAAAGCAGTTTGAGTCATCTGGCTGCTATGCAGGTGACAATAATATGGAGTCTTGGTGTCAGTTGGGTATAGATACAATGAACACTTTTCTAAAACACACAACTGAAAGACAAGTTGAAGTACAGACTAATCTTTTAATTCATATACTTAATATCAATCTGGGCAATAGCAAAATCAGAAGCCTACATGTGCAAGTTTTTTTTTACATAACTGTAAATTGTTTCCTGTCTTATGTCTTTCATTACTTTATCATAGTTTTTGCTCTTTTGGCCAGTCTATTGCTAAATTACAGAGATTTCCTAAGAAATTTCAGTTGTTTTCTTCCCCCACCTTACACACTTTGCAGAGATTTATCACTGTATTTTAAAATAACTTAATATTCTCAGGTATCAGGTATATTGAGTTTTTTCTTACTGCCAGTTCTTGATCCTTTTTATTGTTGACCTGGCAGAGAGAAGCATGAGTCTTCTAACTGTTGCCGGGAACACAGTTACTACAGACCGCAGGCCACTCTTTTACCTGGTTCTGTGGGGATGAAGGGAAACTGCAGGAAGCATGGACCCTGAGCCAGACTGCCTAGTTCAGATTCTGACCTCATCAGTTACCAGCTGTAACTGATGACCCTTGGCAGGTGACTTAACCCTTCAGTGCCTCAGAGTCTTCATCTGTAAAATGAGGATAAAAATGGCACGTAATTCACAGGGATGTTATGGAGATAAATTAATTTTCATAAAGTAATTGGAGTTTCTGGCAGATAGAAGGCACTATATACATGACTTTTAAATTTATTTATATTTCCTTTTCAGAGTTTTTAAGTTTTTCTATCTTCAGGGCTATATCCTTTATCTAAAACTTGAATATTTGGAATACAGACCCTCTCTATAACATACCTGAGACATGACTACTCCATGTTGGGTATAGATAGATAAAACAGTTCTTCCAGGTATCTTAATATTTCATCTACAAAATGGTAATATCTCGAGTCCTGTCTGCCTCACAGGATTGCTCTGAAGATAGAACAATACAAGAAAGGAACCTGAAGAGTTGAGTGTAACCATGTTCTTAGGCACCTTGTGGACATAAGGACACACACAGACCCTTACAATGTTTCTAAGATTCTGGGAAAGTAGTGAGGGGCATTCTATAAAGTTAAATTACTCCACATTAAAATTAATCCAGAAAAGAAAATGGCCAAAGATGCAGCTCATTAAGAGGCTGAAATGAAACCACAGTGTGTATGTGATCTGTAGTATGAAGGCTGACCAAACTAAAGCACTTTTGTGTTTAATCAAAGAAATTCTGCATTAAAAGACAAACATGAAACCTAAAATCAGTGACATTTTCACTTCTGAGAATGAATCAGCCCAATTTAGGAATTCATGGTTTCTAGCAATATACCACACAATCTAAGAGCTCATTTATTACAGATAAGAACACATCTGAATCCCAGGCTTTACCAGTAGACTGTGTGGAAGGTGATGCTGTCTGGCTAAGTTGCCAAAGATTTCTTAGAATGTCTCAAATACATGAGTTTTTATGAATAAGAAACATTTCCTGTTAATTAGTATTTTAGGCTCAAGTTAAAAAAAAACTTTCTGGGCATAGAATTCTAGTGTCCTTGTCAGAAAATTATGTTTTAAAAGTACATTAAAAAAATCCACACATCATTTACATCTTTAAATAAGTCCTTTACCTGAAATGGTTCAATAAATGGTTTGAGTTAATTAAATGACATCATTTGTAATGCCCCTTAGGGATTTTATCATGGGGTCTTTAAAGAAAACTGAAGTAGGATCTCACCAAGTAACTACAGATAGAAAAATATATGTCATCTCTGGTCAGCAACTGGCAAGTTTGGATGTGTGAAAAAAGTGTTAAATGCTTTCAATAATCCCTGTGAATGCCAAGATGAAACACAATCTGAAGCCAGCTGAACAGAATACAAGGGGAGACAAGAGGTCATCTGGGGAGTCCAGTCTGCACCACCGGCTGTCACTCTGAAGAGAGGTGTGCTGTGCCTTCCAAAACAGCTCACACACCCGCCTGTCCTCAGTTTAAAAGAGATGCCAACACTGTTTTTTTGAAACTAAACACATTTTAATAGAAAACAAAATACAAAATAACTCTTTTCAGAAAACAGAAATATTTAATCCTTTTCCCCACAAATTAGAAGTCACTTCATCCTCAGAGCATAGTTTTCAATGCATGTGTTCGTACTTATGATTTGTTTCACAGACTGTTCGTTAAACTGCTATCGCAAAGCAGGTGGGAGGGATGATCTCAAGAGGAAAAGACGCTGGAAAAGCCACACCTCGGAATCATTTGGAAATTCAACATTTTTTAATTCTTTCTTTTGACTTTTCACTTCTAATTATTTTCATTTCTTTACCACAATCCGACCTTTTGGGGGAGAGAATTGTTAATAGAAGTGCAGCCACAAAAAGAATCTTTCTTTCCCACCATTGCTGCAAGAGCCCAAGACTTTCTCAGTCAAATCTGCCCACCCACTTCTAGAAACATATCAGCTGGAGTGATCCAACTGTCACCCAGGAAATTTCCCTTTCTCCCAACACACTGTGCGACCAAGTTCTCTGAATTCCCTGAACCTCAAAATTCCAAGTGTCACAGCCAGTGCCAGGAGTAAAACCTGAAAGATGAGAGCAGAGAAGCCCCCTCTGCCAGTGCTAGGTCTTCTCTTCTCAATAATAATTATAATAACAATAATAAACAGTCCTGGTTCTCTGTAATCACAGAAAAGGAAAAACATTTGCCAGGATGACCCTGCCCCCTTGCCTAATTCTCACCCCCGCATTCCTACCTGGAGAGAGTCCCTTCCACTCAGTGACCCTGCGGCACTGCTCCTGGGGAGGGTGCCTGGCAAACATCCTCAGGTCAAGTGCAGCCCCAGCGAGGCAAGGGCACCTTGGCGCCAGAGATAGGGAGGGGCCACACGAGGACACAGTGGGGTCTCCGTGATTCCTATCTCACGTTTGCTCCCCGTCACCACCCTTCCTGCCCCTGTGCTTCCACACCTGGGGGCTGAGTGGAGAGTGGTGGGTTCAGGACATCGGCAGGGCAAGGGGGAACACGGGGAGTCTTTCACAGTCAGTCAGTGATTCTATCTGTCTGTCCTAAGACTTGCCGTCTGGAGCCCTTCACACGCCCCAGTCTGTCATATCAAAGATCCAAATCAATGTTCCTGACTTTCTTGTGTGATTCCGGTCACCAGCAGGAGGTTGCAAGCCATAAACTGCACGCTCAGAACATTGCTCATCTGGCCGGTATAGACGCCCACGAGCTCGCTGGACGAGCCGTCCGCGGGGGTGCTGCAGTGCGCGCTTCTGATGTCCCAGACGCGCACGGAGTTGTCCATGGACGCGGACGCGATCAGGCTGCTGTCCGGGCTGAAGGTCAGGCTGGTGATGTTGTCCGTGTGGCCCCGCAGCTCTTTGTAGAGGGTCCCGGACGCCAGGTCCCACAACTTCAGCCGCTGGTCCTCGCCCGCGGACGCCAGGTACTTACCGTTGGGGGAAAAGGCCAGGGAGAGCACAGGGCCGCGGTGGCCCGTGAAGAGCCTCACCGAGTTCCCCTGCTGGGTGCTCCACAGCCGCACCGTCTTGTCGGTTGAGCCCGTGGCTAAGTAGTTTGAATTGGGGTGGAACTTGACGCAGTCCACGTCTGCCAGGTGCCCGGCGTAGATTCGCAGTGGGTACGTCCGATCAAACGACCAGAGCCGGGCCGTGCGGTCGTGGGACCCGCTGGCAAAGTACAGGCTGTGCGGGCTGATGTCCAGGTCCCACACGGGATAGGCGTGGCCCTGGTACCGCACGGTGTTGGTGAAGCTGCCCAGGTCCCAGTACCTGATGGACATGTCTTCGGAGCAGGACAGCAGCCCCGAGCTGTCCGCAAGGAACCTGGTGCTGTACACTGGCCCGCAGTGTCCCCGCAGGACCTTCATCTCTGTGCCCGCGTTGTCATCCTCGTCATCCTGGGGGTCATGGGGACACACAGGATAAGAGTTTAGCGGTCTGCCATGGAGAACAAAATGTCCAGAAACAGAGAGACCTGCTTGGGAAACAGCATCTACCCAGTACCTGACTCTATCCTTCAGGGTGACCCCAGGAGAGCACCTTGTAATTGTGTAACTGAATAAAAAGTCTCCTACAACTTATAGATTTGCTTTCTTTAAATTCACCTTGCAGCTAACACTCTAGCAGGGCTACTACTGCAGAGTAATGACCGTGGACCTTACTCTTACGCTGAGCACACACTTCAAAATTCAGAAGTCCATCAGTAGAAAAAATTTATTTTTGATGTTATGTTCTTGGATTCTTTTATTCTACGGGCATGTCTTCACCTGTCAGTCTCGGCTGCTTTGCAGGCCACAGTGCTCCCT
Organism: Muntiacus reevesi; assembly: GCF_963930625.1. NCBI lineage: Eukaryota > Metazoa > Chordata > Mammalia > Artiodactyla > Cervidae > Muntiacus > Muntiacus reevesi. Next base: position 92,006,250 of record NC_089250.1, read on the forward strand.
GTTTCTAGTCCGTTGAGAAAAATCACCCCACACCTGGGGTCAGTGATGGAGGCAGATGTGGTTTCACTTCAAGATGTATACAGAACCGCTGTGGGAGTTTAGCCAAAAATAAAACCTGGATACATCACAGAAATAACCGTGGGCCAGGCAAGTGCAGTCATCGGTAACTTACACCCATGCTCTGTAACCAGACATGAATGGCTGGTACCCAAAAAGAAAGAACAGTTTTGAAACCGTGACTTTCTGCATCGGTTCAAATATTTTCCCAAAGTAAAAAAGGAGGCAAGGATTCAGAATTCCTCTCAGAGTCAAGTGACTCTTGTGATTCCTGGAAATAAACCCCTATGTGTGGGGATAAGAAAGACAACTCCTGGCAAAAGGGGCAGGGGTGGGGGGTGAGGCCCCCTGCCGCACACCCAAGCATATTCTCTGGGTTCAAATCTACTTTCCTTTTGTTCTCGCAGACAAGCTCCTTATAACTGCAAATATCTCAATCCTGGAATTCATAAAGTCAAATGAGCTTCAGTTTTACACTGGAAGAATAGGGAGTTAAGATGAAGCTTCCTGAACCAAATGGGCCTTGCTGGCTGAGAAATAAATACCTTTGTGAGCCTTTGTATAGAAAAAGGCCACCCTTTTAATTTCCATTTGAAAACTATTAAATTAAAAATAGAATGAATGCCTCCAACGTATACATTTTTGAGAAGAGTTAAGAGAAAATAAACATTGATGTTCATGGATATTCAAAATGGCTATTCCGGATAATCAACATTGAAAATACATAAGCATTTGGGAGCTTAAGGTTCTACTGAGTATTACCAAGAATATTAGTAATTTTCCTTTCCAAAGAGGTTACAGTAACACTTTGGGAGACAGGCGACCTTCTCAGGGGCCCCACGACTATCCCGAGCCTGTGCAAAGTGCCTGCTGACTCTATAAACCAAGAAACAGAGAAACCAGAACAGTCCTGCAGGCTAGCCCTATCAACTCCCTGCCAGGACCACAGCTTAAAATAGTTTGGCCACATTTTCTTCTGTGGCTGAGGCAGCCCCACAATGGCCTCAGTGCAGCTGAGCTGAAACCCTGAACAAGCAATGGGTCACCCATGCCTGACCATATAGACCCCTCCCATGCTATCAGGACAACACCCCAAATGTTCTCCAACTGTCTAACCACCCCTCCCACAGTAAATTCTACCCCAGATGCATCCCAAATGGGAATTTTTAATTTGTAAAGTACATTCACGTAATAATGAACTGTATTATATACATTATAAGATATGCTTAAAATAGAAATTTTAAAAGAATAAGAAAAATAAGTATAAAGGCTCTTTGACTACTACAGTCTGCTGACCCTGCCTTAGACCAAGGAGCCCCCAGCGCCCTAGCTACAATGCAGTCAGTCCTCGGTCAGCATGCCTTGGGATCTGAACAAGCCTTGGGTTGTTCTCCAATCAGCCACCAACGGAGCTGAAAGAAATTAAATATGGCTGGGCTTGGGAGTGGGTAAGATCTGGAAGCAGGTGAGACACTGCTACTGTGTGAGCAGAGAGCAGCCTGATCGAGGAGAGCAAAGGTGGCTGGTGGCCAGTGCAAATGGACATGTGCGCTATGTGTAAATACACAACGGTTTCTAAGGCTTAGGACAAAAAGGCAGAATGTAACAGATTTCATTAAAACTTTGAAAATACTGCTTACATGCAGAATGATGATATTTTGACTATAATGAATTGAAAATACATTATTAAAATTAACATCAACTACCTCTTCTTACCTTTTCAATGTGCTGACTAGAAAAACTTGAATTGCACACATGGCTCACACTGTATCCCACTGGCTAGCACAGACCTGCGACTGTCTGGTACACAGCTACAGAACTGAGCGTTACCGACAACACTGACTTCACTTCTCAAACCTGAAGATGGCCAGGCTGGGGCAGAGTGAGCAGATGTCAATGAACTGAACACAGAGCGGCGCTGCTGGGCGGAGGCTGCAGTCCTAGCCACATGACTGGACAGGAGGGCAAGTCCTCCTTTCTGGTACCTGTGGTTTTATCATGCTGCACAAACATTAACAACGTGCAGCTGCCGATCGACAAGCTCTCTCCGTCGTCCAGTACAGCGCAAAGTGGGAGGGCAGGCCTGCTTTCCACTCCACATGCCTCCACCAGGAGGAGGCTGCTGCCACCGCGGTGACAGGAGCAGCAGCGTTGCGCCAGCAAACAGATTCCCAAGGCTAATCAAAATTCTCTTCCAGTGGAAATGGCAGAAGCTGAGGCCAGTGCTGTAAATCCAGCTGAATTGGGGGTAATTTTATGCTTACACAGAAGGTTTTGGTTATTGCTCTTGATTTTTTAAAAAATGAGATAAAATTCACACATAAAATTCAGTGGTAGCCAGTGGGGAATCTTAAAAATTTTTATTTTAATCTAATGTTCTTTCCACCTTTGCACCTATCTTTCTAGCTTTGCTATCTTCCTTTATATTATTTTTTAATGCCTAGACTAATCCCCAAACCAGTATCATATTAAAACTAGTAAGGACAGCAGGAATAATTTTTCTAAATAGAAAACTGAGAGTAGATGAGGGCAGTATCCCTCACGGCATGTGAAGAGCCCCCAAGAAGCTAGAACTGTCCCCAGTGAAGAGAAACTTGATAATTCAAATATGTGTACAATGAAAAATATTCTGGAGGGCACTACAGATTCTAGAAATCAAAGTTCGTGCATCAGAATTTAGATTCTTTATTCATCATAACAAACTCCTCTAATTTTCCTCTTTCAACTTCAAGAAGCAAAGACTCAAAGGCCATACTAACTGGAAAATGACTCAGAAAACAGGAATGGGTAAAAAAGGCTGACTTTGTACATCCAATATTCTTGACATCCTTACCAGCAACTGGAAATTAACTTGAGTAACTTTTTTTTTTTTTTTTCAAATCCTTAACCTTTCAACCTAGTGCAAAGAATTTTCCATCCATGGTAAGTTGAGTCTGAGCTACCTGAATTCCAACAGTGATATGAAAAAGGTATTCTCCCTGCAAATTCTGAGGCACCACTCTCAGAGAAGGTGAACTCTGTGATGTTCCATGTCTATTTCCCTTTGCCCTCACTTTCTCTGAGCCAGCGCTTCTCAGTGACCTGAAACTCAGGCCATTGGGCCGGCCCTTTTCAATGACCACCCCCAATCAAAGCAAACAAGATCATTATGCTGACTGCTGGATGAACACAGGACACCCTGGGTGAAGTCAGAGGACTGCACTGCTGTGAAAGGCCAAGGGCACCCGGGGGTTGGGGGGGGAAGAGAAACAGCATCCTAGTTTACTCTTAGGAAATGGCAATATACCTTTTGACCCAGTAATCCTACTTCTGATTGCTTATATATGCACACATGCACACTCACACACATAGCTAAAAGTCTTTAGGCTCAGCAATGATATCCACATTTCAGGAAGTAATACATACATACTGACCATTCATTAATGATGTTCAGCTCACGTTAACATTTTCCTCCTGGCCAAGATTGGCCATTAGCAGGAATTCACTGGTTACAGGTTACCAGGCATTAGTCTGGCATTAGTTATATGATGAAGAATATAATGAAGTCCATTTGCGATAAGATCTGTCATGCTTGGTAAGAATACTCGAAGCACATTAGTAAGGCAGGTGCAGGGAAGAAAAACCAATATACCTACCTCCTCCTCTAGGATATCACAAGCCAAGTGGATGCGGGACACGTCTACTTGATGGGGTTCTGACTTTAACTTTTTGGAGCGCAGACTCCACAGTTTTATACAGGAGTTGTCGAAGCCTGCCGCGAGCAGCTTGCTATCCGGGGAGACCTCTGCAGTGTTCAGCAGCTGCTCTGTATTGTAGAAGGCGTAGAAGCAGATGGTGGTGAGTGAGGGGGGGCCGTCCTTGACGCGCTTGATGCTCTCCTGCAGGAGCTCCAGCGCGGCCTCATTCTGCAGGATGGGTGCCGGCACGTCGGCGGGCTCCAGGCCACCACCCTCGCCGCGGGAAGAGCCCCCGCTGGCGTAGAGCTGGTAGTCCGTCCTCTTGGCGGGCTGCACGTCCAGGTGGATGTGCCAGGCGAGGACCCTGCACAGCGCGGTGTTGTTGTCACTCTGGAGGTAGCGGAGAAGGTAGTTGTAGCTGTCTTCCTGCAGACGAACCACGTACTTGTTGTCCAGGAAGGCTCGCAGCCGGAAGTTAGACAGGATGTCCTGGATGGTCTGTGTGGTCTGCAGCTGCTCGATGACATCCTTCTGGCTGGCGTTCTGCAGAAACATTCCATGGAAGCGACTGTAAAAGCTTTCCACTGTGCTCTTCGGACTGTTCTGGACCAGGTTGAGATGGAGGTAGACAAAGAGAGGGTAGAGGAGAGGCATCACTTCGTGGCTGTGCTGGGAGTCAGAATCTGTAAGGAAAAAGAAGTGAAGCCTTTACAACCAGCATGGTCTCCTGTGGAGCGCACAGTCCCCTTCTGGCCAGGATCCTACTTCCTGAGGCTCTGGATTCAAGTATAAGCCCAACACAAAGTTCTGGAAACTTGTAGCCGAAGCCTTTGGACCAAGGAAGGAAGATCATAGACCCAGAAGGCCAGCAAGTCTGGAATCTGATGCCCAACAGTGTGCCTCTTTTTACACACATGCAAAGGAGCTTGCATCCAGGCCTTTGGGTAAGCACTTTCCTCGAAGTATTAGCGTTGCTCAAATTGGGATCTCAAACCTCGGAGAGACCTTACATGGATTCTGGGGATATCTGAGTTCTTCACAGAAACTTTAACTTGACAATTTAACAAGAAAACACAGATAAATTCAGGGTTATCTGGATGGCCTTCAGCAAGTACTGGCATACAGTTTTAGTGCTTTCATCTCCTGCAGTAACATTGCAGCTCTGAGTTTAGTGGGCTCACGGACATGTACAATTCCCTAGCTGGCATGTCCCAGCGCTAAGACGAACGACACTATTCATCCTTACGTGTCTCATATCTCTCAGTGTACTCATTTTGATTTTGCTGATTAAAAAGGACAACTTCTCTTTGCAGTGATAATTTATAAGAGGAACATTTTCCTGTCATTAAAACTAAACCATTTACCAATGTGAGACTTAAACAACATGAAACCACATGACAAAGAATGTTCAAGTAAGTGTATACTTTGGTCACAGGCTAACGAGAACAGCACAGAGATGTGTGTGTGACACCTAAGTGAGGGAAGGCAGAGAGCTGGGACAGGGCAAAGGTCCCACGGCCACGTGCACAGAAGCAATGGCCAGCAAGGAGGGACGCCAGTGCACCAGCGCCTCGGGGGAGCCAGGGAACACCAGCCCCTGGTCTGTGTGGCGCAGTGAGCTATTTATGGCAAAATCCATCTGTCACATTCACTGGCTAATCTGAACTTTAGTTTTTGTGATTTTGCTTGTACTTTATTTGTAAATGAGTTTAGGTTCAAACAAAATAAAGGAAGCTTAAAAGTTTCATGTCTAGGGTAATGTCTGTATGTACCTAAGTAAATTAATATAAAAATGCTTTAAGTTAGCACTTATACAACATTCTGCTAGCATTTTCCTTTTTTATTCCATGAAAAGGAATCCATACCTGTCTCAAGATTCAGGAATACTGAATTAGGGCACTTATCTCTCTAGTCGGAAGGGAGATGATTCCAGCATGCTACCTCTGCTTAATGCTCTATTTCATCTTACCACAGGTGAATTAACTGCACAGTATGTGCATTTAAGGATAAACATGCCCCCACTCAAATGCATTCTTAGAAGATGAACTTCAATTACAGCGATCTCACATTGAATTGGGGCTGCTGCTCAGCTGCTTCAGGCTCCTGCCTCTGAGCTGACAGGCGCAGGGTGCTCTGGTGCTGGCTGCGTGACTGAGCCTGACTGCCGAGGGGAAGCTGCGCTGCTGCTCCACAGCGGGGGAGAAGAGAGCATGTCCACGACATAGGAGGTCGAGTACAGCTCCTCAGTGCGACCACCCCTGAGGGGACGGTGGATAAAACAAACGCAGCAATCCAACCAAGGCAGGACCACGTAAAGAACCAGGACCAGCTGAGGTGCTAGCTAAAGGTAAAAGCAATACTGAATAGGGAGTAGAGGGTAGTTAAGGACGAGCTATGACCATGGGACCAGTTTCAGACCCCAGAACTGTAACTATCATGAGTACTCCTCCTCATTTTATTGTGAACATGTTGGTGTGAGTATCTGTACATAAGCAAATATCTTTGTTTTCTTTCTTTTCTTATCCTCTACCACAGAGTATAAGTTACGCTGACTTTGCATCATAGTATTTACTCCTCTTGTTGGCTGGGCCACATGGCATGCAGGGTCTTAGTTCCCTGAGCAGGGACTGAACGCACGACCCCTGCAGTGGCAGCACAGAGTCCTGACCAATGGACCACTACGGTAGTCCCTATATCACAGCACTCAAACCACAGGATTTCAACAAGAGCAAACACTACCTGTGGGCTTTGTTTCTTCTTCTGAGAAAGTGATTAGGAAATTTTTGGCTGTTGTTGTTCAGTTGCTAAGTCGTGTCTGACTCTATGTGACCCCCACGGACTGCCAGACTTCCCTGCCCTTCACTCTCTCCCAGAGTTGGCTCAAATTCAAGTCCATTGAGTCAACAATGCAATCTAATCATCTCATCCTCTGCCGCCCCCTTCTCCTATTGCCTTCAATCTTTCCCAGCATCAGGGTCTTTTCCAATTAGTTGGCTACTCGCACCAAGAGGCCAAATATAGCTGTACCGAGCGTTAGGCAGAATTATGACCTTGTTAATCATCTTTATCTGGAGGTTAATTATGCTTTAAGAAGATGGGTATGGGTGCCAAGTTCATAGTGGGTGAACTTGTGATGGTTAATTTTATGTGTCAATGAGGCTAGGACACAGTGCTTAGATATTGGGTCAAACATCCTAGATGTTTTCGTGAAGGAAATTTTTTAGATGAGATGAACATTTAAACCAGTAGACTAAGCAGAAAGGGTTCCCCTCCATATGTGGGTGGGGCTCATCCAATCAGCTGAAGGTCTATGGGCACAAAGAAGAGAGGAGGGAACTCTGCCAGCAGACTGCTTTTGGACATGAACTGTGACTCCCCTGGGTCCCGGTCTGCAGGCCAGCCCTGAAGATTTTGGACTTGTCAGTCTCTGCAATCACGTGTGTCAGCTCCTTAAGATAAACCTCTTTATATATACATTCCATTCTGTTGGTTCTGTTTCTCTGGAGAACCCTAAATAGATTTTGGTATTTCTTTGAATACTATAATTCTTTAGAAGACCTCCGGAAAATTTCAACCTCAAAATACTAACAAAAAGATTCAATTTTATGAATTAGACATCCAATATATTCTATTGGGGTGAAGGGCTGTTTTCAACTCCTTACAATCTTAAGTTTCAGGCTTATTTTTTAAAATGAGAGGTATTTTAATTTACTAAGCTCAGGATTAAAAAAAAAACACTAGCCATCTAGAAATAAGGATGCAGTACTTTAAAACTTAACTGATATTCACTGCTGTTTCAGTTCATAGTTTCAAAAGCTGTTTAATTATTCCCTCTTGTCTGAAAAGAACAGTATATTAGGTGTAAAAATACCCATCAACACATCTGGAACAAGGTGAGATTAACTTGAAGTTTTAGCTCAATTTTAATCTTGCTCCCTTGCAATGACAATATACAGCTCATGTTTTACTGAAAGGACACTAAGTCAAACACACACCGGTCCTCATCCCCTGGCCTTTGTCCGCAGGGCTCAGTCTTCAGACACAACCCAACCCCTTCCTCTGTCTGTAGGCAGACCCTTCCCATCCATGCCTGTGGGCTCCTCTTCCTCCCTGGCTCTTCAAAGGCTCACCTCACTTTAAGGAACTAACACTGCGTGTGTGCCTTCAATAAGCCAGGTACTTACACCCAAACTGTATCTAAGAGTCCCAAGTATCCCCAGGTTCAGATCCTGAGTGACTGACCGCAGTCGATGCTCTTCCTACTGTGTGCCCTGGAGAAAAGGCCCTCAACAGGTGAGCTCACAGAACCTCTCACGCTATAGCTTCGAGAGGAGAAATATGTTGCAGGAGCCACAGCCTTAGTACTCACTTTCTCCATTATCTCCTTTAGGAGTTCCATCTCCTAGCCTTTAATTTGTCGTTTCCCGCAGCTGATGCTGAGTTCTGTACCTTACATGCTATGCATCATCCTAACCATGTAAACCTGACTTACCCCTGCTCAGTAAAGCCCGTCATTCTCAGCTCTCCCTCTGTTACTCCTGGATATCCCACCTTGACGACGAACTATGGACTCAAGACACCGCTTTCCACTTCTGTAGCCCTGTTTCCCTCCTCAGGGCCTCTGTGGACTGGAGCTGGCCTCCATCGCCCCTTAACACACACTCTGTCCACTGCTCCCATACCCACAGTCACACCCAGACTGGTCTCCATCATGCAGGATGAAGGTCACAATTCTCAGCCTTTCTCCATTCTGTCTTTCTCTCCAATCTGAATGCCCATTTTCAACAAAGGGCTCCTTCAAGGTTCCTGAAAACATAATCATCACCTCTGCCCCTGTTCATGTCTCTGCACAGAGCCCGAATCCTTCTACTTCTCTTCCACAGATGTCTGAACTCCAAGTGCTAATGTAAAGCCCACCCTCCTCAAGAAAGCCGTCTCTAAGTGCCACACCCCCACCTTTCCCCCTTTACTTCAAATGCGGACTCAATACCTGGCGGCTGATTCCACACTGGTCCATGAGAACACTTCCCTACTGTCACATCTCATGCAAAAACGGTGACGTTCAGCCTTCTTACTTAGCGTTAACCTCAATTCAGATTAATGACTATATGTTATACTTCCATCTTGGGGCTCAGGAGATAACTATTCATTTGATTTGGCTGACTACTCTTCAGAGACCTGATGGTAGAGAAAAATGTTCCAGGAAGAAACATTCTATAAGGAAAAACCATTTTTATTCTCCCTCTCAAGATAGCCTGTGACCAAGGACTGAAGAATCAAATTATAGACAAATAGGCAACTTTCTCAGTTGTGAAACAAGATGAGAAATTACACAGAAAAAGGTTAATAGAGATTATCTCAGCAACAGATTTGGAGCTTCCCAAGTTGTCTGGCTCCTTCATCAGAGGGCAGGCCCCCCACCAACACACTCTACTGTTACCCCTAGCCCCAGTGCAATCAATGCCTCATGTACATACAGTCTGAAAGGATAAAAGAGAAGGGCTAAATGAGGCCAGGCAACTCTTTCTAAACCACCTTCATCACTAGATTGATGAGAGAAATCTATTAAGGGGAAATCATAGCTGTGTTTTAAAAACCAAGTGAAATCATTTTCTAAAAACAGATTTTAAAAAATTTAAAAATTGCTTAAAGTCTCAAAAACCAATGCCAATAGTTAAAAATATCTCATCTCCAAGTTCTTGCTTACCTCTGATTGAAATTCTTTTTATAAATCCAATTTTTCTTTTTTTATCTTTAGCTGACACAGAAAGCAACTGATCACTGTTCTGAGATATTTAACATTCATATGATATAATGATCTTACTGGAGTTTCTTTCCAGTTTAAACATAATAGACTCTTTTTATTAAACTGTTAATCTTCACAATTTTTTAATTTCTGTAACAATTTAACAGACTATTCTCTACTTATGAATCCCATAACTCAACATCTGTGAAACTGGTAAGATAACCCTCTCTAGGGTTTTATTTTGTAACCTTTATCTCCTGTAACATTGTGGTCATTTTGCCCAACTAGAGAATGCAGGAAATGTGGATTCTTTGCTTTAAAACACTAGCCGCTATGCGGGTGAAGTAAAATTAGAACTCTGTGTGTAATCAGGTATATTATTTTTGGTTTATATACTGATTGCTTACTAAAATTATTAACTCAAGGACTGTTCAAATAAGGAAAGAAAAATAGGACAACTTCAAAGTATCTGAACTATAATTTTCTACTAATCGATATGTGGCGAATTACTCTCCATCTGTTGAGGACAGAGAAAGTTTTGTATTTCTTGCACCTCAAGGTGTTTTGTGTAAGGAAAGTACTCAACAAAAGACTCTGATTAAGAACCAGAATTAACGTAGTCACTTTTATTGCAATCATCTTTCCAACATTAAAATTATAATCAGCCATCTTAGGACTAGTCAAAATCCCTTGGTTTTGCCTTTGAATAGCCTCGTTCACTCCATGTATGAGGAACTACACGCACCAGGCAGGCTACATGACTGCATTTTTAAAAGTGAATTATGAAACCTCATTATAATTCATATCTACTGGTTCTGTATTTCCACGGTTATTACACCACCCACAAACTGCTCTAAATTACAACTTTTAATTTTTTGTGTTGCTGATTCATGAGTATGATAACTCTCTTGCACTTTTGGAAACAAGGGAAAAAGGCCATTTTGAGATGTACTGTCTTACTGGCAGTGATAGCAACGTCCATTTCACATCCGCTGCATGTAAGGAGGCATCCTTACAGGGCTGACTGAGCCTCCACTTATTCAGCACAAGTTACAGTCACTATGCTGATGGCCATGGACTAATGAATAGCATGCTCAGAGCCCTTTAGCCTCCTGATTTCACTCTCTCAGGAGTTCCAACAAACTATAAGTTTGAATACAAGACTTGTGTTCAACTACCTTTGGATCCTTGGCACCTAAACCACAGCTGGAACATAGCAGGTTCTGAGGGAAATGTGCATCATCCCTTTTTAACAAGAAAAGGGTGCTGGCGCTGAGTACTTACCGGTGAGAAAATTCCGCAGCCGTCCGAACTGTACTTCATACTGCTGGGGCTCTGCCTGGCAAGGGGCAGCGGACACTATGTTGGCACAACCAGATTCTGACTGGACTACAGAGGAAGAGACACACAAGATGCGGACAGAAAGACAATCATTAGCCTAAAATGTGGCGGGATGGGTGGCAGCTGGTGTTGAGGGGCGTCAGTAGCACTGGGCATCTCAGGACACTTTCAAAGGACGCTGGGCTTCTGGTTAAGTATGACTGACACATCTACCCACCCAGCAGAGGAATGAAAGGTATAAAGCACAGGATACACAAGCCGGATGAGAGGAGAGGTGCAGAGACTCATGAGAGGCTCCTTGGGACGCATCTGAGCCCAGGACCTGGTACTGCACCATCACGTGCCCTGGGATGGGTCTACCTTCAACCTCGGTGCTGGGCATTCGGGGGCCCTTTCACTCTGGAGATTCACACCTTGCAATTCTGAGACATTCTCGAGTCATTTTATTGACACTCTCTTGTGTTCTCTTGCCGTGACTCCTACAATTTCTAGATAGACCTACTGAACTGATCCTTTAACCTCTCCCAGATTCCATTTTTTTATCTTTCTGCTCTACTCTCTGGGAGGCTTTCTCAACTTTCAACTCTTCTAATGATTTTTCAGTTGTACTGTCATGTAAATACACATATATACATAAATAAGTGGTTCTGAACTGTGGTGTTGGAGAAGACTCTTGAGAGTCCCTTGGACTGCAAGGAGATCAAATCAGTCAATCCTAAAGGAAATCAAACTGTGAATATTCACTGGAAGCTCCAATGCTTTGGCCACTCGATGCGAAGAGCAGACTCATTAAAAAAGAACCCTGATGCTGGGAAAGACTGAAGGCAGGAGAAGGGGACGACAGACATGAGTTTGAGCAAGCTCCGGGAGTTGGTGATGGACGGAGAAGCCTGGCGTGCTGCAGTCTGTGAGGTCACAAAGAGTTGGACATGACTGAGCAACTGAATAACAACACAAATATTTGAACATTCTTTTTTCTCTCAAAATAGCATTCTCTTGTTTCAAGATTATCAGTGATGGTATTTCTGAGGTTTTTCTTCTTTCTGCTGTTTGTTTTCTCCAAGATGCTTCTCATCATTTCTTTTCACTTCCATTTTTCATGTGAAGTAGATCAGTTTCTTTCAAGGTCTGAACCAACAGTCCCTAGTTTTCTGAAAGTCAGCATCACAGAGCTGATAAGAACTCTGGGCGTGGGCTTATCAGCCAAGAGGACCCGGGTGGCATCTCCTGGTGATGTCTTCAGGTCTCTTCTGTTGGGCAGGGCGGATCCACCAGGGACAAGCGATAGTTAATCACCTTCCTGGTCAGCAGATGCTTGGCTGCCAAAGTTCTCGGTAATGGGAGGAGGAAGAAGGCTGGAATATTCAGGATGTAAACATACACTTCATCACCATTTTGTGAGTTCATGCTTTCCAAAAAGAAAAGCAAAGTTCTCCTACCCTCGTTGCTGGGAGTGTGAACCTCAGGACTGGAAAAAGGTGGCTGGGGGCTGAGGAGCCATCTTTGGCAATAATCCGGATAAAACACTGACACACGTGTAATTAAGCATGGAGGTAATTAATGCAGCAGGGCTGTAGAGCCATGACATACAACACACAGAGATGGGGAGATGGGTGAGAATAATCAGTGTCCCCTCTGATACTCAAAGAGACTTGATGGAAGGCTGCACATGTAGGAACAGCCTCCTCCTGCTGCCCCTCCATGAGGAAGCCAGTCTCGAGTCCTGTCACGAGTCCTCCCTGCACTCTTCTGATGGCTGCCTTTCAGCTCACGCTGTCCTTACTTCAGACTGGCTCATACCGGAGGCTTCTGAGTAGCTCCCCTGGTTCTCATCTGTCCCTTCCTTGGTTAACACGGACACTAGAGTCATCTTCCAAAAATCCACACTTGGTACCTTGGATGCTCCCCTTCAACTCTCCCCCTGATAAGCTCCTAATGGTTCTTTGGAAACTCAGCTCATTCTTTCTATGATTTACTGACCCCTGACTATATGCTGGGAACCACCAGACCTTCTGGGAAGCCCTCTTGACCTGCAGATCTACCTGTAAAGAGTATGTTCTTTGTTTGCATGGAGGCTGAGCATGCCCCTCACAGGACTCACTATGCCGCTCTCCCACGAGTGCTGATTTATCTGCCTCATTTCCCGACTGTAATGTGAAGCACCTCAGAAGCCAGGATTAAGTCTCAGCTCTCTCTAGAACTTCTCAGCACCTGGCCACCGGCAGGCCTTCAAGATCGTCTGCTGAATGCAGACATAATTATTCAGATTACTCAATTAAATTATTCAGGATAAAATTTTATGGTAATCACATTTCATGCTTCTCACTTTTCCTGGCAGTTTTCTAGAAATAGCAGGCCCTCTCCTGATATGCCATCATATCTAAATCAAGACAACTGAGAACACAAATTTAACAGTTTGGTTTAACAGTAGGTTGCCCTACTATCAGCAACAGCACAGGTTCCAATGAACACAAGGCAGCAGGAGCTTACCAAAGACTGTGATGCCAAGCTTAGAAGGAGTTACTCATGTCCGGGACCCTGGCCATCTTACTAGAAACAGTACAGCATTCATTAATCTATTCCAAGTCCATCACCTGGCCCCGCCCTTGTCAGGGGAACCCAGGTGAGTCTGAAGAGGAGGGAGAGTGAGTGAGCCTGACATGGAAGATAAGGAGGCAGATGCCTGCTGGGCTTCTTATGAGGAGCCAGTGCTGAGCTAGAGAACACACTGTAATCTCAAGCTTCACCCTTGGCCATTTAAAGATGCTTATAACCAATCTAAAAGTACTGCAGGAAAAATTTCTCAAAATTTTTTCTAAAAAATCCAAATCCAATTTCAAAACAATTTCAAACAACAAAAGCAGAAACACATTCTAAGCCTCAGGAATATGCGTATGATGCCAACACTTCCAACCACTTCCCAAAGGACTCATTCTGGAGAACCTGGCCTTCCATGAGTGAGGCCCAGGTGAGATGGGAGGGGCCCATGCAAGAGGGAAGAGACGACCCTGCCCCCGTTCAGGGAAGGAGAAAGTCGCACACAACATCAGGTACAGCTCAAAGGCCCTGGGATTCCAAGGCAGGACGTGTCATGATGGGTTTTCAAAGAGGCACTTGGGCCAGCTGCTGCCTCTGAGAGAAGGGCAAGGTACCTGCGAGGCTGGCAGCCATTTCCTCGGTGCTCTGCGACAGCCGCAGGCCTTGCTTCAGTGGGCCGTCCGCATCCCCGTACTGCCGGCGTTTGAGGTAGCAGGACACGGCCATCTGGATCTGCTCGGTGCGGACCCGTTTCATGACCTGTGGGGGAGTCACATGGACAGCTGGATGTCATGACGGGTAGGGGCCACCTGGCCGACTGGAGAGCCTCAGTGACCAACTTCACCCTCTCTCCCACCTGATCTACTGTCCCAATGACCACCTGGCCAACTTCAATCATGGAAAATGAGAATAGCTTAAATATTAGGTTGGTACAAATGTAAATGTAGCTTTTGTGTTGTTAAATTTGCTGTTTGATACTGGAATACATTTTTAAATAAACGTAGTTATGTTAAATTAACGTTTTAACGACATTTCTCACCTTATGTTTTTTTGCTAATGACTTATTACTTGCTGTTTATTTTATATTTATTTTAGACTATGGAAATGAGGCTCGACAAAATGCAAATCTGAACAATTTTCTTATTTGAGTTCAAAATGGGTCATAAAGCAGTGGAGACAACTTGTGCCATCAACAACGCATTTGGCCTAGGAACTGCTAATGATCAATTAGCTAATGTGGTGGTTCAAGAAGTTCTGCAAAGGAGACAAGAGCCTTGAAGATGAGGAGAGTAGTGGCTGGCCATCAGAAGTTGACAGTGACCAACTGAGAGCAATCACTGAAGCTGATCCTCTTACGACTACACAAGAAGCTGCTGAAGAACGCAACATCGACCATTCTACAGTCATTCGGCATCTGAAGCCAGTTGGAAAGGTGAAAAAACTTGGTAAGTGGGTGCCTCAGGAGCTAACCAACAACAACAAAAAAAATCATTTCCAAGTATTGTCTTCTCAATATACACAACAATATACCTTTTCTCAATCAGATTGTGATGTGCGACAAAAATATATAACAACTAGCGATGGCCAGCTCAGTGACTAGACTGAGCAGCAGCTCCAAAGCACTTCCAAAAGCCAAACATGCACCAAAAAAAGGTCACAGTTACTGTTTAGTGGTTTGCTGCCTGCCTGATCCACTACAGCGTTCTGAATCCCAGTGAAACCATTACATCTGGTAAGTATGCTCAGGAAATCGATGAGATACACTGAAAACTGCAATGCCTGCAGCCAACAATGGTCAACAGAAAGGGCCCAATTCTTCTCCATGACAACACCTGACTGCACATTACACAACCAACGCTTCAAAAGTTGAATGAATTGGACTACAAAGTTTTGCCTCATCTGCCACATTCTCCTGACCTCTCGTCAACCAACTACCACTTCTTCAAGCATCTGACAACTTTTTGCAGGGAAAGTGTTTCCACAACCAGCAGAAGGCAGAACCTGCTTTCCAAGAGTTTGTCAAATCCCAAAGTGTGCATTTTTATGCTACAGGAATAAACTTATTTCTTGTTGGCAAAAATGTGTTGATTGTAACATCTCCTATTTTCTCCCATTTTGATTAATAAAGATGTGTCTGAACCTAGTTATAATGATTTAAAATTCACGGTCCAAAACCGCAATTACTTTTGCACCAACCTAACACTAAAGCCCCACAGGGAGAACGGTTACATGTATATACACGGCTGTTCGCGTGAGTCCCTTTGCTGTTGACCTGAAACTCACAGCATTGTTCATCGGCTGTACCCCAGTACAAAACAGGTAAAAAACAGAAGCCCCACAGACTCCCCCCTCCATTCAGATCAGTGTGTTTACACGTCAGTCACGCTGTCTGCCTCTCACTCCTGACCTTTAACACCAGGTACAGACAAGCACCCAAACAATAAGGGGACGTGTGGACGCATCAGAAAACTTCTCACCAATCCTTCTATTTGAGCCGCACAGGTTCTCACTGCGGTGACCTCCCTTGTTGCAGAGCACCAGCTCTAGGGCACATGGGCTTCAGCGGTTGTGGCTCTTGGGCTTAGGTGCCCCATGACACGTGGCTATCTCTTGGACTAGGGATTGAACCCATATTCCCTGCACTGGCATGTGGACTCTCAATGGACAAGGGACCACCAGGGAAATCCTCTCATGAATTCTTTTAAGGGAGAAAATGCAGGGGTAATATTCAAACTAATTTGAGGTGGTAATTCAAGCTAGTTTGAAAGTTCCCCTTCAAAAGGACTGTTTTCCTTGATTGCTAAATTTATGATCAAGAATGACAGAAACTCCTTGGACTTCCCTAGTAGTCCAGTGGTTAAGACTATGTGCTCCCAATGCAGGGGGCCCAGGTTTAACTCCTGGTCAGGGAAACTAGGGGCTTCCCTGGTGGCTCAGATGGTAAAGAATATACCTGCAATGCAGGAGACCCAGGTTTGATCCCTGGGTCAGGAAGATCCCCCAGAGAAGGGAATGGCAACCCACTCCAGTATTCTTGCCTGGAGAATACCATGGGGAGCCTGGCGAGCTACAGTCCATGGGGCCGCAAAGAGTGGGACACGATTAAGTGACTAATACTTTCACTTCAGGGAACGAGCCCACACGCCATAACTAAGACCTGGCCCTGCCAAATACACACACACACACACACAATATCAGGAACCGCTGATGCTGCTATTGGCCTCAAACACTCCTCTGCCTGGAGTAAAGAATACTGCAGTCCAGATGAACACTGACAGCTGGATGAATTTTCTAAGTTCACTCCGGTGATGTAAGAAATATTTTCTTCTTCAGAATCAAAACATGGTGTCCATTCTGGAATGCAAACAACATTATCCGTACACATATGATTGTCCCCATTAGGGTAACTTTCTCTAAATCAAGGGCTTCTAATTTTTCTGTCTGTATGTAGAAGATGTGTTTTTGATAATTTATTTGGATATGTTTAAGTTTTCAGTTTCAATTATAGGCACTGGACTTCTCTTTTGTGATTTCCTCCATTTGTTTTAAGATTTAAAATTCCTCACGTTTCAAAAATCTGTTATTCTTTAAATATTAAAAAAATTTATCCATATATAATTTTTATCCATTGGAATTTCTTTCAATAAATAACCAAATAACTATTTTATCCATATACTGCACCAAACAAGCTGTTCCAAAATCACTGACAAATAATCCTTGCAAACTGATTCATGTTAACTCTTTCAAAACATAATCTAAAGAATTTTAAAAAACATAATCTGATGATTGACTTTTCATTGCATAAAAGTCATACAACAGAACAGTAAAGCTGGAGATATGCCTATACAAAAACACATATATTTATATACAAATATAAAATGTTACAACATCATAAATGTTATCTTAAACCAAGTGTATAGAATGATTATATTATCTAGAGACAGTATCAAATATTTGTTAAAAAGGAGAGGCAGTGGGTCTGACATGGTTGAGTCAGTGATAGAATTCTTAGTCTCCAAACTCTTCCAAAGCATCCGAATTTCTCATATTTTAGCTGAAACTAAAACTTTTCCAGATTTCCTACTAATCATCTCTTATTGCCATGGGAATGCAAACTATCAATGTATGTCCCTTAGTGTCTCAAATAAGATGGGAGTTAAGAGGTTACCTGTCTGACAGGAAAAAAATGTATACAGGAAAACTGACAGAGCAGACCCTGAAATGACAAGGGAGCCCAAGGTGGGACAAGGTATATGTATGTTTAAAGAAGGGGAAAAGAGACAGCAAAGAGAAAGCAGCTAGAACAACAGTTAAAAAAAAACACACAAACACAACTGGCCCTATTGGAGATTACTAGAAACTAGTTTGTAAATACAGATTTTAATGAATTTGCCCAAGTTAGCTGCCCCAAACAGTAGTTTCTGGCTCCAAACCACCACTTATGAGGACGTTCCCTGAAGGTAGGCAGTGCACCATCTGCAAGGCCATGGATCTCAAGGGGAGGAACGCAGGCATTAAGTCTCTTTTACAGCTGCACTCAACTAAAATATCAGAAACATGAGCCAACCGACTTCCCTGGACTAGATTCCAGTGCACACATATTTTAAATGAAATAAATAATAAATGGAAAAAATTCTGCAGAGTCCCTCTTCCTTGACTGATTTCCCTAGATGCCATGTTTCTGACCCTTTTGCAACCCCACGGACTGTAGCTCAGCAGGCTCCTCTGTCTGTGGGATTTCCCAGGCAAGAATGCTGGAGAGGGTTGCCATTTCCTTCTCCAAAGCATCTTCCTTACTCAGGGATTGAACCCACGTCTCTTGCTTGGTAGGTGAATGCTTTACCATTGAGCCACCTGGGAAGCCTGATCTCCACAGTACGAACACCCATAAATGGACACATGAAGAAAAGAAAAAACAAAACAAAACGAACCCTCCTTAAAATGGACCTGTCTTTTTGAGAGACTCAGGCATGAGACCAACACTGCAATTCCCTTACCTATTTATCTTCTCCCACATTTATAAAATCTTTTAAATTTAAATTGATTTTCAATCTGATTACATCTTTGTCAAAAAATTTCAGGTTTTCTCTTAATTTTCAATGGACATAAAATATTTTAACTTTAAAGTTAAAAATACATACATACATACTTTTCTTTTCATATCACATTATTAGTATTTATGGAAACTAAAATGAGGATTCTGACCTAATATGTATCTATTTCTCATGCATTAATAGTTGTCTACTATTTAATACTTCAACAAAATTGCTACAGAAGATCAGGACAGGATCACCTTCCTGCCTCAAAGTAACACCAGGAAGAAAGAACCACAGCTGCTCTCTTAACACTTTCCCCTGCAGCCTAACCCCATCCACATATGCTCAAATGTGTGTGGTTGCAGGGGTGCTTAAAGAGGCAGCCCCAGCCCAGCACTTCATGGGCTTAGGACTACCCAATTCCATGAGATGCCAATAAAGTACCATGTGAATAGTGTGTCTCCCCTCACTCATAAGATACAAGGTGACAGCTCTGAGGATAAATGAATTCAAAACAAATCTAGGCAAACTTACCACCACTATCCTCAAATCAATTCTCTGAGTATATGGACAGCAGCTAGGTGTTTTTTTTTTTTTTTTTTAAGTGTATGTTTTCCAGTTGTAATTATGTTTAAAAACTGACAAAAATCATTCTATACTTTTGAAGTGAGATGTAAAATGCCTACTAAGTACTCACCTATCAGTTCTCTTCTTTCACTGCAGCATTCTACATGCTTGCAAAATCCATTGACAGATCATTCTAAGTAGCATCTAAAAACCTAAGTTTTTGCATTAATCATCATGATTAAATGCTTTGTGGAAATATAAATCATAGCTTAAAAATAAATGAACCAGACTATTCTTGATTCAGTCATACATGATATAATTTTAAAACTTGCAGAATACACTTGAATTAAAAGCTGTGCTCTTTCCCATGGTGTCCTAAGAAATAAATGCTACAAGAATAAGGCTCACAGCTGGGGGCTCAGGAAGCAATGTACAATCTGGGAGGGGATAGGGTGGAGCAGAAATCATACAGTCTGGCAGCCAGATGACAGAGAAATTGATCTTCTCTAACATCAGCTGAGACCTCCATAAAGACCCAGAAGTCTTTTCTTGTCAATTACTTTCTTTTCCTATAGCTTCCTACCCCCAGCCACTCCAAACCTGCACTAGTCTCCTTACCCAGCCAGTCAACATTGGCGAGCTGTTTACTAAGACTTGAGATTCCTCAAATCTTATCAAATCTAAGTCATTGTCCCCCTACTATCTTACATGGTTTCCAGGCTGCTGAACACCCACCTCCCCTGCAGGCATGTTTTCTGGTTCCCCTTTTCCATACTTTACATTCCCTGCATCACAGCACCAGAGACACAAGACTCTATGCTGTTTGTAGTCACATCACCTTTCTGAGCTCAAGACTGAAAGATTTCTCTATCTGGATGCTGCCAACATCTGAAATGCAATGTGCTCAAATTCTCTTCCTTCCATACTTCCTCCTTCTAGTTTTCCTAGCCAGCTTAATGGTGCCACCAACCACCAACAGAGACAACAACAACAACAAAAACCAAAACAAAATCAAACAAGCAAAAACTAGTGGTCATCTTCTCTTATCTCCCCCAACCTCACTTCTAAATGGCCATCATCTCCTTCTATTCCAGATAGGATTGTCTTGGAGCCACTGTGCTACTACATCCTCACTGCTGCTTTTTGACAGCACAAATCACTTCTCATCTGGACTATTCCAACACCCTCCCACCTCTAGGCCTAACTCAAACACCCTTTCGAAGGTGGTCAGAGAAAAAGACAAATCTGATTATGCTGCTCCATGCTAAACACCGTCCTCCACAACCCAGGCCAGCTGCCCTCTCCTGCCACCACTGTTGCTTAGCTGCCCCAGATGGACAGTTCCCTAGAGCAGGGCTTTTATCTTGGAAATTCACATTAAAAATAAAGTGAGGTTTGTCTAGCTCCTGCTTGGAATTCTCAACGGTTTACTTTGGGCGCGTGATTTCTCTGGATTTTTATGAACCAAGAAAGCCACGAATATTTAATTCCTGCTTCAACACTGTTTTAGGGCTCAGAAAACTTATTTCTATACAAAACTGTGTTAACGTGAAAGGGTATGGCACAATCTATAGAATGGCTACCTATATCTACGATGTCTGATTTTATAAAGAAAACTTTTCACATGTACTCCATTTACAATGTCTGCAGACAGAAGAAACCAGAATAAGGGGGATATGGTTTCCTATGTTTATCATTCTCTCTGAAACAGGATTCAAATGAAGTTTTGGAGATGCTTTAGTGACATTAAACCCTCGTGTGTGTCTCAGTGGAAAGATCACTTTTTTATTCTAGAGTGGTACTGCCCACGTGCTTCCCATCTGCCAGTACAGGAGATGCCGGTTCACTTCCTGGGTCGGGAAGATCCCTTGGAGAAAGAAATGACAACCACTTCAGTATTCCTGCCTGGGAAATCCCATGGACAGAGGAGCCTGGCGGGCTATAGTCCATGGGGTCACAAAAGACTGGGACATGACTTAAAAACTAAAACAGTACTGCCCATAGGACTTCCTGCAGTGATGGAAATGTTGTACATCTGCACTGTTCAGTGTGGCAGCCACCAGCCACAAAGGGCTATTTAGCAATTAAAATGTGACTAAAGCAACTGAAGAACTGAAGCTTTAATTAAAGCAACCACACGTGGCCAATGCTTACTGTATTGAACACAGTTCCAGAGCATGGTATTATTTTGTGAAAGTAAAGCAGCTGTGTCATAACTTAAAACTGTCAATTCACAAAGTTTTGCAAAATACTTCTGATTACTGAATTGCAAAATTTCCAAAAATTTAGTATTTTGCTTGTAAAAATGGTACTACCTTTTTCTTATTCTCAAATCCTGTAAGGTTACTAAGATACAGATACATTTAAAAACATCTTACCAGAAAGATATCTTATCTGATTGCTAAACAAAGATTTATGAATGGGAATTTTCTATAGTATTTTCTAAAGCTTGCCAATATACAACTTTCTTCAAACCATCTTCAAGTTAAAAAAAAAATGAGAAGGGAAAAGGGAATTTGTTCCAGCAGACAAGCAGAGCAGCAGTTACTTTCTGTAAAACACTCAAATAAAAACAAGCTCAAACCTAAGACAACTTTACCCTTGCAATAGGAAAATTAATAAAGAAAAATATTTGGTTAACTTAAAAAAAGGTTCCATTCCTAGATCAGGAAGATCCCCTGGAGGAGGGCATGGCAATCCATTCCAGTATTCTTGCCTGGAGAATCCTATGGACAGAAGAGCCTGGCGGGCTCTAGTCTATAAAGTCAGAAACCACTGACCAGCGAAGAGGCAGACACCACTGAAGCAACTTAGCATGCACGCAAGCATCCACTTATATCTTCAACATCTATGCCTCTCTGGTCACTTTAGCCACTCTGAATCATCAATTCCATTTTCTAGAACACATCACCTTCGCATCTATCAAATCACCTATGACACAGCACTTCTTGAACCCACACATCACTGGAAATCTCAACAAAGCCATCAATACCCATTCAGGTGGGCATACCTTTTTTACTTATCACTTATTAATACTATACTGATTGTATAAATAATCCCAAACTAGCATTGACTGAGATTGTTTCAGTCCAGAACCTTTCACAAACGGCACCTTGTTGTTGGAAAGCGTAATTATAGTGTTTGTAATAGGAGACACTTAAGCATGTGGTGACACTTTCTTTTAAGAGGGATACTTTGCCAACAAAGGTCCGTCTTGTCAAAGCTATTGTTTTTCCAGTGGTCATGCATGGATGTGAGAGTTGGACTATAAAGAAATCTGAGCGCAGAAGAACTGATGCTTTTGAACTGTGGCGTTGGCGAAGACTCTTGGAGAGTTCCTTGGACTGCAAGGAGATCCAACCAGTCCATCCTAAAGGAGCTCAGTCCTAGGTGTTCATTGGAAGGACTGATGTTGAAGCTGAAACTCCAATACTTTGGCCACCTGATGCAAAGAGCTGACTCATTGGAAAAGACCCTGATGCTGGAAAAGATTGAGGGCAGGAGGAGAAGGGGGCGACAGAGGATGAGATGGTTGGACAGTATCACCAACTCGATGGACATGGGTTTGGGTGGACTCCGGGAGCTGGTGATGGACAGGGAGGCCTGGCATGCTTCGGTTCATGGGGTCGCGAAGAGTTGGACAGAACTGAGCAACTGAACTGAACTTCAGGGGGGAGGTGGGGGGGAAATCCTGCCTTGTAGTTAGGCATATACAATACATCCATGAAGATCTTTTCAAGAGAAAAAGTTGCCTGGAATGGTCTCCAGGTTTTTTCATGCCTTCTCAAAGTGCTCTCTAAGCTTCCAGATTTGGATTAAAATGCCTGCCTCTGGTAAGCAGTCCTTTTCCTTTCAGAGTCAAAAGGCAGACACAAAGCTACCAGGACAAGTGGCTGAGCCTTCCCTTCTTTCAATTCCATATTACTACAGGTATAATCTTTCCAAAAAGCTAATCCGATGCCATCTGTGCTCAGCTTAAAAACTTTCTCCTTCCTCCACCAGTGCGGAAGATAAAAAAAAAATCCCATCTCCACCTAGTCATAGCAAGGTTACTCTGATCTGTCTTTGTTTACAAAGCAGGTGGGTACCACCCCATTGTCTAACCTTAGGGGCATTGGCCTGAGGCTCCTTCTTAATCTGGAGGAACCCCTCCCCCTCCCCTCTCCCCTAACTGGCACTCTCACCTGGTTTACCTAAGTCTCGCTCATGCTTCACAGCCCAGCTTGGCCATCTCTTACTTGAGCATGATTCCGTCTGCCCACCAAACCCAGGAACAAACTTCTATCCTGGGAATCACCACACTATTTGTTTCCTACACCACCATGACACTAATACCTAGCACTTACTGACCCATAGGGTAGGGAACATTCCTCAGATGAGAAAGTTGAGGCTCACAGAAGTCAGACAGGTGCCGTGGGGTCCACAGTGCCAGGAGGGGCGCTTGGGTCACCTGGCTGCTGGGTCTGAGCTCTTCCCCTTTATGTCTTGCTGCTCCAAGGGTTCTCTTGGGGAACAGAATAGTGAGAACTTACCACACACTTGTTGAAGGCATGATCAGAATAGTTACCACCTGAGAAGCTGCCTGTCACACAGAGGCTAGGAAGGGCTTCCAGCACTGTC
The DNA here is from genome assembly GCF_963930625.1 of Muntiacus reevesi. NCBI lineage: Eukaryota > Metazoa > Chordata > Mammalia > Artiodactyla > Cervidae > Muntiacus > Muntiacus reevesi. The sequence continues at coordinate 92,029,832 of NC_089250.1, forward strand.
CTGGGTAACGCTGTTTAACAGCACCTTCGGGGCCTCCTTCCAACTGAATCATCAAACAAACAAAAATCCATTCTCCAAAGACGTCCTTCGTAGGTATTATGAAGGATGTCTGTTTGCAGAAGTAAAACCAAAAAACTGGTTGACCGCATAGTTAAAGGAGGCCTTTACCTAATTCCCCAGTGACAGAACCAAGTATAAACTTCACACATTTAGAGGCAGAAGCATCAAAATCACTCCCTAACACACTAATCTGATTTACTGTTGATAACCAAAAACAAACAAAAAAATGCTCAAGGTAAGCCCACTTTTCAGTTTTCCAGTTTAATACAGATTCTTAAGGCAGGAAATATTTGTAATTCATAAAAAGCAAAAGTTAGCATGCTTCACATTTAATGCAAAAAACTTACGCCCACAAGGAACCTACAAATTAACAAAAAAGTAACTGTAATAGCCGATAATTAGTATTAACAGAACACATCCTATTTGTCAAGCATTTTCATATACGTTATTCCTTTTATGGGTATCCTTTAAAAAGTCCACTTTTAAGTTATCAGTCAATACCCCAGAAGAAGAAACGAATGCTCATTGAGATTATAAGTAGTTACATGGTTTCCAGAGAAGGCCGATGTAGTCATGAAGCCCATCCACTACGAGAAGCTTCCCTGAGTGTAAGGACAGGGCCCGAACTCCTCTTCTGACTTCCACCCTCAAGCAGGGCTGGGACCCAGAGCGAGTTCGGCCACCGCAGTCCCCTGCCCCCCACCCCGCAACGCTGGGTCACCTAGGAGCAAACGGTCCCCGCGCGCCCCGGGTCCCGCAGGCCGACTTTCAGCTCCAAGACCGCCACCTGCAAGGTCAGAGGTCAGAGCTAAGCCGGCCTCCGCGGGGGGCCGGCCCGGGGCGCCCCCGCCGCAGTCTGAAGGGCCGCACTTCCGCCGAGCCCAGGACGCCGGCTCCCTCACCTTCGGCTCCCCGCCCTCGCCTAGTCCAGGCGCACCGCGGCCTCGGGCTCCGCGGCGCACAGCCCGCAGCCGGCTGTCAAGGGTGCGGCCGCCTCGAGGGCGCCCTTGCAGGTGGGCATCGCCGCGCTCGGCAGCGTCCTCCCCGCCACCATGTGCCAAGTTTCATCCCGACTTTGGCCCAGAGACACTCCTCTAGCTTAAACGCCCGAGAGAGCGGGCCCGCGCGCCGGGCCTCCGGGCGGGGCCGCCGCCCGCAGCCACGCCGCCCCGCCGGCCCGCCCCGCCCCCACTGCCTAGGCCGCGCCGCCACCCGCGCCCGCGCCCGCCGCCCGCACTCACTGAACATCCCAGGCGGCTCCCGCTTCCCCCGCCGCCGCTGCCGCCGGGGTCGCCCCGCGTCCGCCTCCGTCGCCTTCGCGGCAGGCTCGCTCTCCGCAGCCGGCTCAGCCGGACCCCCGAGCCCCGAGCCCCGCCGCCCCCGCGGCGGCTCTGGGCGGCCGCCCCATGACTGACTAACGCGGAGCCGCCGCGGGCTGGGCCGGGCCGCTCGGGCCTCGACGCGCAACTGTCTCCGCCAATGGGCGCGGCGCCTCGGCGCTCGGCTGGCGATGCCTGGCGCGCGCGCCGCCCCGCCCCCGCGCTCCTTCCTCCCCGCCCAGCACCGCCCAGCCCAGCCCTGCGCGGAGGGCTTTGGGCGGAAGAAGCCAGGCCCTCACGTGGTAGCTCCGGAGTCGGTCCCGGCGTCGCTCCCGCTGTCGCTGTCAGTCCCCGCGAGGTCCCCGTCCGGGACTGACCGCCGGGAGAGCTCCCGACTCGGGGACTGCCCTCCGACCAGTCCGCTGCCCCTCACGGCGGGGCCTGTGTGAGTTCCTCACCTGGGGTGGCCTGCAGGTGAGTCACCTCCCGGTCGGCCTTCCGCCCGAATCGCGGCTCCTACCAGGTGACCACGTCCCTTCAGGTGGGCTCCCCACCGAGGCACGGCCCTCCCCGCTGGGTCGCTCCTTCGGCGGCCTCTCGTCTGGCTCCTGGCTGTTAGCTTTCTTGAGTTCCTCAGGGTTCCGGCGTGTGAACGCGCAAGGACGGACGCGGCTTTGCGGTCCTCGCGGGTTTGTGGTCCTCACCCCGGCTTTCCACGCCCGTTCGCAGAGATCGTTGCGGTCACCGGGAGCCCAAGGTTGGCAGGTCTAGGAGAGTTGTCTGGGGCGTCTTTGTAGCTAGTTCTTCAGACTCCTTTTAAATACTTTGTAGCTGTCGTGATGGTCGTGATGGCTGTCTAACACTGAATTTAACAGTTAAGTTAGTAACCTTTGGATGTATATTGGATGTTTTGACACACGGGCAGACTGACATCTTTTGACTGTTCTGGTCTCTGTAGCAGAGGAAGGGTACTTTCATTCCTTATTCCCTTGTAAAGATGCCTATTGAGAATTAGTTCTGAAGGTAGGTCTGTAGAATTTTGGACCCCTTAGATTTAAAAAATCCAGTGATCCAGCTCTCAGGAGAGCAAATTCTTTTCGTTTGAGAGTATTTAAATTAGAATCGTGAGGCTACGATTTTTTTGTTGCTATTTGTAGTGCTGTGGTCAGTTGCTTCAGTCGTGTCCGACTCTTTGCGACCCTGTGGACCGTAGCCCACCAGGTTCCTCTGTCCACGGGGTTCTCCAGGCAAGAATCCTGAATTGTGTTGCTATGCCCTTCTCCAAGGGATCTTCTGGACCCGGGGATGGACTTGCATCTCTATGTCTCCTACATTGCAGGCATATTCTTTACCCACTGAGCCACCTGGGATCTCTTTATTTCAATGTTAAGTATCATGAAAAACTTTCTCCTTTGAGGTACTGACTTGTTTACTTTTATATAATGAAAATGATTTAACCTGATATGTTTTCCATTTTTACTGTGACTTTTAGGAAACTCAAAGCTACAGTTACCTCAGTCTTACAGGATTATAAGTGGTTGGTATGTTTGTATTGCTGCTTTAGTCATCTTTTTTTTTAATTTTATTAAAAAAAATTTTTTTTAGTCATCATTTGTTTTATATTGTATTTTTCCAGCATTAATTGTATAACTGTATTCTGTAGAGTCTTTAGAAGCAGTGTATTTTGGTAAATTAATGAAGTTACTGTTGCAGCTGAAATAAGTCTTTCTATTGGGACTGGGTTTATACTTCATTTCTTTTGAACTTGGAGAAATATTACCATTTCCAAATACTGCTTATCTTTTTAAACTGTTTAATGGAGTGCATCCTAATACATACTGTACAGTATGTATGTATTAGAACATTTTTGCAGTAACAGCCTTTTCAATCTAAAGCCATGTGTGAAAATAAAGTAATTTGAGTCTTCACAAGTAATTTGAACACTTTGGGTTTTATTTTAGTGAATTCCTGCACACTGATCTCTGAGGATGTGATGTTTGCTCACAGCAGGAATACTTGTACACATGTGTGTAATCCATCTTCTGTCTGCTCTCATGTGAATTTCTTCTAGAAAACTCGTGGACTCAAGCATCTTATATATTGACTTCTGTCCAACAGTGTTTTAATTCATTGAATAATTTTTTTAAATGGAGTATAAGTTATGTAGACAATAAGGTACATAATATTCATTTTTGGTGCCTATTAACTTTGACCTTTATATAATGTTTTTTTTCCGTTGCTTTAAATTGTAGGTAAAGTGCCAAAATGGCAGCTGTTTATTCTGGCATTTCTGTGAAACTTAAAAGCAAGGGAACGTCCTGGGAAGATAAACTAAAACTAGCTCACTTTGCTTGGATTTCTCACCAGTGTCATCTTCCAAATAAAGAACAAGTAAGTTTAATGCGAAAGTTACATTTTTCCAACCTAAACTAGTGATCACTTATTAAATTGCATATTGATGTTTAGTTAAAATTTTAAAAGATTAGAGAAAAGGTTGGAGAAGGAAGCATAGTTAGAAAGTTAAAAGTAGTTTCAGTGAGAAGAAGTTAATAGATACTTCGCTAACAAACTTTTTCTGTTACAAAACCTCAGCATTTCTTTTATGTTTGGAAATATCTCTTATATTTCAAATTAGGTGGGTGTGTGCTAAGTTACTTCAGCCATGTTCAACTCTTTGTGACCCTATGGACCGTAGCCTGCCAGGCTCCTCTGTCCATGGGATTCTCCAGGCAAGAATACTGGAGTGGGTTGCCATGCCCTTCTCCAGGGGATCTTCCCGACCCAGGGATTTAACCTGCGTCTCTTATATCACCTGCATTGGCAGGCAGGTTCTTTACCACTGGTGCCACTTGGGAAGCCCCAAGTATGTGCATCAGTGAACAAATTTGGACTTGGGTTACAGGAATTAGGTTCTGAGTCTGTTGGCAGTTTCATTTATTTGTAAATCCTAAGTGATGTTCCATAAACAATTCTTATTGGTGCTTTTTAAACATGTTTGGAACTTGATGAATCAAAGGTTGGGAAGTAGAGAAGCTTTAGCATTTGTAATAACCCAAGGGAAAATAGATTATAAACCGATAGATTAGAAACAAATTAGGAACCAAGAAAGACATGGTTCTTGGTTAACATTTCTCAAACTTATCTGACTAAGAAAAACTGTTAATATAATGGAGACATCAGGATGATGAACTCATTAAATTGGATTAAATTGGTGCCTCAGCAGTAAAGAATTCACCTGCCAGTGCAGGTGATATAAGTTCACCTTATATCACACAGGAGACACAGTTTCGATGCTTGGGTCGGGAAGATCCCCTGGAGAAGGAAATGGCAACCCACTCCAGTATTCTTGCCTGGGAAATCCCATGGACAGAGGAGCCTGGTGGGCTAAAGTACGTGGGGTTGCCAAAGACATCAGACACAACTTAGTGCTAAACAACAACAATAAAGTAGTTCAAAATGTGTGAAAGATGGATTTCAGCTGTTGGAATGATGAGATCTACTCTGTACAGCACCAGCAGAACTAGTAGTTTCTAAATCTGGCTGTTGCTGCCTAAGTGTCCCCTGACAGCTGTGGCAGGCAATTTGGTCACGGTTTCCACTCTCCTTCTCGGGAGAGTGTTTTCCTCTTAGCATTTGCACTATTCATGCTGTTATTGACAGTTCTGGTGTCTTGAGCTGAGGCCTCACCACCTTTCCTTGTGTTTGTGAGTAAGGAATCATGTCACAATAATGAAAACTATCTTATGTTCAGCCCTCCTTCTAATACAGCATTTGTGAATCATTCATGGAAGATGCTGTCTTCTGAATGCAGGAAGTAGGTTTAGAGATGAAGCTGCAGGTAACTCAGGAAGCCAGGACACAAACTCTGGTCTTCTGACTCTGCGTCTTTGCTTTTGTGTGTCATTCTTTTTGTGGCCATCCTGAGCAATTGTTGTGCTTTTAACTTTTAAAATTTAGAAGTGATTAGTTAGAAGAAACTGTTTCACTTGAACCTTTTTATTGGCCCCAGGTGAAGGCAAAATTAGTTTTTTTCTTTTTTCTTTTATTTATTTATTTGGCTGTGCTGGGTCTTATTTGGGGCACACAGTATCTTTGTTGCGGTATTCAAGATCTTTTAGTTGTGGCATGTGGGATACTGTTCCCTGACCAGGGATGGAACCCAGGCCCCCTGCATTGGGAGCATGGAGTCTTAGCCACTGGACCACCAGGGAAGTCCCCAAAGTTAGCTGTTTTTTTTTTAATTGATTGTTTAGTAAACATATTTTAAGGTACCAAAACAAAATATTACCAAAGTTAAGTTTTAAAGAAAGTTCTTCCCCCTGGCAGTTGTATTTGGTTATTCATGGAATGTCCCTATAAATGCCCAGTGTTTTTCTTGATAAAGAAATTCATTTATTTTTAAGTATATTTTTTTCCAAATTCAGGTATTGCTTGATTGGGCAAGGCAGTCGCTGGTTGCATTTTATAAGAAAAAACTTGAACTGAAGGAAGACATTGTTGAAAGGCTTTGGCTCTATGTAGATAACATTCTACATAGCAGAAAACTGCAGAACCTCCTCAAGAATGGAAAGACAGTTAACCTTCAGATTTCCCTCATCAAGGTAATTTAACAGTTTGCTGTCTTATCGTGTATGTGTTACATGTATCTCTGTTGATTTCCTGTTAATGCCTGAGGCTTAATTGTCTTATGGTTAATTATATCAAGATGCAGAAAATATCAAGGTAGGAGGGGAGATGGCTTCCCAGGTGGTGCTAGTAGTAAAGAATCCACCTGCCAGTGCAGGAGATGCATGAGACGTAGGTTCGATCTTTGTGTCTCGAAGATCTCCTGGAGAAGGAAATGGCAGCACACTCCAGTATTCTTGCTGGAAACTTTCATGGATGGAGGAGCCTGGTGTGGCACAGTCTATGGGGTGGCAAAGAGTCGGACACGACTGAGCACACACACAGCACAACAGCAGGGGAGAAGAAAAAGTAGTACATTTAGAGTTATAATAATGATTGATATTTATTGAATGCTTATCAAGTTCTCTACACCAGGTGTCCCTAAGCCCTGGGAGTTAGGGACTAGGCTGTGCAGCAGGAGGTGAGCAGTGGGCAGGCCTCATCTGTCATGGCTCTCACTACTGACTGAACTAAGCACTTTATATTATTTAATATTGAATAAAAGATGAGAACTTTTTCATAAGCTGGTTAATTACCTTTTAAAAAAATTATTTATTTGTTTGTTTATTTTTAATTGCCTTTTTAATTAGAGAAGGTATCCAGCAAATGATGCTACTATATACGTTTATCCCCCCACCTTTTTGTTGGAGTAGGGGGAGATCAAAGGTCAAAATCTAAATGAGAATTTCCTCAAAGGTTTCTGACTCAGTGGGCAGGAGAAAAGCAGCAGAGGCTGGGAACAGAGGAATTAAATATGGTTGATGCCTGATGGTCCACAGGCTTTAGTGGTTCTTGAAATTATGTCCTGAATTGCATCACTTTTTAAAATAATAGGTCAGGGGTCACCAAACTGGATTATTTTGAGTGGTCCTTTGGGGATGTGAGAAGAAAATCTCACATCTTTATATGATCTTTAAAAGGTCACCTTAATTTTTATGTATGCTTTATAATTGTATAAAATACTCATACTATGGTGCATGTTTGTAATTTATAACCTTATCAGGCATAAAAGTGGAAAAAGTTGTATAATCAGAAATATTTGGCGATTACCATAGTAGAGTGCTGGCATTTAAGTACAAAGTATTTTTGGTTCAGCTTTTCCAGAGCCAACAGTTACATGGATGGAGATAAACACGTCTGTGTCATTGGGCTCCTCATAACTTAGCACCTGGGATAAATTTGATTCTCAGATGCTGTGAGGCTGGAAGCAAGTCGCATAGCCCATAAGTGAATTTTGGAATCTGCCTGGCCCTCATGTTTTCTGGTTTTTGTGAATTTCAGAATTTTGAAAGCTGTAGACTGGGTTTGCTATTATCATAAGTAGTAACTGGCAACATTTGCTTTCTTCTTTTAAGAGTGCCTTTTGCTTTGGCTTTTTTAGATACAAATAGTATTACTGATTATAAAAATGTGTTTTGGACCACAGAATCATAACCAAAGGCCACTGCCCCATCTACCAGTAGCATCTAAGTTGACTTATAGGTTTAGGTTCTAAGAAAACATGATGAAGTCTTTGGACTTTAGGCCTTATAGAACTCTGCTATTTAGAAAGGGACAGAAGATATATAAAGGTATGGAGCCCTTTTCTTGATTTATTTTGGTAGGAGATGGACGTGTGTAGGAATTAAGACGGGTCCTCTGCCTTCCTTTGATGTGCTAATAAGGAAAAGCCAAGTTCATTTAGATGTGCTAATCTGGGCATTTCTTTCTCATTAAGATCAGGGTAGGGAATGAATTTCCTCATTGTGTTGTGTCTTTTGAGTGTCTGCGGGCTTAGGGTCAATGACGAGTTTCCTTTCTTTCTTAATACTCAGATCATCAACGAAAGAGTAGCCGAGTTCTCTCTTTCGGGATCCCAGAGGAACATCTGTGCTGTGCTGAGCTGCTGCCAGGGTATCCTCTCGACACCTGCCCTTGCTGTCATCTACACGGCCAGGCAGGAGCTGATAGTTGAGCTGCTGAGCCAGCTCTGCTGGTCGGCCTGTTGGCAGCCAGGAGCCGTAACACCCCAGTTGTTTGAAGTCATTCACCTGAGCCTCGGCCACTACCTCTCACTTCAGCAGCAGCAGGTCAACCCGAGGCGCGCCTTTGGGGAGTTGACTGGGCACCTGCTCCAGCCCTGCCTGGTCTTGAGACACTTTCTCTCGGGGGGCACATGGACTCATGCTGGCCAAGGCCAGCTGCGGCCAGTGCTTGGCCGGGACATTAGGAATCAGATTGAGGCCGTGCTTCGCGGTGGAGCTTTTCAGCCCGAGCTGCTCCCTTCGTACAAAGAGGAGCTCTTGGACCAGCAGCAAGGCGACTCAAAGGTGGGGGCCATGAAGAATCTGCTAGCTCCCCTGGGCACCATGATTGCCAGGCTGGTGGATGCCGGCTCCTGTGACCCGTCCCTTCAGGCTTTAGTGGTGGCCAACTCCGTGGCCTTGCTGTACAGACTCTTTGTAGAGTCTTACCTCAAGGAGGGGAGCCAGCTGCTTTGCTTCAAAGTGCTGCCTCGACTTTTTGGCTGCTTAAGAATTTCCCACCTGGAGGAGCAGAAGCAAGCCCTGTCCGTGTCCGACTGGACCACAGAGCTCCTGGTTGTGGAACAGCTTCTAAACTTAGTGGCCAGTAACACTATCTACAACATCGCTGCTGACCGAATCCGGCATGGTGAGGCTCAGTTCCACTTCTACCGTCGTCTGGCTGAGCTGCTGCTAAACCACCCACAGGCCCTCGTGCCGGCCTGGTTCCGCTGCCTCAAGGTTTTGCTCTCCCTGAATCATATGATCCTGGAGCCAGACCTGGATGACCTGTTGGCTTCAGCATGGATCGATGCAGAAGTCACAGAGTTGCGGACCCAGAAAGCCCAGGAGGCACTGATCCATATGCTCTTCCAGACATATGCCAAGCTCCGGCAGGTGCCCCGGCTGTTTGAGGAGGTGCTGGGGGTGCTCTGTCGCCCCGCGGCCGAGGCGCTGAGGCTACCGGTGCTGTCTGCCGGCCCTGCCATGGTGCTCCAAGAGTGCCTCCCGGAGCTGCCCATGAGCCAGGTCCTGGACACGTGGGCCTGCATGCAGGAGCGGTTCCAGTCTCTGGTCTTGCCTGGCTTGCGGGGTGACGAGGACATGGCCCTGAAGTCCTTGTCGCTGAGCTCGCTGCTGTACTGTGTCATGGTCCACGCGCGGAGCCTGGATGCTGGCTCACCCCTGCCCCTGGTCAGGCGCACGCAGCAGGCCATGGACGGGTTGCTGCAGGGCCTTGTGAAGCCCCTGCTGGACCTCCTCCGCAAGCCCTGGCCCTCAGCGCCTGAGTTCTGGCAGCAGAAGGTTGGCGACTCTGCCCTTCTGCTTGCCCACACCTGGGCTCAGGTGGACACTGTGCTGCGCTTGAGCTGCAGCCTGTACCGCTCTGAGCCCGGGGCCCTGACGGGCACCACCCCAGAGCCCTCGGGCCCCTTTCCGCTGCTCCCGGGCGTGGAGGCCAAGCATTGGGAGGAGATAGAGGAGTTCACGGTTCAGTCCAACTCCCTCGGTCGGTACTGCTTGGAGCAGCTCCACCTGCAGAGAATGAAGAACATCTTACTGCAAGCCAGTTTCCAGTCTGAAGAAGCCCTCTGTGCTCTGAGGCGTGATGCTGCCTACATCCTGGGCTCTGGGAGAGCAAGTATGATCCGGGGGACATCAGCTTCCTGGGACGGCCAGGTCGGGACAGTGAGTGCGCTCACCTACCCCATCGCCCACTGGCACTTGGTCATGTCCAATCTCATGATTTTAACATCATATCTTGGTCCAGATGACCTACAGTACCTGGCCAGCATCCTGCTGAGAACTTTGCCAGTGAGCAAAGCCCAGGAAGGCTCAGCGGAGGAGGAACCAGATATCACACTCGGAAAGATCTCCCAGGCCGTCCTCCACAGCCCTCTCTTCCCCGAGATGCAGTCCCTCCACTCTGCGTTCTTCCTGGGCTTGACCGCGCGCTGCGGCAGCATCTTGTGTGCCGCTGCCCAGAGGGAGCCGGCTCTTCACCGCCAACAGCTGCCCTGGCTCTTGGAAGAGGATTACATGGTCATGGCTCACTGGGAAAGCAGATTCGCCAAAGTTGGATCTGAAGGTGTAGAGCCAAGAGGAGAAATTGCCCAGAACATACTCTCGTTGGTCAGGGGTGACTCCCCCATTCAGCTGGAGGGGGAGCAGTTGGAGAGCACCCTGCATCTTTTGGGGGTTCTTTCTGCTCTACAGCTGGACAGCCTCCTGGCACCCTGCCACGTGCGCTGCTTCCTTCTGTTACTGTCTGTGGCCGTCTCCTCGCCGGGCAGCTCTTGCTCCTCCTCCCTGACCCTCAGGTTTCTGAGGACGTGCTACCAGCTTCTCGGTTGCCTGCAGAGAGGCAAGAGTGCCCAGGCAGTGCTCAGGGTCATGTATGTTAGCGATATCTTTGAGATCACACTGACCTCCTTGTTCAGAGCCAGTAAGAGGTTTTTTGTGAGTGTGGATGACCCCTCTTGGCTGGAATTCCTCCAGGTGGTGGGAACATTCTTAGAACAGCTCCTGCAGATGCTCATCCAGAGAAAGCTCAGCCTGGGGCTCAATTTTGGGAAAATCCTTGCATTCCTCTCAGGGCACCAACTGCACAGTGAAGTGACTTCAGGCAAACGGTCAGGAAATCAGACTCCTCTGGGCCAGCAGCTCGTGCTGGTGTCCTTAACCAAGGTGTGCCAAATGCTGGGGCCTTTAGTCAAGGAGCAGAAGCAGCAGGACGAGGCCCCGGAAGTGCTGCCCAAGCTGTTGGAGGAGGCGGTGCTGCAGGCGGGGGTCCTGCTCCAGCACTGCGTGGCCCCTGGGGCTCCGGGCCGCCTCCCGCCCGCTGTCATCTCGTCCGTGGGCTCGCTCTTGGAAGCCCATGTGGCCCTGCGCTCCAGGCACAGTCGGACAGATGTTTCCAAAGAGACAGACAAAGCGCTGTCCACTTACACTGCCCTCTACCAGACCATCTATGCTCAGGTCCTGTTGGAGTTGCCAGCTCTGGTGGGAGATCCCCCATCTTTCCAGGCAGCTGTGCAGTTTTTAACTCTGTTCATTTTGGTCCCAGAACTACACCCTCAGAAGGATTCTGTGTGTACCTCCGTGTTTCATTCTGTGAGAAAAGTCCTTGCAGGTGAGATGTTTTCTCTTGAGCTCCTTGCGTATTGCAGAGCTTTTGGTGAAAGGTCCCTGAGTGGCAGCCAGGTGAGTTTCTGCGCACCGCCTTTTTGAAACAGGTGTGTGTTTCAGAGGGTACTGCGCCGGGAGCTGGTAGATGCCATCCCTGGCATTTGTCTCCAGCGTCTCCCTTCTTCATGCATGTGAGCGTTACCCGCAATTGTTTCCCCACTTTTACACAAGTAGCAGCCTTCTAGATACAGTGTTTCGCACTTTAGTTCCTCACTTACTTTGGAGGTTGTTCTAGTCTGCAGTCTGGAGTCACTCTTCTCTGATGGAGTCTCTCTCTCCTGGCCCCAGAAGCCAGCGTAGATGGCTTCATCCCTGTTTGTAGGCCCTCCAGGGTCAGATCTTCAGCACCGCCAGTGGACCTCAGAAAGATTCACCTGCCAGCTTTTTAAAGTTGCAGGTGACTTAATTTATAGGGAACCTCATGAAATTCCTCGAGGGTGGATGTCATCCCCCAGGCCTCAGTGGCACTGGCCATTGTGGGGCCATGGGTCCTGATTACAGCGGCTTGGCCCATTGTCATTGCAGTGTTTTAGCTGGATGTCACCCTTGCAGGCCAGCTAATCAGGACCAAAAACCCAGCCAGTGTCCTCATGCAGAATCCACTCCCTGCTGCCCCCAGGTCAGAGGTCAGCAGACCAGAGTCCCTCCCTAACTTGATCTCCTCAAGGTAGCTCTGTCCCCAGTTGCTGTGGGCCTGTTTTCTTCTTAGTTGCTTGTTATTGAGGTGGAGGCTTGTTAGGATCCTCTGAGCTGGGGCGGGGGGCCTGCCAGCCTAGCCCAGCCCTCGCAGTGCATACTGACCTCTCTATTTCCTGGTGGGGAGGCTGTGGTGGTGAGCTGGGGCTATGGTCTGCTCACACACACAGATGTTCTTGGGCTCTGCAGGAAGAGAGGCCTCCTGGGCCACGACTAGGGCAGAGGGCTGCTGCCTCTCTTTGTGGTCTGCTCTGGGTGCGGACTGACTGATGCGCCTTGGTCACGTGTTCTGTGTTCTGTTTCACTCTGTCAGCGACTCTCTCAGGGAATGGTGTCATCTTCTTAATGGGTAAAATCCAGTCTTCTGTTAACTCATTTAACACTTCTGTTAGAGCATTTAAAACCAGTGTCCTGAGAAATGGCCGCTGGTGGTCTAAAGCTCTGGCCCCCTTCCCCTTTGTTAGATAGAATGGAGTGTCCTTCTTTATCCCTGAGACCCCTGTGATTGGAGGCGGCCTCTGAGTCCTAATTATGTGTCCCTGGACTTGTGGTACCTTTTACTCCAGAGACAGATCTGGGTCAGGGGGTGAGACCTCATACCCCACTGCACCCCCAGATCACAGGCCTGAGTATTGCCAGGGTTGCCATGGGGGCAGGCCTCATGCACCTAGACTCGCCTCTAGAAGGGACCAGGGTGGTTAGAGGTCTGGAGGAAAGGCCTAGGAGGGTGGCGTGGGGATTTGGGCTGGGAGAGGGAGGGTTAAGGTGACTACCTTGGTCCTTGGGGGTGAGTCAAGTAGGTCTCAGCTCAGAAAAATGAGCATTTGTAAGAAATGCTGGCTGACAGGAGAGTTGACTACCTCGATTCAGTTATAAAAAACCATCACTTTTAAAAATGCTTCCTATATGTGTGGAACTGTGTCCTCCGCACAGATGGGCGGAAATGAATGAGTTGTTGGTTTTGACCTAATTTAGTAAACAGACGTTCACACAAATTACCTGAGTCACAGGGTGAAGAAAGGCTTTGAAGTGACCAGCACGGTGGACTCTGGCAGGCAAGGCCTCCCAGGGGAGATGGGTGAGGCGGGGGCAGTGAGGTCACGGTGCTGACGTTCAGCCATCCAGTGTCTGACCAGCTATAGGAGTTGGTGCTGTCCCACCCATTTCACAGATGGGAGAGTTGAGGCTCAGGGAGGTCACACCTCCAGGATCCTGCGGCTGTGGGACACTTGGACCTGGATGTTCTCTCTCAGAGCCTTGGGCCTGTCCACCGGCCCCCAGTGCTGCGTGTAGTAAACAAAGACTGGGGCACAGAAGGAGCTTGCTTAGGGTGGGCTCATCTGCTGGCTGGAACAGTTATGCTGGGCTCAGATCGTAAAGGGCCTTGGGCCCGCTAACTGTGAGCTCTCTGATGAACCTGTGGACCCTGGGTATACTTCATAAGACAGTTCTGCATTAAGTAGGGGTACCGAGGTGACTGCAGCAGGCAGGCGCCATGAACCTGGGCTTCTTTCCATCCCTTCAATATCCCCATCTATGTAAAAGTACCATCCCACCCCTGAGCCCCTACTGATTTCATAAAAGAACACAAGAAAAGTAGAGAAGAGTATGAAGCAATTGTCAGTCACCTGCTTCCCACGGACCAGAGATAAGCCCTGCTAAACATCGCCATCATCATCGTCCTGGACTCCCTGCACTGGGTGCACAGGAGCTGTGGGCAGGGCGCAGGGGCCGGTGGGAGAGGGCAGTGTCAGGCTGTGAGCGTGCCCTGCTTTCTCACTTGCACCATGACTCTCCATGTCCCCGAGGTGCTGGCCCTTACTGACTGCACACCACTTCATCGTACTGAAATGGTTTACTTAACCTGCCCTATCTGCCATATCTCAGCAGTTCTGTTTCCCTCACAGATCCTGCAATTCCGGCTCAGGTAGTTGAGGAGATTGAGCCTCACCTGGGAGCCTTGCTCACCCAAATGTTAGAGGCTGGAACTACAGAGGACTTCCGCATGTGGCTGCAGTGTGTCCTCCAGGGACTGGACGTCAGTAACCTGTGGAGAGCAGATCTGCAGGTGGGTTGCTCCTTTGGCTTCAGTGGGGAAAGTTAGGAATGCCTGTGTCAGTGCTGAATGATATAAATGTGCAATATCAATCTGACAGAGACTGTAGGCCCCGAGGAGTTTGGGATGGAGCTGTGGACTCAGGGGAGCCCAGGTCCTCAATGCACAGAGGCTGTATTTTCCAAAGGGAAGCTCTTTCAAATTACAAGTGTGTTATCATATGGAATACCGTTGGGCTTCCCAGGTAGTGCTAGTGGTAAAGAACCTGCTTGCCAGTGCAGGAGACAATGGAAGAGATGTGGGTTCGATCCCTGGGTCGGGAAAATCCCCTGGAGAAGGAGATGGCAACCCACTCCAGTGTTGTTGCCTGGAGAATCGCATGGACAGAGGAGCCTGGCAGGCTACAATTCATAGGGTCGCATAGAGTCAGATATGACTGAAGAGACTTAGCATGCATAGCACGCACACACTCATAATATTGACACACAAAAAGTTAAGTCCTACTCTCCATTGCTTGAGATCACTCACCTCGTACTTGTGAAAATGTTACTTGGTTTGGTTGCATACCAAACCTGGCTCCCACTTGAGACTCTCAGGGTAGTGAGCTGCCCTTGGGCCCCCTGCCCCAGCTTCTTCGGTCGTTGCTAACGAAGCCCTGCCTTCACACTAGGTCAGTGTGTCCCGGGAGCATCTGCAGAGCCAAAGTGCTCGGGTTTGGCCCCTAACCCCCTGAGCAGCAGGCCGGCTGGAGGCTGTCACTTGCACAGGAGGGCAGAGCTGGGGGCTCACTGGGTCCCAGGCTCTCTCTGCTTCATGAGGGCTTTCTTGAGTCCTGGTTAGAATTGGCACCCAGAGCTGGGTTTTGATGTGAGTGGGAGGAGAGCTGGTGGGAGGCAGATTGGGGGCGACGGGGAGCTGGCCTCTCCTCCATGTGAGCCCCCCCACAGCACGTGCTTGCCTCTCTGGGAGTTTGCACTGTGTGTCTGTGGCACTGAAGGCCTAGCTTGGAGAAGCCTCTGGGCTTCCCTTCAGTCAGCCAGTGGATACAACCCAGGAACTTCAGTTTAGACCTGGCAGGGACTGCCCTGGCATTCAGTGGTTAAGACCCCGGGCTTCCACTATGGGGAGCTCGGGTTTGATCCCTGGGCACGAAACAGATCTTGCATGCAGTATTTATTTATTAAAAAGAAGAAAGATACCCATCAGCTAGTCAGAGGAACGCCATGGAGGAGGTGAGGCTGAGCTGTGCTCAGAGATAAAGAGGATTTGGATGGAACTGGGGTGTTGCTGTGGAGACAAGGGAGGTAGAATGGGTGAGTGAGTGGGGAGATGGGTGGCAGGGGTGGGCAGTAAGCAGACCCTTGATGGGGAGACACAGCCTGCAGGGAGGTGGAGGAGGGAGTGATCTCAGCAGAGAGAGTGGGGGTGTCTGGTCAGAGGGAGCAAGGGCAAAGCACAAGGGTGAGGATTTCGTGCTGGGGGAGGCTGCAACATTAGGAGAGGAGGAGGGGCCCCCATGAGGCCCGAGTTCACGGGGTGAGACGCCCACATGGGTCACAGTCACTTTCTTCCTTCTCATGGTTTAGAACCACCGGTCATCACGGCACCTGGTCTGCTTGTCATACTCTGCCCGCGTCTCCCACTGGCCCTGCTTTTTGTCCCTCAGCACAGATGGGTCTCGTGGGTAAGGTGTGGTGGCCTCCTGGTGACAGCGCCGTGATGAACGGGGGCTTCGATTCAGGTCTCTGCAGACTCTTGTGTCTCTCTGTCCTGGCATGTTTATGTGTTTGGCTCAGTGAGGCGCTGCAGAGAAGGCTCTTCCTCTGCCACCATTCTGCCCACGCGGTTCATGTATTCCCTCAGGAGGTGTAAATGATGGCACCCTCAGGACTTGACCTGAGCTGAGTCTCATTCCCACCCCAGCATGGGGCTCCGACGGGCTCTGCTCTGTCACAGCACCGTGACTTGTCTGCTTCCCGAGATGGACCTCCTTCCAGAACCAGCTCCTTCCACTGATAGTGTTTTCACTTGTCCCCTAGGCTGTATTGTCGGCTGCGACATTGGTTAAGTTACTCCTGACCTGTCCATGCAGTGACGAGAAGGCCCGTTTATTCTGGCACGCGTGCCCGCAGATGGTCACGGCTCTGACGGTGAGTACCTCTGGGCTGTGCATACCCCTGTCCCTGCCTTTCAGTCGCCTCTGCTTCTGTCACACGCTGGTTTTCTGTCACGTGCTGGTTTTATTATGCAGAGCGTGTTTCTGGGGCTGCGTCCTGAAGTCAGCTGTAAGCACTGTGCTTACAGCTTGTGCTTATGTCATCATCAGCTCTGAGTCTAACTTGTGCTACATGAGCATTGCCCTGGATTAGCACATTCTCAGGGCGTAGGGTCTAAGCCTTCTCTCTGACCTTCTGTTTTGTTGCTTTGTTGTTTCCCTGGGAATCTGCATTAGTGGGCAAAGCCCCTTTGTACTTAGGTGTGGGTAGGGGGAGCATCAGGAGTAAGAGGGTGGGAGTGTGAACGGGGGTCAGGGTGGGACCTGGTCAGTGCTGGAGTTTGGGATTTCTTACCTCTGTCACTTCGGCTTTGGGGCTATTTCCCTGGAGATTTGCCTTCATTTTCTGTCCCTTGTTCCTTGCCCTGTAGCTGCAGACCCGAGAGGCTTGTCAGGAGCAGCCCTCAGCCCTGGCTCTGGTGGGGCCTGTCTTGGAAGTCCTGGCTGCGCTGCTGCGGCAGGGGGAAGGGACCATCAGCAACCCGCACCACGTCAGCCTGGCCTTCAGCGTCCTGCTGACCGTGCCCTTGGACCACCTGAAGCCCGTTGAGTATGGGCGTGTCTTCTCGAGGGCACACAATGTGCTCTTTTCAATCCTGCAGTGTCACCCAAAGGTGAGGAGGGCAGGGTGCATGTGGGCAGGGAAATGCACCCTTCAGAAGAGCAGCAGCAGGAGGAGCGTAATGGTTTGCAATCATTGCAATTTTTGCTTCCAGTGGTTTCCAGGGCCCAGGCGGTTTCTAACGCACAGGAGTGTTTGACCTTCACATCAGGCTGTGTTGAATCTGACACTTCAAACATATCTGTGTAGTAGGTGTTTCTGGAAGCCCATTAGAAATTATTCTGTTTTTGCAGTTGTTGTTTAGTCCCTAAGATGTGTCTGACTCTTTGTGATCCCTTGGACTGTGGCCCACCAGGCTTCTCTGTCCATGGGATTTCCCAGACAAGAATACTGGAGTAGATTGCCATTTTCTTCTCCAGGGGATCTTCTCAACCCAGGGATTGAACCTGCATCTCCTGCATTGCAGGCAGATTCTTTACTGTTGAGACATGGGGATCATATATTTAAATGTCACTCACTGGCTTAGATCTCATCTCAGGTTTATAATTCAGTTGGATACAGCGAGTGAGGCATCCTGAGTTCTGGTTTTGTAGTATGCCGCTTTTTAAATAAAATGAGACTAGGAACAAATGCTTCATAGACGAGACTTCAGTTCAGCTGACATTTACTGAACATGTGCTGTGTGACTCGTTTCACCCCTGCAGCAACTCTGTAGTCAGTGATGATCCCATTTCATTGGTAGAGACACTGATGCTCAGAGCTCCTGAATGATTTGATCAGTGTCACCCCGCTGAGTCTGAATTTTAGCTAGAAGACTGGATTTCCTTGACCAGTGTTTGTTTTGCTGTGCCACTGCTCTACGTGATACATGGGAACTTCTAAATAGGACAGATACACATACACATAGGCATGTTCAAGTGTTTTTTTTAAATGTTTTAATGCTCTAAGTTTGGAGACCTGCCAATAGTGTAGTTTTTGAAAAATTTATTTTCTGGTAAACTAAGCACTCCATCCAATGTCCTCCCCACTTAACAATCACCGTTGGCCCTGCCCATCTTGTCAGCATCTTTGTTTGTTAGATCCCTGCTGATTCTTAGATTACTGTGTGACCGTAGAGTATACATGCAATAAAGTGGAAGTGAAGTTGCTCAGTCGTGTCTGACTCTTTGCGACCCCACGGACTGTAGCCTACCAGATTCCTCCGTCCATGGGATTTTCCAGGCAAGAATACTGGAGTGGATTGCCATTTTCTTCTCCAGGAGATCTTCCCAACCCGGGGATTGAACCCAGGTCTCCCGAATTGTAGGCAGACGCTTTACTGTCTGAGCCACAGGGAAGAGGTCAATACCAATCAATTATAAACTGGAACTGCAGATCTTGCAGAAGCTGTGGGATTTCATGCAGGTTTTGAAAGTAACATTGGAAAGCTGTGTGCATCTCCTGCAAAACCAATGATGAGTAACCATTGAGCAGAATTAGACCATTTAATAATAGGAGAGAAGTGATGAGGATAACAACATGGTATTGCAGTAAAGAAGGATGTGACCTGTGACAGCCTGCGGGGCACATTTCGGGGAGCAGGGCCCGTGCGTTGGGTCATGTGTGTAGTAGGTGATACAGAAGGGTTGATCCAAACCCCCGGCTGGAATCTGGTCGGGTGAATCTGAAGGGAACAGCACAAGTGAGCCCAGCCAGGGTACCCGGCAGTACAGCAGCTGGTGCCACTCTTGAGCTTTTGGTATCTTTTACCTTACTTGACCCTCATGACAAGCTGTTACTATCCTCAGTTTGCAAGTGAGGAAATAGGCACAGGAAGACTCAGTGCTCTGTCCAGGACTGCATGTTCAGCCAGGTGTGAGCTCAGGTGGTCTGACCTTGGGTCTATGTGCTTCTCATCACTGGCATCAGGATAAAACGAGGGCCTCAGTACGCGTGGTGACACGC
The DNA here is from genome assembly GCF_963930625.1 of Muntiacus reevesi. Classification (NCBI taxonomy): domain Eukaryota; kingdom Metazoa; phylum Chordata; class Mammalia; order Artiodactyla; family Cervidae; genus Muntiacus; species Muntiacus reevesi. The sequence goes on from NC_089250.1 coordinate 92,048,601, forward strand.
TGACAGACTTGGCAAGATGACCTCTTTCTGAACATGTTGCTGAAGTTGATGGTTTCGCATAAAGAGTGGTATATTATGCTCTCCAGACCTTGCTTGAATAAACTGTACCAAAGAAAAGAGTCCTCGCCTTTGATTCACTCCTTGTTCACCCTGGGCCTTAGAGCAGTGCTGCCCAATAGAACTTCTCCTGGGCTGGGGGTGTTTGTACCTGCGTCTCCCACGGGAACTGCTGGCCAGGTCTTGACCATGTAAAATGTGGGCTAGAAATTGTATGACTAGGAACTGAATTTTAACTTAATTTAAATTTCAGTAGCCACATGTAGCTTGTGGCTGCTTTATTTGACAGTGTCTTGCTTTGATTATGATCTCAGGATCAGTTCAGTTCAGTTGCTCAGTCGTGTCCAATTCTTTGTGACCCCATGAACTGCAGCACGCCAGGCTTCCCTGTCCATCACCAACTCCCAGAGCTTTCTCAAACTCCTGTCCATTGAGTCAGTGATGCCATCCAACCATCTCATCCTCTGTTGTCCCCTTCTCCTCCTGCCCCCAATCCCTCCCAGCAGCAGGGTCTCTTCAAATGAGTCAGTTCCTTGCATCAGGGGGCCAAAGAATTGGAGTTTCATTTTCGGATCAGTCCTTCCAATGAATATTCAGGACTGATTTCCTTTAGGATTGACTGGTTTGATCTTGTTGCAGTCCAAGGGACTCTCCAAGAGTCTTCTTGAACACCATAGTTCAAAAGCATCAGTTCTTTGGCACTCAGCTTTGTTTATAATCCAACTCTCATACATGACTACTGGAAAAACCATAACTTTAACTAGACAGACCTTTGTTGGCAAAGTAATGTCTCTGCTTTTTAATATGCTGTCTAGGTTGGTCATAGTTTTTCTTCCATGGAGCAAGTGTCTTTTAATTTCATGGCTGCAGTCACCATCTGCAGTGATTTGGGAGCCCCCCAAAATAAGTCTCTCACTGTTCCCATTGTTTCCCCATCTATTTGCCCTGAAGTAATGGGACCGAATGCCATGATCTTCATTTTCTGAATGTTGAGCTTTAAGTCAACTTTTTCACTCTCCTCTTTCACTTTCATCAAGACACTCTTTAGTTCTTCTTCACTTTCTGCCATAAGGGTGGTGTCACCTGTGTATCTGGGGTTATTGATATTTCTCCTGGCAATCTTGAGATCTCAGGACGGTTGAGTATAAAAGAATCCTGTGTATAACTTAGATATCATTTTTCAAGATAAAGTCCCAGTCAGACCTTTTCATTACTAAAAAATGAGAAATTTTGTTTCTCATTTTAAATGGGTTTGCTTTATGTAATCTTTTTCTCTAGTGGCCATTGTACTTGAATACATTGGCTACTGTACTTTTTGTTGTTTGTTTCTACCCATATCCAGAATGCACCAGAAACAACTTAGAGTAAAAGACAGATTCAGTAAATTCTAAACTAGGATCCTTCATTAGATTCCTAAAGTTAGGCAGTGTGGGAACCCTACTCCAACCATGAAAACAGGAAGTAAAGCAGTTAAGAAAGTAGAGTGAGCATTTCCCTAGAAAGTCCTGGCTAGAAGGAGTTGCTGCAACTGTTTTGAGTATTAAAGTTAAGAAGGAAATAAATACAACTTCCTTTAAAGTAGAACTTGAAATAAACAGTTGCCTCTCTATTTTTATATTCTTTTGTCTCTTATTGCAGGTAATGCTGAAAACTATCCCTTCTTTCCTGAACTGTTTTCATAGATTGGTGTGTTCAGTTATACATGAAGGACGGCAGAAAGATAAAGGTAATTCAGAGAAACGGTATTATGCACAATTTCAAGTGTGTTTATTTTGCAGGTGTCTTTGGCCACACATGTTACCAAAGGTAAAAAACCACCCAACTTAAACAACTCAGTGAAGTTTAAATAAGGTACAAATTCAGATCATTAAAGGAATACTCAGAACAGTTTTTTAAAATGTCACAGTTAAAAAAAAAACTGTCACAGTTTTTACTATATCCACAGCAGTGAATGCATTTGACATCCCCTAATTGAAATAGTTCTTTTCTGGAGGAAAAAAAGTGTGCAGATTCAAGAATTACTTCTGGAGCTCGTAGGTCAGTGGGGAGATTAAAGGGGAGCAGGCAGTGGCCGAGCCAGCTCTTCACTCATCTTATAAAAGGGTGAAGTCTCTGCTACTCACCATTCCCACTGTATCTCGGCAAGGTCATGTTTGTTTAACAGTGAAGCAAACTGCCATGTGGCAATCGCATAAATTATGTGTACAGCTGGTTTTCCAGCCTTGAAGTTGGTTGATTCTTGCTAAACTTCTAATTTGTGGGAGATTCTCATTGTTTAGAAATTTGCATATAAAGTGAAGCTCTCTATACTGTGCTGTTTCAAATTTGTGCAGCATGAACATACCGTGTGATGTGCCTGGCACAAGGGTGGGTGTGCTGGGTGCTCGGGACTACAAAGGAGGGCCTCAGAGCTCAGCTTGGAGGGCATCAGGGGGGAAACCCCAAGGCAGTAGTTCTGGACTAGAAATGTATAATCCCCCAAGTATATGGTGGTAATCCCCACTTGTGAATCAGGTTAATGGGTTTAGATTTGGAGATTTAAGCTACTTAACCAGTTACCTTTTGCAGAAGGAGAAAAGTAAAGTTATTACTGACTGTAATTCCCAAGTTATTCTGCCTAATTTTGGGGTCAGCTAGTAGCACGATTAGGTATTTCGCATTCTCTTGTGACTTTTTGAGTCTATCTGGCAACAGGATTTGGAAACAGGCTCCTGCCCCTGTGCTGGCCATGGGCGTGACCCCAGCTCTGTGCTCAGGCTGCTGAGATTAGTTCTGAACTCATGAGCAAGAGCCTGGTTCTGGCTGTGCCATCCACTGCGGCAGAAGACCTGGTCCCGGCCTGGCAGTCAGGGTGGATTGGATGTGTGTAGCATGTGGTCATCAGCATGCCCTGAAGTTTGATCTTGGGCTCTGGGTTCTACCTCGTCGTTGTTAGTGTGGCCCAGTCACCTCCCGTCAGGCCAGACAGGGCTCTCTGATGTGTTCATGGCTTAATCGCAGAGCCTGTTAGCTGGTTATTTTTTTTTGTGGGTGGTTATACTCTTTAATGGCCACATGTTAAATTTGGACTGAAATAACAGGTGCCAGGCATTCCTGTGTGAACCACATGTATCTTCAGGGTTTCAGGAGGGAAGATGTGGTATAGATTAGAAGTTAAAGAGGCTCGCTCGTGTGTGTCACTTATTGACGCGTTCAGTGGAGTGATGGTAACCGCTGATGCATTTCCATAAAGTAATGTTCACCAAGAAGAACTGCTTATGTGTAAGATAACTGTGTGTATGTTTGGTGTCTAAAAAAAGGCATTGTACATTCCAAAAATTAAGCTCATTGTTGCATAATATATGTGTGAGAAACTGCATCCGTTTGAAGTATATACTTCAGTGAGTTTTGATGGATAAATTCATGCAGGAAAGCACCATGACAGTTAAAACAGCATTTGTTTCATCCCCAGAAGAGCCCTCTTGGGGTCCAGCCCCAGCCCCTGGCAACAACCAATGTGCTTTTTGTCATTATAGGCTTGTTTGCATTTTCTAGAATTTAATAAAAACAGTGTATTACTATGCTGAGGGAAAACCAGGGAGGTTGCTCTGCTGCACTGGGGTACCCGGCCCACCCTGCTGTGACAGACTTGGGGGGGCATGTATACCCTGGGTTGTGGTACATTTCAGACTGTTAGAATTCTGAGGAGGAGTTTGTTAAGGCCTGGGTGATCCTGGCACTCTAAGGTGGGAAGAACTAGGAGTCTGAAACTGGGTAGATCTAGTAATGTTAGTTGAGTCATATATATATCTGACTATGAAAGAAAAATCCTAGACAACTTTTGAAACTTAACGAGGCAAAGACACAATTAGGCCATCTTATTTTTAGAACCATTTGATATCAAAAGCCTTTTTTTAAAGATGGTTTTTCTTTTTTTTCCCCATTTAAATTTTTCTTTTAGATATCCGTCTCCTTTTTAAATACAATAGCAATCCTAGATTCATCCTGAAATCTTGGTTATTCTAGTTCATCTCTTAAAAAAAAAAATCATGAACTCTTGAGTATTGTAAGTGTTCTTCTCTTTGTAATATAGATAAATATTTGGATGCATTGTCTCCTCCTAATTCTGTCTTCAATTTGAGCCAATTAAAGCGTCTAGGAAAGCAAACAAAACAGAAACAGAAGATTTGAATAACTGGGGCATGTTGAAAGTGTAAAACTGAGAGTTAAAATGCACGGTCTCTGAATTAATCGGCTTGGGAACGCTGCCCCCACAGGAAGCGCAGAGGACCTGCTGGTGGTACTGGAGTGTGCCCGCCTCCTGGAGCGGATGTACAGCCACGTGGCGGCGCGGGCCGAGGAGTTCCGGGTGTTCTCCCCCTTCATGGTGGCCCAGTATGTGGTGGAGGCACAGAAGGTAGGCCGGGCCGCCTGCCCCCGAGGGCTTCTGCTCACAGCCCACGATCACAGGCCTCCTGGCAGTCCTCCCTGGTGGCAGCTGCCCCGAGACTACAGCAGCCCCGCAGGGCCACCGAGACAGCCACACACAGACGCAGAGGCTGGCGGCGTGGGGCTTTCGGGCTCCTGCAGCCATCCTTAGGTCTCTTGTGCTTCAGCGCAAACCCTGGGCCTGTTTTACTTGGTCTCTTGGGTCATGAGGGAGAGTAAAGGAGGGACCCAAGTTCTAGAGCAGGAGACAGAAAGAGGTCCTGGGGTCCCTCAGCAGCAGAGGGCTCAAGGGTTCATTGTGCATGTGACTCAGCTGCTCTCACTCAAATAGGTGACCTGGGGAAGATCCTGGTAGACTTGTTCAGTCAGATTAAAGGCTGTAGTCCCAGCTTGTCTGACTTTAGGCTTCTGGATAATTCATTCATTCTTCAGCAGTGATCTCACTTTGGCATGTCAGTGTGCTATTTTTGTAATTCCACAAGACCCCCTGTGACCTGTGTATTAAGTTCATTATAAGACTTTATGTCTTATTTGTTATAATGGAAAGTCAGAGACTTAAAGTACAGTATGTTCAGGTGTGTATCTGTCTACTTGTGTAGGATATCTTGCTCCCCATAGAATATCCTATTGTGAATCTTGTGAGACTGGTGGTGAGCAACTGGTAAAGTGTTACATTAGAGGAGTCAGTGTTTCCTCAAAGGAGAGTCATCTGAATGGGATTCCTCAGAAGCCTGGCATGGTCTTGGCTTCCGTCCGGACCCTGTTTCAGGGCATTTCCACAGCCCCGACCCTGCTCCCTCCATCAGCAGAGATGCCCATCATGTGGGCAGGTGGGTGGGTGGGTGGGTGGGAGGCAGGTGTATGGGAGCCAGAGCTGCACGCAAGAGCCCCTTCAAGTCATCCTTTGAATGAGATGTGGGCTTGGAGTTTGGTTTCCTTGCAATTATTTAGCATTTTTATAGACTCTTGGTATTTCCCAGGCAGTCATTAATGTGAGAGCTTTTGATGGAACATGAGCTGAAGAACAGAATGAGACACCACAGTATCACTTACCTAAGGACAAGAGGGGAGTCTGTAATTTGAAGCGTGAAGTCACTGATTATCATCCTGAGATTTACTGTATGAAAAGTCTTTCGCATCTCAGCCTCATTATACATGTCTAATTTATGCTTATCAGTATTTTTTTATTTTTAATCTTGAAGACCAAAGGCTTTGGGAATTATCTCAGGGAGTTGTGTCCCAGAATCCATTGGCAGGACAGTCTACGTTTTACCTTTAATTTGTTTTTAATATTGGTAATGAAGAAAGTATTCCATGTGCATTAGCAGCTTCTACTGAGAGAACCATAAGTCTTTTGAGACCAGGAAGCATGTTGTTTTAATTACAGGCTGGGTGGCAGGGGTAGCTCACCTTCCACTTGCGTTCTGGAGGCAAGTGCCGCTGGTGATGGTGTGTCAGTGATTGGGGCTGAGGACAGTGAGACAGCCTCGGCCAGGGAGAGGCAGCCGCTGCTGAAGACCTTGTTCCTTCCATGCAGCGCTGTGTTACCCTGGGTGTGTGTCAGGGAAGTATGGTCACTTTTATCTTCTCTTTTACCCGTAGATCAGATGTACAGTTTTCCCTCTTTATTGATAGCTTTGGGTAAATTGTTTGCACTACTCACCTGGCCTAGGGTCCTTTTAAAAGTTACCTAGAAGTGTTTTCATTCATTGGCCAGTGTTGTAGAAACTGGCTTCCCCCGCCTTGTTTTCTAAATAAGTTGTCTAACGTGAAGATGTGCAATGCTTGTGTTGTCCTGATCCTACTGCCTTCCTGTTCCTGCACCTGACCCCACCCCATGCTCTGGGCTTTGCCTTCACCAGGAGACGCCAGGTAAAAGGATTGCGACATCTGAACTCCAGCACTCAGTTCAGATATCTGTTCTGCCCCTGGGGAAATAACTGTGCCTCTTCTTGCCTTTGGAAGGGGGATTATTTGTTTAGTGAGTGATGTGAATGAGTGAGCAAGTTCTCACCCCAGCTAGTGAGGCTAAGGACTTCTGTTTTTAGTTTGTTTCATTTTTCCTTTCCTTCCATAATACCTTAGTATGGAATCACAGACCAGTCATTCCTCCTGCTGTCCTTGAATGTTCTTATCATCTATAAAACAATAAAATTTAATTAAGGTGATCATCTGTCAAATGCTTTTTGAGCGATCATGTGAAAATAACCATAACTGTGAAGAATAGCATCATTAGTGGTAGAAACAAATCACCTCTTTAGGAGTACGCCTCCCAGAGGTTACCTTGGTGACTCATGCTGCTTCTAGTTAATAAACTGTATCCTTTCTAGAAGCTGCATGTTTGCAGAGAGGCATGAGCTGCTAGGTCATCAGGACACTAATAAAGAACCGGCCACCCCCCAGGCTTGTCGGCCCGAACCGTCCTGCTGCTTCTGGTTGCAGCTGCTGCGGTGTGCAGACTGTGCAGCCCAGGTCCAGATGAAGCCTGCGAGGCCCTGGCAGGGTGAGCAGTGCCTGCTGTCTTAGCCTTTTCGTCCAGATACCAGTCTGAATCTCTGATCTGAAAGTTTGCGCCAGTAGCAGATGTGGTCATCTGCTAGTCTGCTAGTCCAGATCTGGACTTCCCACTTCTCCTGCTGTGGCTTAGATTTTGGTTAACCCAGATTCTTTAAATGGTAATTAGAAATCACATCTGATGTTGGGCCCTGTGATGAGATCTATCAGGGATCTGCTTGGAGAATGCTGCCTGCCTGCCCTGCTCTGGGGAAGGTGGTGACTTTGCTGCCCTCATCCCACAGGTAGGATAGCTTCCAGTGAGACTGGCCACATGGAAGAATGTGACCCGTAAGGTGACTGTTACTATACGATTTTTAAATCTAAAGCTTCCAGTTTTTAAACACCCCTGGTAAGCACAGAAGCATCATTTACTGAATAGCAAAGCTACCTCTGTGCTTTCATAATGTTTTACTCCAGGTTTTTGTTGGCTTGAGTTGACCTCTATTTCCTCCAAATAAAAACTTTTAAGGTATGAATATTCAATTAAGTTACGTGCAAAATGACATTTTATTTGTTTATTTATTTATTTTTTAAATGACATTTTAAAAGGAGCATCTTTTCTCAAATTGGCGGCCAAAGTTGGACTCCCTCCTCAGGTATTCTAGGGCCTGGCATCTGCCTGTTCACTCTGACAGACAAATGTATCCCCTCATCCCAGGTCACTTTGTATCCGGCGGTGAAAGTCCTCCTGCAAGAGGGCATCTACCTCATCTTGGACCTGTGCATTGAGTCTGACATCCAGTTCCTGCGGGCCTCACTGCAGCAGGGGGTGAGAGACGTCTTCAAGGAGCTGCATAGTGACTATGTGAAGTACCACAAGGCCAAGCACGAGGGAGAGAAAAGATATGCTGTCTAAGCTGTGCCAGAACATGCCACCATGGCCCTGGGCCTGGGCTAGCTGGAGGATGTCGGGCTTCAGATGCTTGAATTCACAGCATTGAAACATGTGCAAAATCCTTTGGGGTTGGTATAATATGTATTGCCTTTTACAGTTATTTTTTCATACCAAATATTTTTTAATGTATTTTTTTAACGCAGTAAACATTACAATAGCATCCTGAAAATAGATCCTGGTGAGTTGAATAAAAATTGCCAGATCTCCCTTGTGGCTGTTCCGAATGTGGTTCTTGTTAGTCCAGCGGTTTAAGGTCCCCTCTTCCCGCTAGGAACTATGTACTCAGTTGCTTAGTCATGTCACACTCTTTGCAACCCTATGGACTGTAGCCAGCCAGGCTCCTCTGTCCATGGATTTTTCCAGGCAAGAGTAGTGAAGTGGGTTGTCATTTCCTACTCCAGGGGTTCTTCCCAGCCCAGAGATCGAACCCACATCTCCTATGTCTCTTTTGTTGGCAGGCGGATTCTTAACCTTTGTGCTACCTGGGAAGTCCCTAGGAATTATGTAGGGCTTGTTTTTTTCACTTCAAGTACATGGTTATATAATGAAGCCCAATTGAAATCTCTTTGCCTTTTACAATTCTTCAAACAACATGCGGCATGTTCTTGACACACGGCTTTACTGCCCTCCTCTCGAGGAGGTGCCTTCCTCCTGCACCTTTGGGTGGAGCTGGGCACGTTGGAGCATTGAGATGTGGTTGGCGTCAGCCGGGTGGCTGCTCTGGACAGGGATAGTGACCCCTACTGTGCAGGTGAATGCTTGGTGAGAAGATTTTAGGCCTGGGGTTCCATGTCCTTCCTGCTTCCGCACACAGAAGTTTATTTTGGAATTTTATTTTCTTCTTTTTTAAATTTTAATTTAATATTAAATACTCTTGTTTTTCTCATATTGCCTAAGCAATACATTCCATTGTAGCAACCTCAGAAAATAAAAATAAAGGAAAAAAATGTAGAAATATCCCGTCTTAGCTGCCCAGACAGCCACAATCATCTTTCCACGCATGCATATATATATATATGTAGATGTGTGTTTAAGTAAATGTGTAGTTGCTAAACTGGATCATAAATATATTTTTTTTGTTGTAATTACCTGGCTTTTTTTCCTGGGTAATATTTTAGTAACATCTTAAGGACTATACAGATACTAGACACACTTTGTAGAGGCTGCATAGTAATCTGCTGAGCAGATGCAGCTGTTTTATTTAATAAATCCCCCATGATAGATGTCAGATTCTTTCCAAATTTTCTTTTACAGACGATGCTTGCAGCCAGCTCTTTACTTCTGTCTTTAATTATTTCTATAAGATAAATTCCCATAAGTTGTATTCTTTGTCAGAAAATCTTGTTGGTTTTTAAGGATTTGTATAAATATTGGCAAATTGCCCTCCAGAAAGTGTGCAAATTTATTTTCCCTCCAGTGAATCAACTTCAATTATTATTGATTTTCTTTGTTTTAATGCCTCTTTGATGGTGAAATGTTATTTTGTTTTGAATTTCTCTAATTACTAAGAGATTTTTCATTTTTTATATCTACCATTTTATTTCTTAATTAAATTATGCAATTATGTGTCTTATGTAATATTAGCCTGTTTCTCAATTGGGATATTTGCTTTTTTTCTTACACATTATCTTTGTGGAATTTATGTTGGAATTCTCTTGATGCCCCTTTTTTAGTCAGCCAGAATATAAACTTGAATTATTTGAAGGATCATCACTAAGCAAAAGGCTTTTTTTTTTTTAGTGCTAATTTTTCAAGCACCTGTAATTGTAGCAGACAATATAAAATGAATTTTTTGGCTGCCTAGTGGAAATACCCCATTTTCAGGCCTCAGATTTGATTGTATTTCTTGTGTTGGGTGACTGAGCCTGTGTAGTGCTTTACTGGAGGTGGGTCCAGGGCTCTCACATTTTTTACTTCATGCTCTGTGTTGGCGGAATTCTGTCCATGTGTCTGGTTCTCTGCATCATCCTCTGAGGGGTTGATGGTGTTACTTCTCTTCACACCTGGAGATGGTGTGCTAGAGCCGGTTGGGGAACTTTCAAGGACACAGATTATAAACAGAGCTGGAATTAAAACCATATTTTTGGCTTAGCCTCCTGATCAGATACCCCGACAGGAGAGTCACTGGTCTCCAAGACCCTCACAGATTTGCGCCTGTTTTTTCTCTGCCAGAAGTTCAGGAATGCCCCTGCTTTGGGACCATCTGAGGGCACAGGCGTGGAGCAGTTCCATGGGTGTCCTGGTGGTGGCACTGCAGGGCCACGCTCCGGGCTCAGAGTGCCTGCAGCCTGGGAGAGTGGATTAAGGGGGCTGTGGATCCAGGCATCCCTGCAGCGAATGACCCCACACCCACCCGCCCCATCATTTCCTCAGTCATCTCTGCTTGAACTATAAATCTTCCTTGGAGGAGGAAAAATTTTCCACTGTTTTGGTTATAACAGGGAAGAGGAAACCGTATTCTTAGTGATAATCATGGGAGCTCAGCTGTGCTCATTTTTACTTTATTAGACTAGATTTCGGGGCTTCACTGGTGGCTCAGTGGTAAAGAATCTGCCTGCCAATGCAGGAGACTCAGGTTTGATCTCTGGGTCAATAAGCTCTCCTGGAGTAGGAAATAGCAACCCACTCCAGTAATCTTGCCTGGGAAATCCAATGGAGAGAGGAACCTGGTGGGCTACAGTCCATGAGGTTGCAAAAGAGTGGGACATGACTCCGTGACTAAATAGCAACAGACTAGACCTCGTGGGGAGAGGGGTGGCCCCAGCGAGCGGGCGTCGGTCCATCTGTGCCAGATGGTGTGGTCTTTGTGGAGCTGGCTTCCTGCTGGGGGTGCTGACTGAGCCCACCACCAGGTAAGCAGGGTCACTGCAGGGGGCATGAGTGCAGGCACTGGGTGAGGGCAAGGCTGCACTGGGCAGGTGACGTCTGAGATGACACCTGCCTGAATGACTAGGAGCCAATAGGGGCCTTCAGAAGGCTGCACAGGCGTCACTTGTCTCACTGGTTTGGCCAAGGACAGGCACCTGAAGGGTGAGACAGAGGTGTTGGAAGTTGGGTAGAGAGAAGGATTAACGTGGAGGCTCTGCCTGGGATGCGATTTTGTGGGGCTGCTCTGGCTGTCCTGGGGAGCAAAGCCCTGTCTGTGCCATACCCCATGGACCAAAGCAGCCGGGCCTTCGCAACCTGACTTCTTCCTTCACAGCTCCCTAGCATCAGGTCAAGAAAGGCTCATACTTTCCTGGGAGGGATTTGGGTTGAAAGTTTCTTTTGCCTGATTTCTCATGTTATCTTCAAAATAATTCAGCTGCAACCCTGCCTCTTCTGTCTAATCAGCTTTATGCTTTGAGTTTTATGTCTACTGCACAGGCCAGGGCTAGATCACTTTTGACTCTTTGTTCCCTCCTGTGTGTTCCTAACACTCTTGTTTCTCTTTCTTGTTTCACTTTCCTTTCTGAGGGTTTCAAGCCTCTCAGTGTCTCTCCTCCTCACCCTAACGGGTGTCGCTTGTGTGATCCTGGGCTGGAGCACCCTGGTTGACTGCTGTTGTGGACTCTGCCCCTCTGTCCACTCCCGCTCCCTCCAAGCCCCCCAACTCCCTCCAAGCCCCTCCCACTTGCCAGCGTTGTGGCTCTGGGTCCCTTCCCCCTGTCCACGCCCACTCCCTCCAAGCCCCTCCCACTCCCTCCAAGCCCCTCCCACTTGCCAGCGTTGTGGCTCTGGGTCCCTTCCCCCTGTCCACGCCCACTCCCTCCAAGCCCCTCCCACTCCCTCCAAGCCCCTCCCACTTGCCAGCGTTGTGGCTCTGGGTCCCTCCCCCTGTCCACGCCCACTCCCTCCAAGCCCCTCTCACTTGCCAGCGATGTGGCTCTGGGTCCCGTCCCTGCTGTTCCCTGCAAGCCCCCTGGCCCCACTTCCTAAGGTCGCCACCCCCGTCCCCACTCGGCTACCAGGTGCCAGCAGCTGGCCCGCCCTCAGAAGCCTCCACACACCAAGGGCTTGTCCTCGGTGTCACCTCCCTTCCACACGGTGTCGCCTCGGCCTGCTGGGCGTCCCTCCACCAGCGTGCCCACCGTACTCTCACAAACATCCTCTCCTTTGTTGTTCTCTGGCTGTCCTGTGGCACTCCCGCTCCAGGGGGCACACACTTGTGGCAGTAGGAAGTAACAACGACAGTGATTCTCCACAAAATCCTATTCTCAGTCCTCACCTGGGCCCACCTGTTGGGAGGAAAATGTCGTCTTCCTCAGAGGGAGACGTGTGTCTGAGGCAGCACAGCTTTGCAGTGGTCTGAATGAGTGGTGACTGGACTGTGGTGATGACTTTGTATGAGGTTGTGGCTGACTGTAGGATATAAATGTCATGGGTGAGAGAAAGAGGTTTGAAAAATGTCCATCCCGAATGCAGCTAAGAGTGGGACAGGGTTCTCCTTACAAAGGAGCGACTCATCGGGATGGGCGCCGGGTGCTCTGCAGGTGGCCAGGCCGGGCTCCACGGGCTCCGGGATGAGAAACATATTCAGGGAAACAGGACCATGAAGTTCCCAGCAGAGTGTGCCTGGTGGATGCCACAGTGGTGATGAACCCCACAGCAAGCACGGGGGCAGCCACGCCAGTCAGCATGCAGGACGTGGCCACCGAGGCCACTCTCAGGACCGAGGTGGCCGCCCCGTGTGTTCAGATGTGGGGGCCCACAGCATGCAGGGTCCTGGGTCTCTGGCTGCTATCGTCTCTATCTTCTGTATTCTGAGCTCTTATCACAGATTAAACTAGTTAGACGGGCTTCTCCAATGACTCAGTGGTGAAGAATCGACCCGCTGTGCAGGAAACATGGATTTGATCCCTGATGTCCCCTGGGGGAGGAAATGGCAACCTGCTCCAGTATTCCTGCATGAAAAATCCATGGACAGAGGAGCCTGGCGGGCTACAGTCCGAAGGGTTGCAGCAAGTCGGACATGACTGAGTGACTGAGCACACACGCACACAAATGAGTCAAACAAGCCTTTTCCCATCTTCTCACCACATCCTCTGTCCCTCTTCTCTCCATTTCCCTTTCTGTTTACCAATGTACCCAGAATATCCTCAATTTAATAAACTTGATTATCGGTCCTGTATAACCACCCAAATCACCCCAGCCTCTTCTCCTGACCACCAACGAGATATAAGGAGTAGTCTACGCTTGCGGTTCCTATTTACCTTCATATCCCTCCTGCTGAAGCTGCTCTTGAGAAGATCCTGGGCCCAGTTTGAACCAGCCAGCTCTGGGGCTCTCGGGTTGGCCCTCTCTTCCTCATCTCCAGGCACCTTTGGCTTTTCTGCCTCCTTCAACTCCAGGGTCCCAGGTGCTCACTCTCCCTCAGACCCCATGTCCCCAGGGGCCACTCCCAGTCTCAACTGCTTCCTTTCCATCTCTCCTCTATCACCAATTTCCTGTAAGCAAAGTCCCTCACAAAATTTCCAGTTTCTAGTCCTTGAGTTGCCTTTTCTCTGGAGTTGATGACCATAGAGGGCAGTGCGGCTGTTGGGTCGGCTGCCTGGACTGTTACCTGACCCTGCTGGGCTCTAAGCACCCTCCACCAGCATCCACCCCACATGCCAGCCCCTGTCTTCCCTCTGTCTCATGCGCCCTCTGGTCATCCATCCCATACATTGTGTCTAAACGGTTCAAACCTTAAAAACCTTCCAGAACCCTTTTTCTTCTAAAAATCACGTCTTATCCTGGCTTTGGAGGTGCTCTGTGATCTGACTACAGTCCATTGACAGCCTTTCTAGCTGTCAAGGACAGACCTTCACCAAGGTGTCTGCTGTCCTCCAACACACCCTGCTTATTAAAACTGCATCTTGTTCCCTCCACCCCAGTGTCCTCCCTAATTCATTGCCTCCCCCCGGTCCCTGTAGCTGAAAACAGAGGCTTCTGTAGGCTAGATCTCTAGCTCAGCAGCAGACGGATGCTGCCTTTTACCATGTCCCGTGTGCACTCCCTCACCTCGCTTCCTGGCTGTGCTTCCTTGAAGGCAGGTCTATGCATCTCGCAAGCCCAGCCTGACCGTGGTAGAGAAGGGTCAGGGAAACAGTTCTCCGAGCTCTGGTAAGTTGCAAACTCTATGCCAGGTGCTCTTTCTCCAAGCCTCCTCGACTGGGTGGGCAGAAAGGGAGGGTTAGATGTAAGTCAGATATCCAGGATGCTCAGGTCACAAATGACCAATCTGGGAGTTGAACCCAGCACCATCTTATTCCAAAGGCTTTCATACCACATGGCTGAAAACTGTTCCTCCCTTCCTTTAACAGTGAATGATTTTCCAATGCAAAGTCATCAGTAATTTTAACAGATGAAAATAGGGCTACAACAATGAAGTGCCTGGGTGTCTGGCACAGCTTGCTTTGCCCTCTCTTCCCTTCCTAATTCCCTGCTGCTCTGGCTCAGCCTCCCTCCCCCTTCCCAGGCTCTGCTCTTCCTTTCCAATTCTTTCCTCCCCTTCCTCTTCCTCTTCTGAGCTTTGTCTCCCCCATAGTTTTCCTGGCTCTGCCTCCTTCTCCCCCTACTACCCTTGTTGGACCACCAGGGTCTCCTTTTCTTTCAGAGCTTTACTCGAAAATCTCTTTCTCTGGAAAGCCTTCTCTAGAAACCCAAACTAGAGCTCCAGACTCCCCACTTGGAATGTCCTGTTCCCGTCACTGCATTATCCCTTTTCCTTCATTATTTATACTCCCAACTTATATGTATTTTACTTGCTAATTCTGCCTGGTGTCCCCTCTCCCAGTAGAAGTCGAACTCCACTTGAACAGAGACTGTGCTGTTTGCTGCTTTTCCAGCACCAGGGACAGCGCCAGCACATAGTAGGTGCTTGGTTCATGTTTGCTAATGAAAGCCCCTTGGATATTCTGGGCTATTAGCAGAGCAGTTTAAAATCCTGCTCTCCCCCTTCCTGCTTTGACAAATGTCAATGAAAGTGTCTTTGCAGAATAAATATTTGAATGAGCGAGTGGGCTGATGCTGTATGGCCTGAGCCTCTGAGGTTGCTATTTACCACAGGGAAGCTTTACTGCAGCCTCCTTCCACTTAAAGCCCACCCACAGCTTACGTTTTAATCACATCTGGAACTGTGATGCCAGCATTGTATTTTTTTAGCTTCTTAAATGTTGCAATTTCCAGATCCATCATCTGTAATCTGGCACATGTCAGGAGGGTGCTTCTAGCTGCAGAAGCTGAGGTTTTCTGAACCTGTTTGCCAGGTGCCTAGTTTTTGCTGTTATTTAGATTTGAGACCAGGCGGAAGACAGCTGTGCTGAATTTGAATTCCAGTGAGGCTCCTGGCCACACGTCCTGCTGCTGGCTCATCACCTCGCAGGGCTGGAAACGCAGGGGCTTGTGGCGCCCTTTGCAATGGGGGTGTGAAAAGCAGAGAAAGTATCCAGAGGAGATGAAGTGGGTTAAAAGCAGCCAGCCTGTCTGTCTGTCTGTAGTGACTTTGCACAAAGCAGGAGCACTGGGCAGATCTGAGTGCTTCCTTGCCCCTTGGAGGTTCTCTGGGTAGCTTTTGGATGTCACTGCTGGGTGTCAGTTGACAGGCTCTCAGAATGATTAGCCTGCACGTCCATTAGCTGTGTGTCCCGCGATTGCTGACCATTTCCTCCAGCTCCTTCCAAGCACATCTTCATAGAGGCGGGCACCTGGCCATGGGGCTGCTTCTTCCTTCCTTAGAGGGGATGAGGGAGAACCTTCAGGTCTTTCAATATCTCTGGTCAACTCTAGGTGACCAAACCTCAATATCTTAAAATGTCAGCATCCCAATTTCCAGTGGAAATCTCCCAAAGAGCCACATCTAATAACAAAACCCACCCAAACCCCAGGTGGTAGGGCGTGACCACAGGGTGTTGGGGGAGGGGTGCAGTGGTTTAGGTGTCTGGTCAAGTGGGATAGCTGGAGGAGCTGTGGTCTGGGCGAGTAGCCCTTCCCGTTGGTGGGCTTCTGGACCATGAAAAGTTTCGCTATGAAATTTTGATGCATCTTGCTGATACAAAGGGCATTTTGGGAAAAGGCCATGTGAGCTGAGATTGGTCAAGGGCTGAGCAGCGGGACAGGAACACACTTTCCCCTCAGATTCATTTCAAAGCTCCCTCCAGCTCTTCGGGAGCCTCTGATAGCTGCCTCCCTCCCATCTGCTTTCTGCTCCTTGTGCTGTTTCAGGCTCCTCTGTGCTTTGTTGAGCTCCCCATGATCAACTCTTGAGCTTTCCTGGTGTCAGAAGTCCTGGGGTGTCTTCATGAATAAGAGAAGCAAAGTATGTGTCTGCTTAGAAACTGAAACTACTACCTACCTGCCAGGGATGGAAGGTCTTAACCTGGCCTGCAGGGGAGCCATGAACCCACGGAGACGCCATGCCTCAGTTTGCTTGCATGTGCATTTTTCTGGGGAAGGGGGCTTCTGTTGATTCTCTCTTAGCCTGGGCTCACTAGAAAGCAGCGTGTGAGCCAGAGGACATGTGCGATCTTACTTTGTTTCTGGAATATGATCCAGGGAGCAGGAGCGAGGGCAGGACCATGAAGCAGAGAGAGAGATTAGAGAGGAAGTTGTGTTCTGCTCCTGTCCCTTGGGCTGCACCTGCTTTGTTAGGGCTTCAGGTGGGAGATGGGGAGGAGGCTACTGTCCAGAGAAGCTCAGGGGTAGGATGCTCAGTGAGGCCAGCTTGTGTCAGCAGGAGGTCACAGTCCACACAGAGCTGGACCAGGAGACAGGTAGTGTCCAGGGTCCAGAGACTCTGAAAAAGATTCTCCAACTCTCTGCCTGCCTTCAGGGCTACTGTGTACAGGTGTACAGTTGGTGCACTGCCCCAAATTTCCTTACCTGAGTTCTGTTTGCTGAGCCTTGTATCCAGGGCCCTGTGCCCGCCCACAGCTAAAAGCCTTTTTCTCTCGGCTCTGAGGGGATCCCGCTCACCTGCTTTTCCAGCGTGACCAGTGCTGTCACCCATACCACCTGCGCCTGTGCTCCAGCTCGGGCTCCCCGAGTGCAGCTCACACACCTCCTCATGAGTGCTCATGGCGTGCACCAACTGCTCCAAGTTTGGTTCAGGAACCTGCTTCTCAGAGTCCGCTGGTGTTGCCTTGTGTTTCCTGTGACTGTTTAGATGTGAGAATTTGGCCCTGGGTTCTTTCCATCCATCCACCATACCCTCCCAGTGTGCCTGTGGCAGGGGTGTCAATACATCTAGCTTATGGAATCTGACAGCTTCTGTGTTTTTATTTTTAAATTATGAAACTATATATTTGGGCTTTCATTCAGCAAACACTAGTTAACTTTGTGTAGCAAGCACCATTTCTTAGTGGTAAGATTCTGGGGAATGACTTAATTTCCCAAGTTTCATTTTCTCCTCTGTGACATGGAGATAATTATTTACCCCAGAGGGGTCCTGCCTCTTAAGCAGGATAATGGGTATTAAAGGACCTCACCCGCTATCAGCCGTGGAAGAAGTTCTACAGGTGTGGGTATCCTCCCCTGCCAATCCCCCGTCTCCTCCTTGGAGAGTAATATGATGCCATGGCCACTGCCAGAATACTCACAGCCAGCCCTGCCTTCACCCTGTTCCCGTGTGACAAGCTCTCTGGGGACGGCACCTCCCACCCTGCCCTGCAGTGGTGAAAGGCATGTTCTGGAAGTATGCTCCAAGGCTCTGCTTACTGCCTGTGGCTTCGGTGCCTCATTTTCCTCCCAGAACACAGGTCACAGAGTGGTTGGAGGGTTGAGTTAGGTAGTATGTGAGTGTGTTCAGAAGAATGACTGGCACCCAGCAAGTGTTCAGTAAGCAGTGACTGTTCTCAGTATCATCACTATTCTATTACCAATGAGAGAGAAATGAGCTGAAATCCAATTTAGCTTTAGAACCAGTAGTATTTGAATTAACTTGTGTTGGCTCTAGGATGAAGAAGATCATCATAGTTCTTAGAGACAATAGACCAAGCAAATGCAAAGCCCTGTTGATGTCAGGGGACAAGGCCGCTCTGGTCCTGTGAGCAGGTCTGCCCTTGGCTGCTGTCAACATCAGGGTCCTGAATCAAGGTTTGAGTTTTTCTAAGTTCATATCCCACTGCTGCTGGATCCTCAGAATAAATTCCTAGGAAAATGCCTTTTCTGAATGCTGATTCTTTGTTGTGAATGCTGAGGAGACAATACATTTTTCTGGTTCAGAACACAGAGTCCAAGTTAGACATACTTAATTTGAATCTTCCTTGTCATTTATTAAACTGAGTGAGTTTGTGCAAATCACCTAACTTCTCTTTTCCTTGGTTCTCCTGTCAGGAAAAGTGGGATAATAGTAGCACCTACCTTGTCTAGTTGTTTCCGGGAGTAAATGTGATAATGGACTTTTAGTACATTTTAGCATAGTCCCCAGAAGAGAATAACTGGTATTATCATTATTTCAAAAAACTTGCCCTCAAATTTTTCTTGTAAAAAATTCCAGAATTATAGAAAGATCAAAGTATAGTACAACAAGCACTCATATGCTCTGCACCTGGATTGAAAAATGTAAATATTTAGACATATTTGCTTTATCTCTCTGTAAATGTGTCAAATTTATCTGTATCTACATATGTAAAACTTTTGCTAATATAGTGTAAAAGGAAGTTGCCAACATCATGAAACTCCTAAAACCTTTTTCTTGTTCCTAATAATAAGGACATTCTTCTACATAGCCACAATCCCCTTATCACACCTAAGAAAAGTTAAAATAATTTTATAAAATCATTTAATGTCAGTCTATATTAAAATTTTTCCCATTGTCCCAAGAAAGATGTGAAGTATCATCCTGAGGATTACTTGCTGAGTACAAGGAGGGAGGAAGGAGTCTTTGGTAAAGAGATCTGGTAAAAAAAGTCTTTGGTAAAAGAGAGATCTGACCATGTTAACATACCACCACTAAGTAGTGACCTGCTTACACATTATCTCCTGAGAAATATTGCTGCCAGAATCCAATCAAGTCTCCAAACACGTACTATTTAATGTGGTAGCCACCAGCCAGTAATATGTGCTTGAGATGTGCTCTAAGAATAAAAAAACACATGTAATGTACACCCATGGCCGATTCATTCAATGTATGGCAAAAACCACTACAATATTGTAAGTAATTAGCCTCCAATTAAAATAAATGAGTTAATTTAAAAAATGTTTCATGTTTTGAAGATTTAGTATGAAGAAATACTGTAAAATATTTCATTACTAATCCAAAAAATACTAAGTGTTTAAATGATGTTTAGTTATGAAAAGAGTTTAGTTATGGGACTTCACTATGTTATTAACATTAACTTCACCTGTTTTTAAAAATTTTTAGTGGGGAAACAGGCAAATTTATTTATTTAGTTAGTTTTTATTTTAATCTATTTAATTGGAGGCTAATTACTTTACAGTATTATAGTGGTTTTTGCCATACACTCACATGAATCAGCCATGTGGTCCCCATCCTGAACCCTCCTCCCACCTCCCTCCCCACCCCATCCTTCTGGGTCATCCCAGTGCACCAGCCCTGAGCACCCTGTCTCTTGCATCGAACCTGGACTGGTGATTCGTTTCACATATGATAATATACATGTTTCAATGCCATTCTCTCAGATCATCCCACCCTTGCCTTCTCCCATAGAGTCCAAAAGACTGTTCTATACATCTGTGTCTCTTTTGCTATCTCACATATAGGGTTATCATTACCATCTTTCTAAATTCCATGTATATGCATTAGCATACTGTATTGGTGTTTTTCTTTCTGAATTACTTCACTCTGTATAATAGGCTCCAGTTTCATCCACCTCATTAGAACTTATTCAAATGTGTTCTTTTAATGACTGAGTAATATTCCATTGTGTATGTGTACCACGGCTTTCTTATCCATTCATCTGCTGATGGCCATCTAGGTTGCTTCCATGTCCTGGCTATTATAAACAGTGCTGCGATGAACAGTGGGGTATATGTGTCTCTTTCAGTTCTGGTTTCCTAGGTGTGTATGCCCAGCAGTGGGATTGCTGGGTCATATGGCAGTTCTATTTCCAGTTTTTTAAAGGAATCTCCACATTGTTCTCCATAATGGCTGTACTAGTTTGCATTCCCACCACACCCTCTCCAGCATTTATTATTTGTAGACCTTTTGATAGCAGCCATTCTGACCAGCATGAGATGTAGGTACCTCATGGTGGTTTTGATTTGCATTTCTCTGATAATGAGTGATGTTGAGCATCTTTTCATGTGTTTGTTAGCCATCTGTATGTCTTCTTTGGAGAAATGTCTGTTTAGTTCTTTGGCCCATTTTTTGATTGGGTCCTTTATTTTTCTGGAATTGAGCTGCAGCAGCTGCTTGTGTATTTTTGAGACTAATTCTTTGTCAGTTGCTTCGTTTGCTATTATTTTCTCCCATTCTGAAGGCTGTCTTTTCACCTTGCTTATAGTTTTGTTTGTTGTGCAAAAACTTTTAAGTTTCATTAGGTCCCATTTCTTTATTTTTGCTTTGATTTCCATTCCTTTAGGAGGTGGGTCATAGAGGATCCTGCTGTGCTTTATGTCAGAGAGTGTTTTGCCTATGTTCTCCTCTAGGAGTTTTATAGCTTCTGGTCTTACATTTAGATCTTTAATCCATTTTGAGTTTATTTTTGTGTATGGTGTTAGAAAGTGTTCTAGTTTCATTCTTTTATAAGCAGTTGACCAGTTTTCCCAGCACCACTTGTTAAAGAGATTGTCTTTTCTCCCCTGTGTATTCTTGCCTGCTTTGTCAAAGGTAAGGTGTCCATAGGTGTGTGGATTTATCTCTGGGCTTTCTATTCTGTTCCATTGATCTATATTTCTGTCTTTGGGCCAGTACCATACTGTCTTGATGACTGTAGCTTTGTAGTATAGCCTGAAGTCAGGTAGGTTGATTCCTCCAGTTCCATTCTTCTTTCTCAAGATTGTTTTGGCTATTCGAGATTTTTTGTATTTCCATACAAATTGTAAAATTATTTGATCTAGTTCTCTGAAAAATACCGTTGGTAGCTTGATAGGGATTGCATTGAATCTATAGATTGTTTTGGGTAGTATACTCATTTTCACTCTATTGATTCTTCCAATCCCTGAACACAGTATATTTCTCCATCTATTTGTGTCATTTTTTATTTCTTTCATCAGTATTTTATAGTTTTCTATATATAGGTCTTTTGTTTCTTTAGGTAGCCTTATTCCTAAGTATTTTATTCTTTTCGTTGCAATGGTGAATGGAATTGTTTCCTTAATTTCTCTTTCTGTTTTCTCATTGTTAGTGTATAGGAATGCAAGGGATTTCTGCATGTTAATTTTATTTCTTGCAACTTCACTGTATTTATTGATTAGCTCTAGTAATTTTCTGGTGGAGTCTTTAGGGTTTTCTATGTAGAGGATCATGTCATCTGCAAACAGTGAGAGTTTTACTTCTTCTTTTCCAATCTGGATTCCTTTTATTTCTTTTTCTGCTCTGATTGCTGTGGTCAAAACTTCCAAAACTATGTTGAATAGTAGTGGTGTGAGTGGGCACCCTTGTCTTCTTCCTGACTTTAGGGGAAATGCTTTCAATTTTCCACCATTGAGGATAATGTTTGCTGTGGGTTCGTCATATGTAGCTTTTATTATGTTGAGATATGTTCCTTCTATTCCTACCTTCTGGAGGGTTTTTATCATAAATGGATGTTGAATTTTGTCAAGGCTTTCTCTGCATCTATTGAGATAATCATATGGTTTTTATCTTTCAGTTTGCTAATGTGGTGTATTACATTGATTGATTTGCAGATATTAAAGAATCTTTGCACTCCTGGGATAAAGCCCACTCGGTCATGATGTATGATCTTTTTAATATGTTGTTGGATTCTGTTTGCTAGGCTTTTGTTAAGGATTTTTGCATCTACGTTCATCATTAATATTGGCCTGTAGTTTTCTTTTTTTGTGGCATCTTTGTCAGGTTTTGGTATTAGGGTGATGGTGGCCTCATAGAATGAGTTTGGAAGTTTACCTTCCTCTGCAATTTTCTGGAAGAGTTTGAGTAGGATAGGTGTTAGCTCTTCTTTAAATTTTTGGTAAAATTCAGCCGTGAAGCCGTCTGGTCCTAGACTTTTGTTTGCTGGAAGATTTCTGATTATGGTTTCTATTTCCATGCTTGTGATGGGTCTGTTAAGGTTTTCTATTTCTTCCTGGTTCAGTTTTGGAAGGTTATACTTTTCTAAGAATTTGTCCATTTCTTCCAAGTTGTCCATTTTATTGGCATATAGTTGCTGATAATAATCTCTTATGATCCTTTGTATTTCTGTGTTGTCTGTTGTGATTTCTCCATTTCCATTTCTAATTTTGTTGATTGGATTCTTCTCCCTTTGTTTCTTGATGAGTCTGGCGAATCATTTGTCAATTTTATTTATCTTTTCAAAGAACCAGCTTTGGCTTTGTTGATTTTTGCTATGGTCTCTTTTGTTTCTTTTGCATTTATTTCTGCCCTAATTTTTAAGATTTCTTTCCTTCTACTAATCCTGGGGTTCTTCATTTCTTCCTTCTCTAGTTGCTTTAGGTGTAGAGTTAGGTTATTTATTTGACTTTTTCCTTGTTTCTTGAGATAAGCCTGTATTGCTATGAACCTTCCCCTTAGCACTGCTTTTACAGTGTCCCATAGGTTTTGGGTTGTTGTGTTTTCATTTTCATTCATTTCTATGCATATTTTGATTTCTTTTTTTTATTTCTTCTGTGATTTGTTGGTTATTCAGAAGTGTATTGTTTATCCACCATATGTTGGAATTTTTAATAGTTTTTTTCCCCTGTAATTGACATCTACTATTACTGCATTGTGGTCAGAAAAGATGCTGGAAATGATTTCAATTTTTTTGAATTTACCAAGGCTACACTTATGAACCAGGATGTGATCTATTCTGGAGAAGGTTCCGTGTGCACTTGAGAAAAAGGTGAAATTTATTGTTTTGGGGTGCAGTGTCCTATAGACATCAATTAGGTCCAACTGGTCCAGTGTATCATTTAAAGCTTGTGTTTCCTTGTTAATTTTGTTTACTTGATCTATCCATAGGCGTGAGTGGGGTATTAAAGTCTCCAACTACTATTGTGTTATTGTTAATTTCCTCTTTCATACTTGTTGGTGTTTGCCTTAAATATTGTGGTGCTCCTATGTTGGGTGCATATATATCTATAATTGTTATATCTTCTTCTTGGATTGATCCTTTGATCATTATGTAGTGTCCATCTTTGTCTCTTTTCACAGCCTTTATTTTAAAGTCTATTTTATCTCATATGAGTATTGCTACTTCTGCTTTCTTTTGGTCTCTATTTGCATGGAATATCTTTTTCCAGCCCTTCCCTTTCAGTCTGTATGTGTCCCTTGTTTTGAGGTGGGTCTCTTTTAGACAGCATATATAGGGGTCTTGTTTTTGTATCCATTCAGCCAGTCTTTGTCTTTTGATTGGGGCATGCAACCCATTTACATTTAAGGTAATTATTGATAAGTATGATCCCGTTGCCATTTGCTTTCTTGTTTTGGGTTCGAGTTTATTTTTTTTTTTATTTTATTATTTTTATTTTTTTTATTATTATTTTTTTTTAATTTATTTTTTTATTTTTCAGTGGGTTTTGTCATACATTGATATGAATCAGCCATAGAGCTACACGAATTCCCCATCCCGGTCTCCCATCCCACCTCCCTCTCCACCCGATTCCTCTGGATCCCCCCAGCCCAACAGGCCCGAGCACTTGACTCATGCCTCCCACCTGGGCTGGTGGTCTGTTTCACCACAGATAATATACATACTGTTCTTTCGAAACATCCCACCCTCCCCTTCTCCCACAGAGTTCAAAAGTCTGTTCCGTACTTTGGGTTCGAGTTTATACACCCTTTCTGTATTTCCTGTCTAGAGAAGATCCTTTAACATTTGTGGAAGAGCTGGTTTGGTGGTGTTGAATTCTCTCAGCTTTTGCTTGTCTGTAAAGCTTTTGATTTCTCCTTCATATTTGAATGAGATCCTTGCTGGGTATAGCAATCTGGGTTGTAGGTTTTTCTCTTTAATCACTTTAAGTATGTCCTGCCATTCCTTTCTGACCTGAAGAGTTTCTATTGAATGATCAGCTGTTATCCTTATGGGAATCTCCTTGTGTGTTATTTGTTGTTTTCCCCTTGCTGGTTTTAATATTTCTTCTTTGTGTTTGATCTTTGTTAATTTGATTAATATGTGTGTTGGGGTGTTTCGCCTTGGGTTTATCCTGTTTGGGACTCTCTGGGTTTCTCGGAATTGGGTGATTGTTTCCTTCCCCATTTTAAGGAAGTTTTCAACTATTATCTCCTCAAGTATTTTGTCATGGTCTTCCTTTTTGTCTTATTCTTCTGGGACTCCTATGGTTCAAATGTTGGTGCCTTTAACATTGTCCCAGAGGTCTCTGAGGTTGTCCTCATTTCTTTTAATTCTTGTTTCTTTTTTTCCTCTCTGTTTCATTTATTTCTACCATTCTATCTTCTACCTCACTTATCCTACCTTCTGCCTCTGTTATTCTACTGTTGATTCCCTCCAGAGTGTTTTTGATCTCATTTATTGCATTATTCATTATTGATTGACTCCTTTTTATTTCTTCTAGGTCTTTGTTAAACATTTCTTGCATTTTCTCAATCGTTGTCTCCAGGCTATTTATCTGTAACTCCATTTTTCTTTCAAGATTTTGGATCATTTTTACTGTGATTATTCTGAATTATATTTCAGATAAACTCCCTATCTCCTCCTCTTTTGTTTGGTTTGGTGGGCATTTATCATCTTCCTTTACCTGCTGAGTATTTCTATGCCTTTTCATCTTGTTTAGATCGCTGTTTGGGGTGGCCTTTCTGTATTCTGGCAGTTTGTGGTTCTTCTTTATTGTGTAGGTTCCTCCCTGTGCGTGGGGTTGGACGAGTGGCTTGTCAAGGTTTCCTGGTTAGGGAAGCTTGCATTGGTGTTCTGGTGGATGGAGCTGGATTTCTTTTCTCTTGGGTGCAATAAAGTGTCCAGTAGTGAGTTTTGAGATGTCTGTGGGTTTGGTGTGACTTTGGGCAGCCTGTATATTGAAGCTTAGGGCTATGTTCCTGTGTACTGGAGAATTAGCATCGTACGTCTTGCTCTGGAACTTGTTGGCTCTTGGATGGAGGTTGATTTCAGTTTAGGTATGGAGGCTTTTGGATGAGCTCTTGTCAATTAATGTTCCTGGAGTGAGGAGTTTCCTGGTGTTCACAAGTTTTGAATTTAAGCCTCCTGCCTCTGGTTTTCAGTCTTATTCTCACAGTAGTCTCAAGACTTCTCCATATATACAGCACCGATGATAAAACATCCAGGTTAATGGTGAAAAGAGTCTCCACAGTGAGGGAGAGCCAGAGAGTTACACAGAGTTACATGGAGAAGAGAAGAGGGAGGAGGGAGATAGAGGCGACCAGGAGGAGAAGAGGGGGAATCAAAAGGGGAGAGAGCAAGCTAGCCAGTAATCACTTCCCTATGTGCTCTCCACAGTCTGGATCCCTCAGAGATGTTCATGGAGTTACACGGAGAAGAGAAGAGGGAGGAAGGAGATAGAGGTGGCCAGTAGGAAAAGGGGGAATCAAAATGAGAGAGAGAGATCCAGCCAGTAATCAGTTCCCTAAGTGCTCTCCACAGCCCGGAACACACAAAGAGATTCACAGAGTTAGGTAGAGAAGAGAAGGGGGAGGGAGGAGATAGAGGCGACCTGGTGGAGAAAAAGGAGTGTCAAAAGGGGGAGAGAGCAGTCAAGCCAGTAATCACACTCCCAAGTAAAAATGGGTACTGAAGATTGTGTTCTTAAAGGTACAAAATTGATAACAAATACCAAAAAGCAAAGATTAAAAATCTAGAGTAGAGGTTAGACTCTCAAAAATACAATATTAAAAAAAAAAACAAAATCATAAAGATTACATATGAAGTTTGCTTTAAAAATAGGGTCTTTTTTTTTGCAAGGTAATAGTAGGGTATAAAAATGAAAATTAAAGGAGTAACAGAGGACTTAAAAATAAAAAAAAATTTTAATAACAAAAAATGATAATAATAAAAAATATATCTAGGACTTTCTCTGGAGCTGTCGCAGACAGAGTGGGGTCAGTTCATTTTAAGATAGTTCCTTGATCTGGCTTATACTTCTCAAGATCTGTAGGCCCCTTCGTATGTAGTCAGTGCTAACTGCCGGGTTTTAATCTGTTGCACCTGTCACTTCCAAGGCCGTTCTCTCTGTTTATTTTAGCTTCCTCTGTTTGCTGGCCTCTTCAGTGTCTAATTTCCGCCCTGACACAAGGGGGCGCTGGTGGTCACTTATTTAGGCTCGGTTGTTCAGTCGTGCTGTGGGGAGGGAGGAGCGCTGCAGACAAACATCCCTGGCGTGTGTGGGGAGCACTCGCAGTGTCTCGGCCACACTGGGTTTGCCCCGCTCACAGCGCGTGTGCTTTCCCCGTCTACACTGCTCAGGCTCCAGGTTGCCCTGCCGGGAACTGTCTGAGGTGGGCCCTGGGTTGCGTGCACTCCCCAGGCCTAAGCCTCTCAGGTTCAGGTTCTCGGGTACTCCACGAAGGCCCAGACTCGGTTGGGCTGTATTTTGTGCCCTTCCAGGTCCGAGCAGCTCAGGCGACCAGGTGCTAGGGAGTGCACTCTCCCCAGGTGGGTGCTGCGTCTTATCGCCTCCCCGTCCCAGCCGCTCGGTTTCCTGGGAGGTAGCGGGAGCATCGTCTCAGGTGTGCCGTGTGTCTCTTCTGGGGAGCTGGTCTCTGGCTGCAATCCTCCCTGCAGATGTCTACTGTCCAGAATCCCAGGAAGTCTTGGTTATAAACTGGAAGCCTGTTCGCAGTTTGGTAGGGGATGCTGTCTCTGGGCCCGAGTTTGCCCCTTTCCGGCTCTGGCTGGCGCCCTCCTGCCCCCTACCTCCGGTGGGGGATGGGTCAGTCCCCAGCCTGCTAGCTCTGCTCTGGTATTCGCTCAGTCCCTTGCTCTGTGAGCTGGCCGGCAGTGCCTTAGGTGAGGGCTTTTCACAGGATCTTTCTCTCTCTCTTTCCTCCCTCTCTCTCTGGCTACCCCACAGTCCGGGTTGCTCTCTCACGTTACCTCCCTCACATTGCCCTCAGGGCATTCAGGCCTGGTCCTTACTCTAAGCAATGCAGCCCTCTCCTCCCCGTTCAGCCCTCACTCGCTGGTGGCAGATGCGAACGTCTGGGCTACTTCTCTGCTGGGAGTTGCAGTTAGGCAGGTAATCTGCGGGTTTTCATTCTTTCTTTTTATTTATTTTATTTATTTTCCCCTCCCAGTTATGCTGCTCTCTGAGATTCCAAAACTGCCCACAGACCCCGCCGGTGAGAGGGTTTCCTGGTGTTTGGAAACTTCTCTTAAAAGACACACTCCCTGGGATGGGTCTCCATCCCTAACTCTTTTGTCTCTCTTTTTATCTTTTATCTTTTGTTCTACCTCCTTTCGAAGACAATGGGCTGCCTTTCTGGGTGCCTGGTGTCCTCCGTCAGGATTCAGAAGTTGTTTTGTGGAATTTGCTCAGCATTCAAATGTTCTTTCGATGAATTTGTGGGGGAGAAAGCGGTCCCCTGTCCTATTCCACCACCACCTTAGGACCGTCCCCCCCAAAGGCAAATTTAGAATCATGTGTGATACACATTGTCCATCTGTTGGTCAGCACTGTTCTAGATCTAACTTTCAGAAAGTTGAGGGTTAGAGGAACAACTTAAGTGACACTGCAAGAAAATAGTCTGACAAAACAATCTTTGGGACATTCTAGAAAACTCATCAGAAAGTCAATGTCCTGATAAAAGAAAAAGTGAGAGGATATTCTAGATTAAGAAATTACTGAGATAAAACAAGCAATCCTTGAACCTGGATTAGGTCCCATGACAAAAACAACCAAACAGCACTGTGCTCCTATAACCAAACAGAAAGTCACAGGAAACATTCTTAGAAAACGTGATTATTAAAGATAAACAGGAACTGGGTAGTGAAGGGCATGTTTTGTATTTGGTGAGGACAACGTAGGGAGTTTAAGAGGCGCTTGTTATTAGTTGTGGCTCTTTGGAAGATATCCACTGGAAACTGGGATGCTGACATTTTAATATATTCAGGTTTGGTCACCTAGAGTTGACCAGACAAGATCCATCCCATCCCTGGGCCAGAGAGGGACAGGATGTTTATGTTGAGGGATCCCCTTGCATGAAGTTGGGGTTTGGTGGGTTTTTCTTTTGGACCCTGAAGTTGCTCTTGGAGGTGTCAGAAATTGGGGTTTAATAACAGAATCAGAAAAAGAAAATGCAAAATTTAAGAAAAACCTTGACCTTCTTAGCCATTACTTTCTTTGTGGTCCTTGGCCTTAGGTTATAGACTTGCACTGATAGCCTTCACTCCAGGCAATGCAAAATATTTTAATATGTAGATAGAAAGACATTTGGGTTCCTAAAGTGGACAGAATCTACCAGAATCAGAACATCCTTTGAGGTGGCTGGATGCTGGGGGTTTTGCACATGTTTCCTTTTATTTGCTACTTCTTTGAATCCAGTCACTTTCTGGGAGCTTTGGAATTGTTTCTGCTCTATTTCATTTTAGAAATAGCTAAACACTAACTGATAGAGATGAATTTTACACTAGCTCTGGGCTTTTCTCCATCCAAATTACACATTTGTTGAGAATAGCTATGTCTATAATTTTCACTGAAAATGAAAAGATCACTTAAACAAATTGATAGGCAGGGCACTATGTACCTTTGATTACATTTACAGTGTATTTCTGATTTGGGTATTTTTGTAAAGTTTTTGTCATTTTATTTCCATTTTAGCTGTTGGCAAGAGATCTGTCACTTTTTCCTCTCCTGAGATGTGAATCTCAAATCAGCCATGTTAAATCAGAAATAGCGGAATAGTCTAATTTCTTACTGTTGGGGAAAGGTATTTGGGGGTTTTCTGTGCTTATTTGCCCTGAGAGTTTCTGTGATTCTTGGTGACAGAGTCGCACCTGTGTCTCACATGGATGGCTGTATGGATAGGTGTGCCCATTCCATTGTATCTTCTAGTTGGGAGGCAGCCATCCTGGTATAAACTCACATGTTTAAGCCATGAGGTCACATGCTTGGCGTTAGGCTAATTCTGTTGCCATGAGTCATGCCAGTGATAGAAATGCTGAGGTGGTACAAGCAGGCCACCCATATGAGCAGAGCTTGCAGTGGATCAGACCCCTAACCCAGGGTCCCCCTGTGGTCTAGTGACATACATTCGTGCTAGTTTGGGAATCTTCACCGTATCAGTGAGCCCAGTGTCAGCTAGTTTCTGGGTTAACTCACAATGTTATGATCCCCAAACTTGGAAGAGGTTTACAGGGGACAGATCTGTTAATGGTGATTCTTACTGAATGTGCCAAACCCTACCTAGTTTCAGAGTCCTTGGGAAGCCTGTTCTCATCCTTTGTGGGTGATGTTTGTGTAAAGGTATCTGCAAGGTCCTTCACATGGGTCTTTACATCATTCCTCTGAGCTTCAAATGCTGACAGTACCAACCTGCTCCTGGGCTCCACCTGGCTGTCTAGCCCAGGCTGCTGCACTCTCCCCCACCGCCAGCTTAAAATGTGGTCTGTGCCTTTCTCCCCCTCCCCATCCCTGCTGTCTGTCACGTGCTTGTCTGATGGAGTCCACGGGCCACCAAAGCCTTGCTCGTTTACACAGGTGTGCCAACCACAGCTCTCTGCCTTGATCTTCACTCAGAGTCCTGTTGAAATGAAAGACAATTAAGGAGAGATATAATTTGCAAACTGCAACTCATTTATAAGCATCAACATTTTAATTTTACTGGTGCCGGATTACCCTCCCCTGCAAAACAGCCTACAGATGGCCCCCCCATGCCAGTAAAGGACCGACGTTGTCCTTCTGTGTCCATCTTCCCTTTGCAGAGGAAGAGGTCACCAGGGTCATAGTCACAGAGCATAAAGACTGTCTTTCCAGCCTACCTGGTGTGGCCATGTGGCTACTGACTCACGAACTGGCGTTGTGTGCGCATCTGCCTGGGCATTCTCCAGGAGGAAGTAGATTGGGTTCTTTTTTCTGTTACCTGGAGCGCAGCCAGGTAGACAAGAGAAATACCTGGAGGTTGGCAGGTGACCAGGCAGAAGAGCTGGATGATGCCCATGAGCATCTGTCTGTTCTTGCAGAGCTGGAGGGTGGGGGTCACAGTTCACCTCATGTTCTCATGCCCGCCTTTCCCTGGCAGCGAGATACAGCCATGCTCAGTCTTCCAAGATGTGTACCTCTTCTCTGAGGCCCCTGCAGCTGGTGGAGATGCAGGTGTGAGGAGCAGATTCACAGGGGGCTTGAGATGCAGTGAGTGTCTTACCATTTGGATTAGTGTGGACAAATCTTTGAAAAGTGAAAGTGGTAGTCACTCAGGCGTGTCTGGTTCTTTGTGATGTCATGGACTGTGGCCCGCCAGGCTCCTCTGTCCATGGAATTCTCCAGGCAAGAATACTGGAGTGGGTAGCCATTCCCTTCTCCAGGGGATCTTCCCAACTGAGGGATCAAGCCCAGGTCTCCTGCACTGCAGGAAGATTCTTTACCATCTGAGCCACCAGGGAAACCTGTACAATTCTTTACTACATGGATAAATGAATCATCTGTCCATCCCGCCATTCCTTCATCCACCCATCCATCAATCCACCCACACATACATCCCTTCATCCATCTATCCATCCAAACCAAAAAAAGTCTCTGCCCTCATGGAGCTTATTTTCTTACAATTAAGGTAGCCAGAGGAAAAAAAATTCTTAATCATTGACGCCCCCCCCCCCCCCACCATTTACCAGATCCCATTATGTTACTTAATTTTTTCCATAATGTAAAAAGTTAGTCTTTTATTTTCTTGGCTGCCATCATGTTATGTCATAACTTCCTAGAACTATAACCCATATCTTGATTATATTTTGTTGTTTTTGTTTAGTTGCTAAGTCATGTCCAACTCTTTTTTTGACCCCATGGACCATAACCTGCCAGGCTCCTCTGTCCAAGGGATTTCCCAGGCAAGAATACTGGAGTGGGTTGCCATTTCCTTAATCTTCCTGACCCAGGGATCAAGCCCACATTTCCTGCATTGGCAGGCACATGCTTTACCACTGTATATCTTATTAATGTCATTTTCAGAGAGTCAATTTGTTTCCAAGTTTTTGAGGCATTTACGTCTGTGTCTAAATGACATTCATTCACTCATTCAAAAGGATTTATTCTTTTAACAAATGCTTCTTAAGCAGCAATTGTGTGCACTGTTCTAGGTGCTGGGGGGTATAAGAGAGAATCGGACAGACAAGTCTTCTCAGTGATGCAACTGGGAGCAACATGCTATTCGGTTGTGATCACAAGGGCATATGTGAGTTAGGCCAAAAGAAAAAGGAAATATTTAACCAAGTTATTTTCATTCTAGTTAAAACTAAAGCTAGAAAACTAAAAATGGATGAATTCATCTAAAATCTGCATCCTAACTTAAACATCAATATATAACTGTATGTCACAGCAGTAAAGATGTTTATAAGTTCCACATTTTTCTTCAGTGAATTTTTTCTGGTTTCTGTAATTGGTGTCATAAAGACATCAGCCCATTTTCACTAATCATTATCCCATTTTTTCTCATTAAATATACACACCATTCATTTTTTGCAGAGGCCTTGGATCTTAGCCACCATTCAATTCAGTCTGTATTATGAAAACCATTTCACAAGCAAAAACTATCACATGATTCTAAAATGAATTTAATAGTTTTCTTTTATATTGAAATCTAGGAATTCTTTTTGATGAGCCAAATTGTGAATTCTTCACTTCATGATAATAGGCCTACTAGTTTTTCATTTCATTCCTAACTTAAATAGAAACATCAGAATATTTTGTTTCCAATTTTAAGCTGTATGCTGAATACTACCTAGCTGACATTCCAAGTCATATTTTATTTGACATTTTCATATATTTTGATGTACTTTCTACTAATATGTCTTCCTCACCAATTCCACCTCATTCCAAGTTCATTTTGTCCTCATTGCTTTCTTTCAATTCTTAATAAAAACTTCATTTATAAGGCACTTTATTTCCATTATAAAGAAGAGAGGAAAATCTTTCAAACAATTCTTTATTGCATGATCAAAGCTATACTTTAAAGGGAGCTGCCTCATTTGCTCCCATCTATAATTCAACTGCTCACACTGGCCATTGTTTATTAGTTTGTTAAACTGCTGTTCTTTTCTTTTCTTATTTATTGTTTTTGGTTGCACTGGGTCTTTGTTGCTCTGCGTGGGCTTTCTCTAGTTGTCACGTGTGGACCGTGGAGCTCAGGCCCAGCAGTTGTGGCGTACAGGCTTAGTTGCCCCGCAGTATGTGGGATCTTCCTGGGCCAGGGATTGAGCCCGTGTGCACTGCATTGGCAGGCAGGTTCTCAACCTCTGGATCACCAGGGAAGTCCTAAAATACTTTTCTATTTAGAATTAAACAGTAAGAATCACTACTTTATTTTCAAAACAATTGAGAGAACACAAAATAGCATTGGCATATGAATTTGTATTTCATGTATTGTTCTTAAAAGAACAATTCATAGAATTTCATAGAATTCAAAAAATTTCATATTAATTCAAAATTGAGAGACTTTTGCTTGCTTGCTTAGTCACTTCAGTTTTGTCTGACTCTTTGAGACGCCATGAACTATAGCTGGCCAGGCTCCTCTGTCCATGGGATTTCCCAGGCAAGAGTACTGGAGTGGGTTGCCATTTCCTTCTTCGTGGGATCATCCTGACCCAGGGATTAAACCCAGGTCTCCTGCATTGCAGGTGGATTCTTTACCACTGAGCTACTGGGGAAGCCCCACTTAGGTAGGAGTGAAGGCAAAAAAGGAAAGTGATTTACTCTGAGATATTCGAGGCTTGAAGCTACACATGCAATAGCACCTCCCCTCTTGAAATACCTTCATTCTTTGAGAACTTCTCTGTATTCTCAATGGAAAATGATGGATGAGGGATCAGAAGATATTCTGACAAACATTCAAGAAGGGGACTCCCGGGCTCCTTTTACTGAAGTAGCAGGCAGTGACTGCTGTCTTACATTTGGTCTCCTGTGAATGACTTTACATTGCTTATTGATATTTAAAAGCAATATTTATAAAATTGTTGTTGTTTAGTTGCTAAGTCGTTTCTGACTCTTTTGCGACCCCATGGACTCTAGCCCACCAGTCTCCTCTGTCCATGGAATTTCCCAGGCAAGAATACTAGAGCGGGTTGCCATTTCCCTCTCCAGGCAATCTTCCTGAGACTCCTACACTGCAGGCAGATTCTTTACCGCTGAGCCACCAGGGAATAACAGTGATCAAAACCAAATTATTCCACGTAAACAGGGCAACCATCCACCCAGGTCCATCTTCCTTAGTGCCTTAATTT
This sequence comes from Muntiacus reevesi, assembly GCF_963930625.1. Classification (NCBI taxonomy): domain Eukaryota; kingdom Metazoa; phylum Chordata; class Mammalia; order Artiodactyla; family Cervidae; genus Muntiacus; species Muntiacus reevesi. The sequence continues at coordinate 92,081,955 of NC_089250.1, forward strand.
TAACAGAAATCACAATGAGGGCTCCCTGTATAACTCCTAATCAAATACATGCAGAGGATCCCTTGAATAAAGTGCAGGCTGAACACACACACACGTATACCCTGGCTCAGATCAGTTCCTCAGAGAGCTGTGAATTGGATTGCGATGGTTTGGCCTCACAGAATTTCTCAAACTCACACATTCTTTTGTTTTATCCTAACTGTGATGAAGTGTGTGAATTGCAAGTGTAAGATGTATAAAGCTCACCATTGTATTTATTGTAAAGGTGTGGTCAGGACATTATCCATGACATCATACAGTATTATTCTCTTTGTGAAGACTCATGGGTAAAATTCACAATATCAGAAAAGTTGGGCTGTCCTAAATTTGTTTTTATCTAAGGATATTGTGACTCATAATCAGTATTTGTTTTTGCTTTGTCTGTTGGGGATCTTTAGTATTTTTGGCTCATTTCTGATTTCCAATCAGGATGATATGGAATGCAATTCTAGGGTATAATCAGGCTGCAATTTCTTAATTATGTTTTTCCTTTACCTTGACTTTTCAGCTATTTAACCTAACAGTTAAGAGCTTAAGGCCTTGGACCTGACTTGAATTCTAGCGTTACACCATACTAACTGTATCACATTGTGCAAATTAAAGTCTCTTTAAATACCAGTTTTTTCATCCAAAAAAATGGAGATGGTAATACTGCCTACCAAAGGGTTATTGTAGATAAAATGCAATGGTGTAGGTAAAAGCTCTAGCATGTGCCTGCTGCATGGTAAATGCTTAATAAGTAATTTTTGAAAATTATGTATTTTTGTAAGCCTCTCAGAAACCTTATAAAACCAAGTCATTATATCAGCAAACAAACCAATGAATAGCTTTATGAGCTTTTTTTATACTTGCTTAGACTGGCAAAATATGTTTCTACCTAAGGCGCTATTATGATGAGCACAGGAAAGAGCATGGGCTTTGAAATTGGATAGGATTAGCCTCAGCACTCAATCTGCAAATTATCAGCTGTGTGAACTTGAACTGTGAATCCTTCTGGTTCCCTTGGACCACCCTCAGGTCCTGAGTTTCCAATCACTGCCCTGCTAGGACTGTCTTGGTTCTGGCTTTAGAAAACAAACAAATGAACCGATGAATGAACAAGCAAACAAATGTATATAGACCAAGCTTGTGTGCAGCTGCTTTATTCAAAACGGCGTGCCCCTCTCTGTCCCACTGTGTAGACGCTGGGGCCCCTCTGCATGGTCCTCTGTGCTTACCACCGACCATTAGTACAGTGTGATTGTTTATATCCTGATGCTTCCCACCCATCATAGTGGACACCTCTTGTCTTTTTTTTTTTTCCCTCTCTTTTGTCCCTCAAATCCACACTGTAGGGATGTTGGCCTCCTGTAGCCACCTCCAGTGTGTGATCGTGTCTCCCTTGTAACAGTCCCTGGGCCAGAAAAAGACAGCTAATATAGGCCAATTACTGTTCTTTACTTAGGCCATAGTTGAAGAATTGATGGGTAAATACTTGTCCTCAAATATCTCTTCCAAGGATGTGGGATTATACCAGAGGGAGTGTGTCTAGACCAGTATGCAATTGTGGTTACTCTCCTTGCTGTGCTTCTGATCAGGTGTGTCCTCCTGAGACGTGTGAGAGCTGCATTTGGCTCCCAGGGGCTGAGAGGGGCTGGCTCCCTCCTGTGCATTGTCAGAGACTGAGGCAGGGCAGATGGAGGGCAGTCCAGGCTGTACTTCCAATGGCAGTGGGGCTCTGCGCATCTGAGGGGCACGGCCCACCCAGTCTCTCTGAATCAGAAGTTTCTGGGTAATACTGGACAGCCAAGGCTGAGATCTCATCTGGCGCCCCTTTTTCTGTTGGGGGCAGTGCTTTCTGTGGGAGGCAGGCCTCTGTTGGTTCCAGTTGGCGAGATCAGAGCCGGAGGAAAAGGCAGTGGGAACCACCTCACCCAACTGGCACAGACCCCAGCTCATCGTCCCCTTTGCTGATCACACTGGGGAGATGCCATCCCACCTAACAAGCTGCACCTGCTGGGTGTGGCCCCACAAGCTGTGAGGCTGGGGCCGATCTGCTGCAGGACTCTCCTGCTGGGTCAGGGCCACCTTGCCACCTGTGGCCTCCCTTCATTTCCAGTCGAACCTGTCCCTTGAGCAGTGAAGTTGGGAGAGGCATTCAGATTCGAAGAACACCTGGTCCTATGGAGTCAGAGCACTGGGTATTTTTCCATTAAACCAAAGGCAGGGCATTATTTCAAGATTTGGCCTGTGTCATCTGAAAGGCAGGTGATGGGAAATTGTCACATATGTTTGTGGTTGGAATTTTGGCCATTTCAAATGACAAAGGTATACAGAATTTGGCCCCTGAGCATGTATTCTGGACTCTTCTGGTAACTTCTAGAGAATGGCCTGCCCCCTGGCACCTCTCCAGCAGCATCCCTCAGGTCTCACAAGTACATTGGGGTCGTCCAGGTGTGCAGCTGCCCAGCACTTCACTTTGTGCCCACAATTTCCCTCTGCCCAGACTGCTTTCATCCTTGCTGGCTGGGATAGCACCAGTGCATTCTTCAAATCTCAGGTCAGGAGTCACGTTTCCTGGAAACCTTGAAGGTTCTGTCTCCCCATCATGCCCAGGTCAGCGTCAGTCAGAACACATCACTGTTGACGTGGGCAAGTGCAGTGCCCTGCCAGCCCCAACTCCCTTGGGTGTCAAATGGGAATAAAGACATCCTGTGATCATGTGGCAGGGTTATGCCAGCTCACCTGTGCCAAGTATTTAAATCGTGATCTGAGGCTTAGTAAATTTTCAACAAATGACTGCCCCTGTCTCCTACTGACACATTGGGTTAGAAATCTCCAGAGAGTAGTTCAGATCCTGGCACTGAGGGGCTACTCAGTAAGGGTCTGAATGAATGTCTGAGGCTTGAGAAGGTAACAGCCTGGTGGGGTGGGATGGGGAGGGAAGAGTGTCGGGTGTTCATGTGGGAGGGGACATGAACATAGGTGAACCTATGGCTGATTCATGTTGATGTTTGGTAGAAAGCAATGCAATACTGTAAAGCAATTATCCTTCAGTTAAAAAATAAATAAATTTAAAAACAAGAAAGAGAAACTAGTGGCTCAGATGGTAAAGAATCTGCCTGCATTTTTGGGAAGATCCCCTACTCCAGTATTTCTTGCCTGGAGAATTCCACGGACAGAGGAGCCTGGTGGACTATAGTCTATGGGGTTGCAAAGAGCTGGACAAGACTGAGCAACTAAGAACCATGTCAGTCAGTAAAATTAATGGTGATTATAACCATTTTTTGAACTAACGGTCAGTTGTGCCTAATTACTAGACAGTACAGTAAAGTGCTCTACAAAGTTAACAAGCACTTCCGTTACATTTTCTATGTTCTGGACACGTTTTAGGTATAGTAACTCCTTTGAGACTCACAGTAACCCTATAAAGGGTGCTCAGTCACTCATTCATGTCTGACTCATGACTACCCATGGACTGTAGCCCACCATGCTCCTCTACCATGGAATTCTCCCGGCAAGAATACTGGCGTGGGTAGCCATATCCTTCTCCAGGGGATCTTCCCAACCCAGGGATCGAACCCCATTCTCCTGCATTGCAGGCATATTCTTTACCACTGGGGCCTTATTAATTTTAGTATCACAATTTGCATTTGTAGATGAGGAGGCTGGGGCAGGGCAGGGTTAGTAAAGTCATCCTAAGGTCAAGCAGCACAGCCAGAACTTTGGCCGTGTGGACCAACATGATGCTGCAGCACCCTTGCCAGGCTCCACCATGATAAGCCACACATGGAACTCACCCAAGTGAAAGAGGGCCCCTGTGGTTCAGACCTTTTGAGACCAGAGGTGGGTGGTCTTTGGTCTTGGATGGGATGAGCATCCTCCAGAGAAGGCACAGCTTTGCGTTAATATTCCAACTATGTACACAGTCCCAGATGGAGCCCCTCAAAGCAGGAAGCTCAGTAAGATGGAGGGGCTGGGCATGGAGAACGGAGCTGAAGAAGGGGCAGTGAAGGGGTCGCCTCCCCACAATAAGGCTCAAGAAGGCCCTTCCAGAATCTGCTTTGCCCTCAGCCACCAGCCCTGCCGAGGGAGCCCTTCTCTCCCCACAAAAGTCGAGTCCTGCTGCCCCTGTGTGCCCGTGTGGCATCCTGAGACATGGAGGATGTGAGTGGCTTTACAAACAACTACTTCATCGTAGTTGTGCACTTTTCATTGATGTATAATATACACACAAGGGGGTGACCAGATCACATGTTGTATTCATCACATCTTTTTATTTTCTGTATTTCTGATGTTTTGATGTCTTGAGACCTTCTTGACTCTGGAGGGCCTGCCCCTCCCAGGGTTGGCTGACTCCTAAAGACAATAAACTCCTTTCATATACAAACCAACCAATCCAGAGCCCACATCCCAACCATCTCCCCTATGAGACTCTCACTCAGGGCCACTGTCCCCCTGCCCTGATCACCCAGGGCCAGGTACCAGACAACTAGGGAAGAGCCTACTCCCTGGAGCCCTGAAATTATTCCATTCAGCCAGTCCTGAGCCTGCTGACCCTGCATCACTGGTTCATTTCCATGGAAGCCACAGTCCAGGCTCCTGCCCATGGTTCTCCCTTCCTTCTGACACCCTGGTGCCTTTCCTTTATCTGCCCTCACCCCTGTGGCACAGGGCACCCCTTCCTCGTGGGAACCGTGACTAATAAACTATCTTTACAACAGTAGTTGTCTCCTGATCTGTTGGACTGTCCACATCTGAACAAGAGTGAAACCTATGTTTTGAAACTTGTTTGTATTGCCGATGGAAGTCACCAGCACCCAGGTCAAGAATTAACATCAGCAGCCCTTCCACACACCTTGCTCTTTCGTGATCCAACAAATATTCAGTGCTTCCCTCTCCCTCGGACAATCACATGCTCACCAATTATTTACCAGTTATGTGCTGTGTGCTAGAGAGTGTGCTGTGACTCACTGAAGTGCAGAGACGGCAAAACAGTGTTCGGTTTCACCAAGTGTGTCTGTTAGTGGATAAGACAGTCCTTAATCAAGTAATCACACCCATGAACATGCAGTAGCAGATGATGACAAGTGCCGGCTGCTAACTTGCTCTGTGCAGGTCACAATCATGAGTGACCTGCTTCAGAAGGCCTGTTACGTGGGGATCTGGGCATCAACATTCTGCACATTGAGGACACGAAAGTTGTGCGGCTAGAGAGGCAGAGCCAGATTCATCCTCACTGCACCCTGCCCATGCTGCCAAGATCTCAACAAGCCACTGACTCTGAGATATAACAGACTCCTCAGGCTGGAGGAGCCATGCCAAAGTCTCATTACGCTGTTTGCCCCTCTCTTATGCCTGATGTTTGGGAGCTAATATACAGGAAGTTCCTACATATGAACAAGCTCTGTTCTGAGAGTGCATTCGTAAGTCCAATTTGTGAGTCCAACAAATTTAGCCTAGGCACCCAACTAAACAATTGGTTATATAGTACTGCACTGCAATAGGTTTGCAATACTTTTCACACAAATAATACATAAAGCATAAACCAAAAAAGTAAAAAAAAAAACCACATTTGAAGCCTTACAGTACAGTACCTTGGCAAACACAGCAGTACAATAGAACAGTTGGCACACAGGTGCTGGAGTTGAGTGAACAGGCAGAAAGAGTTACTTGCTGGAGGAGGGAGAGGAGGTGGGACGTAGAAGAGCTGAAGGGTCGTCAGCAACAGCAGAAGGAGGGCAAGCTGCAAGTTCACTCATGCCTGATGTTGGCAGAATGTTATGTTCACACCTTTGAAAGTTTACAAGGTGAAGGTTTGTATTTAGGGGCCTTACTTTACTGGATTAGATGCCCAAGGGAAGTGGTGAGGAGCTGGTGAGCAAGGTCCTCTCTGTGGGGGCACTTTGTGAGAGACCACGGGCCCCAAACGTGTGACACTGACCCTTACCCAGAGGGATGCTGTGAGCATGTCACGGCCTCAGGTGATGGAGAGCCCACAACCACGAGAGAGCCTGGTGGGCTGCCAAATGGACAGCAGGTGCCACGAGGGGGTGTACACCTTACACAGCGAGCAAGGCACTAGCCTAGTTAGCGCGTGAGGACCTTAGGAGGGGGTAAAATTTGACCTCGGCCTTGAGGGAGGGGTGGGATTCACCCTCAGAGTTTGGTCCATGCTGTGGGGCTGGGCGCCACTGACATGAAATCCCCATAGCCCGGGGGTGGGGGCACAGTACTGGCTCAGCAGCCCTGGCTCCCCGCCAGCATCCAGGCAGCTCTGCCCCCACAGAGAGCTTCCAAGCAGGGACCACGCAGTGACCTCGGTGGAAGGGATGTTGTTTTCTAACTCAGTCTGGGATGAACATCTGACATCCTTTGGGAATCAGGCCGAAACAAGCCTCTGACTGTCAGAAGGGGCTGTGCTGAGGGCCAGGCGTCTCACTCCTGGGCAGGGCTCTCACTGAGGGTAGGGTTACCTTGGGCAAAGCCTTCAAACTTCACTTCCTAACTGAGGGTTTGGACAAACTGGCATTTCACATCTTCTGAAGAATCGTTGAATCATTGGCTGACAGAGTGTCTCGAACAGGACAGATGAAGACCACAGTTAGAGACTCCCAAAAAATAGCCCTGGCAAAGCTTGGCTGGCCCAGTGAGGCTGATCCAGGATTATAGGCTGCTGTCCGCCCTGCCAGGCAGAGGTCCTTCCTGAGATGCAAGTGGAAATGTACTTCAGGACGGAGGCAGCTGGTGCCTTGAAGGAAGGTAGGGCTTTAACAGGATTGAATTCTGGTTTGGTCACTTATTAGCTGTGTACCCTTGCATAAGTTTCTTAGCCTCACTAAGCTCCAGGGGAAATACAATGTAAGTCTTGCTCGGTTGAGTTAGAATAGACTTCAGACATGTCTGGATCTTGCCCAGTGTGGAGCAGGCAGCTCTGGTGCTCTGCTTTTACTCATCCACATGGCCACATTCTTTCACAGCCCTGGGCCACACGTGACAGTCACAGGGTCAAAGAGCTAAGCCAAGTACTCTGGCAGCAGTAGGCTGACCCTCAGTGGTAGCACAGGGATACAAGGATGCTATGTTTTTTTGTATCTTCTTACGTTTTCCCCCTCTTCTGGGACTCCCCGTGCAAAGCAACTTAAATAGGTACAAATGTGGAATCAGAGACATTCTCCAAATTTGGGGGTTGGTCAAAATGTTCATTTGGGTTTTCTGTAAGATGTTAGGGGAAACCTGAACGAACTTTTGGGCTCATCCAATATTGCTGTGCACAGACATAAGTGACCTCAAATACACCCACCCTTGGCTGACCTCAATTTGTAAACACACACTGCTCAGAGGCTTATCCCTCAGAAAACCTTGCTATGTAGTTTCCCCAGGAGCATAAATGCCCAGGAAATATTTCCACACCAATGAGAGACAGCTGGGCCCCCATTTGTGACTTGGAGGAAAGAAGTGTGTTTGGAAGAGATTAAACTCTCTCTTTAGTTTTTCTACACTGTTTCCTTGTTCCCTGTCTTGACCCAACAGTGCCTCAGAAGTTCTGAAAGAAAAAAGTCTCCACAATGTGGAAATGACTTGAAGTCATGTAATAATTTAAATCTTTTACACAAGTCTTAGTAATTTCCATTAAATATGTCAAAAAATAACAGGAAAAGATGCCATAAAAATGACTAGTTTTGCCCACACACATACTCATCCTATATGTATAGAAAGTACTGTTCTCAGTCTTGATAAATCCACAAATCAAATTATGTCTGCTATGCTTGGGGCAAGGAGATACATTTTGGGTGCCGCTCTATTTCTGGGACTGAAATATCTGCCCTTTCTAGGTTAGAAAGTTATATTTTATCTGCTTTTAGGGGCAAGAATTAGGATTCAGGGAAGATACATTCTTTGGTTCCCAGACTTAGGATAGATTTTGCCAGCTGCCAGCACATATTGTCCTTTATTGTAAATGCTGGAGTCATGTTGTCCCCCAGCTTTGAATGCGGGTGGAAGGATATGTATGTTAATCTATGATCATATGATGCTAATTCTGATAATGAAGATTCACTAAGCTAAGGGTACTCCAGAGACCATTTATCTTGCTTACCAGATGGTATCAAATATGCTAGTCTTTGAGAGGGCATTGGGATGGTTTAACCAGGAATTATATCTTTGTATATTAGCCTTAAGTTTTTAAAATCAAAAGTAGAAAACCTACTGCAGGTCTAATCTTTTTTTCCTTCCTCATTTCGATGTCTTGTAACCAGCTTCTCAGTTATGTGATTAGCATTTACCCTGGCTCATCTCACAATCAATATCATTTCTCCCCTTTCCCTTGTTTCTCTAAAAATGTTTTTATTAAATATCTAGTTAAATATTTTGTTAGCTATTAAGTAGAATTTTCACTGCTACTTACGATGCAGAAAGCTGCAAGATCACATTGCTCCTGCTGCTGCTGCTGCTAAGTCACTTCAGTCGTGTCCGACTCTGTGTGACCCCATAGACGGCAGCCCACCAGGCTCCCCCATCCCTGGGATTCTCCAGGCAACAACACAGGAGTGGGTTGCCATTTCCTTCTCCAATGCATGAAGGTGAAAAGTGAAACTGAAGTTGCTCAGCCGTGTCCGACTCTTAGCGACCCCATGGACTGCAGCCCACCAGGCTCCTCCATCCATGGGATTTTCCAGGCAAGAATACTGGAGTGGGGTGCCATTGCCTTCTCCGACATTGCTCCTACCCGATGAGAAAAATCTAACCAACCTGCAAAATTTTAACTTTTTAAAGGCCTGCCTAGAGCTGAGGCTGTTGAGTTCCTAATGAAGGTTCACAAAGGGAGCAGCTGAGTAATGGTTTGCTGGTACCTCAGACAGATCAGATGCAAGAGTGTCAGTCACACAGAAGCTCTCTGAGGAGATGAAAGTACTCACGGTTAAGGGCCTTGCGATGGGGAGATCGATCCTGGATTATGCAGGTGAGTGCCATGTAATCACACAGGTCCTCGGAAGTGGAGAGGTTTTCCTGGCCACAGAGAAATGGCAGCACAAGAAAGACTCTGCCCTCTGTTCCTGGCTTTGAAAACGGAGGCGGGGGATCACAAGCCAAGGAACATGGGTGACCCCACTTTTATTAAATAGCAAATCATATGTAAGATAAAAGTCAGTTGATGAGAACAGTAAACAAAAGAAAGCTGGAATGGTTATTACTATTAGACAAAACCAATTCTTAAGCCCAGAATCTCACCAGGGTTAAGGCAAGTCTTTTTGTGACAAAGGAATCCATGCCCTAAGAAGATATAGTAGCTCTAAGTGTGTATGCATCTAAAAACACAGCTCAAAAATGTATAAACAAAAAATGACAGAACTGAAAGGAGAGTCATATTCACAATTTCAGCTGCACATGTCAGCATTCCTCTCTCAGTAACTGATAGAACCCGCCGCCACACAGCAGTAGGACACAGAAATTTGAATAGCGCAGTTGTGGGATCTGGTGTCTGCACCCCTGGGTCCTCCTGTCTGCGTCTCGCAGGGCTGAGCTGTTGCCTGTGTCACAGTGGCAGAAGTGGCCGAATGCCACGTGCAAGGTGAGGTTTGAGAAGACAGTGACTCCTGTCCTGGGGTTCACACCCTCTCTCTCAGTCTGCTCCGCAGTGGGGGAAGCCAGTGTGTGAGCAGCCCTGGAGAGGACAGCGTGGCAGGAACTGATGTCTTGAGGCTGTCTGCCGATGGCCTCATAACGGAGCTTGGCACTGAGTGCTCCAGCTCCAAACAAGTGTTCAGCAACTCTGGCCAACAGACTGGCCGCAGCCCTGCAAGAGACTCTGAGTCAGAACTACTTACCTAAGCCCTCCCAGAGTCCTGACTCTCAGAAACTTTATTATTTCAGGGTACTTTGTCCCACAGCAATAGGTAATACAACTGCCAAGATTTGATATAATTGTGATTGTAGCCTACTCCACCTAAAAAGAGCAGAATATACGTTCTTTTCAATTACCCGAAGAAATGCCATTAAAATAGATAATATGCTGAATCATAAAACAAATCTCATCACATTGCTCATAATTTAATTTTTTTCAACTTTGTTTCTCATCATTTCTTTTCTTTTTTTTCCCTTTGGTTTTTGAATTTTTGTTTGTTTGTTTGTCTTGATGTACCACATGATATGCAGGATCTTAGTTCCCTGACCAGGGATTGAACCCATGTTCCCTGAAGTAGAAGCATGGAGTCCTTTAACCATTACATTGCCAGGCAAGTCCCTATTTTCTTTCTTCCTTCCTTTCTTCTTTTTTTTTAATTAGACCTCCCACCATGGGTATATTTCCTGGTGCTTGAAATATATTCATCAGAATTTATTTCTAAAAACTAAGGATCTGTTTGTGCTTAATTTACAATTTTTATTTATAAGAAATAACTTTTTTACCTCTTCCATCTGTGAAAGTTATTTTGACTGATATAATTTTGGGTTGGTGGTTCTTTTCTTAGCACATTGAGGACATTATTCCACTCTCTTCATTTTGCTATTAAGAAGTCAGATGCAAATCCATTTGTCATTCCTTTGTAGGCATTCCTTTGTCTTTTCTCTCTAATTGCTTTTAAGGTGTTTTGTCCATGCTAGGAATCAACAAACAGCCTGCATACCAAATCTGATGCACCAATGGTTTTTGTAAATAAGGTTTTGTTGGACTACAGCCTGGCTCACTCTTTTGCATACTGTAGCTGCTTTTGTTCTTCAACAGCAGAATTGAGTAGAGGTAATGCCAAGAGTTTGGCCTGCAAAACCTAAGCTTTTACCTAACTGACAGTTTTCAGAAAAAGTTTGCTGACCCTGGGTCTATGGTATTTTGCAATTTGAATTGTCTTTTTTATCCTGCTTGAATCTAATGATTTTTATCTTTTATAAGTTTTAGAAAATTCTCAGCTATTGTTACTTTAAATACTGTCTCTGAAACTATTTATCTGTTTCTTTTGGAATTCCAATATTCATTTATTAGTCCTTCTCACTCTTTTACCATTTCTCTTAATCTTTCTTTTAAGTTTTCTCTCTCTTGTTCTTTATACCTCATTCTACATACTATCTTCATATTTATTTTCCATTCTCTAATTTTCTCTTCACCTCATCTGCTGTTAAACTCAACATGGAGTTTTATTTTATTTTTTCATTTATTTTTATTAGTTGGAGGCTAATTACTTTACAATATTGTAGTGGTTTTTGCCATACATTGACATGAATCAGCCATGGATTTACATGTATTCCCCATCCTGATCCCCCCTCCCGCCTCCCTCCCCATCCTATCCCTCTGGGTCTTCCCAGTGCACCAGCCCTGAGCACCTGTCACATGCATCCAGACTGGGCTGGTGATCTGTTTCACCCTTGATAGTTTACTTGTTTCAATGCTATTCTCTCTGAACATCCCACCCTCACCTTCTCCCACAGAGTCCAAAAGTCTGGTCTGTACATCTGTGTCTCTTTTTCTGTTTTGCATATAGGGTTATCGTTACCATCTTTTAAAATTCCATGTATATATGCATTAGTATACTGTATTGGTGTTTATCTTTCTGGCTTACTTCACTCTGTATAATGGGCTCCAGTTTCATCCATCTCATTAGAACTGATTCAAATGAATTCTTTTTAATGGTTGAGTAATATTCCATTGTGTATACATACCATAGCTTCCTTATCCATTCATCTACTGATGGGCATCTAGGTTGCTTCCATGTTCTGGCAATTATAAACAGTGCTGCGATGAACATTGGGGTGCACGTGTCTCTTTCAGATCTGGTTTCCTTGGTGTGTATGCCCAGGAGTGGGATTGCTGGGTCATATGGCAGTTCTATTTCCAGTTTTTTAAAGGAATCTCCACATTGTTCTCCATAATGGCTGTACTAGCTTGCATTCCCACCAACAGTGTAAGAGGGTTCCCTTTTTTCCACACCCTCTCCAGCATTTATTGCTTGTAGATTTTTGGATAGCAGCCATTCTGACCTGTGTGAGATGGTACCTCATTGTGGTTTTGATTTGCATTTCTCTGATAATGAGTGATGTTGAGCTTCTTTTCATGTGTTTGTTAGCCATCTGTATGTCTTCTTTGGAGAAATGTCTGTTTAGTTCTTTGGCCCATTTTTTGATTGGGTCATTTATTTTTCTGGAATTGAGCTGCAGGAGTTGCTTGTATATTTTTGAGATTAATCCTTTGTCTGTTGCTTCGTTTGCTATTATTTTCTCCCATTCTGAAGGCTGTCTTTTCACCTTGCTTATAGTTTTGTTTGTTGTGCAAAAGCTTTTAAGTTTAATTAGGTCCCATTTGTTTATTTTTTCTTTTATTTCCAATATTCTGGGGAGGTGGGTCATAGAGGATCCTGCTGTGATTTATAGTCGGAGAGTGTTTTGCCTATGTTCTCCTCTAGGAGTTTAATAGTTTCTGGTCTTACATTAAGATCTTTAATTCATTTTGATAAACTCAACATGGAGTTTTAAATTTCCATTATTGTGTTTTTAAATTTCTCAACCACATATAGGGCTTCCCTGGAGACTCAGTGGTAAAGAATCTGCCTGCCAATGCAAGAAATGTAAGTGAGACCATTCATCATTTGTCTTTCTCTTTCACTTAGCATAATGCCCTCATGTTCCATCCACATTGTTACAGATAGCAATATTTCCTTCTCTTTTATGACTGAGTATGTTGTGTTCATATAAATGTATACAGACATGAACATATATCTCAAATTTTTTGTATCCATTCATCCATCCATTGATGGACACTTACGTACTTACGTTGCTTCCACATCCTGGGAATTATTAGTAATGCTGCAATGAACATGCTTTGGGAAGAGGGCATAGATCTTACAAGAGTAAGCTCTTAAAATGTATAAGACATGGGTTCAGTCCCTGGGTTGGGAAGATTCCCTGGAGAAGGAAATGATTACTCATTCCTGTATTCTTGGGAAATCTCATGGACAGAGGAGTCTGGTGGGCTATAGTCCATGGGATTGCAAAAAGAGTCAGACATGACCTAGCAACTACACAGTAACAGCAAAAACCTCATTTAAAACGTTTATTCTTTAAACATATTATATAAATGCTTTTATATTCTGTCTAAAAAGAGTTCTAATTTTTCAATATTTTTGTGGATCTAATTCTGCTGTTTTTTTCCCTGGGTCTGTCTCATGGAGACTTTGGAGAAGGAAATGGCAACCCACTCCAGTATTCTTGCCTAGAGAATCCCGTGGACAGAGGAGCCTGGTGGGTTGCTGTCTATGGGGTCGCACAGAGTGACTTAGCAGCAGCAGCAGCATGGAGGCTTATTTCCTTGATATTAAATGATATTTTTATTATGACCTCATAATTATTGAAATTTTAGCTGTGGAAACTGAGTTTTCCTGTGAAAATGGTTTTCTCTAGGGATAGTTTGTATCTGTCAGTTGCCTGGGGATACTCAGGAGTTTTTTTTTTTTTAACCAAGAACTAATTGACATATAACATTATATTAGTTTTAGGTATACAACATAACAATTTAATATTTGTATATATCATGAAGTGATAACCACAATAAGCCTAGTTAACATCCTTCAACACAGTAATTACAAATTTCTTTTTTGGGGGGCAGTATGTATATATACTGCCAATTCAGGAGACTCACGAGATGGAAGTTTAATCCTTGGATTGAGAAGATTCCCTGGAGGAGGAAATGGCAACCCACTCCAGTATTCTTGCCTGAATAATCCCACGGAGAGAGGAGCCTGGTGGGCTAAAGTCCATGGGGTTATAAAGAGTTGGACACGACTGAGCAACTGGGTATGCATGTGTAAATATGTATATACTCAGCTGTGGACTTCTCTGTAGCTCAAGTGTTAAAGAATCTGCTTGCAATGCAGGAGATCCAGGTTCAACCCCTGGATCGGGAAGATCTTCTGGAGAAGGGAATGGCAATCCACTCCACAGAGAAACCTGGAGGACTACAGTTTGTGGGGTTGCAAAGAGTTGGACATGACTGATAAACTAACACTTATATATTCAGCTGTGCTGGATCTTAGTTGCAGCACGTAGGGTCTTTGGTCTTCATTTTGGGTCTTAGTTGCCGTATGCAGGATCTCTGATCTTCATTACAACATGTGGGATCTTTAGTTGCAGCATGCAAAACTCTAGTTGTGGCGTGTGGAATCTAGTTTCCCAGCCAGAGATTGAACCCAGGCCCCCTGAATTGGGAGTATGGAGTCTTAGCCATGGGAAGTCCCAAATTTCTTTTCTCTTGTTATGCAAACTTTTAAAGATCTACTCTCTTTATAACTTTCAAATATACAATACAGTATTATTAATTATAGTCACTATGCTGTACATCACATTCCAAGGACTTACTTATTTTATAACTGGAAATTCACACCTTTTGACCACCATCACTCATTTTTCCACCTCCAACTCCCTGCCTCTAGCAACCACCAATCTGTTCTTTCTATCTATGAGTTTGTCTTGTTTTGTTTTTTGATGATTCCACATTAAAGTGAGACCATTCATCGTCTGTCTTTTTCTGTCTGACTTATTTCACTTAGCATAATGCCCTCAAGGTCCATCCACGTTGTTGTGAATGGCAAGATTTCCTTCTTTTTTGTGACTGAGTATGTTGTGTTCATATATATGGATACACACATACACATATATCTCATTTTTTCTGTATCTATTCATCCATCTATTGATGGACACTTACATTCTCATGTTGCTTCCATGTCCTGGAATTATAAGTAATGCTGCAATGAACATGATATAGGAAGAAGGCATAGAGTGACTTTGTTTCCTATGGATAAATACCCAGTAGGCGAATTGATGGATCATAGAGTAGTCCTATTTTAATTTTTGAGGAACCTCCATATTGCTTTTCGTAGTGACTACACCAATTCGCATTCCCATCAGCAGTGCACAAGTGTTCTTTTTCTCCACATTTCGGCCCAAACCTGTTATTTCTTGTCTTTTTGATAGTAGCCATCCTAACAGGTGTGAGGTGATATCTCATTGTAGTTTGAACTTGTATTTCTCTGATGATTAGTGGTGTTTTTATACTCTTGTTGGCCCTTTGTAGTTTTTTTTTAATTTTTTTATTTTTTTAATATAAATTTACTTATTTTAATGGAGGCTAATTACTTTACAATATTGTAGTAGTTTTTGCTATTCATTGATATGGATCTGCCACGAGTGTACATGTGTTCCTGATTCTGAAACCCCTCCCACCTCGCTCCCCATCCCATCCTCTGGGTCATCCCAGTGTACAAACCCCGAGCACCCTCCCTTTGTAGTTCTTCTTGGAAAAATGTCTGTCCGTCTCCTGTGCCCATTTTTAAATTAGTTGAGTTGGTTTTTTTTTTTTTTTTTTTTTTGTGTGTGTGTGTGTGTTAACTACTTATTGAATATATAATTTGCAAGTATTTTCTTCCATTTAGTAGGTTTCCTCATTTTGTTAATGGTTTCCTCTGATGTGCAGAAGCTTTTTATTTTGATGTAGTCCCACTTGTTTATTTTTGCTTTTGTTGCCTTTTCTCTTGGCATGAAGTCCAAAAGATCATTGTAAAGGAGCTTACCTCCTGTATTTTGTTCTAGGAGTTTTAAGTCTTCAGGTCTTACATTCAAGCTTTTAATCCATTCTGGGTTAATTTTTGTGTGTGGTCTTTGATAGTGAAACAGTTTCATTCAATTGCATGTGGAAGTGCAGTTTTCCCGACACAATTCATTGAAGAGACTGTCCTTTCTCATTGCGTGTTCTTTGTGCCTTTATTGTAAATTAATTGACAATATATGCAAGGATTTCTTTCTGGGCACTCAATTCTGTTCCATTGCTTTATGTATCTGTATGCCAAACTATACTGCTTTGATTACTATAGCTTTGTAATAGTGTGAAATCAGAAAGTGTCATATTTCTAGCTGTGTTTTTCTCTCTCAAGATGATCAAGATTTGGCTATTTGGGGTCTTTGTGATTCCATACACATTTTAGGATGGTTTGTTCTATTTTTGTGAAAAATGTCATTGAAATTTTGAAAAGAATTGTATTGAATCTGTAGATTGCTTTGGGTGGTATGGACATTTTAACAATGTTAATTATTCTAATCCATGAACAAATAATATCTTTCCATTTATTTGCATCTTTAATTTCTTTCACCAGTGTCTTATAGTTTTTACTGTACAGGTCTTTCACCTCATTGATTAAATATATTGCTAGGTATTTAATTCTTTTTATGCAATTGTGAGATTGTTTTCTTCACTTCTCTTTTGGATGGTTCATTATTCACATATAGAAACCCAACTGATTTTTACATAGTGTTTTATATCCTGCAACTTTACTGAATTTGTTTATTCTAACAGATTTTTGATGAGGTCTTTTTTTAAAATTTAATATCATGTTATCTATAAATATAGATTTACTGTTTTCTTTCTTAGTTGGATGCCTTTTATTTCTTTTTCTTGCCTAAATTTTCTGGCTAGGACTTCCAATATTATGTTAAATAAAAGTGTCTAGACTGGGTATCCCTTTATTGTTCCAGATCTTAAAGAAAACACTTTCAGCTTTTCACCATTGAGTTTGATATTGGTTCTTGTCTTTTCAGAAATGGCCTTTATTATGGTGGGATATGTTCCTTCTATATCCACTTTGCTGAGAGTTTTTATCATAAGTGGATATTGAATTTTGTCAAATGATTTGTCTGTATCTACGGGGATAGTTTTCATTTTTATTTTATATGATTTTTATTCTTCATTTTGTTAATGTAGTATATCACACATACTTGTTTGCAGATATGAACCATGCTTGCATCTCTAGAATAAATCCCACTTGATCACAATGTGTGATCCTTTTAATATGTTTTTGAATATATTTGCTAATATTTTGTTGAGAAGTTTTACATTTATGTTCATCAGGGTATTTGTCTATGGTTTTCTTTTCTTGTATGTCCTTGTCTGGTTTTGCTATCAGGGTAATGCTGGCCTTGTAAAATGAATTTGGAAGTCTTTCCACCTCTTCTGCTCTTTGAAGAGTTTGAAGAGGATTGGTATTAATTCTTCCTTAAATGTGTGGTAGAATTCACCAGGGAAGCCATCTGGTCCTGGACTTTTGTTTTGGGGAAGTTTTTGATCGCTGATTCAATTTCATTACCAATAAACAGTCTGTTCAGATTTTCTGTTTCTTCATGATTAAGTCTTGTTAGGATGTGTGTTTCTGGAAATTTATTCATTATTTTAGGTTGTTCAATTTGTTGATATATAATAGTTCATAGTGGGCTCCCAGGTGGCTCAATGGTGAAGAATCCATCTGCAATGCAGGAGACGTGGGTTTGATCCCTGGGTCAGCAAGATTTCCCCGGAGAAGGAAATGACAACCCACTCCAGTATTCTTGCCTGGGAAATCCCAGGGACAGAGGAACCTGGTGGGCTACAGTCCATAGGGTTGCAAAAGAATCAGACATGACCTAGCAACTAAACAACAACAACAATTCTAAGTAGTAGTCTTATAATACTTTGTGTTTCTGTAATATTACTTGTAACATCTCCTGTTTTCTTTCTGATTTTATTTATTTGAGTCTCCTCCTTTTCCTGGTGATTCTAGCCAAAGATTTATCTATTTTATTTATCTTTAAAGAAACCAAATCCTCTTACTTTCATTGGTAATTTCTGTTGTCTTTAGTCAATTTATTTCTGCTTTGATATTTGTTAGTTTCTTTATTCTACTACATTTGGGTTTTATTTGTTCTTCATTTTCTAGTTCCTTGAGGTGTAAAGTTCAGTTGTTTATTTTAGATATTCCTTGTTCTTGATGTAAGCATTTATCACTATAATCTTCCCTCTTAGAACTGCTTTTGCTGCATCCCATGTTTTGGCATGCTACATTTCCATTTTCATTTGTCTCAGGATATTGCTTTATTTCTTTTGGTTTCTTCTTTGAACCATTGTTTAGTTAGTAAGATATTGTTTAATCACTGCTATTTGTCAATTTTCCAATTTTCTTCTTATAACTGATTTCCAGTTTAATATTATTGTGGTTGGAAAAGATGCTTGATTTGATTTCAGCGTTATAACATTTATAAAGATTTGTTTTGTGGCCTAATATATGATCTGTCTTGGAGAATGTTTCATGTGTACTTAAGAAGAATGTCTATTCTGTTTCTTTTAGATGGAATATTCTATATATGTATGTTGAGTCCATGTGATCCAATTTAAGTCATTTAAGACTGATGTTTCCTTACTGATTTTTCTGTCTGGATGCTCTATGAATTGATGGAAATGGGGTATTAAATATCCACTATTATTATATTATTGTCTATTTCTCCTTTAAAATTTGTTAGTACTTGCTTCATATATTTAGGTGCTCTTGTGTTGGGTGCATAAATACTTATAAATATTGTATCTTCCTTTTGGACTGACCCCAGGACCTGGTTTTGAAGACTGAATTTGAGATTTTCAAATTATACAGATAGTGTGAATTCAGGCTGAAAACCCATGTGAGAACTACTGTGTAGTTTTATTAGCTAATAAATTTCAGGGTAGTTTCTTCCTCCACTCCATCCAGGGCCAATGTGAGTCAGCAATTTTTACTGTAGCTTGCTATAGGTGAGGACAAGGTTACTTCTGATTCACCCTTGCACTAAGAGTATAGCCCTTGGAATCCTAGCATAATGGAGGTGTCTCCTAAAAATTTCCCACCTTGGGCAGGCCCTGATTTTTCACTCTTGTGTCATATGTTCCCTGGAGGTGTAAAATCTGAAAATGAAACTCACTGCTTCACTTCCTTCTTCCAGTTCTCAGTTCCTTGAGCTGTTGCCCTTTAGATATTCCTTCGCTTCTCCTCAGACTTACAGTTTTTAAAAGCTGTATCACATATTTTCAAGCACCAAAACTAATTTACAATATAATATGAAAGTAATCCTGTAGGGTTGAAGTCAAAGTAGATAAACAGTCATAGTTTGGAAAAAAAATATTTTCCTGTCCAGAGATTTGTGGATTAAGATAGTGTTTTTCAAAATGTTCTAACAACATTTTGAAATGTTCTCTGCCATCTACATAAGGACTGTTTATTTAAACTACAGGGTATTAGGTCTCAATGAAACCTGTTGAATCAAAGTTTCCTATGGGATGGAGCCTAAGAATCTTCACTTTTAACAAGTAATCTTGGTGATTTTGGTGTGTACTCTTTTGTGAGAATCATTCCACTAAGTCTTTCATAAAAACTGAGTAATTATCATCTAACCTCACTGGAGTATTATTAAAATTAACTAATTAAAGGTTATGAAGTTTTTAAAGATTAAAAAAAGCACTATTGTAAGAGGGCATTGACAAAAAGTCATTAAACTAAACTAGAAATCTATTAAAGCCCTTAAATGGACTTGATTGAAGGAATTAGTCAATAAATTATAAAGTAACAGAAAACCTGCTTTAATGTAGGCATTCTACAGAGGATTGTTGAACTTAACATCAATGCTTGCTTGGTGACACTGCAAAATATTTGAATCCTTGAGGGAAGAAAAAGTGCTAAATTTTCCCCAGATATATATGAATGGAAAAAATATAGGCATCTTCAAATGAGACAGAAATTGTTTACCTTTTATTAGCTAATAAAAGTAAATTATTTGTTATTCTTTAATAATAATTCACATTCTAATTTTTAAGGGAAGATTAAAGACCCTAACAAGGAAATAAAAAATATTTGTAATTGAATAAAAATGAGAAGAGAATTTAACAGAATTTGTTGCATGCAGTTGAAGCTGCTCAATACAATGTGGGCTCTTGAATAAGGTATGAAAACAAATAATGGACACTAGCATAAAATTTTGTGAAATTTGAACAAACTCTGTACTTCAGTTAATAATGCTGTATCATAAGTTAATTTCCTGTTTGTTTTTTTAACAGCAGAGTATTTCTTTATATTCTCAGAACTGGATTAGAAGTTCCAAGCCTCATTTAAAAAATTTTTTTTCAAATCACTAAGATAATAAACTTTCTAGACTTTTAGCAGTAATATTAGATGACAAAACACATGGAAGTGTATACAAGTTTTGAGTTATAAAAAGAACTCAACAACTAAGAATATAAATTAGAAATCTAGCATTCTATTCATATGCAGTCAAACAAGTGGAATCAAAATGTCACAAAACTTTTAGCTAGGCAAAAATTCATGTTATCTAAAGTGTATATATATATATATTGTATTATACACTTATATATATATTGTGTATATATTATACACTTATATATATATATAGTATATATATACACACACACACACACATACACAAAAGCTTTTCTACTGTGCTTGATAAGGGCTTGAAGAAGAACATCAGAAAAAAAAAAGAGATGGAGAAACTGGGAAACATAAACTAAAAGAAATGGGAGCACTGAATATGAAAGAAAAAGTGAAACAAACCAGGTTAAAGTAAAAGATCATCATATATTCCAGCTGTTTTTAAACATGACTTCTCATTAGAAACACATCTGGAGCTTTGGAGGAAAAAAGCAATGTTTAGCATTTGTAGTCTTCAAAAAATTCCAAGATAATTCTGAAATGCATTCATATTTTAAAAAGTGATTGCAAGATTTTCTATTAAACAGTAATTTTAGTGATATAGAATCATATCATTTTCAGTTGACCAATCATGATACAATGGTATTAAGTGAATAATAATAATTAAGTTCCATAATCACAATAGTAAAAGATGTTTAGTAGTTTTCACAATCATTAGCCAGACAAAAAAGTATAATTACAATTGCAAGCCATAATGGAAACATGATTAACTCAACAATATAAAATAATTACATACAGTTTGGGGGATTAAGTAGAGTGATGTGGTAAGTAGAAGTGCATGCATGCACATGTTTTCATCTGACCTGCCAATATATGTCTCTTGGTTGGTGCATTTAATCCATTTACAGTTGAGGTAATTATTGATATGTATGTATGATCTTATTATCATTTTCTTAATTTTCTTTTTTTGGGTATATTTTGTGTATGTCTTTTCCTTTTCTTGTGCTTCCTGCCTAGAGGAGTTCCTTTAGCATTTGTTGTAACGCTGGTTTGGTGAGCTTAAATCTCCTAACTTTTGCTTGTCTGGAAAGATTTTGATTTCTCCATCAAATCTGAATGAGAGTCTTGGTGGGTAGAATATTCTTGGTTGAGGTTTTTTCCTTTCATCACTTTAAATGTTTCATGCCATTCGTTTCTGTTCATGGTAGACAACACCCTTATGGCAGAAAATGAAGAGGAACTGAAGAGCCTCTTGATAAAAATCAAAGAGGAGACTGAAAAAGCTGGCTTAAAACTCAATATTCAGAAAACTAAGATCATGGCATCTGGTTCCATCACTTCATGGCAAATAGATGGGGAAACAATGGAAACAGTGACAGACTTTATTTTCTTGGGCTCAAAAATCATTGCAGATGGTGACTACAGTCATGAAAGCAATGAAGCTAGCCATGCTTTCTCCTTGGAAGAAAAGCTATGACCAACCTAGACAGCATATTAAAAAGCAGAGGCATTACTACTTCGTGACAAATGTCTGTTTAGTCAAAGCTATGATTTTTTCAGTAGTCATGTATGGATGTGAGAGTTGGACCATAAAGAAAACTGAGCACCAAAGAATTGATGCTTTTGAATTGTGCTGTTGAAGACTCTTGAGCATCCCTTGGGCTGCAAGGAGATCAAACCGTTCAATCCTAAAGGAGATCAGTCCTGAATATTCATCGGAAGGACTGATGTTGAAGTTGAAGCTCCAATACTTTGGCCACCTGATACTAACAACTGACTCATTTGAAAAGACCCTGATGCTGGGAAAGATTGAAGGCAGGAGGAGAAGGGGACGACACAGGATGAGATTGTTGGATGGCATCACTGACTCCATAGACATGAGTTTGAGCAAGATCCAGGAGTTGGTGATGGACAGGGAACCTGGTGTGCTGCAGCCCACAGGGTCCCAAAGAATTGGACACAACTGAGCAACTGAACTGAACTGATTCTCTTCTGGCTTGTAGAGTTTCTGTTGAGAAATTAGCTGATAACCTTATGGGAGTTCCCTTGTATATTATTTGTCATTTTCCCCTTGTTGCTTTTAATATTTTATCCTTGTCTTTAACTGTCAGTTTGAAGACTATGTGTCTCAGTGTGTTCGTCCTTGGGTTTGTCCTCTGGGACTCTCTGTGTTTCCTGGACTTCGTTGACTATTTCCTTTTCCATATTAGGGAAGTTTCCAGCTATTATCTCTTCGAACGTTTTCTCAGGTTCTCTCTCTCTCTGTTAACCATATAATGTGAATTTTGGCTTATTTAATGTTGTCCCAGAGGTCTCTTAGGCTGTCTTCATTTTTTCTTTTTCATTCTTTTTTCTATATTCTGCTTTATGGCAGTGATTTACACCATTCTATCTTCCAAGCCAATTTCCATTCTTCTGCCTCAATTATTCTGCTGTCAATTCCTTCCAGTATATTGTTCATCTCTATTTGTTTGTTCTTCTAGGTCTCTGGTAAACATTTTTTTTTTTTTTTTTTGCACTTTCTCCATCCCCCCCACCCCCCCCGCAAGATCCTGGTTCATCTTCCCTATAATTATCCTGAGTCCTTTTCCTGGAAGGTTGCCCTTCTCCAGTTCATTTGGTTATTTTTCTGGGGTTTTATCTTCTTCCTTCATCTGGGACATAACTCTCTGCTTTTTCATCCTAATTAACTTTCTGTAATATGGTTTTCATTCTAGCTGCTGTGGGATTATTTTTCTTTCTTCTTCTGTCTACTGTTTGGTGGATGAGGCTAAGAAGCTTGTGTAAACTTCCTGATGGGGGAACTGGGTGGGAAAAACTGGGTCTTGCTCTTGCGGGCAGGGTCTTCCTCGGCAAAGCTTTAATCCAATTATCTGCTGGTGGGTGGGACTGAGCTCTGTCCCTGTTAGTTGTTTGGCCTGAGGTGACCTAACCCTGGGGTCTACAGGCTCTATGATAGGGTTAATGGTGACTTCCCAGAGGACTTACACTAAGGGGACCCTCCCAGGACGCTGCTACCAGGGCCCCAGTCCTGTGGTGAGCCACCGCTGACCCACAGCTCCAAAGGAGACCCTCCAACAGTAGTGGGTAGTTCAGGTTCTGTCACTGCTGTAGTGTCAGCAGTGTCACTGTGGTGTCATTCCTTCCTTCCCCCGAGTCTTTTTGTGCATAAGGTTTTGTTTATGCCTTCTAAGAGTGGAGTTTCTGTTTTCCCCAGTCATGTGGAAGTCCGATAATCACATCCCGCTGGCCTTCAAACTCAGATTTCCTGGGGACTTTCCCGTCCCTTTGCTGGATCCACAGGCTGGGAAGCCTGATGTAGGGCTCAGAACCTTCACAACAGTGGGAGAACTCCTTTGGTATTATTGTTCTCCAGTTTGTGAGTCACCCACCTAATGGGAATGAGATTTAATTTTTTATCATGATTGTGCCCCTGCTACCATTCACTGAGGGTTCATCTTTGTTTTTGGACATGGCGTATCTCTTCTTGGTGAGTTCCAGTGTCCTCCTATTGTTGGCTGTTCAACAGCTGGTTGTGGTTTTAGTACACTCATGGGAGGAAATGGGCACATGTCCTTCTTCTGCCATCTTGAATTGGAAGCCTCCATTTAGATTTAATTGCAATTGTTGATAAGGTATGGTTTGCATCTGCCATTTTGCTATTTGATTTTGGTATGTTATGTCTTATTTGATCTTCTCTTCCTTCATTACTACCTTCTTTATAGTTAGATATTTTTAAATGTGTTATTCTTATTTCCTTTCTATTTCTTTTACCATATTTTAAAGTTATTTTCCTAGTGGTTTCCTTGGGAGTTTAAATTAGCATTTTAATTTAAAACAATATGGTTCATAATAAAACTGACTTCATTTCAGTAATATACAAAAGCTTTGCTCCAAAATAGCTTTGTATTTTTCCCCTCCTTTGTACTAGTTTTATAATACAAATTAGATCCATATACATTATAAGTCCACCAACACAGTTTTATAAATAGCACTGTGTGCAGTTTTAAAAAAAAAGTCAGGTAGGAAAATAAAATTACAAACAAAATACATTCATGTTGTCATATTTACCTATGTGGGTGCATGCTAAGTTGCTTCAGTTGTGTCCGACTCTTTGCTTCCCTGTGGACTGTAGCCCCCCAGGCTCTTCTGGCCAAGATATTCTCCAGGCAAGAATACTGGAATGGGTTGCCATTACTTCTGCAGGTGATCTTCCTGGCCCAGCTTTGGAAGCTGCATCTCTTAGGTCTTCTGCATTGGCAGGCAGGTTCTTTAACACTAATGCCACCTGGGAAGACCATTACCTATGTGGTTACTATTATTGGTGCTCTTTACTCTTTCCTGTGGATTCAAATTATTGTGCAGTGTTCTTTAATTTCAGTCTGAAGAACTCCCTTTACTGTTTCTTGTGAGCCAGTCTGCTAGTGATGAATTCTCTGAGTGTTTATTTTTCTGGAAATATTTTAATTTCCAGAAAATATTTTATGAAAGATCATTTTGCTGGATATAGAATTGCTGATTATCTTTTTCTTTCACAAATGAATGTCATTCTACTACCTTCTGGCCTCCATGTTTTCAGTTGTTAATCTTGTTGGAGAGCCTGTGTATGTGATGAGTTACTTCTTTATTGTCTTTTTACAATTTGACAATGGTGTGTCTATATGTGAATCTATTTAAGATATCCTACTTAACCTTTATTGAACCACTTAGATATGCAGATTAATGTTCTCCATCAAGTTTGAGAAGTATTTAACCATTATTTCTTCAGATATTCTTTTTCTCCTCTCTCTTTTCTCTCATGTGAATGTTAGTTGGTGGTCTCTCTTAAGGTCTATTCATTTTTCTTCATTCTTTTTTTTCTTTTCCTCAGCCTAGATGATCTCAATAGATCTGTCTTCAAGTTTACTGATTCTGTCTGCTGCCAATTCAAATCTTTGTTGAGCTTCTGTAATGAATTTTTTGTTTCAATTCTGTGTTTTTCAAATCAAGAATTTCTATTTGGTTCTAAAATTTTCCATCCATTTAAAGATATTCTGTTTGGTGAAACTTCATTCTAAAGATTTCTTTTAATCCTTAGACATAATTTTCTTTGGTTCTTTGAACATATTTAAAATAGCTTATTTAAACTCTTTTTCTGGTAACTCCAATGCTTGAGTTTCCTCAGAAATAGTTTATCTCAACAGTTTATTTTAACTATATATGAGCCATACTTTCCTGTGTATCCTCATCTTTTTGTTTGAAACTGGAAGTCAAATAATTATAATATAGTAATTCTAGAAATAAAATCACCTTGATCTCCAGTTGTTGAACTAAACAATCTTGTTAGTTGTTTTTGTGTTTGTTTAGTGATTTCCCTGATATAAATCTATACACTCTGTATTATGTGTAGCCATTGATATGTGTGTTATGTGGAACCATTGATATCTAAGCTCATTCAACATACTGGCCAGCTAATGATTAGGCTCAGATTTCTTTAAATACTTTGGATCAATACATCTGTTAGTGTTTGCCAAGTGGCTATGTGTGTGTGTTTTGAGGTATGCCATCAATTGTGCTGACAGGCAGTTAAAAAATCTTCCTTATAGTCTTTATGTTTTGCTTATGTAAAATGTGAAGGTCAGCTAGAAGTAAATTAGGGCCTTCTCAGGTATTTCCTAGGCATGTACATAACTCTGTACATTTGTGTGACCTTCTAGAGTTTTAGGATTATGTTGGAAACTTTTCAGTTCAGTTCAGTCGCTCAGTCATGTCTGAATCTTTGTGAACCCTTGAATGACTGCATGCCAGGCCTCCCTGTCCATCATCAACTTCCAGAGTCCACCCAAACTCATGTCCATTGAGTCAGTGATGCCATTCAACCATCTCATCCTCTGTCGTCCCCTTCTCCTCCTGCCTTCAATCTTTCCCAGCATCAGGGTCTTTTCAAATGAGTCAGTTGTTTGTATCAGGTGGCCAAAATATTGGAGTTTCAGCTTCATCAGTCCTTCCAATAAATACCCAGGACCAATTTCCTTTAGGATGGACTGGTTGGATTCAAGGGACTCTCAAGACTCTTCTCCAACACCACAGTTCAAAAGCATCAATTCTTCTGTGCTCAGCTTTCCTTATAGTCCAACTCTCACATCCATACATGACTACTGGAAAAACAATAGCCTTAACTAGATAGACCTTTATTGACAAAGTAATGTCTCTGCTTTTTAATATGCTGTCTAGATTGGTCGTAACTTTTCTTCCAAGGAGTAAGCGTCTTTTAATTTCATGGCTGCAATCACCATCTGCAGTGATTCTGGAACCCCCCAAAAATAAAGTCAGCCATTGTTTCCCCATCTATTTGTCATGAACTGTGAAAAATTCTGAAAGAGATGGGAATACCAGACCACCTGACCTGCCTCTTGAGAAACCTATATGCAGGTCAGGAAACAACAGTTAGAACTGGATATGGAACAACAGATTGGTTCCATATAGGAAAAGGAGTATCTCAAGGCTGTATATTGTCACCCTGCTTATTTAACTTATATGCAGGGTACATCATGAGAAACGCTGGGCTGGAAGAAGCACAAGCTGGAATCAAGATTGCTGGGAGAAATATAAATAACCTCAGCTATGCAGATGACACCACCCTTATGGCAGAAAGTGAAGAGGAACTAAAAAGCCTTTTGATGAAAGTGAAAGAGGAGGGTGAAAAAGTTGGCTTAAAGCTCAACATTCAGAAAACTAAGATCACGGCATCTGATCCCACCACTTCATGGGAAATAGATGGGGAAACAGTGGAAACAGTGTCAGACTTTATTTTTTTGGGACTCCAAAATCACTTCAGATGGTGATTGCAGCCATGAAATTAAAAGACGCTTATTCCTTGGAAGGAAGGTTATAACCAACTTAGATAGCATATTAAAAAGCAGAGACATTACTTTGCCAACTAAAGTCCGTCTAGTGAAGGCTATGGTTTTTCTAGTGGTCATGTATGTATGTGAGAGTTGGACTGAAAGAAAGCTGAGCACTGAAGAATTGATGCTTTTGAACTGTGGTGTTGGAGAAGACTCTTGAGAGTCCCTTGGACTGCAAGGAGATCCAAGCAGTCCATCCTAAAGGAGATCAGTCCTGGGTGTTTATTGGAAGGACTGATGTTGAAGCTGAAACTCCAATACTTTGGCCACCTCATGAGAAGAGTTGACTCATTGGAAAACATTCTGATGCTGGGAGGGATTGGGGGCAGGAGGAGAAGGGGATGACAGAGGATGAGATGGCTGGGTGGCATCACCGACTCAATGGACATGAGTTTGAGTAAACTCTGGGAGTTGGTGATGGACAGGGAGGCCTGGTATGCTGTGATTCATGGGGTCACAAAGAATCAGACACAACTGAATGACTGAACTGAACTGATGAGACTGGATGCCATGATCTTAGTTTTCTGAATGTTGAGCTTTAAGCCAACTTTTTCACCCTCCTCTTTCACTTTCATCAAGAGGCTGTTTAGTTCTTCTTCTCTTTCTGCCTTAAGGGTGGTGTCATCTGCATAGCTGAGGTTATTTATATTTCTCCCAGCAATCTTGATTCCAGCTTGTGCTTCTTCCAGCCCAGCGTTTCTCATGATGTACCCTGCATATAAGTTAAATAAGCAGGGTGAAAATATACAGCCTTGATGTACTCCTTTTCCTATATGGAACCAATCTATTGTTCCATGTCCAGTTCTAACTGTTGCTTCCTGACTTGCATACAGATTTCTCAAGAGGCAGGTCAGGTGGTCTGGTATTCCCATCTCTTTAAGAATTTTCCACAGTTTATTGTGATCCACACAGTCAAAGACTTTGACATGATCAATAAAGCAGAAGTAGATGTTTTTCTGGAACTCTCTTGCTTTTTCTGTGATCCAACGGATGTTGGGAATTTGACCTCTGGTTCCTCTACCTTTTCTAAATCTAGCTTGAACATCTGGAAGTTCATGGTTCACATATTGTAGAAGTCTGGCTTGGAGAATTTTGAGCATTGCTTTACTAGCGTGTGAGATGAGTGCAATTGTGCCGTAGTTTGAGCATTCTTTGGCGTTGCCTTTCTTTGTGATTGGAATGAAAACTGACCTTTTCCGGTCCTGTGGGCACTGCTGAGTTTTCCAAATTTGCTGGCATATTGAGTGCAGCACTTTCACAGCATCGTCTTTCAGGATTTGAAATAGTTCAAATGGAATTCCATCACCTCCACTAGCTCTGTTCGCAGTGATATTTCCTAAGGCCCACTTGACCTCCCATGCCAGGATGTCTGGCTCTAGGTGAGTGATCACACCATCGTGATTATCTGGGTCACGAAGATCTTTCTTGTACAGTTCTTCTGTGTTTTTTTGCCACCTCTTCTTAATATCTTCTGCATCTGTTAGGTCCATACCATTTCTGTCCTTTATTGGGCCCACCTTTGCATGAAATGTTCCCTTGGTATCTCTAATTTTCTTCAAGAGATCTCTAATCTTTCCCATTCTATTGTTTTCCTCTATTTCTTTGCATTGATCGCTGAGGAAGGCTTTCTTATCTCTCCTTGCTAGTCTTTGGAACTTTGCATTCAAATGGGTTTATCTTTCCATTTCTCCTTTGCTTTTGGCTTCTCTTCTTTTTGCAGCTATTTGTAAGGCTTCCTCAGACAGCCATTTTGCTTTTTTGCCTTTCTTTTTTTGGGGATGGTCTTGATCCTCGTCTCCTGTACAATGTCACAAACCTCCGTCATAGTTCATCAGGCACTCTGTCTATCAGATCTATTCCCTTAAATCTGTTTCTCACTTCCACTGTATAGTCATAAAGGATTTGATTTAGGTTATACCTGAAAGGTCTAGTGGTTTTCCCCACTTTCTTCAATTTAAGTCTGAATTTGGCAATAAGAAGTTCATGATCTACGCACAGTCAGCTCCCAGTCTTGTTTTTGCTGATTGTATAGAGCTTCTCCATCTTTGCCTCCAAAGAATATAATCAATCTGATTTTGACGTTGACCATCTGGTGATGTCCATGTGTAGAGTCTTCTCTTGTATTGTTGGAAGAGGGTGTTTGCTATGACCAGTGCGTTCTCTTGGCAAAACTCTATTAGCATTTGTCCTACTTCATTCTGTACTCCAAGGCCAAATTTGCCTGTTACTCCAGGCGTTTCTTGACTTCCTACTTTTGTATTCCAGTCCTCTATAATGAAAAGGACATCTTTATTGGGTGTTAGTTCTAAAATGTCTTGTAGGCCTTCATAGAACTTCAGCTTCTTCAGCGTTACTGGTCAGGTCATAGACTTGGATTACCATGATATTGAATGGTTTGTCTTGCAAATGAACAGTGATCATTCTGTCGTTTTTGAGATTGCATCTAAGTACTGCATTTCGGACTCTTTTGTTGACCATGATGGCTACTCCATTTCTTCTAAGGGATCCCTGCCCACAGTAGTAGATATAATGGTCATGTGAATTAAATTCACCCATTCCAGTCCATCTTAGTTCACTGATTCCTATATTGTCGATGTTCACACTTGCCATCCCCTGTTTGACCACTTCCAATTTGCCTTGATTCATGGACCTAACATTCCAGGTTCCTATGCAATATTGCTCTTTACAGCATGGGACCTTGCTTCTATCTCCAGACACATCCACAACTGGGTGTTGCTTTTGATTTGGCTCTACCTCTTCATTCCCTGTAGAATTATTCTCCTTTACTTGAGGATCCTGTTCTTCAGGTTTTCCTTTTAGATTTTTTTGTTCAACCAGTTTTCAGCCCTCAGAATATCCCTTGAGGTATTCTGCCTTAGGCAGCTGAGATGTTAAGCAATTACTACTGATTGTTTTTAACAAATGCCCTGGGAATAAGACTGTTTGCTCTGAGTCAGGTCAAATAAAGACAGGTCCTGAGAATGGAGTGTTTCAGTCAGCTGTTAAACTGTTGAAAGAGTGATAATGCTCTGGGGACAACTTTTTGGAAGAGTTCCAAACCCATTCTCCCCACTTTAATGGTTGTTTGGGTGAAGACTTTCACAGTCACTCTATTGTTGGGCTATTGGTTTTTGAGGTTAATATGGAGCTAGGGAGATGGGAGTGGCTTTAGGACAAGTGAAAATACCACAAGGCTCATTGTTCTTAACAATATTCAACTGTTTTTCTTGAATAAAATCTTTTTTTGAATTGTTGAGAGACTTTGGTTAACTTTGAGAATTCTGAAACATCGACTTTGGTAAGTTTCTTTCTAGTGTTATAGTTGCTGTTAGGGAGGAGCTGGGATTTGGAGATCATTACTCTGCTGTGGCAGAAGTGCTTCCTATCTTCTCACTTCAGATCATTTTAAAAAGCATGTGGAAATGAGGGCCCTTCCCTGGAGAAAGGGTATGTGGAACTGGCAGTTGTTTTCTAGTGTAGAGGGGCTAAAAAAGTTTTATAGCCCAGTTCTCTAGGTGTTATAGCCACGCTTTCCGGGAAACAAACTCACTCAGAAGGACAATACAGATAGTGGAGTGCAGTTTATTACACCGGTGGGCCCAAGGCAGAGTCTCCTCTTAGCCAAGGGCCCCGACCAGCTTTTGTGAAAATCTTTTATACCCCATGTGTACGTGTCCAAACCCACCACCCCAATCCCTTGACGCTTACAAAAGAAGGGTAAATACAATCACAATAACCCCATCATTCACGTGTTATGTGTTCAAACACTTAATAATCAATAAGCCCGCGGTTACATTCCAACCAGTTAATAACCGATAAGCCTGTGCTTACATTCTGATAGATACTGTCCGGAGGCAGGGGTGATTAGTGTCTGTTTTCTCTTAGGTGATGAGTAACCTGGATATGATCTTCAAGGTTCCCCTGTCCGGAGGGGGTCTTATCCTTCCATTGTCATTCCCACAGGCGCTAAACACAGAGTTCAGAGTCCACTGGAGAGGTGGCCAAGCACGATCAGCACAGACAGGCTGGAGATGGAGTCCAGGCCCTATGAATTCCTTCTTCATAGGTAGGAAATAAGTTAGGGATTTGAGACTAAAAGTTGCATAGGTCTAGACTGTTTTCTAAAGCGTTTCTTCTCAACCCTTGGGAATTCGTTGATGTAGCAGGTGACACTCCGAGTTTGGGAGCCCTAAGGTGACTAATTACAACCAGCAGGTTGGCCACCTTTACCCTACACCAAAGATTTCTTCATTCTTAGAACGTTCTGTTTTCCAAAGTTCTTTCACACGTGTGAGTGTGAATGTTGGCTCATTTCCCCAACAAATTCACTTATCTGTCCACCCTTCTTCCACTATCCTTTCTTTCTGTGACCTCTGCCATCCCTCTCTGTTTCTTAGTTCCTCAATCTGAGTTCTAATAGTACTTTATAATTTTAAAGACCACTGTATGGGTCCCAATGTCATAGTTTAGAAAAACAATCTGGGTATAGTAGGAACATGGAGAAACACCACACAGGTAAACCCCTATGATGAAAAATGGAATACATCCTGTCACCTAAAGTAAATTTGATAGAGACAGAGTAAAGGGACAAAGTAGGAGATTAAATAGTTAATCTCACCAGGGAATTGTATGTAAAAAAAAATATGGAAATATGGGAGACCCCTGTAAGTTAATGATTACACAAGAAAGCAAGTTTGATTAACCACAAAACCAAGCAGGCTTGCTTAGCAAGAAAGCCATGCAACAGACGCACAAGATATGCCCCCAAATGATAAAACAGCAGTGGCATGACACCCACATTGTGCCCAGTGAGCTTAGTAAGTTAGGACGCACTCTGCACACATAAAAAGCAGTAATTTGAAGACCTAGCCTAAACATGGACTTCCCTTGTGGCTCAGATGGTAAAGTGTCTGCCCACAATGCGGGAGACCCTGGTTCAATCCCTGGGTTGGGAAAATCCCCTGGAGAAGGAAATGGCAACCCACTCCAGTACTCTTGCCTGGAAAATCCCATGGACGGAGGAGCCTGGTGGGCTACAGTCCATGGGGTTTCGAAGAGTCAGACACGACTGAGGGACTTCACTTCAAACATGTAGGGACAAGGAAACTTCCCTGCCCCATCTTGAGGAGGAGCTGATGATAGAAGCATGATGTCAAGAATGACAAAGAATTCTTGTCCGCATTTCCTTCTATTATAAGGAAATCTTTCCCTCTACCTTTCCTTTGATTATGAAACGGTAGCTTGCAAAGTTCTCAGAACATGGTACCTTCTTGCCCACCCACTTGTAAGCCTCACATGTATACTGTTCTAATAAATGACTTCTTATCTATCACTTTGCTTCTCACTGAATTCTTTCTATGCTGAGACATAAAGGACTGGGAGCTCTTCAGAGCCTCCCTGAAATGCCTCCCATGTGTTTCAAATTTATTAGTTTTTATGTGATAAACATTTAATATTGGTAATTGCAAAATTTTATGATAAATGACAACTGTAGGGTGGTAGTTTATATGGAGTTTAGAAAAAGAAGGGTTCAGAAACAAAGAGTTTGTATTTATGTAGCATTGCCCGATGGGGATAAAAAAGACTGAATTTAAAAGAAAGATAAAAATTATAGTCTCTTCAACAGTACACTCAATTCAGCCCTGAGAACATTCTCCATGGTCTTCCCTAAACTGGATAAAATAAGCCATAAAGCTCCCTTTGCTCTGACTCTGCTTAATTTTCCAATGACTACTTCAGATAAATTCATAGTGAGATGCCCAGGACAGTGACTCTTAGTGTTTCTGTCTGCACACGCACACACATCTCCCCCGTCCACATCATGCTTTCATTCCCAGGCTGTACATCAGCCTTCTCCTTTATAACTCTGTCTCCCATGGCCTTAGCTGCTGAGATTTATCCCCTTAGAGACTGGTCTGAGAGCTGCAGAATTCCTAGAATCCTTTACCTGGACCAATCTCTCTCTTTGCTCTTCATTACAACATTGGAGAAATACAATATCACAAACATAAAGGAAAAAGGCCCCATGAGAAGGCAGTACATCTTTTTTGGGACAAGTGTGGTTAAAAACGACAGTCAGTAACCTTGTTTGCAAATAACTAGGTCCACTTAAAAGCACTGTGGATATGGGTAATTCCAAAACAAGCATCCAGCACAAGGATCTGAGTGGTACATATGCATGCCTGTGACGGAAGCCCTCTCATTTACCTACAGTGCTTCAGGTCTTATTTAAAAACATACCATTTTCCTCACCCTGTCAAATGGAAGCCACATTCATTTATACTAGTGAGGATTCTCAGGACCTCTGGGTTCATGGCTAGTCTCTCCAGACCGCTGCTCCTTGCCTAAGCCAGGCTGTGATATGCTTTCAAGCAAAAGGAGCATCTCCACAGAAATGGCGGTTAACATCCCTGCCACAGTGTGCCCTCACCCTGTGATTTTCCCTCCAAATTTGCATTCGTGCTGTCAGTTGGGGAATTGCATAGAATGACAATTGATGCCACCAGTGAAAGAAGCTTTGATGGTAATGAGGGATGGGGAAGAAGCAGACTTATTAATTAATGACTCCAGAAGAAGGAATGGGCTCTCTCTGCTCACATAAACTGCTTGAACTCAAGTGGGGTTAATTGTTTCCTGTGTGAGTCCATGGTAGCTTTCATCTTGGGAGATGGCAGAGAATGAGCCTTAATTAGCCAGTCTGACCTAATCTCATGGTCTGTTCCAGGTATAACATCAGTGGTTTGCCCTCAGTTCTTCTGGAGTAGATGGATGTGTGTGTGTACACACACACACACCCCACCCTGCGGTTAGTCATCCTTTCAGCAAGAGGTGTGGGAGAAAATGTTCCTTTGTCATTCTAAGACATCTGAATGAGCCTGTTTGTGGGTGTGGTGTGTAACTGTCCTAGATCAGATTAACGTCTTCGCTGAGAGACAGACTCTGAGCTGGAGACAGTAAGGGGGTTCAGGGGTGGGGGAGGGCTCTGGGGTGCAGCCCCTGTAAGGGAATGGGCATGCTCAGGGGAAGTTGACTGTGATATGGTTCTAACAGAAGCTTCAGTTCATCTCCCAGGGACTCTGCCATGGGGTCAGCTCTTTGGGTTGTCTTAAATGAGGCCAAGGGACTGGGACTTTGGTTTCCACATGATGAGTCCCCAGGAAGGAGTGTAGCCTGGTGTCCTGGAGTTCCGTCCACGTGATGGGGATCCTCAAGGAACAGCTTGGGTGGGGCTCTCAGCAGCCTTGGTCCTGGACCTGGGACCTGGAGGGGCGGGCAGGGCTTCATCACAGGGCTGTTGCCCTTTCAGTGAATGGGCCAGGAGGAACTGTGGACCATTACCTCACTCCCTGACCACCCGCCGGCTTTCTATTCAGAGCAGAGTTTAGAAGGTGGTTCTGGCAAGAAGCAAGCAAGCAAGAAGCAGTCAGTCTTTCATTGAGGTAAGGGATGAAGGACCAGCCCTCAGTTCTCCTGTGCAGCAGGACTCAGACACCAACGGGCTCTGCATACTTTGTGAAATGCGTAGCCCAAATTCAGGGGTAAATGGGTGACATGAGGTGTCTGAGTGTCACGAATCAGTTAGCCCAGCACTAGTTTATAACAGAGCTGGGATGCCAGCTCTTCTCCTTCTTCTTTTAAATTAATTAATTGATTATGTTTGGCTATGCTGGTTCTTTTTTGCGGTTCTTTGTTTCTGTTGCTGCATGTGGGCTTTCTTTAGCTGCAGTGTGTGGTCTTCTCACTGTGGCGGCTTCTCTTACTGTGAAATGTGGGTTCTAGATGCACAAGCTTCAGTATTTGTGACTCAGGGCCGCTAGAGTGTGGATTCAGCAGTTGTGGCCCATGGGCCCCATTGTCTCATGGCATGTGGAATCTTCCTGGACCCAGAGTTGAACCCATGTCCCCTGCACTGGCAGGCAGATTCTTAACCACTGGACCATTAGGGACGTCCTCACCATGTCTCCTTAAACCTCAGGACAGTTAGTGCCGCTTCAGTTTCACACGCTGCCTCCAAAATACGTTCTTTTTTAAAAAGTAAGGGAGGTCACATTTGCAAATGTTGGCTTTTCTGTGATGTGGCTTACTCTTTTTTTTTTTTTTAGCTATATTGAGATATAATTGACATATAACTTTGTGTAAGTTTAAAGTGTCCAATGTGTTGATCTGATATATGTATATATCTCGAAATCATTCCAAAATGTTAATTAACATCTCCACCAACTCACGTAATTACTTTGTCTGCGTGTGTTAAAAACACTTATGATCTACTCTTTAGCAACTCTCCAGTTATAATGCAGTTGTTGTTGTTCAGTCACTAAGGTGTGTCTGACTCTTTGCGACCCCATGAACTATAGCATGCCAGGCTGCCCTGTCCTTCACTGTCTCCTGGAGTCTGCTCAGACTCATGTCCATTGACTTGGTGATGCTATCCAACCATCTCATCCTCTGCTGCTTTCTTTTCCTTTGGCCTTCAATCTTTCCCAGCAACAGGGTCTTTTCTAGTGAGTCAGCTCTTCACATCAGATGGCCAAACCATTGGAGCTTCAGCTTCAGCATCAGTCCTTTCTTTAGGATTGACTGGTTTCATCTCCTAGCAGTCCAAGGGACTGTCAAGAGTCTTCTCTAGCACCACAATTTGAAAGCATCAGTTCTTTGGCACTCAGCCTTCTTTATGATCCAACTCTCACATCCATACATGACTACTGGAAAACCATAGCTTTCACTATATGGACCTTTGCTGGCAAAGTGATGTCTCTGATTTTAATATACTGCCTAGATTTGTCATAGTTTTCCTCTCAGCAATCAGACAGTATTATTACCTATAGTCACCATGCCGTACATCACATCTCTAGAACTTATTCATCTTACTGACGATTGTACTTTGGAACAATCTCCCTGTTTCCACCAGCTCCCAGCTCATGGCAACCACCCATTTACTCTCTGTTTCTGTGAATTTGGCTTCCTTAGAGTCCACACAGAAGTGAGATCATACCATACAGTATTTGTCTTTCTCTGTCTGACTTATTTCACGTAGCAGAATGCCCTCAGGTCTATCCATGTTGTTACAAATGGCATGGTTGTTTTCCTTTTTATGGCTGAATAATATTCCATTGTGTGTGTATAGTATAAATATAGGTTTATCTATAAATAAAATATAGGTGGATCACATTTTATTTAACTACTTATGTTGTTTTCACGACTCAGCTGTAACACTGCAGTGAACATGGAGGTGCAGATAACTCTTCAAGGTAGTGTTTCATTTTCTTCTGATAAATACCAAAAAGTGGTATTGCTGGATCATATGTGTGTGTTGTGTGTTGCTCAGTTGTGTCTGACTTTTTGCAACCTCATGAACTGTGACCTGCTAGGTTCCTCTGTCCATGGAATTCTCCAGGCAAGAATACTAGAGTGGATTGCCATTTCCTCCTCCAGGGGATCTTCCTGACCCAGAGACTCAACCCAGGTCTTCTGCATTGGAGGCAGACACTTCACCATTTGAACCACCAGGGAAGGGTTGGATCATATGGTAACTCTGTTTTTAATTTTTGAGTAACCTCCATACTCTTTTCCATAGAGGTTGCATGAGTCTACATTCCTACCAACCATGCACAAGTGTTAACCCTTTTCTCCACATTCTCATCAGCATTTGCTATCTCTTGTCTTTTTTATAACAGTTCTATGACTTTAAACCGATCTTGAGCTAACAGGTAGAGACTGACCCCTGAAGGGTTTCTAGGCTCATGTGTGGCCTTGAAAATCTGAGTTACTTGAGAAGCAAAATATTTGAAGTTCATTCCCTATTTTTCGCTCTACCGAGACCAGTGGCTCAGCGGTAAAGAATCTGCCTGCAGTATAGGTGACAAGAGAGACCCTGGTCTGATCCCCGGGTAGGGAAGATCCCCTGAAGGAGGGCATGGAAACCCACTCCAGTATTCTTGCCTAGAGAATCCCATGGGCAGAGGCTTTGGGGGGCCACAGTTCATGGGGTCACAGAGAGTTGGACACGACTGAAGCGGCTGAGCACACACAGACACCAAGACCGGAATGAAGGGTTCCCTTGTGGTCTTGCTGGTTCCACGTGGCACAGACTCCTACCAACCTCGTAGGTCTGGGCCATCACCCCCTGTGGAGCCTTGAAGCTTGGGAGGAAAGCAGGAGGCACAGGGCAGGCAGAAGGGGTTCTGGTCTCAGGGTGGAGCTCGCGATGGCGCACTCATTAGGCACCTACAGAGACTGCACCAAGTCCGCGGGTACCCCAGTCTCTTCCTTGTTCTTCTTCCTAATCTTTTTCTGCCTCCTCCCCTCCATGCTGTGGGAGGGGGGGTTTCCTCTGAAGGTCAGCGCCCACAGCGCACAGTAACTGCTTGATAGATGTTTGTTGATGACTGAATGTTGGTCCCAGAGGCTCTCAGGTGGGCCCTGGGAGAGACGACAGGATCTTATCAGTCCTCCCTGCTCACACTCACTCTGTGGCCCACCTGTATTTGCTCCTCAGACTGAGGTGATATTTGCGTAACTTTTCCTCCTTTTACCATGGGAGCAGCTTACATGCCAACGGTCACAACTTATGGCCAACCTCTTCAAGTGTCCTAACCATGATGTGGTCCAACCGAGGGGCCTGGGAAAGGGGAATGTTCTGAGCACCAAGGAACCCTATCTTCACACAGCAGGACATTTTAGCTGTGGATAGGCTGCTTGTCTCACAATTCTAGGACTTGCTGAGGGCAAGTACAGCCTGGTCTTCAGGAAAGTTTATCTCCAGGATGCAGTCCTTTGCCCAGATTGGGCTGCTTCTCCCAGCTTTTTCTCGTTGCTGTGAATGCACTGGGATGCTGTATGCAGCGGCCCTGGCATCTGCTTCTTTCTTTAAGAAACAAGTTATCAGCAAATGCAGAAATGGGGGCAGGGAGAGTGGGGGAGCTGGGTTGTTTCCAGTCGATTGAAGAGCTAGAGAAAGTGAACGTGACAAAACTTTAAACAGAATATTTCCTTTCCAGGTGTTCTCATGAAGGAGGAAAGATACATATGCATATGCACACACACACATACACACATACTTTATATTTTACATAAAGGTATTATTGTGCTAAACAAACACATATAAGCTCTTGGGAAAGGAAACCTTGAGACCAGGTCTGACAGGTGGCAACCTCAGCCACCCAACATCTGACTCCATCTCTCCTATTGACTTGTAGTGTTGACTTAAGGAAGTCAATTAACCTTTTTGTGACCCACTCCCTAACCTTCTAAGTGGAAAAGAACAGCGGTGGCCCAGCTCCAAGGGGTGCCAGGAGATTAACCTGTGTCTTCCAAGAGCTTATCATCATTAGCCTGCTATATAAGGGCAGGTGCCATATTTGTATTAAAGGCAGGATGACTATTCATGAGTGTGTCAGTGCTGACACTTTCCCCAGCCTCCCTGGATCTTGCTGAGCTGTGGGGGGAGGCTCCTGGAAAGTGTAAAATGGAAATGTCCCGGGCCTCAAATTGTCTCTGCAAATAGCACACTTCAACAGTGTGTATTTACCAATGAAATGCTAAAGAACAGGAATGACATTTGGGTGTGAAACCAAATGGAACTCTCAGGGTGGCAGGGGTAGTGGTGGGAGAAGAAGTAACATTTCAGCAGCACCACGTACTGTCAGCACTTCTTACCCAGTGTAGTTGGACTGGGGCTGTGGGCTGTGAAAGTTGAAGTGGGGAAGCATACAGAGTGGTATCTTCAGACTTTAAACATTTCACTTTAAAACATGATTCTGTTCATTTTGGGGGATGATCTGTGGATACAAGGCCGAAACTCTTCCTTTGAGGACAGAAACTGACTGGTGTTTCATATGTTATTCTTGCATAAACCACTTTTGTGATCTATCTGCTAGGATTTCCAGTTTGAGATCCTCTTAAGTGGAGCAAGGACTTAAAGGTATGTGGACCAATGAAGCAAAACATCTTTATAGATTTTAACTGTTTCCCCACTCTTTCACAGATGTCTCACATGTATGAAATCTGATAGTAATTTATTTAACAACTTGCCTTTAGGAGACTTTCCAAAGCATTCAAGTTGTCTTTCATAGAAACAATAGTGTTCTTTCTTTTTGCAATCATATTTCATGGATTTAAGTAATATTGAGTTAAATTACATAATTCCATTGGGAAGTACAGCCAGCACACAGGTTTGATGACAGACACACCTGATTTGTATGCCTCTGATTCTGCTGGTGGTAGCAGAAGTACAGTATCAATCCATGGTATCCATGGGGATTGGTTCCAGGACTCCCATGGGTACCAAAAGTCACAGATGTTCAAGCCCCTTGTATAATATAAAATAGTGGAGTATAGACAGCTCTCCACATCCAAGTGTCTGCATCTGTGGATACAGAGGGCTGATTCCACGGGGAGGACAGGCAAGAGCATGCCGGCCATGAACCTGCAGCAGGCCTAGGTCAGGAAGATGGAGAAATTAAATGGGCAAGTGGGTTGCATAGCAGTTGGGTGGGAGAACAGCTCTTGCATGTTGATTTTGCTCTCTTTCCTCTAAAGCTTGTGACAACCCATCAGTTTTCTGTTACCATATCTATTTTGTGCTGTGCTTAGCTGCTCAGTCATGTCCCACTCTTTGTGACCCCGTGGACTGTAGCCCACCAGGCTCCTTTGTCCATGGGATAATGCAGGCAAGAACACTGGAATGGGTTGCCATGCACTTCTCCAGGGCATCTTTCCAACCCTGGGACAGAACCCAGGTCTCCCACACTGCATGCAGATCTTTACTGTCAGAGCCACCAGAAGCTCTATACAGTCATCAAAAACAAGACCGGGAGCTGACTGTGGTCCAGATCATGAGCTCCTTATTGCAAAATTCAGATGTAAATTGAAGAAAGTAGGGAAAATCACTAGACCGTTCAGGTATGGCCTAATTCAAATCCTTTATAATTATACAGTGGAAGTGACAAATAGATTCAAAGGATTAGATCTGATAGACAGAGTGCCTGAAAAGCTATGGACAGAAGTTTGTGACATAGGAGGCAGTGATCAAGACCATCCCCCCCAAAAAAATGAAAAAAGGCAAAATGGCTGTCTGAGGTGGCCTTACAATAGCTGAGAAAAGAAGAGAAGCTAAAGGCAAAGGAGAAAAGGAAAGAAATACCCATCTAAATTCAGAGTTGCAAAGAATAGCAAGAAGAGATAAGAAAGCTTTCCTCAGTGATCAATGAAAAGAAATTGAGGAAAACAATAGAATGGAAAAGACTAGCAATCTCTTTAAGAAAATTAAAGATACCAAGGGAACACTT
This sequence comes from Muntiacus reevesi, assembly GCF_963930625.1. NCBI lineage: Eukaryota > Metazoa > Chordata > Mammalia > Artiodactyla > Cervidae > Muntiacus > Muntiacus reevesi. Next base: position 92,122,122 of record NC_089250.1, read on the forward strand.
CATGCAAAGATGCGCTCAATAAAAGACAGAAATGGTATGGACATAACAGAAGCATAAGAAGAGTTGGCAAGAATACACAAAACTATACAGAAAAGATCTTAATAACCACGATGGTGTGATCACTCACTTAGAGCCAGACTTCCTGGAATGCCAAGTCAAGTGGGCCTTAGGAAGCATTACTATGAACAAAGCTAGTGGAGGTGATGTAATTCCAGCTGAGCTGTTTCAAATCCTCAAAGATGATGCTGTGAAAGTGCTATACTCAATATGTCAGCAAATTTTGAAAACTCAGCTGGAAAAGGTCAGTTTTCATTCCAATCCCAAAGAAAGGCAATGCCAAAGAAATTTCAAACTACCGCACAATTGCACTCATCTCACACACTAGCAAAGTAATGTTCAAAATTCTCCAAGCTAGGCTTCAACAGTATGTGAACCATGAACTTCCAGATGTTCAAGCTCGATTTAGAAAAGGCAGAGCACCCAGAGGTCAAATTGCCAACATCTGCTGGGTCAGCTAAAAGGCAAGAGAATTCCAGAAAAACATCTACTTCTGCTTTATTGACTATGCTAGAGCCTTTGACTCTGTGGATCACCACAAACTGGAAAATTTTTCAAGAGATGGGAATACCAGACCACCTTACTTGTCTCCTGAGAAATTTGTATGCAGGTCAAGAAGCAACAGTTAGAACCGGACATGGAACTGGTCTGGAACCACGGACTGGTTCCTAATCAGGAAAGGAGTGCATCAAGGCTGTATATTGTCACCCTGCTTATTTAACTTATATGCAGAGTACATCATGCAAAATGTTCAGCTGGGTGAAACGCAGCCTGGAATCAATTTTGCTGGGAGAAATATCAATAGCCTTAGATATGTAGATGACACCACTCTTATGGCAGAAAGTGAAGAGGAACTGAAGAGCCTCTTGATGAAAGTGAAAGAGCAGACTGACAAAGCTGGCTTAAAACTCAGCATTCAAAAAACTAAGATCATGGCATCCAGTCCTATCACTTAATGGCAAATAGATGTGGAAACAATGGAAACAGTGTCAAATTTTATTTTTTTGGATTCCAGTATCACTATAGATGGTGACTGCAGCCATGAAATTAAAAGACACTTGCTCCTTGGAAGAAAAGCTATGGCCAACCTAAGCAGCATATTAAAAAGCAGAGACATTACTTTGCTGACAAAGGTTCATCTAGTCAAAGCTATAGTTTTTCCAGTAGTCATGTTTGGATGTGAGAGTTGGAGTATAAAGAAAGCTGAGCATTGAAGAATTGATTCTTCTGAACTGTGGTGTTGGAGAAGACGCTTAAGAGTCTCTGGGACTGCAAGGAGATCAAACCAGTCAATCTTAAAGGAAATTAGTCCTGAATATTCATTGGAAGGACTGATGCTGAAGTTGAATCTCTGATACTTTGGTATCAGAGATACTCTGATATCACCTGATTTGAAGAGCCAACTCATTAGAAAAGAGAGTTGTGGTACATATACACAATGGAATACTACTCAGCTATTAAAAAGAATGCATTTGAATCAGTTCTAAGGAGGTGAATGAAACTCAAGCCTATTATACAGAGTGAAGTAAGTCAGAAAGGAAAACACCCTATTAATGCATATATATGGAATTTAGAAATGACCCTATATGTGAGACAGCAAAAGAGACACATACATAAAGAACAGACTTTTGGACTCTGTGGGAGAAGGAGAAGGTGGAATGACTTGAGAGAATAGCATTGAAACATGTATATTACCATTTGTGAAATAGATGACCAGTCCAGGTTTGATGCATGAAACAGGGCACTCAAAGCTGGTGCACTGAGACAACCCAGAGGGATGGGGTGGGGAAGGAGGTGGGAGGAGGGTTTGGGATGGGGGACACATGCACACCCATGGCTGATTCATGTCAATGTATGGCAAAAACCACCACAATATTGCAAAGTAATTATCCTCCAATTAAAATAAATTAATTTTTTAAAAAAGAAAAGACTCTGATGTTGGGAAAGATTGAAGGCAGGAGGAGAAGGGGATGACAGAGGATGAGATGGTTAGATGGCGTCACTGACTCGATGGACACGAATTTGAGTAAACTCCAGGAGTTGATGATGGACAGGGAAGCCTGGCTTGCTGTAGTCCATGGGGTCACAAACAGTCAGACACGACTGAGTGACTGAACTGAATTGAACTGAGCCATCAGGGAAGCCCATCCCTATTTTAAGGTATAGTATTTGAAGTTCAGAGAGCAACTTATTCCACCCTAAGTTACACAACTAGTGAGCAGCAGACTCAGAATACCAATCCATTTCTGGTTTTGCCTTTACGGGTCTCATTGAGGACTAACTTCCTTCAGAAACTGGTTTCTTTACCTGTTTTATTGAGTAAAAATTTAATAATCACATACACAAAAAGCTCTATGGCTTTCTCTTTCATTCTTATTAAATCTGGCTTTCTGTATCCTCCACTTAGGGTGGTAAGAGATTCAGTTATGTTTTGGGCTCCCCAACCTAGGATTTTGAGAGGAATCTAAAGCTTTACATATTTACTTTATATTTGAGCAGGGGCCTTGTTCTTTAACAATGGTGATTGTTCTTGTAAATCAGTAGTTCTCAATGTGTGGTCCCAGACTGGCAGCATCAGTATTACCTTGGAAACCTGTCAGAAATGCAAATTCTCAGGTTTCATCCCCAATCTGTTGAATCAGGAGCTCTGGGCCCAGCAATGTACGTGCTGACAAGGCCTCCAAGGATTCTGACACAGAGATACATTCGGATATCACACAGTTTGAGAACTGCTTCTTGCTAACATTCATTCATTCATTCATGCATTCCACAAATATGTTTTGAGTGTCTGCTATGAGTCAGGGGCTGGTGATAAAAAGACAAATGTGGACAGTGTACCTCTCCTCATAGAGCTGACGTTCCAGTGACATACCCAATTTCCTGGCTTTGCCCAGGTCCTAATGCTCCAAGCAGGCTGAGATACCTCTCCTTGACTGCAGGCCTAGCCAACAGACCACCTTCATAGGCCTGTGAGGTTCTTTTTCCTTCTATTAAGCAGGACACTGCTCCTGGCACTCAGGGGAACATCTAAATTTATGTGTCCTTTGCAGTGCTTGCAAGAAGTTATCAACCTCCACTCATCTGCCTGGGTTGATCTTTTTATTTTATTTTACATTTTTATTTATCTAATTTATTTTTGGCTACACTGGATCTTTGTTGCTGCACAAGGGCTTTCTCCAGCTGCAATGGGTAGCGGCTGCTCTCTAGCTGTGGCATGCAGTCTTCTCATTGGGGTGGCTTTTCTTGCTATGGTGCATAAGCTCTAGGGTATGCAGGATTCAGTAGTTGTGGTGCAGACCTAGTTGCCTCATGGCATGTGGGATCCTCCCAGACCAGGGATTGAACCTGTGTCCCCTGCATTGGTAGGCAGACTCTTAACCAATGAACCACCGAACCACCAGGGAAGCCCTATTTTATTTTATTATTTTTATATTGTGATAAAATACAAAAATTTTTGCCATTTTAGCCATTTCTATATTGTGACAAAATGCAAAACAAATTTCCTCTTTAAACCATCTTAAGTGGACAATTCAACGGCATTAAATACATTCACACTGTTATATAAGCACCACCACTATTCAATTCCAGATAATTTTCATCATCCTAAATAGAAACTCTGTATGCATTCAACAATACCTCTCCACTACCACTCTGGGCAGCCTTGTTATTTCTACTTTCTGTCTCATGATTTTCCTTGTTCTATATACCTCATATAAGTGGACTTATATACCATATTTATTCTTTTGTGTCTGGGTTATTTTATGCAGCATAATGTCTTCAAGGTCATGCATGTTGTAGGATGTCAGAGTTTCTTTTTTTTTTTAGGCCTAAATAGTTTTCTGTTGTATGGTTTCTTTCTTAAAAATGTATCTATTTTTAATTGAAGGATGATTGCTTTACAATACTGTGTTGGTTTCTGCCATACGTCAACATGAATCAGTCATAGGTACACATATGTCCCCTCCCTCTTCAACCTCCCTCCCACCTCCAACCCCATCCCACCCCATCCCACCCCTCTAGGTTGTTACAGAGTCCCAGTTTGAGCTTCCTGAGTCATACAACAAATTCCCATTGACTATTTTACATATGGCCCTGTATACGTTTCTATGTTACTCTCTCCATTCGTCCTACCCTCACCTTCTGCCCCCCACTCCCGACCACAATTTCTTTTTTTTTTTTTTTTTCACAATTTCTTTATCCATCCATCTGCTGAGGGATTTTGAACTGTTTGCACCTTTTGGTATATTGTGAATAATGCTGCTGTAAGCATGAGTATAAAAGTATTTGTTTTGAACACTTGCTTTCAATTCTTTGGGCATATACTCAGAGTTAAATTGATGGATCTTATGGTAATTCTATGTTTACCTTTTTGAGGTAACCACTAAATGGTGTGATGCAGCAATTATAACATTGTACGTTCTCACCAGCAATGTATAAGTGTTCCAATTTCTTCACATCCTCACCAACACGTTTTATTTTCTAATTTTTCATAATAATCATGCTAGTGGATATGAAGTGGTATCTCACTGCAGTTTTTTGACTTCCATTTCTCTAAAGACTAAGGTTATTTACATCTTTTCATGTATTTGTTTCTATTTGTATATCTTCTTTGGAGAAATGACCATCATATCCTTTGCCCATTTTTGATTTGGGCTGTTCGATTATTTTGTGTTGGGTTTTAGAGGCTCTTTATATATTCTGTATTTTATCTGTGTATCAGATATATGATTTGCAGATGTTTTTTGCAAATATTTTCTCTCATTCTGAGCATTATACTATCACTCTCTTGATGACATCCTTGGTGGTGGTTTAGTCACTAGGTCGTGTCTGGCTCTTGCGACCCCATGGACTGTAGCCCACCAGACTCTTCTGTCCATGAGATTTTCCAGGCAAGAATACTAGAGTGGGTTGTCATTTCACTCTCCAGGGGATCTTCTCAACCCAAGGATCGAACCCAGGTTTTCTGCACTGCAGGCACTCTTTACCGACTAAAGTTATTCTCTAGTGGCTTTTAGTTTCAGTCTGAAGAATTCTCTTTTGCATTTGTTTTAAAGCAGGTCTACTGGTGATTAACTCTCAGCATTTGTTTATCTAGAAATATGTTAATTTATCCCTCATTCTTGAAAGATAGTTTTTCTAGGTATAGACTTTTAGGTTGATAGAAGTCCTACTGTCTTCTGGCTTTTATGGTTATTGAGAAGAAATTAACTATTTATTTCATTGAGGATTGCTTGGCCATAATGAGTCATTTTTTTCCTTGCTACTTTCAAGATTCTCTGTTGGTCTTTGTGATTTAACAATTTGGCTCTAATGTGTTTCTATGTGGATTTCTTTAGAATTTATCCTTATTGGAGTTCACTGAGATTCTTGAATGTGTATATTCATACCTTTCGTCAGATTTGGGAAGCTTGGGACTATTTTTTATCAAGTTATTTTGATAAAATAATTATAAAATAATTATTCTGCACTTTTCTTTCTTCCCCTGCAGAAGTCCTATAATGTGAACATTGGTGCATTTGATGGTGTTCTATAGGTCCCTCAGCCTCTGGTCATTTTATTCATTCTTTTTTCTTTCTGTGCCAAAGACAGGATAATTTCAATGTTCTTCTCTTTAAATTCACTGATCCTTTCTTCCACTTACGCAACTTGCTATTGAACTCCTCTGGTAAAGTTTTTATTTTAGTTATTGTACTTTTTGGCTCCACAATGTGCTCAGTTTCTTTTTATAATATGAATATTTTGATTACTGTTCTTAGTTTGTTCATATATTGTCTTCTGGATTTCCTTTTGTTTGTTGTCCATGATTTCTTTTAGCTCACAGAACATATTTGAGACAGTTGATTTAACATCTTGAGTAATAATTTCAATGTCTAGGCTTCCCTAGGGATCAGTCAGTTCAGTTCAGTCGCTCAGTCGTGTCTGACTCTTTGTGAACCCATGGACTGCAGCATGCCAGGCTTTCCTGTCCATCACCAACTCCCAGAGCTTACTCAAATTCATGTCCTTCGAGTCGGTGATGCCATCCAACCATCTCATCCTCTGTCATCCCCTTCTCCTCCTGCCCCCAATCCCTCCCAGCATCAGAGTCTTTTCCAATGAGTCAACTCTTCTCATCAGGTGGCCAAAGTATTGGAGTTTCAGCTTCAGCATCGGTCCTTCCAATGAACACCCAGGACTGGTCTCCTTTAGGATGGACTGGTTGGACTTCCTTGCAGTACAAGGGACTCTCAAGAGTCTTCTCCAACACCATAGTTCAAAAGCTTCTTTCCGTTAATGGGCTATGTTTTCCTATTTATTTGCAAGTTTTATAATGTTTTATTGAGAAGCTGGATATTTTGGATATTATGGTGATTTTGAAAGTCCTCAGGAATTACTTGTTGAGAGTTGGAGCCATCTTTTGTGACTTTTCCAGACTATTTTTGCAAAGTGTGTATTCCTTGTTGTGTATTGTTGCTGAAGTTTCTATTCCATTTTCTCTGTGGTCAGTCAATGTCTTGACAAAGATTTACTTAAATGTTTGACTCCAAAAGGAGACTGTCTTTAAGTTCTTGGGAAGCCACTGCAGCCCATGGGAGCTGAAACAGTGACTGCTAGTCCCTCAGTGATCAAAAGCAGCAACCAGCAATCAGAATACACAGTATTGACATTTGGAAGAGAAGGTCCTATGTCCAGCCTGGCTCTAGGAAGCCACACCAGGAATGCTGGCAATTATCCCCACAGATGCCTGCCACAGGTTAGGCACTGGTGACTGGTAATCTAATATGCAATAGGCTGAAATTCACTGAAACATGTTGGCCTCTTTATCAAGGTCTCCCCTGGATACTACAAGTGTTTAACTAGATGATAGGGTTCAAAAATTTTTACTCCAGACAGTTGTGGCCAGTTGGATCATTGTTCAGGTGGAAGGATGGATTGCTTGAACTTCCTACTCTGCTTTACTGTCACCATTTCGATCTGTACAATAGTGTATGCATTAAGTAGTTTATTGTGTTTGTCCCTTGTTATTTTATAAAAATGAAAAGAAAATGAAAGTGCCAATAATAGTGATAAAAGTATAGATATTATCAACTTAATTTGATTAAAACAATGGTACAAACCATCAGGTATGCTGACAGTGAAACTTTAACCTCAGTTGACTGGTATTTACAATTAAGTTGGTTGAGAATGTATTTAATTTCTTTAAAAAATTGTCAAAGAAAAAGTACAAAATTTATGAATGTGTAAAGAATGATGAAAATGTCATAAAATATGAAATGAAAGGGTGTGAGGAGCAGTTTTTTTTTTAAGCTCTTTGGGAAATAAGGTCCTCTTACAGGATGCCTTCAAACTGTGGTGCTGGAGAAGACTCCTGAAAGTCTCTTGGACAGCAAGGAGATCAAACCAGTCAATCTTAAGGGAGATCAACCCTGAATATTCACTGGAAGGACTTTGGCTGAAGCTGAAGCTCCAGTATTTTGGTCATCTGATTTGAAAAGATGGCTCATTGGAGAAGTCTCTGATGCTGGGAAAGATTGAGGGCAGAAGGAGAAGAGGGCGTCAGAGGATGAGATGGCTGGATGGCAACACCAATGCAATGAACATGAACTTATGCAAACTCCAAAAGATGGTTAGTGACAGGGAGGCCTGGCATGCTGTAGTCCATGGGGTCACAGAGTCAGACGTGACTGGGTGACTGAACAACAGCAACAAATAAGATGTAAACACATTTAAAATTTTCCTTTCACTTTATCATGGTTTTTAAGGGATTATTGATATTAAAGTAGAGGACTTACTCAGGTTTCTCAAACCATTAAGGTAAAATGTTGTTGTCTGCTTTTCTTTCTCTTTACTCACTGATGCAACAATGATTGAGTATTTGTGCCAGATATAAGCCAGGTCCCAGAGAAACTACTGTGGATAAAATTTTATACTAGGTTTACACTCTAATGAGCAAGAGGGATATTAATCACATAATCACTAGAATAAATGTAAAACTACCCCTGGAAAGAAGGGTTGACACTTGTAGGATGGCTGGAGCTCAGGGCCTGGGGCTTCTGAGGAAAGGGACACAGGAGCCAAGATCTGAAGGGTGAGCAGTCAGGGTTTCCTGGGTCATTGTTGGGGCATGAGGCTCTGGGTGGTGAGAGGTGACATGGGGGGCTCTAACAGGGAGACAAGAGACAAGATGAATGCATATGGGTCATGGGGAGGATGTGTCTTTACTGAAAGATATTACTTGAAAATATATTGTTATATACATTACTGTTATTTAATTCTGTTAGGTTTTAGATCTATGCAACTCACTACAAATACCTTATAACATAAAAAAGTGAGATGTGTGAATAATGTTCCAGCCTCTAATCTTTGGCTGTGGTGACATTCACAGTCAGAGGTGGCTGGGCTATGTCTGAGGCTGCCTTTCTTACCCCAACTTTCCCTGAGCTGCCAACAGTTGCAACAACCACCTCCTCAACCACTCCACATCTAGTCGGCTTCTCAGACTAAGTCCAAACCTGAACTCCTGGTCACTCTCACCAAATCTCTCTTCCTCTGGTCTTTTCAGCAAATGGCAAGCCAAATGCCCCAGCAGCTCAGGGCAAAGTCCAGACATCATTTAACCCTCTTGTTCCCTCACACTCCATGTCCAAATCATCACCAAATGTTGACAGCTTAACCTTCAAAATACATCTAAACCCTGACAACTTCCTCCACAACCATCACTCCCACCCTCATTCCAGCTACTGCCATCTGTCCTGGATTATGGCAATTGCCTTCTAACTGTCTTCTCGGCTTGCAATCAGCCCTAGACAGTTTCCTCTTCTTGCCAAATACTCCAACAGAATGATATTTAAAAAACAGAAGTTAGGTCACACCATCCCTCATTCTAACTCCTCTGGGGGCTTGCCAGCTCTCTCAGAATAAGACCCAAAGTCCCTGCACAATTTGCCCCCCTGTTACTCTAGACACTGTTTCCTCTCACTTTCCCTTCTTCCATCCCGTCAAGCCACATGGGTTTCCTTGCTGTCCCTCCAACATCCCTGGGCTTGTTTCTGCCCTAGTGCTTTTTCTCATTCTCTTTCTTCTGTCTAGTTGTTCTGCCCCCAGAAACCTGAATGGTTCATTCCTCTCAATCCCTCTTTTCCTTAAGATCTCTATTCAAATATCACTATAATAGAGTGTCTATTTCTGGCCTTTCTGTATAACATAGGAACACACACCAGTCCTGCCAATGTACTCCTTTTACCCTTCAGTTCAGTTCAGCCGTGTCCGATTTTGCGACCCCATGAATCACAGCACACCGGGCCTCCCTGTCCATCACCAACTCCCGGAGTTTACTCAAACTCATGTCCATCGAGTTGGTGATGCCATCCAGCCATCTCATCCTCTGTTGTACCCCTCTCCTCCTGCCCCCAATCCCTCCCTGACTCTGTGTCATTCTCCATAGAACTTACCATCTGAAATGCTATATATTTCCTTAATCATCAGCATCCTTCTCTATCATGAAAACTCCATGAAGGTTGGACTTGTCTATTTTGTTCAATGGTCTAACCTCCAGTGTCTCCAAAAGTGCCTGACACATAGAACAAGCTCAATAAATAAATGAACTACTCCATCATCCTCTGATCACTTCTCTCAAGATGTTTCTGTTGGTGTTTTTGATCTTGGGAAGATAGCAGCAAGTGGTCTTAAAGCAGAGTCTTAGTTCCTTGCTAGGAACTGAACTTGGGTAGCCTGGATGGAAAACCAGGAATCCTGGCCACTAGACCACTGAGGACTGGAAACTAGAAGCGAAGTTTCCCTGACTCTTGCCCTGTTTGAAAACTTAATTTCTCAAAGAGGCAAAACCTGTAGAGATGGGTACAAAGTTTACTCTTAGAAATAGCACAGCAAGTGGCAGAGCTCACAGAGAAAGAGTTTGTTAAGTTAGGATAGAAGCAGGCAGAAATACGCACCTGGAGAGAAAGGGTGTGGGCATCCTCCCTGAGGAAGAGCACCAGAAACAGGTGATTAAATCATTATATACAGCAGTTTTACCTCTGGCCAGTTATCATACTTCTTTTCCCACATCTGATCTGTCCTAGGACCCTCCCCCACCCTCATGTGTATCTTTTTGCTAAGACGGATTCCAGCGCAGAGGCCTGGGGGAGGCTTGGTATCACCTATTATGGGGTGGTGCCCTCTTCTTTTTGACTCCTGAGGAGGCTTTCTGCACATGTTTAGTTAGGTAGATCTCCTTGACATCAGGAGTGGTCATCTTATCTCTTTACTCCAGCAGAGCTCAGCTCCTGTCATTAATTTTGTCCTTGGAGTCTCTAGGAAAACAAAGCTTCAATTTTACCCCACTTGACAGACACCAGGTGTCCAGCCCAGGGGCCCACCTATCTCCTACCTCGCTTCTACTGTCCTTATTGCTGGTGACCTGTGGAAGACTTGCAGCCTCTTATTCATAGGAAAATTGGTTTCTTTTACTCTCTTTCTCCTAACTGTGGTCTATATTCCTTGAAATCCATAATATTTTCTATCATTTATCCTCTTGTTTTATATTTTTCCCATTATTCTCTTTTGCTGCTGTTACATACCTTAAGAGATGCCATTATTTTTTTTATCCTCAGGAAATGTCTGACTTCCTGACAATGACACCAGGAAGATAGTTCAATGGGAAACAACCCATGGCTTCTCCAAAATTTTCTGGGTTCTTGAAAATGTTGGTGAGGAAATGGAGAAATTAGAACATTTATGCACTATTGGTGGGAAAATAAAATGTAAAATGGTATCAGTTCAGCTCAGTTCAGTTCAGTCACTCAGTCGTGTTCGACTCTTTGCGACCCCGTGAATCGTAGCACGCCAGGCCTCCCTGTCCATCACCAACTCCTGGAGTTTACTCAAACACATGTCCATTGAGTTGGTGATGCCATCCAGCCACCTCATCCTCTGCTGTCCCCTTCTCCTCCTGCCCCCAATCCCTCCCAGCATCAGGGTCTTTTCCAATAAGTCAACTCTTCACATGAGGTGGCCAAAGTATTGGAGTTTCAGCTTTAGCATCAGTCCTTCCAATGAGCACCCAGGACTGATCTGCCTTAGGATGGACTGGTTGGATCTCCTTGCAGTCCAGCCACTGTGAAAAACAAGGCCTTGAGCAGATATCTGTACAACCATGTCCACTGAAGAATTATTCAAAATACCCAAAAGGAGGAAACAACCTGTGTCCACCCACAGACGAATGGATAAACCAATGTAATGCACACATACAATGAAATACTGTTGAAATAAAGTCAGTAGTTCAACCATGGAAGGATACCGGTATCCAATATATGGCGTCCAGTGGCATCCGGAGAAAGTTCCTTATGAGTGGGGGCAATTACAAGGCATTTCCCATGCACCTAATGCTGTGAAGGCTGCATTTTATTTAGCAGAGTTCTTTGTGGCTGAAGCTTGGAAAAGCAATCACCATTTTGAATCTGATGTTGAAGAGAGCAAAGCGCTAATTTATCAGTACCGTCCAATTTACACTGGAAACGTTTCTTTGTTCCAGCAAAGTTACATATTTGATTGAAAGGCTTCGCTGTGTTAACAGGAATTCTGATTAATTCCCTGAGTAAACTGTTATAATAATGAAAAGCGTGCTACTCGTGGCAGTAATGGGTCACAGAGATGCCTTTTCTGTGATGTTACTGACTGATTCTTCATTCAGTATTTTTGTGTATCACATTTGATAATCAGTGAGACAGATAAATAATCATAGCATGTTTCATGGAAAAGCTTTGTTTTATTTAAAGATTAGGAAATAAATTTATTGAAAAAAAAAAAAAAAACAAAACAATGAAATACTGTATGTGTGTTCAGTCGCTCAGTCCTGTCCAACTCTTTATGACTCCATGGGCTGCAGCATGCCAGGCTTCCCTGTCCTTCACCATCTTCTGGAGCTTACTCAAACTATATCCATCAATTCAGTGATGCCATCCAACCATCTCATCCTCTGTTGACCCTTCTCCTCCTGCCTTCAATCTTTCCCAGAATCAGGGTCTTTTCCAATGAGTCGGCTCTTTGAATCAGGTGGCCAAAGTTTTGGAGCTTCAGCTTCAGCATCATTCCTTCCAATGAGTATTCAGGACTTACTTCCTTTAGGATTGACTGGTTTGATCTCCTTGCAGTCCTAGGGACTCTCAGGAGTCTTCTCCAACATCACAGTTCAAAAGGATCAATTCTTCAATGCTCAACCTTCTTTGTAATTCAACTCTCACATTCATACATGACTACTAGACAAACCACAGATTTGACTAGACCAACCTTCGTCAGCAAAGTAATGTCTCAGCTTTTTAATATGCTGCCTAGGTTGGTCATAACTTTTCTTCCAAGGAGCAAGAGTCTTTTAATTTCATGGCTGCAGTGACCATCTGCAGTGATTTTGGAGCCCAAGAAAATAAAGTCTGTCACTTTCCATTGTTTCTGCATCTATTTGCCATGAAGTGATGGGACCAGATGCCATGATCTTAGTTTTTTGAATGCTGAGTTTTAAGGCAACTTTTTCACTCTCCTCTTTCACCTTTATCAAGAGGCTCTTTGATTCCTCTCCACTTTCTGCCATAAAGGTGGCATCATCTGCATATCTGAGGTTATTGATATTACTCTGGCCATCTTGATTCCAGCTTGTGCTTCATCCAATCTGGCATTTCTCATGATGTACTCTGCATATTAGTTAAATAAGCAGGGTGACAAAATACAGCCTTGACGTACTCCTTTCCCGATTTGGAACTGGTCTGTTGTAATTCTAATATACATTACCCATCAATCTATTCTTTACCACAATTCTATTATGCATTGGTACTTTTTTTTCTGGAGAAGAATCTGGCAGCAGGTAATAAGACCTTTAGAAAATGCTTAATTCCTCTGGCTTGGTTATTTCACTTTGGGGAATTTTTTTCCATTCAGTGAATAGTCACTAACCACTCACCTTCCCTGTGTCAGACATTGTTCTGGGTGTTGTGAACACAATGGTGAAGTCTGCATAATCCCTGAACTCAGAGTTTATAGTCCTATAGGGAGAAGGAGACATATTAATGTTTGTAGTGGATCAATGCTCCTTCTTTCTGACAACAAGAGTCCAAATCTTCTTTAGGAAACATCCTCAGTTCCACCATGTGAATAGATTGACCACTCACCCAGCCACCCCTAATTTAATTCTGTCACTGTATTTCACCAACCACCGCAATCCCCCAGCCACGGCAATTGGTTCAAAGATGGTATATAACTCATTTGGAGCCAATGAGACCAATAAAGATGTTTTCTGGAGCTTGTGGGAAAGGTACACTTTCTTTTACTGTATTTTATGAAGGTGTGAGCTTGGCAGCTACTGTTGCCTTCACAGTTCCATAGAGTATATCAGCAGAGGATAAAATCAACTCCTGGAGAAGGTGGAACAAAGAGATTAGAAAAATGGCCAGCTGATGTACTCTGAGCCTCTGCTTTGAAGCACTGTGGTCAGCCCTGCCCTTGCCAATAAGGTCTCTTCTGTGTATAAGCCAGCCTGAGTTGCACGCTATCACCTATACAGAAGGAAAACCAACTCATCACATTTGTCATACTCATGGCATGTCACAGTAGAGTGACAGTCTCTGTGAGGAAGGGACCTATGGAAGGGAATCTTCAGGCATATGCCTAGGGACATAGCTAAGAAAAAATAGAGTGATATATCCCAGGATGTTTATAGCAACCTTATCCCTAAGGGGAAAAATGGAAATAACTCAAATGTTCAATGATAGGTACATTATCAAGCACATCACTGCATCTACAAAAAATGCAACACACACCAGTGTGATGAAATGCCATCCAAACTGACAAATAGGTGCACTATTTAGGTACACAGTAATACTCAGTCTGGTTCTGTCAAACTCTCGAAAGTTAGTGAGGTGTTAACAAGAAAAGTTTAATGCTTTCCCAATCACTGAACTCCACCAAGTCCGCCTTTCCTTACCATGGCAGCATTTTTGGCCAATTCCACAGTTTCTGTTCTCTTTCAGTTATTCAGACTCCAGATTAAGATGTAACTTCAGGCTAAGTTTGTCTGCTTCCCCAGTGCTGAACAGCCCAGAGGCCTCTCTTGGGAGGGAGGGAATGTGAGCTTCTCTGTCATTGCGTTCTCTGCAATGTTTAGAAGGAAGATGATTTTGAGCTTGTTATCATCTCAACTCCCACTGATTTTCAAGGTCTAATTCCCATAGTGTTGGGGATTGGAAGAGGAGGAGGGGCGGAGATCTTATGGGCCTGACTTGAGAGTACCCTTCTTGACAGGTGGCTGCTGGACCATCATCTTGGCTTTGATCTTCTTGTCTCTTCCACACTTGGGGCTCTCTGCCTGTGGGGCTGCAGGGACTCTGCTTCTCCCTTCCAATTCTCTGAGCTGGGAGAGGATGTTGAAAATCCTTTCTATGAGGGTCACAGCACTTTCTTTTTCTTCTGCCTTCAGCTGCTCATATAGGCTTCTTGCCTCCAGAAATTTCCAGAGAGGGAAATGTCTTTATCAAACTCACAGGTGCTGTAGAACTTCCAGGGATATGGATCAAGTTCTCCCAATAATTCCCATACTTCTCTCCACACATGATGCTGGGCCTACTGGCCTTCTGCTCACCAAGGATGCAGCCAGTGGAGAGATGGTAGTCTCTCCTTCAGACAAGTCATCTCAGATTCTACACAGGATTTTAACCCTCCTAAAACTGTGCTGGGGAGGCTCTTTAATATGAACTTTGGACTCCTTGCAAGGCCAAAGACTTCCAACTTTAACTTTTCCTCCCAACAATTGTTTCCTCATATGGGCTAGTGGAGAGGCAGGTAGATATTAGTTGGAATGAAGGTAGAGAGTAGTAGTAGGGCTAATTTGTCTGTCTCTTAATAAAGCGGTGTTGGCTTCCATTATTGGCAGCTTTCTTTAGAATATTGGATACTTAGAGTCTCTTGTTTTCAGCTATAGGCCTTAATGCCAATTCCAGGACAGAAGTCTTACTAAACATCCTATTTTATGTATCCTTGAAGTCTTATACATCGCTGCCAATTTTCTGTCTACTTGTTGTATTATTACTGAGATAAGAATAAAAGATTCTTCAGCTGTGTGGATTTGTCTATTTTTCCTTACAGTTCTATCAGTTTTGCTTTATGTTTTTTAAGCTTTGTTTTTACTCCCAATGAATTCACACCTCTATCAATATAAAATGTCTCTCTTTATTCCTGGTAGTATTTCTTGTTCTGAGATCTACTTTTCTGATATTAATATTGGTATTCCAGCTTTGGGGGAATAGTGTTTGAATAGTTCATCTTTTTCATTTTTTACTTCTAACCTACTTGTGTATATTAAATGTAAATATCTTATAGTCTGTATATAATCCAGTTTTGATTTTTAAATCTAGACTGGCAATACATGCATTTTGATAGTAGTGTTTAGATTCTATAATAGTTATGGACATGATTGCTAAGTCTAACATGTTGCTATTTTTCTTTTTATCCCTTATTATTGAATTGAAGTCACTCAGTCAGGTCCGACTCTTTGTGACCTCAAGGACTATAGCCTGCCAGGCTCCTCCATCCATGGAATTTTCCATGCAAGAGTACTAGTTCAGTTCAGTTCAGTCGCTCAGTCATGTCTGATTCTTTGCGACCCCATGAATCGCAGCATGCCAGGCCTCCCTGTCCATCACCAACTCCCGGAGTTTACTCAAACTCATGTTCATTGAGTCATTGATGCCATCCAACCATCTCATCCTCTGTCATCCCCTTCTCCTCCTGCCCTCAATCTTTCCCAGCATCAGGGTCTTTTCCAATGAGTCAGCTCTTTGCATGAGGTGGCCAAAGTATTGGAGTTTCAGCTTCAACATCAGTCCTTCCAATGAACACCCAGGACTGATCTCCTTTAGGATGGACTGGTTGGATCTCCATGCAGTCCAAGGGATTCTCAAGAGTCTTCTCCAACACCACAGTTCAAAAGCATCAATTCTGTGGCACTCAGCTTTCTTTACAGTCCAACACTCACATCCATACATGACCACTGGAAAAACCATAGCCTTGACTAGACAGACCTTTGTTGGCAAAGTAATGTCTCTGCTTTTTAATATGCTATCTAGGTTGGTCAAAACTTTCCTTCCAAGGAGTAAGCATCTTTTAATGTCAAGGCTGAAGTCACCATGTGCAATGACTATGGAGCCCCAAAGAATAAAGTCAGCCACTGTTTCCACTGTTTTCCCATCTATTTGCCATGAAGTGATGGGACCAGGTGCTTTGATCTTAGTTTTCTGAATGTTGAGTTTTTTTTTTTTCCATTTATTTTTATTAGTTGGAGGCTAATTACTTTACAATATTGTAGTGGTTTTTGCCATACATTGACATGAATCAGCCATGGATTTACACGTTGAATGTTGAGTTTTAAGCCAAACTTTTCACTCTCCCTTATTACTTTCATCAAGAATCTCTTTAGTTCTTCTTCACTTTCTGCCTTAAGGATGGTGTCATCTGCATATCAGAGGTTATTGATATTTCTCCAAGCAATCTTGATTCCAGCCTGTGCTTCCTCCAGCCCAGTTTTTCTCATGTTGTACTCTGCATAGAAGTTAAACCAGCAGGGTGACAATATACAGCCTTGACATACTCCTTTTCCTATTTGGAACCAGTCTGTTGTTCCATGTCCAGTTCTAACTGTTGCTTCCTGACCTGCATACAGATTTCTCAGGAGGCAGATCAGGTGGTCTGGTATTCCCATCTCTTTCAGAATTTTCCACACTTTATTATGATTCACACAGTCAAAGGCTTTGGCATAGTCAATAAAGCAGAAATAGATATTTTCCTGGAACTCTCTTGGTTTTTCGATGATCCAGTGGATGTTGGCAATTTGACCTCTGGTTCCTCTGCCTTTTCTAAAACCAGCTTGAACATCTGGAAGTTCACAGTTCATGTACTATTGAAGCCTGGCTTGGAGAATTTTGAGCATTACTTTGCTAGTGTGTGAGATGATTGCAATTGTGCATTAGTTTGAACATTCTTTGGCATTGCCTTTCTTTGGGGTTGGAATGAAAACTGACCTTTTCCAGTCCTGTGGCTACTGCTGAGTTTTCCAAATTTGCTGGCATATTGAGTGCAGCACTTTCACAGCATCATCTTTTAGGATTTGTAATAGCTCAACTGGAATTCCATCTCCTCCACTTGCTATGTTCGTGTGATACTTACTAAGGCCCACTTGAGTTCTCATTCCAGGATGTCTGGCTCTAGGTGAGTGATCACACCATCGTGATTATCTGCGTCGTAAAGATCTTTTTTGTATAGCTTTTCTGTGTTTTCTTGCCACCTCTTCTTAATATCTTCTGCATCTGTTAGGTCCATACCACTTTTGTCCTTTATTGAGTCCATCTTTCCAGGAAATGTTCCCTTGGTATCTCTATTTTTCTTGAAGAGATCTCTAGTCTTTTCCATTCTGTTATTTTCCTCTACTCTAAGAGTACTGGAGTGGATTGCCATTTCCTTCTCCAAGGGATCTTCCCAACCTGGGGATCAAACCTGTGTCTCCTGGCCCACCACAGAAGCCCTTATTATTACTTTTCCATATTTCCTGCTTTCTTTGGATTAACCATAGCTTTAGGATTCTATTTCATCTTCACTGTTGGCTTATTAACTAATCCTGTTTTCTTTTTACTAAATGTGCTGCCTAAGCAAGTTCTGTGTTCTTTTCTTTTTAATTGTTGCTCTAAAGCTTAAATACGCATTTTTAACCAATCACATTTTGCTTTCATATACTACTTCAAGCATAGCGTAAGAAACTAACAGCAGTGTACTTCCATTTACCCTTTCTTAATTTTGATGTTTTTGTTTTAATGGATTTTACTTTTATATATTGTCTCTCACGTAATTCACATAATTGTTATTATTTTGCTTTGTAGTCAATTATTTTTTAAGGAAATTTAAATTGACAAAAATGTGTTACATTTACCTATATATCACCATGTCTGGAATTTTTTGTGTAGATAGAAGTTTTATCTGGCTTCTTGCTTCCAAGAATTTCATGAAGAGTTGCATTTCTTTTTCTTTTAAATTGAAGTATAAATTGACCCTGAGGGATGAGAGAGGGAGGGAAGTGGGGAACATATGTACACCCATGGCTCATTCATGTCAATGTGTGGCAAAAACCACTACAATGTTGTAAAGTAATTAGTCTCCAATTAAAATGAATAAATTAATTAAAAAATAAGTAAAATAAATTGAAGTATAATTGACCTGCAGAATATATCAGTTCTATGTACGAAACATAGTGGTTCAAAATTTTTATAGCCACTATAAGTCTAATTGCCATCTAGTACCATACAAAGATATTACAGTGTTGTTTTCTATGTGCCCCATGCTTTACATTTCACCCCCTGACTCATTTATTTTGTAACTGGAAGTTTGTACCTCTTACTCTCCCTCACCTGTTTCACTCATCCTCCCACCCCCTCTCCTCTGGCAACTACTTGTTTGTTCTGTATGTCTATGAGTCTCTTTCTATTTCATTATGTTTGTTTTGCTTTTTAAATTCTGTGGGTAAGTGAAATCATATGGCATTTTTCTTTCTCTATCTGACACATTTCACTAAGCAGAATACCCTCTAGGTGGAATTATGGCAAATGTCAAGATTTCATTTCTTTTATGGCTGAGTAATATCCTAGTGTGTATGTGTGTGTGTACACAGACATATACACACATTTTATTTATCCATTCATCCATCAATGGACACTTAGTTTGCTTCCATATCTTGGCTGTTGTAAATAATGCTACAATAAACATAGAACTGCATATATATATATTTTTCAATTAGTGTTTTCCTTTTCTTTGGAAAAATACTCAGAAGTGGAATGCCAGATCATATGGTGGTTGTATGTTTAATTTTGGGGGGAATTTCTATTCAGTTTTCCACAATGGCTGCACCAATTTACATTCCCACAGCAATGCATGAGGGTTCCTTTCTCTTTACATCCTTCCCAATGGTTGTTATTTGTTGTCTTTTTAAATAACAGCCATTCTAACAAGCATGCGATATCTCATTGTGGTTTTGATTTGCATTTCCTTGATGGTTAGTGATGTTAAGCACCTTTCCATGTATCTGTTGACTGTCTGTATGTCTTCTTTGAAAAATGTCTATTCAGATTCTGTGTCCATTCTTTAAGTCATTTTTTTTTTTCTTTTTCTGAATATTGAGTTATATGAGTTCTTTGTCTATTTTGGATATTAACCCCTTATCAGTTACATTATTTGCAAGTATCTTCTCCCATTTAGGACTTCCCTGGTGGCTCACATGGTAAAGCGTCTGCCCACAATGCAGGAGACCCGGGTTTGATCCCTGGGTTTGGAAGATCTCCTGGAGAGGGAAAGGGCACCCCGCTCCAGTGTTCTTGCCTAGCAAATCCCATGGATGGAGGAGCCTGGTAGGCTACAGTCCATGGGGTCGCAAAGAGTCGGACACGACTGAGGGACTTCCCTTTCACTTTCACTTTTCTCCCATTTAGTAGGCAGCCTTTTCGTTTTGTTGTGTATGAAACCTTTTTAGTTTGATGTAGCCCGATTTGCTTATTTTTGTTTTTGTTTCCATTGCCTAAAGAGGCAGATCCAAAAAACAATTGCTAAGACTGACATCAAAGAACTTACCACTTGTATTTTCTGCTATCAACTTTATGGTTTCAGGTCTTACATTTAAGTCTTTAATCCATTCAGTGTTTATTTTTCTAAATAATGTGAGAAACTAGTATGGTTTTGATTTTTTTAAAAAAAATACAATAAAAAGCTTAAGAGCACAGATCTTTTATCCCCTTAGATAAATTTATTCCTATGTATTTTATTCTTTTTGATGAGATGGTAAATGGGATTGATTCTTTAATTTTTCTTTCTAATCTTTCATTGTTAGTATATAGAAATGCAATGAACTTCTGTGCATTGATTTTGTAACCTGCAACTTTACCAAATTCACTGATGAGCTCTAGTAGTCTTCTAGTATCATCTTTAGAATTTTCCATGTATAGTATTATGTCACCTGCAAACAGTGACAGTTTTACTTCTTCCTTTTAAATTTGGATTCCCTTTATTTCTTCTTCTCTGAGTGCCATGGTTAGGACTTCCAAAACTATGTTGAATAAAGTGGCAAGATTGGACATTCTTGCCTTATTTCTGACCTCAGGGGAAATGATTTTGGCTTTTCACCACTGAGTATGATATTAGCTGTAGGTTTGTCACATATGGTCTTTATTATGTTGAGGTATGTTCCTTCTATGTCCACTTTCTGAAGAATATTTAAAAAATCATAAATGGGTATTAAATTTTGAACTTTTTCAACTTCTATTGAGATGATCATGTAGTTTTTATTCTTCAAATAGCTAAGTGGTATATCACTGATTGACTTGCAGATAGTTCAAAATCCTTGCATCTGTGGGATAAATTCCACTTGATCATGGTGTATGATTCTTTAATATATTATTGGATTCAGATTGCTAATATTTTATTGAGGATTTTTGTGTCTATGTTCATCAATGACATTGACCTGTAATTTTTTTTTTTTTTTTTAATTTTATTTTATTAGTTGGAGGCCAATTACTTCACAACATTTCAGTGGGTTTTGTCATACATTGACACGAATCGGCCATTGAGTTACACGTATTCCCCATCCCGATCCCCCCTCCCACCTCCTTCTCCACCCGACTCCTCTGGGTCCTCCCAGCGCACCAGGCCCGAGCACTCGTCTCATGCATCCCACCTGGGCTAGTGATCTGATTCACCATAGATAATATACATGCTGTTCTTTTGAAACATCCCACTCTCACCTTCTCCCACAGAGTTCAAAAGTCTGTTCTGTACTTCTGTGTTTCTTTTTCTGTTTTGCATATAGGGTTATCGTTACCATCTTTCTAAATTCTGTATATATGTGTTAGTATGCTGTAATGTTCTTTATCTTTCTGGCTTACTTCACTCTGTATAATGGGCTCCAGTTTTGTCCATCTCATTAGAACTGATTCAAATGAATTCTTTTTAACGGCTGAGTAATATTCCATGGTGTGTATGTACCACAGCTTCCTTATCCATTCATCTGCGGATGGGCATCTAGGCTGCTTCCATGTCCTGGCTATTATAAACAGTGCTGCAATGAACATTGGGGTGCACGTGTCTCTTTCAGATCTGGTTTCCTCGGTGTGTATGCCCAGAAGTGGTATTGCTGGGTCATATGGCAGTTCTATTTCCAGTTTTTTAAGAAATCTCCACACTGTTTTCCATAGTGGCTGTACTAGTTTGCATTCCCACCAACAGTGTAAGAGGGTTCCCTTTTCTCCACACCCTCTCCAGCATTTATTGCTTGTAGACTTTTGGATAGCAGCCATCCTGACTGGTGTGTAATGGTATCTCATTGTGGTTTTGATTTGCATTTCTCTAATAATGAGTGATGTTGAGCATCTTTTCGTGTGTTTGTTAGCCATCTGTATGTCTTCTTTGGAGAAATGTCTGTTCAGTTCTTTGGCCCATTTTTTGATTGGGTCATTTATTTTTCTGGAATTGAGCTTCAGGAGTTGCTTGTATATTTTTGAGATTAATCCTTTGTCTGTTTCTTCATTTGCTATTATTTTCTCCCAATCTGAGGGCTGTCTTTTCACCTTACTTATAGTTTCCTTTGTAGTGCAAAAGCTTTTAATTTTCATTGACCTGTAATTTTATCTTTTTTCTTGGTATCTTTGTCTAGTTTTGTTATCAGGGTGGCCTCTTAGAATGAATTTGGGAGTTTATCTTCCTCTACAGTTTTTTTTGGAATAGTTTCAGAAGTATGGCTATTAACTCTTTTCTAAATGTTTGATAGAACTCACCTGTGAAGCCATCTGGTCCTGGACTTTTGTTGCTGAGGTTTTTAAAATCACAGTTTCCATTTTTGTACTTGTGATTGGTCTGTTCATATTGTCTGTTTCTTCCTAGTTCAGTCTTGGGAAATTGTAACTTTTTAAGAATTTTTTTATTTCTTCCAGGTTGTCCATTTTATTGGTACATCGTTGCTCTTAGTAGTCTCTTATGATCCTTTGTATATCTTTGGTGTCCATTGTAACTTTCTCATTTCTAATTTTGTTGATTTGAGCCCTCTCACTTTTTTTCTTGATGAGTCTGGCTAAAGTTTTATCAATTTAATTTATCTTCTCAAAGAACCAGCTTTTAGTTTCATTGATCTTTTCTATTATTTCCTTCATTTCTATTTCATTTATTTCTGCTTGATCTTTATGATTTTTTACCTTTTTGGAAAACTCAGCAGTGGCCACAGGACTGGAAAAGGTCAGTTTTCATTTCAATCCCAAAGAAAGGCAATGCCAAAGAATGCTCAAACTACCACACAATTGCACTCATCGCACATGTTAGCAAAGTAATGCTCAAAATCCTCCAAGCCAGGCTTCAACAGTATGTGAACCATGAACTTCCAGCTGTTCAAGCTGGTTTTAGAAAAGGCAGAAGAACCAGAGGTCAAATTACCAACATCCATTAGATCATCGAAAAAGCAAAAGAGTTCTAGAAAAACATCTACTTCTGCTTTATTGACTATGCCAAAGCCTTTGACTGTGTGGATCACAATAAACTGTGGAAAATACTGAAAGAGATGGGAATACCAGACCCCCTGATTTGCCTCCTGCAAAAGCTGTATGCAGGTCAGGAAGCAACAGTTAGAACTGGACATGGAAAAACAGACTGGTTCCAAATCAGAAAGGAGTGCATCAAGGCTGTATATTGTCACCCTGTTTATTTAACTTCTATGCAGAGTGCATCATGAGAAACTCTGGGCTGGATGAAGCACAAGCTAGAGTCAAGATTGCTGTGAGAGCACTGTTTATAATAGCCAGGACATGGAAGCAACCTAGATGCCCATCAGCAGATGAATGGATAAGGAAGCTGTAGTACATATACACCATGGAATATTACTCAGCCGTTAAAAAGAATTCATTTGAATCAGTTCTAATGAGATGGATGAAACTGGAGCCCATTATACAGAGTGAAGTAAGCCAGAAAGATGAACATTACAGCATACTAACACATATATATGGAATTTAGAAAGATGGTAATGATAACCCTATATGAAAAACAGAAAAAGAGACACAAATGTACAGAACAGACTTTTTTTTTTTAAACAGGAGAAAAAATATTTAATTTGTGCTTATTGGACAGACTTTTGGACTCTGTGGGAGAAGGTGAGGGTGGGATGTTTTGAGAGAACAGCATCGAAACATGTATATTATCTATAGTGAAACAGATCACCAGCCCAGGTTGGATGCATGGGACAAGTGCCCGAGCCTGGTGCACTGGGAAGACCCAGAGGAATCGGGTGGAGAGGGAGATGGGAGGTGGGGCTCGGGATGGGGAATACATGTAACTCCATGGCTGATTCATGTCAATGTATGACAAAACCCACTTCAAGATTGTAAAGTAATTAGCCTCCAATTAATAAAAATAAATAAAAAAAAGATTGCTGGGAGAAATATCAATAACCTCAGATATGCAGATGACACCACCCTTATGGCAGAAAGTGAAGAAGAACTAAAGAACCTCTTGATGAAAGTGATAGAGGAGTGAAAAGGTTGGCTTAAAACTCAATATTCAGAAAACTAAGATCATGGCATCTGGTCCCAACACTTCATGGCAAATAGATGGGAACTCAATGGAAACAGTGACAGACTTTATTTTCTTGGGCTCCAAAATCATTGCAGATGGAGACTGAAGTCATGAAATTAAAAGATGTTTGCTCCTTGGAAGGAAAGTTATGACCAACCTAGACAGCATATTAAAGAGCAGAGACATTACTTTGCCAACAAATGTCCATCTAGTCAAACATATGGTTTTAGTATAGTTATGTACAGATGTGAGAGTTGAACCATAAAGAAGGTTGAGTGTTGAAGAATTGATGCTTTTGAACTGTGGTGTTAGAGAAGACTCTTGAGAGTCCCTTGGCCTGCAAGGAGAGCCAACAAGTCCTTCCTAAAGGAAATCAGTCCTGAACGTTCATTGGAAAAACTTATGCTGATGCTGAAACTCCAATACTTTAGCCACGTGATGCGAAGAACCCTGATTTGAAAAGACCCTGATATTGGGAAAGATTGAAGGCAGGAGGAGAAGGGGATGACAGAGGATGAGATGGTTGGATGGCATCACTGACTCAATGGACATGAAAGAAAGAAAGTGAAGTGGCTCAGTCGTGTCTGACTCTTTGCGACCCCATGGACTGTAGCCTACCATTCTCTCTGTCCATGGGATTTTCCAGGCATTACTACTAGAGTGGATTGCCATTTCCTTCTCCAGGGGATCTTCCTGACCCAGGGATCGAACCCAGGTCTCCCGCATTGTAGACAGATGCTTTACCATCTGAGCCACCAGGGAAGTCATCAATGGACATGAGTTTGAGTAAACTCCAGGAGTTGGTGATGGACAGGAAGGGCTGTCGTGCTGAAGTCCATGGGGTCACAAAGAGTTGGACATTGACTGAGTGACTGAACTGAACTGAATCAGCTTTAGGTTTTATTTGTTCTTCTTTGTTTAGTTGCTTTAGGTATAAGATTAGGGTGCTTGTGATTTTTCTTGTTTCCTGAGGTAAGATTGTATCACTAAAAACTTCCATATTAGAAATGCTTTTGCATTTTGGTTTGTTGTGCTTTCATTTTCATATGTCCCAAGGTGTTTTTTAATTTCCTCTTTGATTTCTTCAGCAATCTATTGGTTGTTGAGCAGCATGTTGCTTAACATTAACATGTTTTTATTTTTACACTTTTTTCTTCATAGTTGATTTCTAATCTCTAACCGTTGATATGATTTCAATTTTCTTAAATGTACAGAGGCTTGCCTTGTGGCCCAACATTTAACTACCTGGAGAATGTTTCACTGTGACCCTGGGAAGAATGTACATTCAGCTGCTTTTGTATAGAATGCTCTATCGATGTCAATTAAGTTCACCTGATCTGATGTGTCTTTTAAGGCCTGTGTTTCTTTATTAATTTTCTGTCTTTATGATCTGTCCATTGATGAGAGTGGGGTGTTAAATTCCCCCACTATTATTGTGTTGCCCTTGATATGTCTTTTTATGACTGTTAGTTTTTGCCATATATATTGGGGTGCTATTGTATATATGTGTGCATATATAATCACAATTACTATATCTTCTTCTTGACTGGTCCCTTGACCATTATATAGTGTCCTTCTTTTCTCTTGTTACCAGTCTTTATTTTAAAGTCTATTTTGTCTGATATTAGTATTGTTGCTCCAGCTTTCTTTTGATTTCCATTTACATGGTGTACCTTTTTCCATCCACTCACTTTCAGTTTGCATGTGTCTCTAGGCCTGAAGTGGGTCTCTTATAGATGGCGTTTGTATGAGTCTTGATTTTGAATCTGTTTAGCCAGTCTGTATTCTTTGGTTGGAGCATTTAATCTATTTACATTTGAGGAAATTGTTGATATACATGTTCCTATTGCTATTTTCTTAATTGTTTTGTCTTTGTTTCTGTAGGTCTTTTTTCTTCCCTTTCTCTTTTGTATTCTTCTCTTGTGATTTGATGACTGACTTTAGTGCTGTGTTTGAATTCCTTTTTCTTCTTCATGTGTGTATCTATTACAAACTTTTGGTTTGTGGTTATCATGAGGTTTTGATATAGCAGTCTGTATATTAACAAGACTA
This sequence comes from Muntiacus reevesi, assembly GCF_963930625.1. Classification (NCBI taxonomy): domain Eukaryota; kingdom Metazoa; phylum Chordata; class Mammalia; order Artiodactyla; family Cervidae; genus Muntiacus; species Muntiacus reevesi. The sequence goes on from NC_089250.1 coordinate 92,147,835, forward strand.
TTTTAAGTTGCTGGTCTTTTAATTTCAAATGCATTTCCAATATCCCCCATTTGTACTTTCCTCAAAATTGCTGGTTTTGATATCACATTTGTCTGTGAATGATGTCCTACATTTACTGTATGTTTGCCCTTGCCAATGAGCTTTTTCATTCATAATTTTCTTGTTTCTAGCAGTTTGCTAGAATTGCCTCTGCCAGTGTCTTTGTACCTGCAGTGAACCACAGCTACCCTCCACCACAACAGGAGACTCTCCAATACTAGCAGGTAAGTCTGGCCCAGTCTCCTGGGATATCATTGCTTTTTTCCCTGCATTCTGGTGTGCATGAGATCCTTTGTGTGCCCTCCAAGAGTGGAGTTTCTGTTTTTCTCAATTCTGTGGAATTCCTTCAGTCAAACCCCATTTGTCTTCAAAGCCAGATTCTCTGGGGGCTCCTCCTCCCATTTCCAGGACCCCAAACAGGGAAGCCTCCCATGGGGCTCAGGACTTTCACTCCTGTGGGAGAACTTCTGTGTTATGATTATTTTCCAGTTCATGGGTCACCCACCTAGTGGGTATAGGACTTGAGTTTATTACTGTCCTCCTACTGTCTTGTTGTGGCTTCTTCTTTGTCAGTGGATACAGGATAATATTTTGGGTCAGTCAGTTCAGTCACTCAGTCATGTCCAACCCTTGGCAAACCCATGGACTACAACATGCCAGGCTTCCCTCTCCATCACCAACTCCCGGAGCTTGCTCAAATGCATGTCCATTGAGTTGGTGATGCCATCCAACCATCTCATCCTATGTCATCCCCTTCTCCTCCTGACTTCAATCTTTCCCAGCATCAGGGTCTTTCCCAATGAGTCAGTTCTTCACATCAGGTGGCCAGAGTATTGGAGTTTCACCTTCAGCTCAGTCCTTGCAGTGAATATTCAGGACTGATTTCTTTTAGAATTGAGTAGTTTGCTCTTCTTGCAGTCCAAGGGACTCTCAAGAGTCTTCTTCAATACCACAGTTCAAAAGCATCAATTCTTCAACATTCAATCTTCTTTATGGTCTAAGTCTCACATCCACACATGACTACTGGAAAAACCAGAGCTTTGGAAAAACCATAGACAGACATGTTTTGGTAAATTAATGTCTCTGCTTTTAAATATGCTGGCTAGATTTGTCATAGCTTTTCTTCCAAGGAAAAAGCATATTTTACTTTCATGGCTGCAGTCACCATCTGCAGTGATTTTTGAGCCCAGGAAAATTAAAAGTCTGCCACTGTTTCCAATGTTTCCCCACCCAGTTGCCATGAAGTGATGGGATTGGATGCCATGTTCTTAGTTTTTTGAATGTTGAGTTTTAAGCCAACTTCTTCACTCTCCTCTATCATCTTCATCAAGAAGCTCTTTAGTTCCTCTTCACTTTTTTGCATAGAGTGTCTGAAGAACTATGGGCAGAGGTTCATAATATTGTACAGAAGGCAGTGATCAAGACCATCCCCAAGGAGAAGAAATGCAAAAAGGCAAAGTGTTTGTCTGAGGAGGCCTTACAAATAGCTGAGAAAAGAAGAGAAGTGAAAGGCAAAGGAGAAAAGGAAAGATACATTCATCTGAATACAGAGTTCCAAGGAATAGCAAGGAGCGATAAGAAAGCCTTCCTAAGTGATCAATTCAAAGAGATAGAGGAAAATAAAAGAATGGGAAAGACTAGAGATCTCTTTAAGAAAATTACAGATACCAAGGGAACATTTCATGGAAAGATGGACTCAATAAAGGACAGAAGTGGTATGGACCTAACAGAAGCAGAAGATATTAAGAAGAGGTGGCAAGAATACACAGAAGAACTATACAAAAAAGATCTTCATGACCTAGATAATCATGATGGTGTGATCACTCATCTAGAGCCAGACATCCTGGAGTGTGAAGTCAAGTGGGTCTTAGAAAGCATCACTGCAAACAAAGTTAGTGGAGGTGATGGAATTCCAGCTGAGCTGTTTCAAATCCTCAAAGATGATGCTGTGAAAGTGCTGCACTCAGTATGCCCACAAATTTGGAAAACTCAGCAGTGGACACAGGACTGGAAAAGGTCAGTTTTCATTCCAATCCCAAACAAAAGTCATGCCAAAGAATGTTCAAACTACTGCACAATTGCACTCATCTCACACGTTAGCAAAGTAATGCTCAAAATTCTTCCAGCTAGGCTTCAACAGTATGTAAACCAAGAACTTCCAGATGTTCAAGCTGGATTAGAAAAGGCAGAGGAAGTATAGATCAAATTGCCAACATTCGTTGGATCATAGAAAAAGCAAGACAATTCCAGAGGAACATCTACTTCTGCTTCACTGAATACACAAAAGATTTTGACTGTGTGGATCACAACAAACTGGAAAATTTTTTTTGGGTAGGTTCCAGTATTTTGTTGTTGTTGCTGTTACTGATGGCTGCTAAGCAGTTAGTTGTGATTTTGGTGTTTTTGTAAGAAGAGGTGAGCTCACATCCTTCTACTTTGTTATCTTCGAACTCCCTTCTCCAGTTTGATTTTTTGCATGTAGCTCTCTAGTTTTCCCAACACCCTTCATTGAAGAGGTGGTCTTTTCCTTCTTGTCTATTCTTACCTCCTGTGTCATGGACAAATTGACCATAGAAGTGTGAGTTCTCACTGTGAGCATCCATTCTTTTGAGTACATTGAACATCTTTATGATTATTACCTTGAAGTTTTTACCAGGTAGGTTGTTTAACTCCACTTCACTTAGTTCTTTAGGAGTTTATCTTGTTCCTTCATTTGGGGTATGTTCCTCTGTTGCCTCGTGTTACCTAATCCTGTTTTGTTTCTATGTATTTAATAGGTCAGTTACTTTCCCAGTTTTGAAAAACTGCCCTTATGTAGGAGGTGTTCTGGCAGGCCCAGCAGCACATTTGCTGTGGTCACCAGAACTGCGTGCTCTAGGGGTGCCCCCACCATGTGGACAGTCTGTGTCCTTCTGTTGTGGCTGAGCCAGCCACTGTGGGCATACTGGTTGGCAAGGTAGGGTCCCCATCCCGTTGGCTGCCAGGATTTCCTGGTATGGAGGTTTCTGGCTACTGATGGGCAGGGCAGTGTACTGGTATAGCTAACACTGTTGCCTGGAGCCTTAAGGGCTGGTGCCAGCTCACTAGTGGGCAGGACTGGGACCTTGGTTTTCCTAGAACTGGCTCCAGCCTGCTCATGGGTAAGGTCAGGTCCTGGGCCTGCTTATGGTTGGGACTGGGTCCTGGGGCTGCTGGTTGGGGGAGTCAGGGGAGTGATCTATGGCCAGTGTTGACCAGCTGATAAGCAGTTAAACCCCAGCTGCTAGTAGGCAAGAGGGAGGACTCCAAATTGCCCTCATCAGCACCAGTGTCTTCACTGTTTTATGAGCTTTCAGTAATTGCTGCCCCCAGTGTCCCTATCCCCAAAGGGAAGCACCTGCTGCCTCCTGCCTCTCTATGCAGCTCTTTAAGTTCAGCAAGTGGGTGTTATCCAGGCTGCTTAAAGATCACTGCCTCTGTTCTGGGTCTTGGATCATGTGAAGTTTTGTATGTACCCTTTAGGAGCAGAGTCTTTGTTTCCTATAGCCCTTGGCTCTCCTGTGTACAAGCCCCACTGGCCTTAAAGCTACATGTTCTAGAGGCTCATCTCCCTGGTGCTGGGGTACCCAAGATGGGGCTTGGACCCCTTCCTTCTTGGGGAGAAGTCTACTATTGTGACTATACTCCTGCTTGTGGGTAGCCCGTCTGGGGGTGTGGCTCTTGACCTCATCATGCCCCCTTACCCGCTTGTTGTGGATCTTTCTTTATACCTTCAGTTGTCGATTCCCCTTGATGGTGGCTCCATGATAGTTGTAGTTCTGGTTTTGATGGCGGGAGGTGAGCCAGGATCTTCCTATTCTGCCATCTGGCTACCTCTCAAAATTATATTGCTTATAGGATGTGTCTGCTGCTGGGAAATTATTTCAGCTTTTTCCCATCTGAAATTTTTACTTTGCTTTCAGTTTTACACTGGGTATAAAATTCTAGTGATTTTCCCCCCTTCTCAGAACTCTGTTGCCTTCAGGCTTCTGTAATCTCAATCAACAAGTTCATAGTAATTTGTATCTTTCTTCCTTTGTCTATAATGTGCTTTTTTCTCTGGCTACTTTTAAGGTTTTTCTCTTTATTACAAATTTTCACCAGTTTGATCATAATGTTCTTTTGTATAGTTTTCTTTGTTGACTATTGTGCTAGTTGGGATTTGTTACATTTCTTGGATCTTTTCTTTATTTCTTTAGTTTTAATTAAAAAAATTTTTTGGCTGCACTGTGCGGCTTATAGAATCTTGGGTCCTTGACCAGTGATTGAACCCACAGAGTCCAAACCACTGGGCCACCCATCCAGAGAATTTCTAGATCTTTGGGTTTAGAGTTTTCATCAATTTTGGAAATTTTTCAGGCATCATTTATGCAAGTATTTTTTTTCTATTTTCCTTCTCTTTCTAATTGTATTTATCCTAGATTATTTGATAATGTTCCAAAGACCACTGAGGTTCCTTTTTTTTTTCCCTATGATTTTTTCCTTTGTGTTTCATTTTGAATTCAAGTTCATTGTTCTTTTATTCTGGGATATCTAGTCTGTAAATTCTACACTGTAAAAATTGTAGAAATGCAATTTTTATGTTGTATTTCTCATTTGCTTCTTTTTTACACTGTTCACTTTTCTCCCATTATATTTGTATTTTTCTTTGAATCTTTGAGCATATCACACATTTATTTTTGAGCACATCACATTTATTTGAATGTTTTTCTGATAATTCAGTTTCTCTATTATTTCCAGGTCCCTGTAATTTTTGAGGAATATTTATGTCTATTTTTATTACACATAAGCAATAAACTAGATTTATTCTGACATTTTTGCTTTATTTACTTTATTTAAAATTTTTTTATTGAAGTATAGTTGATTTATAATGCTATACTAGTTTCAGATGTGCAACCAAGTGACTCAGTTGTAATACTTACATGTATGTTTATATATGTATCCCTTTTCAGATAACTTTTCTTTGTAGATTTTTACAAGATATTGAATATAATTCCCTTGCTGTGCAGTAGGTCCTTGTTGTTTACGTAGCTTATATATAGTGGTGTGTATCTATTAGTCCCACACTCCTAATTTGTCCCATTCCCCAATTCTTTCCCCTTTGGTAACCATGAGTTTGTCGTGTATATCTGTGAATCTCTTTCTGTTTGGGAGTTTTATTGCATCATTTTTTTAGATTCCACATATAATTGATATCATATGATATTTATCTTTGTCTGATTTAGTTCACTTAGTATGATAATTTCTAAGTCCTTTCATGTTGCTGCAAATGGCATTATTTCATTCTTTTTTATGGCTCAGTAATATTCCACTGTATATGTATCACATTTTATTCATCTATACATCTGTCAATCGACATTTAGGTTGCTTTGATGTCTTGGCTATTGTAAATAGTGCTGCAGTGAACACTGTGGTATATATATCTTTTCAAATTATAAGTTCTTCTGGGTATATGCCTAGGAATGGGAATATGACCCAGGAATGCTGGGTCATATGGTAACTCATTTTTTAGATTTTTGAGGAAACTGTTCTCCATAGTGACAGCACTGATTTACATTTTTCTGGGTCCTTTTTAATCAACTGATTTTTCTACTAGTTATGTGACACACTTCTCCTGCTTCTTGGAAGTCTACTAATTTTTTGGATATAGGACATTGCATTTTTTTTCATTGTTGGGTGCTAGGTATTGTCTTATTCCTTTATGGTGTGTTTGAGTTTGACTTGCAATTAAATTACTTGTGGATTAGTTTGACTCTTTCAAAGTTTGTTTTTAAAGCTCATATAAACTAGTCTAGAGTAGCCTTTACTTTAAGGGTAGTTTAGTCCCATTTCTAAGATGTGACTCTTTGGAGTTTATGCTAAATGTATTCAGTGGTGTTCCCTTCACTCTGACAGGTAGATACTCATATGATTCCAAGCTGTGTTTGAGCTCTGGGAATTACTTAGCTTGAAACACCTTGTAATGCTCTTTTCTTGGAAGTTCTCTTTGCCTCTTTGTGGAGCTTTATCCTAAGCATGTGCAGGTGGTTTTTAAGTCAGAGACAGAAGGGGACATCATTCAGATTTCTGGAGCTCTTTCTCTGTGTATCTCCTCCTATCTGTACTCTCCCCTAAATGCTAGCTGCCTTGGCCTCTCTGAACTCTCATCTCTGTGGTCTAAATTTGATAAGACTGTTGGGATCTGAGTTCTCCCTCAGCCTGAATAGCAGTTCAGAAATCACCTCCAGGCAGGTGGGCCAGAGGGCTGCATAACTCATCACTTGTCCCTTTTTCTCAGTGATCCCAGTCCTGTACTGCCTGCTGTCCATTGTCTGAAAGCAGCTTGCTCTGTTTTCTGCTTTTTTTAAATGGTAGAAGTGATGCAGGAAAGAGACTGAGGCACGAGAGGATGGTTACATTGCAAGTCACATTTGAGTCCCTGGGATGGCCTCCAAGCGTAGGATATTGGCTTCATGCAGGAAAGAATTCAAGAGTGAGCCATAGTAAAGTGAAAGAAGGTTTATTCAGGGAGCAAAAAACACTCCCTAGACAGAGTATGGGCCATCTAAGAAGGCCAGAGAGGCAAGAGTGGAACCAAGATATGGGCTTGTCAGTTTTTATAAGGGATGGGTAATTTCATAGGCTAATGAGTGGGAGGAGTATTCCAGTTATTTTGAGGGAGGAGTGGGGATTTCCAGGCTTCCCTCATAGCTCAGTTGATAAAGAATCTGCCTGCAATGCAGAAGACCCTGGTTTGATTCCTGGGTCGGGAAGATCCACTGGAGAAGGGATAGGCTACCCACTCCAGTATTCTTGGGCTTCCGTTGTGGCTCAGCTGGTAAAGAAGCTGCCTGCAATGTGGGAGACCTGGATTCAATCCCTGGGTTGGGAAGATCCCCTGGAGAAGGGAAAGGCTATCCACTCCAATATTCTGGCCTGGAGAGTTCCATGGACTATAAAGGGTTGGACACGACTGAGAGACTTTCACTTTCACTTTTCACTGGGAAGTTCCAGAAATTGGGCCACCACCCCCGCTTTTGACCTCTTGTGGTCGTCCTTGGAGCCAACATGGCATCTGGAATATGGCGTTTAGTGTGCCGATGTGCTGCACTGGGCGTACACTGAAGCTCAAAGTCGAGTAGAGGTTGACTAGTCCGCCATCTTGGACCTACTCAGTTTATGTTGTGTCATTGGGCGAACTCATTCTTTTAAAGGTTGTGCCCTGACCCCTTTGTGTCTCAAGAGGTAATTTTAGACTCTCTCATTTTTTTTTTTTTACTTCTTTCTTTTGTCTAGAACTAAAAAAGACCATAGACATACAAGGAGCTAAGTTCATGGGACTTTTACAGTGCGTTGTAAAATGAAATGAAAACAATGTGTTTAACGGTATAAGCCTATGGGTGTGAGGCAGGTGGGTCTTCTCTGCAAATAGATAAAAGTTTTTCTAAAGAAAGAGCCAGACCTACAAGGTCTGGGTCAGTGGTTCTTGAACTAATAACAAAAAGAAACATTTGGGTGTTAAAAGGGCAGATTCTAGGTTTCCTACGAAAGATCCTGTTCACAAGGTCTAGGGTGGGACCTCATACTTTCTGTTTTTAATAGGCACTCTAAGATGATTCTGATGCAGGTGATCTCTGGACATTTGTTGGAAAAACCTCAGCTAAGGATCCCAGTTGGAGTGTATTGGTGTTACTATAGAAATCCATCTCGGGCACATGAGTGGGCCTCCACATGGGTAAGAGACTAGCAGGGGAGCAATAATAGGGTAACAAAGGGCCAATAAGAAAGAGCTAGCCTTCCCAGCCAGATAGAATGTGGAGAGATGGGAGAGTGTGAGCAGGAGGTAAGAAGGCATTCAGATCCAGAATTGCTTTCCCTCCACAGGCTGCATAGACTGTGTATGGAAGGTGCTCCCCAGGATAAAGGGGCTGAAGCCATCCCACACAGGAAGGTTCAAACACAAGAGCAGCCCAGAAGGAAGACAGCTAAAGGCAAAGCAGCAAGAAAACCTTGCTTTGCTGGCAACTACAAACACTGATTTAGATGAACTTTTGCCTCTGCAGTGGTGTGGCCTATTTCACGAGATGCTCCTCTCCATTTCCATGAGCTCTCTAGGGACACAATTTTAACTTTGTAGTGATTCATGCTAGTTTGTTATGCAGCTCAAATTGCCTTAGTGCTTTATCGGAGAGCTGAGTACACAGAGGAAGTGGGGTTGATCTCATCATCAAGGTTCCTAAAAGACCTGTCTCAGTAGGAGTTTAAAAATTCAGGTACACTGAGTGCAGCTCAGAATCCTTTATTAACTTTCTATTGATGTATCACCTGTGAGGAGTCAAATCTTCCTATCTTCCATCAAAATCCACTAACCACCACTGGTGCTTGGAGTAAAAAGAGAAGTCTTTCAACTACAGATAAAGGAACCACATAAAAGAAGTCTTCGGGGACAAACAATGCACATTCCGACAAACAGGCCCACTACGTAGCTTCTTTAGAGCAGGATGTGCGCTTGGACCTGTGAGCAGGGAGAAGACATTGGACTTTCACGTTAATGACACCAGGAAGCTGAGAGAGGAGGGAAAACATCAGGAAAATGTATTTGGGACTTATTTTATGATCTTTGGTGATTGCAGACAGCTCATAAGGTTAGAAAGTGATCCTGTCCAGAGGGGACTGGCATTAACCTGTTGTGTGAGGAGTCAAGAGACTGCAATGTTGTAGGACTTTGCAACCACAGTCGCAAACTGTCAATCACAGTTCCATGGTGGGTGTTCTCTCAAGAATAGTCACAGAAATCTTATTCTAGGAAAGGACTGACAAATTTAGAAAGAGACTTGACTAAATAAAGAACAGAAAGACCTCTTCATTTTGTGGAGAAAAAAACTGTTTCAGCTAGTGTATCCTAATTAAGAATCCACAGATTATTTTTCTCCTATGAATTGTAGCAGCATTTTCCAAATGTGTTTTGCCCAGTATTCACCTATTGGGGTGCCTCATAGAAAAAGAGTTTCATGCTCAAAGTTTGGGAAAACACTGCCTATTATAACATTCTTGTGGAATGTACAGAAGGCTATTCAATTAAAAAAAAGGAGAAATAAAAAATATATACATGTTTGCTTATATTTTTTAAAAAATGGAAGGATAAAGCATTAAAAATGGTATGTAGGTCAAGAAACAACAGAACTGGACATGGAACAATGGACCAGTTCAAAACTGGGAAAGGAGTACATCAAGGCTGTATATTGTCACGCTGCTTATTTAACTTCTATGCAGAGTGTACATCATGCGAAATGCCAGACTGGGTGAATCACAAGCTAGAAGCAAGATTGCTAGGAGAAATATCAACAGCCTCAGATATGCAGATGATACTGTCCTAATGGCTGAAAGTGAAGAGGAACTAAAGAGCCTCTTGATGAGAGTGAAAGGGGAGAGTGAAAAAGCTGGCTTAAAACTCAACATTCAAAAAACTAAGATCATGGCATCCAATGCCATCACTCCATGGTAAATAGATGGAGAAAAAATGGAAACAGTGACAGATTTTATTTTCTTGGGCTCCAAAATCACTGTGCACAGTGACTGCAGCCATGAAATTAAGATGCTTGCTCCTTGGAAGAAAAGCTATGACAAACCTAGACAGCATATTAAAAAGCAGAGGCATTACTTTGCTGACAAAGGTCCATATAGTCAAAACATGGTTTTTCCAGTAGTCATGTACAGATGTGAGAGTTGAACCATAAAGGAGGCTGAATACTGGATTGATGCTTTCGAACTGTGGTGCTGGAGTAGACTCTTGAGCATACCTTGGACCACAAGGAGATCAAACCAGTCAATCATAAAGGAAATCAACCCTGAACATTCATTGGAAGGACTGATGCTGAAGCTGAAGCTCCTGTACTTTGGTCACCTGATGTGAAGAGCAGAATCACTGGAAAAGACGCTGGTGCTGGAAAAGATTGAAAACAGGAGAAGAAGGAGATGACAGAGGGTAAGATGGTTGGATGGTATCACTGACTCAAGGGACATGAGTTTGAGCAACTTCTGGGAGAGGGTAAATGACAGGGAAGCCTGGCATTCTGCAGTCCATGGGGTCACAGAGAGTTGAACGTGACTTAGCGGCTGAACAACATCAATAGGAGAGGGAGGCAGTAAGGTAGCGGGAGCATAGATAGAAATTAGACTTACCTAAACATACATCCTTTTGGATATTTAATCTCAGACTCATGTAAATATTATGGAGAATTTTAAAACAAAGCTAAACAAATTTTAAAAAGAAACCACTGAAAATTGAAAGTAAAATAAAGCAAATGAACTTGTTCCTAGGTAGGACATAGTTCTAGAAAGGAATTATTCTGATTGGTTTTATTTAAAAAATAGTTGTTTGTTTGGCTCACTTGGGTTTTAGGTGTGGCACATGGACTTTCATTGATTGATGTGGGTCGTTGCCATGCACTGACACTCTGGTTGTCAGACACAAGCTTAGTGGTAGTGGTGCATGGGCTCAGTTGCTCCTCGGCATGTGGGGTGTTAGCTCCCTAACCAGGGATCGAACTCATATCCCTCCATTGCAAGGTTGATTCTTAACCACTGGGCCACCAGGGAAATCCCTTTAATTGACTTTAAAACAGAATCATGTAACTGTATGTCCCATCTGGGGGTATATCCTTAGCATGTAAACCAAAACAAACCAAACCACCCAACCAAATGAGAAAAGCCCAAAGTTATGAAACTGTTTTTAGTAATCATATTGTTGATAATAGTCTTGACGTTGTTATTTGGAGACTTTTGTGTGTGTTATTATAGGAAAAGTAATTATGTTTGTGGTGTTAAGAATTGAATTTTTTGTCATGGTTGAAAAGAAATACAATGTAAAATTGATGAGGTTATGTTAAAAGTTCATAGAACTGAAATTGAATTGGAAATATTAATATGAACTCATGATGTATTTTATCTTCAACAAAGCAACAGTTATTTTTTAGTCCCATCCACCAAAAATGCCTAGAAACAATGACCAACCCAGTAGCAATAAGCACCCCCACAACCTAGACTGTTTTCTATATGTCACTTGCCACTAAAGGAACCAGAACTCTTTGGAGAAATGGTTGCTTCCAGGTTTGGGACACCAAAAAACCTGAAAACTTTGTCATGCCAGAAAGAAAAGGAGCCATTAAATACTACCAGAATGATGTCAAAAGACTGAACAGTTACCTGAATAAGTTCTCCTTGAACAAAGATGGGATGCTTTCAGCATCACTAAGGATAATCAATGCAATGTTTACATGCAAAGGTTCACAGTGAAACGAAAAATGAAAACCTCCATTGGATATCCTTAGAGCATTTTAGAAAACCATCTCATTAAAAAAAAAAGAGTGAATTAAAGAAAAGAATCAGAAGTTTATTTTGGCTTTTTGTAACTCAGGGTAACCAAAAATAGATAAAGAAAAATTTCTCTTTAAAGGAAGTTAACTGTTAAATGAAGAAATAGCAAACTTAAGATATCAATTCAGTTCACTCAGTTGTGTCTGACTCTGCAACCCCATGAATCACAGCATGCCAGGCCTCCCTGTCCATTACCAACTGCTGGAGTCCACCCAAACCCATGTCCATTGAGTCGGTGATGCCATCCAACAATCTCATCCTCTGTTGTCCCCTTCTCCTCCTGCCTTCAATCTTTCCTAGCATCAGGGTCTTTTCCAATGAGTCAACTCTTCACATCAGGTGGCCAAAGTATTAGAGTTTCAGCTACAATATCAGTCCTTCCAATAAACACCCAGGACTGATCTGCCTTAGGATGAACTGCTTGAATCTCCTTGCAATCCAAGGGACTCTCAAGAGTCTTCTCCAACACCACAGTTCAAAAGCGTCAATTCTTTGGCGCTCAGCTTTCTTTATAGTACAACTCTCACATTCATACAAGACTACTGGAAAAACCATAGCCTTGACTAGACAGGCCTTTGTTGACAAAGTAATGTCTCTGCTTTTTAATATGCTGTCTAGGTTGACTATAACTTTCCTTCCAAGGAGTAAGCTCTTACTTACTCCTTGTAAGTAAGATATCATCAGGCAATGACGACTAGTGATTGATGGCATTGCAGAGATAGATTATCAGACATCAGGTACCTCCTAAAGTAGTAATCCTGTCAAGAAAGAAAAAAATTAACCTAAATCTGGTCAAGACTCTAGATCCTATAACTGATTTACAGAACCACCAGGGACAGAGGAACATACTGAATGATAGACAGAGACATAATCAACAAATCTCAGACTGTAAAACTTTATAAATGAGATCCTGTTTCTTCAAAAAATATTTTAAGTGTGAAGGAAGAGATGGAGAAAAATATGTGGGATAAAAGAGACTTAGAAGATTGGAGCAATTCCAATTCCAAGCAAGTATTATTCTTATTTTGATTCTGGTTTAAATAAACTATAAACAAGATTGTAATAAGGTCAGGAAAAGAAACTGAGCATATTGGCTATTAAGAAATTGTTAACATTTTTAGATCTAATGACATTGAAGAAAGATCTTTACTAACTTTAAAAATAGTATTAAAGACAACTATCATGAGTTAAAGGAAAAGGTTCTTTTCTTTCAGAGCAGAGGTGGGCACACTAAGCCCTGTGGCCACTCTGGCCACTGCTTGTTGTGTAAGTAAAGCTTATAGGGACTCAGCAGCCCCGTTTGTCTGTGGCTGCTTGTGCACCACAGCGGCAGAGCTGAGTAGTTACTACAGAGACCTCATCTGACCTTTCCCAGCCAACCCCTGTCTTAGAGATACCTACTGATGAAAAGAGATACCTATTGAAGAGGTGTGATGCCTGGGATTTGCTTTAAAATATTCCAGGGATGGGAGAATGGGTGATGATATAGATGAGTCAAAACGGACCATGTTGAATTTTAATTCATTATACTGTTCTCTCCACTTTCACTTGTTTTTGAAACTTTTCATAATGAAATATTTAAAAAATAAGGTAAAGCTATATTTGATGACATAAAAAATATTTTCATGATACATTGTTAAATGAATAAAGTAAGTTTCAAAATGGTATGTCATAATTCCATTTGAGTAAAAAAAAGTCTATATACACATACATATATATATATGTATATGCATACAAATGTGTATAATAGAATAGACAAAACTGTTAGGAGTGGGAATGGCAATGGTGGAATAGGAAATAGGTAGTTTTCTTTTTCACTTCTTATAATTCTCTTCTGTTTGATATTTTTTTAAGCAATGTATTGTTATAGAAATTTTTTTAAAGTTATAGACTGTGTCACAATTTCTCTATCTTCCCAATTGAATTCCAAAGAAAATGGATGACCACCTCTTGATGAAAGATATTTCAAAGACATTTTCATGCATGTTTGTCTGATTTATTTATTGGTCAGCATCTCTTATATATCTCTTCTATTTCAAGGAAAATTCCATAGCCCCACTTTTCCAAAATAAGTCAAGACTCAACTCCCCAGCCTCCTTTGTAGCTGGTGAGTGGGTGTGAAACCCAGGCCCTGCCATTGAACAAGCCCAGGGAGGTGGGGGTTGGAGACAGGAGTGGCAGGAGAGAGGGGCATGTGGGCTCCGCCACGACGTGGCCAGTGGGCCAGTGGAGGCTCCTTTTCTGGAGCAGCTCCTGGCATTTGACCCATGATCCATCAGCATGAGTGGGCCCTGGAACCCAGGGGCCCACTGCTGGCAGTGCTGCTGCCAGGAAAAGAGGTGGGGCTTTGCTGGAGCTGCCCTTGGGTGTGTGTGTGTGGGGGGTCTTGTTTCCAGAGGCAGTGTCTGTAAACCTCTCACATACTCTAGTAAATCCTTTTCTTTTAAACCAGACTCAGCAGATACTTTTATTTGCAACTACAATACTGCTGTACATTATCTTTAGGTGATTATAATAGCTACTGTCTTTCTTTTCCTTATCTTTTTTTTCCATTTAAAACATGATTCTGGATTGATTCAAGGTGGCAGAGTAGGACATGCACTCAGCTCCTTCCATAAGAGCACCAAAATCACAACTAGCTACTGAACAACCATCGACAGGAGGATGCTGGAAACCACCAAAAAAAAAAAAAAAAAAGAAGATACCTCACATCTAAAGACAAGGAACGAGCTCCAGTTAGATAGTAGGAGAGTCACAATTAAGATAAAATCAAATCCCATACTGGCCAGGTGGGCAATCTATAAACTGGAGAACAGTAATATCAAAGAAGTTCTCCCACTGTTGTGAAGGTCTTGAGCCCCATGTCAGGCTTCCCAGTCTGGAGATCTGGCAAAGGGACTAGGAATCCACAGGGAATCTGATTGATGGCCAGGAGGATTTGATTACAGGACTGCCATAGGACTGGGGGAAACAGAATCTCCACTCTTAGAGGGCACAAACAAAAGCTTGTTCACACCAGGACCCAAGAGAAAGGAGTAGTGATCCCATAGGCGACTGAACCAGACCCGCCTGCTCGTGTTGGAGGGGCTCCTGTGGTGGTGGAGGTCGTCAGTGGCTCACTGTGGGAGGGGGGACTGGCAGCAGCAGTCCTGAAAGGAACCCCTTGGCATAAGTCCTCTTGGAGGCCACCATTAACCCTACCACAGATCCTGTAGACCCCAGGGCTGGGTTGTCTCAGGTCAAACAACTTGCAGGGAGGGAGCACAAGCCCATCCATCAGCAGACAATTAGTTTAAAGTTTTACTGAGAACAGCTCTGCCTACCAGAGGAAGATCCAGTTTTTCCTACCACCACTCCCTACCATCAGGAAGCTTACACAAGCCTCTTAGCTTCATTCACCAGAGATAGGCAGAAGAAGCAAGAACTACACTCCCACAGCAGCTAGAATGAAAACCACATCACAAAAAGTTAATCAGAATGAAAAAGTAGAGACTTATGTCCCAGATGAAGGGACAAGATAAAACTCCAGAAAAACAACTAAATGAAGTAGAGATAGGCAACCTTCCAGAAAAAGAATTCAGAATACTGTTAGTGAAGATGATCTAGGATCTCAGAAAAAAAAAAAAAAATGGAAAAGATGCAAGAAATGTTTACTCCACTAGCAAGATTCCTCATTCAGATTTGATGGAGAAATTAAAATCTTCCCAGACAAGCAAAAGTTAAGAGAATTCAGCACCACCAAACCAATTTTATAACAAATACTAAAGGAACTTCTCTATGCAGGAAACACAAGGAAAGGAACAGACCTACACGAGATGAACCCAGAACAATTAAGAAAATGGTAATAGGATCATCCATATCAATGATTATCTTAAATGTAAATGGATTAAATGCACCAAGCAAAAGACATAGACTGGCTGGACTGATGAAAACATGTGCATGTATGCACTTCCACTTACCACATCACTCTACTTAACCCATTAAAACTGTATGTAATTATTTTATTGTTTTATAATGTTAGGCTAATCATGTTTTCATTATGGCTTGCAACTGTAATTATCTTTTAATTATTGTCTGGCTATTTACTGTGAAAACTGATAAAGATATTTTATTATTGTGATTATGCAGCTATTATTCACTCAATACCATTGTATCAGGATTGGTCAACAGAAAGTAATAGAATTCTATGTCACTAAAACTACCATTTAATAGAAAAACCTGTAATCACTTTCTAAAATCCAAATACACAGTAGAATTATCTTGGAAATTTTTGACAAATACAAATGTACAGGTATTGTTTTTTCCTCCAAAGTATCTTTGATATTAATTTCTCATTTTAATATTAATTTCTAATTTAAATACTTTCTTCTCTGCAATCACCCTCTTGTGTTTTTCAATCTTTTAGCTTCATTGAGGCTTTCAGTGGCTAAGTCAAAATTTCTCTTGGTAATTGTCACATTGCTCTTGAAAATACTGGCTTATTTTCAAATATCTCTTGATATTGATTTCTAACATAATTTCACAGTGGTAAGAGAATAGACTCTATGACTTCAATACCCTTCTGCCTATTCATTCCATTAATTTTTGAGAGTATGATATTGAAATTCCAGCAAAAAATATTTATCTAGTTAAATAATTGTAATATACAATAGAACTATATGTATCTTTTTTCTACATTTTTAAAGTCTCCTGTAAATATGTTATTATACTTTCATAATTAAAAAAATCCCAGATCAAAAAAACCCCCATAATGATGCTTAACAAATATTTGTTGAGTGGATGAATTAATGGTTAAGTCTGTTTATGGGGCCCAATACAAGGGCAGATTTTAAATTTATGTACACAGAATGTTAAAAACTCCCAGAATTGATCCCAGAGTTGCAGAATGAGCTCGCTCTGACTCAGGACTTGGGAAGCCTGTCGTGGGTATAGCTGGGACTAGCATCTGGAACTCCTGCTTAATAAGCTGGTCTTCTCATTCCTGTTCTCTGTGTACTGTTGTCAGATAATTCTCCCAGACTTAAAATCAAGGCCAGGAATAGGTTAGAAAGGCACTAGACTGGGGATGAGGTGGGGAGAACTACAAAATACAGAGGCCTGGGGAGCTCATTTCCTACTCTTTTCAAGCCCTGGAATTTTATCTAAAACTTTCTTCTGTACCAAAGACCTTTAAAGGCAATGGCAAGCAGACTTGTGGTTGCCAAGGGGGAGGGGGTTTTTATTAGCGTATGTAAACTAGTATACATAGGATGGATAAACAACACAGGGAGTTGTATTACTATCCTAAGACAAACCATGATGGAAAAGAATATTAAAAAGAATGTATATAAATATATCTTCAGATATAACTGAATCACTTTGGTCTACAGCAGAAATTAACACAACATTGTAAATCAACTCTACTTCAATGAAAAATTGATTGAAAAAGGCAGTGACTCTGATACACCTGGAAAATAAAGGAGAATATTAAAATACCTTCTTCCCTGTAAAAAAAAGGGCAGTGGTAACATTATCATCTTTTTGTCCCAATTAACACCAGGTATAATGCCCTATAAAATTTTTCAAGATCTTTGAAAGTCAAGGTGTTAGATTACCTAAGAATAACACTTCCCATGAGCTCAGTAATTCAGACAACTTCCATCAAAGAAGGAAGAATTATGCTCCGATAACCCATTTCCCCATCTTTAGCCTTCTGCTTTCAGTCCTTCTGACCCGGAAATGATAGATCTCCTTTAAGATGGGGTGAAGAACCTTCTTGAGTATAGCATACACAGTCCCTGTGGTCATGTCTCCCAAGCAGGACAGGAAAATGTGAGGAGTCCAGTCAAGGCTGGCGAGAGACCTCCCTCTGCCTCCCACTGCCTCGCTCTCCAGGCTTCTAGGCACAAGCTTGCCCTTGTTGAGGGGAACCTGATTCACTCAGGGAAAACTATTTGGCTTGGCAGGATTTTTTAGATCCTTGTTTAACACTTTGTTGGTGATGTTTTAAAATCTAAAGTACCTGGAATAATCTAGAAGTCTGAAGTATCTAGACATATACTTTAAGACCTCATGGTGAAGAGGTCTGACAGAAGTGTTTGTATTGACCAGCTTACTCTAAGTTTCTCTAGGTTTTCAGATTTCATCTGTGCTCATTGAGAAGTTCATTCAACTGCCTATGCACCAGCTCCTTGGAGGCAAATGCTTTCTTGGTTTCTTGAAATATTCTTCTACAAATTCCTTCATGATTTCAGGCAGAACACAAGGGGGAGCCTCCCCCTCTTCTTCTCTGGAAAAGACCCTGGTCACATATGACAGATGGAAGCACATTGATTAAATCTAAAGCTACTGAATAATAAAAACTCATGAAAAATAAATGTGCTCAGAGAAATAAGCCTTTCTATAGCAGCCCATTCTGTCATATTTTCCTGACAGCCTATCTAATTTATGATGGCAATTCCATGGCAATTCCTCTTAATTTCCTATTATGGGTAGTTTATTTTTTCCACTTCTGGATGCGTAGTATAAAAGTTTTTATTGCACACATGAGGGAAAAGGAGACAGCTTCCAGCACAGAACTGATGCCAACATGACATCTTGAATTGCCCCTTGGATATAAGCTTCTGTAAAAGCTAATCAGTTGAAAATCTGCATAGCAAGAACAGTTTTGATTGGAGCCTCCATTTAACCCCTGGGTGCAAGGAAAGGTGGAAAAAGATGGAGCAGCAGGGCTGCAGTGCGCCCAGTGGACAAAGACACTGGTTCACACAAGTTGACAAGTACAGCTTTGCCCACGCTTTGACCAATAAATGTGGATTCCATAAATCTAACTATCCTGCCAAAGAAGGCTGAAACTGTCCCCTCACATACAGAATGAAGAGCAAGTAACTAAATTTCTAAGCTATGACTTCGGTGGGCTTCCCTGGTGGCTCAGTCGGTAAAGAATCTGCCTACAATATAGGAGACCCAAATTCAATCCCTGGGTAGGGAAGATCCCCTGGAGAAGGGAACGGCAACGCATTCCTGTATTCTTGCCTGGAGAATCCCACGGATAGAGGAGCCTGGCGGGCTACAGTCCTTGGGGTTGAAAGAGTGGGAGGGTGAGAGCCCTGCTGGCTTGTTCTCTGTTGTGTCCCCAGAGCCCAGCCCAGAGCCTGGCACCTGGCAAGTCCTTCTCAAATAGCTATTGAATAAATGAGAGTATTTCTTGAGGGAATAGTGTAATGCCACATGATCACAAATGCAGTTTTTTTTAGGACTTGCATTTTATAATCACAATAGCATGTAGATTTATCTGGAATATTGTTGGATAAACATGCGTAGGCTAGTTCCAGAAGCCACCCTGCTTACAAAAGGTTGGGTTTCAAAGGCTGTCTATAGGTCTCTTTCTTTGTCCAAAATGGGATGACACAAGCAACAGTGATGGTGGAGATGATGCATTTTTGCTGATATTAACATGTAACAAATTTGGCATTCTTACCACATGCCAGCATTCACGCTGGCGCTTTATATGTGTTACGTCCTTTAACCCAACAACTGTCTGAAGGTGCTGTAATAACACCCATCTTACAACCAAGAAAACTGAAACTCAGGGAGGTGAGTGGTACAGCTGCTTAGCTGCTGGAAAACCACAGGGTCGGGACTGGGATGGCAGCAGCTAGTTTGGGGACTTTATTACTACACACTGCTTTTGTTTATGATATGAGTTTCTGAACTAAAAAGTTGTGAGTGGAATGTTTTCCATTTTGATTTTGTTTATTGGCCATGCTTGGTGCTCAGATGGGGCCCTGTGTGTAGGTACAGGTTTGTTCTAGCTTAACTCCCAAAACACTGTCCCTGTGGCTGTTTATTCATTTTCAATCCAACATGTGAATCAAATTTATCTACAAGTCTGTTAGGATGGAACTTCCCCCAACCTGGGCTTCAGGGCAGCATTTAGGGTCAAGTTTCCTAATTAGAGTTCCTCTTCCAAATTTCTCTACTCAAACTAGAGATCAGAACGTAAGCTCCCACACCTGGGGCCTAGGGCACCCTAATTAGTGTCTTAGCCTCCTCCCTGTGGGTCTATATAGAACCCCCATAACAAATAGCTTCCAAATGCACAGCAGATCAAGCACATTGGAAGTTTATTTCACCTTCAAATAGTTAAGCCCAGTGGTGGTTTTGGTTGTTAGGGGGTTCTGCTCCTGTAGTTATTCAGGGATTCTGACTCCTTTAAGTTTGTTGTTCCACAAACATCTAGGGTATGATCACTGTCTATACTCAGAAGAAGAGGACCAAGAAAAGGGAGGAGCCACTGCCATATCCTGAAAGCCACTCAGATTCCCACGGACTAGAATTTGTTACCCATGGCCATCTCTAATTGCAAAGGAGGTGGAAAATGGAGTTTGGCTATGTGCTCAAATAGATAAGGAAAGCTTTGATTCTGATAAACAGATAGAATTCTGGACCACTGGAATTAAATTAGTTAGGATTAACCTAGGCCACTGTGAAAGAGCTAACTGTCCTTTGGACAGGTAAGAGGATTTCTCTCACACACGAGTCAGGAGTTCAGCTGCCCAGGTCTAATAAAGTGGTTCCACAGATCCCAGGTCCCCATACTCCTTCTTCTTTGCTCTTCCTCCAACCTAGCATGGTGCAAAATGGCTGCTTGAGCATCAGACACCACACTCTCCCCAGCCCTTCTGCTCACATGTCACTGTCCAGAACTTCAGTCATATGTCCATACTTCCTCACTAGAAAGCTGACAAAAGAGATCTTTTACTGTGGGTCTGGTATGCTAAGCCAACATTGAGATTTTATTGCTAAGAAAGTAGAGGAGGTTGGAGGGCTAACTGCATGCCTACAGGCCTTTCTTTATTTGCAGTATGCCTGGGTCTGATAAAGAATCCGCCTGCACTGCAGACCCTGGTTTGATTCCTGGGTCGGGAAGATCCGCTGGCGAAGGAGTAAAGGAAAGCGAGCCACAGAGAACAATACACAGAACAATACTCCATGGTATTCCTGAAGTGGCTCAGAGGGTAAAGAATCTGCCCGGAATGTGGGATACCCAGCTTTGATCCCTGGATCAGGAAGATCCCCTAGAGAAGAAAATGGCAACCCACTCAGTACAGTATTCTTGCTTGGACAATCCCATGGACAGAGCAGCCTTGTGGGCTACAGGCCCTGGGGTCTCAAAGAGCTGGACACGACTGAGCAACTTTCACTCTTGGGAGGTACGCAGCCTCACACACCCACCAGCTCCTTCCGCGGGGACACTGATTGCTGTGCAGTTTGTTCTGTCAGCTCGAAATGTTGCCACAAACTAACAGACAAATGTCTGCTTTTGTCAAACCAGCAATGGTGGAGAAGCAACATGAAAACAAAAATGTGTATTCAGAAAAGGGGGGCGCGTGGGGGATACACTGCAGGCCAGCAGATATTTCGCATCTGCAGTTGGTTGTTGTTACAAAGCCCTGCTGGGCGGTGTACCAGGTTTCCTGCCTTAGCCTCCCAGCCAGCTGTGCTTCTGCTTTCTGGACCTCACTTTGACCTCTGGGGATTCTTTGTCATCTCTTTTCTTTTGTGGCCCAGTGCTCTGCTTTTGGGTTTCAATCTGCAGACTGTTACCAGCGAGGTTGGGATTTCTTTAGAATGACATTTTCCTGAAAAACTTGGTAGCTTTTAAGTTCATCTTCTTTCATCTGGTTCTATGTGTAAATAATCAACTAAGGATCATCATACTAAGTGAAGTAAGTCAAAGAAAGACAAATATCAGATGATATCCCTATATGTGGAATCTAAAAAAAGGACACAAATGAGCTTATTTACAAAACAGAAACAGACTCATAAACTTAGAAAACAAATTTGCAGTTACCAAAGGGGAAAGTTGGGGTGAGGGATAAGTTAGGAGGTTGGGATTAACATATATTCACTACTATGTACAAAATAGATAATCAAAAAGGACCTACTGTATAGCACAGGGAAACTTACTCAATATTCTGTCAATAACCTATATGGGAAGAGAATCTGGAAAGGAATAGATATATGAATATGCATAATTAAATCACTTTGCTGTAACAGCTGAAACTAACACAGCATTATAAATCAACTATACTCCAATACAAAATTAAAAATAAAAAAAAATCAATTAAAGATCTTGTCTGTACATGGTTTTCAAGCCTGAAGATTCTCGTCTTTTACTGTTTGTTCTGTCCTCAGCTTGGTGCCTCTGTTTGAGGCCATCTAAACAATGGGCTTTGTCATGAAGACTAATCTCCTTGCCAGCAGTCTCACTGCCTCTATGTGGAGATCACCATCTCATTTCCTCTAAATGGCTGCTTTCTAGCTCTGCTAGGATGCAAAGCAGGGGCTGTGGGCAGACAGTCCCTCCCTCAGCTCTGCAGTCTCCTTACCTTCTCTGCCCAGGGCCTTAATCACTGTGCTGAGCTCAAGCTTGCCCTCTCTCTCTCACACACATTTGCATGCAAAACTTTGTGAACAGAGATGCTGAATCACTATGCAGGACTGGCTACTTAAATTGCTGGAACCAAAGCAAAGTGACAATGCAGAGTCCCTTGTGAAAGGGATACCTTTTTCTTTTTTTCCCCTTCCCATTTGCCCATTTCTGTCCCCTCTAACCATAAAAGAACCTACTTGTAGGAATGAGATCACTAGGCAATTTAACCTAATCCCTGACTTATGTGCTCCTGAATGCACATCATGCCTTGTCTACCTTCTTAATTCTTTTCCTAAATGAAAAGAAGGAAGAATAAAGAATTAAATAGTTAAAGAATATCCAGCTCTATAACTGCAACGACTTCCTTAGCAATATTGCAGGCAGATCATTTCTGAGGAGAAAGTCAGCCAGTTCACACTCAATGGAAAAGGATGCAGAACCCAACTTCCTGCCTTGATGATTCATTCAGATTCTTCCTCCCACCCCATTTTCCCCTTTAAAAACTGTCCTAGGTGAGCAGAATCTTCAGAGTTGGCCTCTGAACATGAGTCCTTCTCTCCCCAGATTGCTGGCTTTCTGATTAAAACACTTTAAAAGTCCTTTCTACTGACACACACCTCTTAGGCTATTGGCTTCTGAGTGGCAAACAGCTGAACCTGGGTTCAGTAATACTTGTTCCAGACTTGTTCCAAAGTTCTGAATGTCAAGAAGGTGACAGCACACAATTCACTGAAGGCAGGGTGCTTAGAGGTGGGATCCTGCATGGATTGCACACCTGTGCAGCCAGGAACACACATCTGTAGGAGGCTGCAGAGAACAGGGCAGAGATGGGTCAGCCGCAGCTTCCCACCAAAAAGGTGAGCCAGCAGGTCAGTGATGCTGGGGGACGTGAGGGGAACCACACAAAGCCTGCTGCTCCCCCGGCCTCCAGGTCTCAAAGGAGGTTCTCATGTGGCCTACCTCATGCGTGCCTGCAGGAAAGGGCCTCCTGGAAGGTAGTCTGACCTGAGCAAACCGACTGTTAACGCGTTGTTGCAGCTCCCACCTGCTAACATCCTGAACTCTCCCCACCCAGTCTCCCTGCTCAGATTTCAGTTTCTGAACCTCGAGTTCAGTTTCTCATCCGAGGGTCAATAGGTGACCGTTTTACCAAATGCATGATCGCTATGCAACACGCTGACCCACTGCTCGGCTTAGAGTTTGAGCCCTTGTCACCTGCCAGCCGATATTACATTAACAACACTTATATTTCAGGCTCTGCCTCTTGCGCCATGCCACTCCAGGTACCACTTATTTGCCACGTTGTGTCAAACTAAATGTGATCTCAAATTTAAAATAACAGTGGCTTAATAAAACGAAAGCTTATGTTTCTCTCACAGGAAGAATCTAGAAATACAGTCCCAGCTAATATGGTGGCTCTAAGGTCACCAGTAACCCAGACACTTTCTAGCCTGGCTTTAATGACATACGATGGCTACTGAGCATTAGACACTGTCCCCTGATGAAAGAACTTTCCCAGGCATCCCAGATAGCACTTCTGCTTATATTTCATTTTCTGGACTTTGTGGCCACATGTGGCTGCAAGGAGGCTGGGAAATGTTTCTCACCCCAAGTGATATATGCTGAGATGCAATAACAGGATTCTGCTGCTGAAGAAGAGGATACATATGGACAGACAACCAACTCTCAGTCTCAGGAGTGAGACCAGCCCCATCCAACTTTGCTTTTGTTGTTGTTCAGTCGCTAAGTTATTTCTGACTCTTTGTGACCTCATGGACTACAGCACACCAGGCTCCTCCGTCCTCCACTATCTCCTGTAGCTTGCTCAAATTTGTGTCCATTGAGTTAGTGTTGCTATCTAACCATCTCATCCACCTCCTCCTCCTTCTCCTTTTGCCTTCAATCTTTCTAAGCCTCGGGCAGGGTCTTTTCCAACGAGTTGGCTCTTTGTATTATGTGGTCAAAGTATCGGAGTTCAGCTTCAGCATCAGTCCTTCCAATGAATATTCAGTTAATTTCCTTTAGGATTGATTGGGTTGATCTTTTTGCAGTCCAACAGATTCTCAAGAGTCTTCTCCAGCACCACAGTTTGAAAGCATCAATTCTTGGGAGCTTGGCCTTTTATATGGTCCAACTCTCACATCCATACATGACTACTGGAAAATCCATAGCTTTGACTATATGGACCTTTGTCAGCAAAGTGATATCTCTGCTTTTTAATATGCTGTCTAGATTTGTCATAGCTTTCCTTCCAAGGAGCAACTTAGCAGCCCCCTAATCCTGGGCTGGGCCATCCTCTCAGTAGAGGAAACATGCTGGGCATGCCTGAAGTGGACCTGGGTGTGCATCAGCGTGGCCCCAGGGGGAATCCCTTTCCCTGCTCTTTGGCTGCAGGAGTGGATCACCTTGATAGAAATTTTGCCTTGAAGTCACATGGTCTGCTAAGTGTCACAGAAGCAGTTGCTTGTGCAATAATGGGTGCTTTGCTGTGGACAAACTGGGGCTGTGGGTGAGATGGAAGCAGATGATTTGCAAGTGTTCTTCAGCAATGGGAACATTTCTTCAACTGCATTCTGAACCCACAGTCCCATGGGAAGAGGGATCAGAGGTGAGATGCTTCTATTAAAGATGGGGGTCTGCTGCCCTCCACCTTCCGTGCAGGATTCCAGGCCACTGCATCGAACCCCGTGGGCCCTCTGGTGCCTTGTCCAGATCAGCTATTCTAATCCATGTCTCTTATTTTGCTGATGAGAACACGGAGTCCCAAGGAAGTTGTGCCCTGGACCGAGCTAGAGGCAGGCTGGCTTTGTCCTGGTTGGTGTGTGTGGTGCTGGGGCTCCCGGGCCTCACTGGCAGAGTTCTGAGACCAGTGAGACCCTAATGGTGTGCTGACATGTTCACATATGACTGAGACCTTCCTGTGGATCACAACAGGCGTCATTCTTTGTCCAAAGGGTCTGTGAGCACTGGGATCAGGCTAAATTGACCCTTGTTGTTGATTTTGTTCCCACTGGTGGTGGGCAGAGATTTTTGCTCCCTTTGATTGACTCAGAGGCAGAGTGTAGGCTGTGCTTTAGTTTGCAGCAGAGTAAGAAAGAGATGTGTGGATGCCTGGCACCAGATTGCCCTTAGTAGAGAACCACCTTTGCTTAGGAAGATGTGCTGAGAAACTAACAGCACTGGAAGGAGGGCCCAGGGCTCTGGGCTGGTGGTGAGGCTGTTTGAGAGGCCCCGGGTCTCCAGGGTCGGGGCACCCTCTTGTATCCCTGCTCCTCTCAGCCCATCTGCTCCACTCTACCCCTCCTCCCCCGGCTTCCTCAGCTCTGCCTGACTTTTCTTTCCCAGTAACTTTGGCTTGCTCATGGCCAACAATGGCTGCCCCAGCTCTTTAGTCATCTTGACCTTTTAGCTTTTATTTCTCTTGTAATTTCTTCTTCCTTAAGCACTTTTAATTCAGATTCCTGAGATAAGTGATGGGTTAGAATCAGCTCCTCTTTCAATCAGGTTGTAGGTTGAAGGTCATTGGCCTGAAAAATGGCTGTCATGGATGGTGCCCACCTGGACTTCTTAGCTGTGATCCCCAGGGTGGGAGGGGCCACACAGGGAAGTGGGAATATGGAGGGGCTGCTGCCTTAGCACTCGTTACAGGCTGCTTTAGCACTACTTCCAGGGAGGAATAGTCTCCAGCACAGCTATTTTTAGTATCTGATCAAGCTGAAACAGCGTTCTAGTCTCCTGGATTCAATTGTTTAGGGAAATTGCTAGTCTTCTTTTGCAACCATATACTCAAACCCTCCACTGCACCTTTTTCTGATCACTGACTTCACCAGAAATCGCTTTCTAAGCATCTGATTGCATGTGGTGCCAGGAGAGCTGTTTTGCAGAAAGAATGAGTTGCTGTGTTTGAATGAAGACTGTCACAGAGGATGCTGACCAGAGAAGATACCCATCTCCTTGCTGACTCTAATTAATTCTTTATGACTCCATGGACTATAGCCTGCCAGGCTCCTCTGTCCATGGAATTCTCCAGGCAAGAATACTGAAGTGGGTAGCCTATCCCTTCTTTAGGGGATCTTTCTGACCCGGGAATCGAACTGGGGTCTCCTGCATTGCAGGTGGATTCTTTAGCAGCTGAGCTACCAGGGAAGACCTTTCTAAAGCAAAGAGCCCAAAACTCAGGAATATTTGACAAGTATTACAGCAAAAGAATTTCCCCCATGTGCCTTCCATTTCCTGGTCAAGACAAGTTTGAATCATAATCAGTTATCACCCGAGCTCTTCTGCAGCCCTTTGTGAGGAGTTACAAACACCGGACCATGGAGACCCTTCCTGTGGGAAGATAGGTCTCAAGTTGGGTCCAGGTTTCAGCTCTGAGATCCTGATAGAGCTTCAAACCCAGGTCCTCTCTTTTGTAGCTGAGACAGTTGTGCTTGATGACACCATAGTGACCCTTATCCTGACTCCAAACTTCCTGCTCCTCTTCCTTAAGTAAGTGGATACATCCTTGTTTGGCCCTAAAAATGTGAGCAGCAGTGAGGATGTGAAGATGTGGGAAATTTCAGGGCAGGGGCTTTCAAAGTTGGTGTAGCTTGTGGAGTCCCCACTGTCTTGCCCTGGTAACTGGAAAAGTATGTGTGACGACATGGCCTCTCTCAGCCACCACGTCTGACTAACTTCCAGTAACAAAGCTTATTTTATTGTTTAAGCCACTGACATTTTTGTGTTTTTGTTACTGCAGCATAACCTAGTCTATCCACTCACGCACTATTCATGACAACTCCTTTCTCACTAGTAGGCTGAGAGGTGTCCAAATGGTTTTTCAGAGTAGCTGTACCATTTTACATTCTCACCAGCAATGATGCATGACCCAGTTTCTCCACATCCTCACCATCACTTGGTGTTATCACTATTTTTTTACAAAGTCACTCTGATAGGGAATGTTACTGACTAGGATTCTTTGCCTCCTTAATCAATAGAAATTGACTAGAGGACAGACAAGAAATTCTGGCAAGGCAAGAAATTCTGGCAAGGAAATTCTGAGGACCCTGAAGCAGTTGGGTGCAGGGGAGAAGTGAGAACAAGCAACAGATTTCCTTGCTTGCTTATTCCCCAAGTGGGGACAAGCATGTTCTTCACATTGGGGTGAGCGTAGGGGTCAGGCTGGATGGGTGGCTCAGGTGGTTTGTCATGTGCTTATTTACCATTTGTTTATCTTCTTTTTTTTCAATTAATTGATTTCTTTATTGAAGGATAATTACTTCACAGAATTTTGTTGTTTTCTGTCAAACCTCCACATGAATCAGCCATAGGTATATATATATATATATATATATATATATATCCCCTCCCTCCTGAATCCCCCTCCCATCTTCCTCCCCATCCTATACCTCCCAATTGACATAGAGTTTCCTCACCGTGTTTGAGTTTCCTGAGGCATACAATAAATTCTCATGGCCATATATTTTACACTTGGTAATGTAAGTTTCCATGTTACTCTTTCCATACATCTCACCCCCTCCTGCCCTCTCCCCATGTCCATAAGTCTATTCTCTATGTCTGTTTCTCCATTTCTGCCCTGTAATGAAGTTCCTCAGTACCATTTTTCTAGATTCCGTATATATGTGTTAGAATACGATATTTACCTTGCTCTTTCTGACTTATTTCACTCTGTATAATAGGCTCTAGGTTCATTCACCTCATCAGAACTGACTCAAAGGCCTTCTTTTTTATGGCCGAGTAATATTCTATTATGTGTATGTATCACAGCTTCTTTATCCATTCATCTCTCAACGGACATCTATGTTGCTTCCATGTTCTAGCTGTTGTAAATAGTTCTGCAATGAACAATGGGATACATGTGTCTTTTTCAATTTTGGTTTCCTCAGGGTATATGCTGAGGAGTAGGATTGCTGGGTCATATGGTGGTTTTATTCCTAGTTTTTTAAGGATTCTCCATTACATCTTCCATATTGGCTGAATCAATTTACATTCCCATCAACAGTGCAAGAGTGTTCCCTTTTCTCGACACCCTCTCCAGCATTTATTGTTTGTAGACTTTTTGATGATGGCCATTCTGATTGGTGTGAGGTGTTATCTCATTGTAGTTTTGATTTGCATTTCTCTAATAATGAGTGATGTTGACCATCTTTTCGTGTGTTTGTTAGCCATCTGTATGTCTTCTTTGGAGAAATGTTGGTTCGGATCTTTTCCCCACTTTGTGATTGGGTTCTTTGTTCTTCTGCTATTGAGTTGTATGAGCTGCTTGTATATTTTGCAAATTAATTTTCTATCAGTTGTTTCATTTGTGATTGTTTTCTCCCATTCTGAGAGTTGTCTTTTCACATTGTTTACAGGTTTCTTTGCTGTGCAAAAGCTTTTAAGTTTAACCAGGTCCCACTTGCTTACTTTTGTTTTTATTCCCATTACTCTAGGAAGTGGGTCATAGAGGATCTTGCTTAGATTTATGTGGAGTGTTCTGCCTGTGTTTTCCTCTAAGACTTTTATAGTTTCTAGTCTTACATTTAGGCCTTTAATCCATTTTGAGTTTATCTTTATGTATAGTGTTAGGAAGTGTTCTAATTTCCTTCTTTTACATGTAGCTGTCCAGTTTTCCCAGCACCTTTTATTGAAGAGGCTGTCTTTGCCCCATTGTATGTTTTTGCCTCCTTTGACAAAAATAAGGTACCCTAGATGCATGGGTTTATTTCTGGGCTTTCTATCTTGTTCCATTTGTCTATATTTCTGTTTTTGTGCCAGTGCCAGTACCATACTGTCTTGATGACTGTAGCTTTGTAGTATAATCTGAAGTCAGGAAGATTGATTCCTCCAGCTCCTTTCTTCTTTCTCAAGACTGATTTGGCTATTCAGGGTCTTTTGTGTTTCCATACGAATTGTGAATTTTTTTGTCCTAGTTCTGTGAAAAATGTCATTGATAATTTAATAGGGATCACATTGAATATGTAGATTGCATTTGGTAATATGGTCATTTTCACAATATTTATTCTTCCTACCCAGGAACATGGAATATCTTTCCATCTGTTTATGTCATCTTTGATATCTTTCATTAATGTCTTATAATTTTCTGCATATGGTTCTTTTGTCTCCTTAGGTAAGTTTATTCCTAGATATTTATTTTCTTTTTGTTGCAATGGTGAATGGGAATGATTCCTTAATTTCTCTTTCTGAATTTTCATTGTTAGTATATAGAAATGAAAGTGACTTCTGCATTTTGATTTTGTATCCTGCAACTTTGCTAAATTCACTTATTAGCTCTAGTAATTTTTTGATAATATCTTTTGGTTTTCTGTGTACAGTATCATGTCATCTGCAAACGGTGAGAGCTTTATTTCTTCTTTTCCGATCTGGATTCCTTTTATTTCTTTTTCTTCTCTGATTGCTGTAGCTAGGACTTCCAGAACTATGTTGAATAGTAGTGGTGAAAGTGGACACCCTTGTCTTGCTCCTGATCTTAGGAGAATCCTTTCAGGTTTTCACAATTGAGAATAATGTTTGCTGTAGACTCATCATGTATGACCTTTACTATGTTGAGGTAGGTTCCTTCTATGACCACTTTTTGAAGAGTTTTAATCATAATTGGGTGCTGAATGCTGTCAAGGCCTTTTCTGCATCTCTTGAGATTATCATATGGTTTTTATTTTTCAATTTGTTATTATGGTGGATCACATTGATTGATTTGCATATATTGAAGAATCCTTGCATCCCTGGAATAAACCCAAGTTAATCATGGTGTATGAACTTTTTGATGTGTTGTTGAATTCTGTTTGCTAAAATTTTGTTGAGGATTTTTGCATCTATGTTCATCAGTGATATTGGCCTGTAGTTTTCTTTTTTTGTGCTGTCTTTGTCTGGTTTTGGTATCAGGGTGATGATGGTCTCATAGAATGAGTTTGGATGTCTTCCTTCCTCTGCAATTTTTTGAAAGTTTTAGAAGGATAGGCATTAGCTCCTTTCTAAATGTTTGATAGAATTCTCCTGTGAAACCATCTGGTCCTGGGCTTTTGTTTTTGGGAGATTTTTGATCACAGCTTCAATTTCAGTGCTTGAAATTGGGTTGTTCATAATTTCTAATTCTTCCTGGTTCAATCTTAGAAGATTGAACTTTTCTAAGAATCTGTCCATTTCTTCCAGGTTATCCATTTTATTACCACATTGTTGTTCATTATAGTCTCCTATAATCCTTTGTATTTCTGAATTGTCTGTTGTAACCTCTCCTTTTTCATTTCTAATTTTGTTGACTTAATTCTTATCCTTTTTTTTCTTGATGAGTCTGGCTAAATGTTTGTCAAATTTTTTAATCTTCTCAAACAACTAGATTTTAGTTTTATTAATCTTTACTATTGTTTCTTTAATTTCTTTTCAATTTATTTCTGCTCATATCTTTATTATTTCCTTCCTTCTACTAATTTTGGGATATTTTGTTCTTCTTCTTCCAGTTGTTTTAGGTGTAAAGTTAGGCTGTCTATTCAATGGTTTTCTTGTTTCTTGAGGAGAATTTTATTGCTATAAACTTCCCTCCTAGAATTGCATTTGCTGCATCCCATAGGTTTTGAGTTATGGTGTTTTCATTGTTATTTGTTCCTAGAAATTTTTTGATTTCCCTTTTGATTTCTTCAGTAACCTGTTGGTTATTTAGAAATGTGTTGTTTAATCTCTGTGTGCTTGTGTTTCTTACAGTTTTTTTTTTTTTCTTGTAATTGATAGCTAGTCTCATAGTATTGTGGTCAGAGAAGATGCTTGATATGATTTCAATTTTATTAAACTTACTGAGGCTTGATTTGTGACCCAAGAGGTGGTCTATCCTGGAGAATGTTCCACGTGCACTTGAGGAGAAGGTGTATTCTTCTGCATTTGGATGGAATGTCCTGAAGATATCAATGAGATCCATCTCATCTAATGTATCATTTAAGACTTGTGTTTCCTTATTAATTTTCTGTTTTGATGATCTGTCCATTTGTGTGAGTGGGGTGTTAAAGTCTCCTACTATTATTGTGTTACTGTCAATTTCTCCCTTTATGTCTGTTAGTGTTTGTCTTATGTATTGAGGTGCTCCTATGTTGGGTGCATAGGAATTTACAATTGTTATGTCTTTCTCTTG
Source organism: Muntiacus reevesi (assembly GCF_963930625.1). NCBI lineage: Eukaryota > Metazoa > Chordata > Mammalia > Artiodactyla > Cervidae > Muntiacus > Muntiacus reevesi. Next base: position 92,178,779 of record NC_089250.1, read on the forward strand.
GATTGATCCCTTGATCATTATGTAGTGTCCTTTCTTATCTCTTGTAATCTTTATTTTAAGGTCTATTTTGTCTGATATGAGGATTGCTACTCCAGCTTTCTTTTGCTTTCCATTTGCATGGAATATATTTTTCCATCCTCTCACTTTCAGTCTATATGTGTCTTGATGTCTAAAGTGGGCTTCTCATAGACAGCATATATATGTCTTGTTTTTATATTCATTCAGCCAGCCCGTGTCTTTTGGTTGGAGTATTTAATCTGTTTACATTTAAAGTAATTATTGATATATATGTTCCTATTGCTATTTTCTTAATTGTTTGGGGTTGACTTTGTTGATCTTTTTCTTCTCTTCTCTTTGTTGACTATATAAGTCCCTTTAAGATTTTTTTGTAAAGCTGGTTTGGTGGTACTGAATTCTCTTAACTTTTGCTTGTCTGAAAAGCTTTTTTTTTCTCCATTAATTTTCAATGAGATCCTTGCCAGGAACTGTAATCTTGGTTGTAGATTTTTCCCTTTGAGTACTTTAAATATATCCTGCCATTCCCTTCTGGCCTGCAGAGTTTCTGCTGATAAATCAGCTGTTAAGCATATGGGGTTTCCCCTTGTATGTTACTTGTTGCTCCTCCCTTGCTGCTTTTAAAGTTCTTTCTTTGCATTTAGTCTTTGTTAGTTTGATTAGTATGTGTCTTGGCATGTTTCTCCTTGGATTTATCTTTTATGGGACGCTTTGTGCCTCTTGGACTTGACTATTTCCTTTTCCATGTTGGGGAAATTTTAAACTATAATATCTTCAAAAATTTTCTCATACCCTTTCTTTTTCTCTTCTTCTCAGACCCCTATAATTTGAATGTTGGTGCATTTGATATTGTCCCAGAGGTCTCTGAGACTGTCCTTAGTTCTTTTCATTCTTTTTCCTTTATTCTGTTCTTCAGAAGTTATTTCCACCACTTTATCTCCCAGCTCACTGATTCATTCCTCTGCTTCAGATATTCTGATATTGATTCTTTCCAGAGTATTTTGTTGTTGTGCTTTTTTTTTTTTTTACTTTACAATATTGTATTGGTTTTGCCATACATTGAGATGAATCTGCTATGGGTGAACATGTGTTCCCCGTCCCGAGACCCCCTCCCATCTCCCTCCCTATCATCCCTCTGGGTCATCCCAGTGCACCAGCCCCAAGCACCCTGTATCATGCATCGAACTTGGACTGGCGATTCGTTTCACATATGACAATTTACATGTTTTAATGCCATTCTCCCATATCATCCCACCCTCGCCCTCTGCAACAGTGTTCAAAAGACTGTTCTGTACATCTGTGTCTCTTTTGCTGTCTTGCATACAGGGTTATCGCTACCATCATTCTAAATTCCATATATATGGTTTAGTATACTGTATTGGTGTTTTTCTTTCTGGCTTACTTCACTCTGTATAATAGGCTCCAGTTTCCTCCACCTCATTAAAACTGATTCAAATGTATTCTTTTTAATTACTGAGTAATATTCCATTGTGTATATGTACCACAACTTTCTTATCCATTCATCTGCTGATGGGCATCTAGGTTGCTTCCATGTCCTGGCTATTATAAACAGTGCTGCGATGAACATTGGGGGTACACGTGTCTCTTTCAGATCTGGTTTCCTTGGTGTGTATGCCCAGGAGTGGGATTGCTGGGTCATATGGCAGTTCTATTTCCAGTTTTTTAAGGAATCGCCAGTGTTCTCCATACTGGCTGTACTAGTTTACATTCCCACAAACAGCCACTCAGGTTCAGGTTCTTGGGTACTCCACAAAGGTGCAGACTTGGTTGGGCCTGCATTTTGTTCCCGTCCCAGGTCCGAGCAGCTCAGCTGACCAGGTGCTTAGCAAGCACAGTCGCCTCCAGTTGAAGGTTGCGACTTATCGCCTCCCCCATCCCAGCCGCTCACTTTTCTGGGTGTACAATCAGCGTGCCTTCTCAAGTGTGCGGTGTGTTTCTTCTGGGGAGCTGATCTCTGGCTGCAACCCCCCTGGCAGATATCGACCTTCCAGAATCCCAAGAAGTCTTGGTTAGCAGCGAAGCCTGCTTGTAGTTTGGTAGAGGATGCCTCTCTGGGGCCGCGATTGCCCTCTCCCAGCTCTGGGTGCCCCCGCCTGCCTGTCTCCAGCGGGGGATGGGCCGGTCCACAGCAGGCTAGCTCTGCTCAGTCCTTTGTTCTGTGAGCCGGCCTGGAGGTGTCTTAGGTTAGGGCTTTTTGCGGGATAGCTAGCGCACAGTGTGCGCTGCTATCTCAAGCTGGTTCCCTCAGACTGCCCTCAGGGCATTCAGGCCCGGTCCTTACCCTAAGCAATGCAGCCTGTGCCTCCCTGTCCAGCCCCGCTTGCTAGTGGGGGGTGGGAGGGTCTGGGCTGCTGCTCTGCTGGGAGTTGCTGTTACGCACAAGTAATCTGTGGGTTTTAATTATTTATTTATTTTCCCTCCTGGTTATTTTGACTTCTGAGATTTCAAGGCTCGCCGCAGACCCACCGGACAGTGTTTCCTGGTGTTTGGAAACTTCTCTCTTTTTAAAGACTCCCTTCCTGGGATGGATTTCCATTCCCACCTCTTTTGTCTCTGTTTTTATGTTTTCTATTTTGTCCTACCTCCTTTCGAAGACAATGGGCTGCCTTTCTGGGTGCCTGATGTCCTCTACCAGCATTCAGAAGTTGTTTTGTGGAATTTGCTCAGCGTTCAAATGTTCTTTCCATGAATTTGTGGGGGAGAAAGTAGTCTCCCTGTCCTACTCATCTGCCATCTTAGGACCGCCCCCAGAGTATTTTTAATTTCAGTAATTGTGTTGATTATCTGTATGTTTATTCTTTAATTCTTCTAGGTCTTTGTTCATGGATTCTTACATTTTCTCCATTTTGTTTTCAAGGTTTTTGATCATTTTTACTATCATTATTCTGAATTCTTTTTCACGTAGTTTGCCTATTTCCTCCTTATTTATTTGGACTTCTGTGTTTCTAATGTGTTCCTTCATTTGTGTAGTACTTCTCTGCCTTTTCACTATTTTCTTTTAACTTATTGTGTTTGAGGTCTCCTTTTCCCATCCTTCAAGGTTGAATTCTTTCTTCCTTATGGTTTCTGCTCTCCTAAGGTTGGTCCAGTGGTTTGTGTAAGCTTCCTATGAAAGAAAAGTGAAAGTGAAGTCGCTCAGCCGTGTCCGATTCTTTGTGACCCCATGGACTGCAGTCCACCAGGCTCCTCCATCCATGGGATTTTCCAGGCAAGAGTACTGGAGTGGGCTGCCATTTCCTTCTCCAGGGGATCTTCCCGACTCAGGGATTGAACCTGGGTCTCCCGCATTGTAGGCAGACGCTTTTACCGTCTGAGGCACTAGGGCTTCATTTTTTGTTGTTGTTGTTACTGTTGCTGTTGTTTGTTTGTTTTTCCTCTGTTGGGAAAGGCTGAGTGAGGTGGTAATCCTGTCTGCTGATGATTGGGTTTGTAATTTTGTTTTGTTTTTTGTTTAGATGACATGTCCTGCACAGGCTGCTACTGGTGGTTGGGTCATGCCGGGTCTTGTATTCAAGTGGTTTTTTCCTTTGTGTGAGTTCTCACTATTTGATACTCCTTAGCAATACATGAACTGAGAACTTCCAGATGTTCAAGCTGGTTTTAGAAAGGCAGAGGAACCAGAGATCAAATTGCCAGTATCCACTGGATCATTGAAAAAGCAAGAGAGTTCCAGAAAAACATCTATTTCTGCTTTATTGACTATGTATGCCAGAGCCTTCGACTGTGTGTATCACAATAAACTGTGGAAAATTCTGAAGGAGATGGGAATACCAGACCACCTGACCTGCCTCTTAAAAAGCCTGTATGCAGATCAGGAAGCAACAGTTAGAACTGGACATGGAACAACAGACTGGTTCCAAATAGGAAAAGGAGTACGTCAAGGCTGTATATTGTCACCCTGCTCATTTAACTTATATGCAGAGTACATCATGAAAAACGATGGGCTGGAAGAAGCACACGCTGGAATCAAGATTGCCAGGAGAAATATCAATAACCTCAGATATGCAGATGACACCACCGTTACAGCAGAAAGGGAAGAGGAACTAAAAAGCCTCTTGATGAAAGTGAAAGAGGAGAGTGAAAAGGTTGGCTTAAAGCTCAACATTCAGAAAGCTAAGATCATGGCATCTGGTCCCATTACTTCATGGCAAATAGATGGGGAGACAGTGGAAACAGTGTCAGACTTTATATTTTTGGGGGCTGCAAAACCACTGCAACCAAGAAATTAAAAGACGCTTACTCCTTGGAAGGAAAGTTACGACCAACCTAGATAAAATATTAAAAAGCAGAGACATTACTTTGCCAACAAAGGTCCATCTGGTCAAGGCTATGGTTTTTCCAATGGTCATGCATGGATGTGAGAGTTGGACTGTGAAGAAAGCTGAGCGTCAAAAAATGATGCTTTTGAACTGTGGTGTTGGAGGACTCTTGAGAGTCCCTTGGACTGCAAGGAGAACCAACCAGTCCATCCTGAAGGAGATCAGCCCTGGGTGTTCATTGGAAGGACTGATGCTGAAGCTGAAACTCCAATACTTTGGCCACCTCATGCGAAGAGCTGACTCGTTGGGAAAGACCCTGATGCTGGGAGGGATTGGGGGCAGGAGGAGAAGGGGACGACAGAGAATGACATGGCTGGATGGCATCACCGACTCGATGGGCATGAGTTTGAATAAACTCCGGGAGTTTGTGATGGACAGGGAGGCCTGGTGTGCTGTGATTCATGGGGTCGCAAAGAGTCGGACACGACTGAGCGACTGAACTGAACTGAGGGTTAGTTCTCTGGTAGTCTAGGGTCTTGGAGTCAGTGCTCCCACTCTAATGGCTCAGAGCTTGATCTCAATAAGGGTATTGTGACAAATCACCACTGTCGTGCCTTTTCTAGTGCTGTTGCCAGGTCTATGATGTAAGTCAGCCCAGGTCACAGCTTAGGGACAAGGACTTTTCATTTAGGTATTTCCATGGCCTTAGAGTTAGGTTACTGTGACTTTCTTATCCCAGTTGTAATTCACTCCTTTGTGCTGGAAGAGGGTCCTGCCTTCTTGAAGATAGGAATTTCCTCTCAGTTCCTGAACAAACTCAAGATTTCAGCTTACAGAGTAGAAACTCAGGAGTTGAAATCCTCCACAGAAACCAGTGGTGGGGTATGGAAACTTTATCTGTAATTGACAAATCACTGGAGGCCACTTGTGGGCAAGTCGGATTAGTTTAAAACTCCAGAGGGAAACACTAACACTTTTGTGGGTTTTACCTCCATAAGTTCATCAGTTCCTCACAGTAAATACTGGAGAAAAATCCCTTTGTGTTCTGGCAGGAGCTGAAGGAAGGGAACCACTTAAAAATACACCAGAGCATCTATTCATCATCTGTTTATCTTCTTTGGTGAAATAGTAATTGATTCAATTTTTTTGCCCATCTTTCAATCAGCACAGCCTCCTGGGTTTTCACTGCCTCCTCCTTCATGCTTCCAGTGGACAGGCTCCAAGTGTTCCCACCAAATGATGCCATCACTTCCAAAGTGATTCTCCCTCTTAGACTCGACTTTTTGGAACTCTCATTCCAGCTGGATATTAGGACAAGAGATGGAACTGAACCATTTGACACTAAGCAGTAGACTGTTGAGTGTCCACTTGTGTTAGAAGAAACATCTTATCTGCCTAGTAAGAATTTCCTTAACAGATGGGCTTTCAGACAACATGCCACATCTTGGGCAGTGTGGAAGTTCCCTGGTTGTTTTCCAGGAAGATTTGGCTTTGGTGTTCTCAGAAAAGCATATTCCCAGGAATATTCCCTTAGGTGCATCTCCTGCAGATTCCCAAAGTTAGAACTTGCCTTGTTTTTGTTTTGTTCTTTGATCTATTTGTGGCTTGAGATAACAGAGAAATCTTTCCAGGGTTCATCTTTCTCCACATTTGCTCCCTATACCTCAGGCCCAACCTGGGGAAAGCCTTCTTTAGCTTTGGCCCCAGATTCACCTGCATGAATCCCATAGGAGCTGGAGAGGGGAAGGGGCAGGCCCTTGAATGAAAAAACTGGGGCTCCAGTTGGAGGACAGACCTTGCTATCCAGTCTTGACTGACCCTCCTCTTCACTTTTAACTAAATTCCATGCATCTTTAGAATTTCTTCCCTAACTTGGCCATCTGTTTACAACTTTAAAAGCTGAAGAAACCATTTATTATTATTAGCAGATATAAATACTAATGTCAGCAACTATTAAACAGCTATTTGATCCAGACACAATGCTGGGCACCTGATTTCTTTTTAATATTTACATGCTAAGTTACAGTTGAGTTATTTTCCCTATTTGAATAATGAGAAAGCAGGCTTATTCATGGTCAAATTTCTTGCCTAAGGTCATAGTGCTAAGTATAAATGAGAATCATGTATGAGGGACTCCAGATTCATACTCATCCCCTTTAAATGTCCATCTTGTGTATTCTGCTCTAATTTAAACTTGAGGAGCAGGGAGTAAGAAATTTGGCTGGGAGAATCCTGCCCTGAGTAATTGCTTTGACCTGGAACTCTCACTAAGTTCATAATCGTCCCTATTTGAGTGTTATGAAAATATGACTTTTAAAATTTGATCTTTCTAGAAGGTTATGAAGTTAGCTACACAATTATATTTCAAAACCTTTCCCTCTTACAGAAATCAGTACTTTTTGTTAAACTCCACAGCATTGTTGAAATGATGAATTAAATTGTGCATTGCTAAGAGCTTTGAATTTTTCAGTAGGGAAAGCCCTTTACAAATGCAAGCCATGGTTATCCTTCCTTCCTTTCTTCCTTCCTTTCTGACCTTGGGCAAGTTAAGCCACATCTATTTGCCTCCAGGTCTCCACCTGTAAAGGAGAGATAACAGAGGCTGCTTATCCAGGTTAGGACCTTAACAGGAGAGGTAATAAGTGAGCACACACCTCAGAAAACCCATACTGTTATTTGATTCCATCAAGATTAATGTCACTTACACACAATAATAAGTTCCCTGAATATAGATCACGATCATTATATCTTGGACAATTCTGGATGCACTGTTGGTACTGTACTCAGAAATATTGATAAGGTTAAAAAAGAAAAATATATAGCTAAGACACTGAATGCAGAAAGCAAAAACAACATATTTAAAGGGTTCAGGTTCGTTGTGTGAACTTTTGTGCAAGCAAATATGAACAACAGATCCTTGTATCTTTTATGACTACAGCCTGTGTGAAACATTGTTACCATGCCCATTTTATAGAAGAAAAATGGAGCCCCAGCTACAGGTGTCTTCCCAAGATCAGGCAACCCCTTTGGAAACAACTGCCACTGGTGTTGCCCTGTGGCAGCCTGTGCCAAGCAACAGGAAGAGCAGGAAGAGAGAAAACACAATCTTGGTGCTCAGGAAGCTCACAGTCTGGACAATGGACAATAGCTACAAACACTCAAGTAAAAGCAGAATTACAACTGTATGTGTGTGCTCAGTCACTCAGTCCTGTCTGTCCGACTCTTTGTGACCCTGTGGACTGCCAAGTTCCTCTGTCCATGGGATTTTCTAACAAAAATACTGGAATGGGTATTTCCTTCTCCAGGGGATCCTCCTGACCCAGGGATCAAACCCACATCTCCTGTGTCTCTTGCACTGGCAGATGGATTCTTTTCCACAAGCCACCTGGGAAGACCAATTACAACTGTAATTGGTATCAAAGGAAGTACAAGTAGCTGGGACAGCATGTGTGCATGCTAAGTGGCTTCAGTCATATCCGACTCTTTGCGACCCTCTGGACTGTAGCCTGCCAGTCTCCTTTGTCTATGGGATTCTCCAGCAAGAATATGGGAGTGGGTTGCCCTGCCCTCCTCCAGGGGATCGTCCCAACCCAGGGATTGAACCTGCATCTCCTGTGATCCCTGCATCGCAGGAGGATTCTTTACCATTGAGCCACCAGGTAAGCCCATTCAGTTCAGTTCAGTTCAGGCGCTCAGTCGTGTCCTACTCTTTGTGACCCCACGAAGCGCAGCATGCCAGGCCTCCCTGTCCATCACCAACTCCTGGAGTTCACCCAAACCCATGTCCATCAACAGGGGGATGCCATCCAACCATCTCATCCTCTGTCATCCCCTTCTCCCCTTGCCCTCAATCTTTCCCAGCATCAGGGTCTTTTCAAATGAGTCAGCTCTTCGCATCAGGTGGCTAAAGTATTGGAGTCTCAACTTCAATATCAGTCCTTCCAATGAACACCCAGGACTGATCTCCTTTAGGATGGACTGGTTGGATCTCCTTGCAGCCCAAGGGACTCTCAAGAGTCTTCTCCAACACCACAGTTCAAAAGCATCAATTCTTCCGTGCGCAGCTTTCTTTATAGTCCAACTCTCACATCCATACATGACTACTGGAAAAACCATAGCCTTGACTAGATAGGCCTTTGTTGACAAAGTAATGTCTCTGCTTTTTAATATGCTGTCTGGGTTTGTCACAACTTTCCTTCCAAGGAGTAAGCGTCTTTTAATTTCATGACTTCGATCACCATCTGCAGTGATTTTGGAGCCCAGAAAAATAGTCAGCCACTGTCTCCACTGTTTCCCCAACTATTTCCCATGAAGTGATGGGACCAGATGCCATGAGCCTAGTTTTCTGAATGTTGAGCTTGAAGCCAACTTTTTCACTCTCCTCTTTCACTTTCATCAAGAGGCTCTTTAGTTCTTCACTTTCTGCCATAAGGGTAGTGTCATCTGCACATGTGAGGTTATTGATATTTCTCCCAGCAATCTTGATTCCAGCGTGTGCTTCTTCCAGCCCAGCGTTTCTCATGATGTACTCTGCATATAAGTTAAATAAGCAGGGTGACAACATACAGCATTGACTCCTTTTCCTATTTGGAACCAGTCTGTTGTTCCATGTCCAGTTCTAACTGTTGCTTCCCGACCTGCATACAGGTTTCTGAAGAGGCAGGTCAGGTGGTCTGGTATTCCCATCTTTTTCAGAATTTCCCACAGTTTATTGTGATCCACAAAGGTTTTGGCATAGTCAATAAAGCAGAAATAGATGTTTTTCTGGAACTCTCTTGCTTTTTCGATGATCCAGCAGATGTTGGCAATTTGATCTCGGTTCCTCTGCCTTTCTAAAACCAGCTTGAACATCTGGAAGTTCACAGTTCACATATTGCTAAAGCCTGGCTTGGAAAATTTTAAGCATTACTTTACTAGCATGTGAGATGAGTGCAATTGTGTGGTAGTTTGAGCATTCTTTGGCATTGCCTTTCTTTGGAATTGGAATGAAAACTGACCTTTTCCAGTCCTGTTTCCGGTCCAGTCCTGACCATTTCCAGTCCAGACCTTTTCCTGTTTCTGGTTCAGTCCTGACCAGTCCAGTCCAGACCTTTTCCAGTTCAGTCCTGACCGTTTCCAGTCCAGTGGAAAACACTGCTGCGTTTTCCAAATTTGTTGACATTTCGAGTGCAGCACTTTCACAGAATCATCTTTCAGGATTTGAAATAGCTCAACTGGAATTCCATCACCTCCACTAGCATTGTTCATAGTGATGCTTCCTAAGGCCCACTTGACTTCACATTCCAGGATGTCTGGCTCTAGGTGAGTGATCACACCATCATGCTTATCTGGGTCATAAAGATCTTTTTTGTACAGTTTTTCTGTGTATTCTTGCCACCCCTTCTTAATATCTTCTGCTTCTGCTAGGTTCATATATTTTTGTCCTTTATTGAGCCCATCTTTGCATGAAATGTCCCCTTGGTATCTCTAATTTTCTTGAAGGGATCTCTAGTCTTTCCCATTCTATTGTTTTCCTCCATTTCTTTGCATTGATCGGTGAGGAAGGCTTTCTTATCTCTCCTGGCTATTCTTTGGAACTCTGTATTCAAATGGGTATATCTTTCCTTTTCTCCTTTGCTTTTCGCTTCTCTTCTTTTCACAGCTATTTGTAAGGCCTCCTCAGGCAACCATTTTGCTTTTTTGCATTTCTGTTTTCTTGGTGATGGTCTTGATCCCTGTCTCCTGTACAATGTCATGAACCTCCATCCATAGTTCATCAGGCATTCTGTCTATCAGATCTAGTCCCTTAAATATATTTCTCACTTCCACTGTATAGTCATAAAGAATTTGATTTACATCTTATCTGAATGGTCTAGTGGTTTTTCTCCACTTTCTTCAATTTCAGTCTGAATTTGGCAATAAGGAGTTCACGATCCTAGTCACAGTCAGCTCCCGGTCTTGTTTTTGCTGACTGTATAGAGCTTCCCCATCTTTGACTGCAAAGAAGATAATCAATCTGATTTCGGTGTTGACCATCTGATGATGTCCATGTGTAGAGTCTTCTCTTGTGTTGTTGGAGGAGGGTGTTTGCTATGACCAGTGCGTTCTCTTGGCAGAACTCTAATAGCCTTTGGGGTGCTTCATTCTGTACTCCAAGACCAAATTTGCCTGTTACTCCAGGTATTTCTTGACTTCCTACTTTTGCATTCCAGTCCCTTATAATGAAAAGGACATCTTTTTTGGGGTATTAGTTCTAGAAGGTCTTTTAGGTCTTCATAGAACTGTTCACTTTCAGCATCTTCAGCGTTGGTGGTCGGGGCATATACTTGGATTACCGTGATATTGAATGATTTGCCAAGGAAACGAACAGAGATCATTCTGTCGTTTTTGAGATTACATCCAAGTATTCCATTTTGGAGTCTTTTGTTGATTATGATGGCTACTCCATTTCTTTTAAGGGATTCCTGCCCACAGTAGTAGATATAATGGTCATCTGAGTTAAATTCACCCTTTCCAGTCCATCTTAGTTCACTGATTCCTAGAATGTTGATGTTCACTCTTGCCATCTCCTGTTTGACCACTTCCAATTTGCCTTGATTGATGGACCTAGCATTCCAGGTTCCTGTGCAATATTTTTCTTTACAGCATCAAACCGTGCTTCCATCACCAGTCACATACAACTGGATGCTGTTTTTGCTTTTGTTCTGTCTCTTCATTCTTTCTGGGGTTATTTCTCCACTGATCTCCACTGACAAAATGTGGTCCACTGGAGAAGGGAATGAGAAACCACTTCAGTATTCTTGCCTTGAGAACCCCATGAACAGTATGAGAAGGGAAAAAGATAGGACACTGAAAGATGAACTCCCCAGGTCGGGAGGTGCCAAATATGCTACTGGAGATCAGTGAAAAAATAACTCCAGAAAGAATGAAGGTAAGCCCATGGAAGACTATAAAACGGAGTAATTGAACTCATCTAGGAGATGGGAAGGGCTACCTCAGGGGTCTGGGAGGGAAGGGCAGACTCAGTTAAGGGTATGAAGGTGGAGAGAATGCTATGTAGGTGGGAGAAGAAACAGGTGCGAACACAACGAGTTGGGAAACGACACTCCTGGTTGGAGGAGCTGAAAGGAGCCCACTGGGCGCACAGTGCCGAAGGTTAGGGGCATGGTGAGAAAGAAACCCCAAGGAAGGGTCTGTGCTTCCAGGGACTGAACTCTTCAGGCCCTGTTGGGAATTTTTCTGATAATCAGAACCTATTGCTATTAGAATAAAGATTGATCTTAAAATGAAACCTTGCCATTTGTATCAACATGGATAGACCTCAGGAGTATTATGCTAAGTGAAATAAGTCAGACAGAGAAAGAAATACCATGTGATCTCATTTATATGTGCAACAAAAACAACAACAAAACACACAAAAACTGAGTTTCAGATACAGAGAAAAGTTGATGGTTGCCAGAGGTGTGAGTAGGGGTAAGGGAGGAAGCTGGCGAAATAGGTGGAGTCAAAAGATACACCAAAAGATGGTTATAAAATAAGTCCTGGGGATGTGATGCACAGCATAGTGACTAAGTTGATGATACTGTATTGTACCTTCAAAAGTTGCTAAGAGAGTAAATCTTGGAAGTTCTCACCACAAGAAAGCTTCTTGTAACTATGTATGGTGACTGGATATTAACTACACTTACTGTGCTGACCATTTCACAATATATACAAATATCAAATCATCATATTGTACATCTGAAACTACTTTAATATGTCAATTGCATGTCAATTTTTTTAAAAAGGAGCCTTTCTGTATGTGTGTTTGTGTGTAAAGTATAATCAGTTTATGTCCTGATCACCTCATTGTGGCTACATTGTTCACTGTGAAAGGAGGGAACCCCATGGGTGCAGAAAGATGAGGCAAGGAAGTTTTCTGATAGTCCTGGTGAGAAATGATTGCCACTGGGTGACTGTCCATAGGTCAGTCAGTCTGGGGTGCATATCCTCAAACCCCCTTGTAGGAAACAACACCTTTTTGTGGTTAACAGGTGAGGGATGAAAGCCAGTTCTACATGCATATGTGTTTAGGAGATTCAGGGCCTGATGCAGTTAAATAGGTCTGCTTGCTCTAGAAGGTACCCACTGAGAATCTGCCCGGGGAGGGGCATAGACACTGTGTCTCCTCAATGAGTACCTCACAACCCACCCCACCATTCACTTAGCATCTTCAGGATATTCTGTGTAACAGTGTAAAGGAATGTTTATCCATTGACACCTCTCTTCAAAACCCATGGTTTTCTATCATCACCAATACAGAAAATGGGTGTTTGAAAACTTTAGCCTTGGGCAAAGGGGATGAAGTTTTGATGTAGACACGTCTAGTGAGGAATGTAGGTGGGAGGAGCACAGTCTCTCTTAGGTGGGAGACTGAGGAGGCCACTGCAGAGGCTGCTGCTGCAGGCTGGCTTGTTTGACCCTTGGCTTGACGACCTGTGGGAATGTCTGTTTCTTGGGCATTGCCCATGGAGCTTGGGAAGAAACAGACCCCAGGAGCCCCTTGATCCTCCTACATTATCAGGTGACCAGGCCAATGATTATTTCCAAAATTCACTCAAGGACTCCCCAGTCAATAGCACATTAGCCAAAGCGACTGTGATTAGGAGGCAGAGCTCCAAGTTATTGGGTGCAGAGGACAGCTGTGTTCTGTCGGTGCATGTCCAGCAGGTCTAACTAGTCTGTCTTTCAAGAAAGTGCAAACTCAGGCTTCAGTAAGACTGGACACTGCCCTAACCATCCGTACTGATCGGTCCTCACAGCATGTCCTTCTGCTGTGGAAGCTAGAAGTTCAGTGCTCAACACTGAGTTTAAGAGTTTCTCAAACTGAGGAACACACACCCTGAGGAGTGGGTGTGGGGAAGGACAAAGGACAAACATGTAGGCATTTTACTTGTAGATTTTAAAAATTTATTTTTACATGAAACCAAACATATTATGACTTTCCATGAAAAACAGGAGTTTTTTGTTTGTTTGTTTGTTTGTTTTTAAGATTAAATATGAGACTTCAATGAGATCTTGTGGGCCTCTGAAATGGAAATAAGGTAAGGAGTTGACTATCATCTGCTATTAGGGGCTCTTAATATTAAAAAGTTTGGAATTATTGTATCTAGTCCAATACTCATTTTATGAGTGAAGAAACTGAAGCCAGAAAGATTAAAGACCTTGTCTTGATCCCCTGGCTTGGAGGAGAGTGTTGACTCTTAACCAACACTCATTTCCATCCCTCTACCCCCCGCCCCCTCTTTTTTTTTTTTTTTTTGCTACATAACCTGGGCTATGTTAAGGGCAATGATGTGCTCAGCTGAAAATGCTTGTCTTCTCAGATTCCCTTGTATTGAGGAACAGGCACTCAATACAGTTCTGCCCAGTGGCCCAGCCCAGAGCCCCTCACTCCCTGTGGGGCTTGCAGGAAGTTATGCTTAGAGAAACACTGAGAGATGCTACACTCTCTCCTGAAATCCCCTTTTTATTTTCTCTTTTATTTGAGCTGTGGATATTTTTAGCCCTGTAAATACGGGAAGCTCCTCTTTTTTCTTTTTTTGTAAATTAATTAATTAATTTTACTTTGTTTATTCTTTATGTTTGAATTTTGTTGCAACTTAATTTTTAAAATTTATTTATTTATTTAATTGGAGGCTAACTAATTTACAACATTGTAGTGGTTTTTGCCATTATTCACATGAGTCAGCCATGGGTGTACATGTGTTCCCCATCCTGAACCCCCCTCCCACCTCCCTCCCCATCCCATCCCTCAGGGTCATCCCAGTGCACCAGCCCTGAGCACCCTGTCTCATGCATCGAACCTGGACTGGTGATTTGTTTCACATATAATAATATGCATGTTTCAATGCTATTCTCTCAAATTGTCCCACTCTCACCTTCTCCCACAGAGTCCTAAAGTCTGTTCTTTACATCTGTGTCTCTTTTGAGGTTTTGCATATAGAGTCATCATTCAGTTCAGTTCACTTCAGTTCAGTCGCTCAGTTGTGTCCGACTCTTTGCGGTCCCATGAACCACAGCCCACCAGGCCTCCCTGTCCATCACCAGCTCCTGGAGTTTACTCAAACTTATGCCCATCGAGTTGGTGATGCCATCCAGCCATCTCATACTCTGTCGTCCCCTTCTCCTTCTGCCCCCAATCCCTCCCAGCATCAGTTACCACCTTTCTAAATTCCATATAGATGCATTAATATACTGTATTGGTGTTTTTCTTTCTGGCTTACTTCACTCTGTATAATAGGCTCCAGTTTCATCCACCTTATTAGAACTGACTCAAATGCATTCTTTTTAATAGCTGAGTAATATTCCACTGTGTATATGTACTACAGCTTTTTTATCCATTTGTCTGCTGATGGATATCTAGGTTGCTTCCATGTCCTGGCTATTATAAACAGTGCTGCGATGAACATTGGGGTACACGTGTCTCTTTCAATTCTTGTTTCCTCAGTGTGTATGCCCAGCAGCAGGATTGCTGGGTCATATGGCAGTTCTATTTTCAGTGTTTTAAGGAATCTCCACACTGTTCTCCATAGTGGCTGTACTAGTTTGCATTCCCACCAACAGTGTAAGAGGGTTCCCTTTTCTCTGCACCCTCTCCAGCATTTATTGTTTATAGACCTTTTGATAGCAGCCATTCTGACCAGCGTGAGATGTAGGTTACCTCATTGTGGCTTTGATTTGCATTTCTCTGATAATGAGTGATGTTGAGCATCTTTTCATGTGTTTGTTAGCCATCTGTATGTCTTCTTTGGAGAAATGTCTGTTTAGTTCTTTGACCCATTTTTTGATTGGGTCGCTTATTTTTCTGGAATTGAGCTGCAGGAGCTGCTTGTATATTTGTGAGATTAATTCTTTGTCTGTTGCTTTGTTTGCTATTGTTTTCTCCCATTCTGAAGGCTGTTTTTTCACCTTGCTTATAGTTTCCTTCGTTGTGCAAAAGCTTTTAATTTTAACTAGGTCCCATTTGTTTATTTTTGCTTTTCTTTCCATTCCTCTGGGAGGTGGGTCATAGAGAATCCTGCTGTGATTTACACCAGAGAGTGTTTTGCCTATGTTTTCCTCTAGGAGTTTTATAATTTCTGGTCTTACATTTAGATCTTTAATCCATTTTGAGTTTATTTTTGTGTATGGTGTTAGAAAGTGTTCTAGTTTCATTCTTTTACAAGTGGTTGACCAGTTTTCCCAGCACCACTTGTTAAAGAGATTGTCTTTTCTCCCCTGTATATTCTTGCCTCCTTGGTCAAAGATAAGATGTCCATAGGTGCATGGATTTATCTCTGGGCTTTCTATTTTGTTCCATTGATCTATATTTCTGTCTTTGTGCCAGTACCTTACTATCTTGATGACTATAACTTTGTAGTATAATCTGAAGTCAGGCAGGTTGATTCTTGCAATTCCATTCTTCTTTCTCAAGATTGTTTTGGCTATTTGAGGTCTTTTGTATTTCCATACAAGTTGTGAAAGCATTTGTTTTAGTTCTCTGAAAAATACCATTGGTAGCTTGATAGGGATTGCATTGAATCTATAGATTGCTTGGAGTAGTACAATCATTTTCACTCTATTGATTCTTCCAATCCATGAATATGGTATATTTCTCCACCTATTTGTGTTCTTTGATTCCTTTCATCAGTGTTTTATAGTTTTCTATATATAGGTCTTTTGCTTATTTAGGTAGATATTTTCCTAAATATTTTATTCTTTTCGTTGCAATGGTGAATGGAATTGTTTCCTTAATTTCTCTTGCTGTTTTCTCATTGTTAATGTATAGGAATGCAAGGGATTTCTGCGTGTTAATTTTAAATCCTGAAACTTTACTATAGTCATTGATTAGCTCTAGTAATTTTCTGGTGGAGTCTTTAGGGTTTTCTATGTAGAGGATCATGTCATCTGCAAACAGTGAGAGTTTTACTTCTTCTTTTCCAATCTGGATTCCTTTTATTTCTTTTTGTGCTCTGATTGCTGTGGCTGAAACTTCCAAAACTATGTTGAATAGTAGTGGTGTGAGTGGGCACCCTTGTCTTGTTCCTGACTTTAGGGGAAATGCTTCCAATTTTTCACCATTGAGGATAATGTTTGCTGTGGGTTTATCACATATGGCTTTTTATTATGTTGAGGTATGTTCCTTCCATGCCTGTTCTGGTGGATTTTTATCATAAATGGATGTTGAATTTTGTCAATGGCTTTCTCTGCATCTATTGAGATAATCATATGGTTTTTAATCTTTCAATTTGTTAATGTAGTGTATCACATTGATCAATTTGTGAATATTGAACAATCCTTGCATCCCTGGGATAAAGCCCTCTTGGTCATGATGTATGATCTTTTAAATATGTTGTTGGATTCTGTTTGCTAGAATTTTGTTGAGGATTTTTGCATCTATGTTAACCAGTGATATTGGCCTGTCGTTTTCTTTTTTTGTGGCATCTTTATCTGGTTTTGGTATTAGGGTGATGGTGGCCTCATATAATGGGTTTGGAAGTTTACCTCCCTCTGCAATTTTCTGAAAGAGTTTGAGTAGGATAGGTGTTAGCTCTTCTCTAAATTTTTGGTATTATTCAGCCGTGAAGCCATCTGGTCCTGGGCTCTTGGTTGTTGTAAGATTTTTTATTTCAGTTTCAATTTCCATGCTTGTGATGGGTCTGTTAAGACTTTCCATTTCTTCCTGGTTCAGTTTTGGAAGGTTATACTTTTCTAATAATTTGTCCATTTCTTCCACATTGTCCATTTTATTGGCATATAGTTGCTGATAGTAGTCTCTTATGATCCTTTGTATTTCTGGGTTGTCTGTTTTGATTTCTCCATTTTTCCTTTCTGATTTTGTTGATTTGATTCTGCTCCCTTTTTTGCTTTATGAATCTGCCTAATCGTTTGTCTATTTCATTTACATTCTCAAAGAACCAGCTTCTAGCTTTGTTGATTTTTGCTATAGTCTCCTTTGTTTCTCTTTCATTCATTTCCGCCTAATTTTTAGGATTTCCTTCCTTCTACTAACTGTGGGGTTCTTCATTTGTTCTTTTTCTAGTTGCTTTAGGTGTAGAGTTAGGTTATTTATTTGATGTTTCTCTTGTTTCTTGAGGTAAGCTTGTATTGCTATGAACCTTCCCCTTAGCACTGCTTTTACTGAATCCTATAGGTTTTTGGTTTTTGTGTTTTCATTTTTATTCATTTCTATGCATATTGTGATTTATTTTTTTATTTCTTCTGTGATTTTTTGGTTATTCAGAAGTGTGTTTTAGCCTCCATATGTTTATACCTTTAATAGTTTTTTTCCCCTGTAATTGACATCTAATCTTACTGCATTCTGATCAGAAAAGATGCTTGAAATGATTTCAGTTTTTTGAATTTATCAAGGCTAGGTTTATGGCCTAGGATGTGATCTATCCTGGAGAATGTTCTGTGTGCACTTGAGAAAAAGGTGAAATTCATTGTTTTGGGGCGAAATGTCCTATAGATATCAATTAGGTCTAACTTATCCATTGCATGATTTAAAGTTTGTGTTTCCTTGCTAATTTTCTGTTTAGTTGATATATCCATAGGTGTATTACAGATACATATTATTGTGTTACTATTAATTTCCCCTTTCATACTTGTTAGCATTTGCCTTACATATTGCAGTGCTCCTATGTTGGGTGCATATATGTTTATAATTGTTATATCTTCTTCTTGGATTGATCCCTTGATCATGATGTAGTGCGCTTCTTTGTCTCTTTTCACGGCCTTTATTTCAAAGTCTATTTTATCTGATATGAATATTGCTACTCCTGCTTTCTTTTGGTCTCCATTTCCATGAAATATCTTTTTCCAGACCTTCACTTTCAGTCTGTATGTGTCCCTTGTTTTGAGGTAGGTCTCTTGTAAAAGCATATATAGGGGTCTTGTTTTTGTATTCATTCGATCAGTCTTTGTCTTTTGGTTGGGGCATTCAACCCATTTACACTTAAGGTAATTATTGATAAGTATGAACCTATTGCCATTTACTTTGTTGTTTTGGGTTCGAGTTTATTAACCTTTGCCCTGTTTCCTGTCTAGAAAAGATCCTTAAGCATTTGTTGAAGAGCTGGTTTGGTGGTGCTGAATTCTCTCAGCTTTTGCTTGTCTGTAAAGCTTTTGATTTCTCCTTCATATTTGAATGAGATCCTTGCTGGGCATAGCAATCTGGGTCATAGGTTTTCCTCTTTCATCACTTTAAGTATGTCCTGCCATTCCCTTCTGGCCTGAAGAATTTCTATCGCAAGATCAGCTGTTATCCTTATGGGAATCCCCTTGTATGTTATTTGTTGTTTTTCCCTTACTGCTTTTAATATTTGTTCTTTGTGTTTGATCTTTGTTAATTTGATTAATATGTGTGTTGGGGTGTTTCACCATGGGTTTATCCTGTTTAGGACTCTCTGGGTTTCTTGGACTTGGGTGGCTATTTCCTTCCCCATTTTAAGGAAGTTTTCAATTATTATCTTCTCAAGTATTTTCTCATGGCCTTTCTTTTTGTCTTTTTCTTCTGGGACACCTATGATTCCAATTTTGGAGCATTTAACATTGTCCCAGAGGTCTCTGAAGTTGTCCTCATTTCTTTTAATTCTTTTTTTCTTTTTCCTCTCTGCTTCACTTATTTCCACCATTCTATTTTCTACCTCACTTATCCTATCTTCTGCCTCAGTTACTCTACTCTTCATTCCCTCCAGAGTGTTTTTCATCTCAGTTATTTCATTATTCATTATTGATTGACTCTTTTTTTATTTCTTCTAGATCCTTGTTAAGCATTTCTTACATCTTCTCAATCCTTGTCTCCAGTCTATTTATCTGTAACTCCATTTTGCTTTCAAGATTTTGGATCATCTTTACCCTCATTATTCTGAATTCTTTTTCTGGTAGACTCCCTATCTCCTCTTCTTTTGTTTGGTTTGGTGGGCATTTATTTTGTACCTTTACCTACTGAATATTTCTCTGCCTTTTCATTTTGTTTAGATTGCTGTGTTTGGCATGGCCTTTCTGTATGCTGGAAGCTTGTGGTTCCTCTTTATTGTGGAGGTTCCTCCCTGTGGGTGGGGTTGGACAAGTGGTTTGTCTAGGTTTCCTGGTTAGGGAAGTTTGCGTTGGAGTTCTGGTGGGTGGAGCTGGATCGCTTCTCTCTGGTGTGCAATGAAGTGTCCAGTATTGAGTTTTGAAGTGTCTGTGGGGTTGGTGTGACTTTGGGCAGCCTGTATTTTAATGGTCAGGGCTGTGTTCCTGAGTTGGTGGAGAATTTGCGTGGTATGTCTTGCTCTAGAACTTGTTGGCTCTGGGTGGATCTTGGTTTCAGTGTAGGTATGGAGGATTTTGATTGAGCTCTTGTCAATTAATGTTCCCAGGCGTCAGGAATTTTCTAGTGTTTGCAAGTTCTGAATATAAGCCGCCTACCTCTGGTTTTCAGTCTTATTCTTACAGTAGCCTCAAGATTTGCTATCCATACAGCACTGATGATAAAACATCTAGGTTAATGGTGAAAAGATTCTTAACAGTGAGGGACACCCAGAGAGGTTCACAGAGTTACATGGAGAAGAGAAGAAGCAGGAGGGAGACAGAGGCGACCAGGAGGAGAAGAGGGGGAATCAAAAGGGGAGAGAACAGTCTAGCCAATAATCAATTCCATGTTTGCTCTGCACAGTCTGGAACATCCAGAGAGATTCACAGAGTTATGCAGAGAAAAGAAGGGGGAGGGAGGAGACAGAGATGACCTGGGGGAGAAAAGGGAGAGTCAAAAGGGGAGAGAGCAATCAAGCTGGTAATCACACCCCTAAGCAAAATTGGGTACTGAAGATTAGATTCTTAAAGGTACAAAATTGGTAACAAATACCAAAAAGCAAAGATTAAAAATCTAGAGTAGAGGTTAGACTCTGAAAAATACAATACAAAAAAAAAATTAAAAACAAAATCAATCACAAAAATTATTTTAAAAATATATATGAAATTTACTTAAAAATAGGGTCTTTTTTTGGCAAGGTAATAGTAGGTTATAAAGATGAAAATTAAAGGAGTAATAAAGAACTTAAAAATAAAAAAAATTTTTTAAGTAAAAAATGATAATAGTAAAATATATCTTGGAATTTCTCTGGAGCTGTTGAGGGCAGTGTGGGGTCAGTTCAGTTTCAGATAGCTCCTTGTTCCAGCTTATATTTCTTCTCTAGGTCTATAGGCTTCTTCCAATGCTTAGTCAATGCTAACTACAGGGTTTTAATCTTTGGCACCTGTCAGTGCCAGAGCGGTTCCCTCTTCTTTCTTTCTTTCTTTCTTTCTTTTTTTTTTTTTTTGGCTTCTTCTGTTTGCAGGTCTTTTCAGTGTCTAATTTCTGCCCTGACACAAGAGGGCAAAGGTGGTCACTTATTTGGACTCACTTGTTCAGTCGTGGTGCGGGGAGGGAGGAGCACTGTAAACAAATATCCCTGGCGTGTGTGGGGAGCACTCGCAGTGTGTGGGCCACACTGCGTTTGCCCTGCTCAGGGCGTGTGTGCTTTCCTGGTCTACACTGCTCAGGCTCCGGATTGCTCTGCAGGGGCACTGTCCAAAGCAGGCCCTGGGTTTTGTGTACTTCCCAGGTCCGAGCTGCTCAGGTCCATGTTCTCAGGTACTCCACAGTGGCACAGACTCAGTTGGGTGTGCATTTTGTGCCCAGTTCTGAGCAGCTCAGGTAACCAGGTGCTTGGCAAGTGCATGTCACAGGCGGGCGGTGCATCTTAATCACCTCCCTGGTCTCAACCTCTCGGTTTCCTGGGAGCACTGTCTCAGGTGTGCCGTGTGTCTCCTCTGGGGAGCTGACCTCTGGCTGCGACCCTCCTGGCAGATGTCAACCATCCAGTATCCCAAGAAGACTTGGTTAGCAACTGGGAGCCTGCTCACAGTTTGGTAGAGGATGCCATCTCTGGGGGCGAGTTTGCCCCTTGCCTTCTGACTCTGGCTGTCACCAGCCTGCCTCTCTGCCTTTGGCAGAGGATGGGCTGGTCCACAGTCAGCTAGCTCTCCTCTGGTATTCGCTCAGTTCTTTGTTCTGTGAGCGAGCTGGCAGCGCCTTAGGTTAGGGCTTTTCCAGCAAAGTTTTGTCTCTCTCTTTTTCTTCCCCCCCCCCCCCCCCCCCCCCCGGCTATCCCACAGTCTAGGTTGCTATCTCAGGTTAGCTCCCTTAGATTGTCCTCAGGGCATTCAGGCCCAGTGCTTACCCTAAGCTATGCAGCCCACGCCTCCCTGTCCAGCCCCTGTTCACTTCTGGCCAACTCGAGCATCTGGGCTACTTCTCTGCTGGTTGTTGCAGTTAGATGTATATTCTGTGGGTTTTTGTTTTCCCCTCCCGGTTATGTTGCCTGCTGAGATTCCAAAATTCCTCACAGACCTGCCGGTGAGAGGGTTTCCTGCTGTTTGGAAACTTCTTCATGACTCCCTCCCCTGGATGGGTCTCCATACCTAACTCTTTTGTCTCTCTTTTTGTCTTTTATATTTTGTCCTACCTCCTTTTGAAGAGAATGGGCTGCCTTTCTGGGTGCCTGGTGTCCTTCCCCAGCATTCAGAAGTTGTTTGGTGGAAGTTGCTAAGCATTCAAATGATCTTTTGATGAATTTGTGGGGGAGAAAGTGGTCTCCCTATCCTATTCCTCTGCCATCTTAGGACTGCCTCCTCCTCTTTTTGATTCTTCTATTTCATCAGTTTTCAGTCCCCATCTCTTTAGGATGACTCTCCATGGGTGGTTTCCAGACTTGAGCTCCAATGGACCAAATAAAAATGTTTCTTTTATTTAAAAAAAGAAACAACCTTTTTGAGGGTTTCTGGAAATGTTTGCTTTGCTGACTTGTATGTTTCCCCTTCATTTTTTCTTCTTCTTTCATATTTCTGTCCAAAACATGAGTGGGAGATCTGTAGGTGCTGCAGCCACCTTGTACTAAGAGGGGACACCTTAAGGATTGATGCCAGCATGCAGGGAGTGGTGAGACAGGGAGGGAGAGTGAGGTTTGGCCTCCAGTAGTTGAACAGCTTCTCCAGCCCTGGGCTGCCCAGACTCAGACATTGTGATATGTTAGAACCATAAACACTTTTTTTTTTAAAGTCCCTTTTTGGGTTTCCATTTCAGGCAAGTGAATTTCTTACTGATATGCCCAGAGAGCTTGGGGTTGGTATGGAAAGTTTTTACCCTGTGTGCACTCATTCATGTCTGACTCTTTGTGGCCCAAGGACTGTAGTCCTCCAGGCTCCTCTGTCCATGGAATTTTCCAGGCAAGAATACTGGAGCAGTTTGCTATTTTCTACTCCAGGGGATCGTCTGGACCCAGGGATCAAACCTACATCTCTTGCATCTCCTGCACTGGCAGAGGTTTTTTTTTTTTTTTTTTTTTTTTAATCACTGCTCCACCTACACAATCTTCCTGAATTAGGGGCTCTGACAGAGAATAAGATGGACGGGAAGGCAGGAGGCTGTGATTTTTCTCCCCTGCCTGCAGCAGAGGAGCAGACTTGGTTCCATACAGTGGGCTTCAGAGCAGGCTGTCTGGAGGGGCAAGGCCAGGGCTGTGTGGTGCCCTGCTTGGCTTTGAAAGGCGTATTCCTTCTTTGGAGGTCAGAGGCGCCTGAACCGGAGCTGGGAGAGAAGGGAACTGGGCTTCCCACGGCTTCGGGGCCCTCTGGCTGCTTGTTCACGCAGCGTCTCTGCTGTCCCAGCCCCAGCCCTGCATTGCCATGGCAACAGTCTTGCCCTCCTGGCATTCTCAGTGCCTTTTCTTGAAAGGGTCTCTGTGCTTCATTTATCAATCTCACCCCTTGTCACGGCCTCCTTATTGAGCCCAGGGACACCTTGGTCCCAGCTCTGACCTCAGCACCTGCAGGAGGGGCCGGTTATCTCCCCTGCTGAGGACAAAACAGACAAACACAAAGGCCGGCGGGCTCTGCTCCAGGGTGGCGTCTGCCGCCTGTGAGAAGGGGATGGAGGTGTCTCTGGGCCCAGCCCCCATGGTGCCCTTCGGCTGCCCCTGAAAATTGCTCCAGGTCACAGAAGACATGGGCCAGCATGCCTCTCCACAACTGGGACTGTTGCCCAGGGTGGCTCTGCAGTTAGGGTTACACTGTCAATGTTCAAAAGAAGACTCAGATGCGCTGTGACCAAATTGCAAGAGCAACACCGAAACGTATAAATTACCGTTTGTAAAATAGATAGCCAGTGGGGGTTTGCCGTGTGACACAGGCAGCTCAATCCCAGTGTTCTGTGACAACCTAGAGGGGCGGGATGGGGAGGGAGACTGGAGGGAGGGGACACATATATTCCTGTGGCTGATTCATATAAGGCAGAAACTAGCACAGGACTGTAAAGCGATCATCCTCCAATTAGAAATAAAAATTAAAAAATAATCTTCTCAAAGTGGAAAGAAGTTTGTTCTCTTCTCCTATAAGTGCAGGGTGGACGGAGCAGGGCTGGAGTGACTGGCCAGCAATACCAGCCACCCCAGCCTGCCGGCTCATCATGGGCTTCCGTTCTTCAGGTCACATCACGGTTCAGAGGGCCTCTGGACCTTCAGCATCCCATGCACATTCCAGGGAGAGGAAAGGGCAAAGCAGCCTCCCTGTCCATCTGCCTGTCCCATACAGAGCCTCAGAAAGCCTCTCAGCGCACTCAAGCCTCACTCCTCGATCTGAGTCTCACAGCCCCACCACACCACAGGCACTCATGGGATGAGCCTTGTGGGTCCTGATGAGGTAGGGGTTTGCCAGTTTGTGGGTATTGAGTAATGACTGTCTCTCTCTCAGATGGCAAAGGGGTATGTGGGAAAGACTCCATAGACCTTCTCCCAACAGGACTGTGTGCCTCTTGTGTGTGCACATCCATTGCTGAACCTTACCTGTCAGGCTTACCTGTGTCCACCTGGAAAGTGAGAGGTAGTGGAAGCTGCAAGTGCAGACTGTGAGGTATGAACTTACCCTGAATGGCAGATGGGGCATCACAGATGGTCCCCTCTGTAAAGGACCTAAATGCCACTACTCTCCAGCAGCTAAATGTCCATGCTCAGCATCAGGGGCTGAGACATGCTCAGTGACCTGGATGAAGAATCAACAGAGCCCATTCACTAGACCAACACCAACATCCAAAACTGTTGGTTCACTTTGTCTGTTACCAAGCTGACAGCAAATTAAAGGGTGCAGTCTGTACTAGAATTCTGAATCCCCCAGGAAGCGGACACAGAGAGCCTTGAAGGACAAGGCAACCCCACTGTTGAGGATGGCCAGGAATGGAAAAGAGTTCTCTAGGTTGGCAGCCTCTGCCTGGGCCTGCCTCTCAGCCAAAGAGACTGCCTCTGGCATAGGATGTTTAGGCTGGAGGGGACTTAGAGATGCTATGGCCCACTCCCTTCACCTGCAGGCAAGAAGCTTAGGCCTGCTTAGGCCACATGAGTGGCTAAGGCTGCTGGACCAGAGGTGGCAGGGCAAGAACTGCATCCTTGGCAGGCCTGTGTGTCTCTGGGGCTGATCTCTGGCTGGGTTTTGGTCTCAAGGCCAGACAGGAGTGTGACCCATGCCACTAGCAAGGTAACAATCATTTCTCTGAGAAGCAATTCCTGGAAGAAGCAGGAAATGCGAGGACTACTGATGAGGCCTGCCAGACAGTGGTACCTAAATGCTAAGTGTGCATGGTTAATTTTACTCCCTTGCTGGCAGGTTGTGCACTCCACGAGGTGCACAAGTCATCACTTCCAAAGGAGCTCAGAGCAGGGCTGGAATCCTTGAGGCTTCAAAGACTTGTGTGCCTGAGTGTTGCTTTGGGACCCCTCCTCCAGAAGAGGGTTGGCATGTGGAGGGCACAGCCCAGCAAGCACTCCTGCGGCCACACCTGAGTGGTCACGGGCTATTAGATGGTTGCACCTGCAAGAGGTTTAATTACCCCACCAGGACCTTGACTGGGCTGCTGGTAGGAGCAGTCAGCTGTGGATTGTCCCAGCTTTTTCTTGCTACATAGGATTTTACAAATTGATGAGAAAAGAAATGCCCCCATGTATATAGTGACCCGGGGCTTCCCAGTTGGCTCAGTGGTAAGGAATCCTCCTACCAATGTTGGAGCTGCAGGAGATGCAGGTTCAATCCCTGGCTCAGGAAGATCCCCTGGAGGAGGAAATGGGAACCTATTCCACAATTCTTGCCTGGGAAGTCCCATGGACAGAGGAGCCTGGTGGGCTACAGTACAGGATCACAAAGAGTTGGACATGACTGAGTGGCTGAGCATGCACACACGCATAGTGACCCAGCATTAAAGAAAAAGACATCAGAACCTCTGCTCCTGTATGCATTTTTGTGGCTGATTCACTATAGGTACATGGCCCTGTCTTGCTCTAAATTTCCTTATAAAATGGAGTGGCTGATACAGTGATGTGTACTCTGGGAAGACACATTTCAGAGTGACTCTTGCTGGGAAAATCCTCCAAGAGTCTTTATATAATTATTGGGTGCCTAAGTCCAGGCCAAGAATCTCTGCCTTCTTGGGGCTGATTATCCAAAGAGGTGGAGATCCAAAAATACTTAAAACTATAAGACCCACAGGGTGTGGCTGCTGCTTGGAGAGAGAAGGGGAGTGACCACACAAGTGTGGAACTGGGGTGCTCCACAGAAAAACTCTTGAAGTATGGATCAGATTTTGACCAACAGGAAAGGTGGAAGAGAGTCTTGGGTAAAGAAGGAACGGGAGAGTATATTAGGGTTTTCCAGAGAATAAGAATCAATAGGATGCATGTAAATATGTGAAGAGAGAGACTAACTTTAACTAACTAAAGTTAGTTAACTAACTAACGAAAGTTAGTTTAACTAACTAACATGATGGTGGGGTCTGAGAAGCCCACAGTCAGCAGAGCAGGCCGGCAGGCTGGAGAACCAGGAAGAGTTGAAGTTCAAGTACAAAGGCCATCTGCTGGCAGAATTCTCTCTTCAGTGGGAGACCCATCATTTTCTTAAGATTTTTCAACTGATTAGAGAGGGCCTACCCACACTACGGAAGGCAATCTGCTTTACTCAAAGTCCACCAATTGAAACGTAAACCTTATCCCAAAAAATTCTTTAACAGAAATATCCAGAATAATGTTTGACTGAACAACTGGGCACTGTGGCCCAGTCACACTGACATGTAAACTCAACCATCACAGAAAGCAGATTTGTAAGGCAGGACAGTGTGGGCATGTGCGGGGAGAGAGAGTGGTCTATGCATGGGGTGAGGGGACCAGGCCTGCAAGGGAGGAGAGGGTGGCGGATGTGCCTTTTGAGGCAAGGTTTAGGAAGTGTGTGCCTTTTGAAGCAAGGTTTAGGAAGCGGGGCAACAGGAGAGGATGATTGGTACTGGTGCAGGATAGGCTAGGGGGAGGCTATGGGAGGGGTTTGAGGAAGAAAGTCAAGAAAGGTGGAGGTGGTGGCAAGAGACAACTTGAAGGGAGACTACAAGTGCACTAGCTTTAACCAAACAGTGCTCTGGTGTTACGCAGTTCTCCTTCCCTGAGGGACATCAGAAGCAGCCGTGAGATTCTTCCATGTCTTCCCACAGCATCACAAGCTCTCAGGCTGAAACTTCACGTGCACATAGTTTCTTGTCTTGGTACAAGGCATGGCCATGCTTCTCTTGAACAAGTCTTGGGTCATCGTGATTAGTGACACTGAGTAGTGCTTCAAGTTAGTTTGTTGAGCTTGAAGCCGTACTTGGAAATAGAGTTTATTGCAGGGTATCACGGCACACATTTTGTGTCGTATTTTGGTTTTATCTTAATCCTCTTGTCCTCATTTTCTTTCCTTCCTTACCTCATTTACTTAAATCTTATTTTGATGAAGCCTGGCATGCTGCGGTCCGTGAAGTTACAAAGAGTCAGACATGATTGAGCGACTGAACAGCAACTTCTGCAAATTACTGCAAATCCTCTTTGGAATAAAGCATAGATAGATTAGTCATAGATTAAGAACCAATTGGACTGGAAAATGGATGGGACCCACTCTGGGGTCCAGAATGATTCCAAGCCTTCACTAGAGAAAGGAAAACTGGTCTCTGGCCTGTCTGGAAATGACTCTGAAAATGAGTCATTAAGAGAGAGTGAGCTCTGCCAGATCCTGCCAATCCCAGCTGCCCAAATAATGCCTGCTTCTGGGCTCTGGGCTCTGGAACAATGAGAATCCACACTGGGTTGGTGTCCACTTGAAGCAACTCCCCTGCAGCGAATTGTGCCGAGAACTGGTCTGCCCCTGCACACTGTGGTCCTGGTGTCAGGTCCTAATGTGGATACGAACCTTCATCTCTGTGTAGCACCTGGGACCCTTCTGCCCTGGATCTCCTTGGAGCCCCGGCCCTCTGCAGGGGTTCCTGTCACCCCCACTTCCCCTGAACTGGGCTTTGCTTCTGGACTCTGTCACTTCATCCCAAATAATTCTCCCTGGTTTAGGATCTGAATGGACTGAATGTTGATCAGTTACATCACAGACCTTCCTGGTTAGGAATCCAGGTCTGGATCAGACCTGAGTCTTCTGTGCTGGCTTTGATCTCATTTAAGAGTACCCATTCTCTTTGAGGAAGACCCCTGTCTAAGCTGACCCATCTTCCCAGCCCTCACGCCATGCTTGCTGCAGAAGGGCCCTTTTTCCTCCAAAGGTGAGCTTACCAAGTGTGTTGTAATCAGGTCAAGTTGGGAGTCACCAGTGTGAGACTCCACAGGGGTTGTAATCAGGTCCACGCTGGGAGTGAGCAGTGTGAGGCTCCACAGGGGTTGTAATCAGGTCCACTCTGGGAGTCACCAGTGTGAGCCCCACAGGGGTTGTAATCAGGTCAAGCTGGGAGTGAGCAGTGTGAGGCTCCACAGGTGATCACATCAAGGCATGTGGCAGTCAGTCAGGAAGTTGCAAGCTGCTGCAAGTGGGGACAGTGAGTAGTGTTGATTCAGGAGAGATCCTCAAGGAAGGAAGTAACTGTAGGCGTGAGCAGGAATTAAATCACTCAGAGAATGAAACTTGGTGACAAGAGAAGGACAAGGAGATCACTCAGGGCAATTACGAGGCCAGGAGAAGAAAGGAGGTCATAAAGTAACCTTGGGTGGCAGGATGGAGAATAGCCACGGAGCACCAAAGGGAATGGTGGGGTACAGGAAACTGGGAGAGGAGACAGTTTCTCAAAGGAGAAGCAGTGAACAGTGACGAATGCTGCAAAGAGAGCAGAGAGGAGAGGGAGTGGGAGGAAGGTGGGGAGGAGGAGAAGGGGAGGAGAAGTGGGAAGGATGGGGGGAGGGGGGAGTAGAAGGAGCGGGAGGCACAGTGGCTCGGTGACCATAGGTTGCTAGTTAGTTTCACTGGCACAATTGAATCATGGCCAAAAGTCTGACTGAACAGATTAAGACATAAGGAAGTGGTGAGAAAATAGATTTGCAGAAAGCCTACGTTTTAAGAAATGCTTTGAAGGGAAAAACAAAGAGAACTGTGTGTAGGGAGGAGGGTGCTCTAAAGTACAGTGCCACGAAGACCTTGTTAGTGGTGTGTTTAATGGCCATCTGAACCTTAGCTAGTCACGAAGCCCACATTTCCATGTTCCTCTTTTGGGGGAGAAAGGAAGAAAAGCAGTATTTCTTCCTCCAGTAAGCCAACATGAACATCTCTCACAATACAAACTTCTGGTCAAAGGCATGAATCTTAATATCTTTGAATGCTCTGCAAGGAGACCCAGGACAGATCTGTGACTCTTTGTAAATATGTAGCTACAAGCTCTCAGCAGCACCAGTCATGTGGTTGAGAGACATAGTCTTTCTTTCTGGAATTTCTCATCCAGAACCTGGATATAATATATTTAATATTTTCTATATTTTACATTGAGTGTATTTGTGTGGATGAAAGGATAGAATATTGGTTCATGATAGTAGAGATGGCATTATGGAATTAGAAACGAGTAGTTTTTGAGTGACTACACAAAGAGGGAATCTGACAATTTAAATTCCTACTGGAAAACATATGGAGTTTTATCCACTTGAGAGTCAATTACTTTTAGAGTGACAGTGATTAGCTGTGGAAGTCTCATCTGAATACCAAGCCTTGACTGTCTCTAATCCTTGGAGAAGTAAGTCACACTGAAACTGGATTTTGATGCCTATAAATGATGTGTCTCATGGTCACTGATCAAATCGCAAAACAAACAATCTGAAAGTATTAGCAATTTTTTCACATTTGGGGGTTACTTTATCAAAAAGATAGATGTGGGATTTTTTCTTTTTAAGTTGAGAAATTAAAACCTTATTTTTCTCCATTGGCTTCTGATAACTGTGTGCTTTGGGTCCAAACTCTTAGTGTTCAAAGCTTCTCCTGACCTGGCCTTGCCTTTGACTTTGTAACCTCACACCTGGTGGACACACAAGTTGCCTCATGTAGGCTATTCTGTTTGCAGCCAGGTCCAGCTTGGTCTTGTGTCTTGGTCTCTGTTGGGTCCCTCTGACCATATTCACATTCAAGACAAGCAGACTGCTCCCCAGTGACCTATCCTGTGAGCATCCACCCCTCTGTGCTGTTTGAAAAGCTTCACTGTGAATCTCCTGCTCACACCTTACCCCTGCGTCATTCCAGTTTTCTCTGATCCATTTTGTCTTATATCCAGTTTCTGTCTCT
The DNA here is from genome assembly GCF_963930625.1 of Muntiacus reevesi. Taxonomy (NCBI): domain Eukaryota; kingdom Metazoa; phylum Chordata; class Mammalia; order Artiodactyla; family Cervidae; genus Muntiacus; species Muntiacus reevesi. The sequence continues at coordinate 92,208,697 of NC_089250.1, forward strand.
TCTCCTGTTTCTTGTTTGTTTGTTTGTTTTTACACATTGGTTTTATTAACTGAACTTTGTATTCCAGTTCATCCCTTAGCGGTTCCCAGGGATCTTCGGCTGGGATCAACTATCGGGCTCCTTTGCTCTGATTCCCTCTAACAGGCCCCCATGTCCTAACCCAGGACCAAGCTGGCCTGCTAGTCTAGTGCCCTGGATTCCTGGGGGTTTGAGTGCCTAGGTGGGCACATGGGCATGTAAGTGCAGTGCTCAGAAATTTCCCCACTAGGGGTGACCACTCTCTCTCCTATCTAAGCAAAATCTGTCTTGCCCAAGATGAGTTCTACTCCATATGCCTCAGTATTCTTCTCTTTAAAAGGAGGATAATAATAGTTATCTCCAGATGTTGTTAGGAAGATTTACATTTTTAAAAAATTACATTGCAAAGTCCCTGTCACATGTAAATTGCTCACTAAATGGGTGTGATGTTAAAGTGATCTGATTTCTCCAGCCAAATTTCTAGTAACCTCTTCCTTCTCTAATACTTGGTAGTACTTCCTTCTGAATCCTCAAACTGATTACTCAATCATGTATTCACTTGGATAATCCTCTTGATTCCCAAACCAGGTTGTAGGAAGATTAAGAACAGGAATGATATTATATTTTCTGGTGTCTCCTTCAAAACTAAGCACTAATTTTCAACAGTAAGAAACAGAAGTAAAGAAGATAAGAAAGCAAGAGGTCTAAGAGAAAAAAAGAAGGGAAAAAAAGAGAGGTCTAGGAGAATGTACTTTTAAAAAAATTATTTTTTCTTAGTTGCAGAATAATTGCTTTACAGAATTTTTCTGTTTTCTGCCAAATATCAACATGAGAGAACACACTTTGGAATGAATGTTGCCTATAAAAGGGATGTCCCACCAGGAGAAGAGTGAACACTGGAGCATCTCTGAGTTTACAGGTAGGTTTCCAGGCTGATTCCATTGCCGCTTACTATGCTCCCTAGAGCTCATAAAGAGAGCAGCCATCTTCTCTATTCAGAGATGCAATGCTCATCCTTCTACACCAAACACAAGACTTCTTCACATCTCTCTCCTTCTTCCCACCACAGATGTTGGCTCTCCAGTCACAGGCAGCATGCAAAACTCCCCCACACTCCAAAGTGCTGTGAGTGCCCCATATAATGTTATTTGTATTCACTGGGCTGATGGGAATGTGGACACCCTCACGGTCTTGATATTAACAGAGAGCCCTTTCTTTGTCTTCACAAGGACACCCCTGCCTCCTTTGCTTGAACTGGTTGGTGAATTTCTGCTCAATGTCTGGAAGGAATTGAGGAACTATAGGGTCTCTCTTGGGCTTCCCTGGTAGCTCAGCTGGTAAAGAATCTGCCTGCAATGCAGGAGACCTTGGTTTGATTCCTGGATCAGGAAGATTCCCCGGAGAAGGGATAGTCTAACTACTCCAGTATTATTGGGCTTCTCTGGTGGCTCAGATGGTAAAGAATCCACCTGCAATGCAGGACACCTTGGTTCAATCCCTGGGTTGGGAAGATCCCCTGGAGGAGGACATGGCAACCCACTCCAATATTCTTGCCTGAAGAATCCCCATGGACAGAGGAGCCTGGCGGGCTACAGTCCATGGGGTTGCAAAGAGTCAGACCTGATGATCGACTAAGCACAGCACAGGGTCTCTCTTGGGTGCTGACAAACTATGTAAGAGCCCCACAATGGTGTGAGTACCCCCACAACACATGCCTATCTGAAGTCCTCCTCACTGCTTGTCACCATAAATAATATTTTGCAAGGAATTACTTGGGAATGACAGTAGGCAGCCATTTGTAGGAAGCTTCTATGAGTGGGCTCCCTGGGTAGGGCTCATTTTGTGATCAGGGGACCTCACGTATGTGGGTTATATGGCATTTGAGAGGCAGGGGGACAAGCTATTATTTAGTTTTGAATGGAAGTCAGCTGAGCTCTAAGCACCAGCTGGTCTTAATTCCACTCCTGTGTTTAAGTTCTCTTTCTTTCAATCTGAAACCAGTATCAGCAGATTAGTTAGCACAGCTATTCTGAAAGTTTCCAAGATAACTGCCATTCTCTCTTACATAGAAAGGAATTGGGCCAAAGTCGTTACCCTGCCAGAGAAAAGCAGACTCTGCCCCCGCCTCCTCTCTGCTGGAGCACTCACCAGTTGTGTCCCTGAATTCTAAGCCTCTCTTTCAGCAGTTACGGCTCCTTCTACTGTGAGCCTGCTGAGAGTTGGTTTGGGTAAAATTTTGCTTATTTTCTTATTATACAAGAAAATCAAATTCTGCTCCTTTGCCCAAAGCCACTGCACCTCTAAACCTGTTCAGGGCTTCTGTCTACCGAGATCAATGGCAACAGAAACACAATCAGACTCTGTTCCTCTTGTGAGCCAATCACTCCCGTTGGCAAATATCAGCAGATTTGTGAGCTGAGATCAAGTCAGCATCAAGAGAGCAACAGCTGGCAGAACCATCCATCAAAACAAACCAGTCAACCCCTAAATAAGCTGGGGGAATTCTCATGGGGCTTCAGAAGGCTCAACCTTGTCTCATTCTCTTGCTTAGTATGTAATTCCTCTAAGGAGCACTGTGGCATGTCCACTGCAGCAGACTCTCTGTGAGGTTGATTGCCAACCTGCCAAGGAGCATGCTACTGCCTTTCTGAGGACACTTCAGTGAGATACCTTGGAAAGAAATGCTGTTTCAATACGGAAACTCTCTCATGGTGTGCTCCGTGTATGACAGAAACAGGGATCGTGTTTTCTCTTCTAATGATGAGGAATTACAGAATTTAGGAGTATTTCCAGGGACCTTGCCTGGACATATGGATGCCTTAGACTTAGCCCGCGGATAGCCCAGATTCCAGCTGCATCCCAGGCCTTGTCTCTGAGGTCTTCCCCTGTGTGTTTTGTGAGTTTTGGAAATTATTTTGTGAAGACGTCACATTTTCCTGATTGTTTGGCTTATTCAGAGGACAACCCTCAAAGAAAGGGAAAGGCTTATGTCCTTATTTCTGTATTGTATTTATTCACTGATGTTTGTATTCCTCATGTAGAGTATGTCTTATACACACTTGCATATCCAGTGCCTGACATTGGGACTCCCATGAGTTGTCTAGACAAAATAACTCAAGGTACTGTAGCAGAGGTCAAAGGCTTTATTCAGCGGGTACATGTTAGGTCACTGACGTAACTCTCCAGTCCCAGCAGGGCTGGAGCTCTGTATAGTAAGGGAAGGACAGGTGGCCACGCCTGGTTTTTGGGTCAGGTAAAAGTTTCTGTCTTTTACTGCTGTGAAATTTGCCCTTTGGCGGCTGCCCTGGTTTTCCTGCATCTTGCTCAGGATTGGGTGGTCTCATCCTGGTATCAGTTAGAGCAGTACTTTGAAGAACTGTTTTTGCAAGTCTTGCAGTTTGTTGGTCAGTCAAGGTTCACAGGGTGGGCAATGTAGGGGGAAAAGGGAGAAGGGGTTAGGATTGAAGGCAATGGAGAAACTACGGACCCTCTGTCATGCACGTTGGAGTCTTTTTACAGAGGAAAATACCTAATAAATTTTCGTTGAATGTATGAAGATACAACTAGTCTGAAATGCCTAACATTCTTGTCATTTAACACCTGAAAATGATGTGAATAGGCAGCCAGAGCTCAAAAACTTCCCAGTGACCCAGTGGAGTAGGAGGGATGAGCAGAGCTCATAGATATGGGATACATCTCTAACTTAATGAAGTGGGCATTTAACACAGGGCATTTCGTGAGATGTTGAAAGAGAGTAGAGTCTCTGTCCCCCAATAGCAGCCTCTCTGCACCCCCCACTCCTGTTCCCTCAAGCTTCAGAAACGTGGGTAGAAAACAATACTCAATCTAGAAATTGTGACTCTGTGGGGAAGGAGAAACAAACTGGTCCCAGATAAGGTGAGGCATGTACTAAGGAAAATTCACGTTTAATGTTCCAAAAAATAGAAGGTCTAGATAGAACTCTTCTTGTTCAGCACGAACAAGATGAAAAGAAATGGTCTGGCAACTCTGCAGACACCCTCCCACCATACACACAGAATTAAAAAGAAGGGTGTTTGTACTGCATTCAAAATACAGAAGAAGAATCCAGCCTGGAGGGAAACATAATCCTTAAACCAGAAACATCTTCTTCATGAGTGTTTCAAACTACAAGTGAACTTAAGAACATAAACATTTTAAAAGGAGAGCATAGACAGGAAATGGAGCAACATCCATAGAATTCTAAAGGGAAGAGCTATTTGAGAACACTGTTCTAGCAGTTGTCATTTAAATATAGAGACAGCAGATGGACACTCACAAATGTAAAGCACTGACAATATGAGACCCTCATAAGCTTCTTGATTAAACATTTCCCAGTAATAAAATTCAACAACTTGAGAGGTGAACCAAAGTTAAGAATTTTAAATGGAAAAGTTATGGTTACCAGGCAAACCCTGATCCTGACTGCTGAATTCATTCAATTAAGCTGCTTAATTAAGAACTAAGATTAAGCAACTGGAGCGGGGGTGGGAGGGTAGGTCAGAACTGCACATCAGAACATGTGTCATGAGGCCTCTGCAAGTAATGGTAATGCAGAGAACAGATCTTGGAAGGGTGGGGCAAGGGGTGTTGCAGAGAAGCTTAAGAATACTGGATGTCTTATTTCTCATAGCAGGTAATCAATATTCTCTGAAACTGAAACATGTAGTTTAAAAAAATGGCTCTAACTTTTTAAACAATTTTTGTAGTCATTTTTCTTCAGGATAATGAGATATTTAAGGAACTAACATCTTGGGAACAGCATCTTCAAACCGTCTATCCACCTGTTTATCTATCCATCAAACTGCCTTTTTATATAAGCACAAAGAGGTGTATGTGGTGATATCACCAAATGTTAACACTGATTATTACTGGGTATTATGATTTTGAGTAACTCATTATTTTCTTCTATTTTTCTTTATTGTCTGAATTTTTTATAATGATTCAATGTTTATTTCATGAAATCAATAACAGCACTATTTTAGTTAAAAGTTAGATGGTCATATCCTTTTAAGATTCTTGCTATTTCCATTTCATTGACCCAATTTTTCTTGTTTGTCAGATGTAAGCCTCAGGTAGCATTTTTTTTATGATCACATCTTCAATTTCTAGAGCCATTAGCAATACTAGCTAAGGGGTTTCAAATTTCCTTTCCTTTACGTTTATGAAGTTTAAAGATATTACCATTACCATTCAAGATAGAATTCAGGAGAGAGAGGTGAATGGAAAAAAAGAGATGAGAAAGAAATTCCATTTTGACTATGAAGAGCCTGATATCATTGTAAAGAGTTCAGACTTAGAATGAGGCACCAACAGGGCACCAGAGAGAAAGCACAGCTTGGAGCCATGGCAACAGCTAGGCTTCACCACGTGACCCCACGGGAACACGAGGAAGGACGCAGGGCCTATGAGGCAAGAGATGGAGGATTAATTAGGGTGAAAAGGAAGGGGGTGAGGTATTAAGAGGAACACCAGATCAAGAGCACAAGAAATCCCCGACAAAAAGGACTCTGTGCAGACTCCTGTCTGCTCTACAGGCTGCTGGAGTAGGTGGGGGTGGGAGGGGCATGGCAACACAGTGAACAAAATAGAAATCCCTCCAATAAAGCGCATACAACCAACTTAAGGACAAAGACTGACTATATAAGACCCAGTGGAGTTGGAAAATAAAACACTTATATTTAGTCAACATGAGGTCACAGGAAACTTAATTGAAACTTGCATTTCCCAATTTACTCTGAGAGACAGCGTGAGTGGGTGAGAGTTATATTTTATTTGCCCAATTGGCATTTCAAATAAAAAATGTAAATCCACTTCTGGGATTTACACTTCTGTTCAACCAGGAATAGGTGAGGGGATGAATACCAGTGCCAACAACCACAACAACCACCTCAAAAACAATCACAGTGATGACCACCTCAACAAAGGCAACTCAGGGCTCATCTTCATTCATTGCCATAAAGAGGGACAAGCTAGAGAAAGCCCTGCATCAATTGGAGTTTTTAACCTTTGGTTGGATACACTTTGTCTTGTGGTCAGAATTGAAAGGGCTGAGGCTGCTTTATTTTAAAAGTTGTGTTGATGACTTATCAAAAGAAGCTATATCTGATCTTTTGGGTGAGAGGATCCTGCAGAGTAATTTCTCTTCTACTTAGCATTTATATAGCTCCAGGGAGCACTATAGGGTTATTAATACACGTCTTGGCCTTTCAAAGCAATTTACAATCTTTCTGGACAGAACTCTTATCCAAGGGGCTGAGGGGATGAGGTGGGGGTGGGGATGGCCAAGGAGTCAGACGGCTTGAGTCTCTGACTTTGGAGCACGTATTTGCTATTCCTGCTGAGGGTGGGCCCTGGGCTCAGAAATCAGCAGCGTTGTCTTCACCGCCTGTGTGCTCTCTGTGAGACGGGCCACCTCCGGGACAAGAGGCACAGAAAGAATCTGCGGACACTTCCGGATACCCTGGACAGCACAGGGGACTGTGCTTCGCCCCCCTCTGGCACTGACCTTCTCCTTGAGGCTCTCCTCCCCTTCCTCTGTCTGGGGCACTCAGGACCTCAGGGTCCGCAGTGTTTTCCGGAATCTCTCACTGGGCTTCCCCGCCCCCAGGGGCAGTTGGCTGGGCCCTTTCCCCTTCTCCCGAGGCTGGAGCCAAACGCCTAGAGCTGAAGACAGACAGGGCACGGGACCCTGGGGGAGCCACCGAGGACAACCACCACTGCGCCTGCGGCACGAGTGGCCTCCCTCCCCCTGAGCCGCTCCCTCCAGGCCAGGGGCAGAGGAGGGAGCAGGCAGGGAAAAGCCCGCGGTGGCGGCCCTGTGCGAACCTGGTGTTTCCGTCAAGAGGGGATCCCCTTCCTCCCACTGAGCCAGAGGAGGGCGCCTCTAAAGGAGTTACCTCTGAAGGCCGGAGCCTCCTGCTGGGCGGGGCGGCAACAGGGAGGTCCCTGTAAGCGCAGGGCCATTCGGGCTGGGGGCACCCTGGCCGAGGTGAGGGAGCACAGCTGAAAGGGCAGGGTCCTGCAGTGTCCCAAGCTCCCGGGGTGGGGTGGGGGTGGGGGGCTTACCCAGGACCCGCGGCCGAGGGCAGGGCAGGGCCACGGGCTGCAGGCTAGTCCAATCTGGGGTGGCCTGGATGCGTCCTCTGCGCTGTGTGCCACGTCAGGGGGCCCATCCCGAGAAATTGGGAGACGGAGGGCCAGAGTGACCCCGCCACTAAGGGGTGCTCTTCAAGGAGCCCGCGGTAGCGGTTGCCGCCACACAGCCTGCGGTGCAGCACAGTGTAAACCCCGGGGTGGGGGCTGCCCCAGAGGGGGCTGTGGCAGCGACTCCTGTGGCAGGAGTGTCCAGGAGACACTCCTCTTTCCTTCCTCCTCCTCTCTGCAACCACGTGACTCATAACCTGATCTCTTACCTTCTGCTTCTGGGAGTAGAGTCCAGTCATAGGTGCGTATTTGGGTATCTTATTTAGATCCTAATGTGATAACAAGTCTTGTTTAACACTGTCAGTTTTAATATCCATAAAATGTATACATTCAAAATTTGAATGTATACATTCGGCATTTGAAAAGTAACTTTATATTATTTTATGTCTCTTTACAATTTATGTCTTATTACAAAATAATACATGTTTTTCCAAAAGTTTTTTAAAAAATGTTATTGAGAGAAGGACTCGATAAATCTATCCTTTTGAACAACTATGTTTTTTAAGAAGCGAAATATGAACTGAAATCCCACCACTAAGAAGTAACCATGATTAAGCTTTGGAGTACTTACTTTCCAAGCATTATTGAGTGTGTATGTGTGCTTGCATGCATGTCTGTGTACAGAGATGCGACCACACTTCATCTGCTGTAGTGTAGTAACCCACTCTTCTATAACGACATTATATGGTAAACTCTTTCCATGGGATTCTCCTGCAGCTTTGTTTCTTGGTGGCATGGGGTTTGTGTTGGACAGCTCACAGATGGAGAAACCCACTTGGAAAGGTCTCCTTGTTTCCCTAAGAGGGTGGCTGTTATTTGAAGTTAGTTTGTGAAAGGAGCTTTCCCTCGGAGACCTCAAACCGTGATGTTTATAAGCCTGAAATCAGAGCTCTTCCTGGTACTTTAGGGCTAGGACATAGAGGTGGAGGGCACGGGTCAAGGCAGCAGGAACAGTATCAGCTTGGGAAGGTGGGACCTCAAAACCTGGGCAAGTGTGGAAAAGAAAGTCGAAGGCTTGTCTGGGCTGGGGTTGGATGTGGCCCCTGAGAGGCTGGCTGAGTTCTTCAGGAAGGCTGAGTGGGAGGCCAGTGACAGGAAGGCTGGGGTCAAACCAGGCAAGGGTTCGCCAATCCACAGGCATGGAACCAAGTGGGGCTCTGTGGGGTTCCCAGGCACAGAGGCCTTTCTGCTCCCCATATCTTGTAGGCAAGATTCCAGCCATTATGATCATTATGATCTTCCCTGAGTTCCAAAGAGTGAATTTGAACAGTTGCTAATCAAAGGAGAAGCAACCAAGAAATCACCTGATACAAGATTAAATTGACCAGAGAAGCTCATCAAGATTAGGAGATCAACCACCTGAGGTTAAGGGTCTACAGGCCTTGCTCTGTACACTTAATACACCCTAATCTTGTCAGAGACCCCACCTTGGACCCACTGCTATAAAAACCCTTATCAAGTTCTCTGGAGTTGTGACACATAGCTTTTCAAGGCAGAAACCTGGTGTGTTCCCCTTTGCCTGTCAAAGCAATAAAGCTATCCTTTTCTACTTCACCTAAAACTCGGATTTTATTTGGCACCTGTGTACAGAGACTGAGCTTTCTATAACACTCACTCCATAAACTCTTTGAGCTCCATGTCAGGAGCTGGCTACACTCTGATGCCAGAAAACCTCACCAGTCCCCACAAAACCAATAGTCCAGTGGCAAGGATTTCTTTACAATGGGATCAATTCCATCAAAGAAGTTTGAATAAACTGCTGTGGGAGGAGGGGACCATGCAGAATGTGGGAAGCCTCAGATGGGATGACTCCTGAGTGGAGCTGGGATGTGGGTGGTGTGTCACACTATCTAGCACGGATGATGAGTGTGGCCAGTGGCTTGAAGTGGTGGGTCTCAGTGTTTGGGGAGGAGAGGGAGAAAGTTCCAAAAGTCAGATTTGATTCTGTCCTTGAAGTGAAGTCGCTCAGATGTGTCTGACTCTTTGCGACCCCATGGACTGTAGCCCAACAGGCTCCTCCATCCATGGGATTTTCCAGGCAAAAATACTGGAGTGGGTTGCCATTTCCTTCTCCTTAGGTTTCTCTAATTAGCTCTAAGAGAGTGGATGTATGTGGGCTTTGTACTCAGGCTCATTAAAACTTAGTTGTTTAGCTCTGGTCCTGCAAGCTGGGTGACCTCAGGGAAATCCCCTTGCTGAGCACCCGCTCATGGCCCATCTGTGAAAGCAGGGATCAGACCTGACTGTCCAGGCTGTATTGTGGCCCCGGCAAGCCCTGGCTTCCTCCCTCCACCTGCACCCGAAACTAGCTCCCTTGGAAGGCAGCCCTGTTCACACCCTGCAGATACCAGGAGAGAAGCACTGCCTGCAGAGGATTGGTGAGCACCCGGTCTCAGGCTCTGTCACACAGGAGTGTGGACTGAAACAGTGAAGGTTGGTGGAATTACATCAGTCGTAAAATGTAGGGAAAGCATATCGGTTGTCAACTAAAAATTGGCACTTACCAAGAGCATTACCAATGATTGAACAACAAAGGCATTTGCCATCTGCCTCTGTGGAGATTGAAGCCCATGCTGCTATAGCTGTGAACCCTCAACACCCCCTGAGGGAGTTCAGGGTGGAGTGAGGCGCTCTGTGCTCCAGGGAATCTGGTGGGACAGGTCTTTAGATAGTTGGATGTTTTTAGGAACAGATTTTCTGATCTCAATCTTTGCATCTCCTCATATCTAGAGAAGCACTAATCCCTTCATGGTGACATCAGATCCTCATGACTAACAAAAAACACTTTGTAAATTGAGTGTTTCATGGTATTGAACTCCCCCTTCACCAAAACCTTATATATTGAACTTCCCCCACTGCTGCTTTGGAGCAGTCACTCGGAGCTATCTGAGATGCTGCCTCCCAGGCTGCAGTCCTCATTTTGCCCCAAATAAAACTTAACTCACAACTCTCAAGTTGTATGTCTTTTTTTTTTAGTCGACACGGTTAAACATGATATTTCTGTTTATTTTGATTGTACAATTGACTGAATCAATTGTAATTATTTTCATTTGAATTCAGAAATCTTTCCAAACCACAATCTAACATCTTCTCAAACAATCAATGACAATCTCTCACTGTAAGAAGCTAAAGGGGCAACTTTTTCATGGCCGGTTAAGGAGCATCATAGAGATGTCTGTGTTTCTCAAGAGAACAGACCTCCAGGACTATTACCTAGGTTGAACTTGCCTGTGAGCATCAGCCATCTGGGAGCCAGGAGTTTTGGTAATGTGACATTAAAAATTCTTTTCTTCTCAACCCTTCATTTACTATGGGATTCAGGCATGTAGCCCAGTTCCCTTAGAAAAAGGACTCTGGTTGCAACCTGGACTCTTTTCAAAAGTGTGTGGAGTCTGTCCTCACAGCTGGCGGTGAACCGCCAGGAGAGTCTGTAACAAGACAGAACTTGAATGTTTGCAGGCCCTTTGCTAAGGAGGCCAGGACAGAAAAGATTGTGATCTAGACCAGAAGGACGAACAGAGCGCCTCTTTGAGGGGTCCCCCCAGGCTTCCCTGATAGCTCAGCTGGTAAGGAATCCACCTGCAGTGCAGGAGACCCTGGTTTGATTCCTGTGTTGAGAAGATCCCCTGGAGAAGGGATAGGCTACCCACTCCAGTATTCTTAGACTTCCCTTCTGGCTCAGCTGGTTAAAAGTCTGCCTGCAGTGCAGGAGACCTGCGTTTGATCCTTTGGTTGGGTCACAAAGAGTTGGACACGACTGAGCAAATTTCATTTTCACTTTTCACTTTCCTTCAGCCCCAGCCTCAGGCCCCCCCCTCACTGTAAACAGTATCAACTCCAGCACCTCTGTGAAGCTGATGGAGGTTGGTGCAGAAACAATGATGAGGACTCCTCTTAAGAAAAGGAGCAAAAATTATCTTAATTTAGAAATATTTCCTCACATACACAAGCATACAAACACTTTGCAGGGCCCATCTGGGAGTGTGGCAGAGCCCTCCAGGAGTCCCGGCATCTCCAGGAGAGTCATAGGACTATGACTCGGCTACAGCTGCCTTAAGCCCTTGGGCCTTCGGCGATCTCCCCCCGCCCATGACTCTCACACCTTCATGTTTCCTTGAGTTTCAGTGTCAGGTAAAGCAAGAAGCTCTATGGTTTACTCTGGATCTTAGTATCCCCCTCTGTAAAGAAAGGAGTTGGGACGTGACCTTTTATAAAGTGTCTGAAACATGTTTGGCTCTCGGTAAACATCTTCCTATGTCTATTTCTTAGACATCTTGCCTGAATTCCTGACTAGTTCCCCAAAATTCTGGAATAAAGTTTTATCTCGGCTAAGCCTTAGAAGAAGAATTGTACCTTTCTTCCCATGGTGTAAAAACAGCCCCCAGAAGATAGCAGAGACATTGAGAGCATGAATATTGGGGCTCCTGGCTGAAGATTTGTTTATCATAGAAAATGACCAAACCCAACTGAAGTTTTAAATATCTAACCAGGCAAGATTGGTAAAATGAAGGTATCATTATACGGAGGGATCCATTGCAACTATCAGACTCCTTTTAAATGCTATCAATAGATTTTCATAACATACTGCTGAGCAAAAAACACAGGCTACAGAACTGTATTTTTAATAGTATTTCATTTTTATAAAATGATATACTTCTACTCATGGGAAGCATGTTTGCCAAATGTGATGAAATGGGCCATATTCTTGTTTCTTGCCTGTGTTTCCCACATGATTGCAGCATAGCAGTGCCCCAGGCTCACCTTGTCCCACTCCTTTTCTCTGTCTAACCCCACTTCAGATTTTTATCATCAAGCAGCTGAGCTATTGTGAGATGGTTTCAGGCTCGTGCTTGTGAATTTAGAAACAGTGCGCCTTCTTGCCTGTTTTGTGGTGAGTAGAATGATTACTATCTCCATTCTATGGCTCTGATAATTCTTCAGGAAATTGAGCTGAAAATTTAATGTCAAGTGGCTTTGAGAAGAGCATTTTTACTGGAACTAACTGCTTTAACTTCTGAGATGTGAAGCAACATTGCTCTACTCAGAAAAGAGCTTTCTGAGACTGTTAAGTCATCAAATATGGTTCAAACAGGAGGGGACCACATACACAGGTGATCCTAAACATCAGTCGTCTTTATCACAGCCTTCTTGCATCCAGACAGATCCATAGTGCTTGAAACAGCTTCCTAAGGAGCAGTTGGTTTCATTTGCAATTCTGATCAGCATCAGGGAATCTGAGAAAGAAACGTCAAATTATAATTAAGACTAGTGGCTGAAATGATTCCAATATTTTTATTGTTTTACTACCAATGACAATGTTAAATTAAAAATTGACTTTTGTATTTAATTTTATAGCCTACAAACTACTTTTTAAAAGAAGTTTGACATGTAATTCATATAACTGTACAATTCACCCATTGTATTGTATAATTCAATGTTTTTTGTATATTCTTGGAGTTGTGCAATCATCAGCACAATCTAATTTTAGAACATTTTTTCACCACCAAAAGAGACTACATGCCTATTAGCAGTCACTTCCCATCACCCACCACCACCCCACATCCCCTGACTTAAGTGCCCACTAACCTACTTCCTATCTCTATAGACACTGCATATAAATGGAATCATATAATATATGGTCTTCTATAACTGACTTCTTTCACTTAAGTGCATAATGTTTATGAGGTCATCCATGTTGTTACACATGTCAGCTATTCATTCCTTTTTATTGCTGAATAATAGCCCATTGAATGAATAGGTTACATTTATCAGTTGAATGCTTGGATTGTTTCTACTTTTTGGCTATTATGAATAATGCTGCTACAAACATTCATGTACAACATTTTTGGTAGATTTGTGTTTTCATTTCTCTCAGAAATATGCTCAGGAGTGGAAATGCTGGGTTGTATGTATGGGTGTTGAACATTTTGAGGAACAGCCAGATTGTATTTTCAAGTGGCTGCACCATTTACATTCCCACCAGCAATGTAAAATGCTCCAATTTCTCCTTGTCGTAACCAACACTTCCTATTGTCTTTTTCATTACAGACTCCGCCCCCAACCCCACCCCACCAACAACAACCCGTTCTTTAATTTTCTGACTTCGACTGGGTGTCCTAGTGATACTGAAAGTCAGCCCCTGTACACTGGCACTGAATTGAATCTCAGAGAAAGAGTTTGGGTGAAGTAGGAAAAAATAGCTGTCAACTAAAAAGATACACAATGTGAGAGTTGGGAGTTAAGTTTTATTTGGGGCAAAATGAGGACTGCAGTCTGGGAGACAGCACCTCAGATAGCTTGAAAGACTGCTCCAAAGAGGCAGTTGGGAAAAGTCAATATATAAGATTTTGGTGGAGGGGGAGTTCAATGCAATCAAGCTACTTTACAAAAGGTTTTCTGCCAGTCATGAGGAGCTGATGTTACCATGAAGGGATTTAGTGCTTTTCTAGATATGAGGAGATTCAAGGATTGTGATCATAAAATCAGTTCCTGAAAAGACCTATTCCACCAGTTTCCCTGGATCACAGAGTGACTCACTCTCCACACTGAATTCCCTTCAGGGAGTGTTGAAGGCCAGCAGCTGCAGTAGCACAAGCAGATGGAAATGTCCTTATTGTTGTTCAGTCACTGGAAAATGCTCTTGGAAAGTGCCTATTAGTAGTTGACAGGCAAGGGCCAATTTGTAGTTGACGTGACTTTGTTGATTTGCTAAGCAAGTGAGGCCACAGCGGGGTGATACCCGCAAAACTGTGTGTCCCAACCCAGGGGGTTTGTGAGGACTCTTATAATCAAGGAGTGGGACTGCTGATAAAGGTCAGGGTGCATGCAGAGACTGCATTCCTTCAATTCAGAAATCATTTGGCATCAGGTGGTTTTGTGATGGACTTCTGTGGCTTTCAAGGTTATTGAACTGTGTGACCGTCTCTCTAGAACAAAGAATGCTTCATCAAATAGTTAACATCTTCCATTTGGCCGGGGGTTCAGTATCTGCAAAACAGCTAAAGATATTGTTATGTGTCTCACTTGAGGGGAACCAGAACCCTGCCCCACACTGCATCACTGTTTCCTGACTGCTCCTCTCTTCTCTCCACATCCCCTCCCTTTCCTGATTAGCAACTGTTTGAACCTGCCCTTTGGAACTCAGGGAAGGTCATGGAGTCTGCATGAAACATATTTCTACAAACAAGAAACTGAGGACCCAGAAAGGCTTCCATACACAGAGCCCCACAGAGTTCTGCTTGCTTTCATTACCATTCAATTCCATTCTGACACCAAGTACCTGGAGTTGGCACAGATACCACAGATTTAAGTGCTCAGTCTCACAAGACTGTTTCCACTTCACACTCCAGCTGCAAATGGGGTCACCAGACTACCCATATTTCTGCTGTGGTGACTACAAATTTGGGGTTTCCCATGACCTCACCTCGGGTACAGTAATTGGCTGAAATAACACAGAACTCAGGAAACCACTATACTTATGATGGCAGTTTTATTTTAAAGGATACAACTTAGGAACAGCCAAGTGGAAGAGATGCACAGGGCAGGGGTAGTGGGGTACAGTGCTCACCTGCCCTGTCTAGGTTTGCCACCATCCCAGCGTGTCAACACACTCACAGTCCAGAGCTCTTTTAGCCTCTTTGTTTTGGTGTTTGTATCAAAGTTCATTGACTAGGCACAACTGATTATATCAATGGCCTTTGGTGTTTGAACTCAATCTCTATCTCCTCTCCCTAGAGGACCAGGACTAGTATTTCTAACTTTCTAATCATGTGGTTGGTTCCTATGGCAACAAGTCCCCATGTTGAAGGGCCCACAAAGAGCCACCTCATCAGCATAAATTCAGATCTGATAAAAAAAAGGCCTCATTTTGAATAACAAAAGACAGTCTTACCACTCAAGAAATTCCAAAGAGTTTAGGAACCTTAGGAACCATAGGCCAAAAACCAAGGGCAAAACCAAATTTATATATTTTTATCTTACCTCTGTCATCCTGGTGGGTTTGAAATGATATCTTTTTTGTGCTTTTGATTTGCATTTCCCTACTGACTAATGATATTGAGTATCTTTTTACATGCTTACCGATCTTTTGCATATCTTTTTTGAACAATTATCTATGTTCAAAAAAACAAACAATAAAAGGATCCTTTGTCCATTTTTTATTGGATTAGTTGTCTTTTCACTGTTGATGGTAAGAGTTCTTTATATATTCTAGATGCATGTCCTTTATAGACTTGCCAATATTTCCCCCCATTCTTTGGATTGTCTGTTCATCTTCCTGATGCTATTCCTTTTTAGCATAGAGTCTTTAATCTTTATGAAGCCCAATTCATCAATTTTTTTTTTCTATTGTGTCCTTTTTTTGCCTGTGCTTTTGGTGTCTTATCTAAGAAACGATTGCTTAACTATATTTTCATCCAAGAATTTAATGATTTTTATCTCTTCATTTAGGTTTATGATCCATTTTTAATTAGTTTATATGAGCTGTGTGTGAAAGAGGTACAACTTCATTCTTTAGCTTCTTTTGATATACAACTGTCCCTGTACTATTTATTGAAAAGTTTATTCTTTTCGCATTGAGTGATCTTGGAACGCTTGTCAAAATCAATTGACCATAAATGTAAAGAGTTATTTCTAGACTCTCAATTCTGTTCCATAGAGGTGCATGTCTATCATTACGTCAGTATCACAGTCTTGGTTATTGTAGCTTTGTAGTAAAATTTGAATTCAGAAAGTGTAAGTCTTTCTAATTTGTTCTTTTGCATTATTGGTTTTGGCCATTCTGAATCCCTTTGCATTGCCATACAAATTTTAGAATCAACTTGTAAATTTTGACAAAAATTATCAGTTGGGATTTTGATAGGAATTATGTTGAATCTGTGGAAGATTCTGAAAGAGATGGGAATACCAGACCACCTGACCTGCCTCTTCAGAAACCTGTATGCAGGTCAGGAAGCAACAGTTAGAACTGGACATGGAACAACAGACTGGTTCCAAATAGGAAAAGGAATACGTCAAGGCTGTATATTGTCACCCTGTTCATTTATCTTATATGCAGAGTACATCATGAGAAACGCTGGACTAGATGAAGCACAAGCTGGAATCAAGATTGTTGGAAGAAATATCAATAACCTCAGATATGCAGATGACACTACCATTACAGCAGAAAGTGAAGAGGAACTAAAAAGCCTCTTGATGAAAGTGAAAGAGGAGAGTGAAAAAGTTTGCTTAAAGCTTAACATTCAGAAAACTAAGATCATGGCATGCGGTCCCATCACCTCATGGGAAATAGATGGGGAGGCAGTGGAAACAGTGTCAGACTTTATTTTTCTGGACTCCAAAATCACTGCAGATGGTGACTGCAGTCACGAAAATAAAAGACGCTTATTTCTTGGAAGGAAAGTTATGAGCAACCTAGACAGCATATTAAAAAGCAGAGACATTACTTTGCCAACAAAGGCCCGCTTGGCCAAGGCTATGATTTTTCCAGTGGTCATGTATGGATGTGAGAGTTGGACTGTGAAGAAAGCTGAGCACCAAAAAATTGATGCTTTTGAACTGTGGTGTTGGAGAAGACTCTTGAGAGTCCCTTGGACTGCAAGGAGATCCAACCAGTCCATCCTGAAGGAAATAAGTCCTGGGTGTTCATTGGAAGGACTGATGCTGAAGCCGAAACTCCAATACTTTGGACACCTTATGCAAAGAGTTGACTCATTGGAAAAGACCCTGATGCTGGGAGGGATTGGGTGCAGGAGGAGAAGGGGACGACAGAGGACGAGATGGCTGGATGGCATCACCGACTCGACTGGCATGGGTTTGGGTAGACTCTGGAAGTTGATGATAGACAGGGAGGCCTGGCGTGCAGGGATTCATGGGGTTGCAAAGAGTCGGACACGACTGAATGAGTGAGCTGAACTGAACTGAACTGATGTTGAATCTGAAGCAGGAGATAGATGAGCTCCAGGTTAGACATTTACAACTGGCCTCCAGTTTGCATTTCATGGGACAGGAAGAAGTAGGCCTCAGGCTAGATACCTACAAGTAGCCTCCTGTTTGCATTTCCTGAGAGAAGAGATGGGTGGAAATCCAGTTAAGGCATTTACAATCAAACTCCTGTTTGCCCTCCGAAGAGGAAGTAACAACAGAAACAGAGTAAATAGCCAGTTTTGCCTCTTGTAAACTCCTTAAGGTAATGGTCATGGCAAGGACAAACAGGGACAAAACCTTGTTCGAGTAAAGGATTAAGGGATCTCCATTTTCCACCATTTGGGACAAGGGAGACTTTACACATGCACAGAATGGCTCCTTGTGGGTCAAAAGTTCGGGGATAATGCCAAGCCATAATGAGTCTTGCTTCTCCCAGAAGCCTTCACTTTGGGATCCATCTTGGTTGAGGGATACATATGCACCCAAGGAGAAGGTCCTAGGGTAGGTCAGATGTGGGAAAAGAAACCAAATAATTAGCTAAAGAAGGAAATGGCAACCCACTCCAGTATTCTTGCCTGGAAAATCCCATGGACTGAGGATCCTGGTAGGTTACAGTCCATGGGGTCACAAAGAGTCGGACACGACTGAGTGACTTCACTTCACTTCACTTCAAACAGAGACCAGTGAGGTCATTTATATATGTCAGTTATTCACCAGAAGAGATCTGTGACCTGTTTATAACAGGTGTTAGTCATAGGTTTACAGATGAGGGAACTCAGGCTTTGAGTGGTAGATAACTTGCTCAAGACCCCACTGTTACTAAATGGCAGAGGCTTGAATGATTTTCAGGACAGAGTCTGAAAACAGAGCAGGCTAGCCACAGATTCAATTTTCTCACCATCCAAAAACTCTAAAGGAAAATGTTTAACCTACAAGAAAAAGAGGTTGGGAAAATAGGCAATAATTGATAAGTTTCAACACATTTTTTTTTTTTTCCAGGATGTAAAGCAGAGCAGTTACTGATTTAGTGGTTTAGAAGAAGTCTTAGCTTGAGTGTTGAAGGCAGAGCAATAATTTGCAGAAATCCTAAATAAGCCTCAGGACTTGGAAAGTGCAAAGTCCCACAGAAAACAGGGGTGAAGCATGGAGTAGGGATTCAAGGAGATGTACACACAGCATGTTAAATCCCATACCTCCTCTCCCGTCTCCCTCCACCTAGGAGATATGGGGAGTTTACATCTAGAAAAGCTGTTCAGATATCCCAGAGAGAGAGCGGGTGATGAAGGGTTGGGTATGAGGGGAGCAGATTAAACAGTGGACTCTCACTCAGCTTCTTGTCAAAGGCTAGAAGTCAGATCTGCACTCCTGCCATCTCTGGATAGCAGAAAAGATGAAAAGATCTTTTTCCAGACAGATGGTGGCTGACACTTGGGATTCCCCCATTAGAAAATGCGGATTGTTGTGAGTCGTGCTTGTGGATAGACCTACACCCACTCCCCCCACACACATCTTACTGTCAGCTTTTTGATGTCTGAATTTTTAATATGAAGCAATATTTGAGGGTAGTCATCAATATCAAAAAGAGCAAAATAGAAAAATAAATAGAAAAAAGAAATCCAGAGAAAACACTGATAATGTAGAAGACAGAAAACTAAGAAAACAACCCCAAACTTCTTAATATCTTCAAGGACTGTGAGAGACTTCTTGGAAATTAAAACTAGGATTTCAAAAGTAAAATATAAACATAGAAACTTCATGAACATGATTGGAAGATAAACTTCAGGAACTATTCTAAGGAATTGAAATTGGACAACAGAAACAAACCCATGGCAAGTGGAGAAAGAGAACTTAGATATAGTCAGGGAGATTCTATATCTGATGAAGTAGAATGAGAGCACAGAGAAACTGACAGAGAGGAAATTATCAAAGCCTTGATTAAAAACCTTTCAGAATGGAGGGGCCAAAGACTTAACACTGGAAGGGAACACAGAGTGCCCACAATAATGAATTTCTGGAAAAGTATCATATCATCATGTAGGATTACCCAGAATAAGCAGAAAGCTTCTAGAAGTTCCCGGTGTGGTTGTGTGTGTGTGTGTGTGTGTGTGTGTGTGTGTGTGTGTGTATCAGTGTATGTGTGATAGGTGAAAGATTTGAAGCCAGAATAGCATGGAACTTCATAATAGCAAAACTGAAAGATAAAAGATAATGACACATGCCTTCAATATTCTTAGGGAAAATGACTTTCAGCCACAATTCTATCCTCAGGCAAACTATTAATCAAATAAACTGTAAGAGAAGGACATTTTCAGAAAACAAAAGGCTTAAACATTTTACCTTCTATATACTTTCCTTCAGAAGATGTGCTTCAGCAGAAGAAGGAAATTAATCAAGAAAGAGAAAGATGGCACATCACCTACATAACAAATGACTCCACACCAGAATAGGTAGCAGCCTCCAGAATGATTCAGGGATTGGAGTTTTATTAGAGGAATTTGCCAGCAGAAGTGAAGAATAGAACCTCTGTGCATGCATGTGTGCTAAGCCGCTTTAGTCGTGTCCGATTTTGTGTGACCCTATGGACTGTAGCCTGCCAGTCTACTCTGCTCATGAGATTCTCCAGGCAAGAATAATGGAGTGGGTTGCCATGCCCTCCTCCAGGAGACCTTTTGAATCCAGGGATCAAATCTGTGTCTTTTACATCTCCTGCATTGGGAGGTGGGTTTTTTACCACTAGCACCACCTGGGAAGTCCAGAACCTCTGTACTTGAGTAGATATAAATATTGTTACTGATTTTGGATTATTTGGGGTAGGAGGAGAAACCACTGGAACATAGAAAATTTGACAAATGAAAAAACAGGGTCATGATTAACTCTGGGAGGAAAGAAAGAATCAGAGGAGGAAGGACACATGATTATAATGAACATTTTGGCTGAAGAGGGTGTCAACAACAAATTGGCACTTACCGAGAGCACTGCCAATGACTGAACAACAAAGGCATTTGCCATCTGCCTCTACAGAGACTGAACCCCATGCAGCTCTAGCTGTGGACCTTTAACATCCCCTGAGGGAGTTCAGGGTGGAGTGAGGCGCTCTGTGCTCCAGGGAATCTGGTGGGACAGGTCTTTAGATAGTTGGATGCTCTTAGGAACAGATTTTCTGATCTCAATCCTTACATCTCCTCATATCTAGAGAAGCACTAAATCCCTTCATGGTGGCATCAGATCCTCATGACTAACAAAAAACCTTTTGTAAAATAAGTGCTTCATGGTATTGAACTCCCCCCTCACCAAAACCTTATATATTGACCTTCCCCCACTTGCTCTTTGGAGCAGTCTCTCAGAGCTATCTGAGACACTGCGTCCTGGGCTGCGGTCCTCATTTTGCCCCAAATAAAACTTAACTCATAATTCTCAAGTTGTACATCTTTTTTAGTTGACCGTTATGGCGATCAAGGAAGCAACCCAGAGTGGCCTTCTTCCTTTGACTGGACTCCACGAGGAAACGGAGCTTTGGTACCAGCAGTGGCCCCTTGCGCCCATTGGCCTCCTTGGGGAGTGCAGACGAATTTGGGTAAGTCTCTCCTGGTTCTCGAATCTCCTGTATTGGTTGAGATTCTGAGTTTTATTTGACTGTGGAGCAGGTTACCTGCCCCCTCCTAATAGGAAAGATACTGGGAGGGGCCCGGGTGAAACATCGGGGCATACCCACTCATGGTCTAGACACTGAGTGGGGCTAAGTTGAAAGATACCGAGGAATTCCCACCCAGTTAAAAGATACTGGGTGGGGGGCTGGCTGAAACATGTCAGGACAATTGCCAACCCAGTGGAAAGGTACTGGGTAGGGGGGCTCGATTGGGAAGAAATCGAGGAATACCTGGGGCTCGGCTGAAAGATGCCGAGGTCGCTCCGTTGTAGTGGACTGAATGGTCTTGGCTGAGTGGTTAAGTAAGAGGCTCATGTGACACTTTCCCCCAATTTGACTGCCATTATAGAATTTGTCAGGATAAAAGTGAGGAAAATACATGAGAGCTTTGCTCTGAAGATGGTGACTGCAGATGGTGACTGCAGCCATGAAATGAAAAGATGCTTACTCCTTGGAAGGAAAGTTATGAGCCACTTAGATAGCATATTAAAAAGCAGAGACATTACTTTGCCAACAAAGGTCCGTCTGGTCAAGGCTATGGTTTTTCCAATGGTCATGTATGGATGTGAGAGTTGGACTATAAAGAAAGCTGAGCACTGAAAAATTGATACTTTTGAACTATGGTGTTGGAGAAGACTCTTGAGAGTCCCTTGGACTGCAAGGGGATCCAACCAGTCCATCCTAAAGGAGATCAGTCCTGGGTGTTTATTGGAAGGACTGATGTTGAAGCTGAAACTCCAATACTTTGGTCACCTCATGCGAAGAGTTGACTCATTGGAAAAGACCCTGATGCTGGGAGGGATTGGGGGCAGGAGAAGAAGGGTACGACAGAGGATGAGATGGCTGGATGGCATCACCGACTCAATGGGCATGAGTTTGAGTAAACTCCGGGAGTTTGTGATGGACAGAGAGGCCTGGTGTGCTGCGATTCATGGGGTCGCAAAGAGTTGGACACGACTGAGCGACTGAACTGAACTTGCTCTGAAGAAAAGGGACAAGACTCCTTCCGGCTGGTTTCAGTTTTCTCAGGTCACTGGGAAATTTACGGGAGTGGTGGAGGCCTAATCCTCATACCATGCGGTGGTCCCATAGGGAAACCCACTCATTAATTAACACACTTGCTCATCCAGGGGTCGCACATAAGGACTGGCCATTCAGGGACCTGAGCAGCCACGGTGGTCTTAGATTGCCGGAGGCAGAATCCGAGACACGTAAGGCAAGCTGAAACGACTCTGGGGTGACTCCTGGAGGAGTTAAGCTCACAAGCAGCACATGAGCCCACTATACAAGTTCACTAGTGATTTTTATCCCTGACAAATTCAGCTTAAAATGGGAAACAGAATCTCTCAAAAACAGAACAAAGGAGTGTCAGAAAGCCAGCCTCTGACTAACACTCTAGCCAGATTCATGTACAATACATAGGGAGCTAATACTTGCAAATACCTAGTTAATTGGAGAAATTATACTAAAAGAGATCTCAACCTAAAGTGGCCAAATTGGGGTTCTTTTGATATTCTAAAATTGATATTTTTGCGTGCACAATTAGAAAAGGCGTGCTTTGACCGGTATCTAGAAGCTTCTGAAACAGGAAATGATAGAGTAACTTCTTTGCAGAAAATCAACAAGAAATTGCTTGAAATTATCAGAATTAAAAAGTCTGCTAACATTGATTTTGCCAGGTCGCAGGTCTACTGGAAGTGGGATGTCACACTTGGCATTTATGCCATTTGGATTTTGATTTTTGGGCATCACTTTACGATCTTTCGGGGGCACTCTTGCCACTTGGCTTTTGATTTCTGGGCATCTCTTTGCCTTTTGTTTCATTTGGAGTGTGACTCCTGGCTGGTGAAGTTCTGGTTCAGTCTGACTTGTTGGTTTGGTTTGAGTGCACAGACATCTTGGTACAAACTTTTGAGCTAATGTGTGAATTGCTCACTCTAAGGTTCCACACCCCACCTGGGAACCCCTTGGGGTAATTTTTAAATGACTGGTCAATCTATAGCTATGATCTAATGACAAGAAAAGTGGCCTAAAAATATTAGATCTTTATTGACACAGGATAGGAAAATGAACTGAAGTCCCCTTATGTCCAGGACTTCCTGCTGTAATCAACAGCCTGGGGCTGATCAAACTAAGACTCCTACTTCCCCAGAGGGACAATCCTTGCTGGGACCAATCTGCCCTTGTTATCAGGGCCAAGTTGAGTACTAAATTTTGGTCTAGTTGGTCTAAGTTTTGGCTATGAAACTATGATCACACACATACACACACAAATGCAATTTTTGACAATGTGGTCACAATATTCTTTAGACTCCTGAGGAAGAAAAAATTATCTCTTTAAGAATTCTTGCCCTGAGAAAATAACTCCTCCTACACCTTTAGACCAAAGCTCTCTGGATCACTTATCTAGGCCATACTAAGTCCTGAAACCAAAAGTAACAAAAAGGGGAACAAAGCCTTTTAAAATCTTACTCCAACCATTTTTTTTTTTTAATCCATAACTAAGCTTGGAAAACAAAGCTAAAGGATATCTTGTGACTATTTGGATGTATGCATGTCTCAGTGTGTATCTTTTTTTTTTTTTTTTTAATATTGCTGATTGCTGAGATCAGTTTGTAAATGATCTCTAATCTATTTGGCCTTAACAAAAAAAAAGTAAATGCTCACAAATCAAATAATTCTAAGTACAAGAGAAAGTAACCTAAATGAACTTCAGGTTCACGTGAACTGGGAAATATTCAGTATTAAATACCTGATGTTAATGTTTGTTTGCTGATCTGAATAATGTAGGCATGTCTAAGAGTAATGAACATTAAGCAGAATATTTTCATTGTATCTAGACTGAATATAAGTTAAATATTATTTTGTCTGTTACAAGTTTGTCAGCAAGGAAATTAGAAGTGAAGAAACTTCTGAAAAAATGTAAAGGAGATATGAGCCTTTAGATAAACTCTATTAAGAATAATTATGCTTTAGGAATATCTGTCTAAGAGAGTCTATCCAGATTGGTGTGACTTGAACTTCTAAGGGTTGTGCTAAACTAAGTGTTGGAAGTTTTTGAATAACTAAATTTCCAAATAAACTAAGAATTTGAAACATTTACTACTAAACACTACCTCTTACAGAGAAGCTAAAGAAATTTGGAATTAAAAATAAATGATGTTTGGTGCCATTCTAAAATGTTCTCTAAGAAGACAAAGGTCTTAAACATTATCACTGGTATTTATTTATTTATCTATAAAATGCTAATACAAAAGTCAGTTCTCCCTTGCTTAAGGGAAGTTCAGTTCAGTTCAGTCACTCAGTCGTGTCTGACTCTTTGTGAACCCATGAACCTCAGCACGCCAGACCTCCCTGTCTATCACCAACTTCCGGAGTCCACCCAAACCCATGTCCATTGTGTCAGTGATTCCATCCAATCATCTCACCCTCTGTCGTCCCCTTCTCCTCCTTCCCTCAATTTTTCCCAGCATCAGGGTCTTCTCAAATGAGTCAGCTTTCCGTATCAGGTGGCTAAAGTATTGGAGTTTCAGCTTCAACATCAGTCCCTCCACTGAACACCCAGGACTGATCTCCTTTAGGATGGACTGGTTGGATCTCCTTGCAGTCCAAGGGACTCTTAAGAGTCTTCTCCAACACCACAGTTCAAAAACATCAATTCTTCGGTGCTCAGCTTTCTTTATAGTCCAACTCTCACATCCATACACAACTACTGGAAAAACCATAGCCTTGACTAGACGGACCTTTGTTGGCAAAGTAATGTCTCTGGTTTTTAATATGCTATCTAGGTTGCTCATAACTTTCCTTCCAAGGAGTAAGCATCTTTTCATTTCATGGCTGCAATCACCATCCGGAGTGATTTTGTAGTCCAGAAAAATAAAGTCAGCCACCGTTTCCACTGTTTCCCCATCTATTTCCCATGAAGTGATGGGACCGGATGCCATGATCTTAGTTTTCTGAATGTTGAGTCTTAAGCCAACTTTTTCACTCTCTTCTTTCACTTTCATCAAAAGTCTCTTTAGTTCTTCTTCACTTTCTGTCATAAAGGTGGTGTCATCTGCATATCTGAGGTTATTGATGTTTCTCCTGGCAATCTTGATTCCAGCTTGTGCTTCTTCCTGCCCAGCGTTTCTCATGATGTACTCTGCATAGAAGTTAAATAAGCAGGGTGACAATATACAGCCTTGACATACTCCTTATCCTATTTGGAACCAGTCTGTTGTTCCATGTCCAGTTCTAACTGTTGCTTCCTGACCTGCATACAGGTTTCTGAAGAGGCAGGTCAGGTGGTCTGGTAGTCCCATCTCTTTCAGAATTTTCCACAGTTTAATGTAATCCACACAGTCAAAGGTTTTGGCATAGTCAATAAAGCAGAAGTAGAAGCTTTTCTGGAACTCTCTTGATTTTTGATGATCCAGCAGATGTTGGCAATTTGATCTCTGGTTCCTCTGCCTTTTCTAAAACCAGTTTGAACATCTGGAAGTTCACAGTTCATGTATTGCTGAAGCCTGGCTTGGAGAATTTTGAGCATTACTTAACTAGCGTGTGAGATGAGTGCAATTGTGCGGTAGTTTGAGTATTCTTTGGCATTGTCTTTTTCTGGGATTGCAATGAAAACTGACCTTTTCCAGTCCTGTGGCCACTGCTGAGTTTTCCAAATTTGCTGACATATTGATTGCAGCACTTTCACAGCATATTCTTTTAGGATTTGAAATAGCTCAACTGGAATTCTGTCACCGCCACTAGCTTTGTTCATAGTGATGCTTCCTAAGGCCCACTTGACTTCACATTCCAGAATGTCTGGTTCTAGGTGAGTGTGAATGATCACACCTTCGTGATTATCTGGGTCATGAAGAGCTTTTTTGTACAGTTCTTCTGTGTATTCTTGCAACCCCTTCTTAATATCTTCTGCTTCTGCTAGGTCCATACCATTTCTGTTCTTTATTGAGCCCATCTTTGTGTGAAATGTTCCCTTGGTATCTAATTTTCTTGAAGAGAGCTCTAGTCTTTCCCATTCTATAGTTTTCCTCTATTTCTTTGCATTGATCACTGAGGAAGGCTTTCTTATCTCTCCTTGCTATTCTTTGGAACTTTGCATTCAAATGGACATATCTTTCCTTTTCTCCTTTGCTTTTCGCTTCTCTTCTTTTCACAGCTACTTGTAAGGCCTCCTCAGGCAGCCATTTTTCTGTTTTGCATTTCTTTTTCTTGGGGATAGTCTTGATTCCTGTCTCCTGTACAATGTCATGAATCTCCGTCCATAGTTCATCAGGCACTCTGTCTATCAGATCTAGTCCCTTAAATCTATTTATCACTTCCACTGTAATAATCACAAGGGATTTGATTTAGGTCATACCTGAATGGTCTAGTGGTTTTTCTCACTTTCTTCAATTTCAGTCTGAATTTGGCAATAAGGAGTTCATGATCTGAGCCACAGTCCGCTCCTGGTCTTGTTTTTCCTGAGTATATAGAGCTTCTCTATCTTTGGCTGCAAAGGGTATAATCAATCTGATTTCAGTATTGACCATCTGGTGATGTCCATGTGTAGAGTCTTCTCCTGTGTTGTTGGAGGAGGGTGTTTGCTATGACCAGTGCATTCTCTTGGCAGAACTCTGTTAGCCTTTGCCCTGCTTCATTCTGTACTCCAAGGTCAAATTTGCCTGTTACTCCAGGTGTTTCTTGACTTTCTACTTTTGCATTCCAGTCCCCTATAATGAAAAGGACATTTTTGGGGGGTGTTAGTTCTAGCAGGTCTTGTATGTCTTCATACATACAAGACTTCAGCTTCTTTAGCATTACTGGTCAGGACATAGACTTGGATTACCGTGATATTGAATGGTTTGCCTTGGAAATGAACAGAGATCATATTGTCGTTTTCGAGATTGCATCCAAGTACTGCATTTCGGACTCTTTTGTTGACTATTATTTCACAATGACCTTTAGTCCTATCTGACTGAGTGTTCTAAGCCTTTTTGATATTTGTTGACAAAGCTTTTAAATCTTTCTAATGAAGATTTCTAGCTAACTTTTGGATGCTTCAGAGGGCCCCAGAAAAATCTCAAAGAGATATATTACACTAATTAGGTTCATTTTGTGTACAGAATTACAAGGGAAGTATTGTCAAGTGAATAATAAGTCTCAGGTTATATTGTATGGTAATATGTTACTAACATAGATATCCTATAAAATGTATGGAATTCCTAAAATTTTGATACGTTTGGGTAAAATGTTATCAGGCATAATTCTAGTTATTATATCAAAATATTGCCATAACACTAACCAAGTTTTGCAAAAATGCTTCCTTTTCAAGATTTATAAAAAGGACTTTTGAATAAATACCAGTTTCTGAACTGGGTAAAGATTCTAATGAAAACCCTGATGACTTCACAAAGGTTAACAAAAGGACTGAAAGAACTGGTGAATATGCTTATAATTTTTATGGTTTCTATCTGAAAAATTACTTATTTGCATCTGTGTTTTCCAGCAGTAAGAAAAACTTCCCCTCAAGCTAATTATGACTAATTTGGTAACATTATATTTTATAAACAAATTGAAACATTTATCTTTTCTATTTGAACCCTCCAGAGATTGGAAAGTCTTAGTTTCCAGTAACTTTATCAGATAAGTTAGGAAGGTTATCTCACTAACAGGTACAGAAATCTGAAGGAACTTGAACGAAGGAGAATTCCTTGAGAAGGGAGGAATTCACTTAGATCTGTTAGGCAAAATCTGTGATAAACCTTTGGCATGACTTTCCTAGCCCTGAAATGTTTTATTTAAAAGTTCGGTCTGAGGGACTTCCTTGGTGGTCCAGTGGCTAAGACTCTGACCTCCCAGTGCTGGGGGCCTGGGTTCAATCCCTGGTCAGGGAACTAGATCCTGCATGCCAAAACTAAAAGAGGCCTTATGCTGCAACTAAGACCCCGCACAGCCAAATAAATAAATAAATATTAAACAAATAAATAAAAGTTCAGTCTGAGACTTTTATAGTCTCAGCAAAGCAAAAAAGTTTATCATCAATTATGGTTTTATATAAATCATCAGGCCAAGTTTATTGTGACCAGACCTATATTACAAACAAGTCTTAATTTGGTTATATTTGTTAAAAATGACAGTGATTTTAGAGAGAAAAAGATGTTTCAATGAATGTTAAATCCCAGTTTGTTAATGGAGGTCTGTATCTACTAAGACTAATTTCCTGGATAGTTCTTTGTTGTTAGGGTATATTAATGTAAATTTTAATTGTATTATTAAAGGACACTCTAGGGTTGTTTCTGAAGCTTATCTTAGTAATCTCTCTTTGGATGAAGATCAGATGCTTCACGCATGACCTGCAATCAAGACTGGAGTAAGACATAATTTAAGGAACTGTTTCCAACCTGGATAGAAGAACCTTTCCATCAGGTACTCTTAACTAGCTCATGTCCAGTAAAATTGAAGGGAAATTGACTCTTGGATTAACTCCCACTTCCAAAGGCTCCTAAGCTGGACTGGTCTACAGAGAGGTCTGCTGACCTCAAACTCACCTTAAAACAGTGCTCAATCTGAGAAAACTACACTACACTAGAATGAGAAGAAGATGACATCAGAAGTAGACAGCTTGCCCAAGATGCTGATCTGAATTTTATGATCATTTATAATGTTTTCTTTATTCTCTGGGCCTATGCCTATCAGTCACATGTTTTCTATTATGGACATGATTCTATGCTAGTTTAAAACTCAATCCAGTTTTTGGGTTGTGGCCAATAACCTGTGCCTAGTCCATCTGGGTTACCTGTTCTCTAGGTGGATTTCTGTTCTTTAAGGCTCTGATTGGATACTTCCTAGGAAATTTATTTTAGGTGAGTGGTCAGTAGTAACTTGTGTGTGTGTGTGTGTGTGCCTTAAATGGGGTTGGAGGATGTAATTGACTATATCTAAGCCTTAGCAACTTTCGTAAGCTTTAAATGATACTAACTGGACTATTAGCCTATTGAATTCTGTCTCTATGATAAGAAAGGCAGTGCTATGCAACTGCAAGGCCCTTGACACCTCACAGCATCTCATTATCTGTGCTAAAATTCGAACTGAATGCTGTATTTTCATACCCGATCAATCCTTTAATGTGACACATTTGAACCACATGAAAAATCAGATATCTGCTTTATTCATTCCCTAGTCTTGATGATCTTTAAAACACACACACACACACACACACACAAACTGGTGTGGGAGGTTCATGGCTAAAATATTTATCTTTAATTCCACTAATGTTATTAACTATACCATTTGTATTTTGCTTGTTTCACAAGATTATTATTTCTTGTATTACCAAGTGTATGACTGAGACCCCAAAGGAAATGATGACTAGACTTGAAGCAGTTGATTAAACGTATAGCTTGATATATGATCAATGATTGTAATAGTGTAACACTAAGTATGGAAAGATGCAACAAGAGGGAATACTTTCCTGGACCATAACTAGAAGACAGGTGTCCAGAGATCTTTGACTATTAAGACCTAGTCCAGTAATAACACATTGAGTGTCTTATCAACAAAAACCATCTTCAGAACTGAGAACAAGCCTTCCCAGCAACGTGAAACAAAATGGTCATGGAATGACCCCGAAAGTATGGTCAGATTTGTGACCACAAAGGGGCCATTGTCAACTACAAACTGGCACTTACCAGGAGCATTGCCAATGACTGAACAACAAGGTGTTTGCCGTCTGCCTGTATGAAGATTGAACCCCATCCTGCTATAGCTGTTGACCTTCAACAATCCCTGAGGGAGTTCAGGGTGGAGTGAGGCACTCTGTGCTCCAGGGAATCTGGTGGGACAGGTCTTTAGATAGTTGGATCTTTTAGGAACAGATTTTCTGATCTCAATTCTTGCATCTCCTCATATCTAGAGAAGCACTAAATCCCTTCATGGTGATATCAGACCCTCATGACTAACAAAAAACCCTTTGTAAATTGAGTGCTTCATGGTATTGAACTCCCCCTTCACCAAAACCTTATATATTGACCTTCCCCCACTGCTGCTTTGGAGCAGTCACTCGGAGCTATCTGAGATGCTGCCTCCCAGGCTGCAGTCCTCATTTTGCCCCAAATAAAACTTAACTCACAGCTCTCAAGTTGTACATGTTTTTAGTCAACAAGGGAATTATATTTTATAGTTATAGCTACATAAACTGTGTGTATTGACTTGCTCAAAGATGGTGCCATAACCATTTTGGGAGAGGAGTGGAAGGTGGAGTGAGACAGCAGGAGAGTTAAGTCCTTAGCCCACACTGTACACTGTCAGTGGACAGTGTCTATGAATTTAGGATCAGCACTGCTTCCCAGGTGGCGCAGTGGTAAAGAATCTGCCTGCCAATGCAGGAGACACAAGAGACATATGTTCAGTCCTTTGGTTGGGAAAATCCCCTGGAGTTGAAAATGGCAATCCACTGCAGTATTCTTGCCTGGAAAATTCCATGGACAGAGGAGACTGGCAGGCTACAGTCCATGGGGTTGCAAAGAGTCAGACACAACTTATTTAGAAATGTAGATGTTAAAGCAAGGGGCAAAGGTAGGCGACTTGAGAGGGCTTGCTTCTGAGAAGAAGCCTGAGAGAGGATGAAGGCAGAAAGGGCACTGATTATTAGCCTTTTGTAACATTTGACTTTTAAAACCATGTACCTTTATTGAGAGAGAGGAGAGAGAGGGAGAGACAGAGAGCGACAAGTGACTTTGAGTCTCATGTCTGTCATAGCACAACACTGAACTTGACTCCCTCTTTCATGTACAACTTTGTAAACTTTCTATATCAGGGTTTGTAACTGTACCCTCCCCTCCACTGGCCACACCTGCTGTGAGCCCCCATGACTCTAAAAATCTCTGTTCTGCATCCGCACATCTCTATGGGGAGTCCTGTTCCAAACTTCATGGTTCCTGTGGCCAAACTGCAGCGTCAAGCCCCCTGGGCTGTGCGTTGTTGAGGAGAAGGCACCTGGCTCACAGATCAGGATGGATTGCCGGCTCCTCTTTGGCCGCACTTGGTGAAGAGCCCTGTGGAGAAGAGGTCTGAAACAACTGTCTCTAGGGAAGCCTTTGTGTTTCCGGAGCCTCAACACAGAGAGGGGAGTTCTTGCAGGAAGTGGCCCTCCTGAACTGAAGAACTCGAGGCCAGGAGCCTGTGCCCTTGGGCTGACCTCACACCGAGACTGCTCTGACGGCCAGCGGGCAGCGCAGGCTGGCTGCAGGGACTGGAGAAGATCTAGGCGGCCCACGAGACGCCATGTGCTGGGCTCTGGGGAAGCTGGGTTCAGCAGGCCTGAGCTGACCTGGGGCTCTCCAGAACTGCCGTTTCTCCAGGAGGTGCTTTGGACAGCCTGCCTGACCGCCTCTCTGCCACGCTCTGAGTGTCTGTGATAGGGGACTAACAGCTGGGGGGCGGGCCTGGACGGTTTTTACTTCCTTTCTCCATAGTGGCTTCCTTAAGGTGGGACTGACTTCCTGAGATGGTCGCCTGTGGGGTAAGCATCTCTCTATTGAATGGGAATAACCCTACCTGTTAGAGTCTGAGAAAGCCTAGAATACCCCTAAGAGGTCTTTTCCTCAAAATGTTGTATTTTTTTTTAAATGAGGCACAGCTAGGCGTTGTGTTTCAATGAAAAATGAAACCTCTGTATTACCCCCTAGAGCCCCCTACCTTCCAGCCAGCCCTATTCTCTGCTTTGTGTATGGACCCAAATAATAGGAAAAGAAACTCTCCTCTAATGGCATGATAATATAACCGAGTAAGAAGCTCTTCTGTAATATAGCTGAAAAGCATCTTTATATTGCACTCTGCTTTTCTTTTAAAATGTATCATCAGTGGAAGTTCTTCTGGGTGAAAACTTGGGATGGTGCATGAATTTTCTGCTAACACTTGAATAATAAAAAGTCTTGCAGTCACTTTAAGTCACAAACTTTAAGTCTCAATTCAGAAATTAGAATATCTAGTCTAGAATATGCATGTTCAGTCATGTCTGATTCTTTGTGACCCCATGGACTGCAGCCTGCCAGTATTCTCTGTCCATGGGAATTCTCCAGGCAAGAATACTGGAGTGACTTGCCATGCCCTCCTCCAGGGGATCTTCCCAACCCAGGGATAGAACCCAGGTCTCCCGCACTGCAGGCAGATTCTTCATTAGCTGAGCTACCAGAGAAGCCAGAATATAATACCAGTCTAGAATATATGTACTAATAAAAAGTTACAACTTCAATCAAAATTGTCAGCTATTTCCTTCTTCCTCCAACTGAGTCGTGCAGTGGACCAGCAGTTTAGTGTGAGAAAGAGGTGGTGATGGTGGCTCGAACAAACCCTCTCCACTCTCCCCGACCTTCCTCAGCCCCCCACCCAGCCAGCCTACAGATGGGGGAGTTGGAGGAGGTGTCTTCTCTTTCTTACAGGCATCCCTGCCCCCACCCATGGGCTTTGTTGACTCTTCCCCCCTTTCCCTCCCTCCTCTGACTTATTCCCTTTGCCTCTGCTGTTCCTGGCAAAATGGTGGAGTAGAAGGACATGTGCTCATCAACTTGCTGCTGAACAACCATTGGCAGGAGAATGTTGGATCACACCAAAAAAAGATACCCCATGTCCAAGGGCAAAGGAGAAGCCCCAGAAAGATGGTAGGAGGGGTGAAATCATGTTTACAATCAAGCCCCATACCCGGCAGAGATGCTTGGAGGCTCAAACAAAACTTTGTGTGCACCAGGACCCAGAGACCCCACGGAGACTGAGCCAGACCTGT
Source organism: Muntiacus reevesi (assembly GCF_963930625.1). Taxonomy (NCBI): domain Eukaryota; kingdom Metazoa; phylum Chordata; class Mammalia; order Artiodactyla; family Cervidae; genus Muntiacus; species Muntiacus reevesi. The sequence continues at coordinate 92,241,267 of NC_089250.1, forward strand.
GCTTGAGTCTCCTGAGGAGGGACGGGTCAGCAGTGGCCTGCCGCAGGGGCAGGGGCTCTGGCTGCAGTAGACCTGGGTCATGCAGTGTGTGGCATAAGCCCTCATGGAGGAGTTCACCATTAACTCCACCATAGAGCTGTCAAGCAGACAACCCACAAACTGCAGAACAATTATGCAAGAAACTCTTGCACTGTTAAGAAAGTTCTAGGGCCCACAACAGATTTCTCAACCTGAGGATCTGGCGAAGGGACTGAGAACCACCAGGGGACTTGACTTTGGGGGCCAGTGGGGTTTGATTACAAAAGTTCCACAGGACTGGGGAAACAGACACTCGGAGGGCGCAAAAAACCTTGTGTGCACCAGGACCCAGGAGAAAGGAGCAGTGACCCCACAAGAGACTGACCCAGATTTGCCTGTGAGGGTCCAGGAGTCTCTGGCAGAGGCCTGGGTCAGTGGTGGCCTGCTGCAGGGTCGGGGGCACTGAGTTTGGCAGTATTAGCACCGGGCCTTTTGAAGGATGTCGCCATTATCTGTTACCTCTACCATAATTTGGTCTCAGGTCAAACAATAAGGAGGGAATACAGCACTGCCCATCAACAGAAAATTGGATTAAGGACTTACTGAGCATGGCCCTGCACATCAGGAAAAGACCCAGTTTTCCCCAGTCAGTCTCTCCCATCAGGAAGCTTCCATAAGCCTCTTATCCTTATCAGAGGGCAGACAGAATGAAAACCACAATCACAGAAAACTAATCAAACTGATCACAAGGACCACAGCCTTGTCTAACTCAATGAAACTATGAGCCATGCCATGTAGGGCCACCTAAGATGGAGGGGTCATGCTGGAGAGTTCTGGCAAAACATGGTCCACTGGAGAAGGGAATGGCAAACCATGTCAGTATTTTTGCCTTGAGAACCCCATGTATGAGATGGCAAAAAGATATGACCCTGAAAGATGAACTCCTCAGGTTGGTAGGTACCCAATAAGCTACTGGAGAATGGTGGAGAAATAACAGCAGAGAGAATGAAGAGAATGAAGAATGAAGAAACACAGAGCCAAAGTGAAAATAATGCCCAGTTGTGGATGTGACTGATGCTGTAAAGAGCAATATTGCACAGGAACCTAGAATGTTAGGTACATGAATCAAGGTAAATTAGAAGTGGTCAAACAGGAGACGGCAAGGGTGAACATTGAGACATTTTAGGAATCAGTAAACTAAAATGAACAAAGCTAGCAGAGGAGATGGATTTCCAGCTGAGCTGTTTCAAATCCTCAAAGAAGATGCTGTGAAAGTGCTGCATTCAATATGCCAGCAAATTTGGAAAACTCAGCAGTGGCCACAGGACTGGAAAAAGTCAGTTTTCATTCCAATCCCAAAGAAAGGCATGCCAAAGAATGTTCAGACTACTGCACAATTGCACTCATCTCACATGCTACCAAAATAATGCTCAAAATTCTCCAAGCCTGGTTTCAACAGTACTGAAGTTCACAGCCGTGAACTTCCAGATGTTCAAGCTGGATTTAGAAAAGGCAGAGGAACCAGAGATCAAATTGCCAACATCCACTGGATCATCAAAAAAGCAAAACAGTTCCAGAAAAACATATATTTCTGCTTTATTGACTATGCCAAAGCCTTTGACTGTATGGATCACAACAAACTGTGGAAAATTCTGAAAGCGATGGGAACACCAGACCACCTGACCTGCCTCCTGAGAAATCTGTATGCAGGTCAAGAAGGAACAGTTAGATCCGGACATGGAACAACAGACTGGTTCCAATTACATCATGTGAAATGCTGGGCTGGATGAAGAACAACCTGGATTGCTTGGAGTAATATCAATAACCTCAGATATGCAGATGACACCACCCTTATGCCATAAAGTGAAGAGGAACTAAAGAGCCTCTTGATGAAATTGAAAGATGAGAGTGAAAAAGCTGGCTTAAAACTCAACATTCAATAAACAATGATTATGGCATCTGGTCCCATCACTTTATGGCAAATAGATGGGGAAACAATGGAAACAGTGACAGATTTTATTTTGGGGGACTCCAAAATCACAGCAGATGGTGAGTGCAGCCCTGAAATTAAAACATGCTTGCTCCTTGGAAGAAAATCTATGACCAACCTAGACAGCATGTTAAAAAGGAGAGACATTACTTTGCTAACAAAGGTCCGTCGAGTCAAAGCTATGGTTTTTCCAGTAGTCATGAATGGATGTGAGAGTTGGACTATAAAGAAAGCTGAGCACCGAAGAATTGATGCTTTTGAACTGTGGTTTTGGAGAAGACTCTTGAGGGTCCCTTGGACTGCAAGAAGATCCAAACAGTCAATCCTAAAGGAAATCAGTCCTGAATATTCATTGGAAGGACTGGTGCTGAAGCTGACACTCCAATACTTTGGCCACCTGATGTGACGAAGTGACTCATTGAAAAGACCCTGATGCTGGGAAAGATTGAAGGAAGGAGGATGAGTTGGTTGGATGGCATCCCCGACTGAATGGACCTGAGTTTGAGCAAGCTCTGGGAGTTGGTGATGGACAGGGAAGCCTGGCATGCTGCAGTCCAAATGTTTGCAAAGAGTCAAACACAACTGAGCCACAGACCTAACTAATGCACTGCTGTCCCTAGGTCCTCACAGCCGGCTCTCCCAGAGGTGGTGCTCAAATCCTTGCTGCCAACCAGCCTCAGGACCAGATACACAGGCTCAGGGCAAAGCCACCTGGGCTCCTGGAACTAAGCCGGTCCCTGGGGTGAGATTCAGATCTTATAAAGCCCTAATGAGCCAGTCTGCCATCTTCCTGGAGAGAGTCGGTTCTGCAGGTGCTGTGGGCTTAGCCCCTCTCTTTGGGCTCCCATCAACTGAGGAATGAGCACAGGAGGCGGATGCAGTGGAGAGAGGAGCTTCATCAGTCCTCTCTGATTAAAGCCAGCTCAGAGGGCGTGGGCTTGAAGCCAACATGGAGTTTCCTGCCATCTCTGGCCACCTGTGGATGTGGTATTGTGGACACTAGCCCAGGCAGTGATTAAACTGATCAGGATCGCTCCCCACACAGGCAAGCAGAGAGCAGCAGAGACCCTGAGGGAGAGTGGGGTGTGCAGGGCCCTTCCTGTCAAAGTGGGCATCTGACCTCCTTCTGCCAGACACATCCCTCTCCCCTCCACCATGGGAAGGAGCCAGGAAGATGGGCACCCCAGAGATGGGTAGGAACGCTACTGTCCAGGGGCTCCCTTCTCATCAGATCCCTGGGAAGGCACTGGTTCCCCTGCCTCTGGGACAAGATGGCACTTGCTCCTGTATCCAGAAGCCTCCTTTCCCTGACACTCTGGAACTGGAATTCTGCCCTGCTCCAGCCTGTGATGTGGTCCTGCATCCCTCTGGCTTTTTCTGCTGAAGGATGTACTGGGGTTCTGCCATCTGGAGTTCCTGGATCCATGATCCCTGCCCTTCTGGTTCTCAAGTATCTAATCACTGCCTGGACTCCCGCCACTGGAGCCTGTCACCTTGACTTGTGGCATTGGCACCAACTATTCCCAATTCGGACAGAGTGTGGTAACTGTTAGCCCCTGCAGGCCCGAGGCTGCCCAGCTGCCTCTTCTGGAGCCAGCATCCACAGCCAGTGGGTCCCATGCCTACTTCTGCCAGAAATTCCAGGCTGATGGTTGCCTGTAATTACCCTGTTCCTATCCAACTGACTGTGTCATGAAGGAGCCTGGCCAAGTTATGACATTGCTCTTCCTCTTTTGTGACTTCTTTGCTTTATTTTCATTCTTATATACCTTCTGGGTGGTGATGGGGGGAGGGCCCTGTGGAAGAGGAGGTTGCATTGAGCCCAGCAGGAACTACTGAGCATCCTCTGGAGTTGAGACAGTGCACAGGCTTTTGTGGGAGGTGCAGAGGAGACCTTGCTTTAAGGAGATCATATTCTAAAAATGCATAGACCCCTCATGACCCTACAGAAAGAGAACCCTCCCACTGAGCCCTGGCTCAGTACAGGGTGTCTATGCCACCACCAGATAACAGGGAACATGGTTAACACATGGTCCTCCTATTTTTTAGGCTCTATCATTGACTGTGGCTCAGATCATGAACTCCTTATTGCCAAATTCAGACTTAAATTGAAGAAAGTGAGAAAAGCCACTAGACTGTTCATGTATGACCTAAATCAAATCTCTTATGACTATACAGTGGAAGTGAAAAATAGATTTAAGGGACTAGATCTGATAGACAGAGTGCCTGATGGACTATGGACAGAGGTTCATGACATTGTACGGGAGACAGGGATCAAGACCATCCCCAAGAAAAGAAATGCAAAAAAACATAATGGTTGTCTGAGGAGGCCTTACAAATAGCTGTGAAAAGAAGAGAAGCAAAAAGCAAAGGAGAAAAGGAAAGATATACCCATTTGAATGCAGAGTTCCAAAAAATAGCAAGGAGAGATAAGAAAGTCTTCCTCACCGATCAATGCAAAGAAATAGAGGAAAACTATAGAATGGGAAAGACTAGAGATTCCCTTCAAGAAAATTAGAGATACCCAGGGAACATTTCATGCAAAGATGGGCTCAATAAAGGGCAGAAATGGTATGGACCTAACAGAAGCAGAAGATATTAAGAAGAGGTGGCAAGAATACACAGAAGAACTGTACAAAAAAGATCTTCACGACTCAGATAATCATGAAGGTGTGATCACTCACACTCACCTAGAGCCAGACATCCTGGAATGTGAAGTCAAGTGGGCCTTAGGAAGCATCACTATGAACAAAGCTAGTGGAAGTGATGGAATTCTAGTTGAGCTATTTCAAATCCTGAAAGATGATGCTGTGAAAGTGCTGCTCTCAATATGCCAGCAAATTTGGAAAACTCAGCAGTGCCCACAGGACTGGAAAAGGTCAGTTTTCATTCCAATCCCAAAGAAAGGCAATGCCAAAGAATGCTCAAACTACCACACAATTGCACTCATCTCACATGCTAGTAAACTAATGCTCAAAATTCTCCAAGCCAGACTTCAGCAGTACGTGAACAGTGAACTTCCAGATGTTCAAACTGGGTTTAGAAAAGGCAGAGGAACCAGAGGTCAAATTGCCTACATCCACTGGATCATCAAAAAAATCAAGAGAGTTAAAAAACATCTATTTCTGCTTTATTGACTATGCCAAAGCCTTTGTGTGGATCACAATAAGCTGTGGAAAATTCTGAAGGAGATGGGAATACCAGACCACCTGACCTGTCTCTTGAGAAATCTGTGTGCAGGTCAGGAAGCAGCAGTTAGAACTGAACATGGAACAACAGACTGGTTCCAAATAGGAAAAGGATTACGTCAAGGCTGCATATTGTCACCCTGCTTATTTAACTTCTATGCAGAATACATCATGGGAAATGCTGGGCTGGAAGAAGCACAAGCTGGAATCGAGATTGCCAGGAGAAATATCAATAACCTCAGATATGCAGATGACACCACCCTTATGGCAGAAAGTGAAGAGGAACTAAAGAGCCTCTTGACGAAAGTGAAAGAGGAGAGTGAAAAAGTTGGCTTAAAGCTCAACATTCAGACAACTAAGATCATGGCATCTGGTCCCATCACTTCATGGCAGATAGATGGGGACACAGTGGAAACACTGTCAGATTTTTATTTTTCTGGGCTCCAAAATCATTGCAGATGGTGATTGCAGCCATGAAATTAAAAGACTGTGGCTCCTTGGAAGGAAAGTCATGACCAACCTAGATAGCCTATTAAAATGCAGAGACATACATTGACACGAATCAGCCATATTGTAAAGTAGTTAGCCTCCAACTAATAAAAAAAAAAAAAAAAGCAGAGACATTACTTTGCCAACAAAGGTCCGTCTAGTCAAGGCTATGGTTTTTCCAGTGGTCATGTATGGATGTGAGAGTTGGACTATGAAGAAAGCTGAGCACTGAAGAATTGATGCTTTTGAACTGTGGTATTGGAGAAGACTTTTGAGAGTCCCTTGGACTGCAAGGAGATCCAACCAGTCCATCCTAAAGGAGATCAGTACTGGGTGTTCATTGGAGGGACTGATGTTGAAGCTGAAACTCCAATAATTTGGCCACTTGATGTGAAGAGCTGACTCATTTGAAAAGACCCTGATGCTGGAAAAGATGGAGGGCAGGAGGAGAAAGGGACGACAGAGGATGAGACAGTTGGATGGCATCACTGACTCAGTGAACATGAGTTTGGTAGACTCTGGGAATTGGTGATATACAGGGAGGCCTGGTGTGCTGCGGTTCATGTGTTCGCAAAGAGTTGGACATGACTGAGCGACTGAACTGAACTGAACATAGCTCAGACTTTCCTGAGCTTGGCTCTGCATGCTCTCCTGTCCCAGCACAGTCATGGCAGTTATGCGAGGCAGTCCTACCCCCATCCCATGCTAAGTCTCCGATTCATGTTTGAAGTCAGCCTTCTGCCTCAATTTTCTAACATAGAAAGCTTGGGGCTCAGGCTGCCTTTGATACCAACACTTCCGGGTCTTATTTGGCTCTATCTATAGTCCAATGGATCCCTCTAAAAGTCAGAAAAACTGGGAGCACTTGTCCCTGAGAAGCAGCCATGGGATGATTTCCTTGCTACAGCTGTTAATTGGAGGGATCAATAGAGCATCATTTTCCCTGTGACTAAGCAAAGAGAGCTGATTCCAAGTCTTACCGTTTTCCGAGCTGGTTTAGCTGCAGTGTTATCCACTTCATGAATGGAGTGGTCATTGCTGTTTGTCCGAGATGAGTAATAATGAAGGTGGGAATGAGGGCATCCACTCTCTGGGCAGTTTGCCTGGGCAGCCAGAGGGGAAACTGGGCAAATAGGATGAGATAATGGGTGTAAGTACTTTGTAAGCTGTAAAGCAGTGTAGACATCAAGGATTATTGTAGTGAAGGGTGCTCTGTGTCTTTTATTGCTTACCTTGTCTCTCTAGGCTTGGGAACATGAACTTCTCTTCAGTGGCTGTGAACTGATCTAACAGCTTTCAGGTGCAGCCCCTCCCTGAGTATCACACTGGCAGGAAATGAAGGCGAGAGGTGGTGCCCGGCAGGGACGCCAATGATTTTTGTTGAATGAATAAATGAAGAAAAGCAGAAAGTTGTTTCCTGACAGGCACAGACATGGGTTTGAAGGCCTCCAAATCCCAATTAAGGTAGTGAATTTTAGAAATAAACAACCCTAAAAAAAAAAAAAAAAAGAAAGAAAAGAAATAAACAACCCTAAAAGAGAAGTTTCAAACCTTAACTTAGACCATGCGTGATCATCTTCAACCAGCACCATTTGAGCTCATCAGGGTGCCTAGTACTTGCTTGAAGTGCATCCCATGGGTCCTTTTATTAAACTTCCCAATATTTCCAAAGATGAGGGTACTATTTCATACTTGTGTCACTATTTTTCTCTACTTACAGCTACTTTAAAGATGAGAAAACTCAGTGTAGAGAGGTTCATTAGCTCATCCAAGGGACCCCAGGTCGTGAGGGGCAGAGTCCACAGTGGCCTTGGGCCAACCTTTAAAGTCCAGAGAATAACCTTCTGCTGTGGGGCTGACAGAAATCTCTGTTCTCCCATCGTGTTAGACAATGCAAGTTTGTGCACCTGATGCACGGTGAGGCCAAACAAACTGAAATGTCAGAGTTTGGAGCAGAGAAAGGTTTATTGCAGTCTGTGCAAGGATAGGAGTGGCTCATGACCCCCAAGACCCTGAATGCCCCACAGCGTTTCAGCAAAGCATCTCCGGAGGCAAGGTGAAGGAGGGGCATGTGGTCGGCTGTTGCAGACTTCTTGGTGTGGGAATCCTTTGTTTTTGTAGCTGTCCACTTGGTCAGTTCAGAATGTTCTCGTGAGCTTCCATTAAGACAAATGTTCTGCAACCTTTTATCTCTATATGAATGGAAAAGTGTTATACTGTTCTGCCCGTAGTCCGAGTCCCCGGTCGGGAAAGAAGACTCCTCGAAACAATGCAACTCGCAATAGGGGAATTTATTACTGACTCGAGCCAGGGCCTCCCGCCCACACCAGGTGTGTGAGGACGAAAGGCCCCAAGCCCCAGTTCTCTCGGGTATTTATTAGGTCAAAATAAGCAGCAGGTAGTTGGCACAATCGGATTGGTTACACAGTGGGTAGTTGGCATAAGCGAATTGGTTGCACAGTTGCAAGGTAATTTTTGTTGGCCCAACGTGGGGCTTTCAGCTTTCCCCTGATAGGTTCCCTTTTTCCTGGCTAGGCATATGTTGATTGGCTGGCTCCAGGTAGCCTGATAATTATGTTACCCTGGGAAACCAGGCCTACTCCTAATCTAGGCTGCCTGCCATGGCGTTAGCCGTGACAGCCTCACATTTCCCCCCTGTCTTTATACTTTTGTAGAGGAATCTTTATCATCACCCTGTGAAATTGACTGATATTGTTGTCTCAATACCATAATTTGGATGGTATTTAGGCGCTCCCTAATAAATGAGACCAGACGGTTTAAAATGCATGGACCAAATACAATAACAATAACAATATTAATAACAGTAACAATATTAATATTATGAGTGGACCCAGGAGGGTGGAAATCAAAGTGGTCAACCAAGGGGAGAGCTGAAACCAAGATTTAAACCAGCCTTGTTGGGCTTTTCGCTCTCTCTTTCGCTGGGCTAGTCCCTCTGTTACTTTCTGGAGAGATTTTTGTACCACCCCTGAATGGTCGATATAGAAGCAGCATTTTTTTCCCAGTGCTGTACATAATCCTCCTTGTTGCAGAAACAACAAATTTAAACCTCTCCTATTCTGTAACACTACTTTAGCCATGGACCTCAAGGATACTTGGAGGTGCGAAATGGACTGTTCCCGTGGTTTTGCAACCCCAAGTGGTGCAATAAAAAGAGTCAACTCCCCCACACTTTTTAATTTGGTTCCGATCCCTTCCTTCCCCCGGGCAGACATAGACAGGCACCTGTTCGTAGTACTGTGGGCCTTTTCGCTCACAGTTACGGGTGAACAGACCGAAAGAGCCGTGGGCAAAGAACTTGGTCAGTTGGTGGGGACCAAAGCCATTACTGTCAGCCGCCAGCACGCACAAATCAAAGGTCAGTACTGGCCACCATGTCCCTTTGGGGGCCATGTTGGAGCTCGAATTAAACACTTCTCCAGTCTCAGGATTGTAGATCACCCAAGTCAGGTTAGCTGGCTGATGGGGGTTGTGGCTGGTTGCTCCTGGGCCGATGAAAACTGTCATCAGCAGGAGAGTTAAGAGGGCTCCCATCGTACGAGTTTCAGTTTCAAAGGATTTGACGGGTAAGGTCTTGCCTCCAATTCTGCTTGCGCCTTTTCCTGTTCTTCCGGGGTGGCTTGCCGCACGTGATTGCAGTGAACCCAGGGCCCGATCCTGTCGACTTTAACAGCAGTAGGAGTGGTAAGGAGAACATGGTAAAGGCCTTTCCATCTAGGTTTTAATGTTTTAGATTGGTGTCGTTTTACCTAAACCCAATCACCCGGGCCAATATTATGTGAGGGGATGGTCCCCTTGCTTGGACCCTTGTGTATCTCTTGAATTAATTTCTAAACATGGCTATGTACCTTACTTAATGCCATCAGTGTTTGCTGAAATTGTCCCAAGGTAGGGAGTGGTAGGCATTTTCTCTCGAATACAGGACACACAGGAGGGGGTCTTCCATACAGAATCTCAAAAGGGATAGGATTCAGCTTATAAGGGGTGCCAAAAGAGCGCGAAGGGAAAGAGGGTCACTCAGTCTCCGCCAGTCTCTATTGTCAACTTTGTCAGAGTTTCTTTTAGGGCCCGATTTATTCTCTCAACCTGTCCTGAGCTCTGGGGATTATATTCACAATGTAACTTCCATTTTGTCCCCAGAGCTTGGGCCAGCCCTTGTACAATCTGGCTCACAAAGGCAGGTCTGTTATCAGAGCCCATAGTCACTGGCAGCCCGTACCTAGGCACTATCTCCTCTAAGATCTTTTTAGCAACCACTGTTGCTGTCTCTCCCTTAGTGGGGAAGGCTTCTACACACCCCGAGAAGGTATCTACCAGAACCAACAGATAGCGATACCCGTGCTTGCCTGGCCTTACCTCAGTGAAATCTATCTCCCAGTGTTGCCCTGGCTCTTCCCCTTGGTACCTCGTTCCAGTGTGCTGCCTTTTTCCTGTCCTCATCACCTGGCACGCTTTGCAAGCCTGGATTATCTCTCGTACAGTTGCATTTTGTCGAGGGAACTTCAGGCAGGCCATCTGGAGAAGAGTCAAGGTCTTTTTTTTTTTTCTCCCAAGTGTGTAGTTGTGTGCAGGTGTTCACATAGGTGATGACCCAGGATGGCAGGCAATATCAGGTTGTTGTTTTGATCTCGGTACCATCCATCTTTGTCATCCTTCTGGAGGGTGGTATCCTCGTTGATCCAGACGAGATCAGGGAGGGAATAGTCGAGGACTGGCGGCAGAGTCCCCATACCAGGAGGTGGAAGTCCCATGGCTAATATGGGGGCAGCGTAGTCCCGGCTGGCTGCTTTAAAACCCCTTCGATAGCATGGGGGATGTAAACCCAGAGTTGCTGTCCATACGTCAACTTGTCAGCGTTGTGGACGAGGAGGGCAGTGGCTGTAATGATGCGGAGGCAAGGGGGCCACCCAGACGCCACCGGGTCCAATCGCTTTGAAAGGTATGTTACCGGCCGCTTTCATGGTCCCCATTGTTGCGTCAAGACCCCCTTTTCTATTCTTTTCTTTTCATCTACAAACAGCTGGAATGGCTTATTTGGGTTAGGCAGGGCAAGGGCTGGGGCTTCTAGTAGGGCCCATCTGAGTGTCTGGAAAGCCTGTTTCATTGGCTCAGTCCAAGCCAGTTTGGGGTCTCTTTACTTCCCTCATACAAGGGCCGGGCCTTCTCAGCAAACCCCATGATCCACAGTCTACAATATCTAACAGTCCCCCAAAACTCTCTCACCTGGCGGGGGGTCTTGGGCTCTGGTGTCTGCAATATTGTTTCCTTTATGGCCTGAGTTAGCCACCTTTTATCCCTGCCTGATCTTATAACCCAAATAGGTGACCTCTTGCCAGGATATTTGCGCCTTTTTTGTGCTAGCACGATGTCCCAAGGTGCCTAGAGTCTGTAAAAGGTCACCGGTGGCACGGCTGCATGCCTCCTCTGTGGTTCCAGCCAACATAAGATCATCCACATATTGCAGCAGGATGACCTCTGGGTGGCTGAGTCCGATATTCATAGAGGTCCTCACTCAAAGCCTCATTAAACAAGGTAGGGGAGTTTTTGAACCCTTGTGGGAGGTGGGTCCAAGTTAGTTGCACTACCGGTTGGACTTCCCCCTCAGTCCACTCAAAGGCAAATATTTCCTGGCTCTGGGCCGCCAGGGGTAGGCTGAAAAAAGCATCATTCAAGTCCAACACAGTGTACCAAGTGTACTCAGGCAGCAGACTGCTCAGGAGGGTATACGGGTTGGGGACAGTAGGGTGTATGTCTCTCACCCGCTTGTTGACTTTTCGTAGGTCCTGGACAGGTCTGTAATCCGTACTCTCTGGCTTTTTCAGTGGTAGTACGGGGGTGTTCCAAGGGGATTGGCACCGCTTGAGAATTCTGGCATCCATGAGCCGTCGAATGTGGGGAGTGATCCCCCGCTGAGCCTCCTGGCTCATAGGGTATTGCCTCACCCTCACAGGAGTTGCCTCGGCTTTTAGTTCGATGACGACCGGATGTCTCTGTTTAGCCAGTCCCATTCCTGCTGTTTCTGCCCATGCCAACGGGTATTTGTGGACCCACGGTTGTATATCTGGTGTTATAACCTCTGAGGGCTTAGGCACAAAAAGTCTATATTCATCTCTTAAAGCTAGAGCCAAGACATGTATCGGCTGTCCAAGTCCATCCGTGACTGACATTCCCCCAGGGTCAAAATGGATCTGAGCATTAACTTTAGTCAACAAGTCCTGTCCAAGTAGAGGGGCTGGGCATTCTGGTATCACCAAAAACGAATGGGACACCTGGTGGGTCCCCAGATTTATTTTTTGTTCTGTGGTCCAACAATATCTTTTTGTCCCCGTGGCTCCCTGAACCAAGCTGGTTTTTTTGGACATTGGTCCCAGTTTTTGATTTAAAACAGAGTGTTGGGCGCCAGTGTCCACCATGAAGCCAACGGGTTTCCCCTCCACATGTATGGTTACCCAGGACTCAGGGAGGGGTGCCGAGTCTTGACTCCCCTAGTCACTGTCTTTCCCCGCATATAGAACTCGAGTTCCAGGGGAAATTTTTTCTCTCTGGGTTGTTCCTCTCTTCGGGTCTCTCTTAGGGCACTCATTTTTTCAGTGCCCCCGTTCTTTGCAATAAGTGCACTGATCTTTTTTAGGGCCTGCCTTTTTGGTCTCTCTTTTTTCCTTGTCTGGGGGCCTCAAGGCTCCCTCAATTCTGTTCCAGCCTTTATCCCCGCAAAAAGAATCTTGGCTAGCTCTCTCTGGTTCTTCCGGTTTTCCTTTGCCCTATGTTCCCTATCTTCTTTCCTGATCTTCTCAGCTAGTTCCCTTTCCTCCCGACGAAGTCGTTCCTCCCTTTCTTCTGGGGTCTCCCTATTATTAAATACCTTTTCAGCTGCTTTCAGTAAGTCTTGTATTGTCTGTTCTCTTAACCCCTCTATCTTTTGTAATTTCCTCTTAATATCTGGGGCTGCCTGATTCACAATCGCTAGTAGAACTGCAGTACGTGATTCTTCAGCCTGGGGGTCCATAGGTGTATATTGTCTAAAGGCTTCCATTAGCCTCTCTAGGAAGGCTGACGGGCTCTCAGTGGGCTCTTGCCTTACTAAATTTACCTTTGCCAAATTTGTTGGCTTTTTAGCTGCGGCCTGCAGGCCAGCCATTAGAGTCTGGCGGTACACTCGGAGACACTCCCTACCTTCCACTCACTCAAAATCCCAGTTAGGTCGCAACAGAGGAAACCCCTCGTCCACGAGATGAGGCTGGGTGGTTGGTCTCCCGTCGACCCCCGGGACCCGTTTCTGCGCCTCTGCCAGGATTCGCTCCTGTTCTTCCGTGGTGAAGAGTACCTGCAACAACTGCTGACAATCATCCCAGGTGGGGTTATGAGTGAACAAAATGGGAAAAGGGCCAGTACTGATAGGTTTGCTCTCCGTCCAGGTTAGCTGGTCCCACCCGGACGGGGAGTGCCTGTACAGTAGACGAAGGTAACTCTGGGTCTCCATGATCCTGCTCACCCCTATTTTTTCTATTTTTGTGGGGGATCTGGATTCTCTTGTCTCTTCTGATTCATCAGGGGGGGCTCTTCTCCCCCAGGGAACCTGCAACGGAGGAGGGGCATATGGCGGGGGCCTAATTTCTGTCTCCAAGTCAATCAGGTTCTGGTCCGAGGATTCTTGCAAGACCGGTTTTGGGCCCTTATTCTTCTTGGCTTCCTCTGGGGGAGTGGGAGTTTCCATAACCAGGGCCTGTACATTAGGAGAATCAGGGAGTTTGTGAACAAAAGATTTTAACCATTCGGGCGGATCTTCTACTAGATCTTGCCAGACCATAACATATGGGACTTGGCTCAGGTGGCCCCAGGGATCAGGAGCCATAAATTTTTCTTTCACTGCCCAAATAATAGAAGGTTCAAAAGTTTCCTCTGGAGGCCATACAACTTGGAAGGCGGGCCACCCTGCAGAGCAAAAGGTTATTAATTTACTCTTTGTAACCAGTAGCAACAGATCATACGCTCTAGCCCTGACATCTGAGACATGATCAGTCATGAGAGAGAGTGTGAGTGGATTTTCCTTGCCCCATAGAGAGAGTCAGAAGAAAGTCACCGAGAATTACCACCAAAAAAATCCTATCGGGAGTGGTGGCGGCCAGGAGGTTGGGCTTGTGGTATGTTTCGTGGAACTATTTGAGTGCCTTAGTCATTGCACGGAAGTTTTCTTGTTGGGGGCAGGCACCCTAAGGGTTTCTAGCCCGTTCCGTGACCCCCTTATCCTTTCACGGGAGTCTTCCAGTGGCAGGCGCCCTATCGGTTCTTAAGTGCCTGTCCCGTGCCCACACAGACGGGTTTTTATTTGGCCAGATTTTCAGTTTAGAATATGAGAAAAAGAAAAGAGTTTCACCCTCTCAGGCTGCCATTACTGGGGCTGACTTGTTGGGAGGCCTTCAGAATCCGCCAGGGAGTAGCCCTGGCCGGGACTCGTCAGTTGCCCCGACAACTGTCTGCCTGTTCACTGAAACTCCCAGAAATAGAAATGAGGCTCCAAGGCTTTATAGGAAGAAGTAGACAACGACACACCAGAGAACAACGAGACAGGAGACAATGCCGGCAGTTATACAGAAAAACTCACAGACAGACACACATAGGCCGACAACACAGATCCTCTGGAACAAGGGTCACCTTACCGAATGGCATCCACTGTTCCCCAGATTCAGGCTTAGGAGAGGAGGTCTCCTTCCTGCAGAGCTGACTGCCTTCCAGCGCGCTCTTTGGCCTCGGCCTCACACCAGCCGGAACGGCTAATCCATTCCCTCATGGAAAGCTTTCCCTAACGCCAGACACCTTCTTGCCTTTTAGCAGGGCCTTGGATTTACTCTGGTCTTCCTGCGCCAGACAACTTCCTGCTTTACAGCAGGGCCCCGGATTTACTCTGGACTTTTCTGCGCCAGACACCTTCCTGCTTCACAGCAGGGCCTCGGATTTACTCTGGACTTTTCCAGACCTGCCTGAGCACTGGTGCTATTACCTGTCCTTTTTCCTCTTTGTTCCAAAGAGCGTTCCTCCCCGGTCAAGGGATCCCAGACGAGCCCCCAAATGTTCTGCCCGTAGTCCAAGTCCCCAGTCGAGAAAGAAGACTCCTCGAAACAATGCAACTCGCAATAGGGGAATTTATTACTGACTCAAGCCAGGGCCTCCTGCCCTCACCAGGTGTGTGAGGATGAAAGGCCCCAAGCCCCAGTTCTCTCGGGTATTTATTAGGTCAAAATAAGCAGCAGGTAGTTGGCACAATCGGATTGGTTACACAGTGGGTAGTTGGCATAAGCGAATTGGTTGCACAGTTGCAAGGTAATTTTTGTTGGCCCAACGTGGGGCTTTCAGCTTTCCCCTGATAGGTTCCCTTTTTCCTGGCTAGGCATATGTTGATTGGCTGGCTCCAGGTAGCCTGATAATTATGTTACCCCGGGAAATCAGGCCTACTCCTAATCTAGGCTGCCTGCCATGGCATTAGCCGTGACAGCCTCACAATACCACTGAAGGTCAGAGCCTTGAGAATGGGATATCCTATATATTTCAGGCTATAGGCAACAGTGTTAACTGGAAGCAAAAGCTAAAATTAACAGACCTAATATAGAATCAGATTTGTTCTTCTCTATTACACTTGCACCATCCTTGGACATGGCAATCAGCTCTGGGCTCCCTTTCAGGGAAGGTTAGATAAATAGAGTCAGTTAATAGGATTTGGGGAGGGAATACACAAGCTAAGTTCACTGCATGACCACACAGGCATCTCGGGGTGTTCCAACTAGACCAGGTTTCTCAGCAGTGGTGTTTTGACACCAGGGACTGGATTGCTCTTTGTTGGGGACTGCACTGTGGGGTACCCTTTCCTCCACCCCCCAATGTCACAGCTTGTTCTCCCCCAGCTGTGATGACAAACAGTATCTGTAGACATTGCTAAGTGTCCCCTGGGAGATAACCCCTCACTGTCACCCCTGTGTGAGAACCACTGACTTAGGGAAATGAAGGTTCAGGAGAACACACTACCATTAAATACTTTTAAAAGTCTCAGTATGTGTGATTTTGATAATCAGTCATTTGGGTGCAGAAGAGCTGGATCTTCTGAACTGTGATAGTGTGTAGTTAACTAGGAGAGAAGCTGGGAGGAAGACTTCCCTGGATGGAAGAGGGGAAGGTTGGAACCTCTGAGTCACATGTTGAACATTCTGTGCAAGGTTTAGGTTATCAGATAAAGAGAAGATTCAAGTTATAGTCTTTCTTTTATCTGGCTGTTTGGACAGACTCAGGTAAGAGTTTTCTTACTTTTTAATTCAACACACATTTACTTAGTACATACTGTGTCTGCCATTAAATTGAATGGAATTATTTCTTTCCATGGGCTTTCCCAGTGGCTCAGTGGTAAAGAATGTGCCTGCAATGTGGGAGCTGCAGGTGACATGGGTTCAATCCCTGGGTTGGGAAGATCTGCTGGAGGAGGGCGCAGCAACACACTCCAGTGTTCTTGCCTGGAGGAGCAAGGCTACAGTCCATAGGGTTGCAAAGGGTCTGAAGCAATATACATGCCTTGGCATTTCTTTCCATGCCCAGGGCCCAACACACAATACATGCTCAGAGTGCTTGTTGAACTTGATCTTGAAATGATCAAGGGGGACAATTGCCTATGAAAATAAAGTCATCTTGGAAATGGGTCTGCCGTGAATCTCATGCCTGCTAAAGTATCAATTATCAGCAGGTGATGTGATATTCCAGTCATATACACGCTTATGGATCTATAATGAAATGCAGTGGATTTATTGTTGAATAACTTATTTATCTCCTTCAATGTCTGTCCTCATCATGATGGTGCTCCTTGCTGTGGTAGAAGTTAGTAGAAACAGATTCTGAGGAAAGTTTTCCAGCTTGGTCATAGGGATGGGAACAGGGATGGGAGGAAGCACAGTCACTGTTAGGCTTTCTCTGAGGCTAGGAGGGCAGGGGGGCGCCTTGGTGATTGGCACTCACAGGAGACAGCTCTGGAAGAGACTTGAGAAGCAGCCAGAGACCAGAGGGATAGTCAAGTGACCTGGCCCAGGCAAGGGACAAACCAGGAATGTTTCTCATTATATTCCCTCTTTATAAGGAAAATTTTAATCTATCTATATATATGGGCTTCCCTGGTGTCTCAGACAGTAAAGAATCCACCTGCAATGCAGCAGACCTGAGTTCAATTCCCCGGTTGGGAAGATCCCCTGGAGGAGAGCATGGCAACCCACTCCAGTATTCTTGTCTGGAGAATTCCCACAGACAGAGGAGCCTGGCAGGCTACAGTCCATGGGGTCTCAAAGAGTCGGACATGATGGCAGTGACTAAGCACAGCACATATCTGTATAAATATAGATACAGATATATATATTTTGGCTATAAAATTATGGAGGATCATCGTAGGGAAAAAGAAGGAAAAGGGAGAAGAAAATAAGACTCCACATTTCTTTCATCACCCCACTGATAGCAGATGTTCCTTTGCAGCCTTTTTTGTACACATATGACTTCACACTGTGTTTTGAACATTTCCCATGTCAGTAAAAGTTAAACATCACTTCAGTGGCTGCAAAATAATTTATTTGGTATTTCATCACAGTTTATTTAACCTTGTCCTTGTTTCCCAGTTTGTCTCAATTATAAATCATACTACAATTTGGAAAGCTTCTGTGTTGAGAAAAGTCTGTATGAGGTGAGAGAGACAGTAGCTTTAAATAGGATGTGTCTGTAGCAGTCAGGACCTGAGGGCAATGAGTGGCATCGGACTTCCAGTGATTGCCCACCCTCAGCGACGCCCTCCGGGTGCTGCTGTGAGATTGAGCGTCTCCTATGGGGGCCTCAGTGGGGCACAGGGAGCAGGGTTGCAGCGTTCTGGGTGCCGCGTGACTCCCAGGAGGTGTGTGACAAAGGCCTTGCTTCCCAGCCGCCGTGATGAAGAGTTGCTGCATCCCAACACGAGGATGCTCTCTGTGGTGACCGACTCAGAGTGCAGTTAGGCCCCGTGCTGCGCCCTGCTGGCAAGGCTGCCCTCGCTGGCAGACGGACGTGCCCCTGCACCCTTGTAATGTTGCAGGTGTAGCGTGTTACAGGTATGCAGCGTAATAAAAAGGCTGTTTGTTTTTTTGTCCGTAGTTCATGGCACAGAGCTCCCCAAACCCTTGGGGTTTCCTGAATAGGAGTGCCTTTTGAAATTTCCAATGAGCCTCTTCAGATCACACCTGAGCTTATGAATGAGATGAACCTTGGCCCTAGGTGTGGAGGGAGGCCCTAGAGAGCCTCTGGATGGGGGCTGACTACTGGGAGAACCAACTCTTTGATTAGCGGCTTAGAACTCAGACCACTTGAGTCCTGGGAGAGGGGCTAGAGGTTGAGATCAGTTACTTGGTCAATAATTTAATCAACAGAAAGTAAAGCAAGTGAAAGTCACTCAGTCATGTCTGACTCTTTGGGACCCCATGGACTATGCAGTCCATGGAATTCTCCAGGCCAGAATACTAGAGTGGGTATCCGTTTCCTTCTCCAGGGGCTCTTCCCAACCCAGGAATTGAACCCAGGTCTCCTGCATTGCAGGTGGGTTCTTTACCAGCTGAGCTACCAGGGAAGCCCAATTATCAATAGTGCCCACGTAAAAACACCAAAACAATGAGGGTAAGAGAACTTCCTGGTTGGTTAAGACCATGGTGTTCTGGGAAGGAGGCATGTCCAATCCCAAGGGAGGGGCATGGAAACTCTATGCCTGTGCCCGTCCCCCACCCCATACTCACCCATGTATTATATCTCTTCCATGTGGCCATTCCTGAATTGTACCCTTTAAATAAAACTGTGATGGTAGCATTTTCCTGAGTTATAGGAGCCATTCAAATGAATTATTAAAATTGCAAGGAGGTAGTGGGAATTCTCTAAATTTATAGCCCATTGGTCAAGTGGGTGGATGGCCCCCAAGGTTTGCGACCCATACCTGAGTTGGAAGCAGTCTTGTGAGACTGGGCCTTTGACTGTAGAATCAATGCTGAGCCCAGGTGGATGGTGTCAGAATTGAATTGACTTATGGAACGGTAGTCCCCAACATTTTTGACACCAGTGACCAATTTCATGGAGGAGAATGTTTCCACCAACTGGGGTGAGTGAGGGATGCCTTCAGGCTGATTCAAACACATGGCCTCTATTGTGCCACCACTGATCTGATGGACGTGGAGTGCAGGTACTAACACCAGTGGTGGGGAGGGCTGTGAATGCAGATGACGCTTCGCTCACTTGTGTGATGCTCACCTCCTGCTGTGAGGCCCAGCTCCTAGCCAGCCACAGACCAGTAATGGTCTGCAGCCCAGAGGCTGGGGACCCCTGATGTAGGACACACAGCGGTAGCTTGACGACTTGTTGTTGTCAGCATTACGCAGGTCATCCAGCCTATCACTTAAGATCATCCCTCTTTGCTCTGATTCTGTTCTCACTCACCAAACTTTTGATAGCAATTTGGTTTCCCAAATAGACTTTTTCGTGGTGGATTGATTGATTTGACTGACCAACGTGTGTTTGACTATTAAATAAATTGGATGGTGGTTTCTCTGTCTCTGATGATTTGCTAGAGTATAATAATGCTATCCTATAAGGTGACCAAATTCCAGTTTTCCTGGAACTTTCCTGGTTTTAAAACTGAAAGTCAACTGCCTTGGAACCTTTCTCAACCCTGAAGCCCAGAAAACTGGGGCTCCTGGGCTCCCCACCATGAGGACAGGAGCCTCCTAACAATCCAGGTTGAGCATGAGTCTGGGTCTTGGAGACAGTGACCCAGTCTCACTGGCACATGTTCATTCCCTCCACAGAAGAAGCCATAGGCTTCCAGGCACTTGAGCAGAGCTCACTGTTTTAACCAAATTACATTAGAGTGGCAAATATCTGTAAAGCAGATCCAAGGTCCAAAGTCTGTCATTACAACTTTGTACACAAGGCAGAGGCTGCTAAAAGCAGAGAAGTCCAGTCATGAAACTGGTCCTGGTCTGAGGGGTGGGTTTCCTGACAGTGTTCCTGAATGTAGCCTTAGTCGCTCAGTCGTGTCTGACTCATTTGTGACCCCAAGGGCTGTAGCCCACTAGGCTCCTCTGTCCATGGAATTCTCCAAGCGAGAATACTGGAGTGGGTTATCATTCCCTTCTCCAGGGGATCTTCCTGACTGA
This sequence comes from Muntiacus reevesi, assembly GCF_963930625.1. Taxonomy (NCBI): domain Eukaryota; kingdom Metazoa; phylum Chordata; class Mammalia; order Artiodactyla; family Cervidae; genus Muntiacus; species Muntiacus reevesi. Next base: position 92,261,156 of record NC_089250.1, read on the forward strand.
GGGGTCAAATTCAGATCTCCTACATTGCAGGTGGATTCTTTACTGTTTGGGTCACCAGGGAAACATGACCGTGTTCCTAGCGCTGGCCATCATGGTGGACCTCAGAGAGAACACCTAGAGCAGGGTTTAGTGAGCATAACAGGATGGGGCTTGTTACAGAGAATATTCCTGGGTGCAATCTCTCTGTATTCTCTGATTTAAGATTTCCAGGAGCAAGGTTCAGGATTCTGAATTTTTAATAAGATTCACCACTAATGGTGATGGTCACCGTTTGAGGGCCATGACCTCAGCAAGTGAGAAAATGAGATGTTACCACACACTCACCACCTGCATACCCATGCAGTAACCATCTATACAATGTCCTTCCTATAAGAAAAGAGGACAGTAGCTATTAAGCAGAGTGGTTTGGAGGGCTGTGTCTGTTGCAAGTGGCATAAAGCCTTCTATCTGTTGGCTCTGCATTTAGAACGACTCTATGCACACAACTCTGGACAGTCAGGAAGATCACTGGGAGCGGGAAAAGCATAATTACAAGGAGCCCAGATCATATTGCCATTGGTTACATGGGTGAGGAACTTTTGTTTTTCTCTTCGTATCTCCTTGAATTCTTCCCAGATGATTCAGGCTCTGCCTCTGCTCCACCAGCTCCCTGAAGCAAGCACCAAGCAGTCTGCCAGGATAGCCTATTATCAGAGCAAAACAAACACCTTCTGCTTGGCCTTGCTGCTTCAGTGCGTGTTGGAAGTTTATGAGGCTGATGGGACTTCAGAGGGACACATCTGGCTGCCTCTCCTCATCTACTTAGCTTGTGCTGTATAGAGCAAATGACTTGTTTTCTCCCAAGTGCCTTTAAGATTGCTAACTGGCCACTTATCTGAGAGAGGGGTTTCAGCTGGGGCTCATTTTTTCATTTTATAAAAAATAACAGTGCAGCAGCCCTGCCCTAAAGAAATGGAACAACCCAGGCTCCCACCACCTGTTTGGGTGTGACTAGGAGTCCTTTCTCTGTGAAGCAGATGTTGGAAGGAACCACCCAGAGGACTCGCTGCTCAGGGTGACTGTACCATGAGTTTACAGCACAGGGCGGCCTGTCCTCACCTCCTTGCTTGCTGCTCTCCCCTGGAGAGAATTCAGGTTGCTGTTTGCCTTATCCACCCCCTGCTGTGTGTTGCCTATTCCTCCAGATCTCTCAGGCTCTCTGTGTCACTCTGGGGTCCCCTCTTTGTACCTGCTTCCCAGTGAGTGATGAGTGGTGCTCTTTTGTGTCCTTATTTGCAAATAGAAACACAGCAATGATTCCTGGAAAAAGCCCATCAATGTTCAGTTCAGTTCAGTTGCTCAGTCATGTCTGACTCTTTGTGACCCCATGGACTGCAGCATGCCAGGCTTCCCTGTCCATCACCAACTCCTGAAGCTTACTCAAACTCATCTCCATCGAGTCAGTGATGCCATCCAACCATCTCATCCTCTGTCATCCCCTTCTTCTCCTGCCTTCAATCTTTCCCAGCATCAGGGTCTTTTCCAATGAGTCAGTTCTTCACATCAGGTGGCCAAAGTATTGGAGTGTCAGCTTCAGCATGAATAAATGAATGATTATTCAGTATGTGGCATTCATTCAGCATGAATGAATGAATAAATAGCCAATGAATATTCAGGATTGATTTCCTTTAGGATTGACTGGTTTGATCTCCTTGGAGTCCAGGGGACTCTCAAGAGTCTTCTCCAACACCACAGTTCAAAAGCATCAATTCTTCGGTGTTCAGCTTCCTTTATAGTCCAACTCTCACATCCATTCATGACTACTGGAAAAACCATAACCTTGACTAGATGGACCTTTGTTGGCAAAGTAATGTCTTTGCTTTTTAATATGCTGTCTAGGTTGGTCATAGCTTTTCTTTTGAGGAACAAGCGTCTTTTAATTTCAGGGCTGCAGTCACCATCTGCAGTGATTTTTGGAGCCCAAGAAGATAAAGTCTGTCACTGTTGGCATTGTTTCCCCATCTATTTGCCATAAAGTGATGGGATTGGATGCCATGATTCATTTTCTCAATGTTGAGTTTTAAGACAGCTTTTTCACTCTCCTTTTTCACTTTCATCAAGAGGCTCTTCAGTTTCTCTTCACTTTCTGCCATTAGGATGGTGTCATATGCATATCTGAGGTTATTGATGTTTCTCCCAGCAATCTTGATTCCAGCTTGTGCTTCATCCAGCCCGGCATTTCACATGATGTACTCTGCATAGAAGTTAAATAAGCATGGTGACAATATACAGCCTCGATGTACTCCTTTCCCAATATGGAACCAGTCCGTTGTTTCATGTCCAGTTCTAACTGTTGCTTCTTGACCTGCATACAGATTTCTCAGGAGGCAGGTCAGGTGGTCTGGTATTCCGATCTCTTTCAGAATTTACCACAGTTTGTTGTGACCCACACAGTGAAAGGCTTTGGCATAGTCAATAAAGCAGAAATAGATGTTTTCCTGGAATTCTCTTGCTTTTTCAATGATGCAATGGATGTTGGAGTGCAGTAAAGAGGCAGTTAAATCTATATAGTGTACATCTTCCACGTTTTTGTTTACCTTTGGCCAATTATCTCACTTCTCTTTCCACACCTGACCTGTCCTAGGACACTCCCCGACATGCATGTGCATCATTTTACCAAGATGGATTCCAGCCCAGAGACCTATGGGAAGGTTGACAATGTACAGTATGGGTTGGCGTCCCATCCCTTTTAACCCTCAAGGAGTGTTTCTGTGCATGTGTAGTCAGGAAGATCTCTTTGACCTCAAGAATAAGAAATTTGTGTTCTCTTATCTCTTACCCAAGCAGGAACCAGCTCCTCCTTGCTCTTGCCATCATTTTTGTCTTGGAGGGTCTGTCCACAGGGAAAAGTTTCCAGCTGCACAGCCTGGGGCCCATCTATCTCCTGCCTCACTATGAACAAGAGAGTGATACCAGCAAAAAAAAAAAAAAAAAAAAAAAAAACTTGATGCTAATGGAACTCTGAGAGGTAGCTTGTGACATTGAAAGTATTAAAGGATAAGTTATTGGAAACTAATCCAAACTTAGAGAGGACTATGACACTTTGTCAAGGCACAGAAAAGCTTCTCACTCAGTGTAGTAAGTTATACAACAAGATAACCACTGTTTCAATGCCTCTTACTAAAGTTTTTAAAAAGAAGTGCAACCCCCTGTCAATGTTTTTAATGTTTTAAATTAATGTGGTAAATAATATTGGTTTACTAGTTTTTTATTTCCATATATATTTATAACCTCTGAACAAAAGAACTGTGGTGTTGGAGAAGACTCTTGAGAGTCCCTTGGACTGCAAGGAGATCCAACCAGTCAATCCTAAAGGAAATCAGTCCTGAATATTCATTGGAAGGACTGATGCTGAAACTGAAGCTCCAATACTTTGGCCACCTGATGTGAAGGACTGACTTATTGGAAAAGACCCTGATGCTGGGAAAGACTGAAGGCAGGAGGAGAAGGGGACGACAGAGGATGAGATGGTTGGATGGCATTACTGACTCGATGGAGATGAGTTTGAGTAAGCTTCAGGAGTTGGTGATGGACAGGGAAGCCTGGCATGCTGGAGTCCATGGAGTCGCAAAGAGTTGGACACGACTGAGCAACTGAACCGAACTGAAACAAAAGAACTTTTAATGTTTGGATGGAAATGTTTAGAACATACTTAATGATCATAATTTTCTCAATGATTATTAAGCTCATTTGAACAGTTTCTTCTGACTACATGGTTTTTTCCCCAGTCCATCCTTAATCTGCAAAGTGAAGACTGCTGAATATATTGAGATCAAAGATTAGGGATGCCATAGGTGAAGCAAAGCTAATCATCACAATTGTAATTTTTGTAAATTTGTAGTAATATGATCCTGTTTTTTGCAGGAAAAAAAATCTGTGTGTGTAAGAGAGATTGGGAAGTTGGTTAATGGCCTCCCCTTTAGTTGAGTGCTGGAGGAAAATATTGTTACTGACCAGGGTTCTTGGCCTCCTTAATCAATAGAAATTGATCAGAGACCAAACAAGAAATCCAAGCAAGGCTTTATATTGGGGCCCTTCCTGCAGCAGGTGGGGAGCAAGAACAAGGAACACATTCTCTTGCTATTTTGTTCACTGAAAAGGGCTTGAGCTGGCTCTTTCTATGGGGTGAGGGTAGGGGTGTGTCCAGGGGGCATGCCAGAGGGGTGGCTCAGGTAATTTGCCCATCCCTTTGGTAGTGTTGTGTGCAGGCGGCATGAACAGTACACTGCTTTTGCTCTCAAAACCCTGTTGATGCTCCTGGCTCTTTAGAAGGGACAGCTGAGTTTTTAGTCTTTTCACACCTTGTCCATAATTTGCCCCAAGTGTGCATTTATTGCTGTTGTTATTATTGCTCAGTCTCCAAGTCATGTCTGACTCTTTGAGACCTCATGGACTACAGCATGCCAGACTCCCCTGTCCTCCGCTGTCTCCTGGAGTTTGCTCAAATTCATGTCCATTGAGTTGGTGATCTCATCCTCGGCTGCCCTCTTCTCCTTTCACCTTCAATCTTTCCCAGCATTAGGGTCTTTTCCAATGAGTCAGCTCTTCACATCAGGTGGTCCAAGTGTTGGAGCTTCAGCAACAGAGCTTCCAATGAGTTTTCAGCGTTGATTTCCTTTAGGATTGACTGCTTTGATGTCCTTGCTGTTTAAGGGACTCTCAAGAGTCATCACCAGCACCACAATTCAAAAGCATCAATTCTTTGGCATTCAGCCTTCCTTGTGGTCCAACTCTTATATCCATACATGACTACTGGAAAAACCATAGCTTTGACTGTATAGACCTTTGTCAGCAGAGTGAAACAGCAGTCTCTGCTTTTTAATAGGCTGTATAGGTTTATCATAGCTTCCCTTCCAAAGAGCAAGCATCTTTAATTTCATGACTGTAGCCCAAGGAAAGTCTGACACTGCTTCCACTTTTCCTTCTTCTATTTGCCATAAAGTGATGTGGCCAGATGCCATGGTCTTAGTTTTTTCAATGTTGAGTTTCAAGCCAGCTTTTTCACTCTCCTCTTTCACATTCATCAAGAAGCTCTTCAGTTCCTCTTCATTTTCTGCCATTAGAGTGATATCGTCTGCTGATATGAAGCTGTTGATATTTCTCTCAACAATCTTGATTCCAGCTTGTGATTCATCCAGCCTGGCATTTTGTATGATGTACTCTGCATATAAGTTAAAAGCCTTGTTGTACTCCTTTCCCAATTTGGAACCAGTAAATTATTCCATGTCAAATGCTAACTATTGCTTCTTGACCTGCACAGAGTTTCTCAGGAGACAGGTAAGGTGGTTTGGCACTCCTGAATCTTTAAGGATTTTTCAATTTGTTGTGGTCCACACAGTGAACAGCTTTAGTGTAGTGAATGAAGCAGAAGTAGATATTTTTCTGGAATTTGCTTGCTTTCTCCATGATTCAATGAATGTTGGCTATGACCAACATGTTCTCTTGAAAAAACTCTGTTAGCCTTTGCCCTGCTTGATTTTACTTCATTTTATTCCAAGGTCAAATTTGCCTGTTATTCTGGGTATCTCTTGACTTCCTACTTTTCATTCCAATCCCCTATGATGAAAAGGATATCTTTCTGATGCTATTTCTAGAAGGTATTGTAGATCTTTATAGAAAGAACCAGTTAACTTCAGCTTCTTTGGTATTAGTGGTTGGGGTATAGACTTTAATTAATGTAATGTTGAATGGTTTGTCTTGGAAATGAACTGAGATCATTCTGTCATTTTTAAGACTGGACCCAAGCACCATATTTCTGGCTCTTTTGTTGACTATGAGGGAGACTCCATTTCTCCTAAGGGATTCTTGCCCACAATAGTAAATATAATGGTCATTTGAATTAAATTTGCTCACTCCAGTTCATGGATTTATAAGATGTTGATGTCAATCTTGTCATCTCCTGCTTGACCACAACCAATTTACCTTGATTCATGGAGCTAATATTCCAGGTTACTATGCAATATTGTTCTTTACAACACTAGACTTTACTTTCACCCCAGACACATCCACAACTGAGCATCGATTATCACTGGCCCAGCTGCTTCACTCTTTCTGGAGGTGTTCATAATTGCCCTCCGCTCTTCCCTAGTAGCGTGTCAGACTACTTCAGACCTGGGGGCTCATCTTCTTGTGTCATATCTTTTTGTCTTTTCACACTGTCCATGGGGTTCTTCAGGCACTCCAGGCAGTGTTGGAGTGGGTTGCCGTTTCCTACTACAGAAGAGCATGTTTTGTCAGAACACTTCACTGTGACCTGTCCATCTTGGGTGACTCTGCACAGCAATGGCTCATAGGTTCATTGACTTAGGCAAGCCCCTTCATCATAAGGCTGTGATCCATGGAAGGGAAGCTGCACATGTGTGCAATTATTTTTAGTCCCTTATAGTTCCTTAGTTTCTTATAGAAGCTAAAGGCAAAAGAGAAACAGAAAGATATACCCATCTGAATGCAGAGTTGCAAAGAATAGCAAGGAGAGATAAGAAAGCCTTCCTCAGTGATCAGTGCAAAGAAATAGAGGAAAATAATAGAATGGGAAAGGCTAGAGATCTCTTCATGAAAATTAGAGATACCAAGGGAACATTTCATGCAAAGATGGGCACAATAAAGGACAGAAATGGTATGGACCTAACCTAAGCAGAAGATATTAAGAAAAGGTGGCAAGAATACATGGAAGAACTATATTAAAAAGATCTTAATGATCCAGATAACCATGAAGGTTCACACCTTCATTCACCTAAAACCAGATATTCTGGAGTCTGAAGTCAAGTGAGCCTTAGGAAGCATCACTATGAACAAAGTAGTGGAGGTGACAGAATTCCAAATGAAGTATTTCAAATCCTAAAAAATGATACAGTTAAAGTGCTGCACTCAATTTGGCAGCAAATTTGGAAAACTCAGCAGTGGCCACAGGACTGGGAAAGGTCAGTTTTCATTCCAATTCCAAGGAAGGGCAATGCCAAAGAATGTTCAAAGTACCACACAATTGCATTCATCTCACACACTAGTAAAGGAATGCTCAAAATTCTCCAAGTTAGGCTTCAACAATAAGTGATGTGAGAACTTGCAAATGTTCCAGCCAGACTTAGAAAAGGCAGAGGACCAGAGGTCAAATTGCCAACATCCGTTGGATCATCAAAAAAGCAAGAGAATTCCAGAAAAAACATCTACTTCTGCTTTATTGACTGCATCAAAGTCTTTGACTGTGTGGGTCACAACAAACTGTGGAAGATTATTCAAGAGATGAGAATACCAGACCACCTTACCTGCCTCCTGAGAAATCTGTATGCAGGTCAAGAAGCAACAGTTAGAACTGGACATTGAACAAGGGATTGTTTCCAAATTGGCACAGGAGTACATCAAGACTGTGTATTGTCACCCTGCTTATTTAACTTATACGCAGAGTACATCATGTGAAATGCCGGTCTGAATGAAGCACAACCTGGAATCAAGATTGCCGGGAGAAATATCAATAACCTCAGATACGCAGATGACACCACCCTTATGGCAGAAAGTGAAGAGGAACTGAAAAGCCTCTTGATGAAAGTAAAAAAGAAGAGTGAAAGACCTGGCTTAATATTCAACATTCAGATAACTAAGATCATGGCATCTGGTCCTATCATTTCGTGACAAACAAATGGGGAAACTATAGAAATAGTGAGAGACTTTATTTTCTTGGGCTCTAAAATCACTGCAGATGGTAGGTGCAGCCATGAAATTAAAAGACGCTGCTCCTTGGCAGAAAAGTTATGACCAACCTAGACAGCATATTAAAAAGCAGAGACATTACTTTGCCAACAAAGTCTGTCTAGTCAAAGCTATGGTTTTTCCGGTAGTCCTGTATGGATGTGAGAGTTGGACCATAAAGAAGACTGAGTGCTGAAGATTTGATGCTTTTTAACTGCAGTGTGGTGGTGTTGCTGAAGATATGATGCTTTTGAAATGTGGTGTCAGAGAAGACTCTTTAGAATCCCTTGGACTGCAAAGAGATCAAACCAGTCAATCCTAAAGGAAATCAGTCCTGAATATTCATTGAAAGGACTGATGCTGAAGCTGAAACACCAATACTTTGGCCACCTGATGTGAAGAGCTGACTTATTGGAAAAGATCTGATGCTGGGAAAGATTGAAGGCAGGAGGATAAGGGGATGACAGAGGATGAGATGGTTGGATGGCATCACCGACTCAATGGACATGAGTTTGAGCAAGCTCCAGGAGTTGGTGATGGACAGGGAAGCCTCGTGTGCTGCAGTCCATGGGGTCACAAAGGGTCAGACGCAACTGAGCAACTGAGCTGAGTTGATAGTTCTTTTTATTTTGTTGCTGAGGGAGATGTTTGTTCAGCTATAAGCCTTTCAGCAAAATGTCACAAATATCAAGTTCCAACTTGTTTCACAATTACCATGATCCCCTTAATCCTCTCTGGAGATTTCTGTTCATTCCTGGGGTTCAGACTAGACCAAGGTCTTGCATCCTTCAAATCTTCTTTGCTTCTGGGGTTTCATCTTTCTCAATGGTGATCCAGCCTCTTTTACTGACATGAACCTGGCCCCTTCTTTTACTTGCACCATGGAAGTCACCCACACCAGGCTTTTGGAATTCAAGTTTACAAGGACTTGGGAGTCATAAAGAAGCCACCCAGGGAGTGGGCACCATATACTGTTTGCCCTTCTCTTGTTCTGATCTCCTCTTTCTCCTTGGCCCCTCTGGGGGGCAGTCCCTTCCCTTTCCTGAGATATTTACATAAAGCAACATCCTCTTGGCTCTGGGGGTGGGGTGGGGGATGGGGGATGAGGTGGGATGGGATCTCCCAGCTTTCATCTACTTAAAGTTTCTATCTTACCTATCAAAGCCAGTTATTTCCCTGAAAGCAATTGTGGTGCCAGCTGGTTAGTGAAGTTTAATATACATCTTTGATACAGTAGATATAAGAGAATTTTATACGTGAAGATAACCTTCAGTGAATACCTCTGGGTGATGAGGATAACAGATGACTCTTATTTTCTTTCTTTTGCTTTTCTTTACAATGAGCATATTTTCTGAAATGTGCACAATGTACATATGTTAAATTTTAATAAGAAAGAAATTACCCAATCAGACTTTGGCCAGTCCTGAGAAAGACAAGGCCACCAGGGGCTCAGAAGGGGAAGGTATGTGTGTGTCAGGGCAGAAAGTCACAGGAAGCTCAGGGCACCGGGGGCTGGGGAGCAAACGGAGCTGGGGTAGGGGAAGGAGACAATGGAACAAAGACGTGGGGAAAAATCAGATCACCAGTTTAAGGTAGCATAATTTGACTCCATTGTGTTCTTGCATTTAGGAGGTTGACTAACAATTACAAGGATAATTATAACAATTTTAGGTTCATCTGCACACTGTCATTTCATTATCCTCCAACTTATTGTGCTTGTTCCTAACATCCTGCTACTACAAAAGAGGAAATCGAATAGATGCATCCTTAATTTCAGCTATATTTTATACTTGGCTCTGACACAATTCCATTTTCAAATTGCCTGCATACATTAAAATGTGAATTTCATTGCCCCATCCCGCTACAATCCATTCAATCTTGTAGTATTTTAGAAAAGGACCGATCAGTTGGGACCAAAATGATCAATATGTTCTCCACCACCTTTGTGCTCTGTAAACCCCACACCCTGTCTTACCCTTCAGCTTTTCTTTTCCTTGCAACTGAGCCTATCAGTACCTGAGACTTGGGGAGCTGTTGTCACTAGTGTTTTTTCTTTTTTTTACTATCATTGACTGCTATGTATTTATTAATAAAAATGCATAGGGCAAGTCAGTACAAACCCTTTATCCCAATCTAAGTACTCAGTAAATGATTATAATAAACCCATGATGGCACAGACATGATTTGCTTGGCATGATTTAAAAATTCAAAAGCAGTAATTTTTTTTTCTTTGGGATTTTTGACTACAGCAGCTGGGACCTGGAAATGGCAAAGTTTTGTCAATTGTTAGGGGCTGGCAGTGGGTTGGTGGTGATGATGGAGAGCTGCACCCCTCCAGCCCCACAAGCACTTAAGGGCTAACAGGCAAAATGGACAGTGGGCAGTGCAGTCAGGATTAGGAGTGGAGGAAAGAGCTGGGGATGATCCCCTGGAACCCTTAGGGGCTGTGCTCCCAGCCATTTCACTTTCATCTCACTCATGTCCTTCCCATTGATAATAATGGACAAGATCAGACAAATCTTTCTTTCCCTGGCATTCTCTTTTCTTTCCTTATTAAATTTCTTGGAAGAAAGATCCACACTTAGAGTACTTATTTGCCTCCTGTTTGTTCCTCAAACTATCACAGCCTGAATGTGGCCCACCGACTGTGTGCTCTCCTGGAGTCGGTACTGGGTCCTGCTTTCCAAGACTCTGTCCCATTCATCTCCTCAAAGTAGCTAACATTGCTTTATGTTGTGCCCCAAAGCTTCCTTCCAGTTCCCCCTATCTCTTGATCAATGGCTCTGCCAACCAAAGGTCACCTGGCCTAGAAACACTGATGCCTTCAGCTCCTTTTTGCTGACAGTGGAAACAGCTATATATGCCCCCTCATTTTGTCACCCATGGCACAACTTCCTTGGTTGAACCTCACACATCCTTCATCTGAACTCTGATTTCTAAGGTAATTGCCTTGTGATTGAGAACTGTGGTTTGCATGATGATTCTTTGAAGTTTGTTCATGTTGTTTCTTGATGTATGTGATCAAATTTTATTAATGTACCGTATATACCTGGGAAAGGGTGAATATTCTTGAGTTGTTGGGTGCCATGTTTCCTAGTGTGCAGCAAATCAACCTTATTCAAATTTTCAAATCCTTATTGATGTTCTGTGTATTGAGAGAATTATGTTGAAATGTCCCATTATGATGGTTTGTTGACTTCCTTTTGTGGATTTGTTAACTTTTACTCTAGGCATTTTGAAGTTGTGTTTTGAAGGGCATACAAGTCTGAAACTAGAAAATCTCCAAGTAAAATGTGCCTTCTATCTTTTTATGCTTGATGATATTTTTTGCTTTCCATGCATGCTTTCCATGCACGCTTCATTGTATCCGACTCTTTGCGTCTCTATGGACTATAGCCTGCCAGGCTCCATCTGTCTGTGGGATTCTCCAGGCAGGAATATTGGAGTGGCCATGCCCTCCTCCAGGGGATCTTCCTAACCCAGAGATTGAACCTGTGTCTCTTATGTCTCCTGCATTGCCAGTGGATTCTTTACCACTTGCGCCACTTGGGAAGCCGCCCCCCCCCCCCACCCCCGCCATTTTTTGCTTTAAAGTCTGATATAATGTCATTATGCCAGCTTTCCTTTGGTTAATATTTAGTTGGTATGTCTGTCCTTTCACTTTCCCCCTTTTTAGGGCCTTCTGTAGGAGATGGTATAATGCAGAGATTTGCCTGTCTTCAAATCACCATTGTGCTATCTATAGAATTCAGTTCAGTTCAGTCACTCAGTCATGTCCGACTGTTTGCAATCCCATGAATCGCAACACTCCAGGCCTCCTTGTCCATCACCAACTCCCAGAGATTATTCAAACTCATGTCTATCAAGTCAGTGATGCCATCCAACCATCTCATCCTCTGTCATTCCCTTCTCCTCTTGCCCTCTATCTTTCCCAGCATTATGGTCTTTTCCAATGAGTCAACTCTTCACATGAGGTTGCCAAAGTATTGGCGTTTCAGCTTCAGCATCAGTCCTTCCAATGAATGCCCAGGACTGATCTCCTTTAGGATGGACTGCTTGGATCTCCTTGCAGCCCAAGGGACTCTCAAGAGTCTTCTCCAACACCACAGTTCCAAAAGCATCAATTCTTCGGCACTCAGCTTTCTTCACCAACCAACCCTCACATCCATACAAAACTACTGGAAAAATCATAGCCTTGACTAGACGGACTTTGTTGGCAAAGTAATGTCTCTGCATTTTAATATGCTATCTAGGTTGGTCATAACTTTCCTTCCAAGGAGTAAGCATCTTTTAATTTCATAGCTGCAATCACTATCTGCAGTGATTTTGGAGCCCAGAAAAAGAAAGTCTGACAGTGTTTCCACTGTTTCCCCATCTATTTGCCATGAAGTGATGGGACCGGATGCCATGATCTTAGTTTTCTGAATATTGAACTTTAAACCAACTTTTTCACTCTTCTCCTTCACTTTCATCAAGAGGCTTTTTAGTTCCTCTTCACTTTCTGCCATGAGGGTGGTGTCATCTGCATATATGAGGTTATTGATATTTCTCCCGGCAATCTTGATTCCAGCTTGTGCTTCTTCCAGTCCAGTGTTTCTCATGATGTACTCTGCATATAAGTTAAATAAGCAGGGTGACAATATACAGCCTTGATGTACTCCTTTTCCTATTTGGAACCAGTTTGTTGTTCCATGTCCAGTTCTAACTGTTGTTTCCTGACCTGCATACAGGTTTCTCAGGGGACAGGTCAGATGGTCTGGTATTCCCATCTCTTTCAGAATTTTCCACAGTTTATTGTGATCCACACACTCAAAGGCTTTGGCATAGTCAATAAAGCAGAAATAGATGTTTTCCTGGAACTCTCTTGCTTTTTCTGTGATCCAGTGAATATTGGCAATTTGATCTCTGGTTCCTCTGACTTTTCTAAAACCAGCTTGAACATCTGAAAGTTCATGGTTCATGTATTGCTGAAGCCTGGCTTGGAGAATTTTGAGCATTACTTTGCTAGCATGTGAGATGAGTGCAATTGTTCAGTAGTTTGAGCATTCTTTGGCATTGCCTTTCTTTGGGATTGGAATGAAAACTGACCTTTTCCAGTCCTGTGGCCACTGCTGAGTTTTCCAAATTTGCTGGCATATTGAGTGCAGCACTTTCACAGCATCATCTTTGATGATTTGGAATAGCTCAACTGGAATTTCATCACCTCCACTAGCTTTGTTCGTAGTGATGCTTCCCAAGGCCCACTTGACTTCACATTCCAGGATGTCTGGCTCTAGGTGAGTGATCACACCATCGTGATTATCTGGGTTATGAAGATCTTTTTTGTACAGTTCTTCTGTGTATTCATGCCGCCTCTTCTTAATATCTTCTGCTTCTGTTAGGTCCATATCATTTCTGTCCTTTATCGAGCCCATCTTTGCATGAAATATTCCCTTGGTATCTCTAATTTTCTTGAAGACACCTCTAATCTTTTCCATTCTGTTGTTCTCCTCTATTTCTTTGCACTGATTGCTGGGGAAGGCTTTTTTTTTTTTTTTTTTTTTTCTCTCCTTGCTATTCTTTGGAACTCTGCATTCAAATGGGAATAGCTTTCCTTTTCTCCTCTGCTTTTCACTTCTCTTCTTTTCATAGCTATTTGTAAGGCCTTCTCAGACAGCCATTTTGCTTTTTTGCATTTCTTTTCCATCGGGATGGTCTTAATCCCTGTCTCCTGTACAATGTGATGAACCTCTGTCCATAGTTCAACAGGCACTCTATCAGATCTAGTCCCTTAAATCTATTTCTCACTTCCACTGTGTAATCATAAGGGATTTGATTTAGGTCATACCTGAATGGTCTAGTGCTTTTCCCTATCTATATCTATACAATAATAACTTAAATTCCAAATCTTTGTGAGTGTGGACTGGTAGCTAGGAATTTTTGGGAGACTCGTGTTTTATTTTCTTCTGCTTATCTCAGAACTAAACAAGGCAGACAGTTCTCTCCTCTACGTTCTTCTCCTGGGCGGACTTTTCTCAGTTCACCTATGAGAGCCATTGCCCTTCAGAACTACTGACTTTTCATCAAGTTCTCTGACCTGACTTTGCAGCGGGGCTGGACCTCTGCCTGGGTCTGTACTCCCACCACATGTCACCTGCTGACCCTCTCTCAGCCACCAGGGATCGAATGCAGGGAGCCTCATGTCCCGGGTTGTGCTTACTGCTGCAACCACGGATCCAGAAGAATGCTTTCAGTATTTCGCAGCATCTTTAGGTGGCCTGTCCCGAGAGGAGCTTTAGGAAATGGAAGTTTCTGAGTGCAGGCTGTGCAATGGCTCAGCTCTAGGTCATGGGCATCCAGTAAACAGTAGGGATAGCAACCTGCCTTCATGGAGCCTGAAGGCTTGTGGAGAAGGCAAACATTAAAACTATAAGTAAAGATAGTGTAAAAAACAGTGATTGGCACTCGAGAGGAAAACAAAGCAAGAACAGGGAACAGGAGTATGTCAAGACCAATTTGGCTATAGGACGTCTGGCAGAGAATATCACCTGAGCAAATACCTTTGAAGGTGGGGGCAGGTGTGTGGAGAGGGGGGAGTCACAGCAGCTACTACCTGAAAACTCCTTAGCAAGTGCCTCTTTTTGGGGACAGAGGAAGACTTTTCTGGGAAAAGACATCCTAGGAGCCGTGAAAACACAGAGCAGCCACATTCACATGCTCTGGCTCATCTCTGCCTGGGCTCCCAGCAGGGAGACCTCCGTGCATGTGGTGTGTCTCTCTGTCCCCACTGTGGGGACAGATGTTTAGGTCCTGCTGTGCCTTCCTCCTCACATACAGATTCTCTTTCCTTCTGTACAATTTCTTCCACTGTGTTAGTCAGAGCCTTGTGTTTGTTTCAATAGACAAATCCATTGTGAATATGACACGGCTTAGTGCTTCGCGCTGGTTGGTGATGGACATCAGAGTTTCTTAAGCCACAAACTCAAAAACACAGCCTTGCCACCTTGCACAGAACAGGTTGGTCTTCCTTAGACTTTTCTCCAAAGGGAGCAACTAACTGCTTTGCCCTTCCTTTTTTTCACTCCTCCATCACAGATGCCCTGACACCTCTCAGGAGCGCATGTAAGGATGGTGAGGATGGGGGAAGGTTTCTGCTGCAGGACCCAGGCTTGGGAGCAGCCAGGTGACAAGATAGAATCTGTGAAGAATGTCCTGGGCCTCCGGGCTGAGTCCACAATGCACAGATGAGGCGGTCTCCCCAGGGTGGCCCTTCTCTCTCCTTTGGGGAAGCCCTGGCTGGACACTCCTTTTAGAGCACCCTTGGCTCAACTGGACACTGCTTTGGCAGCAGAAAGAAGCAGCAACTCTGCTCTGGTGATGCTTTAAGGGAGGTGATCAGACACTTTCTTCTCTACTTTCCTTAAGTGCGCTTGACCCACAGGGAAGACTCAGCTAAATGATGACCATCCTTCTATTCCCAGGTGGCCTGGGGTCATGCTGGAGGTGGGGTGGTTGAGTTCCCGCCTGAGTTCCCTAACCAGGAGTCTCCACCCCAGCAGGACCTGGAAGTCCAGCCTACCTTGACCAGCCTACCACATGACCAAGGTTTATGTGTAGAATTCGTATGATGTTAAAATTCAAGGGAACATTTCATTCTCCTCAACAGATCCTTGTGTTTTGCTATAATTATATTGTTTTCTCTCTAAACCTCAGTGGGTAAAATTGATGCTCTAGACAGTGTGGCAGATCTGGCTGGTGGCTCTGCCAGACCCAGGTTCACCAACTTCTGCCTCCCGGGAGTGTATGCCCCACACATGTTGGTGGGAAGAGCAGGCCCGAGAGTCTGGCTCTGGCTCTGCCGCACACGGGAGGCATTGCCCAGGTAGCTGGTCGTTCCCTGTGTGGCCTTCTCTCTGCTCATCTCTAACACGAGAGCATCCAGCAAGGCATCCGCATCAGTTGTCTGTAGCTTGAGTGTCCTGGCCTCTCCACTCTGTGCAGCACTTGGTTGCATTCTTTTAATTTGGGGAAAAATCTCCCATCAGACGCAAACATTTTCTGTTTGTTTTTAGCCCAGTTATAGCATTTTTAGTGACGTTCATGAAAAATGGCTTTAGCTGGTTGTGAATGGTGATGGGGAAAATTAACATTCTCCTCCCAATTTTTAAAAAGTATTTGTATATTTGGCTGCACCAGGTCTTAGTGGAGGAGTGAAGTCTCCTTTGTTGTGGTGTGCGGACTCTTAGTTGCCCATGATTGCGGGATCTAGTTCCCCAACTGGGGACAGATTCTGGACCCTTGTGGGAGCATGGGAGCATGGATCTTAACCACTGGACCACTAGGGAAGCCCCTCTCATCCTGTTTTTAAAGCCTCAGTTCTGGCAATCCCCGCGTCAGTGTCTAGGGACACAGCCAAGCCTGACATCATGCATGAGCACACACCTGCCTGGATGCTGACCCCCTTCCTCCAAAAAGCACCAAGCGAATGACGCATGTTTGCCAACCCCTGGCCCCATGGGAAGCAGGCGTGAGACCCAGTGTCTGTCCTGAACACAGAGAGAGGAGAAGACTCACCAGGTCTTGAACCAGGCTGACCTCGGGGCTCGGGCAGCGTGAGTGGCTCTGAAGTCCCGTCTGAAACCCTTTCTCCGAGCACAGGAGTGGAAGGCCCACCACTGTGGTGCTCCTGACATGAGATCATGCGTGTGGGAGCCCTCACAAATTG
This sequence comes from Muntiacus reevesi, assembly GCF_963930625.1. Classification (NCBI taxonomy): domain Eukaryota; kingdom Metazoa; phylum Chordata; class Mammalia; order Artiodactyla; family Cervidae; genus Muntiacus; species Muntiacus reevesi. The sequence goes on from NC_089250.1 coordinate 92,277,582, forward strand.
TCTGGTGCTTTATAAACATTTAGTGCCAGCATGAGTAGACGACTGTGTAGAAGATGAGGCATCTGTGTTGCTATTTTCATAACCCATAAAAAACACTTCCTTCCTTCCCCCTGCATCTCTTCTGTTTGTTCTGTTTGCATTTGAATGCAAATTAGCCTTTTCCTCTTCAAAGGAGTCAGTTTAACCAGGGGCATTAAGTGTAATTGAGTATACATGCATTAAAATCATGCTGGCAGGAAGCAGGGCACCTGGTCAGATGTTCTGCCATTCAGAGGACACAGAGTCACTTTTGTGGCTGAAGAGGGACTGTGGTGTGGTACAGCTTCAGTTCAGTTCAGTTGCTCAGTTGTGTCTGACTCTGCTACCCCATGGATTGCAGCACGCTAGGCCTCCCTGTCCATTACCAACTCCCGGAGTTTACTCAAACTCACGTCCATTGAGTCAGTGATACCATCCAACTATCTCATTCCCTGTCGTCCTCTTCTCCTCCTGCCCTCAATCTTTCCCAGCATCAGGGTCTTTTCAGATGAGTCAGCTCTTTGCATCATGTGGCCAAAGTACTGGAGTTTCAGCTTCAGCATCAGTCCTTCCAATGAACACCCAGGACTGATCTCCTTTAGGACGGACTGGTTGGATCTCCTTGCAGTCCAAGGAACTCTCAAGAGTCTTCTCCAACACCACAGTTCAAAAGTATCAATTTTTTTTCGCTCAGCTTTCTTTATAGTCCAACCCTCACATCCATACATGGTCACTGGAAAAACCATAGTCTTGACTAGACGGATCTTTGCTGGCAAAGATCTCTGCTTTTTAACATGCTGTCTAGGTTGGTCATAACTTTTCTTCCAAGGAATAAGCATCTTTTAATTTCATGGCTGCAGTCACCATTTGCAGTGATTTTGGAGCCCCCAAAAGTAAAGTCTGCCACTGTTTCTCCATCTATTTGCCATGAAGTGATGGGACTGGATGCCATGATCTTAGTTTTCTGAATGTTGAGCTTTAAGCCAACTTTTTCACTCTCCTCTTTCACTTTCATCAAGAAACTCTTTAGTGCTTCACTTTCTGCCATAAGGGTGGTGTCATCTGCATATCTGAGGTTATTGATATTTCTCCCAGAAATTTTGATTCCAGTTTGTGCTTCATCTAGTCCAGCATTTCTCATGATGTACTCTGCATAGAAGTTAAATAAGCAGGGTAACAGTATATAGCCTTGACGTACTCCTTTTCCTATTTGAAACCAGTCTGTTGTTTCATGTCCAGTTCTAACTGTTGCTTCCTGACCTGTATACACGTTTCTCAGGGGACAGGTCAGATGGTCTGGTATTCCCATCTCTTTCAGAATTTTCCACAGTTTATTGTGATCCACACACTCAAAGGCTTTGGCATAGTCAATAAAGCAGAAATAGATATTTTTCTGGAACTCTCTTGCTTTTTCTGTGATCCAGTGAATGTTGGCAATTTGATCTCTGGTTCCTCTGCCTTTTCTAAAATCAGGTTGAACATCTGGGAGTTCATGGTTCACGTATTATTGAAGCCTGGCTTGGAGAATTTTGAGCATTACTCTGCTAACATGTGAGATGAGTGCAATTGTGCGGTAATTTGAGCGTGGCGCTGGAGCGATGAGGGACCAAGAGGAGATACCCCACATCCAAGGTCAGGAGCAGCGACTGCACTTCGCTGGACTGGCTGCGTCCAAGGTCAGAAAAACCCCAGTAAGATGGTAGGCACTGGAGCAACTGTGTGGAGATACCCCATGTCCCTGGGTAAAGGGGAAGCCTCAGCAAGACTGTAGGAGTGGCGAATTCACACTTAGAATCACACCCTGTTCCTGCCAGAGATGCTCAGAGGGCTCAAACAAACCTTGAGCGCACCAGGACCCAGGGGCCACACAGAGACTGAGACAGAGCTGTGTTTGAGCGTCTCCTGTGTAGGTACGGGTCGGCAGTGGTCTGCTGCAGGGACAGGGGCTGTGAGTCTGGGTGTGGCATAGGTCCTGAAAGAGGAGAAGGAGGTCACCATTAACCCCAGTATAGAGCTGTCAGAACTAGACTCTTCGAGGGCACAACTGAGCCTTGCACACCAGGACCCAGGAGAAAGGAGCAGTGACCACACAGGGGACTTGGCTGTGGGTGTCCGGGAGTCTCTGGCGAAGGCGTGGGTCACTGGAGGCCTGCTGCAGGGTTGGGGGCACGGACTGTAGCAGTATATGCATGGGATCTTTTGAGGGAGGTCACCATTATCTTCGTTACCTCCACCATAGTTTGGCCCCCAGGTAAATAGCAGGGAGGAAACACTGCTCCACCCATCAACAGAAAATTGGATAAAAGATTTACTAAGTATGGCCTGGGAGAAGGAAATGGCAACCTACTCCAGTATTCTTACCTGGAGAATCCCAGGGACAGGGGAGCCTGGTGGGCTGCTGTCTATGGGATCGCCCAGAGTTGGACACGACTGATGCGACTTAGCAGCAGCAGCAGCAGAGCATGGCCCCACGCATCAGAACAAGACCCAGTTTCCCCCTCAGTCAGTCTCTCCATCAGGAAGCTTTCATAAGCCTCTTATCCTTCTCCATCAGAGGGCAGACAGACTGAAAACCACCATCACAGGAAACTAGTCAATCTGATCACACGGACCACAGTCTTGTCTAACTCAATGAAACTAAGCCATGCTGTGTGGGGCCACCCAAGACGCCGGGGTCATGGTGGAGAGGTCTGAGAGAATGTGGCCCACTGGAGAAGGGAATGGCAAACCACTTCAGTATTCTTGCCTTGAGAAACCCATGAACAGTATGAAAAGGCAAAATGATAGGACACTGAAAGAGAAACTCCCCAGGTCAGTAGGTGCCCAATATGCTACTGGAGACCAGTGAGAAATAACTCCAGAAAGAGTGAAGAGATGAGCCAAAGCAAAAATGACACCCAGTTGTGGTACAGCTTGAAGGGATCTTAAAGATCACCTGGCTTGTGAGCATCCAGTGAAAAGTGGCTTCCTTGGCCTGAGGCTTTGGCTTGTCTAAGATAAGCTAAGCTAATACTTAGCTTAAATCAGTGTTTTGCATCTTTGATCAGAAGATGTGAACAAATTTGGCCTTCTCATGTCACCACTCATGTAAACAACGGTTGCCAGGTGTTACCCTGGCAGGACTGAGCCATTAATCATGACAAATGAAGCTACAGGTAGTTAAGTATATACTTTTGAGCTGTTCAAGTGAAATTCCTTTCATAGTACATTATAAAGCCAGGTATTATGCAGAATTACTGGCAAAAGGAGACAGTGTATAAATAGCCTTTCATTAACTCTTGGTTCACATGTGGCCCTTGTGTGCCAATATGCCATAGTTTCGACATGACCTTAAACTCATGTGTTCTTCGCAGGTATGGATTTCTGATTGAGTCAGCTAAGTGTGTGCCCCTGGTTACAGTGGGAGCTGGGGGTCTTCAGGAAAGAGCATCGGTGGAGCACATGAGAGGGCCAGGAGGGCGTGGCTACAGGGCTGGAGGAATTTCTGGGCACAGGTGCCCCAGAGCACAGCTGGGGTCAGAGGCCAAGGCCAACCCTTCCATACCAGTCCAGGCAAACTTGGTGCCAAGGTGCCCTGCCATGGGTGGTGTGTGGCAATGAGAGGCCATTGTCCTTTTCCCTCCCCCTAGGCTGTGTTGAGCTGTAGTGACCATGTGGAGCTCAGGAAAATGAACAAGACTGGTCCTGCAGTTATTGAACCTGGACCCAAAGATGTCCCAAGAGCTGGGCCTAGTGGGAAAGCTGGAAGACGAGTCAGTAGACAAGCTCAGCAGAGGGAAGGGTCTGGGCTCTGAGGCAAAGGCCAGAGTGGAAGCAACAGAACAGGAGTGAGAGAACCCAGGGGATCGGAATGAAAGTTAGGCCCTGGTGAGACTGCTTGTGGGCTGGAACAAAGTCTGGGATGGAGCTTCCCTGACAGCCTGCAGCTTCGGGTCTGGGTGGAGAGGAAGTCCTTAGGGACAATGAGCTGCTTGTGACACAGCCATGGGGTACAGATCAGCAGTCACTGCAGGGTGAGGCCCTCAGGTTCCCAGCCAGCTTCACGCCCATGCCTGGGGGGCCTGGGGCACAGAAGCCAGCCTCCTGCAGGAGGGGTCTGCGGGCTGGGCGGGGCACTGGGCCATGAATGATGACTGGAATGAGAGTGGGTCCACAGGGAAGTTGGGCTTCTAGACGGAGCAGCTGGGCTATCCAGGGTGAGAGGCCAAGGAGTGTTATTGACTGAATGTCCTCCAAACTTATATGTTGAAGCCTAAATCCCTAACACAGGAGGTGGGGTCTTCAGGAAGTGATGGAGCCCCCATGATGGGATTAGTGTCCTTATAAGACGACTGGAGAGAGCTGCTTCCTTTCTGTCTGCCACGTAATGACACAGGGAGAAGGTGGCCATCTACATACCAAGGAAGAGGCCTCACCAGAAACCAGGTCTGCTGGCACCTTGATCTTGGACTTCTAGCCCCCAAACTGTTTAAGCCCCTCAGTCTGTGGTATTTGCTATGGCAGCCTGAGCTGACCCTAGTGGTGGTGGTGGGGCAAATGGAAGCCCACCATCCAGACTTGGGGAAACTAGGGAGTGCTGCCGGCCTCCTCCCCATGTCGGGATCCCCTCACCACTGGTTTTGGGGTCCTGAAGTCAAGTGCAGTCTGTGTCCTAAATGGCCCACACATCCCCCATCACTCTCTTCACTCACATCCTGACTCTGGCCTGGATGGCCGGGAGTAGCCCCTCACCGGTCTCCCTTGTCCACATCAATCCTAAGAATCTGTTCTTCAGACCAAGGTCTCATGGGCTGATCAGCAAATCTAACCACAATACTCCCCTGTTTGAACCCTTCTGCCACCAGGCCCAATACCAACACCCTCCCAAGCCAGGCACAACCCAGCCCTGCTTCCCCAGCAGCCTGCCTCCCTCCCCTCTTAGTCTTCAGCAGGCAGGCCTCTCCCTCAGATATTGCTCTGACTTCCTTGTTGTCTTGGCACAAACACCCTTCTCTCTGGCCCCTGAGGTGGCCCCTTATCTCAGGCCCTGCTCTTCTCCTTGCCACCCTTCTGATGGTCATACCCAGCCACGTGCTGGGTGCCACATGACCTCCCATGACCTTGTCAGTCACCCTGGCAAAGGCATGCTGCACTGGCCCCTCGCAACCATCCCAGGGCACCTGCTGCCCTCACCTGGTGAGAGTTCACTGGGCTGATCAACAAGCAGACGAGGATTATCAACAAGGTGGAACATTACTCACCAGAGAAAAGGAACAGACTTCTGACATTCGAAACACCAGTAAATCTCAGGATAGTTAGCCTGAGTGAGAGAAGCCAGATGCAAGAGGGTACATTGTGTTAGTCTACTCATGTAAAGTTCTAGAAAATTCAAATGAAACTAGAGACAGAAGCAGGTTTGTGGTCAGCTGAGTCAGGTGTGGAGAGGGGGTGGACCGTGGCAGGGCATGATGGAATGTTGTGGAGTGATATGGTGCCATCTATGTCTTTGGTGACAGCGATGTTAAAGTCCATCTAATTATACATTTTAAATGAACACAGCTTATTATACATGAATTATGTGTTTAAAATGTTGATTAATTTTTGTTTAAATTTAAAAATGTTGCCAAGTGTCCTAATTGATGTCAGTGGACACCCAGGTGGTGCCAGAGGTAAAGAACCCACCTGCCAATGCAGGAGATGTAAGAGACTTGGGTTTGATCTCTGGCTTGGGGAGATCCCCTGGAGGAGGACATGGTAACCCACTCCAGGATTCTTGCCTGGAGAGTCCGCATGGACAGAGGAGTCTGGTGGGCTGCGGTCCATGGGATTGCAAAGAGTCGGACACGACTGAAGAGACTTAGCATACACGCACCCACGGACACTTGCCGGGTCTGTCCTGTCTAGACCGAGGGTCACACCCAGACCAGTGACACTGGTTGGACAACAGCCGACAACAACCATGGCCCTGACTGCTGTGTCCTGTAGCTGGGCTGTGCTCTCATTGCAGGCGGCCCGTGGGACGGCCTCTGGGGTGCTGTCTGAGACGCTGCTCCCGCAGCCCCACCCACCCTCTGCCCTCTGGCCAGCGCCTCTTAGACCAGGGTACGCCTGGATATAGGGCCCCGGCGTGTGTCCCAGAGAGCCTGGCACAGCCCTCTCTGCAGGGCACTGAGAAGAAGCAGGTGCTGAGTGGGTGCTCTCTGCCTCCCCAGGCCCCACTCCTGGGGAGGGGAGCAGGCAGCGGTTCCCGAGCTTTATTCCCTGAGTCAGCAGCTGTCTTGATGAGAGGAGTATGGGAGGTGGTGAAGATGGCAGGTGTGTGCTCCCTGGAGAGTCCTCACTTCACAGGTTGCTCTGTGACCTGGTTTCAATGGAAAAAACACACGTAAAGTGGCGTGCATCCCACAGACACACATTAAACACTAATGTAGAAAAATGAAAAAGACAGAGATCAAGAACAAGGCAGTTGAGGGTCAGATGCAGGGCACAGGGGGACTAAAATGGTTTTCCAAGAGGCCTGGGCTTGCAAGAATGCATGTAATTTAGTAGTAAAAGTGGTGTTCATCTTGATGTGAAAGCAAAAATGGTTCTAATTGTCTGATTAAAGGATTGCCCCATTTGTTCAAAGAAACATTTTCCTGTCACTCATTCTAATGGGGATGTGTTAAGACTCCTTTTAAGTGACTGAATAACATAATGAACACAGTGGTATCACAAAGGATTCAGACACTGTCATACGTCCACTTATAGCAAATCTTGATGAAAGGTTAAGCTTCTTTTCTTAGAAGGACATAAGCACAAATTAACAGATAAGCAGGCAGAAATACTTTATGCAGAGTGTGTCCTCTGAGCCCCCTCCAACACTGAGAGGCTCTGCCGGGCTCCAGCTGGAGTTTTCTCCTAAAGCCGGATTTTCCTTCAAAGGCAATTAGCTCTTATCTCTCTGGAGGCTGACTCCATGAGCGCCATTGGATGGTCTGACACGCATCCTTCCCTGGAGAGGGGTCTCCTCCCTCAGCCTAGCCGCAGTCTGGCGGCCCTGGCTCCTCTGCGTGGCCCGCCGAGGGGCACTGTTGTTGGATTGGCTCGCTCTGAGCCCGAGGAGCAGAGCACAGCTGTGGACTCGCAGCGCCGCCCTGGCACAGGGGCTCCTCCCACGCAGAGGGCAGCCCGGCTGGCCCTTGGTCCCCAGACTGGCTTGTCATCCTCTCACCACAATTGTCCGTGATTATTATCTGGAGGGGCTGTGATACAAAGGTGCTGCTGGGGCCCCATTTGTGGGGATTCTGATTTAACTGGCCTGAGGAGGAGACCCAATATCAGGAAACTTCTATGTGCAGGCTGGTGTTGAGACCTGTGCAAAAGAAGATGGCCTAACAACCTCCTCCATCCCCCATAAGGCTGATTGTTCTTAACTGGTAGTAACTGGAAGAGTCAAGCAATGGTCCATCATCCTAAAAATGTGGCTGAGCCTTGGGTAGGCCTGTAAAACAGAGTACATGGAAGAGTAGGACACTGGTGAAGAAATGTGTACAGTCACAACCAATGTTTTCTTCTCCTCCAGTAAAAGGGAATAACTGTGTTCACAAGTCACTTTCTTCTCTAAAAGGAAAAACAATATTATATTTACAGCATCAGTCTATCCATCCATTCACCCACCCATCCATCCATCTACCCACCCATATTTTCATCCACCTATCCATCTATCTATGCTTCCATCTCATCCATATATACTGTGTATGCCAAAGCTGTGCTGGGGGTGAAGGAAGAAGACCAGGCATGACCTAGGGCAGGGGCTAGGGTGTTTCTCCTGGTTCTGCACCCCTCAGCGAGCCAGCTTTAGGAAAGTGCCTTAATAAAGTTGGGTCACAGGCTGTCTGATAACAGGAGCCTTGGAGTAAAAAATCTTAAAGTAGCTCTATTTCTAAAAGTCTATGGATGTATGTCATGGGCTCTACCATAAAAGTTTGCCATGTGTTTGGAGGTACAAGACCTGAAAATACATTAAAAAACAGGATGTTAAGGACCACATGCATCTCATTTAAGATAGAGATTCAGGGCAGAATCCCTGCTGGCAAGACTGGTAGCTTCTTTGTTCCAAGTTCTCAGGATGTTTTCGTGCATGGAGGTGTGTGTTTGCGGAGCTGGAAAAGCAGAGTCTGAGTTGTTTTTACAGGAGTGGCCATAAGCTCATGTGTTAACAAGAAGCATCCAAACTGCACATAAGGCCAAGAGGCCCGTGTGTGCTTCCGGTGTGGCCTGGAGGCTTCGTCTTACAGGCCTACCCAAGGTTTACCCACATTTTTAGGAGGATTGCTTGACTCATCCAGTTACTCTTAGTTAAGGGCTCAGATTCTGTGAAGCTCCATGTTCTATTGCAGGTATTTGTCCAATAGACATGAAATGATTCCCTGTCCAGTGAAGAGAGAGAACTGCTGATTTATTGCCCCATAGGACATTAACCAGATTTGCCTCAAACATTAAAGATCTATTTTAGTGAGTCTTTCCCAATGGACTACATAAATTCTAGTACTTGAAATGCCATTTGGACCAGCATTACCAACTTCCTGGCTCACTGCTTAATTGATGAGCTTAATAAAATCTTGGGTGTGTGTTCATTCTGTTTTGTTTGAGAGCCATGTTTTCAACTTCCTTCAATATTTTTCCGGGACAGCTCTGACCCAGCCATTTTCCTTCCACCCAGTGTCCTCCCTAGGTGAGTGCAGGACAGGGTCTAAGCTGGTGGGGGTAGGGGGACCTTGAAAGGTACTCTGGCCCACCTGGACAGAGCCCCCAGCACCCTCCCACGACCCCAGCTCCTGGCCTGTCTCAGAAGCTGGCCTTCACACTGATCATCATGCAGGGACATGAACAGGGGGGACCAGGCTGTCTAGGTCAAGCTGGGCTGCTCCTTTGTTCTGCAGCCTCAGCAGTCCCACCCTGGAGACCCTGAGGGCTTGTCGCCCGAAGGCAGGGGAAGCATCACTCGGCACCCACATTTCCATCCACCCTGGCTCTTGGGTGGTTGAAAGGTGCATTTGTAAAGAAACCAGGATGGGTATTTCAAGATCATTAAACCCTAGCTATTAATGGAACCTCACCCAGGAGATCCAAAGCCCAGGACAAGCACCCAGATAGGGGGGTCTGAATGCACCATATCTCTGTCAAGTGGCTGATACAGTGATTTTGCCACAAGAGGAGACTGGTGGGCTACAGCCCATGGGATCTCGAAGAGTCAGACACAACTGAAGTGACTTAGCATGCACACAACACAAGCAATAGCAGAGATGGTGGGAATAAAACTTGATGAAGGCAGTTTGGTAGTGTGGGGCAAGGGGCTTGACCATGTTCTGTGCACTTGTGCCAGTAAACTCTATTCCTAAGAAGCTCTGTGAAGGAAACTACCTGGATGCAGACAAAGAATGTTGTGGAAAGACAACCACTGGAGTTACAAAATTGGGTCAAGCCTAAATAGTCAACAATAAGGAACTAGTTAAATAAAGAATAAAGAGCTATAAGTGTAGAGAAATGTAACCATTAAAATAAAAAAGAATTTTTTTCATAAAAAGGAAAATACTCCCATAAAAAAGCCCATCAGAAAAATCTGTCATCTATCTCTCTCTGATGATTCCAGTCTCCAAAAGAGAGCTTAAATGTGCATGAAAACCTGAATGAAAAAGATCTGTTTAGCAACTGTATCTATCAATAGGTGGTAAGGACACCAGGGATCTTTCTCAGCTACTGTTTTATGTCTCTAACCTGAGCACATTTTCAACTTATAATGGAAACAAACACTGTAGGTGAAAGGTATTCATTTTAAAGGCTTGAATCTCTAAAGCAAACTTGGTTTTGGAATTTTGGCCCTCCCTCAGTGTCTGCTGGCTGTTTTGCGTGTGTGTGCTGGGCGGAGGCAGGCCAATCTGCAGAATATTTACAATGCCAACCTGGCTGTGTGCAGGGACCCCAGCTCTTTGCCTGCCTCTGGTTGCATTGGCCCCTGATGGCCAATTAGACTCCCAGACTCTGTAACTGCTGTTGGTGCAAACAATGATGTCACATGTACACGATGCCCAAATTTCATACAAATAACACGGCCTGTGTTCTCCTTCACGTTTTCTCCATGCAGAGTGTCCCCACGGCCTTAGCTCCTTGTCAGTGGGTGCCCTGTCTCTGCCTTCGTTGGGCTAAACTTGTGCTTTGAGATCTTTCCTCTGGCTCATCTGCTTCTCTGATCTCCCCTGGGCTGCCCCCGTCAGCACTCAGGCCCACGGCCAAAATCTGCAGAGAAAAAGCCCTGCCGTCCCCACGTCCAATAATTTATGTTACACAAGCAAACAAAAGAGCTTGTTTGGTTGCAGAGTCCGAGGTGTCTGTGTTTAGGTAAATGGTGCCTTTACAACTTTCTCCAGGAACAAGGACTGGAGTCTTCCTCACTCAGGTTGTTTTCTAGAACAAAGGAAAAGTCAGCATCTAAAACCCTTTCAAGTCTCCATAACAGACAAGCCAAAGTCAAAGAGAGGATCACAGTAACAGGAGCTAGTTAGCAGTTACCGGGTATCAGGCTAAATGCTCCACAAAATTACTTCATTGTATCAGATGAAAAAGAACATCATTTCCATTTTCCAGTTGCGCTGAGGGTTAGTAATCTGCCTGACGTTATAAACTAGCCCATGGCAGGACAGGATTCTGCCCCTGGCTGTCTGCTTGTAACCTCTCTCTTGTGCTGGTGCCTTCTTGTGACATTTCACCAGGAGACTCAGGGATGATGGAAGCTCCCCAGTGCTACCAGGTATGAAGTAAGTCACCAGAGACCTCTGGGTTGCCTTAATATCAGGGGACAGCCTCTCTGAGCCTAGCAAGAGCCACGAAACTCCAAAGGGGCGGGGAGGGGGAGGGGCCCCTTCACCCCTCATTCCTGAGTGTCTGCCTGGGCTCCTGGAAAGCAGAGCCTGAAACAGGCTCTGGGTGATCCCCGGAGGTGATCGAGGAGGGGGCATGGCCTGGTGGAATGAAGCCCACCTCAGGATGTACCTTCCAACTGGTGCTTATGCTGTGACCCCACAGGGCCACCTCACAGACTGCCCACAATGTACTTAGTGTGAATTGAGGGGATTCCCTGGACCACTCCTCTCCTGGGGAAACTGCTGAGAGGGGCCTTGCCAGCCTGAGGCCAAGTGGCTAGAGGAGGCGGTGGGGCCCAGAAGATTGGAGCAGAGCACAGAGCTCTGGGATGTATTTAACTCAGAGGACCATTATGTCTACTACTGTGGACAAGAAACCCTTAGAAGAAATGAAGTAGCCCTCATAGTCAACAGAAGAGTCTGAAATGCAGTACTTGGGTGCAATCTCAAAAACAACAGACAGAATGATGAAGGCAAACCTTTCAAAATCACAGTAATCCAAGGCTATGCCCCAATCAGTAATGCCAAAGAAGCTGAAGTTGGACAGTTCCATGAGGACATACAAGACCTTCTACACCAAAAAAAGATGTCCTTTTCATCATAGGGGACTGGAATGCAAAAGTAGGAAGTCATAGGACACCTGGATTAACAGGCAAATTTGGCCTTGGAGTATGAAATGAGTCAGCATGGCAAAGGCTAACAGAGTTTTTTGAAGAGAACGCACTGGTCATAGCTAACACCCTCTTCCAGCAACACAGGAGAAGACTCAGTATTGGACGTCACCAATACTGAAATCAGATTGATTATATTCTTTGCAGCTGAAGATAGAGAAGTTCTATACTGTCAGAAAAACAAGTCCAGGAGCTGACTGTGGCTCAGATCATGAGCTCCTTATTGCCAAATTCAGACTTAAATTGAAGAAAGTAGGGAAAACTACTAGACCATTCAGGTATGCCTAAATCAAATCCCTTATGCTTATACATTGGAAGTGACAAATAGATTCAAGGGACTAGATCTGATAGACAGAGTGCCTGAAGAACTGTGGACAGAGGTTCATTACATTGTACAGGAGAGAGGGATCAAGACTATCCCCAAGAAAAAGAAAAGGGAAAAGGCAAAATGGCTGTCTGAGTAGGCCTTACAAATAGCTGTGAAAAGAAGAGAAGCGAAAAGCAAAGGAGAAAAAGAAAGCTATTCCCATTTGAATGCAGAGTTCCAAAGAAGAGCAAGGAGAGATAAGAAAGCCTTCCTCAGTGATCAATGCAAGGAAATAGAGGGAAACAATAGAATGGGAAGGACTAGAGATCTCTTCAAGAAAACTAGAGATACCCAGGGAACATTTCATGCAAAGATGGGTATAATAAAGGAAAGAAATGATATGGACATAACAGAAGCAGAAGATATTAAGAAGAGGTGGCAAGAATACACAGAAGAACTATACAAAAAAGATCATAATGACCCAGATAACCACAAAGGTGTGATCACTCACCTAGAGCCAGACATTCTGGAGTCCGAAGTCAAGTGGGCCTTAGGAAGCATCACTACGAACAAAGTAGTGGACGTGACGGAATTCCAGATGAACTATTTCAAATTCTAAAAGATGATGCTGTTAAAGTGCTGTACTCAATAGGTCAGTAAATTTGGAAAACACAGCAGTGGCCTCAGGACTGGAAAAGGTCAGTTTTCATTACAATCCCAAAGAAAGGCAATGCCAGAGAATGTTCAAAGTACCACACAATTGCACTCATCTCACACACTAGCAAAGTAATGCTCAAAATTCTTCGAGCTAGGCTTCAATAGTAGGTGAAGCAAGAACTTCCAGATGTTCAAGCTAGATTTAGAAAAGGCAGAGAAACCAGATATCAAATTGCCAACATACATTGGATCATAGAAAAAGCAAGAGAGTTCCAGAAAAACATCTACTTCTGCATTATTGACTATGCCAAGGACCTTGACTGTGTGGATCTCAACAAACTGTGGAAAATTCTGAAAGAGATGGGAATACCAGACCACCTGACCTGCCTCCTGAGAAATCTGTATGCAGGTCAAGAAGCAACATTTAGAATTGGACATGGAACAACAGACTGGTTTCAAATTGGAAAAGGAGTACGTCAAGGCTGTATATTGTCACCTTACTTATTTAACGTATATGCAGAGTACATCATGAGAAACGCTGGGCTGGATGAAGCACAACCTGGGATCAAGAAATATCAATAACCTCAGATATGCAGACAACACCACCCTTATGGCAGAAAGTGAAGAAGAACTATAAAGCCTCTTGATGAAAGTGAAAGAGCAGAGTGAAAAGGTTGGCTTAAAGCTCAACATTCAGAAAGCCAGATCATGGCATCTGGTCCCATCACTTCATGGCAAATAAATGGGGAAACAATGGAAACAGTGACAGACTTTATTTTCTTGGGCTCCAAAATCACTGCACCTGGTGGGTGCAGCCATGAAATTAAAAGATGCTTGCTCTTTGGAAAGAAAGCTATGATCAAACTAGACAGCATATTAAAAAGCAGAGACATTACTTTGCCAACAAAGGTCCATCTAGTCAAAGGTATGGTTTTTCCAGTAGTCATGTATGAATGTGAGAGTTGGACTATAAAGAAAGCTGAGCACCAAAGAATTGATGCCATTGAACTGTGGTGTTGGAGAAGATTCTTGAGAGTCCCTTGGACTGCAAGGATATCCAAACAGTCAATCCTAAAGGAATTGGAGGGACTGATGCTAAGGCTGAAACTTCAATATTTTGGCCACCTGATATGAAGAACTGACTCATTAGAAAAGACTGTGATGCTGGTAAAAATGGAAGGCAGGAAGATAAGGGGACAACAGAGGATGAGATGGTTGGATGGCATCACTGACTCAATGGACATGAGTTTGAGCAAGCTCCGCAACGTAGTGAAGAATAGGGAAGCCTGACAAGCTGCCGTCCATGGAGTTGCAAAGAGTTGAACATGACTGAGTGATTGATTGAACAACAACAAAACAGTACTGTACAAAATCTCTTCAAGTCCCTGTATTCAATTATTTTGGATTTATTACCAGAAGTGTGATTTCTGGGTCATATGGTTGTACTATATTTAATTTTTTAGGCTCCTCCATACCATTTCCCACAGTAGCTGCATCAATTTACATTCCTGAGACCAAGTATATAAAGGTTTCAATTTATCCACATCTTTGCCAATGCTTGTCATTTATTGTGTTGTTGGCATTTTGTTTTTTTAAATAACAGCCATCCTAACGGGTGTGAGTTTGTATCTCATAATACCTTTGTAGGACAATCTGTGATTTTCAAATTACACGCAAATTACCTACAGTTTTCAGTACATTGCATGTGAAGTAGTGGGGAAGATGTGATTCCCAGCTCACTGGTGAGGAAACTGATGCGCAGACAGGTGAGATGGTTTTTCTACGATGAGAAGGCTGGTGAGCAGCAGCGGTGGGACCAGAACCCAGCACCGCACCCACCCTGGCAGGCCCGGCAGCGGGCCACTTCCTGTGCGGTGCTCGGTGTCTATCAGAGCAATATCCTCACTTCACTGACAGGGTGGCAGAGAGGGAGGCTGAGAGCAGTCCCAGCAGGCCTTGCAGCCTGGAGACTGTGCCCCCTGTAGCCCCAGCCCTGGGCCACGCCCTGTTCCTTTTCTGAGATCAGAGTCATCACTAGCTGGCTCCTGAGAGTGAAGTGGAATAAAGAAAACCAGGAGGCACTGACTCAGCAGGAAAAAGCGTCGGGAGAGCAGGGCTGCTGAGGGGGCGTCTGGCTCTGTTAGCCACTTATTAGCTGTCTGTCTGAGAAAAGTATGACCTCTGATGTTGCCGTCCTAATATTTAAGATGAGATGGCAATTACAAAGTCCATGGATGTTCGAAGGACTCACGGTGTGTCTCCTAGCACAGGCTGGCTAGAGGCCAGGACAGTGAGCATCCCTCCTCACCCAGGGGTGCTCCCAGGGCCTGAGCGTCTCTCCCCTCCCAGGACCTGAGCGTCTCTCCATCCCAGGGCCTGAGCATCTCTCCATCCCAGGGCCTGAGCATCTCTCCATCCCAGGGCCTGAGCATCTCTCCATTCCAGGACTGAGCATCTCTCCATCCCAGGGCCTGAGCATCTCTCCATTCCAGGCCTGAGTGTCTCTCCATCCCAGGGTCTGAGCGTCTCTCCATCTGAGGGCCTGAGCGTCTCTCCATCCCAGGGCCTGAGCGTCTCTCCCCTCCCAGGGCCTGAGTGTCTCTCCATCTGAGGGCCTGAGCATCTCTCCATCCCAGGGCCTGAGCGTCTCTCCATTCCAGGACTGAGCATCTCTCCATCCCAGGGCCTGAGCATCTCTCCATTCCAGGCCTGAGCGTCTCTCCATCCCAGGGCCTGAGCGTCTCTCCCCTCCCAGGGCCTGAGTGTCTCTCCATCTGAGGGCCTGAGCATCTCTCCATCCCAGGGCCTAAGCGTCTCTCCATTCCAGGACTGAGCATCTCTCCATCCCAGGGCCTGAGCATCTCTCCATTCCAGGCCTGAGTGTCTCTCCATCCCAGGGCCTAAGCGTCTCTCCCCTCCCAGGGCCTAAACATCTCTCCATCCCAGGGCCTGAGCATCTCTCCATTCTAGGCCTGAGTGTCTCTCCATCCCAGGGCCTGAGCGTCTCTCCCCTCCCAGGGCCTAAACATCTCTCCATCCCAGGGCCTGAGTGTCTCTCTGCTCCCAGGGCCTGAGAATCTCTCCATCCCAGGGCCTGAGCATCTCTCCATCCCAGGCCTGAGCATCTCTCCATCCCAGGGCCTGAGTGTCTTTCCATCCCAGGGCTTGAGCGTCTCTCCATATCAGGCCTGAGCAGACCGGCAGTTCTGCCCCACACCAGCGAGAAGCAGTTGTTCTGCCCTCTGTGGTCCAAGCTGGGAATTAGAAGGGACTTATGAGAGAAGTGATTGAGGGGGCCAGCAGCCACACTCGGAGTGTCACTGGGCCTGCCCCGTCATTCAGCGCCAGCTACGTGCCAGAGCCCTATAAATAGCTTCAGAGATGACATTGCAGAGGGCTCTGTCTTGGAAACTCTGCAAAGGACATTGAATCACCAGGGAAGTTCATTTACATTCTAGGCAGGACTAGAATTTATGCTACTGAAAATAAAGATTTTATGTATTTGTACATATCTATCTGTGGACATGCCTATAAACACAATTTGCAGTCACCAGTCTCCCTAGCTCAGTCAGCACCCATTCTGTGTGGTGGTTATTAACAAGGTCTGCGAACCAGCCATGGGCCCCTCTGAAATATCATCCTTGTCAGTCGCAGGTTTTTAGAGCACAGCGTGCTCTTTACCATGGAATGATGGCGTTCGTATTAGCACGCCTGCTAAGAAATTCCTATGCTACCGATGTGTGCTGCCCTGAAGTGTTTCATGGAAATTAGATTTCAGGAGAACAAAATAGCACAGGGCTCAGAGGCTGCAGGAGGTGGGATCCCTCTTTGTCCCTCATTTGCCCAGTAATTAATTTCTTCCCCAGCACAATTTGAAGGAAAAGATTGTGTTCATTAATTTATCATCCACCTCTTCCCAAGGCTGATTTTGATCACTTTTTAACAGGAGACTTTGTACCCCATAGGGAGATTTAATATCATCCCAAGGGCTGGTATCTGAGCACCAGGAACCAGCTGCCCAGAGTGTCTGCCCCGGAGGAAACCAGGTGGGCTCCCGCGACTGTCACAGTGAAGTCCTGGGAAGCAGAGCCTCTGCCGACCCCAGAGGGCGCCCTGCTCTGCCTCACTCACCACCAGGGTTTCCAGAAAGCTAGCTGGGGCCTCCAGGGAGCACCAGATCCCCCTGCCTCCCCGCCCCCTTTTCCACCCAAGGCACATGACTCATAAATGTCTAGAATGTATCTGTAGAAACTCCAGGACACAATCAAACCCAAGTACAGAAGGCGCACCAACACTGTGGCAAATCCGATTATCTGGAGCAAATGTGGAGGCTGGAAACCACCATATGAAATCTTGCCCATCGCCTCATTTTCAGCTGTTTGTTATTTTTTTCTTTAGACACAGAAATCACAGCGAGGTAGCATTCACAAAATTATATTTAACCCTCATTTAGATGCAATCTGAAAAATTGAATGAAATGTGGATACTTCTCTAGATTTACAGGGAAAATAAAAAGAAATTTAAACCAGCAAGAAAGACATTAGATGTTTCTTCTGAACCCAGTGCACATAATACTAGGGTCTTTTTTTGCCATCACTGGAACTATTTTCCTGAGCTATAATGGAGAGGAAAATGTGTAGAATTCCGGCGAAGTTTGGGATTCAGGAGAGCTGTCCATTCTGCCATTTAGTCATATATTCAACATATGTCTATGGAACCCAATGGGTACTTGCCCCTGGAGTGTCAGTGGTAAGCAGATCACCCTCCCTCTTCCTGCCACTCACAGTCTAGAGGAAGAAGCTGAATTATCATAACAGATATGACATTGTAGCTGCTAATGTAAGGGCATATGAGGGACAGCTGCCCAGGCTGGGGAGGGAGGGGGGAACAGGGAGGCTCCCCTGCACAGGATACTCAGCAGAGCCCAGAAGGAGAAATGATCCTGGAGGAAAGAGGGTGGGGAAGAATGTTTCAGGTGGAGAATGGCATGTGAAAAGGCCCTGTGGTCAGGAGAGACATGGATACATGGAAAGTTTATAGAGGCCACAGGTGGCAGAAGTGAAGAGTGGAGATGGATGCAGCCTGGAGAGGCAAGTGGGGCTGAAATCAGTGCACAGAATGTTCTGTGCATGAACATTATTGTTGTCTTTGTTATTATCTTTAATAGGAGTGCCTCTCACCAGATCATCTCTAGGTGGATTCCAACTCTGATGTTCCATGTTTCTAAAATTCTGAGATTTTCATAGTAACTCTCACCTTCATAAATGCAAGGAGTGATGATTTTACTTAATGAGAACAGGGCTGCATTTCAGATACATGGACCCACGGGAAGCCACCGGATGGGATGAAATGACCCAGAGACCATGTGCCTGGAGAGAGGAGAGGAAGGTTGAAGTCAGGCCCTGAGAATCACTGACCCTGGTGGAGCAAAAAGAAAGAAACTAGTGGGGTGGGGAACTTGTCAGGGTGGGACTAGGACATTCTTAACCCATAAGTTCAGGAGGAGGTGATGCTGAAGGAAGTGGGGAGCTTCTAGGAGGATAGACCCTGGTGATAACCACCCCCACCCCCCACCAGGTGAGGACAGAGGGCAGGACAGTGGATCTGTTGGCCTGCAACTCATGAGTACCTCGTGCCCTTATGATGTCAACATGCAAACTGTAAAGAGACATTGCCACTTGTAGGAAATTGTCCTAATATGTGATGTCTTCCTTGTCATTGGCCTGATGTTCCCCTTTGAGGGTCGCCGTGTAACCAATGTCCTTAGCCTGGGTGCCTCTGTTCCTGCTTGAAGCCCACCTGCCCAGTGGGGTGAACACCTGCAGGCGAGCTCTGAGAATGTATTTTCGGAGTCCACCAACTGGGGATGAGGGAACAGTGAGGACCAGGGATTTGGTGGGTGGGTGTTGAAGGCAAAGGCTGGGGTAATGTGAGCATATTTGGAGGCTGAACAGAGGAGCCTGTGGAAAGGCAGAGAAAGAGAACTGGGAGCCCAGGGGAAGGTGCTAAATGGTTATGCCTAGGATGGAGCTTGAGGGGCGCCCTCCAGCTGTGGGCCTGTCCACTCAGCATGGAGACAGCTGTGCTTAGGGGGCTGTGACCCAGCCTGCGCTCCCCCTCACTGGCTTAGGAGACTCTGCAGGCACCTGCTTCTTATCTGCTTTCACTACCTCTGCCTGGAAACAGAGCCCAAGGACCAGACTGAAGAGCGGAGAAAGGGCATTGGGGCAGGGATGCCACACCAGGAAGGGAATCAGAGGGTGTGGCCCTGCAGATCTGTATATCGCAAACATGTATTGAACACTGGTGAGCTATTTTTCAAAGCAAGGCATTGGGCTATTTGCAGGAGAAGAAATACTGGAAGGAATTCAGATTCCTGGGCCCTGCTTGGAATCGCTAACACAGAACTTGTTTCTCCCATGCTCCCCAGACCATTTTAGGCAGCCCAAAATCTGTGGCACATGGATGACGGGATTAGGTTACGAAGGATATGGTGGTGGCAGGCGGTGAGAGCGGGCAGAAAAGACCTGGCCCCCAGCTGGGAAGACAATGACCAGCATAGAAAGAGAGAGAATGACCCCGAGTGCCAGGCAAATGGAAGGGTATCTCAGAGACCCTGCCACTCACACCACATCCCACAACTCGGGGCACAGGACCTGGTGGTAGATGCCCGGGGCGCTATGCAGAGCCCTGCAAGCTTGGCTCTGAGCCACAGGGAGCAGGAATAAGGGCACAGGGGGAATTTTGAGGGGCTGCTCAAGGAGAACCAAGTACCAAGGTTGCTCAGCTTGGCAGGCTGGTGGATTTGTGCAGGGGAAGGGAGCGAGAGACAGGCTGAAGGGTGCGTTTGTGCCAAATGGTGCCAGGCTTTGTGGGCGATGCAGGAGTGTCCATGCACCTCGGCAAGCCTGGCTGAGCACTCTCTCTGGGAGATTAATCCAAACAAGACACAGTCTGCCTCAATGAGCTTGTGGTCCTGTGGTGGAGATGGACAGACACATGTAAGCATCAAGGGGAGTGAGGGTGTAGGAGCAGAGGAAGGTGCCAAGGCCCAGGGTAGGGGCAGCACTGACCCTCTGTGGGTGTGGGCTAGCTCCCCAGGCAGGAAAACTCCAGGTCCCCGAGTCTCCACATGGGAAGCTCTAGACAGTCATTGGCAATAGGGAGGCCTGGGGGTGCAGAGCCCGGCATTGGGGTCTGACTGCCTCTGCCTCCTTTTTTCCTATTGATCAGTCCAGTTTAAGGGCTTCTTCAGGCACTTAGGAAAACAGGAAAATGGCTTATAGTTTACTAACATCAGAGTCTAGGCTGACAGATTTGTTTCAAGGAGGAAGCTAGTGGGCTGGGTTTACTTTGCAGTTATAGTTCAGGTCCAGGGTACTTTTCAGATACCATGACCTTGGACTGTCGGGGATTAATGATAGCTTTTTGATCCTGTGCACAAAGAAAAGAAGACATCACCAAACATCATGTGTCTGCCCTCCGAGTGCCCGCTTGCTGTCAGGCATCATGGCCTTGTGAGGTCCTAGGAGGAGTGGAAGAGGCAGAGGCAGGTGATATGTCTGAAGCGTCCTGGAACTATCTGCTGCATTCAGATGGGAGGGAGGTTCTCACTCTCTGCTGTTAGGGCAGGTGTCGTCATTTTCCCCACAGGAGACTGGGGGGCCTGCAGAACCTTGCAGGAGGCATCATGACTCAGCTTCAGGACTGCGGGTGGCTCACAGCTGCTAGAGACGGGTTTCTGACCCAGCGCCTCTGAAAGGCTCTGGTTTTATGCCCTCCTTTGCCCACAGGGAGGACAAGTTTGTGATGCCCTGGCTATGGGTGCGTGCATGCTCCGTATGCATGCACAGTCATGTCCGACTCTTTGTGACCCCATGGACTGTAGCCTGCCAGGCTCCTCTGTCCATGGGATTCTCCAGGCAACCATTCCGGAGTGGATTGCCATGCCCTCCTCCAGGGGATCTTCCCCACCCAGGGACTGAACCCACGTCTCCTGCCTCTCCTTCATTTCAGGCTGATACTCTACCACTGAGCCACCAGGAAAACCTGCCCTGGCTACGTGTTTGTGAAATCTTCCGGTCGGTGTGAGCGGTGTGAGGATTGGGAGGAGGCTGAGGCTCTGCGCCTGGCACCACCAGGCTGAGCACTAGTGGGGGATGCTGGTCTCCACCACTCGGTGTGGGCTTCCAGGATGCACACGTGGCTTGAGGCTGGGACCCTGGTCTGGTCCCAGTTCTGACTTCTCTAACCTGTGATGCTGAGTCGACCTGTAGTCCCCGTCGAGCAGGTGTCATTAGATGACCTCTCAGGTCTTGCCCGTCAGGCTAACACTTAACAACCGTCCAAGTATTCAGAAGCCCCAGCTTTGGCTAGACTTTCCTTCTTTGCACTCCCACGGCCCTGAGCTCCCACAGCACCGGTCTGGTGTACAGAGCACCCTGGTGGGTCCCTAGTGAGCTTCCAGTGGCCAGGGACAAGACCTTAATTTTCATAACCCCTGCATCTTTGCTGGTGAACAAGCTAACTTCCAACCTACAGTCCACACAGCAGAAAGGGGCTCTTGAGGCAGCAGCAGTTGAGCAATGGGAGGGAGCACAGTGGTGGCAGTGACCATGAGGTTGGGGAACCAGGTCAGGTGTGACCTTTTGTATGGACAGCAAGGAGGGAGGGCGACCCCAGAAGACCCCACATCCAGCAGCCATCACTGCATCCCCTTGTAGGTTGAGAAGAAGGAAGTCTCCTTTGTGACACTGTGCCAGTCCTGTGAGTCTGCCCTTTGAGCCCTGGGAGCAGAGGGCCCTCTGCAGAGGGAGATTGGATTGATTGTTTTATTAGTTAATACAACACACCACCTGAATGGTCACCACGTGCCACTTTCTCTTCTGGGCACCATGGACCCAGCCTCATGGGAGCAGTGTTAGTCCTCGAGGGCCATCTGAGCACCGCAGACCGGGCAGCTCAAACAGCAGAGATCTGCTCCCAGCTCTGGAGGCTTTAAGCCCAAGATGAAGGCATCAGCCGGGTTGTCACTCCACGGCTGTACGGGATCAGCTGTCTCAGGCCTCCTCTCGGCTTGGAGATGACCGTCTTCATCCTCTCGTGGAATCCTGCCTCTGTGTGCCTGTCTCCAAATTTCCCAGACAATGACCCTGTTTCTAACTTGGTTGCCTCTGTAGGGACCCTGTTTTCACATGCTATGGCCTGGATGTTTGTGCCTCTGCCCAAACTCATACGTTAAAACCCTAACCCCCACAGGTATGGTATTAGGAGCAGGGCTGTCAGGAGGTGCTTAGACAGTGAGAGCCCCACCCCCCTGACGGGACCTCACAGACACCCCTACTGCTTGGGGACGCGGCGGGAAGGTGCTGGCTGTGACCCAGGTGGAGGCCCACACCAGAACGTGACTGTGCCGGTGTCTGATCACAGACTTCCAGCTTCCAGAGCAGTGAGAAATAAATTTCTGTCGTGTGTAAACCGGCCAATCTGTGGCATTTTGTGATAGCAGCTGAAATGGACTAAGACACCAAATAAGGTCACTTTCTGAGGTACTGGGTGAAGGCTTCAACACAGGAATTTAGGAGGAACACAGTTCAAAGCATAACAGAGAAGGCAATTTCAGCCCAAGTCCCCTGGCAGGATCCGAGGGGCCTGGAGGTGGGAGGATCATTTCTGGGAGACAAAATGAAAGGTCTCCACGAAGTGTTGGGCCCCAGGGGAGCCCCTAGGTGATGCAAGGGCTCAGAGATCAGCCATAGCACAGGCCTTGGGGACAGAGAAACTCGGGGACCAGAGGCGGAGGAAGGAAATGTCCTGGCCAGGCCCACCCTCTCCCGGCCCAGCTCGAGGAGGACGAATGGAGCTTCTCTCTGCAGAACTGCACCCCCTCAAGAAGGCTCGGAAGGAGGGAAGCTCACGTCCTGTTGTGTGGGAGCGCAGGCCTGGCTGCCAGGTAAGTCAGAGCGTCTGAGGCCATGTATGGGTGTCAGAAGATTCTAGAAGCCCCCTGCTCAGTCCCACTCCTCAACTGAGAGCAGAGTCGCCTGGGCCAGGGCAGGGCGTGTTGGGTCTTCTCAGGATTTCTGCTCAGCCCCGCCACCCAGGTTGTCACCTACAGAACATGTCCTTAATCTGGCAGTGAGGCCAGAGCCCCTCGACCAGCAGAGGATGGTTGGTGGCTTCGTAGCCTGACAGTCACCTGTGTCAGGATGTCCCATTTCAGAAAATGCCAGAGTGGGCTGTAGCCCTGGGGAGGTCATGCAGGCTGTGAAGGGTGGGCAGTTTACCCAGGCAGCCACTGCATCAAAGTTGCAAGGTTTTAATTAAATGGCAAAATGGTGCATCACCATTATAAACAGTACAAACAAATGTTACTTGCAATTATTTTGCCCATCCCCAAATATTCCATTTCCATTTTCTTTATTCAAAATGAATTCATATGAGCTTGTACTCTAGTGGTGTGCTTTTGTATTCCCGAACACCTCCGAGAGCTAAGTCGTTTCCAGACCATTCCAACCAACCACTCCTCAACCTACCCCTTAGGGGGAGGGGTCTTCTATTTTTGTGGTCCTGCTCAAGGCTTCTTGGAAAAAAGTTGTGTCTGCACCCCTATCTTATTCTTGGCATTGAAACCAGTGAAAAACAACAATCAAAGAAAACTGAACCAGGGCTAAAGGGAAGCCTAAATCTAAAGAAGACAGATCTTACTTCCCTTTTTGTGGGCAGGGCATAATGAGGCTTCCCTGGTGAGTCACCCAGAAAGCCCTGCAAACAGAGCCAACTCCTCTCATGGCAGTGATGTCCCTCTCCTGTGAGTGACACTGACTTCCTCAAGGGAATTCTGCTTTGCTTTTCTTTCTGTTCTCAATACATGCGTGGGTATGTGTGTGGGCACATTATGCAACACACACCCACATAACACATGTACACACATGCATGCATGCATACACAACTCCCCCGTTGGGTCACACATGGGTTTATGTAGGGACCAAATGAATAACAGTGCATTTCCAACCTCACTTCTCTCATTGCCTGTTTCCTCCACTGACACCTGGGATGGCCCTGGGCCTCCATTCCTTCCCGGGCAGCGAGGCTGGAGCCTGACCTAGTGCCTCAGGTCCCTGGGCTTCTGAGTCTTCGCATGCAGAGAAGAGTGAAATGCTCACACACAGCTGTAACAAACACGTCTACCGTATTACTGAAGGAGCGGGTGGTTTCCTCTAAGGAGCCCAAAAGGTAGTTCTACATCCATTCCACCTGCTACCACATCACATTAGCAGACACATAACCAAAGCTCTCATTGCTCTTAAACAATGAATTTTATTTCCCATTCCCTTATTCCCTAGGCAAGATGTGGGGCATGAATCAGCGTGGTCTGCTGTCAGAACTCAGTCTGCTGAGCAGAACACTGGGTGAGTAGGTGATGTCACAGGACAGGTGAGACCTGGAGGTGGAGATCACTGGGGGGGAGGAGGGCTGGCTGGGGGGCACAGAAGGGGCCATCTCCCACCCTGGGGAGGTGGAGCTCAGCACCCTCATGGGATGGCGGTGGAGATGCTCTGGTAGGGAGAAAGGGCATATGTCACTTTGGGAGGACATGGACTTGATGGAAGCCCCACCCCTGGGAGACTGGAGGGCTAGGTTCAAGAAAGAAGTGACTGGTGCCAAGTGACGTCTGGGACCTGCCTCTTCCCAGTGCTGTCCAGAGAGTGTCAGTCTCCACACGCCTCTCCCTCCAAACCCATTCTGACTGCAGGGTTGAGGAACATGTGCCAGCGTATGCTAGCAATGGCCCCTGAAATGGTCACCTCCTGAGGGCTTGCTGAGAGTGTCCAGGCTCTGAGAGCAACAGCCAGGAAACTGTTGGTGCTCCTGGTGGCAGTGCCCACAATAGCTTCTGCAGCAGCCCCAGTGCAAACAGCAGTCCTGGCTCAGGTCAAGGTCAAGCTTAGGTGACCAAGGGAAATGCTGAAGGAACACCCACTGCTTGGAGCACTCGTGGTGGGTTGGGCTGTTTCCTGAACATTGTCTCCTCATGGTCATGAGTGCACTGATGTGTTCTTCTACTTGTTCCTTCATGAACTGACGTGTTCACCAAATACATTTTTGTGGAGCGGTTACTTTGTGTCTGAAACACGATTGTAGGTCTTCCATCTGCTCCTTCTGTGCCTGCAACGTCGACTCTGTGCCTGCAACGTCGACTCTGTGCCCGAAGTCTACTTCCTCCAGGCAGGTACCACCTGCAGATGATGCTGAATGAACATAGCTTCCCACTCTCACTGGACTTTGAGAAGAGAGGGACAAAGAGTACATAAGAAACAAAGAAAACTTGCAGTATGTCATCAGTAGTGGTAAGTGTCGGGAGAAAGATCTAGCAAGGAAGGGCAGTGGGAAATGTGGGGCATGGGACCTTTTCGGTGGGGTGACCAGGAGGTGAACATTGAGAAAAGATGGAAAGCTATGAGAGAGAGAATGCCCTGGGATCTCTGGGGGTGGAGGGAGAGTGGTGCAGGCTGTGAGAGCAGGAGGAGGTGCAGAGGGCCTGAGGAACGTGGGCTCTTCCAGAAAGCTGACCCAGGAGTGGAGAAAGAGGGGCTGGAGTCCAAGGGTTGAGGGGGAGAGAGGGTGTCCATTGTTAGAGTGTAGGCTCAGTCTGTAAGAGGCAAGGGTTCCCTGAATGCCATCTTCCCATTGTTGACCAGGTGTTGATCCCATGGCGGAGGGCATGGGCCAGAGCAAGAAAAGGTAGCCTGTCTAGCAGGGGAGATGGAACCAGCCTTCCAGATAATGGTCACAGTGCTGGCAGGAGGGGCCCAGTGTGGAATCCCTCTCTTTTGGCTGCGCTGAGTCTCCATTGTTGCATGTGGGCTTTCTCTGGTTGAGTGAGCAAGGGCAAGCTGAGACAAGCAGGGGCTACTCCCTAGGTGTTGTGCTTGGGCCATTGCGGTGGCTTCTCTTGTTGCAGAGCACGGGCTCTAGAGTCTGCGGGCTTCAGTAGACGTTGCTCATGAGCTCAGTAGTTGTAGTACATAGGCTTAGTTGCCCTGTGGCATATGGGATCTTAGTTCCCAGACCAGGGATCAAATCCATGTCCTCTGCATTGGCAGGCAGTCTCCTAACCACAGGACCACCAAGGAAGTGGACATCCCCATCCTAAAGGTGGAGCCAGCAGCATTTGCAGCTAGACCAGATGTGAGGACTGACAGGAAGATAGGGGTCAAGAATGTTTTCAGAGATTCTTTCCTGAGCAGCTGGGCCATTGTGTTGACCTTCATTGAGAGAGGCAGTGCTGCCAGGGAGGGAAGGGCAGGATGTCAGTTCAGGTTGTGTGAAGTATGAGAAGGCCGGGAGTCATCCAAGGGCAGAGGTAGAGTGGGCAGCTTGATCAGTGAGTCAGACTGGAGGTCTGGTGTGAGAAAAATAATGGGTCATTTTGCTGACAAAGGTCTCTATAGTCAAACCTATGGTTTTTCCAGTAATCATGCATGGATATGAGAGTTGGACTCTAAAGAAGGCAGAGCACTGAAAAACTGATGCTTTTGAACTGTGGTGCTAGAGAAGACTCTTGAGCATTCCTTGGATTCAAACTAGTCAAGGAGATCAAACCAGTCAATCCTAAAGGAAACCAATCCTGAATGTTCATTGGAAGGAATGATGCTGAAGTTGAAGCTCCAATACGTTGGCCACCTGATGCGAAGATCTGACTCTTTAGAAAAGACTGTGATGCTGGGAAAAATTGATGGCAGGAGAAGGGGGTGACAGAGCAGGAGATGGTTGGATGGTATCATCGACTCAATGGACATGAGTTTGAGCAAGCTCCAGGAGATGGTGAAGGACAGGGAAGCCTGGCATGCTGCAGTCCATGGAGTCACAAAGAGTTGGACATGACTGAGTGACTGAATAACAAAAATACTTGGGAGTCAGTAGCAGAGAGATGAAAACCATAATCCTACATTAGGTCATCTAGTGAGTGACGCTCCACAGCCAAGAGCAAGCCTGAGGTCCGAGTCATGGGCTTGGCAACACATGGGGTTTAGAGAGAAGAGACTGAACCAGCAAAAGAGTTTGAGAAGGAAGGGCCAGGGGCCTGGGAAGCCTGTGTCAACAGGGAGACCCCCCTCCCCCCCCTCCCCGCTCCTGCTGCTAAGCACCCAGGAAGAGGGTGACTGGAGAGTGGCTGAGAGTCTGGGCAGTGCTGAGGACAGAGGCCTGGTGGGGGAGTTGGAGAAAGAGTGGAAGGAGAGACTTAGGGGATGGGGTGTGTTGTCACCTTCTTGAAGTAGCTCTGCTGGGAAAGGAAGGGGCAAAATGGGTCAAGAGGGGTTCTTTGCAGGAACACCCTGAAAAATCTACTTGTCAATGAGGAAAGACTTCACAGATGGGCGTCTGGACTAAGATCTCAGGCTAGTGAGAGGGGAGGTGGGACCCCAATTCAGATCTGTCCAATTCCATGTGGTTCTGTCCACAGTATCTTGGTAGATTTTTTTCAGAAATCTTTATATAACCCTATGACCCAGGAATTCTACTTCTAGAGACATAATCAAGAGAAATGTGTGTATAGACACACCGAGAAATATCAAAAAGTATCAGTATTTGTAAAATCACTAAATTGGAAGGAATCCAAACTTCCATCAGCAGTAAAACAGATAAAGAAATTGTGATCCATTCTTATATTGAGAAGGAACTAATTATTGCTACTCTTAAAAACACCGATTATAGCCCACAAATTACAAGGTTGAGCTAAAGAAACCAGACACAAACAGTACACACCATATTATTCAATTTAAACACAGATGCAAAACAGCCAAAACAAACCAGTGGTGACAGAAGCCAGAGAGATGGTTCCTCCGGACAGAGGTATTGACTCTGACAGTGATGGGAGATGCTGGGGTGTTTGTAATGTTCTGTTTCTTCATCTTGATGATGGTTACATGGTGATTCATTTTTGTAAAAGTGCAGTGAGATGCATAGTCATCATTTGTGTATTTTTGCTAACTTTTAAAAATATAATAAATGCTTTTTAATTAAAAAAGGAAGTCTTTATATTCTTGAAAGCCACAGAGCTTGGTTGGAAGCTTGGCCTTCTGCTCTCTGGATCTGCTGAAGGTTCTTGTCCAGGAGGCCCTGAGGATAGGCTGGCTGGCTATCAGGTGCCCATGTGCTGCAGGGCCACAGAGCCCGTGTGGCCCCAGCCTGCCCCGTGTCCTGCAGGCACTCAATCACCTTCTGCACACAGCCTGGACAGAAGGGCCTGGGATGCTGAGAAGTACTTGCTGCTTTCACCTCCTGGAGATAACCCCACCCTGGCTCCATCACTTTCTTCTTGCATGCACACATGAACACCTACACACACACATACTCACATACGCACCCCTTCTGCCCACACTACACACAGATGTTTAAGGTGTGTCTTGGACTTTAAAACAGAAATCAGCAATCAGAACCTTGTTTCCACAAGAAAAACCTTCGAGGGCCAGAGGGAAAGGGGCTGGGCTTGAGGTCTTCTCTGTGTGGGGAGGGTGACTTCCTGGCTATCTTGCTCTTTTTGTCTGATCCCTGCAACAGAGTCAGGAGATGCCTGGGAAAGCTTTGTGTCTTTGTTTGTGGCATATTCTTGTGTCTTTTCTGACTCAAAATCAGAAAAGATATTGATCTTGCCTTTTGTTTCCTTCTGTTTTATTTATTTATTTTTCTTCTTAATAACTGATGAGTGTCGTGGTTTGTGCGTGGGTTGGAAAAGAATTTCCAGACATGAGGCAGAGTGAAAGAAGAATAAAGTTTGTTAGAGCGGAGAGGGGAGAGTCTCTGCCAGCACAGTGGGCTGGCTTCCTGATAGTCAGGAAGAGCTGACAGTGAACAGGGGTTCTTGATTCATTTTGATACCCTGGGAGTAAGGAGCAGGATACAGGTCTTATGGGTCATTTGCTGATTGGATAAGGTAGATATATTGGGTGAGGGGAAAGAATAAGGTAAATACCTTCTCCCTATATGGAGAAGGATGGGAGGCAGTTTATACTGGTCAGGTGGATCTGAAATTCATTAATAGTTATAACATTTGGGATGGGAAGGAAGGACAACAAGGGTCTGGTTTTTCTGTTTCTGCATTCCAAGACCCTCCTTGGTTTCTGCTCTTTCATCCTTGGGTCACCACAATGAGCTGTTTACCCTGAAAGCAATTTCTCATGTTTGCATTTGTCAAGTGTTCTGAGATTGGAACAATGTGAACCATCAGCTCCAATCTGCACAAGAAGGCATGAAAGGGTAACAGGCAGGGAGGCCAGGGGACTCCAAATGGAGGAAATAGGCTGCAAGTGTCATACATTTTTTATCTCTCTTTTAAGCGGCAGGAGGAAACAAACTACAAGTGTCAGATTTTTTCCCTTATCTCTACAAAATTAAAAGCAGGTTTCTCTTAAAACTCTGTGTTGCCAATAGGAAGCCTGGTTCCACCTGAACTTAACTTTTCTCAAACCTTAAGCTAACCAATGTGTTTTTCTTATGGAGATGTTTTTCTTAAGCTATGTTAATGAATTGTGTATTTACCCTAGACTCTGTCTTTCTTCAAGTTCTACTCAAGACTCAGAACCAATAAGGGCTTAACAAACCAGACATATTTTACTCATACATTGTTCTCCTAATCCATGTTAATGAAATGATATATTTACTTGGAAATCTGCCTTTCTTCAAGATTCATGTGAATCATTTTATAGCCCAGGAAGACTCACCTTGTGCCAAAGTTATCTCAAAATACATGTGGGTGAAGGGCTGGGTGCCACTCTGAGTTTTGAGACATTTCCTTTCTCTAATTAACAGTTTGCTGATAGGTACATAGCATGCTGCTAAAGGCTAGCAAGAGGGCACTCCTTCTGCCCCCTTCTGATGTCTATGTCAGAAGCTTTCTCTATCTCTTTTATACTTTAATCAAACTTTATCACACAAAAGCTCTGAGTGATCAAGCCTCGTCACTGGTCCCAGATTGAATTCCTCTCCTCCGGAGGCCAAGAATCCCGGCATCTTTCATGGCTCAGCAACAACCTATCAGGCATATTCCCATTTCATGGGTGGCAAGTCTGAGGACTGTGATGAGTGACATGCTCTTGTTGGGTGACATTGGGTGATGTATCTTGAAGTCAAACCATAAACCAGCTGCAGGGTGGAAAACTGAGGGACAGAAGATTCTCCACTTCTGATGAATCCACTCAAAAGCTTCAGGCTTTAAGTGAAGAAAGTAGAGATTTGTGCAGGTCAATTTCTGCTCTTCACCCTCACCTCCTCCCTGCGATTTCTGTTTCTCTCTTCTAATTCTTCCTATATCCCTGTGATTAACCTTCTACCCAATTTAATATTTCAGCTGAACATACTTTTGTTCTTTGTTTCAAGGATACGCATAGCTCAGCTTCTCTCTAGAAGGTCCTTGCGATGTGTAATTAAGGACAAAAATCCAGCTATAAGGCAACTGTTAAAGAATAGGTCATAGAAAGTTGCCTTTCACATCTCACTCACTTTAGACACATTCTAATTAACTCTGCTGGAAAAATAATTGGTTTAGATCAGGTCGATCTGACTGAGAATCTGAATAACCTTGCTTGAGTGGTATTTATATGTCAGCTTCTGGTCTTGGGTGAAGTTAGTGTGTGGCCTGAATGCTAATTGTACTCTACATGGGGACAAAAATAGCACCGAGGTCCATTGAGTGATATCTACATACTCCCAATCTCCTTGTAATATGCGTGGAGAGAGTTTTTCAAAAGTTCATTTGGCACGGTGGTCTCTCCAAAGTTCACTGTAAGTTGGTTGTTTAGAACTTGCATTATTTCCCTAAAGAAAGAATATTACACCCAGTGATTAATTTCACTGGTCACAGTAATATTAATAGCAAAATAAATTCTAATGTAACTAGGGTAAAGTATTTAGAGAACCAGCCAGAGTCACTGGTCTCGGGTGACAGATGGCATCTAATTTAGGAAAAACCAGGACAAGAAGAGGACCTTCCCCCACACTCCCTGGGGCAGGGACTAAAGAGAGTAGAGATGAAGAGCGATGCCCAGGGCACTTGCTGACCTGGATAGACTGGCCATCAGTATGGAAGGGTGACCAGCCCAGTGACTCCTATGGCTGCCCACAGTTGAGAAAAGCTCATGGTGGGAGAGTAAACAAGTAGCTGAGATGAAGTCCACGCATGAGCCTAGGAGGGGTAGTCAGCATCTGAGAACTGACTTAGGGACCAGATAGATTCTGAAGCTGATTCTTGTAACTAAAGAGCCTCAAGACAGGTGAGCAGAATCATAGTAAGTGGGCTTCAAACAGGGGGTAAGGATGGAGTTGGGACAGGTGGAAGAGGGCACAGGATGGGGGGAACCCAGGCAGGAACCAAGATGGATGAGTTATGATCTTTCCTTCCCATGGAAGACTTTTCCTTTCCTATTCTTTAAGGGAACCATGTTTAAGCAGCACTATGAGGTCAAAGACATTTGTCTTTGGCCTCCGCTTTTCTTGCCTTTCTGCCCTACTCCCCATCCCAGTGGTCTCTCCATGGGTTCTGGGCGCTGTGACCTTCTCTGTGCCACCCTAAGCCCCTGATACTCTCCCCTCCAATGGGTCCAACTCCAGGTTCTCAGGGAAAATGAGCTTCACACACTTGGTGCACATTGTGAAAGAAATTATCAGTCATTCTTGGTAGCCCATCCAGAAGGGTGTGACCTGTGCCTGTCCACTTATATGTGAATTTTTTCAATAGTAAATGCTACAGTATTAAGTGATCTGAGGTTGGTTATCTCCATGGATTTGGAATTTTGGGTACAGAGGAGCTACAGTTACCAGGGCTGACTATCAGTTATTCCTACCTGCATGACAAGGGTCAGAGGCCCCTACCCCCATGTTCTTGTTCAAGGGTTAGCTGTATCTACCTCTATCTATCTATCTATATCTATCTGTCTATGAGACAGATTGCTATTCCAGGCGCTTTGCCTCCCTTCAGTTGTCAACCATAACAACAAGCTGTGAGTTGGTTTCATTATGACTCCCATCTTACTGATGGGAACACTAGGGCTCTGTGTCAGATATGTACTGTCTGATCCCATGGATCCACTTGTCCCGTTGCCTACACCATGCTTTCTGCCCTAGGAGCCAGGTCTAAATGGGCTACGTCAATAGGCTTCCATACTCCATGGCCTGCGGTTGAGTTCAACAAGTGAGGAGCATCATCAGGAGAACAGAGGGGTGGAGGGAGTACGGTCAGCATTGTGTCACCTTGGCCCCCTCTCTGCAAAGTGGCCACGTGTGTCTGTGTTGCCAACCTGAGGACTCTGCTGCTTTGGAGGCCGATTTTCCTTCTGGGCTGCAGTAACCTCTCTCTGCCCTCATTACCTCTGTCCTAAAGTGGTGACAACTCCAAACTGTCACCCTCAGTCCCTGCACTAATCCTGGGTGTCCCCATACCCTGCCTGCATGAATGAATCCCTTTGTGAGTAGACACCCCCTCTCTCAGGCCAAGAATGCTAATTTGGGTGTGCAATCTGATTCCTACTGGAACGGTGACTGATATAGACCCCATGAGAGTTAATTAATTTGCCCAAGATTTAGCTTAGCTGGTAAAGAATCTGCCTGCAATGCTGGAGACTCTGGTTCGATTCCTGGGTCAGGAAGATTCCCTTGGAGAAGGGAACAGCTACCCACTCCAGTATTCTGGTCTGGAGAATTCCACAGACAGAGGAGCCTGACAGGTTACAGTCCATGTGGTCACAAAGAGTTGGACACAAATGAGCGACTACCAGACATCAGACTTACAACCAATAAGGGGCAGATCTGCCTCCCAAAGTCATGCTTCCAATGACCATCTAGTGGAACAAGCACCAGTCAGGAACCCAGGTTGCTGTTCTGTGCTCATTGACCAAGCAAGTAATGCTGCCATTTTAGCTTCCATTTTTAAGGAGTAATGAGGTTGTTGCAGTTCTTTTTAGCTTTCACATGTGATAATTTCCAAACTTCCACGAAAATAAGTCTCTCCCAGACCTGTACTTTCCATATCTCCCCCTACTATTAGTTGTCATGGCAAAAGCTTGCATTTATCTCTGATAAACAGCTGAGAAAATAATTTGCGGGGGCAACACTGGAGAGAATGAAGTCAGGCTCCACTGTACAATGTGTTCCGCCTCAGGAAATCAGGCCTTCCTCATTCTGGTTCAATGTGGGTCCCTGCTTGCTTCTCTTATTTATCTATCCCCCCCCCAACACTTCGATTCCATTAAATTAAATAACTATTCCCTTCCCTGCAAAGAGCTTTATGTGTTATGAATAGCTGCAGTCTTCATTCAGAAAAATGCTCAGTTCACCAAAAGTGAGCAAAGTTCTTGCTTTTGCAACTCAGCAAAGCCTGTTTTCTTGTTCATGAACATCAAGTGACTGAATGCCAACTAGAGAAGTTAAGGTTTGGTTGGGAAAAGTGGTTAGCAACATGAACCAAAAGCAGTTTTACTCCTAAGTCTGAAAATGTGGGGGACTGAAGACCACCACTCAGGGGTAGGTTGGATCCCTTGGGTTCCCAGCTTGCTGGGAGAGAGGGTTGGAGTAAATGGAGTAAGCGAGGTAACAGTGGGACTGCAGGGGTCGCCGTGGTGAAGCTGGCAAGGGGCACACCCTGGGTGGGCGGACAGTGCAAGCTGAAGACATTTTGTCGACACAACCACCGTAAAGCAGGAGGACAGCTGACAAGTAACCCAGGCCTCATCCCTACCCCTAAATCAAGACAAGGAAAGACTAGAGGGACACTAGATTTTCTAGAATTTATTTAATGTGAAAAATATCAGAGAGTCTTAGTGGACCACAAGTTCACAGAGGTAGCAATTCTTCAAGACAAAGAGTTTAGGGTCAGATAGTTTAAAGTTTTCACTCAAAATTGAATACCTTGGGCAAAGCCCAGACTCAAACTGTGACTTTCTCACTATAAAGGCCCATGCTAATATTTTTTAATACTATAGGTTCCCAAACCTGAGAAATTAAAAAACCATCTGGATTTTCAGACCCCCACTCCTGACTTACTAAACCAGAAAATTCAGGGGAAGTAGCTTGGGAATCACTACTTTTATAACAACATCAAAGTGGAATGATGTTGGCAGTAGCTGCTAAATAATCCAGGGATGGTGGGGGTGGGCAGAATACAAGAGTGGCCATTAGTTGACAATGGCCAGAGCAGAGTGATGAGCTCCTGGAGGGTAATTTCTCTCTGCTTTTGTGTATGTTTTAATGATTTCATCATATACCATTGAAAAAGGAAAAAAGGATCATGAAGTATTCTCTCAATCAACCAGGCTGGAGATGTCTCATCCTATGTTATACACTGAGTGGCCTTGCCAATTTGCAGCAGGCATTGAGAGAGGGACTGAAATAAGATGTCTCATCTGAAAGGGAATTAAGTATTGTTGGCTCCCCAGAAAATCACCATCAGACACTATAGAATGTAGGAATCAGAGAGCCCAAGGAGTCTTACAAAGTTGAATCTTCCTCTGAGTTCTGACATCATTGCCCTAAACCATTCCCAGTAAGAGGGTACTCTGTTTTGGGACAGGATTTGCTCTTTTCCTGGGCTTGCTAAGCACCAAGAGAACGTAAACTCACAAGACGATGACAGTCTGGGTGCTTCTCCTGCCCAGCACAGCCAGCACAACCTGCCTGACAGCAGTGGGGAGGTGGGCTGCTGTAGCCTCGCTGAGGACAGGGCCCTACTCTGCACACCCAGCGCCTGGGGGAGATGGATGTGCACATGTCCCACAGCCTGCATTTACCTGTCCAGTCCCTCAATACCTGGTTTAAGATTTTCTAAATTAAATTCTTTCTGTAGAAATCACTGGTGGAGTGTATGATCCCTGACTGGGCCTGACTGGTACAGGATGGGTTGCAGGGGACAGAAAGATGCAGTATCACTAGCATCTGAGAGGTGTGATGGCCATGGTAACTGTATGCGCTATGGAGATGGCTGGGGATTGTTAGGTGCACGGATGCACTGGAGGAAGAAATGGCAGCTCAAGCAAGCCAACCATCTAAGTAAGCCGAAATTAGGAGCCAGAAGTCCTTGGTGGCAGCACCAAAAAGGACTATGTACTGTGGCCGATGGCATACCCTGCTGATAAAAATATGAGAAGTGTGAAGCCATGACCCTAGTGAATATCCTATGCTAAAGTCAAGGGCCTGATTTAGAGGACCCAAGGAACCTAGCATGGGGACATCTAGGTAGATGTGCTTGATCACTCTCAATCCTCGGAGTCCCTGGGACTCTCTGGGCTTGAAGATGAGGCTCATTCCTCCTGTAGGCAGCTACAGCATCCTCTTTCCTTGAGACCATGCAGAGTTCTCTGCTGAGGTAGAGGCCTTACAGGTGATACTCAGCCTTCTCAAGATCTCCTCACCAGCCTGCACAGCTTCTAGGTCAGCACACTTTTCCTATAAAGGGGCACATGACAGACATTTTAGGCTTTGAAGAATAGTCTCTGTCATAGCTGCTCAGTTCTTCCACTATGTCCAAAAGCATCATGCTGCTGTTGTTCAGTCACTAAATCATGTCTGACTCTTTGCAACCCCATGGACTGCAGCATGCCAGGCTTCCCTGTCCTTCACCATCTCCTGGAGTTTGCTCAAATTCGTGTCCGTTTAGTTGGTGATGCCATTCAACCATCTCATCCCTTGTCACCCACTTCTCTTGCCTTCAGTCTTTCCAAGCATCAGGGTCTTTTCCAATGAGCTGGCTCTTTACATCAGATGGCCAAAAAGTATTGGAGCTTCAGCTTTTGCCTGCTTTTTCAAAGGCACCATAGATAATATGCAAACAAATGGGTGTGGTTGGATTCCAACAAAACCTTATTTATAAAAACGGGCTGTATTTGACCAATGGGCCATAGAGTACCAATCCTGCTCCAGGCCCATACTAAGGCCTCCCACAGCTTGGCCTGAGAGACTCTGGCACACTTAAGAAAAGGTCACAGAACCTCCCTCCCATATACTGACACAACCCAGGAGGTCACATCTGGAAATGAATTTTGGATGGACTGGACTTGGGGTAAGATATAAGCCTGGATAAAGGAGAGGTTATTGATATTCGGGCAGTCCCCAGGACTCAGGATTTGTATCCTGGCAGGGACACTGAGAGCCAGTCCTGATCTGCTGCCAAGATAGCCCCCTGCAGCTAAGAAATGATGCTGGCCTTGAGAAAATGATATGTGAGTGCTAGAACTGCCTGGGTAGCAGCAGAGGCAGAATGTTCAGTGAGGGAAGCAGACAAAATAAATTTATTTTGTAAGGTCAGATTGTCTACCAACTAACCAGTCTTTGGGAGGGTCCAGAGGGCATGATCTTCACTAGTTAAATAAGGAACACGCCAGCAAGGGGTGGCCAGCGTGGTTGAAACCGACCCGACAGTTGGTCTTTCTGTGCTGCTCTGTGTCTGGACTCCCTGGTGTCTGGAGATGACAGATTTGGGGAAGAGAACAGGAGAGTTGGCAGCCCTTAACCATCAAAGGCAAGGTGGACAGCTATCATAACCGTAGAAAAGTTGCAAAGGCAACCTGGACTCTTATTTGCAAGACTAAGAGAACACTGGGGGCTTCTCTGGTGGCTCAGATGGTAAGGCATCCGTCTGCAATGCAGGAGACCAGGGTTCGATCCCTGGGTCAGGAAGATTCCCTGGAGAAGGGAATGGCTACCCACTCTAGTATTCTTGCAGGAGAATTCCACAGGCAGAGGAGCCTGGGGTGGGGAGTGGGGGCTACAGTCAATGGGGTTGC
Organism: Muntiacus reevesi; assembly: GCF_963930625.1. Lineage (NCBI taxonomy): Eukaryota > Metazoa > Chordata > Mammalia > Artiodactyla > Cervidae > Muntiacus > Muntiacus reevesi. Next base: position 92,313,886 of record NC_089250.1, read on the forward strand.
AATGAATCAGCCATGATGAGGTGCTAGCACTTTCACCTTCAAGGGAGCAGTGACTCACAGACCTCGGTATTCTCAACAGTGAGATTGGAGCACTGCTTGAACTGTGTAACTGAAGACTGGGAGCAGGTGAGCCCGGGACTGACGCCAGCCGCTGCAATGGAGAATCAGGACCCTTTGCCCAGTTTCCAGTTCTGAGTCACTCGTCAGAGAGCCAGTCTACTGAAGGGGACATGGGTGTCCTTGGGGAACAACCCTGCAATGTCACAGCAAGTTTACACAGGAGTGACAACTTTCATCTAGGACCAAGAGGCCCTAAGACCACTTCTGCAGGACAGAATGTTGCGTATCCTCAAAGATCTGTGAGTACAAGATCTGAACTGAAACCGATGCCATAGAATCCAAAATCTATCACAGCCCTCTTGCTGATGCGGGGAAAGTCTGACTCTGAATCCATCTCTTAGAGGTCCAATGGATCACATACCACCTGGTGTTCATTTTCCTGGTCCCTGAGTTTATAATTGGAATAGACATACTTATCAGCTTGAAGAACACTCTTATAGATTAAGAACCATGGTGCCAAGAAAAGTCAAGTGGAAGCTCTTGAAACTTCCTCATCCCAGCTAAGATAGAAAATCAGAAGTAATGTCTCTTTCTGGACTAGATGCCACCTCAAAGACTTAAAGAAGGCAGAGGTCTACTTAGTTGGCCTGTGATGTTTGTTCTTTGGTGAGTCCAAGAAAAGTTACTTTGTTTGCCACTCTTATTGTTAGAGAAGGAGTGAGTTCATTTCAGTCGCTCATTCCTGTCTGACTCTTGGCAACCCCATGGACTGCAGCACACCAGGCTTCCCTGTCCATCACCAACTCCTTCAGACATTTAAAATAGGATTTACAAGTGTAATATGTTTTATTTCCTTTTTAAGGTAATTTAATGACCTAATATGATTATAAGAGTTGGACTATAAAGAAGACTGGGCACCAAAGAATTGAGGCTTTCAAACTGTGGTGCTGGAGAAGACTCTTGAGAGTCTCTTGGATCTCCCAGCAAGGAGATTCAAACCAGCCAGTCCTAAAGGAAATCAACCCTGAATATTCATTGGAAGGACTGATGCTGAAGCTGAAGTTCCAATACTTTGGCCACCTGATGTGAAGAGCTGACTCACTGGAAAAGACCCTGATGCTGGGAAAGACTGAGAGCAGGAGGAGAAGGGGTCGACAGAGGATGAGATAGGTGCATCCCTGACTCAATGGACATGAGTTTGAACAAACTTTGGGAGAAGTGAAGGACAGGGAAGCCTGGCATGCTGCAGTCCATGGGGTCCCAAAGAGTTAGACAAAACTTAGTGACTGAGCAATAACAACAGCACTGTTCTAATGAATAAGCCATACCTCTCTAGGTCTTTAGGTAATTTTCATAAATCTAACTAATTATGATTATAAACAAGATTCATCTAGATCTTCTTAAATATTCCTACACTGTTCACTGTTATAGCAAATTTCAAATTAAGGGCCATAAGTATAAATCACTTAATTTTACTATGGAATCACAAAGCTGGTCTCTTACTTGCACAAGGTAACATCCCTTAAGGACTGAAAAAACTTAAACACTAGATATGAACAGAGTGCTTATTTCAAGAATTGTGAAGAGTCTAAGATTTTAGCCTACTTTCAAACTCACAGGTTTGGTGGGTTTTGCTGGGAAAAGATACGAGGCCCCTGGGGCAGAGGCACTCACAGCAGGGGTAGCACGCAGCGTTCCAGCCTTGACTGGTTCCCCGAGTCCCAGTCCCCACAGTGGGATGTGAAGAGCACGCGCGGTGGTGACAGGGCAGGAGCCCTCAGCTCAGGAGCTGGAACCTTTTCTAGAGGCAATGATCCTGCTTTTCTCCTGAAAGAACAGAAGGCTGACCTCGACTCTGAGGGGAGACTCTGTCTCTGTTTTCCAAAATCCCTGAAAAGGTGGTCTAGAGCAAAGGCAGTAATGCTTCAGCCCACACGGTGTGAAGAAATATGAGAAACTGACAGAAAATTATCTCTCAACAGCTCAGCCACAGGCCACCTTGAGGTGGTCTTCCTATGGGTTGGATGTCTCCAGCATTTCTAAATTTAAATCTAAATCTGTCTGTGGCTGAAAGGTGTGCCCCTAGTAAGGTGTTGATTCCAAATGACGTTTGAGTTATTTTCTCATGTGACTTTTGTGATTGCCTCTCAGTTGGCGGAGGAGATTTCTTTTCTTTTTTTTTTTTAAACATACATCTCAGGGTTTACTACAACATGTTGTTTTCAAATACAAAAGAAGAGGACAGGACAGGGAGCAATGAGTGGCTGCGCTGGGGGAAGGGTTCTGAGGTGGGGGCAGACAGGTGGGTGGGCGGACCAGCCCAGAGGATGGGGGGGCCTGTTTCCCCGCATATGAGGGGCCAGGGGGCCCTGTTACCTGTCCTGGCTGGACTTTCCAGAAAATAACAGGAGGGGGTTGGGTTCATTCTGGGGAACCCCTGATGCCAAGCCACTGGGCTGGCAGAAAGAGTGGGAAGGGTGAGAGACACTTGGATGGCATTTGGGCCCACCCCTTCTCTACCTGGGATGGTGGGTGGGAGTGACCAGGAAAGCGCTCTTGCCAGGGGGCTGGTGCCACCAGCAAGGGGAGCGGGGGTGCCAAGACAGGACCTTCTCCCGTCACAGCTACTCACTTCATCAGCTGAAGAGTCTTAATGGCCCATGGCTCACTGGCTGTAACACTGCCAGGGACTTGCTGGTGACCTTGATGGTCAAGGTGATCCTGGCTTCATGGTCACTGTGCCAAAGTTCTCCAAGGAGGATGTTCTCCCCAACTGGGCACCCGCACTTTCCTTACCCATGACCTCCTCCTATTGACTCCTCACAGACGGCCAGACCTCCAGCTGCCACACTGTTTGACTGGATTTGTTGATGTTCAGTTGTTCAGTCGAGTCTGACTCTTTGCAACCCCATGGACTGCAGCACACCAGGCTTCTCTGTCCTTCACCGTCTCCCAGAGCTTTCTCAAACTCATGGCTGAGTTTAGCGTGCTTATTTACATCATCATCCTTTTTGTATTAGCCCTGTCTTTTCGACCACAAACCTCAGACCTATTTTTGACTAATGGTCTCTACACTGAAGAAGACCAGTTTTCTGGGTTCTTCAATGGGATAATCCTTTGATTATCCCCAGTTCTAGAAGGTGACAAGCATGCCCTTTGGGCTGCAGGAGAAGGAAATCCTTCCGTGCTGGTCCCCCAGAGACATAACGATTATGGCAGCAGCCTCTGTGCTGTGGCTGGGAGTTGGGGAACACCATCCTCCCCAGAACTCTGGGCCCCGGCTGGCAACCCATCTGCTGTGCCCATTGGTGGAAGCCCAGCCCCATCCCAGGAGGACCACCTGTCAGGAGGCTGAGTCCAACACCTGAGTGTTCGCCTTCACGGCACAGAGGCAGCACCCGGAGAAGGGGGAACTCTTACCACAGGTGCCCCTTCCTCCCACAAAGATGTCACTCATCTCCTGGCATAGCAGCTGTGCTCCAAGAGCTCTCACAATGGGAATGGGTCGGGGAGAAGTGCTGCCAAGTTGGGATGAAACTGCCTACATGGAGATGTGGTTTTGATGGAAATGTGACAAGAAATCACTGCCCCAAGGCAGCTTCTGGCTTGAACAGCTTGAAACAAACAAGATTTCTCCCCTTTTCAAATTCTAAATTAATGATAGCCTGAGTGGAGTATAGCAGCCAGTCTTCATCATCCTTGCAGTTTGAAGGCCTTCACCAGCCACAGGGCTCTACCACACAGCCCATAGCAGCCTGTCTAGACTCTGGACTCTCGAGGAAAGCTCCAGTTGGTAACTCATTTCCTCCTCTAAGCAAAGTAAAGATCACTCTCAAGGAAAAGTGGCAGATGTCTTCCCCTTGGCATAGACCACAGATGGATCAGGGGCAGCTGTGGAGGGAGGCCCATGCTGGGAGTGTCTGAGCTGAGCACCAGGGCAACATTGACCAGTCCTGTGACACTGGCTTGGGCTCACAGCCTTTTCTTTTGCAGAATGCATGGCAAACCAAGATGCTCTGACTTTTGCTTTAAGATGGTCCTCGCCTTGATGAGGACCCCAGGACTTTCTGCAATTAGTCAGCAGGTGCCATTGATGAGGAGCCCAGAGACTTGAGCTCTAGTCTTGTCTCTGCCCCTCATTCCCGCCATCCCTCAGCAAGTCACTCAATCTGTTAGTTACCTAAGTCATACAGGAGTGTGATTCTGTCTGCCACAAGTAGATTCCAGGGTTATCATGGGCATCAAATTAAATAATGGGATAATAGACAAGAATGTACTGTGGGAGGCATCATCCTTGCTATACTAAATGGGAGTCCAGGGCTCATTTCTGTTCTCAGGACAGGGCAGAGCTGTCCTGACCCACCTAGGGACTGGGACCAAGAGACCCAAGTTCTCGGCTTGAAACAAGATCCAGGAGCAAGAATGGTGGTCATGGCACTCTGTCTGGGGTGTCAGAATGCAGCCTAGAGCTGGAAGGAGAGGGAAGAGCCCCCTGCCTGACTGTGAGAACTTAGGCAACCACTTGATAAAAAGAAACGTTCATATACGAGGTCTGGGGAAGTTGTTCTGGCTTGTAAATGAGTTAACTTGAATTTTTTTTAAGTATTTATTTTAATTGGAGGATCGTTACTTTACAATATTGTGATGGCCTCTGCCATGTATCAACATGAATCAGCCATAGGAATACATGTGGCCCCTCCCTTTTGAAATCCTCTCCCACCTCCCCGCCCACCCCTTCCCCCCAGATTGTCATGGAACACCAGTTCTGGGTTCTTTGTGTCATACACCAAACTCCCACTGGCTATCTATTTTACATATGGTAATGTATATGTTTCCATACTCTTCTCGCAAATCATTCCACCCTCTCCTCCCACTGTGTCCAAAAGTCTGTTCTTTATGTCTGTGGTACATATACACAGTGGAATATTACTCGGCTCTAAAAAAAGAAGGCATTTGAGTCAGTTCTAATGAGGTGGATGAACCTAGAGCCAATTATACAGAGTGAAGTAAGTCAGAAAGAAAAAAAATACCGTATATTAACACATATATATGGAATCCGGGAAGATAGTACTCATGATCGTACATGCAGGGCAGCAAAGGTAATACAGACATAGAGTTAACTTGAATTTTATGTAACTAAAACAGCCTGTTTGCGGCCTATCAGACATTCTTGTACATCTGCTTTAATTATTAAAGAAAAGGGTGGAATGACCAGCAGTAAAGAGAGTCCATGTTAAAATAAAGATTAAATTCCTCACTTCCTGGGAGGCAATGCTGGACTTCCTTCCACAATAACATTCTCTTACCAGGTGCCAAGGCCATACTGACTGTGTACATCTGGTCTATTTTTGTGAAACCTTCAAGATATGTATCCGTAACTTGTTTTGATGTTCTTTTTTCTGACAAGACCTGAAACTGTGTTGAAAACCATGCTTCTCTGGAGCAGCTCCTCAGCGTTCTTTGAGAAGTTGTCTTCCAGGATATAGTCCTCAGTGTAACTCAAATAAAGCTTTTTCTTATTCTTGTTATAGGCTTTTTATTGATATTTTCAGTGACACATCCAAATTGACAAATTTACCAAGGGATATTTTGAAGAGAGAAAGGGGGACAGAGCAGGGCAGAGAGCTGGCAGCAAAGGGCTGAGCTTGAAGGTTGCGCTGTGTCCTCAAGCTGACTCCAGAGTCCAGGAACATCTCCCCTCCACCTACCTTGCACATTATTTGCCTGCGGAGGCCATTCATGGTCCTCCTGCATCTGCCCAAATACCCTCTCCCTTCTGTTCTCAGGCAAAGTCAGATCCTGCCTCACCTCTCTGAGCCCATGAAGAAGAGGAAGAGCCCAGGCTTCACTAGCCTGCACAGCCCACTCCTTCAGGCCTCACTTCCCCCTGCCCTCCCAGCCACGAGCCCATCCAAGCTTCTGGGCTCTGCCTCTGCAGTTGCCCTGGCTGGACCACTCTTTCCCTGATTCCCCCAGTGATGCTCCATGACTCTCTTCACCACACCTGACTTCATTCAAATGTCATGTTCACAGTGAGGCTTTCCTGCCATCCTGTTATTAATAGAAGCACCACAGACTGCCTGGCACCTTCCTAATCTGGGTTTGTATTTCCCTACAACCTTTGTCACCTACAAAATCATACGATTTAACTCATTCACTATGCTTACTATTTATATTTTCTCATCCCTCCTCCACTCTCACCCACCAGAAGATAAGTTTCATGAGGAAGAGGGTATTTGCCCATTACTTTTTATCTATGTATCCCAGCAACTTGAAACACTGCCTGCACAGATCAAGTACTCAATAAACATCTGTAGGAAAATGAGTAATTCTGTGGGAGGACAGGTAAGAGACAGTCTCAAGAAAGAGGAAGAATTTAACAATGTCAACACTTTTCAATGCTGTGGGGAGGCCAAGGTGAGAGCAGAGAATGGATGGTGAATGCAGTGCTGGAGGGAGTGGGATCAGTAATGTGCTTAAACCGGGAACAGATCATGAACAATGACCAGATGAATGAACAGAACTAAGTGCAGAAACAGTGAAATCCATTGATGGAATTCAGGGGTGAAGGAGCAGTAATAACTTGAGGGGACATCACTTCCAGAAGAGAAAGGCTTTCTGTTGTTTCCATTAAATACTGCTTTTGTTTCTAAACTTAATTTGTGCTCATTTTAGAAGATTCAAAAATTATTGAAGCACCAAAGACAAAAATACTTCCATCACCCAGACAAAATTACAGGTAACTTCTATAGTTGTTACTCAATTGCTAAGTCATGTCCAACTTTTTGTGACACCAAGGACTGCAACATGCCAGGCTCCTCTGTCTTCCACTATCTCCAGAGGTTTCTCAAATTCATGTCCATTGAGTCAGTGATGCTATCTAACCATCTTGTCTTCTGCCACCCCTTTCAATCTTTCCCAGCATCAGGGTCTTTTCTGATGAGTTGGCTCTTTGCAGCAGGTGGCCAAGTATTGGAGCTTCAGCTTCAGCATCAGTCCTTCCAGTAAATACTCAGAGCTGATTTCCTTTAGGATTGACTGGTTTGATCTCTTTGAAGTCCAAGGGACTCTCAAGTCTTCTCCAGCACCACAATTTGAAAGCAATTCTTTGGTGTTCAGCCTTCTTTATGGTCCAGTTCTCACATCTGTAGATGACTACTGGAAAAGCCATAGCTTTGACTATATGAACCTTTGTCAGCTAAGTGATGTCTCTGCTTTTTAATATGCTGACTAGATTTGTCATAGGTTTCCTGCCAAGGAGCAAGCATTTTTTAATTTTATGGCTGCAGTTACAATCTGCAGTGATTTTAGAGCTCAGGAAAAAAAAAAAAAATCTATCACTGCTTTCACTTTCCCCCCATCTATTTGCATCAAGTGATGGGATCAGATGCTATGACCTTGGTTTGTGAATGTTGAGTTTCAAGCCAGCTTTTTCAGTTTTTCATTTTTCATTTTCATTTCAGTCTCTTTCACCCTCATCAAGAGACTCTTTAGTTCCTCTTCACTTTCTGCCATTAGAGTGCTATCTGAATATTGAGGTTGCTGATATTTCTCCCAGTAATCTTTTTTTTTCTTTTTTTTATTAGTTGGAGGCTAATTACTTCACAACATTTCAGTGGGTTTTGTCATACATTGTCCCAGTAATCTTGATTCCAGCTTGTGATTCACCCAGCCCAATATTTCACATGATGTACTCTGAATAGCAGCTAAATAAGCAGGGTGACAATACACAGCCTTGACGTATTCTTTTCTGAATTTTTAACCAGTCCACTCTTCTATGTCCGATTCTAATTGCTGCTTCTGGACCTGCATACAGGTTTTTTTGGAGGACAGATACGGTACTCTGGTACTCCCACCTCTTTTAAGAATTTTGTGATCCACACAGTCAAAGGCTTTATTTAGTGTAGTCAATGAAGCAGAAACAGATATTTTTTCTGGAATTCCCTTGCTTTCTCCATGATCTAGTGAATGTTGGCAATTTGATCTCTGGTTTTTCTGCCTCTTCAAAACCCAGGTTGTACATATGGAAATTCTCGGTTCATGTATTAAAGGATTTTGAGCATAACCTTGCTAGCACGTGGAATGAACACAACTGTACAGTAGTTTGAACAGCGTTTGGCATTGCAAAGAGAAAAACCTACAACCCAGATTGCTACACCCAGCAAGGATCTCATTCAAATATGAAGGCGAAATCAAAAGCTTTATAGACAAGCAAAAGCTCGGGGAATTTAGCATCGCCAAACCAGCTCTTCAACAAATGCTAAAGGATCTTCCCTAGATGGGAAACACAAAAAAAGGTTTATAAACTCAAACCCAAAACAACAAAGTAAGTGGCAACAGGATCATACTTATCAATAATTACCTTAAATGTAAATGAGTTGAATGACCCAACCAAAAGACAAAGACTGACTGCATGGATAAAAAAACAAGACCCCTATATATGCTGTCTACAAGAGACTCACCTCACACCTAGGGGCACATACAGACTGAAAGTGAAGGGCTGGAAAAAGATATTTCATGCAAATGGAGACCAAAAGAGAGCAGGAGTAGCAATACTCATATCAGATAAAAAAAATCTTTGAAATAAAGGCCGTGAAAAGAGACAAAGAAGGACACTACATAATGATCAAAGGATCAATCCTAAAAGAAGATATAACAATTATAAATATATATGCACCCAACATAGGAGCACCCCAATATGTAAGGCAAATGCTAACAACCATGAAAGGGGAAATTAACAGTAACACAATAGTAGTGGGAGACTTTAGTACCCCACTCACACCTACGGATAGATCAACTAAACAGAAAATTATCAAGGAAACACAAACTTTAAATGATACAATGGACCAGTTAGGCCTAATTGATATCTATAGCACATTTCACCCTAAAACAATGAATTTCACCTTTTTCTCAAGTGCATACAGAACCTTCTCCAGGATAGATCACATGCTGGGCCATAAATCTAGCCTTGGTAAATTTTAAAAAGTTGAAATAATCTCAAGCATCTTTTCTGATCACAATGCAGTAAGATTAGATGTCAACTACAGCACAAAAACTATTAAAAGTACAAACATGGAGGCTAAACAATACGCTTCTGAATAACCAACAAATCACAGAGGAAGTTTAAAAAAATCAAAATAGGCATAGAAACAAATGAAAATGAAAACACAACAATCCAAAACCCATGGAATTCAGTAAAAGCAATGCTAAGGGGAAGTTCATAGCAATACAACCCTACCTCAATAAACAGGAGAAAAATCAAACAAATAACCTAACTCTACACCTAAAGCAACTAGATAAAGAAGAAATGAAGCGCCCCAGTGTTAGTAGGAGGAAAGAAATCATAAAAATTAGGACAGAAATAAATGCAAAAGAAGCAAAGGAGACCAGAGTTAAAATCAACAAAGCTAAAAGCTAGTTCTTTGAGAAGATAAATAAAATAGACAAACCATTAGCCAGACTCACCAAGAAAAAAAGTGAGAAGAATCAAATCAACAAAATTAGAAATGAAAATGGAGAAATCGTAACAGACAACACAGAAATACAAAGGATCATAAGAGACTACTATCAGCAACTATATGCCAATAAAATGGATAACTTGGAAGAAATGGACAAATTCTTAGAAAAGTGTAACTTTCCAAAACTGAACCAGGAAGAAATAGAAAATCCTAACAGACCTGTCACAAGCACAGAAATTGAAACTGTAATCAGAAATCTTCCAACAAACAAAAGCCCGGGACCAGATGGCTTCACAGTTGAATTATACAAAAAAATCTAGAGAAGAGCTAACACCTATCCTACTCAAACTCTTCCAGAAAATTGCAGAGGAAGGTAAACTTCCAAACTCATTCTATGAGGCCACCATCACCCTAATACCAAAACCAGGTAAAGATGCCACAAAAAGAAAAAAATACAGGCCAATATCATTGATTAACACAGATGCAAAAATCCTCAACAAAATTCTAGCAAACAGAATCCAACAACATAGTAAAAAGATCATACATCATGACCAAGTGGACTTTATCCCAGGGACGCAAGGATTCTTCAATATTCACAAAACATCAATGTAATACACCACAGTAACAAATTGAAAGATAAAAACCATATGATTATCTCAATATATGCAGAGAAAGCCTTGGACAAAATTCAACATCCATTTATGATAAAAAAAAAAAAAAAAAAAAAAAAAAAAACTCTCCAGAAAGCAGGCATAGAAAGAATATACCTCAACATAATAAAAGTCATATATAATAAACCCACAGCAAACATTATCCTCAATGGTGAAAAACTGAAAGCATTTCCCCTAAAGTCAGGAACAAGACAAGGGTGCCCACTCTCACCACTACTCTTCAACATAGTCTTGGAAGTTTTAGCCACAACAGTCAGAGAAGGAAAAGGAATAAAAGGAATCCAGATTAAAAACAAAGAAGTAAAGCTGTCACTGTTTGCAGATGACATAATCCTCTACATAGAAAACCCTAAAGACTCTACCAGAAAACTACTAGAGCTAATCAATGAATATAGTAAAGTTGCAGGGTATAAAACTAATACACAGAAATCCCTTGCATTCCTATACGCTAACAATGAGAAAACAGCAAGAGAAATTAAGGAAACAATTCCATTCACCATTGCAATGAAAAGAATAAAATACTTAGGAATAAATCTACCTAAAGTAACAAAAGACCTATATAGAGAAAACTATAAAACCCTGATGGAAGAAATCAAAGATGACACAAATAGATGGAGAAATATACCATGTTCATGGATCAGAAGAATCAATATAGTGAAAATAAGTGTACTGCTCAAAGCAATCTATACATTCAATGCAATCCCTATCAAGCTACTAACAGTATTTTTCAGAGAACTTGAACAAATAACTTCACAATTTGTATGAAAATACAAAAAACCTTGAATAGCCAAAGCAATCTTAAGAAAGAAGAATGGAACTGGAGACATCAACCTGCCTGACTTCAGGCTCTACTACAAAGCCACAGCCATCAAGACAGTATGGTACTGGCACAAAGACAGAAATATAGATAAATGGAACAAAATAGAAAGCCCAGAGATAAATCCACACACCTACGGACACCTTATCTTTGACAAAGGAGGCAAGAATATACATGGAGAAAAGAAAATCTCTTTAACAAGTGGTGCTGGGAAAACTGGTCCACCGCTTGTAAAAGAATGAAACTAGAACACTTTCTAACACCACACACAAAAATAAACTCAAAATGGATTAAAGATCTAAATGTAAGACCAGAAACTATAAAACTCCTAGAGAAGAACATAGGCAAAACACTCTCTGACATAAATCACAGCAGGATCCTCTATGACCCACCTCCCAGAGGAATGGAAATAAAAGCAAAAATAAACAAATGAGACCTGATTAAACTTAAAAGCTTTTGCACAATGAAGGAAACTATAAGCAAGGTGAAAAGACAGCCTTCAGAATGGGAGAAAATAATAGCAAATGAAGCAGCTAACAAAGAATTAACCTCAAAAATATACAAACAGCTCCTGTAGCTCAATACCAGAAAACTAAACGACCCAATCAAAAAATGGGTCAAAGAACTAAACAGACATTTTTCCAAAGAAGACATACAGATGGCTAACAAACACATGAAAAGATGCTCCACATCACTCATTATCAGAGAAATGCAAATCAAAACCACAATGTGGTACCATCTCTTGCCAGTCAGAATGGCTGCTATCAAAAATTCTACAAACAATAAATGCTGGAGAGGGTGCTAGTGGGAATGCAAACTAGTATAGCCACTATGGAGAACAGTGTGGAGATTTCTTAAAAAACTGGAAATAGAACTGCCATATGGCCCAGCAATCCCACTGCTGAGCATACACACTGAGGAAACCAGAATTGAAAGAGACACGTGTACCCTCATGTTCATCGCAGCATTGTTTACAACGGCTTGGACATGGAAGCAACATAGATGTCCATCGGCAGAAAAATGGATAGGAAAGCTGTGGTACATGTACACAATGTAATATTACTCAGCCATTAACAAGAATACATTTGTATCAATTCTAATGAGGTGGATGAAACTGGAGCCTATTACACAGTGTGAAGTAAGTCAGAAAGAAAAACACCAATACAGCATGTTAACGCATACATATGGAATTTTGATAGATGGTAATGATGATCCTATATGAGAGACAGCAAAAGAGACACAGAGGTAAAGAACAGTCTTTTGAACTCTGTGGGAGAAGGCGAGGGTGGGATGATTTGAGAGAATAGCATTGAAACATGCATATTGTCATATGTGAAATAGACCGCCAGTCCAGGTTCGATGCGTGAGACAGGGTGCTCAGGGCTGGTGCACTGTGAAGACACTGAGGGATGGGATGGGGAGGGAGGGGGGTTCAGGATGGGAAACACATGCACACCCGTGGCTGATTCATGTCAATGTATGGCAAAAACCACCACAATATTGTAAAGTAATTAGCCTTCAATTAAAATAAATTAAAAAAAAAATTCTAAGAAGTCAGAAAAGAGTCCAGAGAAAGGTAAATATGATGCAGGGGCTTGGAAGTGATATCTACAAGGAACTGGGAAACACACAGTAGTCGCTTGACCTGGAGCAGAAGAATCCTCGCCACACATAGGATGGACCTAGATATTATCACACTGAGTGAAGTAAGTCAGACAGAGAAGGAGAAATGTTGTGTAACATCCCTTATATATGGACTCTAAGATGAAATTATACAAATGGAACTACTTGCAAAACAGAGGCTCATAAACTTAGAGAACTAGCTCATGGTTGTGGCGGGGAAGGGATGATTAGGGAGTTTGGAATGGACCTGTACTCTCTGCTATATTTAAAATGGATAACTAACAAGAACCTACTGTATAGCACAGAGAACTCTGGTCAATGTTATGTGGCAGCATAATGTAACAGTGGATGGGAAAGGGCTTTGTGGGAGAATGGATACATGTATGTGTATGCCTGAGTCCCTTTGAAATTATCACAACATTTTTAATCAACTATACCCTAATTACAAAATAAAATGTTAAAAAAACAAATGAATGAGCAAAGAAAGAAGTAGATTTGCCACATGACTTAGGAAATATCAGGGCCCCTCATTTTCATTTCATACCCACCTGCCAAGGCGCTGTATAATTTTTTGCTTTCATTTTTCTACAGAGTGTCCCCTTCCACTCCTAAATTGTATAATCCTTAGTCTCTAAGACAGACTGGATCTACTCCTGGTCTAGAGAAGAGATGACAAAGAAACAGATCTGAATAAAATAAAAAAAATTTCACTGACATGTGTGGGAAGTGCTCACAGTGTTTGGACCACACTGGGTTTGCTCCTGCTCATGGCGTGTGTGCTTTCCCCATCTACACTGCTCAGGCTCCAGGTTGCTCTGCAGAAGAACTGTCCAAAGCGGGCCCTGGGGTTTGTGCACTTTCCAGGTCTAAGCTGCTCAGGTTCAGGTTCTCAGGTACTCCACAAAGGCACAAACTCAGTTGGGCCTGCGTTCTGTGCCCTTCCCAGGTCGGAGGAGCTCAGGCAACCAGGTGCATGGGGAGCGCACTATTCCAGGTGGCCAGTGCATCTTAATCACCTCCCTGGTCCCAACTGCTTTGTTTCCTGGGTGCACAGTGGGAGCATCGTCTCAGGTGTGCCGTGTATCTCTTCTGGGGAGCTGGTCTCTGGCTGAGACCCTCCTGGCAGATATCAACTGTCCAGGATCCCAGGAAGACTTGGTTAACAACTGGGACCCTGCTCACAGTTTGGCGGGGCATGCTGTCTCTGGGGCCGAGATTGCCCCCCGCCCCAACCTCGCCTTCTGGCTCTGGCTGTCACCCGCCTGCCTCCAGCGGGGGATGCGCCGGTCTGCAGCCAGCCAGTTCTCCTTTGGTATTCACTCAGTCTTTTGTTCTGTGAGCAGGCCCACCTGTGCCTTAGGTTGAGCTTTTCACAGGAAAGTTCTCTCTCTCCCTCTGTCTTTTTTCTCTCTCTGGCTATCCTACAGCTTGTGTTGCTATCTCAGGTTAGCTCCCCTAGATTGTTCTCAGGGCATTCAGGCCTGGTCCTTACCCTAAGCACACAACCCACTCCTCCTTGTTCAACCCCCACTTGCTGGTAGTGGATGCGAGCATCTGGGCTACTTCTCTGCTGTGAGTTGCAGTTAAGTGCATATTTTGTGTTTGTTTGTTTGTTTTCCTCCTGGTTATGTTGCCCCCTGAGATCCCAAAACCCCCCAGAGACCCGCTGGTGAGAGGGTTTCCTGGTGTTTGGAAACTTCTCTTCCTTCACGACTCCCTCCCCAGGATGGGTTTCCATCCCTAACTCTTTTGTCTCTCTTTTTGTCAGTTATATTTTGTCCTACCTCCTTTCAAAGAGAATGGGTTGCCTTTCTGGGTGTCTGGTGTCCTCTGCCAGCATTCAGAAGTTATTTTGTGGAAGTTGCTCAGCATTCAAATGATCTTTTGATGAATTTGTGGGGGAGAAAGTGGTTTCCCTGTCCTATTCCTCCACCATCTTCACTAACACTCCTCTCCCTTGCCTGTTACTTCTCTTCCTTCCACAGCTATTTGTAAAGCCTCCTCAAACAACCACTTTGCCTTCTTGCATTTCCTTTTCTTGGGGATAGTTTTGGTCACTTCTTCCTATATAATGTGACAAACCTCTGTCCATAGTTCTTCAGGTACTTTGTCTACCAGATCTAATCCCTTGAATCTATTTGTCACCTCCACTGTATAAGGGATTTGAATTAGGTCATACCTGAATTGCTTAATGGTTTTCCCTACTTTTTTTCAAATTAAGCCTGAATTTTGCAATAAGGGCCTTATAATCTGAGCTACAGTCAGCTTCCAGTCTTATTTTTGCTGACTGTATAAGATTCTCCATCTTTAGCTGCAAAGAAGGAAATCAATCTCATCTCAATGTTGACTATCTTGTGATGTCGATGTGTAGAGTCATCTGCTGTGTTGTTGGATTTTGCTGTATGTTTGCTGTGATCAGCATGTTCTCTTGACAAAATTGTGCTTTTTTTTTTTTCTGGACATGGACATTTATAGCAATTCTGGTACTTGTAGGAGTTTTTTTCTCCCCAAAAAAACATAGGCCTGTACATGATACAACTATTTTGTTGTTATATGTCTCTTCTGTAGCTTTAGTCTTGTTTAAACCTTTATTATGATTTTTCCATGTCATCATATATTTTTGATGATGTAATTTTTAGTAGCTGCAAATGACTTTACTCACTAAAGTGTATAACCAGTTTTCTATTCAGACATTTAAACTTCATCTATCACTTTACTATAAACCATACTATAATAAGCATGATTTTTCTTATTCTTTTTTAGGAGAAGGAAAAAATAGAAGCTGGAAGAATGAGTGAAAATAGAAATAACTTATGGTAAAAGGTCCTGAAGAACTCTGAATAAGGTGAGATTAAAGGCAAGTGCGCATGAAATGTAACATTGATAGTCCAGCCTGTCACTACCTGGACCCAGGATCAATATAAGCATCACTGAAGTTGGACAGTGAGATGCATGCTTCGCTGTGACATGACAGGAGCACATGCATCGTCTGTGGCCCTGGAACCAGAGAGCCCAGAACAGTCAGTGAAGCACACAGAGCCCCAGCCTCAGGCAGGTGAGGAGCTTCTACCAAGCTCCTTTGGTGAGCACAGTGCTTACCAGAGTTTGAGCCTCTTCAAACTTCTATCTCCAGAAATAGAAATAGAAGAAATAGAAACAGAGCATAGAGGAGTGAGTTAAACAGCACTGTGAGGAATCAGACAAATCCAGAAAGGGGAGCATTCTATAGGATGTCCTAAAAGTCCCCACCAGCCAGCAACAGCCTGGAAAAATAAATTTGGGGTGAAAAGAGCAGCTTAAGATTTAAAAATGGTTAAGAGACATAGATACCAAATGCAGACTTTGGGCCCTGTGTGAATTTTGTGTCACGTCAACCAACTGTAAAAGACTTTTTGGGAGATGATAAGGGAAATTTGCATGTAGACCAGTGATGAATGATATTAAAGAATCATCATTAATTTTGTTTTGTGTGATATGGTATTATAGCTGAGTAAGAAAATGTCTTTATATTTTAGTCTCACATACCAAAGAATTTATAGTCAATGTGGCAATGTAGACTTTGCTTTATAATATTTCACCAAGGAAAATGGGAACAAATAAATACATTAAGTCCCCTAGATACAAACCCTAAATTTGTGAACTTTCAAAGATGCTACTGTGCATTCACATGTCCGTTTACATAAGTGACTTCATGTGTCTGGCGTACATTGTTACATGTGTGTATCCATTACAAGTGGCTGTGTTTTGGATACTTCACAGTACAGTACTGTATAGAGTACAGTAGTACAGTATCTTTATTTCAAGTCCAGGATGTCTGGAAACAAGTGTAAAAGCAGTAGTACATAGCCAACTATGTTAGTTATGTACCTAGGCTAACTCTGTTGGACTTACAAATGTACTCTTATAACAGTACTCATTCATAACTAGGGGATTTACTGTGCAGGAAATGTTGACAGATAAATCTAGGCCCTGGAAATAGGGGGACTTATTTTACTATTTTAGTTACACACACACACACACACACACACACATATATATATGACATTTTTAATAGTTAAATGTTAAAAAGGCATGTGGGAGGTTAACCTTAACAAGTTATAGAGACCCTCTTTTCTAAAAAACTGACTTGAGGGAGACCCAAAAGAAGAGGAGGCATTTCCAGGTGTGGCAGGCGGTGGGGGGACCTGAGGAAACTGAGGCTAGAGAGGGTAACTCTCTACAGGGTAACTACCCTACAGGGCAGCTGTAGGCAGAGGGGATGGGGAGAGAAGAGATGGGGGCTTGCCTTGAAGAAGTTTCCAGCACAGCGGTGCTGCAGGCAGAGTACTGTGAGGGGTCCCCTCCCACCAGACCAAGGTGAGAGTCCCCATCACAAGATAGAGTTTTTTTCTGGTCCAGTTTGCCTGCCAGGGAGCAGGGAGGGGACACAGGGAAGTGTAAGCTGGCAGACCCAGACCTTGAAGGGCAAGGTGGAAGGAAGGGGTTCTATGTCCTGTGGCTTATTTCTGGGTCATGAGGGATCACTTCCTAGAGCTGCAGAGTGGCTGGAGAGTCCTGCTCTGCGGGAGAATTTGGGGAGGGGATTCAATCAGCATTGTGTGTTTGCCTCAGTGAGGGAGCAGGGGGTGTCCATGGGTTGTTCAAGTACCTTTCATACTGGAAAAAATTAGATTCATGCCTTCCAAGTCCTGAAAGCCCTGCCTCTCCAACAGCAGAGAGATGTGATTTACCAACCCCGATCCAACTTAGGGAGCACGATCTTCTAGGTGACACCCCCTGCAGCATCATCTGTGTGGTTCCTTTGGGCCTGCAAGGGGGGCAAGCTTAGGACTCTCATCACAGCACACAGCACACTACAGTGTTATAGAGCATAGTGGGGTTTTGGGGGCTTCCATGTTTGGGGCCATGTTTGGGGCTTCCAGGGTGGCTCAGCAGTAAAGAATCTTCCTGCAATGCGGGAGACACAGGTTCGATCCCTGGCTTGAGACAATCCCCTGGAGGAGGAAATGGCAACCCACTCCAGGATTCTTGCCTGGAAAAGCCCATGGAAAGAGGAACCTGGCAGGCTACAGTTGAAAGGGTCGCCAAGAGGCATTCACTACTGAAGCAACTTAGCACACAAACACATAGAGTCGTGTTCACATTTATTTTAAATTATCTTATGGCATACATCTCTCTGAAACCTGCAAAAAGATATTACTTTTCTCCCTAGAATAAAATGTACAGATGGCTGCTATGTACAAAAATCTGCATCAAATTTCAGGAAATTCACGAATTACCTGTGGCTGATGGCTGGCTCCCTGGGGCTCTCCGAGATGGAGGTTTTGACAGACTTGTTGAGGGAGGTAAGTGACAGGCTGGTCCTGGGAGGCTGAGGGGGGTTCTGGAGATGGGCCTGGCCTCAGAGGGTGACCAGGGCTTATGTTCCCAACCCAGCTGCTGAGCCGGAGACAGGAAGCTGGAGTGAAGACAACCTGGGGCATGAGATCCACTGGGTCTCACGGACCTTTGTCCCTAAAAGTGCCCGTCCACTGAAGGCTTCAGGCAGGGGTTGGGCTGGGCTCCCTGGTATGCAGTTAAGGGGTGTGAGGTGACTCCGACTCTGGAGACCACAGGACTTCCCGATGGAAGTCACTTTTTCATTGCCTGTCCAGGCCCCTGGTGAAGAGAATTGTGGGGGACACCAAGATAGGGGTGTCTGTCCATGGGAGGGGCCCCTGCTATTTCAGCACATCTGTTAGATTTGGTTCTCAGGCTGTGGACTCATGTAACAGATGTATGAGCCCATTTCAGTGGGGTCAGCTTTTTGTCCCCCCATCAGGCACCAATTTAGAATAAGCTGGGTTGGTTCTCTACTTACTTGTCTGGCTTGGGAGAATGGAAAATGTGGTTCTTTCAACCCTGCTCCCTTCGGCAGGTGGTTGGTGATGGCAGGGATGGCTATAGCCTCATAAATAGCGGCTGGTCTTATCCCATCTTTGTTCCTCTTTCTCATTACTCCGCTGACAGCTGCAAGCCCCTGGGAATGGCTGAAAACTTTGAAACAATTGAGTTTCTCTGCTTCAGGCCCATCAGCATCCAATAAGCCAATGGGAGAGAGACTGACTGCTGCAGCCACTGTAGGATGAGTGACTGGCAGTGGGGATAGCTGGAGCAGCGCTAGCCAAGAAAGAGATTTGAATCAACTGGCATATCTTTCTTTCTCTTTTCAGCAAGCGAATCCTCTGTGTGTGTCTGTGTGTGTGTGCCCAAGTACATATACCTCTTATAACTTGACCTCTGCTCTTCCTGTTTTAAATAATAAGGTTTAGGAATTTTCTGATAAGTGGAATTAATAAATCATACCTCTATCCCCACTGTACTTTATAATTCTTAAAGTACTTTCACAGCTGTGACTTTAAAACAGCCCTAGAAGCAGGCACAGCAGGCATTGTAATAATCTTGTTTTGCAGATAAGCAAGTTGATACCCCTGGATATAGTTTGTGATTATCATGCTACTAAAAAATGCCATTCTAGGATTATTTCTTTGAGATTTAAGATATATAATAATACTTTGAGAAGAGTTTCATCTCTGCCTGTCTGGGGTTTAGATACTTAATTTTCAAAATCAGTCTCTTAACTACACACTTCCATTGGTTTTCACCTGGTCTAGAGACAAAAGAAGCTGAGGTCATACTTTAAGCCATATTATCCCCAGGTTAATCAAGTAAAGATTATTAGAAGCTAATTTTTTTTTAACTTTCACAATATGCTAGACATTGGTCTAATTATGTTAATCAACACATTATTTAGTTCTCAGGGTGAACTGTTATGTTTTACAAGTGATGAAAAAGAGGTATAAGGGAGTTAAGTAACTTTCCCAAGGACCCACAGTTAATGAGAGTCTAGATTTGATCCCAAGCAGTTGAATTCAGAGTCTGAGAGAGCTCAGTATTTGGGTTTATCAGACACACCAATCATTTCAGAAGAGTGGGGCTAAGAATAAACCAGTATTCCCAGGCCCTGGTTCAGAGTGTCTGGCCTGTTTCTTACTTTGTGAGGGAGAGTGGATGTCTATCTCCGGTGATGTTAAAGGGAAATTTGGAGGAAGCTTTTCCCATTGAGACCAACTACAAAAATTGAAAAACATGTAGTATACATAATTTGAAGCAAAAGTGACTTGGTTAACATTCAAAAGAAGGGAACCCAAAGAAGAGAGCAAAGTGTTTAGGACCTTTTGCCTAGGGGATATCTGTTGTTCCACAAGAGGAGGCTGAGAGTTGACCAAGGGGTAGAAGGACAGGGGCTAGGAGTGACACGCAAGATGGCAGAGTAAAAGGACGTGTGCTCATCTTCTCCCATGAGAACTCCAAAATCACAACTTGCTCCTGAACAACCATTGACAGGAGAATGTTGTATCCGACCAAGAAAAGATACCCCTCATCCAAGGGCAAAGGAAAGCCCCAGCAAGATGATAGGAGGGGTGAAATCATGTTTGCAGTCAAACCCCATACCCGCCAGATATGCTTGGAGGCTCAAACAAAACCTTGTGCACACCAGGATCCAGAGACCCCACGGAGGCTGAGCCAGGCCTGTGTTTGTGTCTCCTGTGGAGGTACGGGTCAGCAGTGACCTGCCGCGGGCAGGGGCTCTGGGTGCAGCTACCTGGGTCACACAGCCTATGGCATAAGCCCTCTTGGAGGAGGCCACCATTAACCCCACCACAGAGCCGCTGAGCAGATGACCTACAAACTGCAGAACAATTATGCCAAAGAAATTCTCCCATTGTTTAGAAAGTTCTAGGACCCACAACAGTTTTCTCAACCCGAGGATCTGGCATAGGGACTGAGAAGCCCCAGGGAATTTGACTTTGGAGGCCAGTGGGATTTGATTACAGAACTTCCACAGGACTGGGGAAAGAGACTCTAGGAGAGCACAAACAGAACCTTGTGCACCCACGCCCATCAACAAAAAATTGGACTAAAGATTTATTGGGCATGACCCCGCCCATCAGAATGAGACCCAGTTTCCCCCAGTCAGTCTCTTCCATCAGGAAGCTTCCATAAGCCTCTTATCCTTATCAGAGAGTGAACAGAATGAAAACCACAATCACAGAAAATTAATCAAACTGATCACATGGACCACAGCCTTGTCTGACTCGATGAAACTGTGAGCCATGCTATGTACGGCCACCGAAGATGGAGGGGTCTTGGTGGAGAGTTATGACAAAACGTGGCCCACTGGAGAAGGGAGTGGCAAACCATGTCAGTATTCTTGCCTTGAGAATTCCATGAACAGTGTGATAAGGCAAAAAGATATGACACTGAAAGATGAACTCCCCAGGTTGGTAGGTGCCCTATAATATGCTACTGGAGAACAGTGGAGAAATAACTCCAGAAAGAATTAAGAGATGGAGCCAAAGTGAAAACAGCACCCAGTTGTGGATGTAACTGCTGATGGAAGTCAAGTCCAATGCTATAAAGAGAAATATTGCACAGGAACGTGGAATGTTAGGTCCACGAATCAAGGTAAATTAAAGTGGTCAAACAGGAGATGGCAAGAGTGAACATCAACATTTTAGGAATCAGTGAACTAAAATGGACTGGAATGGGCAAATTTAATTCAGATGACCATTATATCTACTACCGTGGGCAAGAATCCCTTGGAAGAAATGAAGTAGCCCTCACAGTCAACAAAAGAGTCCAAAATGCAGTACTTGAGTGCAATGGCAAAAACGACAGAACGATCTCTCTTTGTTTCCAAGGTAAAATGTTCAATTTCACATTGAACAATGTTCAATGTTCAATTTCACAGTAATCCAAATCTATGCTCCAAACAGTAATGCTGAAGAAGCTGAAGTTGAACAGTTCTATGAAGACCTAACTTCTAGAACTAACACCCAAAAAAAAGATGTCCTTTACATCATAGGGGACTGGAATGCAAAAGTAGGAAGTCAAAAGATACCTGGAGTAACAGGCAAATTTGGCCTTGGAGTACAAAATGAAACAGGGCAAAGACTAATAGAGTTTTGCCAAGAGAATGCACTGGCCATAGCAAATACTTTCTTCCAACAACACAAGTGAAGACTCTACACATGGACATCAGCAGGCGGTCAATACCAAAATCAGATTGATTATATTATTTGAAGTAAAGATGGAGAAGCTCTATACAGTCAGCAAAAACAACACCAGTAGCTGACTGTGGCTCAGATCATGAATTCCTTATTGCCAAATTCAGACTTAAATTGAAGAAAGTGGGGAAAACCACTAGACCACTCAGGTATGGCCTAATTCAAATCCCTTACAATTATACAGTGGAAGTGACAAATAGATTCCAGGGATTAGATCTGATAGACAGAGTACCTGAAGAACTATGGACAGAGGTTTGTGACATTGTACAGGAGGCAGTGATCAAGATCATCCTCAAGAAAAAGAAAAGACAAAAAGGCAAAATGGTTGTCTGAGGGGGCCTTACAAATAGCTGAGTAAAAAAAGAGATGCTAAAGGCAAAGGAGAAAAGGAAAGTTATACCCATCTGAATGTGGAGTTCCAAAGACTAGCAAGGGGAGATAAGAAAGCCTTCCTCAATGATCAATGCAAAGAAATAGAGGAAAACAACAGAATGGGAAAGACTAGAGATCTCTTCAAGAAAATCAGAGATACCAAGGGAACATTTCATGCAAAGATGGGTACAATAAAGGACAGAAACGGTAGGGACCTAAAAGAAGCAGAATATATTAAGAAGAGATGGCAAGAATACACAGAAGAACTATACAAAAAAGATCTTCATGACCCAGATAACTATGAAGGTGTGATCACTCACCTAGAGCCAGACATTCTGGAATGTGAAGTCAAGTGGGCCTTAAGAAAGATCACTACCAACAAAGCTAGTGGAGGTGATGAAATTCCAGTTGAGCTATTTAAACTCCTCAAAGATGATGTTGTGAAAGTGCTGCACTCAATATGCCAGCAAATTTGAAAAACTCAGCAGTGGCCACAGGACCGAAAAGGTCAGTTTTCATTCCAATCTCAAAGAAGGGCAATGCCAAAGAATGTTGAACTACTGAACAATTGCACTCATCTCACACACTAGCAAAGTAATGCTCAAAATTCTCCAAGCCAGGCTTCAACAGTACCTGAGCTGTGAACTTCCAGATATTCCAGCTGGTTTTAGAAAAGGCAAAGGAACCAGAGATCAAATTGCCAACATCTGTTGGATCATAGAAAAAACAAGAGAATTCCAGAAAAAAGCATCTACTTCTGCTTTATTGATTACTCCAGTGCCTTTGACTGTGTAGATCTCTACACTGTGGAAATTTCTTCAACAGATGGGAATACCAGACCACCTTACTTGCCTCCTGAGAAATCTTTATGCAGGTCAAGAAGAAACAGTTAGAACCAGACATGGAACAACAGAATGTTCCAAATTGGGAAAGAAATATGTCAAAGCTGCATACTGTTACACTGCTTATTTAACTTTTATGCAGAGTACATCATGAGAAATTCTGGGCTTCTTGAACACAAGCTGGAATCAAGATTCCCTGGAGAAATATCAATAACCTCAGACATGCAGATTATACCACCCTTATGACATAAAGTGAAGAGTAACTAAAAAGCCTCTTAATGAAAGTGAAAGAGAAGAGTAAAAAAGCTGGTTTAAAATTCATCATTCAAAAAACTAAGATCATGGCATCTGATCCCATTACTTCATGACAAATAGATGGGGAAACAATGGAAAAGGTGACAGACTTTATTTTCTTGGGCTCAAAATCACTGCAGCTAGTAGGTGCAGCCATGAAATTAAAAGACACTGCTCCTTGAAGAAAAGCTATGACCAAACTAGAGCATATTAAAAAGGAGAGACATTACTTTGCCAATACAGGTTCGTCTACTCAAAGCTATGGTTTTTCCAGTAGTCACGTATGGACTTGAGATTTGGACTATAAAGAAGGATAAACACCAAAGAATTGATGCTTTTGAACTTGGGGAAGACTCTTAAGAGTCCCTTGGTCTGCAAGGACATCAAACCACTCAATCTTAAAGGAAATAAGTCCTGGACATTCATTGGAAACACTGATGCTGAAGCTGAAACTCCAATATTTTGGCCATCAATATTTGATGCGAGGAATTGACTCACTAGAAAAGACCCTGATGCTAGGAAAGATTGAAGTCAGGGGGAGAAGGGGACAACAGAGGATGAGATGGTTGGATGGCATCACCAACTCAATGGATATGAGTTTGAGCAAGCTCCAGTAATTGGTGATAGGCAGGGAAGCCTTATGTGCTTCAGTCCATTGGGTTGTAAAGAGTCGGACACAACTGAGTGGCTGAACTAAACTGAAGGAGGAAAAATTCAAGGTACAGCTCACCAGCAGAAGTAGCCACAGGTTTTGAGTCGGCTGCATCCTATGGGTAAGGGCAAACCAGAAATAGATCAGTTCTCACAGGCTCTGAAGCCCAATTTGGAATCACCTCAATCTATGCATGAGTTAAGCTCATCTGGGGATGACAGTGTCCCTACCTACCCACCAGAAGTAAATGCCAACCATCCTTAGAAAAAGGTAACATTATCTGGAGCCTGAAATTATCTTATAAAAATTCCACATTAATGTTAGGAATAGAAATTTTAAAATACCGTGGTTTCAAAGAGTGAGGCCAACATGATTTTCTAAAAAGTATGGGAAACTATAGATCTTAGCAGGAGACCCAGGTGATACAGAAAATGAGGCTATCAAACATGAATTTTAAACTAATATGTTTAATATGTTCAAGAAAAGAAACAACAATTTTGGTAATTTTGGTAGAGAGTTGGGAGCTATTAAAAAAAATACACAGAAAGTTCTAGAATTGAGCAAAGCAATTATTGTAATTAAGTACTCAGAGGATGGACTTAGAAACATATTAGAACTTAGAATTATTGAACTTGAAGTTAGGTTGTTAAGAGATAAGTCAGTTATAGAATCAGATGATAAATGACCCAGATGTTAGAATTACCAAGCAGAACTTTATAGTGGCTATGACTGCTGCATTAAATGATGTGGGCAACATGCATGAACAGATACGGAATCTTAGCAGAGAGGTGGAAATGTTTTAAGTCAAATGAAAATGCTAGATGAAAAAAAGACCCATATTATCAAAGATTAATTTCTTTCCCAAGTTTAAAAGAGAATTGGATATTGATGAGGAAAGAATCAGTAAAACTTGAAGACAGGTGAATAGAAATGATTAAAACAGAACAAAAAGGGAACAATCCCATAGCATCCAGAGCTGTGAGAAAAATCAAATGAAATTAAAATAAAAACAAACAAAAATGGATCCTAGAAGGAAAGGAGAGGGAGATAATAGTTGAACTAATAGCTAAGAATGTTCTAAAAATAATTAAAAACAACAAAGCACAGATACAAGAAATTAAAAGACTCCTAAATAAGATAACACACAATATCATAATCAAATTTCTGAAAGCCAAAGGCAAAGGGAAAAATTTCCAAGCAGCCAAAAGAAAAGGTAACATTAAATGCAGTGGACCAAAGGTAAGAATAGCAAGCAGATTTTTTTTGTCAGAAAGTAGGCAAACCAGAAATAAGAAAGCCACAACCTTAGAGTACTAAGAGAATAAAAAGTCAACTCAGAACTCTATATCCAGCGAAAATGCCTTTCAAATATGAAGACTAAATAAAAAATTTTAAGGACAATAAGAGCTAAGAAAATTCACTGTCAGGAGACCTGAAGAGCAAGAAATGATGAAGAAAGTTCTTGAGGCAGCAGAATAACACTGGCTGGAAATGAAGAACTCTAGTATTACACACACACACACAAGTTGTAGAGCTCTAGAAATAAAGCTCTATAAATAAAGATAAAAGTATTAATAAATACGATACAAATTTTCTTATTTTGTATTATTTTTAGTTATTGTGTAAAGGAAAATGATAGCAATGAATTTTGGGGTTTATAACATGTAGAAGTTAAATGTTATGAAAAAAATAGCTCTGAAGATGGGAAGGAGAAAGTGGAAATATAATGTTGTAAGGTTCTCACACTGTACCTAAAGTGCTTACTATTATTTGAAATTAGGTTCTGATAAAGTAATGCTGTACATGATAATCCACTGAGTCAGAATGAAATAAAGTATAAAAGAGGTATACCTAATAAGCAAAGAGTGGATATAAATGAAATCATGCAATATAATTTTAACACAAAAAAGGGAACAAAGAAACAAATGAAACAATATGAACAATATAGTTGATGTAAATCCACCATATTAATAATGACTTTAGATACAGGTAGACTAAATATCCCAATTTAAAAGGCAAAGATTGCTGCTGCTGCTGCTAAGTCACTTCACTTGTGTCTGACTCTGTGCGACCCCATAGATGGCAGCCCACCAGGCTCCGCTGTCCCTGGGATTCTCCAGGCAAGAATATTGGAGTGGGTTGCCATTTCCTTCTCCAATGCATGAAAGTGAAAAGTGAAAGTGAAGTCGTTCAGTCGTGTCCAACTCTTAGCGACCCCATGAACTGCATCCCACCAGGCTCCTCTGTCCATGGGACTCTCCAAGCAAGAGTACTGGAGTGGGTTGCCATTGCCTTCTCCGAAAAAGGCAAAGATTATCTGGTTGAAAAAGAAAAGGAAGACCCAATGATAAGCTGTCTGGTAAGAAACAAATTTAAATATACATAAATATGCAAGCTAAAAGTAAAAAGATGAGAAAAGGTATGCTATGCAACCACTAATCAAAAAAGTAGGAGTGATTATATTATTATTAGAAAAATTATCAATAGATTTCAGAACAATGAATATTATCATTGGTAAAGACATTACATCATGACACAGGGGACAGTTGATCCTGTGTATACATATAATAACAATACATGAAGGAAAATCTGACAAAAATGAAAATCACATTTGAAGATTTTAGCACTGATCTCTGCTTAATTAAAAGAACAAGTAAATATAACATTGCTAAGCATGTAGAAGAGCTGAACAACTTGGGCTAAGTGATATGTATGGACTGTTCAACCTGACAACAGCAGAACATATATTCTTTCAAGTGTGTGAATTCTTTTTAAATGTATGCATGGAGCATTCACCAAGACATTTTATTCTGTGTCATGAAACAATTCTCAAAAATTTAAAAGAGTTGTAATCAAATAACTACCTACTTTGACAACAGAATTAAAGAAACAATCAGTAACAGAAATATATCAAATATTCCTAAATAGTTTGAAATTATATAATAAGTGTAAATAACATATAAACCAAACAAAAACTCAAAAGGGGAATTTGAAATCTCTGTTCACAGCTTTAGCTGTGTTAGCAGCAGCTGCAGCAGCAGAGGGAAATCAATGGTATTAAATACTCATATTACAAAAGAGCAAAGATTTCACACCAGTGATCCAACTTTCCATCTTAAGAAACTGGATAAAGAAAAGTAAATTATGCAAGAAAGTAGAAGGAAGGAAGTGATGGTAACAATAAGAACAGAAATAAATGAATTTGAAAATACAAAATAAAAGTCAATGAAAGCAAAACTTGATTATTTGAGAAAAATAATATTGCTAAATCTCTAGGCAGATTGCATAGGAGAAAAAAAAGAAATATACAGAGAGGACATGAATTACCAATATTAGAAATGAAAGAGATGACATAACTACAGATCCAACAGACAATCAAAGAATAATAAGGAGATGTGGATTTGCTGGTCAATGGATATAATGTTTCACTTGTGATGGGTGAGTATATTCTAGAAACCCACTGTTCAACATGGTGCCTACAGTTAACATTAGCATACTGTGCACTTAAGTATTTGTCAAGAAGGTAGATCTCATGTAAAATGTCCTTACCATAATACAAAAAAAAAAAAAAAAAAAATGAGGTAGCATGATATACAGCTACATGAAAGTAAGTTCAATAGCTTAGATGAAATGGATAGATCCTTTTGAAAACAGCAATTTACCAAAGCTCAGTCAAGAAAACATGAATATATAACCTGAATATTATTTTATATACACATATAAAAGAAAAAGAGTATGTATTTAAAAATATTCCATTAGGAAAACTCCACATCCATGCTTTACTGATTAATCCTACCAACTAAGAAACAAATGATATTGATTCTCCATAAAAAATTTTCCAGAAAATAAAAGAACGGTGAACACTTTCCAACTTGTTCTATGAGCCCAGCATCATCCTAACACCAAAAACAGACAAAGATATTATGAAAAAAGAAAGTCACAGACTAATGAAAAGAAATGTAAAAATATTTTTTAAAAAATTACCAAGATTTCTGGCAGAATGGAACGTTCATGCATTTAATGACTAAGCCATAAACAACCTTGAGGCCCTCCATTTCATGGAATGTCAGTCTGTGGAACTGTGATTGTACCACTGCTCTTTGACTCCTATCTCCCATAGACTGTTCCATTTTGCAAACATTCAGAAAGATGAAGCCTCAGAGCTGCTAAAAGATCAAGCCCTGAGCCTTTGGAGTGGGAGCACTAACTCCAAGACCTTAGACTACCAAAAAACTAACCTAGAGCGTATTAAATAGTGAGAACTCACACAAAGGAAACCACTTGAATACAAGACCCATCATCACCCAACCACCAATAGCACACTGTGCAGGATGCCTCATCCAAACAACAAACACAAAAAAATACAAACCAAATCATCAGCAGACAGGATTACCACCTCACTCAGCCTTGACCATCAGAGGAAAAACAAACAAACAAAAACTCAGTACAAATTTCACCCTATAAAAAGCTTACAAAAATGACTGGACCAAACTTAGAGGGCAGAAACCAAAAGGAGGAAAGAATTCAACCTTGAAACCTGAGAAAAAGAGACCTCAAATAAAATAAGTCTAAAAAAAATGAAGATGAAAAGGCAGAGAAATACTACACAAATGAAGAAACAAACTAGAAACACAAAAGTCCAAACAATTGAAGAGGAAATAGGCAAAGTACCTGAAAAAGAATTCAGAATAATGATAGTAAAGATGATCAAAACCCTTGAAAGCAAAATGGAGAAAATGCAAGAATCATTAACAAAGATCTAGAAGAATTAAAGAATAAACATGCAGACACAAACAACACAATTTCTGATATTAAAAATACTCTAGAAGGAATCAATAGTAGAATATCTGAAGCCTAAAAACGAATCAGTGAGCTGGAAGATAAAATGGTGGAAATAACTTCAAAAGAGCAGAATAAAGTAAAAAGAATGTAAAGAACTGAGGATAGACTCAGAGACCTCTGAGACAATATCAAATGCACCAACATTCGAATAATATGGGTCCCAGAAGAAGAAGAGAAATAGAAAGGGTATCAGAAAATTTTTGACGAGATTATAGTTGAAAATTTCCCCAAGGTGGAAGAGGAAATAGTCAATCAAGTCCAAGAGGCACAGAGTCCTATACCTGATAGACCCATGGAGAAACACGTCAAGACACATAGTAATCAAACTAACAAAGACTAAACACAAAGAAAGAAAATTAAAAGCAGAAAGGGAGAAGCAACAAGTAACATGCAAGGGAAAACCCATATGCTTACCAGCTGATCTTTCAGCAGAAACTCTGCAGACCAGAAGGGAATGGCAGGATATATTTAAAGCACTGAAAGGGAAAAAATCTACAACCAAGATTACTGTACCCAGCAAGGGTCTCATTCAAAATTGATGGAGAAACCAAAAGCTTTTCAGACAAGCAAAAAGTTAAAAAAATTCAGTACCACCAAACCAGGTTTACAACAAATGTTAAATGGACTTACATAGTCAAGAAATACAAGAGAAGAAAAAAGATCTACAAAATCAGCCCCAAACAATTAAGAAAATGGAAATAGGAACATATATATCAATTATTACTTTAAATGTAAATGGATTAAATGCTCCAACCAAATGACATGGACTGGCTGAATGCATACAAAAACAAGACCCATAAATATGTTGTCTACGAGAAACCCACTTTAGACCTCAAGACACACATAGACTGCAAGTGAGAGAATGGAATATATTGCATGCAAATGGGAAGCCAAAGAAAGCTGGAGTAGCAATCCTCATATCAGAAAAAATAGACCTTAAAGTAAAGAAGATTGCAAGAGATAAGGAAGGACACTACTTAATGATCAAGGGATCAATCCAAGAGAAAGACATAACAATTTTAAATACCTATGCACCCAACATAGGAGCACCTCAATACATAAGACAAACACTAGCAGACGTAAAAGCGGAAACTGACAGTAATACAATAATAGTAGGAGACTTAAACACCCCACTCACACAAATGGACAGATCGTCAAAACAGAACAGTAATAAGGAAACACAAATCTTAAACGATACATTAGATGAGATGGATTTCTTTGATATCTTCAGGACATTCCATCCAAGTGCAGAAGAATACACCTTCTTCTCAAGTGCACATGGAACATTCTCCAGGATAGGTCACATCTTGGGTCACAAATCAAACCTCAGTAAATTTAATAAAATTGAAATCATATCAAGCATCTTCTCTGACCACAACACTATGACACTAAATATCAATTATAAGAAAAAAAACTGCAAGAAACACAAACGCATGGAGATTAAACAACACATTTCTAAATAACCAACAGGTTACTGAAGAAATCAAAAGGGAAATTAAAAAAAAAAAAGTCTAGAAACAAACAACAATGAAAACACCATAACTCAAAACCTATGGGATGCAGCAAAAGCAGTCCTAAGAGGGAAGTTTATAGCAATACAATCCCACCTCAAGAAATAAGAAAGACATCAAATAGATAGCCTAATTTTATGCCTAAAATGACTGGAAAAAGAAGAACAAAAAATCCCAAAATTAGTAGAAGGAAAGAAATCATAAAGATCCAAGCAGAAATAAATGGAAAGGAAATGAAAGAAACAATAGTAAAGATTAATAAAACTAAAAGCTGGTTCTTTGAGAAGGTAAACAAAATTGACAAACATTTAGCCAGACTCATCAAGAAAAAAAGAGAGAAGAATCAAATCAACAAAATTAGAAATGAAGAAGGAGAAGTTACAACAGACAATGCAGAAATACAAAGGATTAAAGGAGAGTATCATGAACAACTATATGGCAATAAAATGGATAACCTGGAAGAAATGGACGGATTCTTAGAAAAGTTCGATCTCCCAAGACTGAACCAGGAAGAAATAGAAATTATGAACAACCCAATTACAAGCACTGAAATTGAAGCTGTGATCAAATATCTCCCCGAAACAAAAGCCCACTAGCAGACGACTTCACAGGAGAATTGTATCAATTAGAGAAGAGTTAATGCTTATACTTCCAAAACTCTTTCAAAAAATTGCAGAGGAAGGAACACTTCCAAACTCATTCTACAAGGCCACCATCACCTGATACCAAAACCAGACAAAGACAACACAAAAAAAGAAAACTACAGGCCAATATTATGGATGAACATAGATGCAAAAATCATCAACAAAATTTTAGCAAAAAGAATTCAGCAACACATCAAAAAGCTCATAAACCATGATCAAATTGGGTTTATTCCAAGAATGCAAGGATTCTTCAGTATGTACAAATCAATCAATGTGATACACCATATTAACAAATTGAAAGACAAAAACCATATGATCATCTCAATAGATGCAGAAAAAGCCTTTGAGAGCATTCAACACCGATTTACAATTAAATCTCTCCAAAAAGTGGATATAGAAGGAACCTACCTCAACATAGTAAAGGCCACATATTATGAGCCTACAGCAAACATTATTTTCAATGGTGAAAAACTGAAAACATTCCCCCTAAGATCAGGAATAAGACAAGGGTGTCCACTTTCACCACTATTATTCAACACAGTTCTGAAAGTCCTAGCTACAGCAATCAGAAAAGAAAGAGAAATAAAAGGAATCCAGATTGGAAAAGAAGAAGTAAACCTCTCACAGTTTGCAGATGACATGATACTGTACACAGAAAACCCTAAAGATACAATCAGAGCTAATCAGTGAATTTAGCAAAGTTGTAGGGTACAATATCAATACATAGAAATCACTTGCATTTCTATATACTAGCAATGAAAAATAAGAAAGAGAAATTAAGGAATCAATCCCATTCACCATTGCAACAAAAAGAATTAAATATCTAGGAATAAACATACCTAAGGAGACAAAAGAATTGTACCCAGAAAATTATAAGACACTGATGAAAGAAATCAAAGATGACATAAACAGATGGAGAGATATTCCATGTTCCTGGGTAGAAAGAATCAATTTTGTGAAAATGACTATACTACCCAAACAGTACAGATTCAATGCGCCCCCTATCAAATTACCAGTGATATTTTTCACAGGACTAGAACAAAAAATTTCACAATTCATATGGAAACAAAAAGACTCTGTATAGCCAAAGCAGTCTTGAGAAAGAAGACTGGAGCTGGAGGAATCAACCTTCCTGACTTCAGATTATACTACAAAGCTACAGTCATCAAGACAGTATGATACTGGCACAAAAACAAAAATATAGACCAATGGAACAAGATAGAGAACCCAAACATAAACCCATGCACCTATGGGTACCTTATTTTTGACAAAGGAGGCAAGAATATACAATGGGACAAAGACAGCCTCTTCAATAAATGGTGCTGGGAAAACTGGACATCTACACATAAAAGAATGAAATTAGAACATGTCCTAACACTATACACAAAGATAAACTCAAAATGGGTTAAAGACCTAAATGTAAGACCAGAAACTATAAAAGTCTTAGAGGAAAACATAGGCAGAACACTTGATGACATAAATCAAAGCAAGATCCTCTATGACCCACCTCCTAGAGTAACATAAATAAAAGCAAAAGTAATCAAGTGGGACCTGATTAAACTTAAAATATTTTGGACAGCAAAGGAAACTACAAGCAAGGTGAAAAGACAACCCTAGGTATGGGAGAAAATAATAGCAAATGAAACAACTGACAAATGATTAATTTCCACAATATACAATCAGCTCACACAACCCAATACCAGAAAAACAAACAATCCAATCAAAAATTGGGAGAAAGACCTAAACAAACATTTCTCCAAAGAAGACATAGATGGCTAGCAAACACATGAAAAGATGCTCAACATCACTCATTATTAGAGAAATGCAAATCAAAACCATAATGAGATATCACCTCACACCAGTCAGAATGGCCATCATCAGAAAGTCTGCAAACAATAAATGCTGGAGAGAGTGTGGAGAAAAGGGAATGCTCTGGCACTGTTGGTGGGAATGCAAACTAGTACAGCCACTATGGAAGATGTTATGGAGATTCCTTAAAAAACTGGGAATAAAATCACCATATCCCAGCCATATCCCACCATCACCAGCAGTTCCACTCCTAGGCATACACACTAAGGAAACCAGGGTTGAAAAAGACATATGTATCCCATTGTTCATTGCAGCACTATTTACAATAGCCAGAACATGGAAGCAACCTAGATGCCCATTGACAGATGACTGGATAAAAAAGTTGTTTTACATATTCACAATGCAATATTACTCAGCCATAAAAAAGAATGTCTTTGAGTCAGTTCTGATGAGGTGGATGAACCTAGAGCTCATTATACAGAGTGAAGTGAGTCAGAAAGAGAAAGATAAATATCATAATCTAATGCACATATACAGAATCTAGAAAAAATGGTACTGAAGAATTTACAGGGCAGCAATGGAGAAATAGATATAAAGAACAGACTTATAGACTTGCGGAGAGGGGAGGAGAGGGTGAGGTATATGGAAAGAGTAACATGGAAACTTACGTTACTATATGTAAAATAGACAGTCAATGGCAATTTGCTGTACGGCTCAGGAAACTCAAACAGGGGCGCTGTATCAATCTAGAAGGGTGAGATGGGGCAGGAGATGGGAGGGAGGTTCAAAAGGGAGGGGTTATATGTGTAGCTATAGCTGATTCATGTTGAGGTTTAACAGAAAACAACAACATTCTGTAAAGCAATTATCCTTCAATAAAAAAAAATTTTAAAAATTACCAAATGGATCCTATAATATATTAAAAGAGACCAAGTTGGGTTTATCCTAGGAATGTTGGTTTATTCAATAACTATACCTTGTATGGTTTAATAACCATACATTGTAATTCACCCAATCTACATAATTAAAAAGGAAAAAAAAACCCACATAGTAAGCTCAATAGATGCAGAAAAAAACATTTGGCAAAATTCAACTTCTATTTGTGATTTAAACACTCAGAAAACTACAAATGAGCAGGAACTTCTTCATTCTGACAAAGGGAATCTATAGGATAACATACAGTTCAGTCACTCAGTCATGTCCGACTCTTTGCGACCCCATGAATCGCAGCACACAAGGCCTCCCTGTCCATCACCAACTCCTGGAGTTTACTTAAACTCATGCCCATCAAGTCGGTGATGCCATCCAGCCATCTCATCCTCTGTCACCCCCTTCTCCACCTGCCCCCAATCCCTCCCAGCAGCAGGGTCTTTTCCAATGAGTCAACTCTTCACATGAGGTGGCCAAAGTATTGGAGTTTCAGCTTCAGCATCAGTCCTTCCAATGAACACCCAGGACTGATCTCCTTTAGGATGGACTGGTTGGATCTCCTTGCAGTCCAAGGGACTCTCAAGAGTCTTCTCCAACACCATAGTTCAAAAGCATCAATTTTTTATGAACTTGCAAAACCCACTTATTAATTTCAGCTTTTTTTCTAGATTCTTTGAGCTTCCTACACAAAAGAGAGTGTTGTCTGTGATTAAAGATAGGCTTATTTCTCTCTCCTGTTTCACATTCTTGATTCATTGTGTTGGCGAAGGTCTCCAGTACAAGACTATGACAGTAAACATCCTTTCCTTGCTCAGTCCTGGGGTAAAGTATTCAGTCTTTCATCTTTAAATATGTATGAGGTTGACTATAGCTATAGGACTGAACAAGGAAAGGATGTTTACTGTCAGAGTCTTGTACTGGAGACCTTCACCAACACAATGAGTCAAGAATGTGAAACAAGAGAAAGAAATAAACCTATCTTTAATCACAGACAACATTCTCTTTTATGTAGGAAGCTCAAAGAATCTAGAAAAAAAGCTGAAATTAATAAGTGGGTTTTGCAAGTTCATAAGATAAGAAGTCAATACAAAAATCAGTTTTGTTTCTGCATACTAGCAACATACCATCAGTAATTGAAATTTAAAACACCATTTATAATAGCTTTAAACATATAACATTTAGGGATAAATCTAACAAGATGGGCAAAACTTGGATGCCAAAAATTATGAAGAACTGCTGATAGAAATTTAAAAAGATCTAAATAAATATATATAATATATACAAATGTATATAATAAAGGCATATCACATTTATGAAGAGGAAAATTCAATATTATCAGGATGTTAGTTCTCCCCAAATTGGTCTACATATTGAATGCAAACCCAATCAAAATTCCAGCAGGCTTTTTTTTCTTCCCCTGTAGACATCGATAAGGAGATTGTAAAATATATTTGAAATAAGACACTTTGAAAAAGAGCAACAAAGTTAGAGGATCCCCAACATCTGATTTCAAGTTTTACTATGAAGGTACAGTAATCAAAAGAACGGAGTTTTGGCATAAGAATAGACATGTAGAAACAGTACATAGAAATAGACCCACACACATGTGGGCTGTTGTATTTTGACAAAATTACCAAGGTAATTCAATGGAGAAATGATAGTCTTTTCATAAACTTTTAAAAGATCTTGAGCTCTTACAACATATACAAAAATTAATTCAAAGTCATAGACCTAAATGGAAGAGCTAAACTATAAAATCAATAGAAGAAAACTTAGGGGAAACTTTGTCACTTGGGTTAGGCAAAGTATTTTTAGATAAGACACTAAAAGTATGAACTATAAAAGGAGAAATGGCAAACTGGATTTCATCAAAATTTTACATTTCTGCTCTTTAACATGAAAAAACAAGCTATAGACATAGAAAATATTTCTATAACACATAAAAACATAAAAGACGTGTATCCAAAATAGATAAATGAATCTTCCAATTAAATTATAAAGAGGCAACTCTACAAAAACTGAGTAGATCTGAATAGATACTTCACTAAAGAAGTTATAAGTATCATAAATAAGCACATACAAATATACCTAGTATTATTTTTCACTAGAAGTGGTGTGCATATTAAAACCCCCAATAGAGGGAAGGATAAATTGGAAGTTTGAGATTGATACCTATACGCTGCTTTATTTAAAACAAGTAACTAACAAAGTCCATCTAGTCAAAGCTATGGTTTTTCCAGTAGTCATGTATGGATGTGAGAGTTGAACCATAAAGAAGGCTGAGCACCGAAGAATTGATGCTTTTGAACTGTGGGATTGGAGAAGACTCTTGAGAGTCCCTTGGACTGCAAGGAGACACAGCTAGTCAATTCTAAAGGAAATCCATCCTGAATATTTGTTGGAAGGAATGATGCTGAAGCTCCAATACTTTGGCCACCTAATGCGAAGAGCCGACTCATTAGAAAAGACCCTGGTGCAGGGAAAGATTGAAGGTAGGAGGAGAAACGGACAACAGAGGATGAGATGAGATGGTTGGATGGCATCACCAACTCAGTGGACATGAATTTGAATAAACTCTGGGAGATGGTAATGGACAGGTAGGCCTGGCGTGCTGCAGTCCATGGGGTCACAGAGTCAGACACAGCTCAGCAACTGAACAACAACATTATAACTGAATCACTTTGCTGTATACCTGAAACTAACATAACATTGTAAATTGACTATAACATAAAATAAAAATTTTTAAATAAGTAAAATTATTAGCTGATAAAAAAAAATAAAATCCCAAACTCAATTAGTTGTTTTCTTCCAAACCTACAATATCAAGTATTGATGAGGATGCTGGTGACAGTGTAAAATATTATAGCCACTTTGGAAATGTTATTATAAATTAATATATGTTATACATATAATATATATTATTAAATAAATCATACTAAATAAATTATCATAATTAATTAAATTAAATATTATATATGAATATATAATATATATTATATTATATATTACATGTTATATATAATAATATATCATATTATATTAAATAAATTATAATGTAATTATATAATATGTATTGCAGTATATAAAATATAATTATATTATAATATAATTTATTAAATTAATACATTATATTAAATAAATTAATATTAATTATAATCAAATATTGTATTATATATTGTATATAAAAATATATAAATTAAATATAAATTATAAATATAAAAATATTATAGCCACCACAAAAATGTATTGAACTATATATACTTAAAAAATATATGTATTAGAATACTTAAAAATATATATATATATTTTTTCACTTTGTAAATTATACTGAAAAAATATTTTTAAAACATTTTAAAATATTCTTTCCACAAAGGAAATTGCAGTCATGGATGATTTCACTTTGCCAGATTATACCTACTATCTAAGTAAAGGTAATGCCTATCTCTCTACAGAGAACTAAAACTTGCAAAAAATAATAGAAAAAGAGGGAACTTCTCTTAACTTGTTTTATCAGGCCAGTGTAACTTTGATCCCAAAATCCACGAAATGGCATATACACATTGTTTTATATATAAATAAACTTATAGACCAATCTCACTCATGAATTGTCCAAAATTTCTAAATAAAATACCAACAAATCTAATCTAGTAGTACATATAAAAAAGAGAACACATCCTTACCAAGTTGGTTTAATTCTAAGAATGCAAGACAAACTTTACATTTGAAAACCAATCAATGTTATTCACTACATAGAATAAAAAAGAAAAATCTTACAATTATCTCAATAAATGCAGAAAAAGCACTTGATAGCATTCCGTATCCGTTTATTTTTTAAAACTCTTCAGGAAACATTATACTTAACAGTGAGATATATAAAGCTTTCTCTCTGAGGGCAGGATAAGGATGTCTACTGTCACCACCAATATTTAACATTATATTAGTGATTCAAACCGATGCAATAAAGCAATGAAAATAAATATTGGGTAAGAAAATTGGAAGGCAAACATTACAACTGTTTTTTCTCAAATAACATAATTGTGTATGCAGAAAATTTTTAATTTACAAAATACATTATTACAATAAATTGCCAGATACAAGGTCAATACAGAAAATTTTTAAAAATAATTGTATCCTTATACAGCAGCAATAAATATAAAATAAACTCTAAAACCAATATTATATCACAATAGCATATTAAATCACATGGAACCAAATCTAATGAAAGATATTCAAGGCAAGGAAACAATATTAAGGGAAACTAAAGAAAACTTAAATAAATGGAGGAAAGTATAATGATCGTGAATAAAATAAACCAAACAATAAAAAAAATCAGAGAATGGAGAAAATTTGTAGAGATATTATACTCAAATTGATTGATAGATTCAATAAAACCCCAATACAAATTCCCACTGATGTGTGGGTGTGTTTTTGTGTAGAAATTAACAAGTTGATTCTAAAATCTATGGGGAAATGCAGAAGCTATGACATTCTAAAGAAGCACAACCTAAAGGACTTCCTTTATCATTCTTACTTATTATAGAGCTAGAATGAGTGACATTAGAGCAAGAACAGACAAATAAGCCAATGGGACAGAACATGAACTGAAAATGGATTCATAAATATGTTTGTGCAGGAGTAGCACTTGGGAATGGCAAGGGAGAAACAGAGTTTTAGTAAAGGATGATGCATCAGTTAGGTATCCAGATGGGGAGAAGATGAAACTTGACCCTTCTTATCATCTCACACAACATACAAAATTAAATTTGGAGTGGACTATAGATTTAACTGTGAATAAATAAACCAGTAAATCTTCATGAACATACACAGGAGAATTTCGTTGTGACTCTGAAGTAGCCAAGACGCAGAAACCACTAACCATATCGGAAAGGATGGTAACAGTACCCTCATGAAAATTAAGTGGAGCTGGTTATTGACTTAGGTATGAGGAACAATTAATGCCTGTGCAACTGTTATATAAGCAGTGGAAAGATTAAGAGTATTGCCTTAAATCTAAGCTACAATGTGGTACCACCTCACACTGGGGGCTTCCTAGGTGGTGCAGTGGTAAAGAATTCACCTGCCAGTGCAGGAGATGCAAAAGATGAGGGTTCAATCCCTGGGTCAGGAAGATCCTCTGGAGTAGGAAATGGCAACCCACTGTAGTATTCTTGCCTGGAAAATTCCCTGAACAGAGGAAACTGGAGGGCTACTGTCCATGGGGTTGCAAAGAGTCAGATATGACTGAGCGACTGAGACCCCATGCACCACCTCACACTGATCAGAATGACCATTGTCAAAATAGTCTACAAATAGAAAATGCTGGAGAGGGTGTGGAGAAAAGGGAAACCTCCCATACTCTTGGTGGGAATGTAAATTGGTGAAGCTACTGTGGAGAACAGTATGGAAGTTCCTTAAAATCTAAAAATAGACTTACCATATGATCCAGCAATCCCACACTTGGGCAAACATCCAGAGAAAACTCTAATTCAAAAAGATGCATGCACACCAGTGATCCTAGTAGCACTATCTATAATAGTCAAGACACAGAAACAATCTAAGTGTCCATTAACAGATGAATGGGTAAAGAAGACATGTATGTACACACAGTGGATACTACTGAACCGTAGAAAAGAGTGAAATAATGCCATCTTGTAGCAACATGGATGACTTAGAGATTATCATATTAAGTGAAGTAAGTTAGACAAAGAAAGGCAAATATCATATGATATCACTTACAGGTGGCATTTTAAAAAAAGATATTAATGAACTTATTTACAAAACAGAAATAGACTCAAAGAATTTATGGTTGCTGCTGCTGCTAAGTTGCTTGTCGTGTCCGACTCTGTGAGAAACCATAGACGGCAGCCCACCAGGTTCCCCCATCCCTGGGATTCTCCAGGCAAGAACACTGGAGTGGGCTGCCATTTCCTTCTCCACTGCATGAAAGCGAAAAGTGAAAGTGAAGTTGCTCAGTAGTGTCCGGCTCTTCATGACCACATGGACTGCAGCCCACCAGGCTCCTCCGTTCATGGGATTTTCCAGGCAAGAGTACTGAGTGGGGTGCCATTGCCTTCTCTGAATTTATGGTTACCAAAGGGCAAATGAGGGGAGGGATAAATTAGGGGTTGAGATCAACATGTATGCACTAATATATATAGATATATAACCAACAATGACCTACTGTATAGCACAGGGAACTCTACTCAATGTTTTATAATAACCCATAAGGGAGAACAATCTAAAAAAGAATACATATGTATGTATAACTGAATCACTGTGGTATATACTTGAAACTGAAACAACACTGTAAATTAACTATACCTCAATTTTAAAAAAGAGTATTGCCTTTTCAAAAAAAAGGTTGTCTGAATTCAGATCGCACAAGGAAACAAGTAAGAAATATTTCCCAGACTTTAAGGACAAATGCAGGAGGTAGGGCCATTTATGTCAACTGGGAAACTCAACTTTCCTTGGTCTCCTGGGTCCAAGCTGAGATGCCTTTCCATAAACCTCTCCTCATCAAGCTTGCTCAGGGTTTCTGCCCCATGGGTCATGGGCCATGAGTCTCCCAAAAGAGCAAATGTTTTATTTATTTTTTTGTTTTGTTTTGTTTGTTTGTTTGTTTTTCCATTTATTTTTATTAGTTGGAGGCTAATTACTTTAGAATATTGCAGTGGTTTTTGTCATACATTGACATGAATCAGCCATGGATTTACACGTATTCCCCAACCCGATCCTCTCTCCCACCTCCCTCTCCACCCGATCCCTCTGGGTCTTCCCAGTGCACCAGGCCCGAGCGCTTGTCTCATGCATCCAACCTGGGCTGGTGATCTGTTTCACCCTAGATAATATACATGTTTCGAGGCTGTTCTCTAGAAACATCCCACCCTCGCCTTCTCCCACAAAGTCCAAAAGTCTGTTCTGTACATCTGTGTCTCTTTTTCTGTTTTGCATATAGGGTTATCGTTACCATCTTTTTAAATTCCATATATATGCGTTAGTATACTGTATTGGTCTTTATCTTTCTGGCTTACTTCGCTCTGTATAATGGGCTCCAGTTTCATCCATCTCATTAGAACTGATTCAAATGAATTCTTTTTAATGGCTGAGTAATATTCCATGGTGTATATGTACCACAGCTTTTAAATAGCAACCTGAACAAGTTGGAGACCCAGAAGGGTGAGCCAGCAGTTAAGACTGAAGAAGCTGGTGCAAGGGCTGGGTGTTACACTTCAGTAAACTTTCACAAAGCTTCAGCACCCAGTCACTGAACTTGTGTAGTAAAAATAGCAAGTCAAATCGAGCCAGGATTAGATCAATGAAGTCATTATCTAAACAACCTTGTGAACATAAAAGGGGACGTAAGACTGATTCAGGAGTGAAATCCAGAAATTATCTCTAACTTCAGAGAGAGTGAATGGCTCTCACATCACTACCTTGACAGGTAACATTTCCAGAAAATTTTATTCCTGCCCCCCACATGCACACACTTTTCTTCTTTCATCTCCTCACTCACTAACTCTATCTTTCTTTTCTCTCTGTTATATTTTATTTCTCATTTCCTCCTTATCTTTCTATCTCTTAACTCCTAATTCTTCCTAAATTTCTAGCTCTTTCTTTTTAGAGTAATCACTTTCCATCTTTTTACTGTCTTTCTCTTCTACGTTGTCTAGGTAGCTTTCCCCTTTGTCTTTCATTCATTTTCTCTCCCTTAGAAGCACTTCCTTTGTGCATCTCTGCCTCTCTGTCACCCTCGTCCCACTTCTTGTTCTGTTGGATCCAGGGTAATATTAGGGGAGGTCACATCAGAACTGCCATCCACCTGGTTCTCACTTTGCTCACCTCTGCAGACTCATGTGCCTACAAACCTCCCACGACCCCCCTGGATCCTTTCCAGAGATATATATATGAGGTATAAGGGAGAGGGGGGTGGAGATGGGTGGGAAGGATGATAGATTATCAACATCCAGTAGACCTGGCATCATCTAGCAGCTGGAGGGAGTTTGTTGTCAGGCTGTAAACCACCCCCCAGTACCATGTGGTTGGTAGATTTTGTTCATGAGCATGATGGGCTCACAGAGGTTTATCAACTTCTGAGTCACTGCACCTCCCTGACACAGTCTTCAAGCATAATGTGTGAGATGATGCAAGAGGGGAAGAAGAGGAAAGGAAAGAAATCCAGCTTTTGATGTGACTTTGCAACTGTGGGCCAGGGCAAGATTGCTGCCTTGCAGATCTGTTTTTCCATCACACATTTCATTCCAGATCAGAACCTAAGTCAATTCACTTGATTTTTTTTTCATACATTTATGTACCTTTTTGTTATAGATAGAAAAATAAATAGTACAGAATGCAATTGCAGTGTGATTCATCAAAACAATTTTAAAAATTGCTTAAGCAATTAGCTAAGAGATCTTTTGTGTTAAAGGCACGCCTGAACAATTTATGAGTTGGTGAAGTCTTCATTAAATCAGTTAATCAGGCGTCCATTGCTGAAGCTGTCAAGCCTGGCTTAGATGATTGCTGCTATTACTGCTGAAACTGTTGACATTTTGCTCTGAGTCAGTCAGACGTGATGTATCATCTTGGTCAGAGACCCACCTGCCCATTAGAGTAAGGAGCTCCTGGAAGTGGGTTCAGAACCTTTGGGTGGGAGCAGAGTAGTCCGTGAGAACAACGAACTGTAACTGCAGAAGTAGGATAGGCTCAGGTCAGACAGGCAGGGTCCGGAGCAGAAGTGGTGGGATGGAGATAAGCAGCAAAAGGGAGACGGGAGGGAAAGACCGGCAACGTCGCAGCTGCCATTTCTGTGAACCTGGGGCATACACCACCCACTCAGTCACACAGCTCAACAGTCCTGAAGCGTGACCGCTAATATTCCCGTTCCACTGCTGAGGAAGCTGAGTTTCCTAGCAGTTCACAGAGCATGAACCTCACACTTTGTATTCTTCACGAATCTTAACTCTTGTAATCACCACAACCCCCTTTGAAGGCTTTTACAAATGGGAAAATGGAGGAGCTTGCAGTTGTTTAAGAACTTGCCTAGAGTCAAACAGCTGGACACTGCAGAGCGTGGCTG
Organism: Muntiacus reevesi; assembly: GCF_963930625.1. Lineage (NCBI taxonomy): Eukaryota > Metazoa > Chordata > Mammalia > Artiodactyla > Cervidae > Muntiacus > Muntiacus reevesi. The sequence continues at coordinate 92,356,600 of NC_089250.1, forward strand.
AGCACAGCTGTGGCCATATCACACAGCCCTCCTTGCTTTCCTGGGGACAGAGGGTCGGGCCGGTAGAGGAAAAACCTCACCCACCTTTCAGTCTACTCAGTGTCATCCCTGATTCGCGGCTACAAAGCTTTTGCTTGAGACCAGGCTTCCATCAGTGGCTTCCCAGAGGTCTAGCTGTGGTGAGGAATCTTGATGCTGATAAAGCTAAATTTAAATTCTGCTTCTAGAATTTTCTGTCTTTTTGGCTTTGGGTGAGTCCCTTACCTTCCCTGAGCTTCAGTTTCCTCAAGATTGTAGCTTGGAGACTGCTGGTGGGGCTAGGGGGTGGAGGTAGGGGTTAAGAACTGGGAGAGGTCAAGCATCTAACCCATGATAGAGTCTCAACCATGGGCTCATTTTATTATTGTAACTAGTATATGGACTGAGCTGTATCCCCTCAAATTCTTAGGTCAAAGCCCTAACCCCAAGGACGTCAGAACGTGACTGTGTTTGGAGATGTAGCCTTTACAGAATGATTAAGTTAAGATGCAGTGGGCCCTGATCCAGTGTGACTGGTGTCCTTATAAGAGCAGATGAGGACCCAGAGGGAGGACAGTGTGAAGACACAGGGTCATGACCATCTCCAAGCCAAGGAGAGAACACTCGGGAGGAGCCGGCCCTGAAGACACCTCAATCTTGGACTCCCACCCTCCAGAACCATGAGACGATAAACACCTTTGCTGAAGCCACTTCATCTGCAGTACTGTGTCAAGGCAGTCCCAGCAAACCTGCATAACTATCAATACAGAACTAGAGAGGTCTCCCAGTTTCCCCAGTATCTTTTCCATAGGTGAATGCCTCTAGAAAGGCCTTATGTCATACCACACTAGGGTGGACCCCACCCCAATTACCCTCCAACATCTTCCCCTTACTGGTCAACTGTCTTCCCCACTAGGATATGGATTCCATGAAGGACCTTGCAGGTGTCTCCAGAGCTCACCCAGTTCCTGGCCCCAGGCAAGCTCTACCAAATAGATGGACCAATTAACTAATTAACCTCTTTAAAGTATTCAGAGAGCAAACATGAAAGTGATTCCATCTGTCAAGATATTTTGAGGATCCGGCTTCCGCTGGTCAGTCTATTTCTCATTCCTAGAAGTGAAATACCCATCACCCCCTATTTTGTGGAGTGTCCCTGAATAAAGAGCTGTCAACTCTGCAAAACACATCTTCTCTGACACACAGTGTGCACCAGACTTACTGCTTCAATTTGTCTCCTTCAAAGAGTGATCCCCATGGGTCCAGAGTATCCTTGGGAATGTCACTTTCACACCATCTTCCCCATGGGAGCACCCAGAAAGCTGTCTTTGTGTATCATAAAGACTGAGGAGCAGCAACAAGAGTGGGATATGAGACAGAATACATGTGCAGTCCTCTTTCACGTGTGAATTTCCCCTTTTGAAAAAAAGTGCAGGAGATTGTCCATAAGGACACAAGAATTAATTTTTAAATGTATTATGAGGTCATCTAAGTAGGAATTTCTCGTTATTTTAAGAAAAGTGTAGAAAGTTGTCCATAAAGAAACAACAGCTGTTTTAAAATGTTTTATGAGGTCATGTAGGTAGTTGCAGAGAGGAAACAGTTTGTCTTAACGAAATCCTAGAGTGACACATATTTCTTCTTGTGCTCCTAGGGATCTCTGTTTCATGGGTCTTACCAATTAGTGGAACACAAGATTAACTAGAGAAAAAGTGGGAGGGGCAGGTAAGTGGAAGCTCCTGCCCACACTTTGTACCCCCTCCCTTGATTGGCACTAACGTTGACCCCAGAGATGCCTGCCATGCCTTTGGTCCACATGCCCACCTCTCTTCCCTCTGGAATCTGAGGCCCTAAGGGATGGGATCATGTATCTCCCTTTATACACTCACCACCAATCTCAGTGCTCAGCATACCATAGGGTGTCGTCTGTGGGTTGCTGAACTGAAATTCAGCAGATGTGAAAGTTGCCCGGAGAGAAGGAATTTTCTGGAGTCCTTTCAAGGTGAGGGAGTAAGTGAAGTGAGTGAAAGTCACTCGGTGGTGTCTGACTCTTTGCAACCCCATGGACTATACAAGTCCATGGAATTCTCCAGGCCAGAATACTAGACTGGGTAGCCTTTCCCTTCTCCGGGGATCTTCCCAACCCAGGGATCAAAACCAGGTCTCCCACATTGCAGGTGATTCTTTACCAGCTGAGTCACAAGGGAAGCCCAAGAATACTGGAGTGGGTAGCCTATCCCTTTTCCAGGGGATCTTCCCGACCCAGGAATCAAAACGGGGTCTCCTGCATTGCAAGCAAATTCTTTACCAACTGAGCTATGAGGGCGTAAAGAGGTGACTTAAAGGCAGAATACTGGCAAATAAAAAGGAGGTAAAGAAGGGATGGTCTGCAGGCTTCTGTCAGTGGTAAATGGTGAAACTGGTTCTTGTGGTATAATCCAAGGTTCATGCATGCTCAGTCACGTTTGACTCTTTGAGACCCCATGGACTGTAGCCCACCAGGCTCCTCTGTCCATGGAGTTTCCCAGACAAGAAGACTGAAATGCGTTGCCATTTCCTTCTCCAGGGGATCTTCCCAACCCAGGGATCAAACCTAGGTCTCCTGCATTATCGTATGCTTTATTTTGCTTTGGTGGAATTTCACAACTCACAGTCCAAATCATGAGTTTGGGATTTTCACAGGTATCAGAATTGATTTGATGCATGCTTTGGTTCTGATAAAAAGGGAAGTCTAGAGAGAGGTAAGAGAACAAGAACTTAGTCAGCTACAATGATGAATGAATGTTTTATTGGGCCATGCCCCTCCCAAGGTGCTCTGCACAAGCAGATATAGCAAAAGCACATTCTGTGAATGCCAAAATAGAAATCTACTAAGGTCACTCTCATAAAACTGCCAAGATAGATGGAGCACCACAGGAATGGACAGGATTGTTTACCAATATGGGTAAACATAGTTGTCACTAATAGATTTTTCCATCTCTGCGTGAGTATATATCTGTGTTGTGTATGGTATGTGTGTGTTTGTGAGCGTGCATGAGTCCAGATGTGTGTGCGATGGGAAAGACCAGAGTGGCAGAGTCTTGCGGGTGCTCAGAACTGCAGGTTTCTCAAATGTGATAATTAAGGGTCTCGGGGAGTAAGACTCACAAGTCCACAGAGATAAGGTGCCATACCCCAGACAGAGGCTACCCTGCAGTTGCCCGAGTTTGGCTGCATGTGGAGACACACAACTTGCGAGATGTTCTCACCTTTCCCCATGAGAGTCACATCTGACTTCTTCATAAAAAGCCCTGTCTGTTCAACACTGTGGTTTCTGCACAGGAGAGCATAGAAACAGTAGTGGGTATCAATGGCATTATAAATCGTTGTTATGAACTATCAGAAAAGCAATGTGAAAATATTTATCGAGTGTTAAAAACGCTCCTACTATTTATTTTAATCATTTCCTTCCTAGGTAATTTAACCTAGGAAAACAATCCAACATACAAATCAATATTTCTGTACAATATTTTGACCAAAAACTCATTTATTATATGGAAAAATTATGGACAACCTAAATTTCCAATATAGTGCAACCACTGCATGAAACATTGTGAGTTTCAAAAAGGATACTTAAAAAGACCTTTTAAACATGTAAAATTCCTAAGAGATGGTTTGATATAAGAAGGATGATTTTTAAAGCTATTACAGGATGACAAATATAGAAAAATACAAAGAAAAAATATAAAAGGAGATAATCAAAATGTGAGCAGTGATGGCTTCTGGTTGATGAAATACTGAAATTTCTACTTTTTCAAAATTTACTCTACATTCCTAATTTTATTTAATGAGCTTGTGTTGTTTTGTAATCATACAAAAATAAACGTAAGTATTCATGGTCAGCTTGCTCTCCAAGGGAGCTCCTCTTTGCCTCCATTCAGGTTTCCTAAAGCTGTGTGATTGTGATTGGAACCTTGCCATTGATAGGGAGATAGCAACTTTCTGTTTTTGTCCTACATCTAATGCCTTAAAAAAAAAAAAACCTGAAAATTGTACAACAAAAATTGTACAGCTCAATAAATCACTACAAAGCAAGCAGCAATGTAACCTGACCCAGGTCAAGAAAAAGAACACTGCAGCATCCAGATTCACTCTTCATGCATTTGCCTAATCATTATATTATCTCTCCAGCTCAAATCATTGTATCACTTTTAACACTCTTTTTATATTTCCTATTTGTTAAATTGTAGAAATAGAATCATATAGTTTTGCTCTCTTGCATGTGACTTCCTACAGTCAGCATTGTTCATGATATCTCTTCATATCTCATATAGCCGTGGTTTGTTCTATTTCACTGCAGTACTATGAATTCATTTCGTGGTAGGAATATTCATCGATTCTATTTTCTGTTCACCTACTCTGCCCCTCACCTACTCTACTGATGTCAAGTGTAAGTATTATTTATACTCATACTTATAAATATAACTAAGAACATTTTAATGTAGTTTCTTGTGGTATCTGTGTATGCATTTACATTGTGTATATAACTAGGAGTGAAATTGCCAGGTCAAAGGCTAAGCATATATTCCACTTGTATAGCTAATTATTTATTTCCAAAAGTTGTACTGGTTTACACTCACTAGAGGTGGTAGGAGTGACTAATGTGCCATATCCTCATCAGCATCAGGTGTTATCTCTTTTTAATTTTAGGCATTCTGAAGGGAGGGTGGTTGAAAATCTATTATCATACATTTCAATTGCATTTCCTTGATTATCAATGGGGTTGCAAACATGCTTATCAGTCATTTAGATATCCTCTTTGTGACTTGTCCTTTCAAGTCACTTGCCCATTTTTTCTATTGGGTTATATGTCTTTTTCTCACTGATATATATAAACATTTCATGTCTTTTACATATGCACCCTTCATTAGTTATTTCAAATGTTGAAACATCTTTTCACATTCTGTGGTTTGCATTTTCATTCTTTTTACAGTGCCTTCCAATGAACAGAAGCTCTTAAATGTAATGGAATCCAATTTGTCAATATTTTCCTTTATGGCTAGTGATTTTGTGCCTTCTGTAAGTTTTCCCTATCATGAATTCATGAGGTGGTCTTCAATGATCATTTTCTAAAAGCTTCACTTTTTGTCTTTCACATTTAGAGCTTCCATCAAAGTGGAATTAATTTTTATTTATGTTTTATGGAAGAGGTCATTTTCCCGAATGGATATTCAATTATCCTGGCCCCATTTACAAAGACATGGTTCTTTTCCATCCCTCTTGTGGTGCCAAAATAGTCATAAATCAAGTGTCCATATATACACTGGGAAGTTTCTGGGTTCTCTTTTCCATCACAGTGGGCTATCTGTCTATCTTTGAACCAATATCACACTTTATTAGTTACTATAGCTTTATGATACATCTTAACATCTGATGTAACAAGTTTATCTACCTTGTTTCAGCCATCTGGATTTTTTATACACACTTCAGTTTAATTATAACAGAATGGAGCAGTGAGGCTAGGATGGGAGTACTGTAGAGATTTTTATTAGAATTTCATTGAATCTACTCATCTATTAGGGGATTATTCACTCTTGACAATATGGAATCTTCCAATTGATCCACTCTGTATTCTGTTCAACTAGGCCTCCTTTGTTTTCTTGATTTTTGTTTCTGATAGCTTGTTATTTGCGTATAGAAACACCATAGATTTATGAGTATTACCTAAGCATCTTGCAACTTGACTGAATTCATTAACTGTTTCTGATTTCATCTTTATGATTTTCTAGGATATCATCTGCAAGCAGTGACAGTTGTACTTCTTTTTTTTCCAATTTGGATTCCTTTTATTTATTTTTTGTGTTTCATTGCTGTGGCTAGGACCTCCAACACTATATTAAGTGAAAATGACAAGAGTCAGTATCCTCGTCCTGTTCCTGATCTTAAAGAAAAATCTTCCAGCTTTTCCCCATCAAATAGAATGTTGCCTGTGGGGTTTTCATATATGGTATTCATTATGTTGACATACGTTTCCCCTATACCCACTTTGTTTAGACCCAGTTTGTTTGAACATTGAGTTTGAACCTTTTTCTGTATCAAATATTGAAATGGATAAATGGTTTTTACCTTTCAGTCTATTAATGTGATGTATCATGTTTGTCGATTTACATTGTTGGACCATCCTTGCATCCCAGGGATAAATCCCACTTGATCACAGTGAAAATGTATTGTTGAATTCAGTTTGTTAATGTTTTGCTCAGAATTTTTTCATCTGTATTCATCAGGAACAATGTTCTATAGTTCTGTTTCTTGTAGTATTCATATCTGGCTTGGTGTGAGGGAAATGCTGGCCTTGTAAAATGAACTGGGAAATGTTCTCTTCTATGTTTTGAAAGAGTTTGAGAAAGACTGGCATTAATTCTTCTTTAAATACTTGATAGAATTCACCAGAAGACAATCTGGTTCTGGATTTTTCTTTGTTGGGAGTTTCTTGATTATTGACTCAATGTTCTTACTCATTAATAAGAATTTCCGTTCTACACTTTCTAACACCATACACAAAAATAAACTCAAAATAGATTAAAGATCTAAATGTAAGACCAGAAACTATAAAACTCCTAGAGGAGAACATAGGCAAAACACTCTCTGACATAAATCACAGCAGGATCCTCCATGACCCACCTCCCAGAATATTGGAAATAAAAGCAAAAATAAACAAATGAGACCTAATTAAACTTAAAAACTTTTGTACAATGAAGGAAACTATAAGCAAGGTGAAAAGACAGCCCTCAGATTTGGAGAAAATAATAACAAAAGAAGCAACAGACAAAGGATTAATCTCAAAAATATACAAGCAACTCCTACAGCTCAGTTCCAGAAAAATAAATGACCCAATCAAAAAATGGGCCAAAGAACTAAACAGACATTTCTCCAGAGAAGACATACAGATGGCTAACAAACACATGAAAAGATGCTCAACATCACTCATTATCAGAGAAATGCAAATCAAAACCACAATGAGGTACCATTACACGCCAGTCAGGATGGCTGCTATCCAAAAGTCTACAAGCAATAAATGCTGGAGAGGGTGTGGAGAAAAGGGAACCCTCTTACACTGTTGGTGGGAATGCAAACTAGTACAGCCGCTATGGAGAACAATGTGGAGATTTCTTAAAAAACTGGAAATAGAACTGCCATATGACCCAGCAATCCCACTTCTGGGCATACGTACCAAGGAAATCAGATCTGAAAGAGACACATGCACCCCAATGTTCATCGCAGCACTGTTTATAATAGCTAGGACATGGAAGCAACCTAGATGCCCATCAGCAGAAGAATGGATAAGGAAGCTGTGGTACATATACACCATGGACTATTACTCAGCCATTAAAAGGAATTCACTTGAATCAGTTCTAATGAGATGGATGAAACTGGAGCCCATTATATAGAGTGAAGTAAGTCAGAAAGATACACCAATACAGTATACTAATGCATATATATGGAATTTAAAAAGATGGCAATGATAACCCTATATGCCAAACAGAAAAAGAGACACAGATGTACAGAACAGACTTTTGGACTTTGTGGGAGAAGGCGAGAGTGGGATGTTTCGAGAGAACAGTATTGAAACATGTATATTATCAAGGGTGAAACAGATCACCAGCCCAGGTTGGATGCATGAGACAAGTGCTCGGGGCTGGTGCACTGGGAAGACCCAGAGGGATCGAGTGGAGAGGGAGGTGGGAGGGGGGATCGGGATGGGGAACACATGTAAATCCATGGCTGATTCATGTCAATGTATGGCAAAAACCACTACAATATTTTAAAGTAATTAGCCTCCAACTAATAAAAATAAATGGGGAAAAAAAAAGAATTTCCGTTCTTTATCTAGTCTTGGTAGTTTGTATGTTTCTGAGGATATATCCCTAGGAAGCCTGTTAATAATCCAATTTGTTGACATATTATTGTTCATAGGGGTCTCTTATGATCATTTGTATTTCTGTGGCTCAGTTATAATGCCACTTCTTTCATTTTTTATTTTCTCATTTCTGATTTTATCTACTTGTATCTTTTTCTTTCTTTCTTAGTGTAGTTAAAGGTTTGTCAATTTTGCTTACTTTTTTTAAAAAAGGTTAATTTCATTGATCTTTCCTACTGCTTTTCTGGTCTCTATTTCCTTTCTTCCTCACACATAGCTCTGTTCATGCACTCAGTCATGTCCAACTCTTGGTGACCCCAGGGACTGTAGTCTGCCAGGCTCTTCTGTCTATGGATTCTACCCACAAGAATACTGGAGTGGGGTGCCATTTCCTTCTCCATGATATCTTCCTGACCCTGGGATTGAACTCGAATCTCTTATATCTCCTACTTTGACAGACAGAGTCTTTCTTTCCCCAGGAAGCCCCTCCTTTGTTCCTGCTCTAATCTTAATTATTTCCTTTTTTCTAACTTTGAATTTAGATTTGTCCTTGTTTTTCTAGTTTGTAGAAGTGTATAGTTAGGCTGCTTATTGGAGACTTTTTTCAGTGTAGGTATTTATTGTGGTAAACGTCCCTATTAGGACTGTTTTGCTGCATCCCATAAATTTTGGCAAGTTTTATTTTCATTTTTATTTGTTTCAAGATACACTAGTTACCTCTTACTTGTGATTTCACTTTCCATAGCTTCAGTTACCCTGGTCAACCATGGTTTGAAAATATTAAATGGAAAATTCCAGAAATAAATGACTCATAAGTTTTTAATTGTGTGCCATTTTAGTGGTGTGATGAAATTTTGCACTGTCCTGCTCTGTCCTGTCTGAGATGTAAATCATCTCTTTGTTCAGCATATCCCTCCCATTACTCACTTAGTAACTATTTAGGTTAGCAGATCCACTGTTGTAGTATTGCAGGGTTTGTGGTCAAGAAACCCTTGTTTTACTTAGTAATGGCTCTGAAGCACAAGAGCAGTGATGCCATAAAGTGCTTCTTTTAAGTGAAAAGGTGAAAGTTCTCAATATGATAAGGAAAGAAAAAGAATCCTATACTGAAATTGTTAAACTCTATGGAAGAATGAATCCTCTGTGGTGATATTGTGACAAAAGTAAAAGAAATTCATTTTTTGCTGTCACACCTAAAACTGCAAAAACTAAGTGCCATAGTGCATGAAAACTGCTTAATTAGAGGGGAAAAGGCATTAAACTTGTGCAATAAGGTGTTTTTAGAGAGATATATACCACATTCACAAAACTTTTATTGCTGTATTTTGTTATAGCTTTTCCATTTTATTTTTAGTTATTGTTGTTAACCACTTACTCTGCCTAATTTATAAATTAAGCTTTATCATAGGTATGTATATACAAGCAAAAACATAGTATACAAAGGGTCCAGTACTCCCTGTGGTTTCAGACATCTACTGAGGGTCTTGGAAAGTATCTCTCATGAATGAAAAGGAATTACTATATGTTTTAGTTCCTTATTGATTTCTTTTTTGACCCATTGCTTATTCAGGAGTGTGCTGTTGATTTGCACATATTAGTGAATTTTCCAATTATCCTATTATTAATTTGTAGTTTCATATCACTGAGTTTGAAAGACAGTTGGTATGATTTCAGTTTTCTTAAAATTGCTCAGACTTGCTTTGTGATCTAATATATGATCTATTCTGGGGAATGTTTCATGCACACTTGAGGAGAGTGAGTTTTCTGCTGCTGTTGTGTGGAATGCACTGTACATGTCTATTAGGTTAATTTGATTCAAAGTATGGTTGAAGTCCAATATTCTTTGTTGATTTTCTATCTGAATGATCTATCCATTGTTGAGAGTGAGGTAATGAAGTATTATTGTATTGTTATCTATTTCTCCCTTCACACCTATTTTGTTGTTGTTCAGTCTCTAAGTTGTGTCTGACTCTTTGTGACCCCATGAGCTGCAGCATGCCAGGCTTCCCTGTCCTTCACTCTCTCCGTGTTTGCTCAAACTCATGTCCATTGAGTAAGTGATGCCATCCAACCATCTCATCCTCTATCACCCCCTTCTCCTCTTGCCTTCAACCTTGCCAGCATCAGGGTCTTTTCCAATGAGTCATCTCTTTGCAGCAGGTGGCCAAAGTATTGGAGCTTCAGCTTTAGCATCAGTCCTTCCAATGAATATTCAGGACTGATTTCCTCTAGGATGAACTGGTTTGATCTCCTTGCAGTTCAAGGGGCTCTCAAGAGTCTTCTCAAGCAGCACAATGAAAGCATCATTTTTTTTTTTTTTTTTTTTTTTTGGTGCTTAGCCTTCTTTATGGTCCAATTCTCACATCTGTACATGACTACTGAAAAAACAATAGCTTTGACTATATGGACATTTATCAGCAAAATGGTATCTCTGCTTTTCAATAACGCTGTCTAGGTTTGTCATAACTTTTCTTCCAAGAAGCAAGCATCTTTTAATTTTGTAGCTGCAGTCACCATCTGCAGTGATTTTGAAGCCCAAGAAAATAAAGTGTCACTATGGTCATTGTTACCCCATCTATTTGCCATGAAGTGATGGGACCGGATGCCAGGATCTTAGTTTTTTGAATGTCGAATTTTAAACCAGGTTTTTCACTCTCCTCTTTCACCCTCATAAGAGGCTGTTTAGTTCCTTTTCACTTTCTGCCATTAAAGTGGTATCATCTTCATGTCTGAGGTTGATATTTCTCCCAGCAATCTTGACTCCAGTTTATGATTCATCCAGCCCAGCATTTAGCATGATGTACTCTGCACATAAAGGCTTCCAGGGTGGTGCTAGTGGTAAAGAACCTGCCTTCCGATGCAGAAGACATAAGAGATGTGGGTTCAATCCCTGGGTTGGGAAGAGACTCTGGAGGAGGAAATGGCAACTCACTACAGTATTCTTGCTGGAGAATCCCATGGACAGAGGAGCCTGGTGGGCTACAGTCTGTAGGATGGCAGAGTCAGACATGACTGAAGTGACTTAGCATGCACTCTGAATATAAGTTAAACAAGCAGGGTGACAATATACAGGTTTGATGTAGTCCTTGCCCAATTTTGAACCGGTCAGTTGTTCCATGTCCAGTTCTAAGTGTTGCTTCTTGTCCTGCATACAGGTTTCTCAGGAGGCAGGTCAGGTGCTCTGGTATTCCCAGGAGATAGGTCAGGTGCTCTGGTATTCTCACACCTGTTAATATTTGCTTAACCTATTTAGATTCTCCAATGTTGAGTGTGTGTATATTTTCTGTTGTTCTATCCTTTTGGTGAATTGACTGCTTTATCATTATATAATGACCTTCCCTGTCTCCTGCTACAGCTTTTTTTTACTTAAAGTCTCTTTTGTGCAATATAGTATAGCTATTTATATTCTCTTTTAGTTCTGTTTGCGTGTAATATTTTTCCATCCCCTTACTTTGGGTCTATTTGTTTTCTTAAAGCTGATATGAGCTTCTTGTGGGCAGCATATAGTTGGATATTGTTTTTTATCCATTCACTCTATTCCTTTTGATTCATTTATATTAAAGGTATTATTGATAAGTAAGTACTTACTAATCTTCTGTTATTAACTGTCTTATGGCTAATTTGTTGTTCCTTTCTTGTTTTCTTTCTTTGGGAATTGGTCATTTTTCATAGTGGTATGCTTTCATTCTCTTCTCTTTATCTTTTGTATCTACTGTAGATTTTTGGTTTACAGTTACCATAAAGCTTAAATAAAACATGTTATGGGTATAAAAGTTCATTTTAAGCTGATAATTCAACTTCAATTGTGTTCAAAATCCTACCCTTTTCCACCCCTTTGCACATTTCATATATTTTTATGCCATAATTTTCATGTTTTTATATTGTGTGCTCATTATCAAATTAGCAATAATCTGTAGCTATAATTATAGCTATAATTATTTTTGATACTTTTATCCTTTAACCTTTAAACTAGACTTAAGTGATTAATATACTATTATATTGTATAAAGTATTTCTAATTTGACTATGTATTTATCTTTATCACTGTGTTTTATATTTTCATATCCTCTCATATTACTAATAGTATCCATTCATTTTAGCTTGAGGAACTCCTTTCAGCATTTCTTATCAGGCTGGTTTAGTCGCGATAAGTCACCTCAGCTTTTGTTTTTCTAGGAAACTTTTTCTCTCCCTTATTTCTAAAAGAAAACTTTGATAAGATATTCTTGATTGCCAGCTTTTCTTTCCAGCACTTTGACTGTATCATCCCACTCTCTCCTGGCCTGCAAGTTTTCTTCTGAGAAATTCTCTGTTAGAGTTCTTTTGAATGTGAGGAAATATTTTTTTTCTCTTGTTGTTTAAAATTATATATTTGTCTTTGATTTTAGACAATTTTATTATGATGTGTCTTGGAAAAGAACATTTTGAGTTGAAATTTTAGGGGACTTAGAGACTTCATGAACTTGGATGTGTAAATCTCTTCCCAGATTTGGGAGGTCCTCAACACTATTTCGGAGAAGGCAATGGCAGCCCAATCCAGTATTCTTGCCTGGAAAATCCCATGGACAGAGGAGCCTGGTAGGTTGCAGTCCATGGAGTCGTGAAGAGTCGGACATGACGGAGCGACTTCACTTTCAATTTTCACTTTCATGCATTGGAGAAGGAAATGACAACCCACTCCAGTGTTCTTGCCTGGAGAATCCCAGGGACGGGGGAGCCTGGTGGGCTGCCGTCTATGGGGTCTCACAGAGTTGGACACGACTGAAGCGATTTAGCAGCAGCAGCAGCAGCAGCCACTATTTGGACTTCCCAGGTGGTGTTAGTGGTAAAGAATCTGCCTGCCAATGCAGGAGATGTAAGAGATGCAAGTTTGATCCCTGGGTCAGGAAGATCCCCTGAAGGAGGGCATGGCAACCCACTCCATTATGCTTGCCTGGAGAATCCCATGGACAGAGGAGGCTGGCAGGCTACAGTCCATAGGGTTGTAAAGTCAGACATGACCGAAGTGACTTATTAGCAGCAGCCACTATTTCTTCAAGATTTCTGCCCCTTTCTCTCTCTCTTCTTCTTCTGAGACACTAATAATATGTAGATTATTCTCTTAATAGTACTGTATAGTTCATGTAGGCTTTCTTTACTTCTTTTCATTCTTTTTTCTTTGTTTTCCTCTGACTGGATAGTTCCAAATTGTCTGTCTTTCTTCTGTTTGATCTAATCTGCTGCTGATGCTCTGTATTACTTTTTTTTTTTTCATTTCATACATTGTAGTCTTCTGCTCCAGAATTTCTGTTTGATTCTTTTATGATTTCTACTTCTGTGTTAAACTTGTGTTGTTTGTGTATTTCATTGAATTGCCTTTCTGTATTTTCTTGTAACTCACTGAGCTCTTCAATATTCTTGCCTTAAGAATGCCATGAACAGTATGAGCTTCTTTAAGACTATATTAAATTCTTTGTTAGGAAAATTGCTGATCACCATTTCTTTGGGTCAGCCTCTGGAAAGTTATTTTGTGCCTCTGGTGGTGTCATTTTTCATTGAGTTTTCATGTTCCTTAAAGTTTTGTATTGCTGTCTTCACATTTAAAGAAGCAGTCATCTCCTCCAGTCTTTACTGACTGGCCTCTTCAATATGTCCTAGCACAGATTTTTTTTCCTCCAACAGTGTGCTGAATCTTCTCCACTGACTCCCAGACTTCCTCAAATGTACTCTCATCCTTAGATGACTGTTAGAAACAGTCTTCTTTCAGAAGAAGACAATAGAAAACTCCTATTCTGCCATTTTGATGACAGCTGCCTGCAGCAGTGCCTTCAGGTCTTTAATCAGTTTTGGAGAATACTTAGTCTTTAATCTTGCTTCGAAAATTGCTTTCGCACCATTCTCTATCTTTTCCACTTTTGAAACTGGTAGGAGTTCCTCTCTGTCCTGTGTTTTGTGTGGCCCTTACGCTGTTTTCTCAAAACAGTCATGGTTTATGTCTATTAATATTATGTATCACCCTATTTAGCACTTTTCCCCATATTTAGTAAAGTAGTTGTATTAATTATGTCAAAATGAGCCAGGACATATTCGACAAATCTCTATAGTTCAATTCCTGCCATAGACTTTTGAGAGGTTCATATGAATTTAAGAAAATTCTCACTTTCCTAGGTGGTTAAATTTGAAATAGGAACAGCAACAACCTATTTTCTTGACTCTTTTCCAGATGTGACTCAATACACCCCTTCCTTTTAAGAACAATATTCAGGGGAATCTGCATGGGGAAAAGTGGACTTTGTCCCAGGGAGCTAAGGTCAACTAACTCTTCACTTTCTAGAGGCAATGGTAAAAGTAGTTGGCATCCCTGTACTAGCTGATTACTTGTTGCATTGCCAGTAGGGCCATTTCCCATGAGGGTATGGAGCTGCCAGGACACTGTGAGAGTAGTTGGTGGGAATGTGGAAAATTACATATTAGATGTATGTGACAGATGTGTGCACACTGAGCAGGCCAGTCATTAAGCAGTAGAGCATAATCTGAATGCTGTTACTACTGCTGTTTTGTCTTATTGTCTGGTGTAAATTTATAAGTGTTTATTTTATTGTTTGGCAATTTTTTTTCACAATAAGCCCTTTTGTCAGCAGTGAGTTAAAGTGTTAGTCACTTAGCCATGTTTGATTCTTTGTGGCCCCATGGACTATAGCCCACCAGGCGCCACTGTCCATGTAATTCTCTAGGCAAGAATACTGGAGTGGGTAGTCATTCCCTTCTCCAGGGGACCTTCCTGACCCAGGGATCAAACCCAAGTCTTCTGCATTTCAGGTGGATTCTTTACTGTCTGAGCCACAGGGAAGCCCTAAAAAGTAATAAGTGTATATTTAATAAAATTAAGTAGCAAATTTTCATTTCTCAAGACAGTTGATGGCTTGTGTGACTCATGAAGAGTGTTTTTCACTAATATGCACCATAGGGGCTGTGGGCTTCCCTCGTGGCTCAGTGGTAAGGAATCCACCTGCCAATGCAGGAGTCACAGGTTTGATCTCTGGGTTGGGAAGATCTCCTAGAGAAAGAAATGCTAACCCACTTCAGTATTCCTGCCTGGGAAATCCCATGGAAAAAGAAGCCTGATGGGCTATAGTCTGTGGGGTCAAAAAGAGTCGGACACAACTTAGCAACTAAACAACAACAACAATAGGGGCTGTATCACTGACCACGTGGAATTCAGGGGACTAAACATGCTGAAAGGGCACCAGCAGCTACTCTGAAAGTTAATCATCACTTTAAGAAGACTGTGTCCTAATGTTACATGAGCAGAAGTTTTGTTTACATGAACTGTATGAAGCAAGACTCATTTACATCAAATAACTGATCTTCTAAATTAATTTTACTTTTTTGTCTGAAAAGTAAAATTATATTATTCTTGTTACTTTGGAAAAAGAGAAACTTTGAAAACAGATAAGTAATACCAGTAGTATAAGAGTGTCATCAGATGCTTCAAAAAGAATATCTCAACAATGATGTGTAGTTCATACTCTTTCTTGCATCAGAGTAGAGCTTTTGGAAGTTTACTCCACCATGATGAAACATTTGACATCATTGTAAATGCTACTATAACTCAGTAAAAATATCAACATTAAAAAGAAAATAATATATGTGATAATTATATAGATGTAAATTTTGACAAAACATGGTATTTTCTTATGAATGATTCTCTTACTAATTAAGAAACCATATTTGGCACTACTTGTGGTTCTCACATACTTAATAAATATGTCTGTAAAAGCTGTGCTATTTTACCAGTCAAAGAGAAAAGATAAGCATCAAAAATTTTTAAATCATATTATATAGAGCAGCTAAACTAAAATATCTAGTTGTACAAAGCTGATGCAGATCCTTCAGCCGGGCTGTATGAACTTTATCTCTTTACTGGCCATCACTAATCAGACATTAGAGAAAGTTAAACCTTTGAAGAATTAATTTGTGAATTTACTGTGTATCTGGCAATGACACTGAAGTCTTTTTTAAGTCCTCTAAATTTGAAATGCAATTTTTTTTCAAAATCACTTGGAAATATTTACTCTCAGAAATCAATGCATGGAGCACCAAAAACTTCTGTTAAGAGTTTTTTATATTCAGAAAATTCCATTTATTCAAAATAAGATCTGAAAATAGAAAACAGTAAATATATCTCCCCAGAAATGAAGGAGATCCTCAATAAATGAAATGATAAGAACTCAAATAGTGAACAAGATTTAATTTTGAAATTGTTTTCTTGAGCTTTGGAATATTCATCTCAGTTGATTCAGAAAAAGCGTTTGACAAAATTCAACCACACCTGTGTATGATTAAAAACTCTCCAGAAAGTAAGTATGGAGGAAACATACCTCAACATAACAAAGGCCACATATGACAAATGTTAGGTAGTTAGAACAGGGAAAAGGAGTTCAAAATAGCAGTGGCTAAAAGACAAGGAAGCGAAAAGCCCGTGGAAACAGAACAGAGGAAGGTCCGAGGACCGGAGTGAGGACTTCAGGTAGAACAGCACTCCTGGCTGAGCCCAATTTGCATAGGACAGGCCCAGGGGGGAGAAAAAAACATATAAAAAGAGGAGCCAAAGGGCTCTCTCTCTCTCTCTCTCTCTCTCTCTCTCTCCCACATGCATATGCTCTTTTTCTCTCTCTACCTCCCTCCCCCTGAAGCCCACTCTTCAGGGTAGATGTCAGCCGAGTTTATGCTCCTCAGTTCTTGTCTCGTCACAACCATGATTTGGAGCGACGGACATTAAAGCCCTTGGTGAGTCACAGCTCTCGGGTCTTGGACAAACTGTGTTATAGCTCTTAGACAAAACAGTGTTACAGCTCTATTTTATTTAGAAGATAGCAGGAGAATTCATCCTCAAAGAAGAGAAGAGAGTGAAGAAGTGTGGGGGGGAGGGGTGGGGTAGAGAGAGACAGAGAGAGAGAAAGAGCATACGCATGTGGGAGAGACAGAGAGAGAGAGAGAGACAGAGAGAGAGAGAGAGCACGCGCTTGGCTCCTCTTTTTATATGTTTTCTTCCCCCTGGGCCTGCCCTATGCAAACTGGGTTCAGCCAGGAGTGCTGTGCTACCTGAAGTTCTCACTCCAGTCCTCAGACCTTTCTTTGACCTTCCTTTGTTTTATTTTAGCAGGTTTCTCCCTTCCTTGTCTTTTAGCCATGGTAATTTTGGACTCCTTTTCCCTATTCTAACTACCTAACATTCCCCACTCAAGAGATGGAAGGCTCAGTTCTTTGGGAATAGGGGCATAGAGGTCTTTCTGGCTACTTCCAGCTGGATTGGGATGGTGAGGGGTATTGGGCCTCCCCCTCTTGCTAGCCTCAGTCCTCAGAGTCCTCATAGCGGTGTCCATCTAAGGGTGAGTGATATTGCCCATAGTCAGCTGTAGTTTTGTATCTTTGTTGAACTGGCACAGCATGTTTTAGCTTGTTGACCTGAGCAGAGACAAAACAGGTTAGACAATTAATGCATGGAACAATTATAAGCAGCATCAGTATGGTGTTACAAGGACTAGTAAGAGCATTGATGGTGATGGTGAAATCTCTCAGTCGTGTCCAACTCTTTGAGATCCCGTAGCCTACCAGGCTCCTCTGTCCATGGGATTCTCCAGGCAAGAATACTGGAGTGGGTTGCCATTTCCTTCTCCAGGGTATCTTCTCAACCTAGGATCGAACCCGGGGCTCCTGCATTGGAGGCAGATGCTTTAACCTCTGAGCCACCAGGGAAGACTTTATGAGCATTAACCAATTCTAAATTCCCATCGCCAGGATGGCTCAAGTCCCTCTTTGTTCAGGGATCAGAAGATTTATTTCCTGCCTGTTTAGGAGTACAATCTCTACCAAGCTATGTTGGCTCTTTAGAGCTATCCTGAGGAATCATGTCTCTAGAAACCAGATTTTGGGGGTGTTCATTAGAATGGCACTCATTTGTAGTTCTGAATAGGTATCTGAGATCTCCCAGAGGCTCACAGGTGTATTGAGTGTCCTCTTCTGTTTTCTTCCATGGCTTGACTCATGAGTAGTGAATCCAGGAGTCATGTCCTGGTACCTTGACTACTGTGGGGGTAGAAAGTATTACAGGGTAGGGGCCCTTCCATGTGGGCTGGAGTTGAGCCTTTGGAGACTCATCTTTCCAGACTTTAATTAGGACTTGAGTCCCTGGAGCATATAGTGGTGACTCCTTAGAATCTTTCGGGTCCTGGTTCATACCCCACAAACGTATATCCTGTTGGAATTGCCCAATGGCCAAGGTATAAGACTGGAGGGTCTGAACCTCTGGATCTAGGAAGAGGTCATTGACATAAACAAAAGGTCTCCCATATATCATCTCATAAGGACTAAGACCAACCTGTTCCTTGAGGGCAATATAGGTGCGGAGGAGAACTATTGGTAAAGCCTCCTTCCATCCCAGGGAGGTCTCCAGGGTTATCTTTTTTTATTGCCGATTTTAAGAATTGGTTGTCTCTTTCTACTTTTCCTGAAGACTGAGGCCTCCAGGCACAATGGAGATAATAAGTAATGCCCAATGCTTTAGAGACCCCTTGGGTGACCTTAGAAGTAAATGATGTCCCATTGTCACTTTGTAATGACCTGGGCAGACCAAATTTTGGAATGATTTCATGGAGCAGTTTTTTCACCACATCCTCAGCCTTCTCAATTCAGGTGGGAATGCCTTCAATTCATCCTGTGAATGTATCTTTCAAGACTAATATGTATTTATACCCTTGAGACACTGGCATCTGTGTGAAGTCCATCTGCCAGTCCTCTCCTGAATAAGTCCCACGCCATTGGACGGGATGGGCCAGCTGGGGTCTTCGAGCTCCTTGGGGGTTGTTTAATTGGCAAGTGGGACAAGAGGATACCACTTGCCCTATAGTTGCTTGGAGGCCTGTTCCTCTGAAGGACCTTTCTAGTAATCTTTGGAGGGGCTTCTCCCCTAAATGAGTGGTGGCATGTAAGGAGCTAACCAACTTCCATTGGAGGTTCCCAAGCAGAAAAAGGAGTCCCTCCTTTTGGAACCACCCCATATGATCTTCTTGAAAGCCCTCACTCTTAGCTTTAAGAGTCCCACATTCAGTGCATGAAGGAGTTTCTGGCAAATCAGTCTGTGGAACTAAGGTGGCAACCCGTTAGTAGGCCACTGTTCTGTAACTCTGCTCTCTTAGCTGCCTGATCAGCTGGTTGGTTCCCTCGTGCCACTTCCACGCTCCCTTTTCTAAGTCCTTTACAGTGAAGAGTCCAAGAATTTGATCATCATATTTGATTGGGAATCCTCTAGTGGTCAAGTGGCCCCTTTCTTTCCAAATAGCAGCATGTGAATGTAGCACCAGAAAGGCATAGTTGGAGTCAGTGTAATTAGCTACTCTTTTTCCTTTTTCCAGCTCTAAAGCTCAACTCAGGGCTATGAGCTCAGCTAATTGGGCTGAAGGACCTGGTGGCAGAGGCTTAGCCTCTATGGTCTTAAAATTGGAGACTATTGCATACTCTTCTTTTTCCATCCAAGAAAAAGCTGCTTCCATCAGTGTACCAGATTTCCTCAGGATTGGTCAGAGGATCTTCTGACAATCCCTCTCAGGGTTTTGTCCAGTGGTCCAAGGTTTCTAGACAAGAGTGAAAGGGGAGAGAGCCCTCAGGGGTAGGCAGAAGGGTGGCTGGGTTAAGAACCTCACAAAGGGATATAGTGAGGCCTGGATTTTCCATCAGCAGTACTTGATATCTGAGGATTCTTTGATCAAACATCCATAAATGGCCTCTCCCATTTAGGAGTTGTTTTACTTGGTGATTGGTAAAAATAGTTAGATTGCCCCCAAAGGAGAGTTTTAAAGCATCTTCTATCATTGATTGCAATAGCTGTAAGGTTTTGAAGGCAGTGGGGCCAGCCTCGGGCGGTTGGATCAAGCCTCTTGGATAAGTAAGCTACAGGTTGAGGCTCAGATCCCAACCTTTAAGTTAATACTCCCAAGGCTATTCCCTCTCTTTCATGGACATAAAGTTAGAATGCTTTTTCTGGGTCTGGCAACCTCAAGGCAGGTGCCTGAGTTAAGGCCTGTTTTAGTGTAACCTCTGTCTTCTTTTGAGGAGTTCCCCATATCATTGGGATTGAATCATTTCGTCCCTTTAAGCTTTCATATAAGGGCTGGGCAATTAGACCATAGTTGGGTATCCAGTATCTACAATACCCAGTTAGCCTCAGGAAAGCTAACTGGAGGATTCCGATCAGAAGACAGCCCTCCTGGACCCGTGCGTAATCTGAATTCCCAGAGAAGTAACCTTTGTCTCAACCATCTGTGCCTTAGCATGGGAGACTTTATATCCCCTTTCTGCCAAAAAAGTTTAGAACCTGAATTGTATGTTGTTGGGCATTTTTCACATCTGGAGAGCAGATTAGTAGGTCATCTATGTATTGTAATATTTTCCCATTAGGTCCCAGGTCCAGATCTAGAAGATCCTGATTGAGGGCCTGTCCAAACAAGTGGGGGCTGTCTCTGAATACCCGAGGTAATACTGTCCAAGTGATCTGTTGGTGTTTTTCTCCTGGGGCGTCCCACTCTAAGGCAAAAAGATCTTGGAATTAAACTGAGTGGGATCTTGGAGGACAATGATGACCAGTTCAGCTTGGTGGTCTCATCCAGGAATTCCCTGGTCCCACACCTGAGGGTTAATTTTGTCCTCCCATAGTTTTTGGTCCCTCTCTATTGGAGAGGGTGTAATGGGTTTTTAAGTAGTAACCAGAAGTTGTATGGCTATGGGGGCTGAAAAGCTTCCCAACACAAGGGTGGTCCCCAGTTTAGAGAATATATCTCTTCCCAATAAGGAAGTAAGACACTCAGGGACCACCAGAAACTGGTGGGAAAATATTTGTCCATCCCAGCAACAAAATGCTTGGGTGAATCTTCTATTCGTTGTTTTTTCTGTAGCACACAAACCGGGTACAGGTTTGGGAGGAGAAGTCTCTGGAGTAGGAGATCAAGACAGAGTAGGTAGCCCCTGTGTCAACCAAGAAATTCTGGGACCTACCTGCCACATCCAGTTGCACCCTTGGCTCCAGCCCCGTGATGGTTATCTGTGGCAGGTGGGCTGGCTGGAGCGAGCCACTTCAGTCCTCTTGAACCATCATGAGGGAAGGCTTGACACTTGACCTTGAGGCTCTTGGGGCCCAAGGGCAGAGTGCCGCCCAATGTCCCAGTTGATGGCATTTGTGGCAAACCATTCTAGGAGACTCGTTACGATTTGGACACTCTTTGCCCCAATGCCCCGCCTGTCTACAGATTAGGCATTTGCCTGTGCTTTGTCCTTCAAGACTTGGGATTTGCCATAGGGCTTCCCTGGAGGGCGGCCAGCATCTGGGAATGCCTTGTCTCTTTCCTTCTCTCCCTCTCCTGGGTCTTGGCCTCCTCTTCCTGTTCCCTGTTATAAAAGGTATTGGTGAATGTCTGGACCATCTCATCTAAAGAGGCAGCAGAGTCTTGCTGCTGTAGCTGTTGTAACTTAATTCTGATATCTGATGCACATTGGGACAGGAATTTGTCCTTTAAAATCACCTGTCCCTCGTAAGAGTCTAAGTCCAGATTGGTAAAACTTTTGGAGGGACTCTTTTAACCTTTCCAGAAAGGCAATTGGGTTCTCGTTGGGCTCCTGAGTTATTGCTGAGACTGGGCACAGACTCACAAGTTTCCTTCTGTTTCCATGGGTGGACTTCCTTAGGGGTGAGTCTTTCTGAAGCTTATCCTACCTACTGTTGCAACCTGAGAGCCAGGCATCCCTGGGTCAGCATGCAGATCCCCAGGCAGGCTGAGGCGTGACAGCCTCCTAGAGATGGAATCCCTGGGCAAGTCAAGGCGTGACGACCTCCTGGGACCCCTGGGACTAGCGGATCCCCGAGCAGGTTGAGGCATGACAACCTTTTGAGGACCAGATCCCTAGGCAGGTCAAGGTGTGATAACCTCCTGGGACCCCCGGACTGGAGTTTGGGCGTCAACAAGGTCTCCGGCGTGACCAATGCTGGGTAGGATTAAGGGGATTGGATATTATACTGTATTTCCCTCCCAAGGCTAGCTATTTTCTGGCTGACCCTCCAGAAGACTGTAGAGGCAACATTGTGGGCCCAGATGGGGATGAGGAGAGGAGCATGAAACAGAAGGGGAGAAGGCAGAGCACAACCTTTGAAAGAATGACATAGCACAAGGGCATAACATAAACCAATTAAAATCAATTGGGTCCAAGATGATAAGTCAAATTTAAGTAAACTTTAATCCCCAGCCTGTAGGCCAAAAGACACACCCAGAGGTGGCAGAATAGCTCTAAGGCACTGTCAAAAGATGGAGGAGTGGGTGGTTCCCCAACGGCTGGGATGATCCTCCCACTCATTAGAATTCACCCTGCTCGCAAAACCTAGCCAGGCCACATTCAACGGCCCATATCCTGTAGAATGGGCTTCTCTCTGAATCTTAGCAAATCCACCTCCCACTTATCACTTTGTCTCTCACTGAATTTTTGCAATAAGACCTCAGAGCCTGAGCCGGGTATCTTGGGTTTTGGTCGGGCTCGAGTCCCGGGAGAGAGAGCCGAAGGACAGGAGGAAAAAGCAGTGGGAAAAACGTGCCAAGGAATCCCCTTCATAGCCTGCTGGAAAATTTGCTAGATATCTGACCGGTGCTCACAGTTTCCATTGGCCTGATTTTGGGCACAGAGAAGAGTAGGGACAGAAGAACGCCCACCAGCTTGGGTAACAGCTACTGGGGCTCAGCAGATAGTGCCTTTGGGACATACCAAAGAGTAGCCTCTCCAGAGTCCCTCAGTTGCGCTCATGGCCGCCCGCCTGTTCGCGGGGGTTTTGAGGAAACAAGAAACAAGAGACTGTAAAGGAATTAAGATTTTGTTAGGCATGTGGCCCTCCAGCCATAGGAGCGAGGACTGCCTACTTTAACCGGAGGTCTTCTGGAATCTGAGGCTGAGCTGTGAGCTTTCTGCTGAGTTCGTTTTTCGCTGTCCCGGTTTCCAGCATGATGGGCCTCTTGCCACTTCCCCTGCACTGAGTTTTCTTCGCGCTCCACTTCTACTGTGGGAGCTTCGCTGAGTTGGGCTCCTGCTGTGCTTGGCCTCTTCCATGCAGAGGTGGTTTCAGCCAGGTTAAACCCGAGTCACAGCACCATAGATGTCAGCCGAGAGTATGCTCCTCGGATCTTGTCTCGTCACAACAGTGACTTGGAGCGACGGACATTAAAGCCCTTGGCGCATCACAGCTCTCAGGTCTTGGACAAACCGTGTTATAACTCTTAGACAAATCAGTGTTACAGCTTTATTTTATTTAGAAGCTAGCAGGAGAATCCATCCTCGAAGAAGAGAAGAGAGTGGAGGAGCGTGGGGTTGGGGGGAGGGGAGAGAGAAAGAGCGCGCTTGGCTCCTCCTTTTATATGTTTTCTTCCCCCTGGGGCTGCCCTATGCAAATTGGCTTCAGCCAGGAGTGCTGTTCTACCTGAAGTCCTCACTCCAGTCCTCGGACTTTTCTTTGACCTTCCTTTGTTTTATTTTTGCGGGCTTTTCCCTTCCCTGTCTTTTAGCCATGGCCATTCTGGACTCCTCTTCCTTATTCTAACTACCTAACAACAAACCTACAGGGCTTCCCAGCTGGTGCTAATGGTAAAGAACCAGCCTGCCAGTGTAGGAAACATAAGAAATGTGAGTTCAATCCCTGGGTTGGAAAGATTTCCTGGAGGAGGGTATGGCAACCCACTCCACTATTCTTGCCTAGAGAATCCCCATGGACAGAGGAGCCTGGCAGGCTACAGTCCATAGGGTCGCAAAGAGTTGGCCACAACTGAAGTGACTTAGCACACACCCACGCAGGACAAACCAATGGCTAATGTTATATTCAACCATGAAAAGCTGAAAGCATTTCCTCTAAGATCAGGAACAATACAAGGATGTCTACTCTTACCACTTTTATTCAATATAGTATTGGGAGTTCTAGCTATGACAATCAGAGAAGAAAAAAATAAAAATAAAAGGAATTCAAATAGGAAAACAAGAAGTTAAACTGCCATTGTTTGCAGATGACGTGATACTATACATAGAAAATCCTCAAGATGTTACCAGAAAACTACTAGAGCTCATCAATGAATCTGGTAAAGTTGCAGGTTACAAAATTAATACACAGAAATCTGTTGCATTTCTATACACTAATGACAAAAGATCAGAAAGAGAAATTAAGGAAACAATCCCATTTATCAATGCATCAGAAAGAATAAAATACCTAGGAATAAGCCTACCTAAGGAGACAAAAGATCTGTACTCCACAAACTGTAAGACAGTGATGAGAGAGTCAATTCCTACCTAGGCAGGTTGACAAGAAGTCCAGGGCCCTGGGGAGGAGAAAGGGGTCTGGAATTCTCAAGGGGGAGGAAAAGACAACGCTTTTTCCCCCTCTACATTCCTTAGTCTTAGTCACATAAAGCGTTTTTTTATTTTTTTCTTTAAGCTCGGAACTGATGGTTATACAACAAGCAACTCAGTTCAAGCTCTGTATTAAGGATTATATAACAACAACGTGTCCTGCTTGGGGACAGCTTCTGCTTCTTGAAAACCTTCTGACTAATCCTGTTATCTTAGAATGTAAATTATGGGAGTGGGTCTAGTAAGATATTTACAACCTTGAAACATTCTTTTGATTTATTGTAATAACCAATTTAAAAAGTATGTAACTCCATTGCTTAGACTAGTGAGGGGCACTCTCCGCCCCCTTCTGATGTCTGTGTCAGAAGCTTTCTCTGTCCCTCTTCATACTTTAATAAAACTCTGCTACACAAAAGCTCCTGAGTGATCAAGCCTGGTCCCTGATCCTGAATCTTCTTCAGAGATCATGAATCAGACACTGTTCATCATAAGCTATCAGTGATGAAAGAAATAAAAAATGACACAAACAGTTGGAAAAATATACCGTGTTATTGTATTGGAAGAATCAATATTGTCAAAAGAGAAATATCATCTGATATTGCTTATATATGGAATCTTAAAAAATGACACAAGTGAACTTATTTACAAAACAGAGAATGAACCTATAGGAAAGTTGAGGCAGGGGGTGGGAGTGGGGAGGGATAGTTAGAGAGCCTGGGAATGACAAGTACACACTACTGTGTTTAAAATGGATTACCAGCAAGGACCTACTTCACAACACAGGGAACCCTTCTTAATAATATGTCGCAACATAAATGGGAAAAGAACTCGAAAAAGAACAGATACTTGTATCTATAACTGAACCACTCTGCTGTGCACTTGAAAGGGACACAACATTGTTAATCAACTATACAATATACAAAAAAATTTATTTTATACAATATAAAATAAAACAGTTTAAAAATAATAAAATAAAATTTTGCTTCAGTGAACATTTTTTATTTTTAGCAAGAATTTTCCCCTAAAAGGGTTTTTCAAAATAATATATATCCATCAATGGATTTTGACCAATTTTCAGTCCATAATTTTAATCATTACAATATGCTCTCAAAATTGTATTGAATTAGTAGTTAAATTAAATGGTCACATATCTATAGTCTCTGATGCTTTCTCCTGCATTTTGCATCCTCAGCCTTTAGGGTTCTGAATTCTATCCCCCTTCCTCTTCTCCCTCCTCATTGACACCTTGCTTCACAGACCTTTCAGGGATAGACTCATTTACTCATGCTGGTATCAGAATATAGCTTTACACCTTTTTTTCCTTTTTACTCTCTGAGGTGTAGGAATCAATAGATTCATCACCCACTCTTTGATACACTCAATGATCCCTCTCCTGTATTCCAGGTGCAAAGAGAATTTAGGAAAGTGAGACTCTCCCTTTGAGGAAGGTATTCCGAGTTGCTGGGGGCAACTAAGGGTTTTTCCTGCTGCCCTGAAGCATGCATTTTTCTGCATTCAGCCAGGCCATCCCAGCAGACTGCAAGATAGGTGTCCCTATTGAAACATCACTGCAAATCACTCACCTACAGGAAGAAGAAAAACAATCACAGACAAACCCTCATCCATCTTTCCCTCAGGGTCACTGAAGTGGAGGAGTTGCAAAATCTCACTGGCACAGGTCCCAGGAGCCGTGGGGTGTCACCCCACCCCAGCACATCCTCTTGTTGCCTACCTTCCTGCGTCCTGGCCTGCAGGGTCCTTTGTGCTGCAAGGAATCACCTCTGGATGTGAAGAATACAAAGTCCTGGTCACAGGGCCAGTCACTCACCTCTGCCCTTGGGCAGGGGTATTTCTCCCTAGCCTGAAGTTAGAGCTGCCAGGGCCCTGGGGAGCAGCAGACCGGGAGCACACTCCCCATTCACTTCAAGGTGTGCTCATCCTCTGCTTTAGCTGAGCCCCCATAATGCCCGTCCCCACCATAACCAGACAACCTACCAGGTGACCCTCCTCCTCCCTGCTGGTCTGGACTCGGCGCCTGTCCAGGACCTCAAAACTTAGCTCTCATCTCTTTCCCTTCGCCACGGGCTGGGCTGGGTGGTTTTTTAACAAGTTCGCTTTGGTTCCTGTGCACCACCCACCCCCACTCCCCTTTTTTTTAAAGGCTTTGCTTTGTTTACTAGGGATGCTTGTCAATATCATAGTGAGAAGCATGTGAAAAAGTTCATGAAAAAGGCCCACAGCACTATCAAAAAAAAGTGAATTAAATGTATCAAAGTCTGCATTTAGGAATTTTAAAAGGAAATAGTAGAACAGAGAACAAAAGTAAACAGACCCTACCCTTGAGGAAAATCCTGCCCAGGAGAGTGAAAGAGCTGCAGGTGATGGAGAGGGAGATAATCCCACAGCACCTGATCCCTGATCCCAAGGCCACAGTCAAGTCCGAGATGGCCCTGAGGCTCTGCAGTGAGGAGTTTTGGCTAAGGGTCCTTGGAACCTCTGGGGTTGTGTCTTGTTTTTATCCTTTTCCCTTGCTTGTACATGTTTCCTGACTTCTGTACAGGAGACATATGCTCTCTAAAAAAAATTTAAAGTTATTTTCTAGGATGAAATTTCTTTTGACCTTATTTATATTGCTGGCCCCATTCCAAGCATATTTCACATATTAAACTGTTCTTCAAAAGAGCACTATTCAGATGCTATGATTACCATTACCCCCCCCCCCCCTTTTCAGATGGGGAAGATGAGACACAGAGAGAGTCAGTGATTAGCACAAGCCACACAGCTAGTAAGTGGCAGAACCAGAATTATGATGCAAGTGGTCTGGCTTGCTTGGTGAGTTCTTGCTTGGTGAAAAGGGTGGAAATGAGAAGAGAATATGGCAATGCAAACTACTGTTTGCCAAGAAAAGGATAAGGATGAAAGGACCAGTCAAGAGGTGAGCCTCAAAACAGTTGTGGTTGTGTTCAATAACCATCCGGCAGCTGTTGACTGTGAGAAAACATGATGGAAAAGAAGGGATAGAAAAGAGACAATAATGATACTGTACAGGATACGTAGATGGAAGCACATCGAAAAACATTTTCTTTTACCTGAAAATTGTTTATAGTGAAACTCTACTTCTGAAGACCTTTATGATTAGACTGTAAGAATCACTGAGCTCACATTTCAGGGTTCTTCTAGCTGTCTAGAAAATGCTCTGTCTCTGTCAATCCTGGCTCAAAAGTGATGAAACCAGAGGCATGTCTTTCCTTAACTCTTCCCATGAGAACAATGTCTGGTGTCTTACAGTACACTGTTGGGCCCTGCTGGGTGGGGAATCAGGATGCTGCTAACATTCATAGAAAGGCATATCTTGTGCTTCTGACTCCATCCAGTATGGAGCATCATTCATGGCCACTGTGCCCTTCCATCTCCCCTCCAGGCTCTGATCACTACATAAACCACTAATTCTTTTCCAGAAGGAAATGAAAGTAATAGTCACTTCTTTATTTTCACTCACCCAAGGAAGTTATCATGCAAGGGTCAAATGAGGGCATCTACAATGTTTTTCTAATGCCTCCATCTAAGACTCACTTTTTTGTTGTTAGCAAGTTAGTGTTATTTTTCTGGAGTTTTTCTTCCCTGCCTACTTGCATTTATTCCTTTTTATTCTTTGTCATATTATAGCTGAGTTTGAGGACTTAGGTTATTCATATATATTTTTAAATCAATATGTGATTTTCTCCTCTAAACAATATAAAAAATAGATTTTTCTTTTGGCAAGAAGGAAGAATGTGATTTATTACTAGAGCTTGATAAGCTACATATACTTGACCATAAAGGATAGCATCTATGGTGTTCTAGACTAATAACTTGTCTCAAGTAGAATTCATAGCTTTTGATAAATTAATGATCTTGTTTGACAGTTTAATTAAGTTACCATCCTGAGCTCACAGAAAAGTGGGTTTAGCCTAATGCTTCTTGTATTCCTTTGTCATTCTTAGAAACCAACAAGTTCCTTTTCCTTTTTAAAGGAGGAAAGCAAATTCTTAGAGGAGGCAATAGATGGCTTTGTCCTGAATCCTGAGGGGCTTACACTTAGAACAGAGTGGCTTGTGACTGAAAGATTCAGGCTGGCTACAGTGGTGAGTGTATGGGGTTGGTGGGAGCCTCTGCGGTTCTATTAGCAGGTGAAGTCTGATCCCTAGAAGAAGAGAAGCAAAAGAGAAGGGGACAACATCACAGACACAAATACTCTATGACCATCTGGGTTAGTTCAGTGTTAAAAAATTTTTTATTTTAGTTGAAATATTGTTGATTTACAATGTTGTGTTAATTTCTATTGTATAGCAAAGTAATTCAGTTATACATGCTGAATATATATATATATATATATATAGTATTTTTAAAATACTATTTTCAATTGTGGCTTATCATCGGATACAGAATATAGTTCTCTGGGCTGTACAGTACAGTGTTGTCATTTGCCCATTCCATATATAATAGCATACATCTGCTAACCCCAATCTCCCACTCCATCCCTCCCCCAACCCCTCCCCCTTGGCCACATAACTCTATTCTCTATGTCCATGTTTCTGTTTCCTAGATAAATTCATCTGTGTCACATTTTAGATTCTACATATAAATGATGTCCTGTGGTATTAGTCTTTCTCTTTCATTTGGTGTGATAAGCTCTAGTTGCATCCATGTTGCTGTAAATGGCATTATTTGGTCCTGTTTATGGCTGAGTAACATTCCATTGTGTACATACGTGCCAGATCTTCCTTATCCATTCCTCTGTCAATGGGCATTTAAGGTGTCTCCGTGTGAGCCCAGCATTCAGAGGTGGGTCTGGGGAGGATGCTCAAGACCTTTGTCATATTGAAGAGCAGGAAAGCAAACATGCCCAGGCAGGCATCACATGGGTGTTCATCAGATGCTTTATTGGCACAGAACTGCTGTGACTGCCATCAGCATCCCCCAACTCTCACCTCGCGCATCAGTGCAACCTAGAGACCCCAGAGGATAAAGAATCCATGGAAAGAGAGCCACTGGCCTCTCTAGAAGTTGTGCTTAGCTTAGAGGAATGGATTATACATAAATATTCAGGAAAGCTAGGGTGGCTGGAAACAATTAAGATTCCATTTAATTCAAGGAGAGAATATCTCACAGGGCCCCTGCTACACACCAGGTGGATTGGATGAGGAACACAGGTGTGTTTGCCCTCAAAATGATCACGGTCTCCTCTGGCTGCTTGTCTGCTCCCCTTCTTCCCCATCAAAAGGGATCAGGGGTCCAGTCAGCACCCATCAGAGTTTAACCTGAGATTTCAGAGGGGCAAGGTCTCACTCCTTTATGACTCACAAAGTAAGAATAAAGATGCAGGTGTCAGTGGATGGGTTTCCCAGCATGAGAAGACACATCTGTCATATAAAGCCCAAAGGAGGGGTGGAGGAAGTGAGGTGGGGGGGTCAGGGAGTGAAAGCCTGTCTCAGTCTCTAGATTAAGCCTTTCTACACATCGTGGACTTGCCAGTCCCTTGACCTAGTTGGAATTTCTGTAACTGTCATCAGCTGGGTCCTGGTTCTTGTTGCTTCTGAAGCTTGAGAGGCAGAGAAGAGCCCTGTGAACGCCATGGGGTCCAGAAGAGTGGAGCCTATGAAAACGCCCTGGGCTTTTTGGAGAGAGGAGAGCAGTGAGTCTCATCTGCAGGACAGTCAGCTCAGGAAAGAAAGACTAGAACCAGGAGCAACCCCCGAAAGTCCCAGACAGGAGCACTCCCACCCCATGCTTCCACCTCAGAATACTTCCAATCTTACATACACTGAGATGAAAATTCTGACTCATGCTCCAGGATTCTGGTGACAATTTTGAAAAGTCTGGCCAGGGCTGCCAATATATGTGGTCAGACCTGACTGCCAGTGGAAAAAACATACTGGTGGTTTAACTAAATTGACCTTTTGGTGATATGGCAAAGTTAATTATTGCTATGGACAACCCAATTACACGTATTGATACAGCCTATAATGAACTCTGTTGTCTGGAAGTAGCTAGAATTTTAAACAGGTTATTCAACTTTTCTCAGCCCCACTTTTTCCCCTAGATCTTAAGGAGCAAATGGAGCATATCTGGCACAATCAGAAAAGTGTATAAGGATCTCCCCTGTAGCATTTTGAATAATAGCAAAACATTGTTACATATGCATCCAAAGGTGTATCTATAGTACATTCAGATACATCATTGAAAAAGATATAGTCTGCACATTGGCATGGAAAGCTGCTTATGATATATGTGTGAAATGGGAATAAAACTAGGTTACGTGATACCAGGAGCCCCATATAAATGTGTGTGTGTGTGTGTATATATATATATATATGTTTACAAATGCAGAGGAGGGTTCACCCACTTCTTAGAGTTATCTCTGGTAAATGTGGGGGAAGGGTGGAAAGAGGTTTATATATACTTCTGTATTGCTTTATTTCTGTTTTACAGCCAGTTTGTGGGCTTTCTTTATAATTTAAAAAGCATGATAAATATATTTACATTTTAGGAAGAATAACTCACTCATTTTTTCATGTGAAGACAGTGCACACAGAGGCTTTACACAGGCCTGGACCTGGGGGAGCGTCTCCCTGACGGCATCTGCTGCTGTCACTACTATGCTGCCTTCTTTTGTGTCCCACTCCCTCAACTTCCGTCTTTATGGAGACATTACTTTGTTAGTGAAGCTTTCCCCACGCTCCCTGTTTGTATGGCCGACTCTTTCACCACACACATACACACACACACACACACACACACACACACACACACACACACACACATTCTACACCTCTTCCCTGTTTGACTCTGTCCTTGGGACATCACTGCCTCATGTGCTCTATTATTTACTTTTTGCTTTGTGTACCGTCTCTTTCCTCCTGTAGGAATGCTAGCTCTAAGAGAGCGGGATACTTGAATCAACTTTGCTCAAGCCTGCTTCTCTAGTACCTAGAACAGGGCCAGCATGTAGGAAGCCCTCAAAAAATGTTTGTAAAATGACTCACAAGGCGTGCCTTAGAATGCCATTGCAAACATGGGATCAGGTCATCTACATGCAATCAAAACTGAGCCAGAAGTGACATAAATATTAGAAATGGCATATAAGGACTTTAAAAGAGTCACTATAATTTTATTCCATATGTTTAAAGAGTTAAGCAGAGGTAGGAAAGATATTAAAAACATCAAATCAAACTTTATTGTATTTCTCAATAAGCTAAATATCAGTGCAAGATAAATAAGAAAAATGACTACAATTGCAAAAAAAAAAAAACAGTAATAAAAAGAAAACCTTAGAAGCAGTCAAGTTATTAAAAGAGAATTCTATACCCGGAAAAAGTAGCTTTCAAAAATAATAGCAAAATAGAGACTTTTTCAGAACTACAAAAGCTGAAAAAAATTTATAACCAACAGATCTGCATTACAAAACATAGTAAGGGAGTCATTCAGGCTTAAAGAGATAATACCAAATGGAAATACAAACATGTGCACAGATTGAAGAGCAGTGGAAATGATAATATGAGTGATGACATAAGGATTTTAAAATTATTTAAATGTCCATTAAAAGTAAGTGACTGTTCAAAAGTCATGACAATGTAGCATGGGGTTTAAAGCATGACAAGGTGGAATACATGACAACAGTCACATAAAGATTGGGGGGAGAGGTACAGGTGCTTTCTGCTTGCTGTAAGATACTATAGGTAAATTGAATAAAATCACTTGAAGTTAAACTATAATAAGCTATAAATGTATACTTTGAACTCTAAATTC
Organism: Muntiacus reevesi; assembly: GCF_963930625.1. Taxonomy (NCBI): domain Eukaryota; kingdom Metazoa; phylum Chordata; class Mammalia; order Artiodactyla; family Cervidae; genus Muntiacus; species Muntiacus reevesi. The sequence continues at coordinate 92,388,706 of NC_089250.1, forward strand.
ACCACTAAATGAAGAGTAATTTTAAGTAAACCCCAAAAAAGAGCTAGAAAGGAATAATAAAGCTTTTCAATCAATTCAAAAGAAGGCAAGAAAAGAGAAAAAGAGGAAGAAAGAATCAGTGGGTCAAATAGAAAACAAATAGCAAGATGATGGATTTAAAGCTAACCATATAAACAATGACAGTAAATATAAAACAAATGTTCTTTTTAAAATTTTAATAGCATATTTTATTTAACTCAAAATACCCCAAATATCTTAATTTCAGTATGTAATCAATGTAAAAATTACTAATGAGATAACTGATATTTTTGGTACTATGTCTTTAAAATACAATGCTGCTGCTGCTGCTAAGTCACTTCAATCATGTTGGACTCTGTGTGACCCCATAGACCACAGCCCACCAGGCTCCCCCATCCCTGGGACTCTCCAGGCAAGAACACTGGAGTGGGTTGCCATTTCCTTCTCCAATGCATGAAAGTGAAAAGTGAAAGTGAAGTCGCTCAGTCTTGTCTGACTCCTAGCGACCCCATGGACTGCAGCCTATCAGGCTCCCCAGTCCCTGGGATCCTCCAGGCAAGAACACTGGAGTGGGTTGCCATTGCCTTCTCCGAAAATACAATGCAAATGTTCTTAATATCCCATTGAAAGGTAGAGATTGTCAGAATGACCAACTATACGCTGCCTACAAGAACGTCACTTCAAATACTAATAGCGATTAAGTTAAAATGATGGAAAAAGATTAATGGTGCTCACACTGATGTAAAGAAAGCAATTACTTATATTAATATCATACAATGTAGATTTCAGAAGAAATAATATTAATTGGGGTAAAGGGGTTATTTCATAACGACAGAGGAAATCAGTTCATCAAGAGGAAATTACAATATGAAATATGTATACACATAATAAACAAGCTTTAAAATATATGAATCAAAGATTGATAGAACTACAAGGAGAAACAGATAAACACACAATGATAGAGATTTCAACATCCTATTCTTGATAACTGATAGAGCAGAACTAGAAGAGAGAAAACTAGTAAGGACAAGGAAGATTTTTAAAAATGCTAGCAACCAACGATGTAGTTGACATTTATAGAACACTCCATACAAAAGCAGCAGAATATTCATCTTTTTCAAGTGCACACAGAATGTGAATCAAGACAGGTAAATGGGCCATAAAACAAATCTCAATTAATGTCAAAGGATTTTCATACAAAAGGATTTTCTGATGATAGTGGAATTAAAACATAAACCAATTAACAAAGGATCACTGGCAAATCTCCCAAAATCTGGAAACTAAGCAACACACTGCAAAATAAGCCAAGGGTCAAAGGAGAAATCATAAGGAAAATTAGAAAGCATTTTGAACTGAATTAATATGAAAGCATAACATGTCCAAATGTGTAGGATATTGCTAAACAGTACTGAGAAAAAAAAAATTTTTACACTAATCCAAAATACTAGAAGAGAAGACAGGTCCCAACTCAATGACTTCTGATTTTGCATTAAGAAACTCTATGGGGGGGAAGCAAACTAAACACATGGTAGTAGAAGAAAGGAAGTAGCAAATATTAGAGTAGAAATCAATGGAATAGAAAACAGACAAGCAATAGAGAAAAACCAGTGGAATGAAAGCCGGTTCCTTGCAAAGATAAATGAAATTGATATATCTCAAGACAGTGCTCAGGAAAAATGAAAGAGGAGATATAAGTTACTAACATCAGGGATGAGAAGGGGTGATATTCATACTGATTTCACAGATATTAAAAGGTTAACAGAGGAATTGTTACTGTATTCATTTCCTAGGGCTACCATAAAAAAGTATCACAAACTGGACAGCTGAAAACAACAGAAATGCATTCTTTCATGGTTCTGGAAACTATAAGTCCAAAATCTAGGTATCAACAGGACCGTTTTCCCTCTGAGACTGAGTAGAACCATTCCTGGACTCTCTTAGCTGCTGGTGGTAGCCAGAGATTCTTGGCAGTCCTTACCTTGCCAGTTGCCACCCCGGACTTCGCCTGTGTCATCATGTGGCATTTCCCTTATGTCCATGTATCCTTCTTCTTCCAAACACATTAGTCACATTAGATCTAGGGATCACCCTAATCCAGTGTGACCTCTTCTTAGTTAATTCCATCTGCAAAGAATCCCATTTCCAAATAAGGTCACAGTGGACATGAATTTCAACCTAGCACAATCATGAACAACCTTGAGCCAATAAATTTAACAAGTTAGATGAGATGGTCAAATTCCTTAAAAGATACAAACTGTCAAATGTCAGTGAAGAAGAAATAGATAGCTTGAGTAGCCATATACTTATTAGAGAAATTAAAGTTGTAAACAACCCCTTTCCACCCCACCTCCCCCCCCCCAAAAAAAAACAGAAAACAGAAAACAAAAATCTCCAGGACCAGATAGTTCATCAGTAAATTCTACCGAACAGTTTAGAAAGAAATAACACCAAATAACTACAAATGCTTCCAGAATACCAATTCTATAAATTGAAGAGGAAGTATTTCTTCCATTCATCCTGAAGCTAGTCTTGATACCAAACCCTATACCAAAATCAGGTAAAGAAAACTATTGGCAAACATCTTTCATGAATATAGATGCTAATTTCTCAAGAAAATTTTAGTTAATTGAATTCAAAACATCTAATAAGGATAATTCCTTTGACCACAATTATTATTTTGACTGTAAAATTAATATATAATTATATATATTTATATATAATATATATAATATTTGAATATAATATAATTTTTGAATATATATATTCAAAAATATTCTGTAATATAATATTTGAAAATCAACCCATGTAATTTACCATACTAACAAACTAAAAAAGAAAATCCATATGGAAATACCCCAAATCTTAAATAGCCTAAACAGTGTTGACAAAGTAGAAGAGAGCTGTAATGGTGTGAAGATAGACAAATAGATCCCTGGACTAGAATAGAGAATCCAGAAATAGAACCACATGTAGTAAACTGATTTCTCAGTAAAATACAATGGCAATTCAGTAAAGTACTCTCTTTTCAACAAAAAGTGTCAGAACAATGGACACACATATGTAAAAAAGTTCTTCAATCCATATTTTGTACTAATATATAAAAATTGTACTAAATATAAAAATTAATGCAAAATACTTCATAAACCTAAATGCAAAGCCTATAACTATAAAAATTCTAGAAGATAACAGAGGAGAAACCTTTGACATCTTGGGTAAGGCAAAGATATTTTGGATGCAACACCAAAAACACAGCACATAAAAAATTAATGAACTGGACTTCATCGAAATCAAAAACTTCTGTTCTTCAGATGGTATCATGGACTGGAATGAAATATTTGCAAATAATATATGTGATAAAGGACTAGTATGCACAACAAATTAAGAATTCTCTTGGTCCTCTGTAATCACCTATATGGGAACAGAGTCTAGAAGAGAATAGATATACACATATGTGCAGCTGATTCACCGCTGTACAACAGGAACTAACATAACCTTGCAAATCAACTATACCCCAATAAAAAAGTATTAAAAATAATTCTTAAAACTCAATAATAAGAAAGCAAACAACATAAAACTTAAAATGGGAAGAAGATTTTAACAGACACTTCATCAAAAAGGATACACACATATCAAAGTAAAAAATGCTCAACATCATTAGTCGTTAGGAAAATGCAAATTGGAACCACAACAGGAAACCACTAAACACCCGTTAGGATGGTTAGAGATTGCACACGTGTTGGTAAAAATGAGCAGAAATTAGGATTCTCATAGCTTAATATTGGAAATGTGAAATGCAACATCCAACTTTGAAATAAATTTTATGGTTTCTTAGAAAGTTCCTCATTTGATCCAGCCATTCTCCTCCTAGGTATTCACTCAAAAGAAATGCATGAGTTCATGCAGATATGTGTACAAAAAAGTCCTCAGAAGATTTATTTATAACCATCTCAAACTGGAGACGTTCCAACTGTCCACCAACAGGTGAGAAGATGAAGTACGTCACTGCATACTCTTCAGCAGTGAGGAGGAATTAGGCATGATTCCAGTTACGTAAAATTATGTAAAACTGAAGAAAATGCAAACTAATTCATACTGCCGGAAAGCAGACCAGTGGGTGCCTGGGGCGGGGGAGGGGTAGGGAAGGAGTAGGGAGGGGTAGGCATAGGAGGCGGATTGCCAAGAGGCATGAGAAAATTTGACGGTGGCTCAACCTCTTGATGGTTGTCATGATTACATAGGTGTTTACATAGATCAAGACAATAAATTTTATCAGTTAAATATAGGTAGTTTATTTTGTCAGTTATACCTCTATTAAGCTATTTCTATTTTAAAGTGTCAAAACTTTGACCACATATTTTAAGCAATACAAATAATTATATATATAAATCCTAGCATGTATTTTTTAAATGCTAGTTATGATGTCTTTAGTAAATACTGTTCTTCTGCCATCTTTCTATTTATTTACCTCTTTGGGAGGAATTAACTAATATGCAAATTGCATAGATATTAAATGTATAACCCTTTCATGGATCACAGCGCTTGTCATGAAAAAGGTGCTTGCATAACTCAGTGAAGTTATAAGCCATGCCGTCAGGGCCACCCAAGATGGATGGATCATAGTGAAGAATTCTGACAAAACGTGGTACACTGGAGGAGGAAATTGCAACCCACTCCAGTATTCTTGTCTGGAGATTGCCATGGACACTGTGAAAAGGCAAACATAAATGGGACCAGAGGAGAGCCCTCTGGGTTAGAAAGCGTCCAATATGCTACTGGGGAAGGGCAGATGGCAATTACTAATAGCTCTGGAAAGAATGAAATGACTGGGCCAAAGCAGAAATGACTCTCAGTTGTGGATGTGTCTGGTGGTGAAAGTAAAGTCCAACGCTATAAAGAACAATATTGCATAGGAATCTGGAAAGTTAGGTCCATGAATCAAGGTAAATTGGGCAGGGCCAAGCAGGAGATGGCAAGAGTGAACATAGACATCTTAGGAATCAGTGAACAAAAATGTGTGGGAATGGGTGGATTTAATTCAGATGACCATTATATCTACTACTGTGAGCAAGAATCCCTTAGAAGAAATGGAGTAGCCCTCCCAGTCAACAAAAGAGTCAGAAATGCAATACTTGGGTGCATTCTCAAAAATGACAAAATGACCTCAGTTGGCTTCCAAGGCAAACCATTCAACATCATAGTTAATCTAAGTCGGTACCCCAGATACTGATGATGAAGAAGCTGAAGTTGACTTGCTATGTGAAGATCTATAACACCATCTAGAACTAACACCAAAAAAAGATATCCTTGATTCAGGTGGCTAAAAAACACATGAAAAGATGCTCAACATTGCTCATTATTAGAGAAATGCAAATCAAAACCACAATGAGATATCACCTCACACACAGAATGGCCATCATAAAAAAGTCTACAAACTAAATGCTGGAGATGGCGTGGAGAAAAGGGAACCCTATTGCACTGTTGTGAGAATATAAGTTGATACAGCCAGTGTGGAAGATGGTATGAAGATTCCTTTAAAAACTAAGAATAAAACCATCACATGACCCAGAAATCCCACTCCTAGGCATATACCCTGAGGAAACCAAGATTGGAAAAGACACAAGTATCCCACTGTTCATTGCAGCACTATTTACAATAGCTAGAACATAGAAGCAACCTAGATGTCCAATGACAGATGAATGGATAAGGATGTTTTGGTACCTATACACAATGGAATATTCAGCTCACTCAGTCATATCCGACTGTTTGCGACCCCATGAATCGCAGCACGCCAGGCCTCCCTATCCATCGCAAACTCCCAGAGTTTACTCAAACTCATGTCCATTGAGTCGGTGATGACATCCAACCATCTCATCCTCTGTCGTCCACTTCTCCTGCCCCCAATCCCTCCCAGCATCAGGGTCTTTTCCAACGAGTCAACTCTTCACATGAGTTGGCCAAAGTATTGGAGTTTCAGCTTCAGCATCAGTCCTTCCAGTGAACACCCAGGACTGATCTCCTTTAAGATGGACTGGTTGGATCTTCTTGCAGTCCAAGGGACTCTCAAGAGTCTTCTCCAACACCACAGTTCAAAAGCATCAATCCTTCGGTGCTCAGCTTTCTTCACAGTCCAACTGTCACATCCATACATGACCACTGGAAAAACCATAGCCTTGACTAGATGGACCTTTGTTGGCAAAGTAATGTCTATACTTTTTATTATGCTATCCGGGTTGGTCATCACTTCCCTTCCAAGGAGTAAGCGTCTTTTAATTTCATGGCTGCAATCACTATCTGCAGTGATTTTGGAGCCCCCCAAAAATAAAGTCTGACACTGTTTCCACTGTTTCCCCATCTATTTCCCATGAAGTGATGGGACCAGATGCCATGATCTTAGTTTTCTGAATGTTGAGCTTTAAGCCAACTTTTTCACTCCCCTCTTTCACTTTCATCAAGAGGCTTTTTAGTTCCTCTTCACTTTCTGCCATGAGGGTGGTGTCATCTGCATATCTGAGGCTATTGATATTTCTCCCAGCAATCTTGATTCCAGCTTGTGCTTCTTCCAGTCCAGCGTTTCTCATGATGTATTCTGCATAGAAGTTAAATAAGCAGGGTGACAATATACAGCCTTGCCATACTCCTTTTCCTATTTGGAACCTGTTTGTTGGTCCATGTCCAGTTCTAACTGCTGCTTCCTGACCTGCATATAGGTTTTTCAAGAGGCAGGTCAGGTGATCTGGTATTCCCATCTCTTTGAGAATTTTCCACAATTTACTGTGATCTACACAGTCAAAGGCTTTGGCATAATCAATAAAGCAGAAATAGATGTTTTTCTGGAACTCTCTTGCTGTTTCAATGATCCAGTGGTTGTTGGCAATTTGATCTCTGGTTCCTCTGCCTTTTCTAAAGCCAGCTTGAACATCTCGAAGTTCATGGCTCAAGTATTGCTGAAGCCTGGCCTGGGGAATTTTGAGCATTACTTTGCTAGTGTGTGCTGCTGCTGCTGAGTCGCTTCAGTCGTGTCCGACTCTGCACGACCCCACTGATGGGAGCCCACCAGACTCCCCCATCCTTGCGATTCTCCAAGCAAGAGCACTAGAGTGGGTTGCCATTCCCTTCTCCAGTGTATGAAAATTAAAAGTGAAGGTGAAGTTGCTCAGTCGTGTCTGACTCAGCGACCCCATGGACTGCAGCCTACCAGGCTCCTCCGTTCATGGAATTTTCCAAGCAAGAGTACTGGAGTGGGGTGCCATTGCCTTCTCCTACTAGCATGTGAGATGAGTGCAATTGTGCGATAGTTTGAGCACTCTTTGGGATTGCCTTTCTTTGGGATAGGAATGAAAAGTGACCTTTTCCAGTCCTGTGACCACTGCTGAGTTTTCCAAATTTGCTGGCATGTTGAGTGCAGCACTTTCACAGCATCATCCATCTTTCAGGATTTGAAATAGCTCAACTGGAATTCCATCACCTCCACTAGCTTTGTTCATAGTGATCCTTTCTAAGGCCCACCTGACTTCACATTCCAGGATGCCTGGTTCTAGATGAGTGATCACACCATCATGATTATCTGGGTCGTGAAGATCTTTTTTGTACAGTTCTTCTATGTATTCTTGCCACCTCTTCTTAATATCTTCTGCTTCTGTTAGGTCCATACCATTTCTCTCTTTTATCAACCCCATCTTTGCATGAAATGTTCCCTTGGTATCTCTAATTTTCTTGAAGAGATCTCTAGTCTTTCCCATTCTGTTACTTTCCTCTGTTTCTTTGCATTGATCACTGAGGATGGCTGCCTTATCTCTCCTTGCTATTCTTTGGAACTCTGCATTCAAATGGGAATATTTTTCCTTTTCTCCTTTGCTTTTCACTTCTTTTCTTTTCACAGCTATTTGTAAGACTTCCTCAGACAATCATTTTGCCTTTTTGCATTTCTTTTCCATGGGGATGGTCTTGATCCATGTCTCCTGTACAATGTCATGAACCTCCATCCATAGTTCATCAGGCACTCTGTATATCAGATCTAGTCCCCTAAATCTATTTATCACTTCCACTGTATAGTCATAAGGGATTTGATTTAGGTCATACCTGAATGGTCTAGTGGTTTTCCCTACTTTCTTCAGTTTAAGTCTGAATTTGGCAATAAGGGGTTCATGATCTGAGCCACAGTCAGCTCCCAGTCTTGTTTTTGCTGACTATATAGAGCTTCTCCATCTTTGGCTGCAAAGAATATAATCAATCTGATTTCGGTGTTGACCATCTGGTGATATCCATGTGTAAAGTCTTCTCTTGTGTTGTTGGAAGAGGCTGTTTGCTATGACCAGTGTGTTCTCTTGGCAAAACTCTATTAGCCTTTGCCCTGCTTCATTCTGTACTCCAAGGCCAAATTTGCCTGTTATTCCAGGTGTTTCTTGTCTTCCTACGTTTGCATTCCAGTCCCCTATAATGAGAAGGACATCTTTTTTGGGTGTTAGTTCTAGAAGTTCTTGTAGGTCTTCACAGAACTGTTCAGCTTCAGCTTCTTCAGCATTACTGGTTGGGGCATAGGCTTGGATTACCGTGATATTGAATAGTTTGCCTTGGAAACGAACAGAGATCATTCTGTCATTTTTGAGATTGCATCCAAGTACTGTATTTCGGACTCTTTTGTTGACCATGATGGCTACTCCATTTCTTCTAAGGGATCCTGCCCACAGTAGTAGATATGATGGTCATCTGAGTTAAGTTCACCCATTGCAGTCCATTTTAGTTTACTGATTCCTAGAATGTCAATATTCACTATTGCCATCTCCTGTTTGACCACTTCCAATTTGCCTTAATTCATGGACCTAACATTCCAGGTTCCTATGCAATATTGCTCTTTACAGCTTCGGACCTTGCTTCTATCTCCAGTCACATCCACAACTGGGTGTTGTTTTTGCTTTGGCTCCATCCCTTCATTCTTTCTGGAGCTATTTCTCCACTGATCTTCAGTAGCATATTGGGCACCTACCGACCTGGGGAGTTCCTCTTTCAGTATCCTATCATTTTGCCTTTTCATACTGTTCATGGGATTCTCAAGGCAAGAATACTGAAGTGGTTTGCCATTCCCTTCTCCAGTGGACCACATTCTGTCAGACCTCTCCACCATGACCCGACCATCTTGGGTGACCCCACACGGCATGGCTTAGTTTCACTGAGTTAGACAAGACTGTGGTCTGTGTGATCAGATTGTCTAGTTTTCTGTGATTATGGTTTCAGAGTGCCTGACCTCTGATGCCCTCTTGCAACACCTACAGTCTTTCTTGGGTTTCTCTTACCTTGGACGTGGGGTATCTCTTCACGACCACTCCAGCAAAGCACAGCCGCTGCTCCTTACCTTGGATGAGGGGTATCTCCTCGCGGCTGCCCCTCCTGACCTTGATCGTGGTCCTCTCAGCCCTCCTGCAACTGCACAGCCACTGCTCAGCCATAAAAAGGAATGCATTTGAGTCAGTTCTAATGAGTTGGATGAACCTAGAGCCTATTATACAGAGTGAAGTAAGTCAGAAAGAGAAAGATAAATATATACTAATGCATATATATGGAATTTAGAAAGATGGTACTGAAGAATTTACCTGCAGGGCAGCAATGGAGAAACAGGCATAGAGAACAGACTTATGGACACAGAGAGAGGGGAGGAGAGGGTGAGATGTATGGAGAGAGTAACATGGAAACTTACATTACCATATGTTAAATGGATATCCAATGGGAATTTGCTGTATGTCTCAAGTAACTCAAATAGGTGCTCTGTATCAAACTAGAGGGATGGGATGGGGAGGGAGATGGGAGGGAGGTTCAAAATGGAGGGATATTACCCATACCTATGGCTGATTCATATTGAGATTTGACAGAAAACAACAAAATTCTATGAAGCAATTATCCTTCAATTAAAAATGAATAATTTTTTTTAAAAAGGTGTCCTTTTCATCAAAGGGGATTGGAATGCAAAAGTAGGAAGTCAAGAGATACCTGGAGTAACAGGCAAATTTGGCCTTGGAGTACAAAATGAGGGAGGGCAAAGGCTAACAGAGTTTTGTAAAGAGAACACCCTGGTCATAGCAAACACCCTCTTCCAATAACCCAAGAGATGACGCTACACATGGACGTCACCAGATGGTCAATACTGAAATCAGATTGATTATGTTCTTTGCAGCCAAGGATGGAGAAACTCTATACAGTCATCAAAGACAAGACCTGGAGTTGACTGTGGCTCAGATCATCAGCTTCTTATTGCAAGATGAAGGCTTAAATTGAAGAAAGTAGGGAAAACCACTAGACCATTTAGGTATGACCTAAATCAGACCCCTTGTGATTATACAGTAGAGGTGACAAATAGATTCAAGTGATTAGATTTGATAGACTGCCTAAAGAACTATGGATGGAGGTTTGTAACATTGTACAGAAAGGAAGAAAGTGAAGTAGCTCAGTCATGTCTGACTCTTTGCAACCCCATGGACTGTAGCCTGTCAGTCTACAGAAATCCATGGGGATTTTCCAGGCAAGAATACTGGAATAGGTTGCCATTTCCTTCTCCAGTGGATTTTCCCGACCCAGGAATTGAACCCTGTTCTACCCACATTATAGGCAGACGCTTCACCGTCTGAGCAACTAGGGAAGGCAATTACCAAAACCATCTTCAAGAGAAAGAAATGCAAGAAGGCAAAGTGGTTGTCTGAGGAGACTTTACAAATAGCTGAGGAAAGAAGAGAAGTGGAAGGCAAAGGAGAAAGGGAAAGATATGGTGAACTGAATGCAGGGTTCCAGAGATTACAAGAAGAGATAAGAAGTCCTTCTTAAATGAACAATGCAAAGAAATAGAAGAAAGCAATAGAATGGGGAAAGCCAGAGATCTTTAAAAACTGGAGATTTTACCAAGAGGACATTTCATGCAAGGATGGGCACAATAAAGGACAGAAACAGCAAGGACCTAACAGAAGTAGAAGAGATTAAGAAGAGGTGGCAAGAAGAACTATATAAGGAAGGTCTTAATGACCTGAGTAACCATGGTGGTATGTCACTTACCTACAGGCAAACATCCTGGAGTGTGAAGTCAAGTGGGCCTTAAGAAGGATCACTACCATCTGAGCCACCGGGGAAGCCCTGTAACTCTATGGCTGATTCATGTCAATGTATGACAAAACCCACTGAAATGTTGTGAAGTAATTAACCTCCAACTAATAAAAAAAATTAAAAAAAAAAAAGAAGGATCACTACGAACAAAGCTAGTGGAGGTGATGGAATTCCAGCAGAGCTACTTCAAATCCTAAAAGATGATGCTGTTAAAGTGCTGCCCTCAATATTTCAGCAAATTTGGAAAGCTCAACAGTGGCCACAGGACTGGAAAATGTCAGTTTTCATTCCAATCCCAAAGAAGAGCAATGCCAAAGATTGTTCAAACTATTTTACAGTTGCACTCATTTCACATACTAACAAGGTTACACTCAAAATCCTTCAAGCTAGACTTCAGCAGTACACGAACCAAGAACTTTCAGCTGTACAAGCTGAATTTAGAAAAGGCAGAGGAACCAGGGATCAAACTGCCAACATTCGTTGGATCATGGAGAAAGCAAGGGAGTTCCAGAAAAACATCTACGTCTGCTTCATTGACTATGCTAAAGCCTTTGACTGTATGGGTCACAAAAAAGTGTGGAAAAATTCTTCGAAAGATAGAAGTACTAGACTACCTTCCCTGTCTCCTGAGAAACCTGTATGCAGATCAAGAAACAATAGTTAGAATCAGACATGGAACAATGGACTGGTTCAAAATTGGGAAAGGAATACAAGGCTGTACATTGTCACCCTGCTTATTCAACTTTATGCTGAGTACATCATGTGAAATGCTGGGCAGGAAGAATTATAAGCTAGCAGAAAGTAAAGAGGAACTAAAGAGCCTCTTGATGCATGTAAAGGAAAAGAGTGAGAAAGCTGACTTAAAACTCAACATTCAAAAAAATAAGTTCATGGCATCTGGTCCCATCACTTCATGACAAATAGAAGGGGGAAAGTAGCAGAAGTGACAGATTTTATTTTCTTGGGCTCCAAGATCACTGCAGATGGTGATTGCAGCTGTGAAATTAAAAAGACAATTGCTCCTTGGAAGAAAACCTATGACAAACCTAGACAGTGAATTTAAAAAGCAGAGACATTACTTTGCCAACAAAGGTCCAAGTAGTCAAAGCTGTAGTTTTTCCAGTAGTCATGTGTGGATATGAGATTTGGACCATATAGGAGGTTGAGCACCGAAGAATTGATGCTTTCAAAGTGTGATGTTACAGAAGACTCTTGAACTGTAAGCATATCAAATCAGTCAATCCTAAAGGAGATCAACTCTGAATATTCACTGAATGGTCTGATCCTGAAACTGAAGCTACAATCCTTGGGCCACCTGATGTGAAAGAGCTGACTCATTAGGAAAGACCCTGATGCTGGGGAAGATTGAAGGCAAAAAGAGAAAGGGGATAGAGGATCAGATGGTTAGGTAGCATCATGAACTCAATGGACAAAAATTTGAGTAAACTCTAGGAGATACTAGAGGACAGAGGAGCCTGGCCTATTGCAGTCATGAGGTCTCAAGGAGTCGGACACGATTTAGTGACTGAATGACAACACATAAATGTATAGCTTGATAACATTTTTGCACATTTCCAGAACCTGAAGAAGTTCCTTCATGTCCCTGTTCTGTTAATACTATCCGCAATACAACTAGCATGTTGAAATCTCACACCAGAGTTTAGTTTTGCCTGAGCTTCAAATAAGTGGAATCACAAGACGTACTCGTGTCAACCTTTTTTCATTCAACGTTAGGACTGTGAGATTCATCCATGTTGTTACACAGTCATTATTAAATCGTTTCCCTCATTTTCTCATATTTCACTGTATGACTATACCACAGTTTATTCATCTATTCTGCTGGTGAACATTTAGCTGATTTCCAGTTTGTTGCCATCCTGCTGTTGTGAATAATCGTACATGTGTTTTTTGTGCCCAAACCAAGCCCCTGTTTCCTACCTTTAGCTCACATTTTCAGTTTTATGAGGAGGAGGTGGGCTCTGCTTCTCTCCAAGACTCATTAAGTGAGTGCTACCCCAAGTCCAGGGGATTCAGAGGCTGGGTAGCTGGAATGAATGGCAAACATTCCCTACCAGTCCCTTGGTGGCTTATTACAGCAGAATTTATAAGAAGCAATAATTAGAAGGATCCACACCATCCTAATATTCTGCCTACCTTCGTGCCTCCCCCATTAAGAATAGTCAACAAAATCAAGTCCTGAACCCTACCAAATCCAACTGCTGCCATGGTGCCTTCACTTGCATTCCCATGTGTGTTCATCTCAAACTCTGCTTCTTGAAGAAGGAACACCCTTAAAGTCTGATAAGTTTGAGATTAATGCATCTTCCAGCCCCCCATTGGAGATTCATGACCTACCTTAGCATATTAGGGATTCAGAGAAGTCCCCCAGAACATCATCTGTTTTTTTCTAGCATTTCCCAAATCGATTCTCAGCCTGCAGTCACAGGTTTCTATGGAGCCAGAGTATCAGGTAACATGCTTTAGGAAATAATTCTGTGATCCTGGATATGCTTTTCCATGCTCTTCTTCAGATGTTCTTCCTCACACATAATAGTGATCACCAGACCATCATGGCAGTGCAGAGGGCACTTCACACGTGGAAAGTGAGAAATTTAGGAAAAGACTTTGCCCCAAATGCTTGGCATGCTGAAGACCTACTTTCAAGGACTGGTCTGCTTTAAAAATCCACAGCTTTCAATATGGAAGTTTTTCATAAAAGTCAGTGCTTTATTTTTTACAGGGTATCTATTGAGTCTCAGTTCCATAGTTTTGAGACACTCTAGCAGGCAGAAGGAGAGTAAAGAATCCAGAGAGAGAAGATCTGAAAAAGAGGGAATATGGAGTTGGGGCAAACTGACCTTCCCAGGTTAGACATACTAGTCACAACAAAGAGGAGCAGAGCCCTGGGCATCCCTTGATCAGGCTCTGGGACCTGGGATCAGAGAGAAGTAGTGGGAAAACCAATCTGCAGAGGAACTTACTCAAGGTGGGTGGGGCTGAAGAATTCTAGTTACAGGTGCATTTGCCATTAACCTAGGAGCTGAAGCATCACAGTCCACACTTACCCTAACCTCTTCCAAGATTGGATGTAATTTTATCATTGTCTGCAGTGCATTCTTTATCTTATAGAGGATACATAGATTTTATTTTTACTATTTTATTCTTATTTTTATACTTAAAAATTTTTTATCAAAATATAGTTGATTTACAATGGCGTGTTAATTTCAAGTGTACGTCAAAGTGATTTAGATATATATATATATATATATATATATATATATATTCTTTTTTAGATTCTTTTCCCATTATAGGTTATTATAAGATAGTGACTATAGATCCCTGTGTTATACAGTAGGTTCCTGTTGGTTATGTATTTTTTATGTAGTAGTGCATGGATGTGTGTTAAGTCACTTCAGTTGTGTCTGACTCTTCACGACCCTATGGACTGCAGCCCACCAGGCTCCTCTGTCCATCGGATTCTCCAAGCAAGAACACTGGATTGGGTTGCCATGTCTGCCTCCAGGGGATCTTCCCAACCCTGGGATCCAACCTGCATCTCCTATGTCTCCTGCATTAGCAGGCGGGTTCTTTAGCATTAGTGCCACCCGGAAAATCCATGTGTAGTAGCGGGTGTATTTTACTCCTAAGTTCCTAATTTATCCCTCCCCCTTTCCCCCTTTGGAAGCCATAAATTTGTCTTCTATTTGAGTCTATTTCTGATTTGTAAATTGTGAGGCGAGCAGAAGTAACGCAGCTTAGATTAGGAGTAGGCCTTCCTACTTGGTAAGATTATCAGGTAGCTTTCGCTTAACACTGACCACTGTTTGACCAATTAGCTTTCACTTGTTTGCCAATTAGGAAATTAGGAACGGGGCGGAAACCCCCAGGAAAGTCCCGCGTGCACGAAAGTATTGACCAATGAAATTGCTTTGCAAACCAATTGTAACCAATCTGCTTCTCACCCTATAAATTTGTGTAACAGCTTGGGCTCGGGGCTCTCTGACTCGCACCACTGCGTTGGTTGTGGCAGGGAGTCCTGGCTTGAGTCAGTAATAAACTTCCCTTCCTGCGAGTTGCATTGTCTTGGAGGCCTTCTCTCTTCCCGCTCGGGGAATCGGACATCGGGCATAACAAAATAAATTCACTTGTATCACATTTTCAGATTCCACATAAAAGCAACATCATATGATATTTGTCTTTTCCACTCTCAATTACTGCACTTAGTATAATAAACTCTAGGTCTGCCCATGTTGCTGCAAATGGCTTATTTAAGTTTTTTAAATAGCTGAGTACTATTCCATTGTATATATGTACCACGTCTTTTTTACCCATTCCTCTGTAGAGGGACATTTAGGTTGCTTCCATGTCTGGCTACTGTAAATAGTACTACTATGAACATAGGGGTATATGTATCTTTTCAAGTTAGTTTTCTCTGGCTATATTCCCAGGAGTGGGATCAAGTTACAGTCATCAAAACAGTATGGTCCTGGCACAAAAACAGACATATAGATCAGTGGAACAGTATATGGGACAAACAAACTTCAGATTCACCACTCTCTGCATTTTTTGAACTGAAGACCTTGTTTTCTTGAAAGATTCTTTCCTATATACCTTTCTCTTTTCCTCCTTCCCTCTCTGACTTTTGTGTTCATATCCATTTGGGTGAATGGTTGTGTGTTTGAGTGTATATGGGCACATGTGCATTTGTGTACGCACAATGTGTACCAATGTGTACATATGTGCTCATATATGTGTTTGTGTGTGTACACAATGTGAAATCGTGTGGGGGGGGTATGCAGCCATGCACATGTGTACTAGGACCAATAGAAGGTTTGTGTTTTCATTGAAATTGCACACATTATCATGATTTCACAGTGTTGTTCTGAATGCATTTCTTCCAACTCAAAAAAGTCTAGCCATACGGCACAAGTCTCTCAGCCCATTTCCCCAGAAAAGTCCAAACTTATTTCAATCTCCCTGAAAATGAGTCTAAACATAATTAATCCACTTTTCCCTAAGCTCCCTGAACATTTTTCTGTTTCCAGATAATGTCTTGGAGATGGCCCAAGTTGGTGGAGTCATGAAGGGAACAGGATCTCTGGCATGGTCACATTTCAAAGATGCCACAGTTCAGCTCAGTTCAGTCACTCAGTCGTGTCCGACTCTGCAACCCCATGAATCACAGCACGCCAGGCCTCCCTGTCCATCACAAACTCCCAGAGTTTACCCAAACTCACGTTCATTGAGTCGGTGATACCATCCAGCCATCTGATCCTCTGTCGTCCCCTTCTCCTTGTGCCCCCAATCCCTCCCAGCATCAGGATCTTTCCCAATGAGTCAACTCTTCATGTGAGGTGACCAAAGTATTGGAGTTTCAGCTTCAGCATCAGTCCTTACAATGAACACCCAGGACTGATCTCCTTTAGGATGGACTGGTTGGAACTCCTTGCAGTCCAAGGGACTCTCAAGAGTCTTCTCCAACACCACAATTCAAAAGCATCAATTCTTCGGTGCTCAGCTTTCTTTATAGTCCAACTCTCACATCCATACAAGACCACTGGAAAAACCATAGCCTTGACCAGATGGACCTTTGTTGGCAAAGTAATGTCTCTGCTTTTTTTTAACATGCTATCTAGGTTGGTCATAACTTTCCTTCCAAGGAGTAAGTGTCTTTTAATTTCATGGCTGCAATCACTATCTGCAGTGATTTTGGAGCCCCCTAAAATAAAGTCTGACACTGTTTCCGCTGTTTGCCCATCTATTTCCCATGAAGTGATGGGACCAGATGCCATGATCTTAGTTTTCTGAATGTTGAGCTTTAAGCCAACTTTTTCACTCTCCTCTTTGACTTTCATCAAGAGGCTTTTTAGTTCCTCTTCACTTTCTGCCATAAAGGTGGTGTCATCTCTATATCTGAGGTTATTGATATTTCTTCCAGCAATCTTGATTCCAGCTTGTGCTTCCTCAAAGATGCCTCAAAGGTAGGTTTATTACCTCAAGAGGAAAAAGAAAGCAAGCCTGGTTTCCACGGCTTCACCCTCCACATCTCCAGCCTCTCCACTGAAAGTGTTTCGCTCAGTTGTTTCCAACTCTTTGAGACCCTATGGTCTGTAATCCACCAGGCTCCTCTGTCCAAGGAATTCTCCAGGCAAGAATATTGGAGTGCGTTGCCATTTCCTTTTCCAAGGGATCTTTCTGATCCAGGGATTGAACTCAGGTCTCTTGCACTGCAGGCAGATCCTTTGCTATCTGAGCTACCCAGAAAGGCACCTGCAAATCTGAAATGAATTCTGAGCCAACCCCAGGCAACCTCACATTCATTTGAGGCAACATCTTAAATAAGATTTCGTCCTGCAGCAAAGTTACCTGGCCTTTCCAGCCAGCTGAACTATGCTTCATCCCAGGATATTTTCCAGCAAAGGGAAGTGTGTTCTGAAAGCTAATTAAGGGTGTTTCAAAATGGTAAATGAAAGTGTGTTTCTGTTTGGAGGGTCTAGGGTAATGGGAGCTCAGCCTCTCCACCCAGGATTAATCTGCCTTGTGTTTGGAGAGGGGCAGACAGCACAAGGAGTGGGAGGCAGGCAGATTTGAGAGGGCAGGGCCGAGAGGAGAGCAAGACGTTCCCTGCTGTTTATTAATTTTCTCTGATTGCTACCCAAAAGGATTTGAGAAGGTTTCAGTCACATGTGGCAACTTTTGCAAAACTAATGGATTAAATTATCCCCAAATCTACAACAGGGAAAGCTACCAAAAATAACAACAAACTTCAGCTCCGAGCTTCCAGAAGTTCTGCAGGTGGGGGTGGGGAAGCGTCCTGTATCAGAGATGTTCTTATTTCCCAGGAAGCAGAGTGGGTAAGGTGCCTCCTGAGTGTCTGGCAGCCAGCACCATGCCCACACACAATAAGTTCCTGCTAAGTGTGTGTTGATTGAATACTTGGGCCAAGAAGCCCGCAGGTTTTGCCTGTGGGGAGCTTGCTGAAATTGTTATTTATGGTTGGTGAACAAAGCAATGTTTGGAACCCTTCCTTAAAAGGACTGCTTGAGGAATTTTAACTTGTATGATTTCTTTAAAAAAAAAAAAACTTAAAAAAATTATGAAATAGAACATAGAAAAATAAAATTGCACAAGACATATGTGGACAAGTTAATTAATAAATAAAAAGCATGCACTCATAACCACTGACCAGGGGGGGAAATGGAATATTACCACTCCCAGCCCCATGTGTCCCTCCTTTCCAGAGGAAATATACTATCTTACTTAGCCTAATAATTTCTGTACTTTTTTTAAAATAGCTTTTTATTTAAAACCTTAAAAATGCCACTACAATATTGTAAAGTAATTAGCCTCCAACTAACAAAAATAAATGGAAACAAAAAACACCTTAAAATGTGGTTCTATTTTGCCTGGGTTTCAGTGAATGGAATTACATGCCTATGTTCTTTGGGGTCCTCATTCTTTCTCTTAGTATTACATTTGCAGGGTCTGCCATGTTTTCACAGCTGTAGTTTGGTCATTTGGTTGCTGCATTGTGCAAACCACACTTCATCCACACACCCTCTTGTCAAAGGACACTTGGGTTTTGTTCTAGTCCTTTGGCAGCCTGCCTGGGTTTTCAAGCCAACTCTGAACTCTCACTTCTGGTTGATACTTACTTGCTGAAGCTCTCTTGGCCACCAGGTCAGAGTTGCTCCATGGAAAACACCATTGGTTTCTGCCCAGCAGCCCTAGGGCTCTGGTAAGGCTCTGTTGCCCAGCCCAGCATTCAGTTCTGGGTACCAGTGATTGACCTGTGACCTCAGAACCAAGGCTATCTTGCTGGCTTAGCACCTCAACTTTGATTCAAGTTTTACTACACAGATGTATGAAACAGTCTTTAGGACTCTGTTGGAGAGGGCGAGGGTGGGATGATTTGGGAGAAGGGCACTGAAACATGTATATCATCATATGTGAAACGAATCACCAGTCCATTTTCTTATTCTAGTTTGTCTCTGCTCCCTGCTCTCTAGCTCTTGGGCTAAAATCAACCAGCCCACCCTGTAACTGTGGCCAGGCCTAGCCTCCCATAACTGACACAAGGAATTCCAGCCCTTTGTCTGTCGTTTCCCTGAGTCCTGCTCTCTGCTTGGGCTCTTTGAACTGGATCACACAGGTTTATTAATTCTGAGGACGTGAACCAGAAAATGATTCATTGACTAGCCTTGATCAACTCCAAAGTTAGAAGATAGAAATGAAAAAGTTTCCCACCATCTCATGCAGCCACCATCTCAATTATTTCATTAAACAAGTTAGAGATATTGTTTTATCTCTCATCAAAATTGAATAACAAAGGATATTAGGTTCATTAATTCCTTCCACCAACATCACTGCACATTTAGCATGCCCCAGACACCCTCGTTAAGTGCTTTGAATTTAATTATAAGTGAAGTGAAGGGAAAAAAATACATGAAGGGTAGCTTTTTTTAATCACAGGTCCTATATTCTAAGGGTGGTACTAGAACTTGTATTTGGAATATCCATTAAGTTGTCTTACTTCTGCTAAGCTATGGCAGGGGGTGACCTGGAGGGGTGCAGACCACTGAGCACAGTCTCCAGAGAGCCTGTCATCCTGGTGGGTGGGTGGCACAGTGATGGAGGGAGATCACAGGGTCCAGAGCATCAGCGGAGAGGGGCTTTAACAGGGAGACTCTTGTGTGGGCTGGCATGGACAACAGGAAGCATGGCTGCCAGCCGCAATCAAGAATACTGATGGTTGGAAGAAAACTCCCAGAGACAGAGCTAGGTGGAGGACTTCAGGAGCCTTGGTATCTGATCTTGAGAGGCTAGTTTTCTGCAGCTTTCTGTTCCTAGGTTTTTTATTAACCCAATGTTACCCTTGGCCTTTAATAGTGTTTCCCGAGGCAGCCTGGCTTATTGTTAGCTGGGCTGCACAGAAGCAAAGGCTGGGGATGAGTCAGAGGGAAAGAAGAGGCAGGGGGTCCACTGGTACCAACTCACTCAGAGAGCAGCTGAAGCAGGAGGTAGAGAGAGTTGGTAGGAGATGTTGACCATCTGGGGGTCCTGCCTTCCTCTAGGCACACTCAGTGGGGCCTGAGTTACAGCCAGGTGACTTAGGTGTGTGGAGAACTCGGGCTTCTGGGCTAAACATAAATGAATATGATGAAGTCCTGCCCTCAGGAGCTTAGAGTCAGGGTAGAGCAGCCAACCTGCAAATGGGCAGAGCACAAAGAGCCAAGTAGGAGGCTGTGTGCTGGAGCAGGGAGGGCGGTGCCCCTGGGAAGGCTTCCTGGAGGAAGCGCGGCCCGGCAGGCAGTGTGCAGGTCGTTGGGAGCATGCCTGGGGTCATGGGCTGTGTGGGGAGCAGTAGCAGGGGAGAGGAAGGGGCCAACATTTACATGATGAGGAGCCAGCCCTCTGATCCCATGGGTTCCGTGCGCTGTCTTCCCTTTGTACGGAGCTCCAGGGCTCCGGATGGTGCCTCCCTGGAGAATGGGCACAGGACACCAAACTTGAATGCCTCACATCTGTGCCTCGCGCTGCTCTTCTAGGATGCCGAATGGTGCAAGGAGCCGGCATCTTAGTCTGGGAGACCCTTTTGATTGCTGGTGGACCACGTGTCTGTCTAACCCTTGACCTGGTGACCACGAGGTTACCTGTGCACTCGGCATCATGTGGCTCTGGCTCCCCCAGAGCTTAACCTCTCACTTCTCTTTCCTCCCCCAACTCTCTCCCATCCCACATTCCCAGGGCTTTCTGGAGGATGT
Source organism: Muntiacus reevesi (assembly GCF_963930625.1). NCBI lineage: Eukaryota > Metazoa > Chordata > Mammalia > Artiodactyla > Cervidae > Muntiacus > Muntiacus reevesi. The sequence goes on from NC_089250.1 coordinate 92,409,570, forward strand.
CCCTGATGGTATGCATTTTATGGCCACTGACCAGGCTCTGACCAAGTCACCCAGTGAGATCCGAACTCCGCATCATCTGCTGGGCTGGCTCCCTACTTGGCGCTCCTGGGCCACTGCTTGAAGCTGCTCTTCCTGCAAGTTGTAAATATTTCCAGATGCCACACTGACTCATGTGTTATTGCTTTCTTGAAATGTGGACTCTCCTCTTCCCCATGGGCAGGGCTGTGCCGTAACTGAGGCACTTTTGAAGGAGAGGACAGTGGAATACATTTTCAGGGTCATTAGACTTTGAAAGGAAATAAATGGAGCCCTTGAAGCTGGCAATCCAACAGGCTGATGAAATCCCTGACGCCACTGACTCCTCTTTGTTTGACTTAATTTTCCCATTTATAAACTGGAGATAACAATGTAGTTCCCAACCTCTACTTTCCTAAAAGGATGTTAAAATTTGAACTTTTGGTAACCTCACCCCCAAAGTTCTCCATTTCTTAACATACAAATTCCTGACAGTGGTGCTCTGACTCTCCCAGGCGCCAGCCTGATGTGCATTTTTGACTCTTTGCCATCTCCCGTTTCCAAGTTGTCAGCCTCTGAGCCCTGCCCACGTTTCCCTGTGTGATCTGACCTCCATGCTGCCCACCAGCAGTTCTGCCCCGGGGTCACCAGCCACAGTCACCCCTAGGCTGTCCCTGAACCTGCTTCCCCACCAGTCACCTCCTCAGTGGTTCTCTGCCAACCCCCTCAGAGACAGCTGCCAAAGTCACCAGTCTGTTTTCACAGACTGTCCACTATACCCAATGGTTACCCACACCCCCTGGGGAGATTCTGCCCCCAGGGGATGCATGGCAGGGTCTGGAGACATCTGTTGATGTCACAACTGGGGAGCTCAGCAAAGAACCATCTGGCCCCAAGTGTCAGTAGTGCCAAAGTTGAGGAATGCTGTTTTCATCTTTGTGAAAAAACTTTAGTGGCTTCCTGGAACCTCTAAGAAAAAGTCCAAACTTACCCTGGCTTCAAGTGATTGCAAGGGGCATCAGGGCTATCTAGGCTACTCTCTTCACCGTGCACACTGGTTGTATGGTGTTTTCGGATTGTGATAACTCATTGAGCTGTTGTGCATTTTTCCAAGTGCATCTTTATTAACAGTAATTCCTATTTAGACTTTTTCTCAGACAGTCTCCTTAAAAGAATGGCCTGACTTACCTCAAGTCAGGAACTGCCAGTGGTCCTCTGAGTGAGCAAAGGATTTGGAACTTGTTAAACCAAAGTAACGCTCGGCAGTGACTGCAGCTGCTCCTACAGTCTTGTAGAGAGTTGGCATGTCAACAGTTGTTTATTAAATGCACTTCGTTCTCATGAACTTTGGGTCCAGTCAGCGGTCAGACAGCAATCTAGCTAAGCAGCTGTGTAAAGAGTTTTCAGTTGCTGAAGCCAGACAAGAAACTCAGAGCCTCTCCTTGACACCCTCTAAGGGATTTTCTCCTCTGCCTCTCTACCTTGAAATGTATTCTACGATGATGGAGAATCTGCAAAAAGGAGCATGTGAAGCAAAATATCTGGAGGAGAGGCAAGAAGCTAGAGAAGCACTCTTACAAGATTCCAGAGAGTAAAGACAAGTGATTTATAAAGTAAGACTTTCAGATTGGCAGCAGATTTCTTATATTGCCTGGAGATTAGAATATGGTAATTTAGGAACCATAGGCTATAAAAAGAGCAAACTTGCAACCCAAGTATCGTCTTCTCAGCCAAGACATTATTAAGAAATTTATTTTGTAATATCCAAGAACTTGGAGTATACATATTCCCCCCACAACTTCAGCTGCTCCATGGTACTGCTTCAATCAGCAAGCTTTTATAAACTCCATCCAACAAGAAGCACCTCAGAGTCCTGACCAAATAAAAACTAACTCAAAACAAAGACCTCAAAACAAACAAAAAACTGTAAAGTCCTCAGTTTGAAAATACAAAGGCAAAAGTAAGCAAGATACACCAAGGTGTGTCTTTTCTCACTTAGCCACAATAGAATCCTTAAATTAAAGAAATGAAAAGTAGAAGTTTTACAAGCTATATTATCTAGTCACAAGTCAATAAAGCTGGGAAAAAATAAGAAAAAGAAGGACATAAAAAACTTTATTATAAAATTAAGAGCCCACCTGTGGATCAAAGAGGAAATCAAAAGTGAAATTACAAGTGGTCAGTCTATAAAGCAATATAAAATAGTATACTTTTGTCAAAATCTATGTGCATAGCAAAAGTTATTTATGACTTTAAATGTCTTTTTTTTTAAGAAAAAATCTAAAAATGAATGTTGTGTTTTTCTATAAAAAAGGAGGGGAAAATACAGCAAAATAATCTAAAACAGTAAGAAGGAATTAAATAGAAAACAAAAATAATTTTGAGAGGATAAATAGTTCCTAAAGCTGGTCTTTGAAAAGATGGAGGCAGGGAGGGAGGAAGGAAAAATGGAAAAAGCACAAATAAATAATTCTAAGATAATAACTGGGCAACAAATTTAAGTTTCTAAGCAGAATGGATGATTTTCAGTGAAATATATATTAGCAAAATCAAGAAGAAATGGAAAACTTGAATAGACCAGTTACCATAGTTGAGATAGGAAAAGTGAATAAAAATCTTACCTCTAAAAAGGTTACTCGGAGCAAATGGCTTTTGAGTTTGGTTCTAGCCAACCTTTAAAGAACAGATAATTCCAATAACACATCATTCCAAACTGTAGAAAACATTAAAGGTCTTCAAATTTATTTTATATGATTAATACAGAAACCTAATATAGTACAGAAGGGAAAAAAAAAACACTACAGCCTAATCTCATTCTCAATATAAAACAAACATTTGACACAATGTGGGCGAGCTCAGTTGCTTCAGTCGTGTCTGGTTCTTTGCGACCCTGTGGACCGTAGCCCTCCAGGCTCCTCTGTCCTTGGAATTCTCCAGGCAAGAATACTGCAGTGGGTTGCTGTACCTTCCTCCAGGTGATCTTCCTGATCCAGAGATCAAACCTTTGTCTCCTGTGTCTCCTGCATTGCAGCTGGGTTCTTTACCAGTGAGCCACCAGGAAAGCCCGTTTGCTACAATAGTGGCAAATAAAACAGCAATGCCTCAGAAGAAATATACTATGGCCAAGTAAAATTTTTTGTAGAAATGCAGGCATGGTTCAAATTTCAGGAAATCTGTACGTAAGATTGATTACAACAACTCATTAAAAGACAAAACCCATAGTCATATTGACAGATGTTGAAAAGGCACTTAATATAAGTTCAGAAGTCATTTTTCAAAGGAATTCTAAATAAAATAAGAGAAAGAATCAACTTAAATATGTTACAGACTGTTTACAGTTTCATTAGACAATAACATCCCAAATAGCAAATCACTAAAACCATTTTAATTACCATCAAAAAATAGACAGGATGCCAACTCTGTCACTTTTCTTGAACAATGTCTTGGAGATTTTAGCAAATGCAATTACGGAAGAAAATACAACTGGCACAAATATTAAGTGAGAAAAAATAAAATTTTCTTTTGCTGATGACATAATTTTTTACCTGAGAAACAAATTTAGTAAAATAACTAGATATAAGAAAAATATACAAAAATTAATAGCTTTTCTCTAGGCTGCTTTTCATACAGAAAAAGAAATTAATAAAAAATACTATGATTATAATTGTGACAAATCTATCAATGTAAAATTCATGTAAATAAATATGGTGAAAGTACCATAGCTATATAAAGAAAAAGTTAAAATATATTTGAAAGATATAAAATGAGGTCTAAATAATAGAAGATATATGTTTTTATAGATGGGAAGACCTAATATCATAAAGGTAATTCTCCCAAAGTTTTTATGCAAAGTTACTATAATTTCAATTGAAACACTGACAAAATTTCTTCACTCTAAAATTAGATAAAATTATCTTAAAGTTCATTTGAAAGAATAAACAGGTGAAAGTAACCAAGTGAAATTTGGAAGAAAAATATGAGGACTTGTTTTTCTAATGATCCAAACAGTTAAGTTACTGTACTCAAATCAAAATTATATTGGCAGAGGAATAAGCACACAGATCTGCTTGAAAAAAATATGATCAAGAAATAGATCCTCATTTCAAATGAGAATTTCATATATGACAAAGTTTGTATGTCAATGAGCATGGAGTCTATTTGCTGTGAGACTCGGGTAACTCAGACGGGGACTCTGTAACAACCTAGAGGGTGGAATGGGGAGGAAGATAGGAGGGAGGTTCAGGAGGGAGGGGCCATATGTGTACCTATGGCTGGTGCATGTTGAGGTTTGGCAGAAATCAACAAAATTCTGTAAGGAATTATCCTTCAATTAAAAACTAAATTAATTTAAAAAAATACTGTTGAGTTGGTCACATGTGTTATCATTGGAGGGTGGGAGGGGACAGTACATCATGCAGTTGAAGCAAGGAAGACGAAAGAGAGGTGTGAGGCAAGCGTATATCACAATGACAATAATAACAATAGTACTTACAATGCTCTCTCAGTGTGAGACACTGTTCCATGTGTGTAGATAGACATAGACATGGTATAGAGGAAGGTGATCAAGGGTATAGATGATATAGATGCAGGAGATACACATGTGTGCAAATCTTCCTTGACTTATGATGGGGTTATGTCCTGATAAGATCATAGGAAGTTGAAAATAGCCTAAGTTAATACTCTTGACCTACTGAACATCATGATTTAGCCAGTTAAATCATGGGCTAAATCATAAATATACCATATATCCTAACTTCTAAATTACACATATATGTATTTTTTGGTAACACACCAACAGAGTAGATGCTATCAGATTCTATTACTGACCCATTTTACCAGATGCTAAAACTACAGCACAGAGAATCAAGTTGTCCAAGTCCACACCAAGGTAGGGTCAGGACACAGGTCTGGCAATCTGGTTCCAGAGTCTGTGCTCTTACCTACTCATATGTTGCCCCTAAAAGAGAAAGGACTGCTCGAAGGACAAAAAGCATGAGGCAAGTAACCTCACTCATCAGGAATGACCCCACATGAGCACCTCCCTGGATTTTGCTCCCTCGGCACTCCACCTGCCCCACCCCAGTTTCAGCCCTGCTGTTCACATAGACTTATTTATAGATGTATCTGTGCAGAAGAAATTTCAAAAAAAGACTTGTGTCTATGTTTATAGACCTGTAGGGATATATATGATGTTGACATGTGAAAAGGACAAGTTACAGTAATTCAATTTTGCTGAAAACAAACATGTAACAAAATGTTGAACGAGGAGCTGTGTCATTTACTCTCAGATGATAGATATCAGAGCACAAGAATCAGTTAAAAGATAACCCCACGGGGAATAAACTTTAAAAGCTACAAAACTAGGAGGATTTACAAGGAAGGAGAGGGTCTGTGAAGAGATTTCTTTGGTGAGAGCTGCTGCCTTTTTGTGAGCGCCCCTTCCACCCCGCCACCACCACTTTTCAAGGGGAGAGCATTGAGAGTGTCACCTGGCTCTCCCTCACCTAAGGAGAGCCAGCTTCAACAGAGCCTCAGGCGGGCCAGGTCTCCTGCCCCCAGACACAGTGAAGCATAGGACCCAACCACAACACACCCCTGAGACAACTGACTGCTGGCACAACAGCAGGGAACACTACTTCCGTGGCATTTTCTGTGGCAGCAGCCCCTCTGCATGAGTTGGGTAGCACCCAGGCTCCCCTGGACAGGGCTGAGGGTGCTACAAGTCCAGGCCCCAGATGGGGAGCCTGCCAAAGGAATATCTCCTGGAGTTCAAAGGATGAATGGCCCCTTGTTGCATAGTCAGTGTCGATGGGTGGCCAACAAGCCTACACAAAGGGGGAGGACAGCAGCCCACCCAGGAAAGAGAGAGCAAGGAGGCCCTCCACGACCTAATAAAATGCTCCAGGGAAAAAGAGGTCACTTTATGTATTTATTTTGATTTATACTGGGTGATTTTTTATTGAAATATAGTTGACTATATTTACATATAACACATTTATATTTACATATAACATAACTAATGTTATGTTAGACAAAGTGATTCAGTTATACACATATATGCAATCTTTTAAAATATTTTTAGTATTCTTTCCCATTATGGTTAATCACAGGATATTGAATATAGTTTTCTAGTTGTTTATTCATCCTGTGTATAATAGCTTACATGTGCTAAACCCAACCATGTCCTTCCCTCAAGCCATCCCCCTTGGCAACCACATGTCTGCTCTCTGTGCCTGTGAATCTGTTTCTGCTTCATGGATAGGTTCATTTGTGTCATATTTCAGATTCCACATATAAGAAATACCAGCCCGAGCAAGAGTGCATGGAACCATCGGCACCAGCTCCAGCCAATGAAGAACTTCTCTGCCCCACTTTGTCCTCCTACCTGTGGCCCTAGAAGAATGAAAGTGTGAGTGTTGGGGGGGGGGGGGCGGTGGGAGGGGAGTGGTGGGTAGCAGAATGAGTAGAAATCTGAACTTTGAATGAACAATGTGTAACCCCCAAAAGATATAGCTATGTGTGTGTTTTGTGTTTTGTGAACAAGAAAGGACCATGGGACCAGGCAGGGATGGTAAGGCTGTGACCTTTGGGAGGATAGGGGATGGGAGGAGGAAGCAAGAGAGCTAGAGAGAGTGGGTGCTGAGGCCAGGGTGGGATGGATAGAAGGGCTGAGCACCCCAGCAGGCACATCAAAATGGCTTCACAGTTTTGCCCAGGTCCTACCTGTCATATTTACTAAACTTCTGGCCACCCTGAAGGCTTGTGGAGAAGTCAGGAGCCCCGAGGACTGTCCTCAGCTCCCCAGTCTCCATGGTCAGCATGAGCCCATGAGGACTCCTGGGCCCTGAAAGGCTCAGCCTCTTGGGTGGGCTGACTCTGCCAGACATGGTCACACTGGACCCTAGTCTTCCTATCTGTGTTGCAGAGCTAGCCAGAATCCTGGAAAGGGAGGACAGGGAAAGCTTTATCTGTGTGTCCTCCATACCCTTCAGTTCCTGATTCTATCACAGACAGCACTTTCCATATTTTATTAAAATCTTATATCTTATGTCTGCTTATTAGAAGCAGAAAATAAGTCCCTTAGGCAAGGGACAGTCATACTCATCTTTGCATATTCAATAGTTGATTCATGAGTACTAATAAATATTGTTTGTCCTGAAACACAACCACACAAGTTTCTTGTTGGAAAATTCTGAACCAACTCAGTGACAGATGATAACGGGAACACTTGTTTATGGCTGAGTTTTGTGGGATCAGCGGCGAGCACACAGTGCTCTGCCCCACCAGGACGTCCAAGTATCCCAGGGCCACATGGGCACTGCCCAGGGCCAGTGGTTCATCTCTGTCCTACTCTAGAACCCAAGTTGACCAACACTGTCTGATTTGTCTTCTGCTGTCACTAGTATCCAGAAGGGTGCATCATAGGATTGAGTGAATGAAAAAATGAATGGATGGATTTTTTTTTTTCAGATGAAGGTTCATTCATCACTAGCCCTGACTACCCAATGGGCTCTTTTAATCCAAACTTTGTGTTTTTCATTTCTATATTTCAACAAGTCTATTTTCAAATCGTTCTACTGAATTTCCAATTTCTGGTACATTTGTTTTTGTTTGCTGAAATTTTAGTGTTCTGATTGTTTGGAGGTTTGGGATGAGGGGTAATTTTTGCTTCACAGTTTCAGTATCTTCTCTAATATCTCTAAAGATATTAAAGATAACTTTTGGGGGGGGGTTAAAAATTGAGAAAAGCCTAATGAATTTTCTAACTTTCTATTTTATACTGAATTATAGTTGATTAACAATGTTGTGCTAGTTTTGGGTTTATAGCAAAGTGATCCAGTTATACATATACATGTATCTATTCTTTTTCAAGATTGCTGGGAGAAATATCAGTAACCTCAGATATGCAGACAACACCATCCTTATGGCAGAAAGTGAAGAGGAACTAAAAAGCCTCTTGATGAAAGTGAAGGAGGAGAGTGAAAAAGTTGGCTTAAAGCTCAACATTCAGAAAACTAAGATCATGGCATCTAGTCCCATCACTTCATGGCAAATAGATGGGGAAACAGTCAAAACAGTGGCAGATTTTATTTTGGGGGGCTCCAAAATCACTGCAGATGGTGACTGCAGCCATGAAATTAAAGGACGCTTACTCCTTGGAAGGAAAGTTATGACCAACCAGAATAGCATATTAGAAAGAAGAGACATTACTTTGCCAACAAAGCTCCGTCTAGTCAAGGCTATGGTTTTTCCAGTGGTCATGTATGGATGTGAGAGTTGGACGGTGAAGAAAGCTGAGCACCAAAGAACTGATGCTTTTGAAGTATGGTGTTGGAGAAGACTCTTGAGAGTCCCTTGGACTGCAAGAAGATTCAACCAACCCATCCTAAAGGAGATCAGTCCTGAGTGTTCATTGGAAGGACTGATGTTGAAGCTGAAACTCCAATACTTTGGCCACCTCATGTGAAGAGTTGACTCATTTGAAAAGACCCTAATGCTGGGAAGGATTGGGGGCAGGAGGAAAAGGGGAAAACAGAGGATGAAATGGCTGGATGGCATCACTGACTCAATGGACATGGGTTTGGGTAAACTCCAGGAGTTGGTGGTGGACAGGAAGGCCTGGCATACTGCAATTCATGGGGTCACAAAGAGTCGGACACGAGTGAGCAACTGAACTGAACTGATTCTTTTTCAAATTCTTTTTCCATTTAGGTTGTTACATAATATTGAGCAAAACTGTCTGTGCTATACAGTAGGTCCTTATTGGTTATCCATTTTAAATATAGCAGTGTGTACATGTCAATCCCAAACTTCCTATCTCTCCCCATCAAATTTCCCCCCAGTAACTATAAGTTCATTCTCTAAGTCTGTGAGTCTGTTTTTTTTAATAAGTAAGTTCACGTGTATCATTTTAGATTCTACATTTAAGAGAGATCATATGATATTTCTGTTTCTCTGTCTGACCTACTTCACTTGGAATGACACTCTGAGGAATCATTCATAGGCAAATTCTATCAAAAATTTAGATAATATCATTTTTAATGTATAGAGCATTCCATCCAAAAGCAAGAGAATACACATTCTTCTCATGTGCACATGGAACATTCTCCAGGATTGACCACATGCTGGGCCACAAAGCAAACCTTGGGAAATTTAAGAAAACTGAAATTATAACAAGTATCTTTTCTGATCACAACGTTATGAGATTAGATATAAACTACAAGAAAAAAAACTATAAAAAAAACCCACAAACATGTGGCAGCTTAACAATACGCTACTGAACAACCAATGGATCACTGCAGAAATCAAAGAGGAAGTAAAAAAATACTTAGAGACAAATGAAAGCACAGTGATCCAAAACCTATGGGATGCAGCAAAGGCATTTCCAAGAGGGAAGTTTACAGGAATATAATCTTTCCCTAGAAAACAAACAAACAAAAAATCTCAAATAAACAACCTAATCTTACACCTACAGCAACTACAGAAGGAACAAACGAAACCTTGAGTTAGTAGAAGGAAAGAAATCATAAAGATCAGAGCAGAAATAATGATAGTTTATGGGAGATTTCCATTTCTTGAAGATTGTCTTCTTTAGGTTGCTTGTTTGCAAGTTTTCCCCAAATGTCTGGTACTCCTTGACTGCTTGCTGGCATTTTTGAATGAGGACCACAAGTGTGATCAGCAGCTCTGAGCATGTGAGTGGGCTTGTCCATGGTGCACTCACTATGGCATAGTCGTTTTGTTAGGGAAGACATTTCATTGGTGAATGAAACCCCGTGCTTTGTGATAGCACTGAAGAGGGCAGTGATCTGAATAATCAGAGTTGGAAAGGATGTTTAGGACTCTAACTGCTTCTTAAAGACATACCCAACCTTTACACCTTATTTTAGCATCCCATGTTAGTCAAACCACCAGGGGTACCTGGTGCCTCCAATTCCAAGACTTTGAGGATTCTTCAGTCTAAATGAGTTACCTTCTTAGCTCTCCCCCTTGTTGGTTTAAGAATTATTCTTTTCTAGACCTCTTTAAACATTTTATTCCTTTCGGCTTCCAAATTCTGTTGCCATTACTTTAACTATAGTATTCTCTCTCCTTCTGGAGAATTATGCTTATTCTATAATCTCAAACTTCTAATTGTGGTTATCAAAAGAATGATCCCCAAATGTCCACATCCTAATCCCCCACAACCTATGACTATGTAGGTTATATAGCAAAGGGGAATTATATTGCAGATAGCATGAGACTTGCAAATCATCTGACCTTAAAATAGGAAATTTTTCATGGATTATCCAGGGCCCCAATAATCACAAAAGTCCTACAAGATAGAAGAGGGAGATACTGACAGAAGAGGAGGTCAGAGTGATGTGATGTGAGGAGGATTCAACCTGCCATCTTGGGTTTTGAGGAAGGAGAATGGGGCCCAGAGGGAATACAGTGGCCTCTAGAAAAAGCAAGAAAATGAATTCTCACCAGAGCTTCCTGGAAGAAATCCAAACTCATTAACACCTTGATTTGTGTCCAATGAGACCCTTGAACTTCTAACCTACAGAATTGTTAGGATAATACTTTTGTATTGATATGTGTTTGAATCACTAACTCTGTGGTATTACTAATTTGTTACAGCAGCAGTAGGAAACCAATGCACAAACCATAAAAAAAATTAGCTGCTATGTGTCTTGCCCTCTGTTCATAAATAACTAGGAAATTGGACCAAATATATGAAAGAATTCTTTTTCAGACATTGGCAACAGCAGTGCCAAACTGATTCTCCGAGACATAGAGCTCAAAGTGAGCCTTGTGATTGTCCCAGCTTTCTGCCTGGAGGCCATTTGCAGACTACAGCAAAGAGGGAAATCCAGCAGAGCTCAGCAGGCTCACAGAATTGAAGAGTCAGAGATCAGAGTTTAAGGAAGCAACAAGGAGGGACAGAGTGCCAGGAAGCTTGGAAGTTACACAGAGAAAGAGACCTGGAGCCTGCATGGGAATCCCCCTGCAGTGCCTGTAAGAACACCAATCTGCACACAAGTAGGGCTGGCTAAACTCCATTAAGCTGTGCAAAACCAACTTGGGAAGAAAGAAAAATTCTGGGAAGCTGTCAATTGAGCAATTCCCAGAATTCATAATGGAATCACACAGGCAGAAAATCATTGAGTTCCCACAAGTGGAGAAACCTGAAAGAATACATGGGGCTCTGAAAATGAAATGCTTTACAAGTGAAACTAAACTAGACTTGAAATAAAAGATACCCTAGGCTGACTCAAAAATAAGACCTAGAAACAAGACTCAGAAGGATCAAGTACCTTACCTATGGGGCAGATCTAAGTCCAAAGAATAAAATTCACAAGGTATTGCATCCAATAACAAACTATTGGATATATAAAAAAGCAGGAATGTATGACCTAAAACCAGGAGAAAAATCTGCCAGTAGAAACAGTCAACAGAAATGATGGGATGGAAATAGCAAAGATTTTAATCACTTATTTACGTGTTACAAATACATGTAAAGATTTTTTTTTTAAAAATAAACAGAATAAAGAGAGAATTTGAAGATGTAATAAAAATAGATTGAACTTTTAAAGGTAAAATGTAGTGTCTAAAATTAAAAAAAAAAACTAATTAAATTCATGACAGATTAGACACTGTAGAAAAAAATGATGAGTGAACTTGAAGTCGTAATAATAGAAGACCATCCAGTGAAATACAGGGAGAGGAAGAACTGATAACAAGGAACAAAGCATCAGTGGGAAATCAGTGTAACTTGCAAGTAGTTGGGGTCCCATTTAGTAAAAAATGAAGTTTTTTCAAGTCTAATGAAAGTTATAAACCCATAGGTCCAAAAGGGGAAGAAGGCCCAAGCAAGATAATCACAAAAAAACTCATGCCAAATCACATCATAATCAAATGGCTGAAGCTGGTGATAAATGGAAAACACTAAAAACATTCAGGGAAAATGACACATCACATATTGAGGAGTAAAGACGAATTATTTCAGACTTGTTAGAAATTATGCTTATCAGAAGAAAATGAAATAACATGTATAGAGTGCTAAAAGAAAAACCATGTCAAACAGAATTCTCTATCCAGAAAACAAATGTTTAAAATTTGTAGGTGAAGTAATTAAACAAAAGCAATTAAACAAAATCTGCAAGAATTCTTTGCCAGTAGACCTGCACAATAAGAAATGTAAAAGTCCTACAGGTAGAAAAAAAGCTATACTATGTTAAAATTTGGATCAATACAAAAGAGAACAGGAGGGAGGCATTAAAAAGTGTCCTAAGGAAACTCTAGACTTCGAATGGTGATGATTATATCCATTTGATGGTGGTGACGGCTTTATGAGAGTGTGTGTGTACAAATATATGTGTGTATATATATATATATATATATATATATATATATATATATATACACACACACACACACACACACATATATATGCATGTCAAAACTCTTTTAATTAAAATTTTTATAATTTTTTCCATTTATTTTTATTAGTTGGAGGCTAATTACTTTACAATGTTGTAGTGGTTTTTGCCATACATTGACATGAATCAGCCATGGATTTACATGTATTCCCTATCCCGATCCCCCCTCCCACCTCCCTCCCCACCCCATCCCTCTGGGTCTTCCCATTGCACCAGCCCCGAGCACTTGTCTCATTCATCCAACCTGGGCTGGTGATCTGTTTCACCCTTGATAATATACATGTGTCAATGCTGTTCTCTCGAAACATCCCACCCTCGCCTTCTCCCAGAGTCCAAAAGTCTGTTCTGTACATTTGTGTCTCTTTTTCTATTTTGCACATAGGGTTGTCATTACCATCTTTCTAAATTCCATATGTATGCGTTAGTATACTGTATTGGTCTTTATCTTTCTGACTTACTTCACTCTGTATAATGGGCTCCAGTTTTATTCATCTCATTAGAACTGATTCAAATGAATTCTTTGTAATGGCTGAGTAATATTCCATGGTGTATATGTACCACAGCTTCCTTATCCATTCGTCTGCTGATGGACATCTAGGTTGCTTCCATGTCCTGGCTATTATAAACAGTGCTGCGATGAACATTGGGGTGCATGTGTCTGTTTCACATCTGGTTTCCTCGGTGTGTATGCTCAGAAGTGGGATTGCTGGGTCATATGGCAGTTCTATTTCCAGTTTTTAAAGAAATCTCCACATTGTTCTCCATAGCGGCTGTACTAGTTTGCATTCCCACCAACAGTGTAAGAGGGTTCCCTTTTCTCCACACCCTCTCCAGCATTTATTGCTTGTAGACTTTTGGATAGCAGCCATCCTGACTGGTGTGTAATGGTATCTCATTGTGGTTTTGATTTGCATTTCTCTGATAATGAGTGATATTGAGCATCTTTTCATGTGTTTGTTAGCCATCTGTATGTCTTCTTTGGAGAAATGTCTGTTTAGTTCTTTGGCCCATTTTTTGATTGGGTCATTTATTTTTCTGGAATTGAGCTTCAGGAGTTGCTTGTATATTTTTGAGATTAACCCTTTGTCTGTTGCTTCATTTGCTATTATTTTCTCTCATTCTGAAGGCTGTCTTTTCACCTTGCTTATAGTTTCCTTTGTTGTGCAAAAGCTTTTAATTTTCATTAGGTCCCATTTATTTATTTTTGCTTTTATTTTCAATATTCTGGGAGGTGGGTCATAGAAGATCCTGCTGTGATTTATGTTGGAGAGTGTTTTGCCTATGTTCTCCTCTAGGAGTTTTATACTTTCTGGTCTTACATTTAGATCTTTAATCCATTTTGAGTTTATTTTTGTGTATGGTGTTAGAAAGCGTTCTAGTTTCATTCTTTTACAAGTGGTTGACCAGTTTTCCCAGCACCACTTGTTAAAGAGGTTGTATTTTTTCCATTGTATATCCTTGCCTCCTTTGTCAAAGATTAAGTGTCCATAGGTACATGGATTTATCTCTGGGCTTTCTATTCTATTCCATTGATCTATATTTCTGTCTTTGTGCCAGTACCATACTGTCTTGATGACTGTGGCTTTGTAGTAGAGCCTGAAGTCAGGCAGGTTAATTCCTCCAGTTCCATTCTTCTTTCTCAAGATTACTTTGGCTATTTGAGGTTTTTTGTATTTCCATACAAATTGTGAAATTATTTGTTCTAGTTCTGTGACGAATACCATTGGTAGCCTGATAGGGATTGCATTGAATCTATAGATTGCTTTGGGTAGTATAGTCATTTTGACAATATTGATTCTTCCAATCTATGAACACGGTATGTTTCTCCATCTGTTTGTGTCCTCTTTGATTTGTTTCATCAGTGTTTTGTAGTTTTCTATGTACAGAAAACTATGTTTCTTTAGGTAGATATACTCCTAAGTATTTTATTCTTTCTGTTGCAATGGTGAATGGTATTGTTTCCTTAGTTTCTTTTTCTATTTTCTCATTGTTAGTGTATAGGAATGCAAGGGATTTCTGTGTGTTAATTTTATATCCTGCAACTTTACTATATTCATTGATTAGCTCTAGTAATTTTCTGGTAGAGTCTTTAGGGTTTTCTATGTAGAGGATCATGTCATCTGCAAACAGTGAGAGTTCCGCTTCTTCTTTTCCTATCTGGATTCCTTTTATTTCTTTTTCTGCTCTGATTGCTGTGGCCAAAACTTTCAAAACTATGTTGAATAGTAGTGGTGATTATAATTTTAAATATGTGGAGCTTGGTGTATATCAATTATACCTCAATAAAACTATAAACAATAGGCTTGGAGAAAGTATTTGTAACATTTCATAGAGTTGGGAAAGTATTTATAACACAGATATTTGAAAAAGAATTATATGATTTGTTTATATATATATATCTTTACAACTGAATAATAAGATGATCAAACAACCCTTCGCAAATAGGCGAAAGTCAAACAGATCTTTCACAAAAGAAGATACAGAGATGGCAAATAAGCATATGAAAAATATTCAACATCATTGATAGTTAAAACTACAATGAGATGTCACTACACACTCATTGAAGGGACTGGCCTTGCCAAGGTTTATTGATAAAGCAAAACAATTAGAATTCCTGAATAATGCTGATATGGCAAATTTGGGGAAACTGCTGTTCCTTTAAACATTAACGTATACTTACCATATGACCCAGTATTTCTGCTCACTTGAGAATGAAAACAAATCCTCACAAATTCTTTTACTTAAATGTCTTAGTCATAAGAGCAAGAACTTCAACAGGTGAAGGGATGAACAAGTTGTCATCAATCCAAACCACAATCTCTCACACAGTAATAAAAGACAAGAAACTACTGGTGCTTTCAACAACTTGCATGAATCTCAAACCATGCTGAGTGGAAGAAGCCAGGTCCAAAAGATTTCACACTCTATGATTCCTTTGATAGGAAATTCTCAAAAAGGCAACACTAACCCATAGTGACAGAGGCAGATTAGAGGTTCCCTGGGAACAGAGTTATTAGTCGGCTGCCTGTCAAAAGGCATAAGAGAGCTTTCTGAATGATATAAATATTCAATGTTTTGATTGTGGTGGTGGTTACAGCAATATACACATTAATGAAAAGTCATCTAACTTTATAAAACAGGTGTATTTGATTGTATTCAAATTATACCTCAACAAGGTTTGTTTGTTTTTTTTTTTTTTTTAATCCCTTTATTATCTCTTTGGACTTTCCTGGTGGCTCAGATGGTAAAGAATCTGCCTGCAATGTGGGATACCTGGTTTAATCCCTGGGTCAGGAAGATCCCCTGGAGGAGGACATGGCAATCCACTCCAGTATTCTCACCTGGAGACTCCCCACAGACAGAGGAGCCTGGTGGGCTACAGTCCACAGGGTCACAAAGAGTCGGACATGACTGAGCGGCTAAGCACACAACACATTATCTCTTTAGTAAGGTTCGAAGTGAGAAAGAAATTATATGTGTGTTTTAAATCTACTATTTTGACTAACAATTTTTTGTTAATTTCTGAAACATCCCTATAGGGCTTGGCTGCATGTCTGATGTTCAAGTACTTACATAATTGCTAATGTTTTTATACTACTTCATAGTTTACAAGGACTTTATTCTTGTTATCTTCAAAAATACCTTGAGAGATTTGGCATTGACTTCTTGGATATGACACCAGAATCACAGAAACAAAAGTAAAATTAGTAAATTGGGCTACATGAAAATGAAAAGCTTTTGCACATCAAAGGACACAATCAACAGAGTGAAAAGGCAACATCTGAAATAGGAGAAAGTACTTTCAAATCACATGTCTGATAAGGGGTTAATTCCAGAATATACAAAGAACCCCTACAACTCAACAACAAGACAAATAACCAGATTAGAAAATGGGCAAAAGACTTGAGTTAGTCATTTGAATAGACTTGGATAGACATTTCCCCAAAGAAGATATACAAATAGACAAGCTGCATATCCATTCTCAACATGAACAATTATTAAGGAAGTTCAAGTCAAAACCATACTCGTCCATCCAAATAAATGGCTGCCAGAAATAAGTGTTGGTGAGGTGTTGAGGAAACCTCATATGCTATTGGTAAAGTGGTGCAACCACTATGGAAAATAGTATGGTGGGTCCACAAAAAATTAAAAGTAGAATTACCATAGGTTCCAGAAATTCCATCTTTGATATTTATCCAAAAGAGTTGAAACTGGGGACTCTAACAGGTATTTGTAAATCCAAGCTCATACTTGCATTATAGCCTAGAGGAGGGGCAATCTAGTGCTCATAGAAAGATGAATGCATAGACAAAATGTGGTTTATCCATATGACAGAAAATCATTCAACCTTGAAACAGAAGGAAATTCTGACACGTGCTGCAACATAGATGAACCTTGAGGACACTATGTTAAGAGAAGTAAGCCAGGCACAAAAGAACACATACTATATGATTCCATTTACCTGAGGTCCTTAAAGCAGTCAAATTCATTGAGGCAGAAAGTGGATTGGTGGCCACCAGGGCTGGAGGAGGAAGAATGGGGAGTCAGTGTTTAACATGTATGGATGATCAGTTTTACAAGATGAAAAAGATTCTGGAGATGGCTAGTGGTGATGGCTGTACAATAGTGTGAATGTACTTAATGCCTCTGAACTGCACACTTTAAAATGCTTAAGATGGTAAGTTTTATGTTATGTGTGTTTTACCATAATCTTTTTAAACCTTGGGAGATAGATTTTCACCTGCATTCTAATAATGAGAAATTGTGGTTCAGAGGGGTTAAATAGCTGCCAAGGGTCACACACCACACTGGTAGTGATGCCCAAATCTGAACCCAGATCTTACTTTGGACTCTGGCCTTTTTCACTTCCTGCTAAACTGGCATTTAAAAAAAAAAAATGTGCTTGATTAACTGCAGTGGAACATGAGCAGTGTTATGAGTGCCATTTGGTGCAGGAGAGTCCGGAAGTCGTGTCCCACTTGAGAGAGGGACCTGAGGACACTGCAGTGTTCTCATGACCACCTGTAGGAAACCCACGAGGAGGAGGGCGGGGCCCTGGGAAAGGAGAGCTGGCTGTGGTCCTCGGGAAGGCTGACTGGGTCAGGAGATGCTGTCTTCCTTCCTGGTAAGAAGACCCCAGTGGCTGTAGTGTGAGTCATCCCTCTAGTATGAGTCAGAATGCTTGCTTCTGTGGGAACCTCATTAAAAAGCCCTAAGGACACACTTCTTTGCCACAGAGACTCACCCAGTTCCAATTTGAGCCCCTCCCACTGCATCCCAGTGTGTACATCCCACAGGAGTCCCTGCCTTTCCCGCTTGGCCACCCCTGAGGGCTCCAACCGATTGTTCTGACGTCCGTGTAGCTGGGCACCCAGCTTCACCCTGGGCCTTTCTTATTCTGCCAGCACCACTGTAACGTGCAAGCCAAGGACAAGCCTGGGCGCTCTGTGCCCTCAACCACACCAACCCCGCCTGTGGGTCCCTGGGCTCTTCCTGCCCAGTCAACCTTCCCGGGGACCACAGCCAGCTCTCCTTTCTCAGGGCTCCGCCCTCCTCCTCATAGGTTTCCTACCGGTGCGCCTTTCTTAAGGATCTTGGAAAACAATAAGACCCTCTGAGGTAAGAAACAGATGGGCTCCGGGCTGGGCAGCTACAACCAGTCACCTGCTGATGCTTTAACATAATATCCTAGCAGGAGCATCCAGCTCTGATTGGGTGGAAGACAAAACTTCATCATTCTTGTGGTCAAGGGAATTTCCCAGCCCACTTATGCACTGAGAAGGTCCTCAGTCTGGGGAGGGGCAAAAGGGGGAGGAGGGTGCCAGCCCATAATATGTCCTGCCTGCCTGCCAGAAACCCTAGTGATGAAACCCACCTTGGTTGAGAGATATGCACCCCTCCAGGAAGGGCCCTGAGTCAGACCAGATATGGGCACAAACAAGATGGCTGGCCAGAGACAACCCAGAAGGCTGCCATTCCTCTGGGCACAACTCACTCTGTTCACCCATGTGTTTTTCCACACATAGTTTGCTTCTAATGAACACATAATCTATTTCCCAATCTTGGTCTCTTTCTTCAGAGACAAAGACAGAGGTCCCCTTTCTTCCCCTCCCAGGACCACCTCCTTCTTGTAAAGTGTTGATACACTTTCCCCAGCACTTAGCAACCCCCTGTTGCAACCTCGGTGATAGCACAAGACGCCACCCTGCTCTGTCAGAACACAGTTGCCTCCCGCCCTACCACCCGCTGGTGTGGGACCCGGTCAGAACCTCCCCTGACAGGCGCCTACACAGTGGCCTTCACTCCTCTTCCCTCTGTCCCTACAAGGACCACCCAAGCATGAGGGCTCATGCCTAAACAACCAGCTCACATTTCAGAAACATGCCAGTCTCCATCAGAAGAAAGAAGGAAGGAGACATTTCTATTGCCATAGCACATATTTGAAGGGGGCTTTAAAAAACTCACAGCAAATACCCAGCCAAACAGTGGTCACAGAGGCCTACGATGGGGCCTTGCCCGGGCAGCACCCACATCAACCGCTTGAATCTGAGGACCCAGTGATAACTCGAAGCTCTTTGGAACAACTTTGGTTCCCCACCCAGAGTCCAAGCCTGCCAACCTGCTGTGTCTTCTGAAGGGAATTGTTATTCTTGTCCCCAGTGAGTCAATAACAAACTCTACCCTCCTTTGGAAAATTAAAGTTGGTAAACAGAGGAGATGAGGACAGGAAGTTGTACAGTCTCCCAGAGCTTCTTTGGCTCCACGGGTAGCGGGTAGCACCAGTCACCGCCCGTTCCTGCCATGGCGACAGTCCTGGCCCCACAGACCATGCAGGCTGGGCCTCTGCAGCCCTGGTCGGGACCCAAGGCTGCAGTTTCTGCACCCGTGCAGAAGCAGCACCCACACCACCGAGCATGAGCCTTGGCTGTGCCCCGAATTAGGCTCCGACTCCTTGTCCATTCAAAATAAGGAAGAAACCCAACATACACCACAGAGCTGGGCCTGGCTGCCTCCTCAGCTCCACAGTAGGATGGCAAGAGGAAGATTGCTTACTAGGCTCTGCCCCCTCCCAAGCTCCCAGGATGGCTGCACAATCTGCGAATTCCTCTTGACAATGCCCCACTTCCCCCCATCCTCCAGCTCCCAGCCCTTACCCCACCCAGCACTCACAATGCACTGCAATCAGGGCTCCACTATTCAGAACGGACTTTCCACAATCCCCTCCCGCTCAAAGGCACTGGAGCCCAGTATGCACCACCTCCTGGGGCGTCAGCAGCCTAACTCCAGAGAGACACCTGCCAGAAGGCTCCAAGCAGATGGCACTCTCCCTTCAGGCTGTGGGCTATTGTGGTTTTTCTTTTTTCTTCTCCAGAAGCAACACAAGATCATTTAAAATACACATTTTTAATATTCCAGTGCCTCACTACAACACACAGAGCAACAGTTCCAAAATAACTCAGCATCTGTAATCCATAACTTATCATCCAAATTTGCTGTGTTCAATTATTCATATCCTGCAACAGTGTGTCCCCAAATAGGCAAACAAACTTGAAAGGAAATTCACAAAATGTAGAAAATGAAAAAACAACCCAAGCATTGCCATGAAGTTTTCAGGATGCAGTGGGAGAGTACAGGTTGCTGGGTAGGGAAGAACAGGTCATGGTCAGAAAGAATTTCATATAAAACTTTTCTCCAAGACCTGACAATGTTGTCATTTGCTGCCCTATTCTCTTTGGGGGGCTGGGGCAGTGGTGGGCATACACCATTATTTTATTCCTAGTGCAGATAGCACCGAATGTTTCTTCTAGTTACTTAGGAGCACCAAATTCAATCAACATTTCTTCAGATATTATTAAGCATTTGTGATGTACCAGACACTATGCTTTGCATAAAAAGAGGAGTAAGATGCAGCTCTTGACTCTAAAGAACCTACCTGATAGACAGGGACCAGATGGAGGAGAGGAATTTGGTTCATTCTTAATCTCATGCTGCACTCAATATGCCAGCAAATTTGGAAAACTCAGCAGTGGCCACAGGACTGGAAAAGGTCAGTTTTCATTCCAATCGAAAAGAAAGGCTCAAAGAATGCTCAAACTACCACACAATTGCACTCATCTCACACACTAGCAAAGTAATGCACAAAATTCTCCAAGCCAGTCTTCAACAATACGTCAACCATGAAATTCCAGATGTTCAAACTGGATTTAGAATGGTAGAGGAACCAGAGATCAAATTGCCAACATCTTCTGGATCATCAAAAAGGCAAAAGCATTCCAGAAAAATATTTATTTCTGCTGTATTGACTATGCCAAAGCCTTTGACTGTGTGGATCACAATAAACAATGGAAAATACTGAAAGAGATGGGAATACCAGACCACCTGACCTGCCTCTTCAGAAACCTGTATGCAGGTCAGGAAGCAACAATTAGAACTGGACATGGAACAACAGACTGGTTCCAAATAGGAAAAGGAGTATGTCAAGGCTGTATACTGTCACCCTGCTTATTTAACTTCTATGCAGAGTGCATCATGGGAAACGCTGAACTGGAAGAAGCACAAGCTGGAATGAAGATTGCTGGGAGAAATATCAATAACCTCAGATGTGCAGATGACACCACCTGTATGGTGGAAAGTGAAGAAGAACTGAAGAGCCTCTTGATGAAAGTGAAAGAGGAGAGTGAAAAATTTGGCTTAAAGCTCAACATTCAGAAAACTAGGATCATGCATCTGGTCCCATCACTTCACAGCAAATAGATGGAGAAAAAGCCGAAACAGTGGCAGACTTTATTTTATGGGGCTCCAAAATCACTGCAGATAGTGACTACAGCCATGAAATAAAAAGATGCTTACTCCTTGTAAGAAAAGTTATGACCAACCTAGACAACATATTAAAAAGCAGAAACATTACTTTGACAACAAAGCTCTGTCTAGTCAAGGCTATGGTTTTTCCAATGGTCATGTATGGATGTGAGAGTTGGACTATAAAGAAACCTGAGCGCTGAAGAATTGATGCTTTTGAACTGTGGTGTTGGAGAAGACTCTTAAGAGTCCTTTTGACTGCAAGAAGATCCAACCAGTCCATTTTAAAGGAAATAAGTCCTAAATATTCATTGAAAGAACTGATGTTGAAACTGAAACTCAAACACTTCGACCACCTGATGTGAAGAACTGGCTCATTTGAAAAGACCCTGATGCTGGGAAAGATTGACGGCAGGAGGAGAAGGGGACGACAGAGGAGGAGATGGTTGGATGGCATCACCAACTCGATGGACATGAGTTTGAGTAAACTCCGGGAGTTGGTGATGGAGAGGGAGGCCTGACATTCTGCAGTCCATGGGGTCACAAAGAGTTGGATATGGCTGAGTGACTGAACTGAACTGAACTGAATCTCATGAGAAACTTTGGAAGGTTTCAAGCAAGAATATGACATATTTTTAAGTTACTAAAAGATTCTTCTAGATACTGTTAGGAGATCTGATTGTCAAATACAAGCACAGAAAGATGGAGGAGAGTTTGGAAGTGGCCCTGGTGTCTAGGTGAGAGCTGGTGGTCTGTGTATGTGGCAGTGGGGACCGGGCGAGGAAGTTGTGGGGGTGGTAGCACGTGATCAGAGGCAAGGTACGGAGTCTCCAGCATTCGCTGCTGGTGTGAATGTGGGGCACAAGAGGGACAGAGTTCAGCATGACTCCTAGATCTGGGCCCCAGCATTCTGGTGAATAATGACAGTGCCATTTACTGGAAAGGAAACTGAGGGGGAGGGCTCACTTCAAGCGTGAAATGAAGAGGTCTGCTTTGGACGTCTTGGCTTTGCTGCTTCTTAGTCATCCACAGGAAGGTGCTGAGGTGGCTACTATGTCTACAAAGCTGAAGCTCTAGAGAGAGAAACTGAAGTGGCCAATTTATAGGTGACATTTAAAGTCCTGTG
This sequence comes from Muntiacus reevesi, assembly GCF_963930625.1. Lineage (NCBI taxonomy): Eukaryota > Metazoa > Chordata > Mammalia > Artiodactyla > Cervidae > Muntiacus > Muntiacus reevesi. Next base: position 92,431,935 of record NC_089250.1, read on the forward strand.
ATTGCACAAGACTATCTGGGAATTAAACGTATTAGAGACGAGAAGAGGTGTCAGGACCGACCGTTAGACATGTCCCGATGTGTACAGGAAATAAAGAGCAGGCAAACCCAGCAAGTCATCAGCTTCCTTTAAAGATCTGCTGAAAGTGCCACTCAACAACTTACAGTTTACTCTCATCTGGGATCATGCTCAGCTGAGCCCCTTGCCACTCTAAAGAATCAGGAAGGCAGAGGGGGAGAATGCCTCCATCCCCAGCAGGACTCTGCACATCCCCCTCCCCGCCCTTTTCCCACCTGTTGCTTGCCCAGGCAGAACTGCCATGCCAGGAGGAGAGGGAAGACATGGGAAGAAAACAGTCCAAGAAGATTGTCCAATGCTTCCCAGAGACAAGACCATGACAGATTGTGTCCAGCGACTGGAACACCATGGTACCTCAGTGAACAGCTAGGGAAGTATAGAAAGAAGAAAGAGAGGTGGGGAGTGGGGGAGGGAGAGGATCCAGGTAATCGAGTAATTTTCATAGATTTTCTGAGCAAAAGAACATAGAACCAGGAATCAGGAGACTGGAATGCACATAACAGTCACAGGCAGTCATCTGGTCAGCCTGAGTCTCCGTTACCAGACTGAAATATTTCTCAGAAGTTTCTGCAGTAAAAAGAGGGCTCTGACACATTGTCAGTGACATTATGAATCCAACTGGGAAAGCAGTACATCGATGAATCAAGAGTACACCAAAATATGCATGTTTTAAACCATTTCTGAGTTTCTATTCTAAGAAACATTTGCTGGATCATTGAAAAAGCAAGAGAGTTCCAGAAAAACATCTATTTCTGCTCTATTTTCTATGCCAAAGCCTTTGACTGTGTGGATCACAATAAACAATGGAAAATTCTTAAAGAGATGGGAATACCAGACCGCCTGACCTGCCTCTTGAGAAACCTGTATGCAGGTCAGGAAGCAACAATTAGAACTGGACATGGAACAACAGACTGGTTCCAAATAGGAAAAGGAGTATGTCAAGGCTGTATACTGTCACCCTGCTTATTTAACTTCTATGCAGAGTGCATCATGAGAAATGCTGAACTGGAAGAAGCACAAGCTGGAATGAAGATTGCTGGGAGAAATATCAATAACCTCAGATATGCAGATGACACCATCCTTATGGCAGAAAGTGAAGAACTGAAGAGCCTCTTGATGAAAGTGAAAGAGGAGAGTGAAAAAGTTGGCTTAAAGCTCAACATTCAGAAAACTAGGATCATAGCATCTGGTCCCATCACCTCATGGGAAATAGATGGGGAAACAGTGAAAACAGTGGCTGACTTTATTTTTCTGGGCTCCAAAATCACTGCAGATGGTGATTGTAGCCATGAAATTAAAAGACGTTTACTCCTTGGAAGGAAAGTTATGATCAACCTAGACAGCACATTAAAAAGCAGAGACATTACTTTGTCAATGAAAGTCTGTCTAGTCAAGGCTATGGTTTTTCCAGTGGTCATGTATGGATGTGAGAGTTGGACTATAAAGAAAGCTGAGCGTTGAAGAATTGATGCTTTTGAACTGTGGTGTTGGAGAAGACTCTTGAGAGTCCCTTGGACTGCAAGGACATTCAACCAGTCCATCCTAAAGGAGATCAGTCCTGGGTGTTCATTGGAAGGACTGATGTTGAAGCTGAAACTCCAATACTTTGGCCACCTCATGCGAAGAGCTGACTCATTTGAAAAGACCCTGATCCTCAGAGAGATTGAGGGTAAGAGGAGAAGGGGACGACAGAGTATGAGGTGGTTGGATGACAACACCAACTCAATGGAGATGAGTTTGGGTGGACTCCAGGCGTTGGTGATGGACAGGGAGGCCTGGTGTGCTGTGATTCATGGGGTTGCAAAGAGTCGGAAATGACTGAGCGAATGAACTGAACTGATTCTAAGAAATAACTCCAAATATTCTCAAAGCATCTGTTCAAATATTAAAATAGCCTGGGTCCCTGATGACAGATACTGTGGGAAAATAAAGCATTAATTGTTTAACCATTGTGGTCTGATACTATCACTAGCAACTGGACACAGTTCTACTTGAATCCCAGGCTGGGGAGTCTGGCTGATTTGGGCTAATCCGCATGTCAGAGTGTGGTGACAGGGGAAAATAGGAAAATAACATGTAGTAAGTAATACAATTAGTCCTGCTGATCTTTTAGGGGAAAGTGAATAAGCAGTTCCAATTTTAGTTTCCAGCATGCAAATGATACAGAGAGCCATGTGGTGTGGAGATATCAGGAAATGAATATCTTCCTTGGAACTGGGGTGCTTTTACATGCTGCAAAATCACTGCTAAGGACTCTGTGGGGTGAAACTGTGACTGAAAAAGGCAAGTATTTGTGTATAATATTCATTCTGATTATAACTATGCAGAGATATGTGATTTTTAAACTCTGGAGATATTATAATGTTTTCTATTAAGTTCTAATTTACACAAAGAAAAACTCACAAGTTTAGTGAACAGTTCTGAGTTTTGTGACAAATGCATAGTCATGTGACCATTACCACAATCAAAATATGGCACTGTTCCCTCACTCTGAAGATTTCCTTCATACACAATTGTAGTCATTTCTTTCCACCAACCCCACAGACAAAGACTGACCTGTTTTCTGTCTCTGTAACTTTGCTTTGTCCAGAACTTCACACAAGTTGAATCATAAAATATATAGACTTTTGAGCCTGGCTTTTCTCACTTAGCATAAGGCTCACTCATGTTGTCATATGTTTGTTCCTTTTATTTCTGTGTTCACTAGATGGTTGGACTACAGTTTATTCATTTATCAGTTACAATATTTACATTGTTTCCAGTTTGGGCAGCAAATAAGGAATAAACATTTGTGTACAGGTTTTGTATTTGATAAGTGTATGTTTAACTTTGAAGAAACTGCCAAGTGATTTTTCAGAGTGGCTGTACCATTTTGCATTCTCACTAGCAACTGATGAGAGTTTCAGTTGCTCCACAGTATCACCAACACTTACTATTGCATTCTTGTTTTTGTTGTCATTGTTGTTTTAGCCATTCTAAAAACTGGGGGTGGGTGCTCGCTTCGGCAGCACATATACTAAAATTGGAACGATACAGAGAAGATTAGCATGGCCCCTGCGCAAGGATGACACGCAAATTTGTGAAGCGTTCCATATTTTTCGGCAAAACACTCTCCGACATAAATCACAGCAAGATCTTCTATGACCCACCTCCCAGCATATTGGAAATAAAAGCAAAAATAAACAAATGGGACCTAATGAAAATTAAAAACTTTTGCACAACAAAGGAAACTATAAGTAAGGTGAAAAGACAGCCCTCAGCTTGGGAGAAAATAATAGCAAATGAGGAAACAGACAAAGGATTAATCTCAAAAATATACAAGTAACTCCTGAAGCTCAATTCCAGAAAAATAAATGACCCAATCAAAAAATGGGCCAAAGAACTAAACAGACATTTCTCCAAAGAAGACATACAGATGGCTAACAAACACGTGAAAAGATGCTCAACATCACTCATTATCAGAGAAATGCAAATCAAAACCACAATGAGGTACCATTACACACCAGTCAGGATGGCTGCTATCCAAAAGTCTACAAGCAATAAATACTGGAGAGGGTGTGGAGAAAAGGGAACCCTCTTACACTGTTGGTGGGAATGCAAGCTAGTACAGCCGTTATGGAGAACAATGTGGAGATTCCTTAAAAAACTGGAAATAGAACTGCCATATGACCCAGCAATCCCACTCCTGGGCATACACACTGAGGAATCCAGATCTGAAAGAGACACGTGCACCCCAATGTTCATAGCAGCACTGTTTATAATAGCCAGGACATGGAAGCAACCTAGATGCCCATCAGCAGATGAATGGATAAGGAAGTTGTGGTACATATACACCATGGAATATTACTCAGCCGTTAAAAAGAATTCATTTGAATCAGTTCTGATGAGATGGATGAAACTGGAGCCCATTATACAGTGAAGTAAGCCAGAAAGATAAAGAACATTACAGCATACTAACACATATATACGGAATTTAGATAGATGGTAGTGATAACCCTATATGCAAAACAGAAAAAGAGACACAGAAGTACAGAACAGACTTTTGAACTCTGTGGGAGAAGGTGAGGGTGGGATGTTTCAAAAGAACAGCATGTATATTATCTATGGTGAAACAGACCACCAGCCCAGGTGGGATGCATGAGTCAAGTGCTCGGGCCTGGTGAGCTGGGAAGACCCAGAGGAATCGGGTGGAGAGGGAGGTGGGATGGGGGACCGGGATGGGGAATACGTGTAACTCTATGGCTGATTCATATCAATGTATGACAAAACCCACTGAAAAATAAAAAAATTTTAAAAAAGCAAAGTAAAAAAAAAATAAAAACTTGGGGTGGTATCTCTTTCAGTTTTATTTGCATTTCCTTAATAACTAATGATGTTGAGTATCTTTTCATGTGTTTATTTGTCATCTGCATATCTTCTGGGGTGCACTGTCTTTTCCCTATTCCTTTCTTTCTTATTATTGAATTTTGAGTATTCTCTATATATTCTATGTCCTATGACTTTATCAGGCATGGAATTTGAAAACATGTTATCCAACTCTGTGGTTTGTCTATGTATATTTAAAACTCAGAGAAGAAAAATTCACACTATAAACCCCAGTCCTGGTCCCAGCTCTTCATAATGAGCCTTCAGCTATAAATACTTTTACCACCCTCCTACTCAAGGGAATCCAGGGTAATGTCATCTTCTTCTCTTATCAGTGGCACTTGGAAGTAATCATGGCTCTCCTACACCCCACTCTTCAACAACAAATGTTTGTGATGCTTCTGAGGCTCTGAATGTCTGTAAGGGTTAGAGATGATTCCTGCCTGGGTGTCCTGGGCTCCCAGGAGGTGCTTGGCCTCCTCTTCAACTCCCAATCACAGGGCAAACCCTAGGAGTCTGTACCCTGTGCTCGAGTTAGTGAAACATCATCCTGAAGTTTCCTTAATCATTCCCTTGTTATTATTCTTTTTTGAAGAATATACATATATGTGATTCATGTACATATATACATGTATCCCTATAAATACACTGTGCTACTTTTGAATTTTTTATGTCTGCAGTCACACTGTAATGCTCTTTACGATCTGCTCCTTCCACTCAAAATTATGTTTTCAAGACATATCCACAAGGACACAGTAACAATCTTTTTTTTTTTTTCCACTTTTCCAACTCTGTAATGGTTCTTTTTGTAAAATAGCACAATTTGGTTATCCATTCTACTCTTGATAAGTATATGACTTAATCTTTATGGGTAAACTCCATGTCCTTCTCCTTCAAGAATTTTGTCTTTTTATTTTCATGATCTTTTCTGTCTCTTTCTCTCTTTCAAGAACCTGAGTTTATGCATATCAAAAGTTTAGCTTTCCAAGCTATTGAATTTGAAATTAGCTTCAGATGTCTGCTTTGGTAGTCTCATTTTGTTGCTTTGTAACAATTCTGAATCTTCAGAGGCAATGGATGCATCTGCACAAGGAGAGGGGCATTTATGAAGAAGTGCAAACAAGAAGTGTACATTCATATTATTTTGTCTTACTTCTAAAATTAAAACAAAAACAAAATGCAGTTTCTGGAGCATAAATCTCTGGAACCACTACTGGAGGTGAAAAACCTAAACAGTAACTGAAAAATGTCTGGAGGCTCATTGTGGACCAATCTGAGAGTTAAAGCTCCAGGGGACCCATTTTCTTCGGATGCAGTCACCACATTTTTGTGTTTTACATCCAGGAGTCTATGAGATTCTCACATTGGCTATGGGGCAGTGGGGTGGGGCGGGGGGGGCAATATCTAATGCTTCTGGCAAGGGGAAGAGAAAAGTAACCATTTTGAAACACATAGAAATTTCTGTTGTTCTTAACAAAGCCTATTCTCAAAGGAAACTATTTTACCAGAACCTAAACTGCTCTGGAGAAGGAAATGGCAGCCCACTCCAGTATTCTTGCCTGGAAAATCCCATGGACGGAGGAGCCTGGTAAGCTACAGTCCACAGGGTCGCAAAGACTCAGACATGACTGACCGACTTCATTTTCACTTTCAAACTGCTCTTACTTTGGCCACCTCATGTGAAGAGTTGACTCATCGGAAAAGACTCTAATGCTGGGAAGGATTGGGGGCAGGAGGAGAAGGAGATGACATAGGATGAAATGGCTGGATGCCATCATTGACTCGATGGACATGGGTTTGGGTAGACTCCAGGAGTTGGTGATGGACAGGGAGGCCTGGCATGCTGCGATTCATGGGGTCGCAAAGAGTCGGACATGACTGAGCGAATGAACTGAACTGAAGTAACCTGAGCAAAGACAGATAATCAACTCCAACCCCTACTACAGATTTCCATGTGGAAGAAGGGAAATATACAGCTCTAGCCAAAGAGTCAGACATGACTGAGCGACTGAACTAACTAACTAACTAACTAGCCCCTCTAGCCATCTTGTCTCATCTAAGGGTGGAGTGGGGGTGCTGAGAAGCACTTGCAAAGGACACAGACCAGGGACACGGAGGGAACAGGAGAGGACTGGATGAAGGTGGTCAAAGAAGACAAACTTCCAGCTGTAACATAAGTCCTGGTGATATAATGTATAGCATGATAAATATAATTAACACTGTTGCTAAGGCGCTCAGTTGTGTCAGACTCTCTGTGACCCCATGGACTGCAGCATGCCAGACTTCCCTGTTCTTTACCATCTCCTGGAGTTTGCTTAAACTCATGTCCATTGAACTGGTGGTGCCATCCAACCATCTCATCCTCTGTCGTCCCCTTCTCCTCTTGCCTTCAATCTTTCCCAGCATCAAGGTCTTTTCCAATGAGTCAGTTCTTTGCATCAAGTGGCCAAAAGATTAGAGCTTCAGCTTCAGCATCAGTCCTTCTAATGAACATTCAGGGTTGATTTCCTTTAAGACTGAATGATTGGCTCTCCTTGCAGTCCAAGGGACTCTCAATGGTCTTCTCCAACACCATAATTCAAAATCATCAATTCTTCAGCACTCAGTTTTCTTTATGGTTCAGCTTTCACATCCCTACATGACAACTGGAAAAAACAATAGTTTTAACTGAATGGACCTTTCTCAGCAACGTGATGTCTCTGTTTTTTAATATGCTGTCTAGGTTGGTCATAGCTTTTCTTCCAAGGGGCAAGTGTCCTTTAATTTCATGGCTGCAGTCACCATCTGCAGTGATGGAGCCCAAGAAAATAAAGTTTCTCACTGTTTCCATTGTTTCCCCATCTATTTGCCATGAAGGAATAGGACCAGATACCATGATCTTTGTTTTTTTAATGCTGAACTTTAAGCCAGCTTCTTCACTTTCCTCTTTTACCTTCCTCAAGAGGCTCTTTAGCTCCTCTTAGCTTTCTGCTATAAGGATGGTGTCATTTGCATATCTGAGATTATTGATATTTCTCCTGGCAATCTTGATTCCAGCTTGTGCTTCATCCAGCCTGATATTTCACAAGATGTACTCTGCATTTAAATTAAGTAAGCAGGGTGACAATATACAGCCTTGACATACTCCTTTCCCAATTTGGAACCAGTCCATTGTTCCATGTCTGGCTCTAACTGTTGCTTCTTGACCTTCTTACAGGTTTCTCAAGTAAGGTGGTATGGTATTCCAATCTCTTTAAGAATTTTTCCAGTTTGTTGTGATTCATACAGTCAAAAGTCTTAGCAAAGTCAATGAAGCAGAAGTAGATGTTTTTCTGGAATTCTCTTGCTTTCTCTATGACCCAACAGATGTTGGCAGTTTGATCTCTGGTTCCTCTGCCTTTTTAAAATCCAGCTTGTACATCTAGAAGTTCTTGGTTCATGTACTGTTGAAGCCTAGCTTGAAGGATTTTGAGCATAATTAACATTAGTATATGTTATATATGAAAGCTGTTAAAAGAGAGTAAATCCTAAGAGTTCTCATTACAAGGAAATTTTTTTCTATTTCTTTAACCTTGGTAGCTATGTGAGATGGTGGTTGTACACTGAAGTTGTGATAATCACTTCATGATGTAAGTCAAATCATTATGCTGTGCAACTTAAACTTATACAGTGCTATATGTCAGTTACATCTTAGTGAAACTGGAAGAAAAGGGTGTTTAAAAAAAAAACACAGAGACTGTCAGAATGCTTTAAAAAAATACATTAATATTTCTTCTGCAAAAATCCACTTTAAATATAAAACACAAATTTAAAATAGAAGGATGAAGAAAGATACACCATGATAACACTAATCAAAAGAAAGTGGGAATAGCTATATTAATTTCAGACGAGGCAGACTTTAGAGCAAAGAAAGTTATCAGAGATAAGGAGGGGCATTATGTAATGATAAAAGGGTCAATCAACCAAGAAGACAAAATAATTATTTATGTTTATGCATTTAAAAACAACTTCAAAATATATTATGCAAAAACTGATAAAACTATAATGGAAAATAGATAAATATACTATTATAATTGGAGACTTCAACATCCCTTTTTCATGAATATACCATTTCAGCCAGTGAAAAACCAATAGGATATAACTGAACTGAGAAACACCATCAATCAATTGATTTAGTTGAAATATATAGAATATATCATCCAACAAAAGCATAGTACATTCTTCTCAAACTAACACAGAACATTTACCAAAATAGGTCACAATCTGAGCCATAAAATACATCTTGTTTTTTATTGTTTTAGTCAGTAAGCCATGTCTGACTCTTTGCAACCCCACAGACTGGGGAAGCCATCAGGCTCCTCTGCCTGGGATTTCCCAGGCAAGAATACTGGAGTAGGTTGCCATTCCCCTCTCCAAAAGATCTTCCCAACCCAGAGATTGAACCCATGTCTTCTGCACTGACAGGTGGATTCTTTACTGGCTAGCAAACAGGGAAGCCCCAAAACACACCTTAGTGAATTTTAAAGAATAGAAATTAGATGAAGTATCCTCCCAAACTACAATGGAAGTAAGCTAGAAATTGATAACAGAAAGATAACTGGAGAAAACAAAACTTCGAGATTACAATACATGTTCAAATAAATATGAATCAAGAGTTCTCAAGAGAAATTTTAAATATTTCAAACTAAATAAAACAGAATGCAACTTAACAAGTTTTGTAAGATACAGTAAAAGCAGTCCTCGGTGGGAAATTGATAGCACTGAATACATTTATTAGAAAGGGAAACAAGATTTAAAGTTACTAACCAAAGTTTACACCATAGGAAACAAGAAAGGGAAAAAAGAGAAGAGCAAATTAACTCCAAAAATCAATGAATTTGGAACAGGAAATTAGTAGAAAAAGTCAATAAGTCAAAACTGGTTTTTTGAAAAGATCAATAAAATTAATCTCTCTAGCCAGTCTGATAATCAAGCAAATAAAAAAATGCAAAGACTCAAGCTACTATTAGAATTGAAAGATGGCCATCGTTACTCAATCCATGGATATTTAAAATAATTATTTTAAAATAAAAGAATAGTATAAATAGTAGCAATATTTTTCATTAATTTATTTTTAATTGAGGGATAATTGTTTTACAGAATTTTGTTGTTTTCTGTAAAACCTTTACATGAATCAGCCATAGGTATACATACACCCCTCTGTTTTGAAACTCCCTCCCAGCTCCCTCCCCATCCCACCCCTCTAGGTTGATACAGAGCCCCTGTTTGAGTTTCCTGAGCCACACAGCAAATTCCTGCTGGCTATCCCTATTACATATGATAATGTAAGCTTCCATGATAGTCTTTCCATACATCTCATGCTCTCTTCCCATTGCCCAATGTCCATAAGTCTATTCTCTCTGTTTCTCCACTGCTGCACTGTAAATTAATTATTCAGTACCGTTTTTCTGGATTTTGTATATATATCCATTAGAATATGATATTTATCTATCACTTTCTGACTTACTTCATTCTGTATAATAGGCTCTAGGTTCATCCACTTCATTAGAACTGACTCAAATGCATTCCTTTTTATGGTCCGTTTGATTGCAGAGTTCCAAAAAATAGCCAGGAGAGAAAAGAAAGCCTTCTTCAGCGATCAATGCAAAGAAATAGAGGAAAACAACAGAATGGGAAACCAGAGATCTCTTCAAGAAAATTAGAGATACCAAGGGAATGTTTCACGCAAAAAATGGGCTCAAAAAAGGACAGAAATGGTATGGACCTGACAGAAGCAGAAGATATTAAGAAGAGGTGGCAAGAATACCCAGAAGAACTGTACAAAAAAAGATTTTCATGACCCAGATAATCACAATGGTGTGATCACTCACCTACAGCCTGACATCCTGGAATGTGAAGTCAAGTGGGCCTTAGAAAGCATCACCACAAACAAAACTAGTGTAAGTGATGGAATTCCAGTGGAGCTATTTCAAATCCTGAAAGATGATGCTATGGAAGTGCTGCACTCAATATGCCAGCAAATTTGGGAAACTTGGCAGTGGCCACAGGGCTGGAAAAGGTCCGTTTTCATTTCGATCCCTAAGAAAGGCAATCCCAAAGAATGCTCAAACTACCACACAATTGCACTCATCTCACACGCTAGAAAAGTAATGCTCAAAATTCTCCAAGCCAGACTTCAGCAATACATGAACCGAGAACTTCCAGATGTTCAAGCTGGATTTAGAAAAGGTAGAGGGACCAGAGATCAATTGCCAATATCCTCTGGATCATCAAAAAAGCAGGAGAGTTCCAGAAGAACATCTATTTCTGCTTTATTGACTATGCCAAAGCCTTTGACTGTGTGGATCACAAGAAACTGTGGGAAATTCTGAAGGAGATGGGAATACCAGACCACCTGACCTGCCTCTTGAGAAACCTGTATGCAGGTTAGGAAGCAACAGGTAGAACTGGACATGGAACAACAGACAGGTTCCAAATAGGAAAAGGAGTATGTCAAGGCTGTATATTGTCACCCTGCTTATTTAACTTCTATGCAGAGCACATAATGAGAAACGCTGGGCTGGAAGAAGCACAACCTGGAATTAAGATTGCCGGGAGAAATATCAATAACCTCAGATATGCAGATGACACCACCCTTATGGCAGAAAGTGAAGAAGAACTAAAAAGCTTCTTGATGAAAGTGAAAGAGGAGAGTGAAAAAGTTGGCTTAAAGCTCAACATTCAGAAAACTAAGATCATGGCATTTGGTTCCATCACTTCATGGCAAATAGATGGGGAAACAGGGGAAACAGTGGCTGACTTTATTTTTCTGGGATCCAAAATCACTGCAGGTGGTGATTGCAGCCATGAAATTAAAAGACACTTACTTTTTGAAGGATAGTTATGACCAACCTAGACAGCATATTAAAAAGCAGAGATATTACTTTGCCAACAAAGGTCCATCTATTTGAGGCTATGGTTTTCCCAGTGGTCATGTATGGATGTGAGAGTTGGACTGTGAAGAAAGCTGAGCACTGAAAAATTGATGCTTTTGAACTGTGGTGTTGGAGAAGACTCTTGAGAGTCCCTTGGACTGCAAGGACATTCAACCAGTCCATCCTGAAGGAAATAAGTCCTGGGTGTTCATTGGAAGGACTGATGTTGAAGCTGAAACTCCAATACTTTAGCCACCTCATGCGAAGAGTTGACTCATTGGAAAAGACCCTGATGCTGGGAGGGATTAGGGGCAGGAGGAGAAGGGAACGACAGAAGATGAGATGGCTGGATGGCATCACTGACTCGATGGACATGAGTTTGAGTAAACTCCGGGAGTTTGTGATGGACAGGGAGGCCTGGCGTGCTGCAATTCATGGGGTCAAAGAGAGTCGGGCACGACTGAGCGACTGAACTGAACTGAATATTCCATTGTGTATATGTATCACAGCTTCTTTATCCATTCATCTGTCCATGGATACCTTGATTGCTTCTATGTTCTAGCTATTGCAAATAGTACTGCAAAGAGCAATGGGATACATGTGTCTTTCTCAATTTTGGTTTCCTCAGGGTATATGCCTAGGAGTGGGATTGCTGGGTCATATGGTGGTGGTTTTATTCCCAGTTTTTAAAAGAATCTCCATAACATCTTCCATAGTGGCTGAATCAATTTACATTCCCACTAACAGTGCAAGAGTGCTCCTTTTTCTCCACACTCTCTCCAGCAATTATTGTTTGTGGACATTTTGATGATGGCCATTCTGTCCGGAGTGAGGTGATATGTCATTGTAGTTTTGATTTGCCTTTCTCTAATAATTAACAATGTTGAGCATCTTTTCATGCGTTTGTTAGCCATCTATGTCTTCTTCAGAGAAATGTCTGTTTAGGTCTTTTCCCCACTTTTTGATTGGGTTGTTTGTTTTTCTGGTATTGAGTTGTGTGAGCTGCTTGTATATCGTGGAAATTAATCCTTTGTCAGTTGTTTGATTTGCTTTTATTTTCTCCCAGTCTGAGGCTTGTCTTTCACCATGCTTATAGTTTCCTCTGCTATCCAAAATATTTTAAGTTTAATCAGGTCCTACTTGATTACTTTTGTTTTTATTTCCATTACTCTAAGAGGTGGGTCATAGAGGATCTTGTTTTGATTTATGTCATCAAGTGTTCTGCCTATGTTTTCCTGTAAGAGTTTTATAGTTTCTGGTCTTATATTTAAGTCTTTAATTCATTTAGAGTTTATCTTTGTGTATGGTGTTAGGAAGCATTCTAATTTCATTCTTTTACATGTAGATGCCCAGTTTTCCCAGCACCATTTATTGAAGAGGCTGTCTCTGTCCCATTGTATATTCTTGCCTACTTTGTCAAAAATAAGATACCCATAGGTGGATGTGTTTATTTCTGGGCCTTCTATCTTGTTCCATTGGTCTATATTTCTGTTTTTGTGCCAGTATCATACTGTCATGATGACTGTAGCTTTGTAGTATAATCTGAAGTCAGGAAGGTTGATTCCTCCACTCCATTTTTTCTGAAGACTGCTTTGGCTATTCGGGGTCTTTTGTGTTTCCATATAAATTGTGAAATTCTTTGTTCTAGTCCTGGGGGAAATGCCGCCTGTAATTTGATAAGGATCACATTGAATCTGCAGATTGCATTGGGTAGTATAGTCATTTTCACGAAATTGATTTTTCCTACCCAAGAACATGGAATATCTCTCCATCTGTTTATCATCTTTGATTTCTTTCATCAATGTCTTATAATTTTCTTGGTACAGTTCTTTTGTCTCCTTAGGTAAGTTTATTCATCAATATTTAATTATTTTTGTTGCAATGGTGAACGGGATTGATTCCTTAATTTCTCTTTCTGATTTTTCATTGTTGGTACATAGAAATGTGAGTCATTTCTGTGTATAGATACTGTATCCTGGAACTTTGTTAAATTCACTGATTAGTAATTTTCTAATGCTATCTTTAGAGTTTTTTGTGTACATTATCATGCCATCTGCAAACTGTGAGAGTTTTAATTCTTTTCCAATCTGGATTCCTTTTATTTCTTTTTCTTCTCTGATTGCTGTAGCTAGGACTTCCAGAACTATGTTGAATAATAGTGGTGAAAGTGGACACCCTTGTCTTGTTCCTGATCTTAGGGGGAATGCTTTCAGTTTTTAACCACTGAGAATAATGTTTGTTGTAGGCTTATCATATATTGCCTTTACTATGTTGAGGTAGGTTCTTTCTATGTCCGTTTTTTGAAGAGTTTTAATTGTAAATGGGTACTGAATGTTGTCAAAGACTTTTTTTGCATCTCTTGAGATGATCATATGGTTTTTATCTTTCAATTTGTTAATATGGTGTATCACATTGATTAATTTCTGTATATTGAAGAATCCTTGCATCCCTAGAATAAACTCAACTTGATCATGGTTTATGAGCTTTTTGACCTGTTGCTGAATTCTATTTGCTAAAATTTTGTTAAGGATATTTGCATCTATGTTCATCAGTGATATTGGCCTGTAGTTTTCTTTTTTGTGTGTTGTCTTTGTCTGGTATTGGTACCAGGGTGATGGTGGCCTTGTAGAATGAGCTTGGAAGTGTTCCTTCCTCTGTAATTTTTTGAAAGAGTTTTAGGAGTATAGGCATTAGCTCATCTCTAAATGCTTGAGAGAATGCTCCTGTGAAGTCATCTGGTCCTGGGCTTTTGTTTTGGGGAGATTTTTTTATCACAGCTTCAATTTCAGTGCTTGTAATTGGGTTGTTCATAATTTCTATTTCTTCCTGGTTCAGTCTTGGAAGATTGAACTTTTCTAAGAATCCGTCCATTTCTTCCAGGTTATCCATTTTGATGTCATACAGTTGTTCATAATAGTCTCTTACAATCCTTTGTATTTCTTCATTGTCTGTTTGTAATCTCTCCTTTATAATTTCTACTTTTGTGGATTTGATTCATCTCTTTTTCTCTTGATGAGTCTGGCTAAGGGTTTGTCAATTTTGTTTACCTTCTCAAAGAACCAGCTTTTAGTTTTATTATTTTTTACTATTGTTTCTTTCATTTCTTTTTCATTTATTTCTGCTCAGATCTTTATGATTTCTTTCCTTGTACTAATTTTGGGAGTTTTTTGTTCTTCTTTTTCCAGTTGTTTTAGGTGTAAAGTTAGGCTGTCTATTTGATGTTTTTCTTGTTTCTTGAGGTAGGACTGAATTGCTATAAACTTCCCTCTTAGAACTGCTTTTGCTGCACCCCATAGGTTTTGAGTTGTCATATTCTCATTGTCATTTCTTTCTATAAATTTTTTTATTTCCCTTTTGATTTCTACAGTAACCTGTTGGTTATTTAGAAGCATATTGTTTAATCTCCATGTGTGTGTTTCTTACAATTTTTTTCTTGTAATTGCTATCTAGCCCCATAGCATTGTGTTTGGAGAAGATGCTTGATATGATTTCAATTTTATTAAATTTTGAGGTTTGATTTGTGACCCAAGATGTGGCCTATCCTGGAGAATGTTCCATGTGCACTTGAGAAGAAGGTGTATTCTGCATTTGGATGGAATGTTCTGATGATATCAATGAGATCCATCTCATCTAGTGTATCATTTAAGACTTGTGTTTCCTTATTACTGTTCTGTTTTGATGATCTGTCCATTTGTGTGAGTGGGGTGTTAGAGTCTCCTACTATTATTGTGTTACTGTCAATTTTTGCTTTTATGTCTGTTAGTGTTCACCTTATTTATTGAGGAGCTCCTATGTTGGGTGCATAAATATTTACAATTGTTATGTCTTTCCTCTTGGATTGTTCCCTTGATCATTTTGCAGTGTCCTTCCTTATCTCTTGTAATCTTCTCTACTTTAAGGTCTATTTTGTCTGATAAGAGGATTGCTACTCCAGCTTTCTTTTGCTTCCCATTTGCACAGAATATATTTTTCCATTCTCTCACTTTCAATCTATATGTCTCTTTAGGCCTGAAGTGGATTTCTTGTAGATAGCATATTTATGGGTCTTGTTTTTGTATACATTCAGCCAGTCTGTGTCTTTTGGTTGGAGGATTTAATCCATTTACATTTAAAGTAATTATTGATATATATGTTCCTATTGCCATTTTCTAATTGTTTGGGGCTGATTTTGTAGATCGTTTTCTTCTCTTGCATTTCTTGATCATACAAGTCCATTTAACATTTGTTGTAAAGCTCTTTTGGTGATACTGAATTCTCTTAACTTTTGCTTGTCAGAAAAGTTTTTTATTTCTCTATCAATTTTGAATGAGATTCTTGCTGGGTACAGTAATCCTGGTTGTAGATTTTTCCCTTTCAGTACTTTAAATACATCCTGCCATTCCCTTCTGGCCTCCAGAGTTTCTGCTGAAAGATCAGCTAATAAACGTATGCGGTTTCCCTTGTATGTTACCTGGTGCTTTTCTCCTGCTGTTTTTAATATTCTTTTTCTGTCGTTAGTTTTTGCTAGTTTGATTAGTATGTGTCTTGGCATGTTTCTCCTTGGGTTTTCCTGTATGGGATTCTTTGCACCTCTTGAATTTGTTTGACTATTTCCTTCTCCATGTTGGGGAAATTTTCAACTGTAATCACTTCAAAAATTTTCTCATACCCTTTTCTTTTCTCTTCTTCTTCTGGGACCCTTATAATTCTAATGTTGCTGCATTTGATATTGTCCCAAAGGTCTCTGAGACTATCCTCAGTTCTTTTCATTCTTTTTACTTTATTCTGCTCTTCAGAGGTTATGTCCACCATTTTATCTTCCAGCTCACTGATTTGTTCTTCTGCTTCAGATATTCTGCTATTTATTCCTTCCAGAGTATTTTAATTTCAGTAATTGTGTTGTTTGTCTCTGCAAGCTTATTCTTTAATCCTTCTAGGTCTTTGTTAATTGGTTCTTGCATTTTCCTGGTTCTATTTTCAAGGTTTTTGATCATCTTTACTATCATTATTCTGAATTCTTTTTCAGGTAGTTTGCCCATTTCCTCCTCATTTATTTTGACTTCTGTATTTCTAGCTTGTTCCTTCATTTGTGTAGTATTTCTCTGTTTTTCCATTTTTTAAAAACTTATTATGTTTGAGGTCTCCTTTTCCCAGGCTTCAAGGTAGAATTCTTTTTTCCTTTTGGTTTCTGCCCTCCTAAGGTTGGTGCAATGGTTTATTGAAGCTTCCTATAGGGTGAGATTTGTGCTGAGTTTTTTTCTGTTTGTTTGTTTGTTTTCCCTCTGATGGGCAAGTCTGAGTGAGATGGTAACCCTCTCTGCTGATAATTGAATTTATATTTTTGTTTTGTTTGTTGTTTAGATTAGATATCCTGCACAGGGTGCTACTGGTGGCTGGGTGATATGTTTATGCTTCTTTGAGAGTAAAATTACTTGCAAATACTTGTTAGTATTTAAAAGTAAGTAAGAGTTATGTGAACGAGCACAGAGGGTTGAGAACTGCTACAAGAATTAATAAGAGAAAGAACACAGATAGAAAGACTTATTTCTTATCTCTCTCTCTCTCTTTTTTTTTTTTTTGAAAACAAATACTCTAATGAATGAGTGGATGGTTTTGTCCTGGAATACATAATTGGTTAGATGCAGATATACGTTTAGAACCCAAGTGCTCTGACTATTAGCCCAGGTCTTTTTCCATAAAACTTTTTAAATTACACATTTAATCTTTACTTTTTACCTGTTTAACAGGTTTAATCTTTACCTGTTCTTGGGATTAGAAGTTGCAAGAATTAGTGGTTGAACCCATAGGTTCCACCTGCTTCACATCTTCTCACTTCAACAGCTCAAGGACCATCTGAATTCTAGGAGGCCTGGTTTGGACTCAGCCAGAGGTCCTCCCCTGTACCAAAGAGGCAAAATTTGCCACATCAGTGGTGCCCATGTCTGCCACTGCACCCCGAGGCCAGGGTCCCTACCGATTTGCAAGGCTATGTGAAATAGGATTCAACAAACTAAATCAGATATAACTTCTGCTATTTTTGTAGAGCTCCCAAGATGAATTCAGAGAAGTTGTGAAGACGGACTGACCTGGGAAGAGGACGCTCCCTTCTCATCTCAACTCAGCCACTGTCTGGCTGTGGGCCTTGGAGTCTGACATCAGAATCTAAACAAAGGACTCCATTTATGCTAACTCAAGAGCCACATCCTTTATCTGGGAAAGTCATTTTCTCCAACCAATATGTGTAGACACAAGGCAAAGAGGGTGTTCATGGGAAAGTTAGACTAGCGTGTTGCCTTCTAATCCAGTTTTGAAGATCCACTTAATTGTCCATTCTTTTGTTGACTAAATACTCGCAGTGAACTGGGGATATGCTCTATGTGAATTGGTGGGAAATTCTAAACAATTCTCAAACATGTATGGTAGAGATTAAAACCTTTGGAAATCATCCACAGTGCTGGTCCAGCATGAAGCCTGTTGTTGATCTCCAAGAAGCAGCTGCTAGTGGAAATCTCCATGCAGTCTGTGTCTTAAGGAACAGCCTCAGTACTGGTACTATGGATGAGAGGTTAGGGAAGCAGGAAACTGGAATCAAGCCCAACAACAGACTCAACCAATTCCACAAGTAATTCTGGAACTAAACCCATCCTTCCTCAGAAGCGTCACACCTTGGGCCAAGATGGCCAGGCCTTTATACCTCAAATCAGCCTCTGTGCTAAAAAGGAACCTGATATGGTGAGATGGCTCCTGCAGGGAGGCAGCCTTAAAGGTGACTGTATCTGCTGACAGAACCCCCAGTACCTGAGAGGCAGAAATAGAGTCTGGGTGCACATCTCGGTGCCTGCCACACAGGTGAATGTTGAGGGAATGACAAACACTTTGAAAATACTATCATTTTATAATAATCAGAGTTTCCATAATTCAGAGGAATTTTCAATATGTAGTCACTATGCTTGCCAGAATAGGAAGTCAGGAAACACCTGGAGTAACAGGCAAATTTGGTCTTGGAGTACAGAATGAAGCAGGGCAAAGGCTAATAGAGTTTTGCCAAGAGAACGCACTGGTCATAGCAAATACCCTCATCCAACAACACAAGAGAAGACTCTACACTTGGACATCACCAGATGGCCAAAATCAAAATCAGATTGATTATATTATTTGCAGCCAAAGATGGAGAAGCTCTATACAGTCAGCAAAAACAAGACTGGGAGCTGACTGTGGCTCAGATCATGAACTCCTTATTGCCAAATTCAGACTTAAATTGAAAAAAGTGGGGAAAACCACTAGACCATTCAGGTATAACCTAAATCAAACCCCTTATGATTATACAGTAGAAGTGACAAACAGATTTAAGGACTGGATCTGATTGATAGAGTGCCTGATGAACTATGGACAGAGGTTCACTACATTGTACAGGAGACAGAAATCAAGACCATCACCAGGAAAAAGAAATGCAAAAAGGCAAAATGGTTGTCTGAGGAGGCCTTACAAATAGCTGTGAAAAGAAGAGAAGTGCAAGGCAAAGGAGAAAAGGAAAGATATACCACTTGAATGCAGAGTTCCAAAGAATAGCAAGGAGAGATAAGAAAGCCTTTCTCAGCAATCAATGCAAAGAAATAGAGGAAAACAATAGAATGGGAAAGACTAGAGATCTCTTCAAGAAAATTAGAGATACCAAGGGAATATTTCATGCAAAGATAGGCTCAATAAAGGACAGAAATAGCATGGACCTGACAGAAGCAGAAAATATTAAGAAGAGGTGGCAAGAATACACAGAAGAAGTGTACAAAAAGGATCTTCATGACCTAGTTAATCACGATGATGTAATCACTAACCTAGAGCCAGAAAATCCTGGAATGTGAAGTCAAGTGGGCCTTAGGAAGCATCACTACAAACAAAGCTAGTGGAGGCGATGGAATTCCAGTAGAGCTGTTTCAAATCCTAAAAGATGATGCTGTGAAAGTGCTGCACTCAATATGCCAGCAAATTTGGAAAACTCAGCCATGGCCACAGGACTGGAAAAGGTCAGTTTTCATTCCAATCCCAAAGAAAGGCAATGCCAAAGAATGCTCAAACTACTGCACAGTTGCACTCATCTCACATGCTAGTAAAGTAATGCTCAAATTTCTTCAAGCCAGGTTTCAGCAATATGTGAGCTGTGAACTTCCAGGGATTCAAGCTGGTTTTAGAAAAGGCAGAGGAACCAGAGGTCAAATTGCCAACATCTGTTGGATCATCGAAAAAGCAAGAGAGTTCCACAAAAATATCTATGTCTGCTTTATTGACTGTGCCAAAGCCTTTGACCTTGAGGATCACAGTAAACAGTGGAAAATTCTTAAAGAGTTGGGAATACCAGACCACCTGACCTGCCTCTTGAGAAACCTGTATGCAGGTCAGGAAGTAACAGTTAGAACTGAACATGGAACAACAGACTAGTTTCAAATAGGAAAAGGAGTACAGGCTGTATATTGTCACCCTGCTTATTTAACTTATATGCAGAGTACATCATGAGAAATGCTGGGTTAGATGAAGCACAAGCTGGAATCAAGATTGCTAGGAGAAATATCAATAACCTCAGATATGCAGATGACACCACCCTTATGGCAGAAAGTGAAGAATTAAAGAGCCTCTTGATGAAAGTGAAAGAGGAGAATGAAAAATTTGGCTTAAAGCTCAACATTCAGAAAGCTAAGATCGTGGCATCTGGTTCCATCACTTCATGGCAAATAGATGGGGAAACAGTGGAAACAGTGGCTGACTTTATTTTTCTGGGCTCCAAAATCACTGCAGATGGAGATTGCGGCCATGAAATTAAAAGATGCTTACTTCTTGGAAGGAAAGTTATGACCAACCTAGACAGCATATTAAAAAGCAGAGATATGACTTTGCCAACAAAGCTCCATCTAGTCAAGGCTATGGCTTTTCCAGTGGTCATGTATGGATGTGAGAGTTGGGCTATATAGAAAGCTGAGCGCCGAAGAATTGATGCTTTTGAACTGTGGCATTGGAGAAGACTCTTGAGGGTCCAAGGGACTGCAAGGACATTCAACCAGTCCATTCTAAAGGAAATCAGTCCTGAGTGTTCATTGGAAGGACTGATGCTGAAACTGAAGCTCCAATACTTTGGCCACCTGATGCAAAGAGTTGACTCATTGGAAAGGACCGTGATGCTGGGAAAGATTGAGGGCAGGAGGAGAAGGGGACAACAGAGGATGAGATGGCTGCATGGCATCACCAACTCAATGGACATGAGTTTGGTAGGCTCTGGGAGTTGGTGTTGGACAGGGAGGCCTGGTGTGCTACAGCTCATGGGGTCGCAAAGAGTTGGACACGACTGAACGACTGAACTGAACTGAAGTGAACTGAATGCTTGCCATCTACTATCTGGAACAGAAACCCTTTTCTAACCCCAAAAATGTCTCCATCCTTCCTTCTCAGGGATGTCATGCCAACTGGATACACAGTTCTCTCTGTGTGTGCTATCTGCATAGAGAACAGTGCACCAACCCACTACATCAGCTGTCACACAACCTACCCCTAAAGCCACATAGTTGCTCTTCTTCTGACTCAGCATTTACAAAAAAAAAAAAAAACTGACCTCTAGTGATCAACTGGTAACAATTTAGCTGATTTCTAGGCCTTATCTGTTTGACCTCTAAGTCAAACCTATTATCAGTCCATCCCCTGGGTCCCCTGGGGATTCCCAAAGAGATGGAAGCAGAGTTGTAGTTGGAAACTGTCGGTCCCAAGGCCCCTTCCCTCCACTCTGCTCCTGGTTAAAGGCTATGGGAGTTAGGGAGAACTCTCTGGAAGATTCTGAATGTTTGCCTGAATTGAGGTGAGTTTTGAAGGGGTAGTGGGATTTGTAGACCCAGTGATGATGGTCAGGGGGAGCTTTCCAAGCCCAGGAAGAGCCTGAGCTAAACTGGGAGGACAGGAGATATGGGGCAGGTTGGAAAAGCCAGCAGTTCTGCTGGCTCAGGGCACGGGTGGAGTGGGGTGCATTTATGGAAGTAGAGTTTTGAGTGCCTGCTGAGAACATTTATCCTGGAGGCCAATGGCACACGCGTGCCTGAGAGCTGACGGGGCCCAGGGGCATGCCCAGGGTCTGGCACACCAGAAACTACTGGCTGCTCAGAGAGCACTTGGCAGTGAACGCCACAGGCAGCAAAGGCTGGGACTCCCTCTGGTAACATGAGGGCAAAAGGTCAACAAGAAGGCAAGCAGGCTTATTTTCTAAGCAGAAGGATTTATCAGTAGCAGAACAGATCGATACCAAGCCACAGAATCAGCTCTCTAGCCTGAACCACTTGCACCTCTTTCTCCTGGCCTCTATTTATATCTTTCCTCAGGAGGGCTGTCTGCCTCCAAGTTCTCTATGGCAGCTCGAGCCTCACCCTTGGGACTCCATCGGCTTCACCAGGCCAAGGCCGCCCTTTGCCAAAACCTCTGCCGCAGGGCAAACCCATCAGGCTCTGGCCACGCGTCAGCATTTCTTATCTCAGCTGAATGCACAACACGAAGAGGCTCTATCAGCTGCACAGTGAGCACCACCTCTCCCTGTGAACTCAGCGCACGTTTCTTCTGAGTCTGTTGTCCTTGAGGGTGCTTTGCTCCCATTTCTTCAAATCGATTCGCATAACTAATGCTTAGCAGAGGTCTGCCGTGCTGGGCACACTCCCCAAACTTGCTGCGTGGCCACTCAGCCCCACCCCGGCCCTCTCCCTCTGCCTCCTGCCGCTCGTTCCTCGGGTCTCCTCATGGCCCAACCTTCTCATCCCGTTCCCTCCACCTCACCTGGCCCGGCTCGGGGATGGACAAGCAATTCAGAGCACAGTCCGACCTGGCCACCTGGAGCTGGGTCACCAGCTGCTGGACTTGGGGAAGGAGCACGAGACTCTACTCGCAAACCCGCCGGCGGGGGCGCTGTGGAGCCAGGTCACCAGGATGCCCAGGCTGAAAACTGAGAGCATCTCACAGCCGGGAGCCGGAGCCCGCATCATCCCTGGAGCAACATCGTTGACTCACTCGTTCATTCACTGACTTGAGCCCCACACAGCCAGGCCACAGACATGCCCTACTGGCTCCCTGCCAGCACGGCACCAGCCGGGAACGGCCTCGTGGGAGTCTTCATGGCAGCAGCTCCACTGGGCCCGCACTCACCCCCAACCGCATTGGAGCTCAGTGGCCCCTCAGCCGCTCCTAGTTCACACAGGTTGCTGACATCCTGCCTGGAACGCCTCTCCCACCCACCTGGCAAACTCTCAAGACTGGGGTCAAGACCACCGTCTTGCAGGAAGTTTCCCTGACTGACCCCAGTAGCTCCCATCACCACTGCGGTGTGCTGCGCGTGCTCACGTCCCGCTCTGGTGCTGCACTGTTCGTGTCGCATCCCCTTCCACTCCCACCTGTTCTCACACACCTGGACACACGCATGCACCCATCCAGAAGCCCTCGTTGAGCATTTACTGTGTCAGAGACTTCTAGGGCTCTGCCCAGCACCCTGCATGTGCTGGAACTGAACTGGGCTGGAGCTACTTGTAGACTGCTGCCTGTGAGACCAGGCCAGACCAAGGCTTCACTGAGGGGAGAGCTGGGGAAGGCAGAGACGGTGGGAGAAGGGCCTCACGCGCACTTGGCCCTTCCCACTTACTGCTTCACATGACCTGTCCTTCTGCCTGCTCTTGCAGGGCACCAGCTCCTCACAGGCAGTGTACTGACCATGTCTCACAAGTCACTGTATGCATTTGTAATAGATAGCACGGACCAGGCACACAGTGGTTGGTAAATACTACCTGTGGCACGCTTGGTTGTTATGATTCAAAAGCAGGCAGCATTATAGAATCACACATTGAAAATTCACCTTGCCTATCTTCTCACCTTCAAGCAGCTACACAAAGATGATTCACTTCGACCTCCCAGGAAGACGCTCTATCATTCCATCAGAACTCCATCTCCGCACGAGATGGAGACCCACAGACCTTCCGGAATGATTAGTGTAGCCCAGTACGTGCAACCTTCTATTTCAAAATCGAGCATGCAGCCTCATGCTCTAACTTACTAAAAAATATGACACAAGTAATGATTGTTATAAACAAGTACCACTCCACAATTTCCTTCAATGCATACTGCAAGCACAGATGGAAAGCACTTGGAATTGAACATTAAAGAAAATGTACATACACTGTGTAAAATGTGCCTTCAGAGAGATTACACTTTAATAAAGAGATACAGGGTGAGTTTCAGTACAGATTCCATTGCTAATTGGAAACTTCACATTTGGCAAGGCTATGAACTGCTTTTTCTTTTCTTTCTTTTTTAAAATATTTATTTATTTGGCTGCATCAGATCTTAGTTGCAGCATGTGGACTTCTCTAGTTACAGCTCACGGTATACTCTCCAGTTGTGAACAGGCTTAGTTGCTCTGAGGCATGTGGGATCCTAGTTCTCCAACCAGAGATCAAACCCACATCCCCTGCATTCAAGGCAGATTTTTAACCACTGGACCATCAGGGAAATCCCTGCTCTTTCTTTCTGTATGTATTAACTTCAGTTCAGTTCAGTTCAGTTCAGTCACTCAGCCATGTCTGACTCTTTGCAACCCCACGGACTGCAGCATGCCAGGTTTCCCTGTCAATCACCAATTCCCAGAGCCTACTCAAACTCATGTCCATTGAGTCGGTGATGCCACAGAACCATCTCATCCTCTGTTGTCCCCTTCTCCTCCCACCTTCAATCTTCCCCAGCATGAGGGTCTTTTCCAATGAGTCAGTTCTTTGCATCAGGTGGCCAAAGTTTAAAGTTTCAGTTTCAGCATCAGACCTTCCAATGAACACTCAGGACTGATTTCCTTTAGGATGGCCTGGTTGGATCTCCTTGCTGTCCAAGGGACTCTCAAGAGTCTTCTCCAACACCACAGTTCAAAAGCATCAATTCTTTGGCACTCAACTTTCTTTATAACCTAACTCTCACATTCATACATGACTACTGGGAAAACCATAGGCTTGACTAGACAGAGCTTTGTTGGCAAAGTAATGTCTCTGCTTTTTAATATGCTGTCTAGTTTGGTCATAAATTTTCTTCCAAGGAGACAGCATCTTTTAATTTCATGGCTGCAATCACCATCTGCAGTGATTTTGGAGCGCAAGGAAATAAAGTCTCTCACTGTTTCCACTGTTTCCCCATCTATTTGCCATGAAGTGATGAGACTGAATGCCATGATCTTCTTTTTCTGAATGTTGAGTTTTAAGCCAGCTTTTTCACTCTCCTGTTTCACTTTCATCAAAAGATTTTTTAGTTCTTCTTCACTTTCTGCCATAAAGGTGGTGTCATCTGCATTTGTGAGGTTATTGATATTTCTCCCAGCAATCTTGATTCCAGCTTGTGCTTCATCCAGCCCAATGTTTCTCATGACGTACTCTGCATACAAGTTAAGTAAGCAGGGTGACAATATACAGCCTTGACATACTCCTTTCCCTATTTGGAACCAATCTGTTGTTCCATGTCCAGTTCTAAATAATACTAGAAAGTATTAGCTAGCGAGTGGTAAATTCAGTTAACTTGGTATAATATTAAGAAAAGTTTTTTGGTAAAACAGAATGCAAAGTACCATCTTCTTTGTAAACCTTTTCCTTGTCATCTTGGTGGTACAGAAGATCACTTCCTGCTAATTTCTGTGACACTAGAGATCTTTCCTCTGTCTCCTTGTCCTTCACCTTAGCTTCATTCAACAAAAGCAAAGTGATTATCTGTTACTGCTCACACTGTCGCAGGTGCTGGCCACATATCGGTGAGCAAGGCAGAGATTTCTGCCCTCCGGGAACTCACATCCCAGTGAAGACACCAGAGACAGATACAAGAGGCTGTCTTCTCCGCCCCAGCATACTACAAGCATCTTGAAGATGGAAACCACACCCTAAAGAAACCAAAGAAGGAAAAAAATAATAGAAAAATTTTGGAAAGTTGAGCTTCTACTACATGGGCTGTGTTACTGTAATTTGCAGTTCAGCCACTGAGGAGACCTGGGCCCACAGCTGCATACTCACCGTGGAACCCCAGGTCCCCAGGACTTGGGTTTCAGGGGCACCAGGCAGCCCATGACCTTCCTGGCACACAGGCTGCTCCCTCGCCCTAAGAGGGGACAGGAGTCTGAATTAACAACTCAGAGAAAAGGAGCTTGGGAGTGTAAACGTAAGCTGCTTCAGTGACCTACTCTGATCTAAAACCTTCCTGTGATTTACGTGAAAATAATTAAGGTTTGGGGTGAATATTAACAAGCTTGAAAGTCATTAAAATGTTCTTCACCCCCTCTGTAGGCACCCACCCTACCTTTGTCAAATTCCCCTCTTCTGACCTCAGGATGGATGGCAACTCACAGCCCTGTGACAAAGATGGGGAGTGAAACAGGAGGGCAGGGTTGGGCTTTGCTTCCAGGTAGCCGCTTATGCCTTGTTGGGGGTCCTTTCATAGCTGAGCCCCTGAGTCCCAGGGAAGAGAAGAAGCATACGGGTTGGGGATGATTGCCCAGCACAACACTCAGCCCCCGCAGACCTCCCAACTCCATGAATCTCCTCTCCCTGGAGTGTGTATGTTAGTCACTCAACTGTGCCCAGTTCTTTGCGACCTCATCGACTGTAGCTCACCAGGCTCCTCTGTCCTTGGCATTCTCCAGGCAAGGATGCTGAAGTGGGTTGCCATTTCCTTTTCCAGGGGATCTTCCTCACCCAGGGATTGAACTGGGGTCTCCTGCATTGTAGGCAAATTCTTTACCATCTGAGCCACCAGGGCTGGGTGCATTCTCTTTGGGATTCCGCCATCCCTTCCTACCTGTAGAAATCATCATGAATCCACCATCACCAAAGCCCTTTCACTGTCCAGGCAGACACTGTTCAAAAAGTTCTCAGAGGAGATCTTCTGCATGCACCACTCTTGAGGTAGTGAGCTCATCAGAACCTTACTTCTCAAATACTCACAAATTTCTGGAGTGGGTTCTTCTTGTTTTGTGAAATTTGAATGTTAACTTTGGTATCCTTGAGTTCCTAAGTGTGTGGAAGTATTCTATCACAGAAAAGGGTGTCATAAGTTTTTCACCTGGAGATCACCAAGGGACTGGCAATTAAGGGCTGTTTAATCCTCTGAGTTTGTCAATACTGTCTTCTATCTCCTGTAAACTCTAGCATCTGTTGCTGAAGATCTTAGGATCCAGTTTTCTAAATGTCCTCCTTTCTAGTTGACTGAAATTCCTGAGGTCCAAGACATTGTGATATATTATTTCATTTATGATTATATTTTCTCACCCTTGTCTGGATCCCACGCTCAACTGGCAATGAGTTTGAGGCCTCATATGGACTATCTTTTCTTTTAGACAGTATAAAATGTGGGCTCTTCTCTGCTCAGGGCTTGTTCTGGAGAGAACTTGGGTCTGCTTGCCTGCTGAGCAGTAAAGCCAACCTACTGATGCTGGATTGTGGGGAAGGAAAGCACAGACAGCATTTAATACAGGGTACCAAGCAAGGAGAATGGGCAGCTCATGCTTAAAAGACCCAAACTCCCTTCTGGCTTTTGATGAGGGGCTTTTAAAGGCAACATTTGGGGTGAGGGTTGTAGGGAGCATGAATTTCTTCTGATTGGCTGGTGGTGAGGGGATAGGATGGTGTTCCAAGAATTTTGATCATTAATCTTCTGATTCCAACCTCCCACCTTGTTTGGTCACCATCCTCCACTTGGGTGAGGGTCTTAGTTTCTGCAGAACAACTCAAAGATATGTGTCAATTTATTATATATATTCCTGGAGGAGAAACTAGGTCTCTGTTTTGTGTCTGAACTACTGTTTTTTGACTGCTTTTTCTTAGTTTCTGCACTCTCGCTTCTCTAATTAGTAGCTGCTTAAGTCTGCTTACTGGAACTCAGGGAAGGCCAAAGAGACTGAAGCCTTTTCCTATAAATAGGAAATAGGGGACATAGATGGACTTTTGTACCCAGGAAAGCTTGCAGGATCCTTCTTAGTTTCAAGTTTCCTCCAGAAATTTCTAGAGCTGAGTCCCTTCACAGGATATAGAACTCCAGCCATAAAGACTGCTCTTTCTGGCCATCTGCCACTTTCCCATTGTCTTCAGGAAAATCCTGTGTTGCCTCAGTTGGCATGTCTATATAATGGAGACAATACAGTAGTTTCTAACTTGTGGCTATGGTGGGAATTAAATGAGATGATTTATGTGAAGCTCTTGGCCAGAGCCTGACTTAAGTTATCAAAGAATGTTCACTGTTCGCTTTTATTGCTGCTACTTGCTCATGAGTGGTGTTGACTTGGGGACATGCCATCCATATAGATTTGTTTCTGTGAAGCAAGGAGAAGCCAACAAAGGCTCTCAAGTACTTGGTGTTCCCTGAAAAATATTTCTGAGTCTAACTTAGATAGTGCAAGACATAAATGGAACACAGAGCTATGCATGCCTTTTAAATGGACATCATCTAGTTTCCTGATAGATCTTCATGCATTCTTTTACTGAGTTTTTTAATTTCCTCTTTCAAATTCTAAAAGAGGTGGATGTACAAACTATGTTTTGGAATTCACATAACTGAAGAAATCCCATCATAACAAAGCATTCATTTTCTTATGATTAATACAGATGTTAATAAAAGAAATAGCACTTGGCACTTATGCAACTGTGCTTCCAGTTCTTCCAAGCATTGTTTCCATAAAATAGGGAAAGCATGGTCTCTTCTCCAATAAATAATAGAAACACCCATTAAGTGAACCGCACGCTTTGTTGTTGTTCTTTCTGCTTGTTTGTAACAGGGAAGAAAGAGAGAAAGTTACTTCTGGCTTTGCATATATTCAATACTCAAATTTTGATTGTTTTTAACTATTGAGTATCCCTACTAAAGAAATATCAGCCAAAGCATGAGTCAGAAAATTCTGGCTCTAGTGTCTTGCTCCTTTGTGTGTGGGGGGAAGCAGGGGATGTTATGTTCTGTTTGTTTTCACACAAAAAGCACCAGGCAAACCTGAACCAGAAGTGACCAATAGAACTTTTCAAGTCATGGAACCGCTCCATAATCTGTAGTCTTGATTACAGCAGCCACCAGCCACGCATGGCTTCTGAGTACTTAAAATGTGGCTGATGTGTCATTGAAGGACTGAATTTTTAATTTAGTTTCATGTGAATTACCTTGAACTTGGATTTAAATAGCCACACGTGGCTACCACATCAGACAGCATGGCTCTAACACCATGGAAACAACCACAATAGCCAGAAAGAGGAAAGTGTATAAAGAAAATGTGGTGTATATGGTATGTCAGTCTCTCCCATCAGGAAGCTTCCATAAGCCTCTTATCCTTCTCCATCAGAAGACAGACAGACTGAAACCCACAATTACAGAAAACTAAGCAGTCTGATCACATGGACCACAGCCGTGTCTAACTCAATGAAACTATGAGCCATGCTGTATAGGGCCACCCAAGAAGGACGGGTCATGGTGGAGAGATCTGACAGAATGTGGTCCATTGGAGAAGGAAATGGCAATCCACTCCAGTATTCTTGCCTTGAGAACCCATGAACAGTATGACAAGGCAAAAAGATAGGACACTGAAAGATGAACTCCCCAGGTTGGTAGGTGCCCAATATGCTACTGGAGATCCGTGGAGAAATAACTCCAGAAAGAATGAAGAGACGGAGCCAAAGCAAAGACAACACCCAATTGTGGATGGGACTGGTGATAGAAGTAAAATTCGATGCTGTAAAGAGCAATATTGCATAGGAACCTGGAATGCTAGGTCTAAGAATCAAGGCAAATTAGAAGTGGTCAAGCAGAAGATGGCAAGAGTAAATGTTGACATTTTAGGAATCAGTGAACTAAAATGGACTGGAATAGGTGAATTTAACTCAGATGACAATTATATCTACTACTGTGGGCAAGAATCCCTTAGAAGAAATGGAGAAGCCATCATAGTCAATAAGAGTTTGAAATGCAGTACTTGGATGCAATCTCAAAAATGACAAGATGATCTCTGTATGTTTCCAAGGCAAAGCATTCAGTATCACAATAATCCAAGTCTATGCACCAACCAGTAATGCTGAAGAAGCTGAAGTTGAATGGTACTATGAAGACCTTCTAGAACTAACACCCCAAAAAGATGTCCTTTTCATTATAGGGGATTGGGATGCAAAAGTAGGAAGTCAAGAGATACCTGGAGTAACAGGCAAATTTGGCCTTGGAGTACGGAATGAAGCAAAGCAAAGGTTAATAGAGTTTTGCCAAGAGAACGCACTGATCATAGCAAACATAAGAGAAGACTCTACACATGGACATCACTAGATGGTCAACACCAAACTCAGACTGATAATAGTCTTTGCAACCAAAGATGGAGAAGCTCTATACAGTCAGCAAAAGCAAGACTGGGAGTTGACTGTGGCTCAGATCATGAGCTACTTATTGCCAAATTCAGACTGAAATTGAAAAAGTAGGGAAAACCACTAAACCTTTCAGGTATGACCTAAATCAAATCTCTTATGATTATAGAGTGGAAGTGACAAACAGATTAAAGGGGTTAGATCTGATAGACAGAGTGCCTGAAGAACTAGGACAGAGGTTCATGGCATTGTACAGGAGGCAGGGATCAAGACCATCCCCAAGAAAAAGAAATGCAAAAAGGCAAAATGGTTGTCTGAGGAGGTCTTACAAATAGCTGAGGAAAGAAGAGAAGCTAAAGGCAAAGGAGAAAAGGAAAGATATACCATTTGAATGAAGTGTTCCAAAGAATAGCAAGGAGAGATAAAAAGCCTTCCTTAGTGATCAATGCAAAGAAATAGAAGGAAACAATAGATTGGGAAAGACTGGAGATCTCTTCAAGAAAATTACAGATACCAAGGGACCATTTCATGCAAAGATGGGCTCAATAAAGGACAGAAATGGTATGGACCTAAAAGAAGCAGAAGATAGTAAGAAGAGGTGACAAGGATACTCAAAAGAACTATACAAAAAAGATCTTCACGACCCAGATAATCATGATGGTATGATCACTCACCTAGAGCCAGACATCCTGGAATATGAAGTCAAGTGGGCCTTAGAAAACATCACTATGAACAAAGCTAGTGGAGGTGATGGAATTCCAGTTGAGCTATTTCAAATCCTGAAAGATTCTATGAAAGTGCTGCACTCAATATACCAGCAAATTTGGAAAACTCAGCAGTGGCCACAGGACTGGAAAAGGTCAGTTTTCATTCCAATCCCAAAGAAAAGCAATGCCAAAGAATGCTCCAACTACCACACAATTGTCCACATCTCACACGCTAGTAAAGTAATGCTCAAAACTCTCCAAGTCAGGCTTCTACAATATGTGAACCATGTTCAGATGTTCAAGTTGGATTTAGAAAAGGCAGAGGAAGCAGAGGGCAAATTGCCAACATCCGCTGGATCACAGAAAAAGCAAGAGAGTTCCAGAAAAACATCTATTTCTGCTTTATTGACTATGCCAAATCCTTTGACTGTGTGGATCACAATAAACTGTGGAAAATTCTGAAAGAGATGGGAATATCAGACCACCTGACCCGCCTCTTGAGAAACCTATATGCAGGTCAGGAAGCAACAGTTAGAACTGGACATGGAACAACAGACTGGTTCCAAATAGGAAAAGGAGTATGTCAAGGCTGTATATTGTCACCCTGCTTATTTAACTTCTATGCAGAGTACATCATGTGAAATGCTGGGCTGGATGAAGCACAAGCTATAATCAAGATTGCCGGGAGAAATATCAATAACCTCAGATATGCAGATGACACCACCCTTATGGCAGAAAGCGAAGAACTAAAGAGTCTTTTGATGAAAGTGAAAGAGGAGAGTGAAAAAGTTGGCTTAAAGCTCAACATTCAGAAAACTAAGATCATGGCATCCAGCCTCATCACTTCATGGTAAATAGACAGAGAAACAATGGAAACAGTGACAGACTTTATTTTCTTGGGCTCCAAAATCACTGTAAATGGTGGATGCAGCCATGAAATTAAAAGACGCTTGCTCCTT
Organism: Muntiacus reevesi; assembly: GCF_963930625.1. NCBI lineage: Eukaryota > Metazoa > Chordata > Mammalia > Artiodactyla > Cervidae > Muntiacus > Muntiacus reevesi. The sequence goes on from NC_089250.1 coordinate 92,463,266, forward strand.
GGAAAAAATTTATGACTAACCTAGACAACATATTAAAAAGCAGAGACATTACTTTGCCAACAAAGATTCATCTATTCAAAGTTATGGATTTTCCAGTAGTCACATATGGATGTGAGAATTGGACTATGAAGAAAGCTGAGCTCTGAAGATTTGATGCTTTTGAACTGTGGTGTTGGAGAAGACTTTTGAGGGTCCCTCGGACTGCAAGGAGATCCAACCAGTCCATCCTAAAGGAAATCAGTTCTGGATATTCATTGGAAGAACTGATGCTAAAGCTGAAACTCCAATACTTTGGTCACCCAATTCGAAGAACTGACTCATTGGAAAGGACTCTAATGCTGGGAAAAACTGAAGGCGGGAGGATAAGGGGACGACAGAGGATGAGATGGTTGGATGGCATCATCGACTCAATGGACATGAGTTTGAGTAGTTTCCAGGAGTCAGTGATGGACAGGGAGGCCTGGTGTGCTGCAGTCCGTGGGGTCGCAAAGAGTCGGACACAACTGAGCAACTGAACTGAACTGAACTGAACTGATGTATTCAAAATGGAAATTACCCATAAAAATAATAAAATAGTGCCATTTGCATCAACATAGGTAGACCTAGAGATCAGCATACTAAGTAAGTCAGACAAAGAACAAGAACCATTTTATGTGGAAAAGTACCTTTTATGTGGCATCTAAAATGTGACACAAATGCACTTATCTATTAGAAAAACTCACAGACACAGAGAACAGAGCTATAGCTGCCAAGAGGGTGGAGAGTGAGAAAGGATGGACTGGGAATTTGGTATTAGCAAATGCAAACTATTATATTTAGAATGGATAAACAACAAGGTCCTACTACATACCACAGGAAAATATATTCAATGTCCTGTGATAAACCTTAATGAAAAGAATATTAAAAAAGAATATATTTGTAGGTACATGTGTAACTGAATCACTTTTCCGTACAGGAGAAACTAACACAACATTGTAAATCAACTATATATCAATTTAAAAAAAGGAAGTCCTCTATACATGCGAAGAGGTTGCAGCCACAGGAAAGGATTTGTCTGTCCCTATTTTCAACGTCACTTTTAAAATGAGTTCTATTGCTTCTTGGCCTTTAGGCTAAGATCAAGTGTAAAATGAGCTCCACATCTCTAAAATACACATCTCCGGCCTCTCTGAAAAGTCCCTAGAAAAGTCAGGCTTGAAAACTCCTGGACCCCTGAAGAGGAGTCCATGTTCTGTTCCAAAGCGACCCCTCCACATGCAGGGAGTGTATTTATGGGTAAGCATTCTTATCGGCTGGCTAGGAACCTTCAGAGAACATTCCCTTTTTTCAGGCTCTTCCATAACTGTGTTGCTTTTTTAAGCTCTAAACTGTGGCTGTAAATTAATAGCTTTCCTGACAAAAGAGCCTGCCAGAGCCAACTACTGATTTTCCATTCATTATCAATTTGTTGTTAAACTGTACTCATGAGTATGAAATACAGAGGACGGCATCAGTGAAGAAAAGCCAAGATGGCGGGTCTTGCCCTGGAGAGATTGATTGGACAGAAACCAAACAAAACACAATCTTTGTGCCTCTTGGAAAGGAAACAATCACAAGCAACTTGGACCACCTCCAGAATGCAGAACTACTTGTACCAGAAATGCAGTTCCATGGGGCAGATGTTGGGAGCCCCCAGGAAAAGGGACACAATGGGTGGGCAACATACCCTTCCAGCAACATCATCACAACCAACGAGGCAAGCTGATGCCTGCTGTCATGTCAGCAGAAATCAAGATGGCAGTCCTGACTCCCACCTCCTGAGATGGCAAAGTTTGCCAGCTTGGCAGCCAGGAATGAGATGTCACTCCCTGTGCCATTTGGGGAGGGCAGGCAGATAGGCCATCATTTCTTCTTAAAGCAAGAGGATGAGGCGACATGCTTTATGACCTTGTCTTGAAGTCATACATGCTGCCCTGCTGTGTTCCATCAGGTACGCAGGCAGCCCTGACTCACAGGAGGAGAGAACCTTTGTGGAACCACAACGCTACTGCAACGGAAAATGTTTAAAATAAAAGCATAATTGGTGACAACTTGAAAGTTTAATGAGATGCCATTTTTAATACTTCAGATATGTAAAAATTAAAAAGAATAATGGTCTGATGGGGAAGGGAAGAGATTGGGGAGGGAGGGTCTTCTCCCTCAAGGTGATGAATCAGTACAGTCCGCTTGGAGAACAAGGCAGACCCGAAATCTCTGTGTGTGTCCTTTCAGTCCTGCTGCTCTTCATCCCCAGCTGTTTGTCCTAGAGAAGGACTCAGGCCTGTGCACAGAGAGGTATAAACAAGAGTGTTTCTGCCACTTTTTTTCTTTGTAAAAGTGACAGATTAAAAGTAGGTTGTTTCTTCACAGGTGACTGGTTGAAAGCTATGGTACTGTGTGAAGATTGTACATCTCTAAATACACTGCAAATCTTACTGATGCTAGATGGTGGTATTTTATGGTATATGAATCATATCTCAATAAAACTGTTAAAAAACAAACTGGTGAATCGACAGAACTATACACAATGCAGCTCTAAAAAAATTATTGAAGACGATGAAGAAGCTCTCTGAAACCTTGTAAGTGAAAAGACAAAACAGAGAGTGGTTTGTTTACTGCCTTTGATGCAAAAAGGCAGAAAATAACAATATGTATTCATATTTGTTTATATCTGCATGAGGAAATACTGTAAGGATTTGTAAGAGACAAAATGAAGTCGGGGCAGATGGCGCAGAGACAGACAGGGATGGGTTATAAAAAGGCCTCTTGACATATTATGTATTTGTTATATCATTTTGACTTTGAACCAAGTGTATGTATGACCTAATGGGAAACACAATAAAACAATGAAATACCATGAAATTCCTGCAAATTCTATTTCTGACTCAGACACTAGCTCTACAGTCTTAGAAATACCATTGTGCTTTTCTGATTTTAAGTTTTTTCTTCTGTAAAGTAGATACACTGGTCTTTGATGTCTGGGTTGCCACTACAAGTGTTTCCTTCCTACACACACCTGGCAAAATCTTCACTTGAGTGTCCCTCCAACCACACTCCACCTGTTACCTGGATCACAGGTCTGGTCTAAGAAACAAGCAAGCCCAAGCCACTCGATCCTCAGAACAAACTTACCATGTGACTGTGGGGCGGAGGGACCTTGGTGACTAAGAGCAAGAGCCCATCTGGTCCTGCAGATAAAATCAGTAAAAACATCAATGGGAGGAAACACAACTTTGCAACAGCAGGAGGTGGCTAGAACAGGACGGGAACCGGGACATCTGGGGTATTAGAGTGACAAGGCAGAGACGTCTCAGATTCAGGGTTGACTGTAGACCCCAAGAGGGTACCAAAGCTGCAGAGACCCACCAAGGCCTTCCCTGAGCCAGGGCTTCCCCTTCCTACACATCACCTGCGTTCCCCACTCCCCTCTGCAGAGCAGCACGACAGAATCCAGGCTGAGCTACCAGAAGACTCCTGTTCACAGCTGATAAGTAGCCAAGCAACCTGCTGGTCTTATCTGCTGGCACTCTTTCATTAAATTAATTAACTTATTTATTTTAATTGGAGGCTAATTACTTTACAATATTGTGGTTGTTTAAGGGCATCAGCACCATGATAGCAGAGCCCTTCTTTAGCACCGACAGGGAAGGAAGCAGGGACCCAAGTGGAGAGGGGAAGGGGGTATGGGGGAGGCCTGAGAGGGGCTGAGAGACAGGAAGAAGGCCCCAGGGCTCCAGGAGGAGCTGGGGCTGGGGGGTGGTGAAAGCCTGCCCAATTTAATACTTGGAAGGCTGGGTTTTGTTTTCCAGAAGGCATGCTGAGCTTATGGGAATCAGGAGGAGGAGGTGCAGGGGAAAGCATTTTCTACCAGGCCTGTGACATCAGACAGACTGGTTTGTGGTCCAGGGGGCTTCCTGTCACTCAGCACAAGCACCCTGGATGCTTGCCTTCAGTCACAGGTAACTGGCAGCCGTGTCCACCCCTGGACGCCAGTCAGAGTCACCCGAGGAGCTCATCACACACCAGCTTCCCAAGCCTCACCCCTGGGGGCACAAGGGGCGTCCCCAGCGGGTCTCAGGGGGCCCAGAATGTGTGTTCTCAATAAGCACCCTGGAGGCTCTGGTGCAGCGGGGTGGGAGCTGGCATTTGGAAGACACTCGGATAAATCATCTCAAAATGGTTCCTTTCAAGGTTTCATTTGCTGTAGAATTTGCCCTGCTCCATGGAGAGGTCAATTATAATAATCCTTTCTATTTCTTTCAGGAAAAAAAAGGACTTGGCCCTGCCACCTTCGTTTGCCTGCGTGCCCTTTCTCGTTGGGTTCTGCGTTTCACCCCAGCCCCGCAAGAGGACACAGGGCCCTCTAGCGCTCTGCCGGGGAGCCCTGCGGTCCCCCGGGGCAGGCTCAGACACGGTGCAGGTGGCCCCAGCGCAGCAGTGCCCTTCCTGGAAAGGACCTGTCCTCTTCCAAGGGAGCTTGTCGCTGCCTCTGGCATCCAGACGCGGTTCTGTGACCAGCAGACCGGGGCCTGCGTCTTTCATGACCCAGCGCATGGCACAGCGCCATATTTTCCTGAGCCCTGTTTTCCAGTCGTTGTATGAGATAATTTTTTAGATAGGTTTCAGTTAGCTGTGAAAGTATGAGATAATTTTTTAGATAGGTTTCAGTTAGCTGTGAAACTATGTGCTGTGCTATGCTTAGCCGCTCTTTGCGACCCCACAGACTGTAGCCCACCAGGCTCCTCTGTCCATGAGATTCTCCAGGCAAGAACACTGGAGTGGGTTGCCACGCCCTCCTCCAGGGGACCTTCCCAACCCAGGGATCGAATCGGGGTCTCCTGCACTGCAGGTGGATTCTTTACCAGCTGAGATATCAGGAAGTCCTCTGAAACTATCAGTTCAGTCACTTAGTTGTGTCCAACTCTGCGACCCGATGGACTACAGCGTGCCAGGCTTCCCCGTCCATCAGCAACTCCTGGAGCTTGCTCAGACTCATGTGTATCAAGTTGGTGATGCCATCCAACCATCTCAACCTTTGCCGTCTGCTTCTCCTCCCGCCTTCAAGCTTTCCCAACATGAATCTTATTCAGCATATCTGAAACTATAGTGACTATCATTTTTCAAGTACCTACCGTGTACAAGGCACATGAGGGGTCTCCCTCTAATATGTGTGTGTGAATGTATTCATACGTAGGTGAGTTACACAATGTGAATGTGCATCCAAGTGTGCATACACGTACATGCTGTGTGTGTACATGCCATGCTTGGGTATATGCACACATGTAGACACACACCTGTGTCTGTAAGTTGCTGTTTTTTCAGTCACTAAGTTGAGTCTGACTCTTTTGTGACCCCATGGACTGCAGCATGCCAGGCTCCTCTGTCCTTCAACAGTCTCCTGGAATTGGTTCAAATTCATGTCCATTGAGTCTATGATGCCATCTAACCATCTCATCCTCTGCCACCCCCTTCTCCTTTTTCTTTCAATCTTTCCCAGCATCATATATATTATATATATAAGTATACATGCACATGTGTGAAATAAAATTCATATTTTATGATAAGACAAGAAAAATTTAAACATAAAAAATATTTTCTACACTTTGGTCTCCTCTCTCCCCACACTGTGTGTGTGTGTCTGCATCAGACACCCACCAAACCTCCCCTGTGGACTCACCCATTAGGAGCAACATTATCCCAGCATCAACAAGACAGCCCCTTAAAGACAGCATTCCTTCTTGATCTCATAAGGGGCCACTATGACTCTTAGATCTGGATTGTGTAAACTGTCAATAATATGTCATGTGATGTCCAGCCTCGTGTCTCAAAAAACTGACATAACTGTGTCTGGACTGCTAACAGATGGGACCATTCTCGGGGCTTTCCGAGACGCTTTACCCCATTTTCAAGCCTCACATATGGCTCAAATAAAGTTTTTCATTTCTCTCTTAGATCAATTGACATACACCTATATATATATGTCTATTTATTTCTCCTTACGGTAGGCCCAAAGTTGTCATCATTCCTGCTTTCTGGCTCAGAAAGTGAAGCTCCAAGTCTGCAGCACTCATGAGGCAGGTCTTACAGCTGGTGAACAACTGAGTCTAAAGTGAGCTCACAGTCCAGGCTCTTCTCCAGTGCCCCCGAGCCCTACACAGGCTGCTCGAAGGCCTTAGATTGGAGCAGTCCCCTGACCCGCCCGGCAGGGCAGGAGAGCCGCAGGGAAGCCGCCCAGAGGCTGCTGGCGGGTTGGCTGTCTGCTGCCCCTCCCCTGTGCTTCCTCCTGGCAGCTTCGCCCTCTCCCTTCAGGCCCTCGGTTCCCACCCTCTCCCACTTTCCACTCCTGGCTTGGCGGGACAAGGAGAGCATGAGGCTCCTGTTTCCCATCTTGAACGGACCCCATCCTCTCTGGGGCTGAGGTCCTGGTTTTTTCAGGGTCACCTGCTTGGTAACTTCCCTTCCTTCCAAGCTCCCTTGCACTGTCCTCCTTTCACAGCCGGGTGCAACATTGGGGCTTCTTACAGAGCACCCCACTGTCTCAGGAGCTCCCCGGCTCAGCCTCACAGACACACGCTCTGCACCCCATCCCCCAGTCTCTCACAGCTGGTTTAAGACTGTTCTGTCCTCCCGGGGACCTCAAGGAGACAGCACAGGACCCCTCCTTTGTGCCCACCTGGTCTCGGGTTGCTGACTTTAGTCTCCCTTGGCTGGATACTTCTTGGCCCCAGGTCCGCCTGCCTGACCTTCCCTACCCATCTCTCACTGCACAGGAGGAGAAGTTGAGCTGTCCCTCTAGCCCATTTGATAGCAGCAGTCCCCAGGAGAGCTCTGGCATTTTCCACCAGGAGCTTCTCCCCACCCAAATCTACTCCAGGTAGACCTAGAATCTAAATGGAAGCAGTGGTCTTGCTACAGAACTACAAGTTCAGTGCAATCTCCTGTATCTAACTGGGAAAGATCAGAGTTTGATTATATACTGAGTGGGTGAAGATGTGTGAACAGTCCCTCATACATAGCTGGTGAGATTGCAAATTGGCTCTACTTCCAAGGAGAGTAATTTGACAGGATCTATCAAAATGTCAGGTGTGAATACCCTTTGAGCCAGTGATTCTACTTGTATATTCAGCAGTGCATTCCTTTCTGATAGCTTCTGTTACAGATGACCACAACCATGGTGTTGAAAATAACACAGATGTATCATCTCACAGTTCTGTAGCTCAGTAAGTCTGAAGGCTCCACTGATTTATCTGCTCCAGGTCCCACGAGGCTGAAATCCAGGGGGTGGCAGCCTGGCCTCTTACACAGTGGTTCTCGGGGAGAACAGCAGCAGGCTCACTCGGGTTGTTGGCAGAATTCAGTTCCATGCAATTGTGGTGCTGAAATCCCTCCATCCTTGCTGGCTGTGGGCCAGGGTACACTCTCAGCCTCTAGAGGCTGCCCACACGCCTTGGCTCATGGTCCCTACCACCTTCCAAGCCAGCAACAGTGGGCTGAGTCCTTCTCATGGTTCACATCTCTCTGGCATCACCTCATCTCTTCCAACTCCAGCTGGAAAAACTTCTGCACTTTTAAGAGCTGATATGATGCATCTGTGCACCCAGGGAATCCAGAACAATCTCCCTTTCTTAAGGTCCAGACTGAAAGGCCCTATGCCATGTAAAGTAATATCCTCACAAGTATGAAGGTTTAGAGAGTGTACATTTCGGGGGTGGGCATCGACAGTCTGCCTGCCGCAGCCTCAGTCTGCCTGCCACAGCCTCGCTTGTGCAAAATGGTGTATCAACCAGAACCTCCCTTGTAATAAGAAAGTAACAGCAACAACGTAAATGTGAATTAGCAGGTGGTAGTTTATATATTAAGGTTTATACAGTGGAATATACTATGCAGGTGTTAAAAAGAAAATGGATTGGTATGGAAAGATCACATTTTTGCATTTGGTGCCTCAAGGTGAAGGGCAAGCAGTGGGAGGGGTGGTGCGGGGAGGCAGCCTGCATTTCCACCGGCTGCACCCTTTCTCCCTGTGTTAGGGAAGGCCATCTTTCTGTGTCTTAATCTCCTAACCTGTTCACTTCTAACCTTCATCTCTCTGGCCTCATGTCCTCCTCTGTAAGAGGGGCCTCTGGGGCTGTTGGAAGGCTGAGATGAATGAATGTGTACAGGACCTGGCACAGAGTAGAAGATGCCATATACATGTTTGTACTGTGACCTGTTCGTAGAAATAAATGAAGCATAGAGAGTGGGGGAGACAGGGCTACACCCAGCTGCTTCCCTTTGGAAATCTGGGTCCCCCTGCTGATGTGCCGTCTCAGGGCGAGGCTCCAAGACAGAGGTGACTCACTGAAGTCTCCAGGGGACAGAGGAGTGTGGCTTGTGGTGGGCTGGACCAGTAGGTCTCCTGGTTTTGAATCTCAGGTCTTACCCCCCCACCCCTCTGTCAGTAGCAGGAACAGGCACCCAAGAAGCAGTGAGCCTCTGCTGTGTGACGTCCCAGCAGCCAGGGCTAACCTGGGGTTTCAGTAACTGTAACAACGATCGTTAGGAAAGGACAGGCCAACCTAAGGCCTCTCTGCTGCTCCCCCTCATGCATTCCTCTGAAGGGCTCTGGGTCTCAGGAGGTGCGGGCCAGACCTCTGGTTCTTCACCCACACAAAGTGGTTGTGGATCCTCGATCCACACAGCCTGAGCCTGAGTCTCTTGGGTTCTGCACAGTTTTCTGAAGCTCTGAGAAATGGCCTTAAGGAAATACAAAACCCTTTTTAGAAGCAGTTATAACTGACTGCCAAGGAAAGGTCTGGGCCATGATCCGTTAAGGGGGAAATCCAGACATTCTCGTGATGAATCAAAAGAGAAGTAAAGGAAATGGAAATAAAAAATTTGTACTGTCTCTATACTTGGAGCAGACTCTTTAATCTTGGCAACTCTTCAGCCCTAGTTCTACGGAAGGAGAAAAAAAAGAAATAACGTGCTGAAAATTTTCTTCTCTTTACTCTCTTTCTCCTGATTTCTCATTTTTGTCTTCTAAAGATCAAACACATGGCTTCCCAGGTGGCACTAGTGGTAAAAAAAAAAGAAAAGAAAAGAAAAAAAAACCACCTGCCAGTGCAGGAGACATTAAGAGATTCCTAGGTCAGGGAGATCCCCTGGAGTTGAGCATTTCAACTCACTCTAGTATTCTTGCCTGGAGAATCCCATGGACAGAGGAGCCTGGTGGGCAACAATCCATAGGATCACAAAAAGTCAGACACGTGTTAAAAATTTTCTCCTCCTTTCCTCTCTTGATTTCTTATTTTTTCGTCTAAAGGTCAAACATATCATCTTAGCTGCCTCAAGAAATATTAATACTGCCTTCTCCTCAGAAACTGACATGGCTTTGCTGAAAATGAGGCAGCCTGGTGAAAGCGGAAAGGCCCCAGCTGGCAAGCATCCTGGCAGCCAGCCCATCAGGGGCATCCACCCCCTGAGGCCCTGGGACAGTCCGCACAGAAGCAGACCCTGTCGCCCAGTATGCAAGACCCTTCTCCGTAGTCTCCTCTCTTTTGACAGCACATTTTACTTCAAGCTATGGCAGATTATTTTTCTCGAGTGGACACAGAGAAATGAGGTGGGCTGGGCACCTTGGAAAGCCCCGAGAAGGTGAGAGGACATGCCCCAGAGCACCCTTTCCAGCTGGGAAATAGAAGACACGAATCTCTTTAAAGTCTTACAGAAGCACAGGTACAGTCATGGATATTTGTAAAAGTGGGGCTTTGGTCACACAATCCAACAGGAGGTGCCCAAGCCCTGGGGACACACTGCATCCCAGCAGAAGGGAGGCTCAGTCATCTGGGCGTGAGCTCCTCTTTGGCAGAACCAGCTTGATAGAGCAAAAAAAGAACCTGGATTTTGTCCGTTTCCCATCACTTTGCAGTTGCCAAACAGGACCTATCCCAGCATCTGCCCAGGTCAAGGGCTCCACCAGATGCCCGCCACTAGGGGGTCAAGTGCCTCAGAAAAACTCCATCCCAAATGGATGAACACAATCTCCCCAAACTCACAGACCTCACCAGCAGTGAGAGTCACTGCTTCCATTTGAATTATTAGCAGCAGCCAATGCTAATTTTTGTCCCATTTACAAGGCTTGCCCAACATGAGGTAAGTCACAGCTTTTCTGCTGAGGCTTTAAAAAAAAAAAAAACTTATTTATTTTTATTTATTTAATGTTTGACTGCACTAGGTCTTCATTGCTTTGCAAGGGCTTTCTCTCACTGTGGAGAACAAGGGCTACTCTTGGTTGCGGGTGACCCATGCAGTGGTTTCTCTTGTGGCAGAGCAGGGACTCTAGGCAAGTGGGCTTTAGTAGTTGCAGCTCATGGGCTTAACTGCTTCGTGGCATATGGGATCTTCCCAGATCAGGGATCGAACCTGTATCCTCTGTATTGGCAGGCAGATTCTTATCTACTGAGCCTCCCAGGAAGTCCCTCTGCTGAGGTTTGAGTTATTTTCTCTGGAAGCCCTGTGCTGTATGCTGGATGGAACGTGCTAGTGGATGGGTCTGGGGAGCACCTCAGGGGATTCAGAGAGCTGAAGAGTGAGGCAGATACCCCCAGAGAACCTGGCTCTTCTGCTCAGTGTCTGAGTAGAAGTCCTGGCTGAGAGTTATGTCCAGAGGGTAACACTACTTTTGTTTCTATGCCTCGCGGCCAGCGAGATGAGGTTTATGATGAAGAAAATAGATTTGCCATAGAACTTTTCTGGTTGCATTTATTCAGAATCAGACTACCTGTGTTTGAATCCCTGCTTGCATGTTTGCTAACTCTGTGAGCTTTAGCACTTAATGTACACAAATTCTTCAGACTTCATAGAAGGTGCTAGAAGTATCCCCATTATACAGACTGAACAATGAAAGCTTAGGAAAGGTAGGTGACTTGCTCAGGATCACAAAGTTAGTGAAGGACTGGACCTCAGGCAATCTGATTCTAAAAAGAATCCTACCAGAATGGGTCCTGGAATAGTTACAGTTACAGACACCCCTGTCTCAGTCCCTCAGGCTGCCATAACCAAATGCCACAACTGGGGGGCTTAAACAATAGAAATTTATTGCTCTGGAGACTGCAAGTCCAATGTCAGGGTGTCTGAGGACAGTTCCTCCCGAGGCCTCTATCCTGGATATGCACACGGCTGCCACCTGGCTGTGTCCTCACACGGCCTTCCCTCTGGGCACGCTTCCTTGATGGCCTTTTGTATATTTAAATTTCCTCTTCTTATAAGGACACCAGTCAGATTGGATTAGGACCCACTCTAATTGGCCTCATTTTAACTTAATCATCTCTTTAAAACACTGTCTCCAAATACAGTCCCATCCTGAGACACTGGGGGTTAGGGCTTCAACGTGAAGTTTGGAAAGACAGAACAAAACACCCCCATTTCTCAGATGAGAAAACCAAGGCTCAGATCAGTTAGATCACATGGAGAGCTGTGGTAGGACCAGTATTTGGATGCAGGCAGAGCAGTTCCAGGGTCCCACTATTATCTCCACACCAACCTCTTGCTCTGGGTCAGACCATTCCTTTCCATCTTTGATGCCATGACACTGGATGTTAGAAGAAGAGGATGTTGGAATTAAGAGGGTTGGGTATTGGTACTCTATATGCATGACAAAAAGAAAAATGCCTCAGGAAAGTAGATTTTTGATCTAAGTTCTTACAATGAAGTCTACAGATAGAAAAGAGTGTTCTAGAAAGCAAGCCCTTTGGGTCAGCTTCCTTCAAGTAGCCCAGGTATCCAGACCCTAAAACCTGGTTCTATTAAGAGCTCAGGCCAGACTCTGACAGAAGGTTTCCAGGGCCCCCCACAAGCTGCTTGAGCACTTGGTGAGGAAGATGCATAAGGCTGATGATGAGTGTGACCTGAGATGATGATGCCCCGCATGCAGCAGGCTATCGACTGCAGTGAGTTCTGCGAGTCATCTCCCAGGCCTTCTTCCCATGCAGCAGGAGCTGCTGGGAGGGCAGTGGTGCCCAGTCTGTGAGGAAGTGACTTCAGGCTCCAGCCTCGAGCCTTGATCTGAATCACAGTCTCCTGGGTGCCAGGAGCTGGGAGGATGATTCTCCTGCTTCCAGGGGCTGCAGGCAGGGTCAAATCTGCTGAGAAGCTTGAAATTCCTGATGGTTTTCTTTCTTCTCTCCAGTGGTTTGCAAAAGCTGTGAGTTCAAAAAGAAATAAGCTCAAGCTCTGAGAGTGAGAGGGGGCAGTGGTCCATGAGAGGGGGAGGTGTGAGGGCATTGATGGAAGTTTCCCAACAAAGACCAGGGTGGCACAGGTGGTGTCCTGCTTTTACTGCTGCTGTGGGTCAGCGAGGTGGCCTTGGCGTGAAGCCTGACTTACCCTGGTTTCCTGCCTCAGGATCTCAAGGGGCTAGAACAAGATGTTGGTCCATGGGAGAGAAAGAGGAGCCCCAGGAAACCCGTCCGCAAGGGCTGTGAGTTGTGATGGGACTTCCCTGTGCCCCAGGCAGAATAGGAGGCTTCCTGCCAGGGTTCTGGGTGGAGCAGGTTCTCCAGTCAATTGCCCTGTGGCCCAGGGGAGGCCCTTTATCTCTTTCCTCAGAGGTACCCCTCCTGGTCCAGGAAGCCAGGCGACCTGGCTCTGGGAGCTCTAAATAAGGTCAAGTGAGTGCAAAGACTTATGAAAAGAACAAAAAGGTACTCCACAGACTCCAAGATGCTCCTGTCATCTGGTGTTTGGGCATCCTCCAACAAAGCTGCCCAGCCATCTGGGCCTCCCCACACACCCAGTGCAAGCTACAGGGCCCTAAACAGTTTATGTTGCCTGAAATAGTCAGAAAATACAATTGCCGTGAGCTCAGGGCAGGGCATTCTCCTTTATTCTCTCCCATAGGAAGTGGGTAAAAATAATGACACAAAATAAGATTATTATAATCACAAGCTCCATCAAGTTAACACGTCACCAACATTTACTGAGAAGCAACAAGGTGTAAGACCATGCTGGTTACTGCAGAGGAGTCTGGCTTAGAGGTGGCTTCTGCTATACCCACTTGTCTATTCTTCCTTAATTCAGTCCATAAGCATCTATTTAGTACTTACACCAAGTTTGGGGATTCAGGCACTATGAAACAAACATACATGAACATGATAAACGGTTTGATAGAACAGAAAAGTACCAAGAGAGGCATACAGAAGGAGGTTAATCCTGACTTTGGAAATCAGAGAAAACTTCCTGGAGGAGGCAACACTTGAGCTGGTCTTAGGTGATGCTGGTCTTTTATTTAGCAGTTAGAGCTGGAGAAGAGCTGTGTGGACAGAGGGAAATGTGAACACAAGCAATGTGTCAAGGGGGCCCCCAGTGCCTGTCATGGAGTAGCAGGAGCTGAGGCAAGAGCTCAGCGTTCTCAGTTAGCCTCAGCTCCTCACCCTGCAGCTCCACCCTGGACCCTCCTTCTCTCTTTACCCCGATTCCAGCCACAGGCAAGCAGTAAAGAAGGGAATCTTTAACCCCACTACCACTGCCCTCCACCCATCACCTCTGCTTCCCTTAAGGACCTGGGACAGACTCTCCTGCTGGGCGTCTTCATAGGCCCCCACCCGACGTTGCATCACTGCCTCCCAGGAAACTGAGGGGCCATGTGTGTGCCCCTTGTCTCCCTGGCCTATCCCAGCTCTCGGGATGCCCCGCCCTGGGCCTGCCTGGGTCCACTTTGCTTCTCTCTCTCCCCGTCCTTCGGGCATCTCAGAGTGGAGCAGGTGTGAAACCACTGTGCCCCTCCTTGAAGCATAGTCCTAGGGAAGCATTATGCTAACAGGGGAGCAATTTCTTTCATCCCTTTTTCCAGAACCCCTGACAAGGGGCAGGTGGAAGAATAAAATCCAGCTCAGCACACACGCCATGCTGATACCAGCCCAGGTTGAGAGCATCTCATATACAGTACTTGGGGGCACTGAGGGGATCTGGGCTGGCAGCTGCACTTTCTGAAGGAGACTCAGAGTCCAGGGCTAAAGGACTGGGGGTCAGCAGCAAGGAAGTCTGGAGGCCACTGCACTGTCAAAGGGAGACAAGGTGAACACCTGGGCTCTGGAAAAGCTAAATGGAAAGGGAGGTAATGAAGACATGAGAGAGGCAGCCTGCAGTGGGCAGATTCAGAGGGTGCAAGACTCACAGATTTCCCTGAGGTTTCTGAGGCTGGACAATGCTTGTGCTGCTGAGTAAGGAAAGAAAGGAAGGAGGACAGCCTGAGTCTGTGTGCGCTGCAGGGAGGGGGCCAAGAAGGCAGGCACGTGGGCTGGGCCCAGCTGAGGTGGAGCAGGACTCAGCCATGCTCTGAAAGAGGCCGGCAAGTTGGACGGCCACCGGGGGCCACGGGCGCTCCACACTCCATCAAGGTCCAGCTGCAGGCGGGGGAAGGACGATGGGGAAGGCCCAGCTCGCAGGCTTCAGCACTGGGGGGTCCAAGGTCCCCGCCCTCTGCCTGCCTCTCAGAAGGGCCTCCCGGCAAAGTCTGGCGTCAGAGGAGGCAGTGCTCTGTAACTTCTGCCCATCATGGATGTCTGTCCTGCAGAGCCACCTTCAGCACTCCAGGATTTTCCTATGAATTCCAGTGTGAAACTATAATTCTAGAGAATGAAACGTCTTCAGGGAGACTCTTTGGAAAAGTAGTGAATCATCATAGGGGTTTTTCCACATGGCACAAAAACCAAAATTCATCAGCAAATCCAAAAAGAAGGCAGGTTGGAGGCAGAAAAAACAATTTTGCCCACAGTGGGCTGGATGTGACTAGAGCTCCTACTTCTTCTGAGGGCTGGTTGGGTGTTGGCCTCAGAGAGCTGTGAGTCCCCTGAACTTCCTGCTCTCAGCAGGAGCAGATTGCCTGAGGGAGGTGGGAGGAGCTTAGCTTTCCTCTCCATCCTGAATGCCTGCAGATGGGTGGGTGTTCAGCCAAGGAGACAGAGGAGACAAACTTTCTCCCCACCCCTGGCCTGGCTGGACTCTGCCCCAGGCCTGCTCGCTCCGTGGGTCACCAGCCCCAAGCAGTCTGGCCCGTGGTCCCAGCCTCCCAGGTGTGGCCTCTGTCCCGCTGTGTGCTCCACCATGGTCCATACCCCTTGTGTTATTAGTCAGCTCAGGCAACAGGGAAGAACACATCTGACTCCATATTGGATGTCTCTTTTACTTTAACCTTTGTATTCTGTTGCTTTTGCTACAAGAACCTCGGTTGTAGTCTGAAACAGACAGAGAACCCATTGTCAGCTCTCTGACCTTTAAGGGCGTGACATTTTTCCATTGGTATAGAGATGAAAAGCTGCAGAACAGAGAACAACCCTTGCCTTGCTGGAGCTTTACTGGAAGGAACATCATGACCCAACCTTATGTGGGCAGCTGCAAGAACAACGGATTCCTGCACCACAGTTTGCACCAACCAGGCACACCCGCCCTGCCGTGGGTATAAAAGAAGGCTGGATTCTGGCTCAGGAAAGATGGTTCTTTGGGACACTAGTCTGCCATGTTCTCTGACTGCTGTCTTTCCAAGTAAAATCGCTATTCCTTGCCCACAGCAGTTTCTCTCCTGATTCTTGGCCTGTCGTGTGGTGAGCAGGGACCCTGCTGCCTGGACTCTGCTGCCTGGACTCTGCAACACTAGGGCCATGGGAGCAGGGACCCACAGACTGGGTGACGGCAGAGATTGGCACGTAGAAGTCCGAGACCAAGATGTCAATGGTGTTGGCTTCTCCCAAGGGTGGAGGGGGAATCTGGGCCAGGGCTCCCCTCTACTTTCTGAGGGCTCGCTGGCAATCTTTGCTGCTCCTCGGCTACAGTGGCATCACCCTGACGTCTGCCTCTATCGTCACGTGGTGCTTTCTCCATTTGTGTGCCTGTGTCCAAATTTCTCCATTTCATAAGAACGCCAGTCATCCTGAATTAAGAGCCCGATCTCGTCTTAATGAAGTACATCTGCAACAGCCTTATTTCCAATTAAGGTCACATTCTGAGGTACTGGGGGACTTCAACATGTGGATCTGGGTAGCACAATTTAACCTATAACACGTCTCCTCCCTCTCTTTCAAAACCTTTTCTCAAAGTCCTCATTCCCAGCAGGAATAAAGGGCTGCTAACAGCCACAGTTGGAGAAGGCAATGGCACCCCACTCCAGTACTCTTCCCTGGAAAATTCCATGGATGGAGGAGCCTAGTGGGCTGCAGTCCATGGGGTCACTAAGAGTTGGACACGACTGAGTGACTTCACTTTCACCTTTCACTTTCATGCATTGGAGAAGGAAATGGCAACCCACTCCAGTGTTCTTGCCTGGAGAATCCCAGGGACGGGGGAGCCTGGTGGGCTACCGTCTGTGGGGTTACACAGAGTCGGACACAACTGAAGCGACTTAGCAGCAGCAGCAGCAGCCTCAGTACCCCGTGCCTTCCCAGTATTTGCACTCTGAAGGAGGATCAGAACTTTCCAGCTACTGGAGAAAGCTCCAGGCTGGAAACCTAGGCACCTGTCAGGGTTTATCTGAGCTTTAACCTTTGGGAAGCACCTGAAAATTTAATGCACCAGAGTGTTGCCAGGCCAGCTGTGTTTCCCTTCTCTGGACACTATAGAGGCAGGACCCACATCCAGGATTATTTCCCCTGAGAGATTCTGAGTCAATCCTGGGTTCAGACGTTTGCTTGTCTATCCACTTAAAACAACCCTTTGAATAAATATTATTTAAAGAATACTTGGAGCCTTGATCAGTGAAAAAGAACAAATAATCTGTTCCTGGAATTTTCTGCTAATAAAATTCTTTCCCCTTGTTTTTCTAAACTCCCTTCCTACTTGTACCTTTCTCAGACTCCTCATCCATGAGATTTTGGAAGGATCCCCTGTGGTTTAGGGCAAGGAACTTGCATGGAGCAGCAGCTGTCATCTTAGATTCAGGGGGCCATCTGCAGAGACATGGCTTGTGTGATGCCTGCAGAGAGCCCAGCCCCAAGGAAAATCAGGCCAGGTGTGTGCGATGTTGGCAGGCAGGGAGCCACCCCCACAGGACCACCTCTACCCTATTGGCCTCAATCCAGAGGGCTTGCCCCTCGGCCTTGTTAGAATTTCTAAACCGAGCAAGACCAGTTTGCTGAGCACCCCATCCCCACCCTATCTCTAAAGGAAGCTCCAAATTATCATTGGGGAGGGGGGATAAGAGGTGGCATCAGGGCTGGAGGCAGAGTAAGTGATTTATCTTGAAGCTACATTTGCAAACACGGTGGTTTTTCTTGCAGAATATTCTTCTTTATCTGACAGGTGATTAAAGAGTGAGTTCAAGTCCATAAGAGCTTTGGCAGGGCTGTGGTGGTTGTTATTGTTGTTTAGTTGCTCAGTCGTGTCCGAATCTTTTGGGACCCCTAGGACTGTAGCCCACCAGGCTCCTCTGTCCATGGGATTTCCCCAGCCATTTCCTTCTCCAGGGGATATTCCCAACCCACGGATCAAACCCATGTCTCTTACATCTCCTGCATTGGCTGGCAGATCCTTTACCACTGCTGCTGCTGCTGCATTGCTTCAGTCGTGTCCTACTCTGTGCGACCCCATAGACACAGCCCACCAGGCTCCACTGTCCCTGGGATTCTCCAGGCAAGAACACTGGAGTGGGTTGCCATGTCCTTCTCCAATGCCACTAACCCACCAGTAAAGCCCAGCATAGATGTGAACCCCTCCTCAAACTGTGGTCTTGTTCTCAGGCTCCAGTTTTTCTCTGAAAGCCCAATACCCAGAGTAACAGCCGCTGGTGGTCAGGCTGACTAACTGTTCCCATGCCATGTTCCACTCTTTTTGCAGACCATACCCAGGCCCACACCTAATGATGTGGACACTGTGTAGAGGGGTGATTCCCTGGACCCCCACTGAAGCTTTCCTTCAGAGGTCGCCTTTCTCCTTCCTGAGATGAAATGCTTTCTCTATCTTCATTCACCCTTCAGTTCCCAACTGCTTGACTCTAGCATCTTAAACCGGTTTTTCCCAGTTTAGATTTGCTAATCAGCCTCTTATTTCTGCTGAGTGGGAACCCCACAGGACATGACCTGTGAGTCCCTTACTCCACAAGCAAGAGCCCAAGGAGCATGAGCTGGCCCATCTAAAGCTAGGGGGGCTGCTCCTCAACCACCCCAGCTTTCTGAGACTCAGTAAACTCAGTGACCCCAGTTTTCTCAAGTATAAAATGGAGATCAGAATAGCATACACCTCACAGGTCGATGGGGGTTTCCCAGGTATCACTAGAGGTAAAGGACCCACCTGCCTATGCAGGAGACCTAAGAGACGTGGGTTCAATCCCTGGGTCAGAAACATCCCCTGGAGGAGGCCATGGCAACTCACTCAAGTATTCCTGCCTGGAGAATCCCCACGGACAGAGGATCATGGCAGGCTACAGTCCATAGCATTGCAAAGAGTCAGACACGACTGAAGCGAGTGAGCGCATGCAAACACACACACACACACACACACACGCATGCACAGGTGTATGGAATGATGAAATGAGGTGGTCCTGGAGAGCCCCTGGTGGAGGGCCTGCCACAATGCTGAATCTTGGTCACTGAACCTCACACTGTTGTCAGTGGTGCTATAGCAGAAACTGAGGCATCCCATTTTGTTAGCTCCTTATCCAGCCCTTGTTCTATCCACATATTTAACCTACAGATGTTTGCTCTCCCCCTCTTTCTTGCTTAATTGCACTCTGAAAATGATTGCCCTCTAGATACACCTGATGTTTACCCCTGCAAGACAACACTGCCCAACACTCCTTTCTTCTGGGAGCATTCTTCATTCCAGAAAGAATGTCACCAGAAAGTGACCTCAAGGACCACCAGAATCTGTCCTGGAATCACGTGATGCTAGCTCTCATGATCTCAATGCTTCCAGGAGGAGGAGAAGAATGCAAGACCACATCAGCCCTGAGCCTTGTCTTCAGCCAGCCCCGTTTTCCATCCTGAAACTTCAAGACCTCTTCCAACTTCCCAGGAAGGGGGGCACAGTCTTGAAAGTGTTAGCTTGTTATGGTCCCCCTTTGCCTAGCAAAGTAATGAAGATACTCCTTCCTACTCCTTCAAAACTCTGTTTCCATGTTTATATTCGGCATTGGTGAACAGAGGCTGGTTTTTTGGCAACATGTTCTCAACTCGGCCTCGCCAGAGCCCCAGGAAAAAGACATGCAAGGGTGTGCAGTTCTGACAGGGTTCCCTGCAAGGCAGACCCTGAACCAAGTTCCTGAGTGCAGTGGTTTATTCAGGTGTCTACCTAGAGTAAGGGTGTGGGAGAGGAGAGAGATGCTGGGGGGGGTGGGGGAGCGGAGGGCCTCTGAGAAGAGCATAGAGCGCTTCCCTGAGCTGAGGCTCCGCCCACCCAGTTCCCTTCAACACTGGTCCTGGGGCTTTGAATCCCTCAGACCTCAGACTCAGGACATCCGTCAGGGTCTGGGGTGGAAAGCAGAAGGACACAGGCCTGTGGCGAGTGCTCCCTGCTGGAGGTGAGTCTAACTTCACTGTGGAGATGTGTAGGGTGGGCCGGTATCAGCTCCAGAGGCAGCGGCTGCAGGGGGAGCGGTCCCAGCACGAAGCCACCATTCTCAAAGCCGCTGCATGTGTTTACAGCTGAGCTCTTAACTTCCCTTACTTAAGCTTAATTGCCTTATTTTGTTTTATAAAAGCAATATATGCTCATAGTAAAATTCAAATCATTTATAAGATTGTCAAATGAAAACTAAAAAATGCCTCTCTTATGGAAATCTTTTTCCCATTCTCTAAATCAACTTCACTTTACAGTTTCTTAGCTTCCTTTCTCAGTGTTCTGTGCACATATATACACAAATACCTATTTCTACCCACTTTTGTTTTACCCAAAGTGAATTCCAACCATATATATTGCTTTTTTTTTTTTTTTTTTTTAATGAAATAGCATCTCCAGACCCTCTTCCATGTCAGCACATATAGATCTGGGTCATTCTTTTTTTTTTTTTTTCCTTTCTTGAGTGATTTTTCTTTTGAGGGATTTTTTCTTTCTTTTTTTTTTTTTTTTTTTCAGTAATTCTAACAGTTGAATTAGTATTAGTCTCTTCTGTGGTTCTGCCATGTATTAAAGGACATTTAGGTCATTTCCAGATCTTGCTATGAAAAACAATGCTGTAAGGACCATTTTTATGCATATATGTTTGACTTGCTTTCGCAAATACATTTGTATTTGAGTAAAACCCTTGGAATTGTTTCATGAAAGCTGCCTGTGCTGTTAAGTCACTTCAGTTGTGTCCAACTTTGTACAACCCTATGGACTGTTGCCTACAAGGCTTCTCTGTCCATGGGATTCTTCAGGCAAGAATACTGGAGGGGGCTGCCATTTCCCCCTCTAGGGGACCTTCCCAACCCAGGGATCAAAGCTGCATCTCTTATGTCTCCTGCATTGGCAAGCAAGTTCTTTACCACTAGTGCCACCTGGGAAACCCCAAGCCTTCATGACAGCTACATTTATTTAAAAATTTGACTTTCATTTAAAAGCTCCCTAAACTGGTGGCATCACTTACGATTCCCCCAACACAGTGCAAGAGTGCGGGTCTTGCCATGCCCTCCCACACTCAGAACAATCCAATGTTTCCATCTTTGCCAGTTTGTTCTGTAGAAACAATTGCATCTGGTTGCTTCTTTAGTAGTAAGGATGAACATCTTTCCAAGTAAGTATTGACCATTTGTATTTTTAAAAATAAAACTGCCTTGTCCATATTTCCATGTGATTGCCCTATTTTCCATATTGATTTGGAAGAGTGCTTTCTGTGCCAATATAATTCTGATGAATGAATTTCCAGTATGAGACTTCCTGTTGGATTCCACATGGCATGCTTTCCTTGAGCAGGCTTATCATCTGAATCACCAGGGAAGTTTGATAAAGCACACAATCCTGGACCCTGTGCCAGAATCTCTGATCTGGTGTTTCTGGGGTGGGGCCAATATCTGCCTGTTTCATTCAGGTTCCCCAGGTGGTGCTGGTGACCCAGTTTCCTGTCACACAAGTTCCTGTCTCCCTGAGTCAGATATAAGTCTTGGATTTCAAGTTCCAAGTCCCCAGCTGCATCTTCCCAGGTGTGTTCTCACAAGAACTCAGAGGACACAGAGAACTGAGCCTGAGCCAGTCCCCACCTCAACTCACACTTCACCCATCACCGAAACTCCCAAAGGAGAGCTTGCCCCTCGGGATGCAGGGGTACCTGCCTCCCAGCTCTCCTTCTCCTCCAGGCTGTTGGGTGCACCTCACTCCCTCCTACAGGGGGCAGAAACCATTGAAGTTGCTTCCGGGGTAAAATTAGGATGTGACTGACCTCTTTTGTTTGGGTTACCCCCTCAGTGGTAAGAGTGATTCATTCTCCTTGGCGTGACTGGAATGAGCTTCTTCCCCTCCCCAACATGGAGGGGTCCAGCCCTCTAAGAAAATGCTGAGGAATCTGGGGGTTGAGAGCATAGCAATTCCCTCAATGAAGCTATGAATCACCCGTCTTGATGGTCTCTCATGGTCATCTGATTTTGCATCCCTCTCATGTTGGTATGCAGAGAAGGCAATGGCACCCCACTCCAGTACTCTTGCCTGGAAAATCCCATGGATGGAGGAGCCTGGTAGGCTGCAGTCCATGGGGTCGCTAAGAGTTGGACACGACTGAGCGACTTCACTTTCACTTTTCACTTTCATGCATTGGAGAAGGAAATGGCAACCCACTCCAGTGTTCTTGCCTGGAGAATCCCAGGTACGGGGCAGCCTGATGGGCTGCCATCTGTGGGGTTGCACAGAGTCGGACACGACTGAAGCGACTTAGCAGCAGAAGCAGCATGTCGGTATGAATTGCAAAAATTAATTGAATTCAGCTGTTTGTAACTCAGAGTTTGTTTTCTCTTGGAGATGCTATTTGGACCACTTCACACACAGGGTGGTGACGTCAGTTCTGAGAAGCGTCACGGGCAGGGCAGCTCTGTACTCCCTCTGTCCCTGGCTCTGGGGCATCAGCTGAGACCAGGAATGCTCCTCACCTGGCTGAGCACCGTAGGGCCTGCACAGGGACGGAAGTGCCCAGAAGTGTGCCAGAGGAACAGTGCCTCTGTCCCAGAAAACTGTTCATAAGTATTGTTTATAAATTAGACAAATTTGAATCTTGCAAGTTGGAGAACTCTGATATTGCACAATTGTTCTGCTTCACAGTTCAAGTCACACCAGGCAAGCTCAGCCTATTTTAAGCAAGGGAACAGGAAGAAAATAGATCAAGTTTAAGTTCATAAATAAAACTGATTTATAGATTGTAAAATCCACTTTTTAAAAACTCTGGCATTAAAACAAATTTACAGCTGGCCACAACCCACAAAATCTCTTACTTGCTTTCCCTCAGAAGTGTTTGATTTAAACACCCTTCTTCCCAAACTCTTCCAAATGCTAACTTCTAATATCTCTCCAACTTACCAGGACCCTCTCAGTCCTGTGGGTTTCTGCCCAATTAGGTTGTTGCATTTTCCTTAAAGTTGGGAAGAACCAGAATTAGCTGTAGACAGCCTCCACTGCCAAACTGCCCAAGGGTCACTGCGTTTACCTCCCATGGCTTTGCCACTTGCACTGATCTTCACAGATTGTTCCTTTAGAAGGAGGTTGGAGAAGGGCATGGCAATCCACTCCAGTATTCTTGCCTGGAGAATCCCGTGGATAGAGGAGCCTGGCGAGCTACAATCTGTGGAGTCTCAAAGAGTCGGACACGACTGAAGTGACTTAGCATGCACGCACAAGGGCGGCTGCTCATAGTGTCCTTTTTCTTTTTTTAAGTCACTTTGGATGAGGGGAAAAAAAAAAAAAAAAAAAAGGTGATCTTTCCTCTAAGAAGATGAATACAGAGACAGGGACAAAGTATCTTACCCTCAGCCCCCAGTTTGCTTATAATCCTTTGAGTTGACTGGACTTCAAGGTGAGGATGGAGCTTTGTTTATCCCCATCCCCCTTTTCCCTCCCTGACTTAATTTTTCACTATTGCGTGTATCCCCCTGCAGAATGCTAAATATCTTATCTATTTATTTATAATTCTCATGAGGACAGGCATTTTTGGTCTTTTTAATTCACCATTATCTTACTAACACTGAAAAGAGTTGCTGGCACATTTTACATGCTCAACAAATATTTATTGAATGAACAAATGTTGAGAACACTGCTCAAGCTCTATCTGTGTTTGCTTTATGTGGAGTGTTTCTGTAGAGTTACTTCTTTGTTAATAAATTTCCTTCTTTCCTCCTTTGTGGCAGCTCACTCTTTCCTTGTAGGTTCAGTTTCTTTACTCCTGAAACGTATACTCAGTTATTCTTTCAGTGAGGTTCTGCTAGCAGAAAATCATTTTAATCCCTGTTTGTCTGGAAATATATTTGTTTTCCCCTGATTCTTGAATAATGTTTATAATGACATAGATTTCTAGGATATCAGTTATTTTCTCTTAGTACTTGGAATCAAATTCCACTGTATTCTATCATCTGTTGCTGCTATCAAGAATTATATTGTCAATCTAATAGTATTTACTTTTTATATTGTCTTTTTTTCTGTGGTTGTTTTTAAGATGTTTATGGTGGAGTTTCTGTGGGTTCTGTATGCTGAGTCGACATGTGAATTTCTCTTGACCTTTCTTGGGACACATGGTACTTAGTGAATCTGAAAACATGTGTCTTAACTCAATTCTGGAAAGTTCTCAGCCACTTTGGACATCAATATTCCCCTATTCTCTCTTGAAACTCCTGTTAGATACACTTGATTCCTGTTGTTTGTGGTAGTCACCTTCTGAAAAGTTGAGAATCACTGAATAACTGAATACTGAACTACTGTTCCCAGGGGCACTACAGTTACATTCCTATAAGCGTCTGGTCACAATGTTTTCATCAACTGATCAACACATAATTGTTCTCTTCCCTTGTTCTCTTTATGTGTGTTTAAGGATACTTTTAAAAATAGTATTGTGGATTCACTAACATTGAATTCACAACCAACAGCCCTGTAACTCATAGGGTTGAGTGAATGAAGTTTATCTAACACATATATTTTCTACATAAGGCACAACATACCTCTGTTAAACTTAGCAACACCAGATTGCACTTCAGCCCTACATTTGGGGGCCATTTTAAACAGTGAAAGCAACAGCACAAAGGACTTACATGTGAAAATGTAGCACTAAGCAGCCTGTGGAGAGGCAACTGTCTAGTGTGAGAGCTGAGACGAGAGTACCACCTTGACCAGCCTCAGCTGGACGTGCACACAGAGTGACTTACACTTTTTTGTGGCTCTGTACCCATGGCATCCAGTCCCATCACTTCATGGCAAATAGATGGGGAAACAATGGAAATAGTGAGAGACTTTATTTTCTTGGGCTCCAAAATCACTGCAGATGGTGACTGCAGCCATGAAATTAAAAGACACTTACTCCTTGGAAGAAAAACCATGACCAACCTAGACAGCATATTTAAAAAGCAGAGAGACATTACTTTGCCAACAAAGGTACGTCTAGTCAAAGCTATGGTTTTTCCAGTAGTCATGAATGGATGTGAGAGTTGGACTATGAAGAAAGCTGAGCGCCGAAGAACTGATGCTTTTGAACTGAGGTGTTGGAGAAGACTCTTGAGGGTCCCTTGGATTGCAAGGAAATCAAATCAGTTAATTCTAAAGGAAATCAGTCCTGGATATTCATTAGAAGGACTGATGCTGAAGCTGAAACTTCAATACTTTGGCCAACTGATGCAAATAACTGACTCATTGGAAAAGACCCTGATGCTGGGAAAGATTGAAGGCAGGAAGAGAAGGGGGTTACAGAGAATGAGATGGTTGGATGGCATCACCGACTCAATGAACATGTGTTTGCGTGAACTCTGGGAGTTGGTAATGGACAGGGAAGCCTGTCTTTGCAACCCCATGGACTGCAGCATGCCAGGGCTGGATATTCATTGGAAGGACTGATGCTGAAGCTGAAACTTCTCTTCTAGAGAGCACCTTTCAAATGCAAACCAACCACCCAGAGCCCACAGCCCACTACCTCTGTGGTTGTCACGCTCGAGAACCACTATCAATCTGACCTCATTGCCCAGGGCAGGTACCAAGCAACCAGGGAGTCCCTATGCCCCAGAGCCCAGAAATGACCCAAACCAGCCAGTCCTGAGCCTGCTGAGCCTGCACTGCCCGCTCCTTCCCCTAGAAACCGCAGTAAAGGCTCCTGCCCACAGTGCCCCTTCCCTCTGCCACCTGATCACCCTGGAGCTCTCCCCACGTGTCTCCCACCCACCCAAGGCATGGTGTGCCCCTTCCTCTAGGGATCTATTGTCTGAGCATATCTACCTTGAGGCTGTTATAACAAAATACCACACAGACTAGGTGGCTCATAAATAAGGGACATTTATTTCTTTTTCAATAATTGTTATTTATTTGTTTGTTTTTGGCTGCCCTGGATCTCCATTGCTGCGTGTGGGTTTTCTCCGGTTGTAACGAGCAGGGGCTACTGTTGGTTGCAGTGAGCAGTCTTCTCATTGCAGTGGCTCCTCGTGGAGCACAAGCTCTAGGCGCTCAGGCTTCAGCAGTCGTGGCGCCCAAACTCTAGAGCACAAGCTCAGTAGTTGTGGTGCATGAGCTTAGTTGCCCTGTGGCATGTGGAATCTTCCTAGACCAGGGATCAAAGTCATGTCCCCTGCACTGGCAGATGGATTCTTATCCACCGTACCACCAAGGAAGTCCAAGAGACATTTATTTCTCACTGTTCTGGGGTCTGGAAGTCTAAGATCAGGTGCCAATAGACTCAGTGTCCAGTGAAACCCGCTTCCTGGTTCTTCTCACTGTGTCCTCAGGTGTTGAAGTGGAAGGGAGCTCTCAAGGGTCTCTTTTTTCAGGGCATCTAACCACATTCTTGGGGGCTCCACGCTCATGACCTGATCACCTCTTAGTGGCCCCATCTCCTGATACCTTTAAATTGGACATTAGGTTTTCAACCTAGGAGTTGAAGGGGAGACACAAATGTTCAGTCCACAGCAATAATAGACTCTTGCCAACAACAATCATCTCCTGATCTGTGGGTCCCACCACCCATGAATACATGATGAAACTTACTGCTTAAAACAAAGGGAGGCAAGCGCTCCTGACACCTGGAGCACTGAGGCCAAAGAACCTGGGGTAATCCAGAACTGTCATGCCCAGTGCAGCTGCGACAGAGAGAGGCCAGGCCCTGGAGCGTTGGGAAGACTCCAGCTGAGAGGAGACCAGGGACACCTCCTCCTATCTTTCTACATCAACTCTACCAAATTCCGCTACTTCCCAGACTCCGGTGATTTTATTTCCAGAGGCCCTTTGCTCTGGGCCCTCACTAAGCCTGTCACAGGCTGAATCCTGGAATCACGCCCTGTTACAGGTCTTCCTCTTCCCCTGAACCCACTTCTTCTCCCCTTAGAAAAGTCTGTGATCTTTGTCCCCACAAGTCTATCATAAATTTCTAGATGACTTCATCCAGTCTAATTTTATTTTTCAGCACCATTGGGTTATTGGCACATTGCTGGTCCAGGAGACACAATTATCCATCCTTTCAAAGACTATGTTAACATTTTAAATAAACACATACTATAGGAGGGCCATATCACACAGTTACAAGAGGGCATTCCAGAAAGAAAAAAAAAAAAAAACCATAAAAACAAAAACACCTGCATTCAAAACAGTGACCCTAATCAGAGAAGAATAGCAGATGCTTTGGGAGTAGACACCTAAACACACAAAGATCTGCCCTGCATGCCACTCTCCACTGCTCACAATGTTCCCAGGAGACTCACTCATCCTCTGGTCCTTGTGAATCCTCTGTATCCCTACTTGTCTACTTTATTTAAAAAACAAACCCACCCTCATCAAAAAATATCAAACAATACACTCTGGAGAGGGTCTGGAGAAAAGGGAACACTCCTATACTGTTGATGGGAATGTAAATTGGTGCAACCACTATGGAGAACATATACTGTAGGAGGTTCCTTAAAAAAGTAAAAGTAGAGCTACCATATGACCCAGCAACCCCACTACTGGGCATATATCCAGAGAAAACCATAATTTGAAAAGATACATGTACCCCAGTGCTCATTGCAGCACTAGTTACAAAGGCCAGAACATGGAAGCAACCTAAATGTCCATCAACAGAGCAAGGTATAAAGAAGACGTGGTGTATATATACACTGGAATATTATTCAGTCACTAAAAAGAATGAGCTCTCAAGATGGCAGAGTAAAAGGATGTGTGCTCATCTCCTGCAAGAACTCCAAAATTACACCTCACTGCTGAACAACCATCAAAGGAGAATGCTGGATCCCACCAAAAAAAGATATCCCACATCCAAGGGCAAAGGAGAAGCCGCAGCAAGATGGTAGGAGGGGCAAAATCACATTTAGTATCAAACCCCATACCCGCCAGAGATGCTCGGAGGGTTCAGATAAAACCTTGTGCACACCAGGATCCAGAGACCCCACAGAGACTGAGCCAGGCCTGTGTTTGTGTCTCCTGTGGAGGTATGGGTCAGCAGTGGCCTGCCGCAGGCAGGGGCTCTGGGTGCAGCTACCTGGGTCACACAGCCTATGGCATAAGCCCTCTTGGAGGAGGCCACCATTAACCCCACCATAGAACCTCTCAGCAAATGACCACAAACTGCAGAACAGTTATACCAAAGAAAATTCTCCCACTGTTAAGAGAGTTCTAGGATCCATAACAGATTTCTCAACCTGAAGATCTGGCAAAGGGACTGAAAACTGCCAGAGAATTTTAATTTGGAGGCCCATGGGATTTGATTACAGAACTCAGAGGACTGGGGAAACAGACTCTTGGAGGGCACAAACTAAACCCTGTGTGTACCAGAACCCAGGAGAAAGAAGCAATGACCCCACAAGAGACTGACCCAGACTTACCTGTGAGAGGCAGGAGTCCCTGGTGGAGGTGTGAGTCGGCGGTGGCCTGCTGCAGGGTCGGGGCACTGAGTGCAAAGTGCATCCACGGGACCTTTTGAAGAAGGTCACCTTTATCTTCATTATCACCAGAACAAAAGAATGAAAACCACAACCACTGAAAACTAATCCAACTGATCACAAGGACCACAGCCTTGTCTAACTCAGCGAAACTATGAGCCATGCCGTGTAGGGCCACCCAAGACAGATGGGTCTTGATGGAGAGTTCTGACAAAACATGGTCCACTGGAGAAGGGAATGGCAAAACACTTTAGTATTCTTGCCTTGAGAACCCCATGAACATATGAAAAGGCAAAAAGATAGGACACTGAAAGTTGAAATCCACAGGTCAGTAGGTGCCCTACAATATGCTGCTGGAGAAGAGTGAAGAAATAACTCCAGAAAGAATGAAGAGACAAAGTCAAAGCAAAAACAACACCCGGTTGTGGATGGGACTGGTGATGGAAGTGAAGTCCAATGCTGTAAAGAGCAATACTGCATAGGAACCTAGAATGTTAGGTCCATGAATCAAGGCAAATTGGAAGTGGTCAGACAGGAGATGGCAAGAGTGAACGTTGACATTTTAGGAATTAGCAAACTAAAATGGACTGGAATAGGTGAATTTAATTCAGATGACCATTGTATCTAACTGTGGGCAAGAATTCCTTAGAAGAAATGGAGTTGCCATCATAGTCAACAAGAGTCCAAAATGCAGTACTTGATGCAATCTCAAAAATGACAGGATGATCTCTGTACATTTCCAAGGCAAAGCATTCAGTATCACAGTAATCCAAGTCTATGCCCCAACCAATAATGCTGAAGAAGCTGAAGTTTAACAGTTCTATGAAAACCTTCTAGAACTAACACCCAAAAAAGATGTCCTTTTCATTATAGGGGATTGGGATGCAAAAGTAGGAAGTCAAGAAACACTTGGAGTAACAGGCAAATTTGGCTTTGGAGTACAGAATGAAGCAGGGCAAAGGCTAATAGAGTTCTGCCAAGAGAATACACTGGTCATAACAAACACTCTCTTCCAAAAACACAAGAAAAGACTCTACACATGGACATCACCAGAAGGTCAATACCGAAATCAGACCGACTATATTCTTTGCAGCCAAAGATGGAGAAACTCTATACAGTCAGCAAAAACAAGACTGGGAGCTGACGTGGCTTAGATCATGAACTCCTTATTGCCAAATTCAGACTTAAATGGAAGAAAGTAGGGAAAACCACTAGACTTTTCAGGTATGACCTAAATCAAATCCCTTATGATTATACAGTGGAAGTGACAAACAGATTAAAGGGACTAGATCTGATAGACAGAGTGCCTGAAGAACTAGGACAGAGGTTCATGACATTGTAGAGGAGGCAGAGATCAAGAACATCCCCAAGAAAAAGAAATGCAAAAAGGCAAAATGGTTGTCTGAGGAGGCCTTACAAATAGCTGAGGAAAGAAGAGAATCTAAAGGCAAAGGAGAAAAGGAAAGGTATACCCATTTGAATGCAGAGTTCCAAAGAATAGCAAGGAGAGATAAGAAAGCCTTCCTCAGTGACCAATGCAAAGAAATAGAGGAAAACAACAGACTGAAAAAGACTAGAGATCTCTTCAAGAAAATTAGAGCTGCCAAGGGAATATTTCATGCAAAGATGGATACAATAAAAGACAGAAATGGTATGGACCTAACAGAAGCAGAAGATATTAATAAAAGGTGGCAAGAATACACAGAAGAACTGTACAAAAAGATCTTCATGACCCAGATAACCATGACGGCATGATCACTCACCTAGAGCCAGACATCCTGGAATGTGAAGTCAAGTGAGCCTTCAGAAGCATCACTATGAACAAAGTTCTTGGAGGTGATGGAATTCCAGCTGAGCTACTTCAAATCCTGAAAGAATATGCTGTGAAAGTGCTGCACTCAATATGCCAACAAATCTGGAAAACTCAGCAGTGGCCACAGGACTGGAAAAGGTCAGTTTTCATTCCAGTCCCAAAGAAAGGCAATACCAAAGAATGTTCAAACTGTCGCACAATTGCACTCATCTCACACGCTAGTAAAGTAATGCTCAAAATTCTCCAAGCCAGGCTTCAACAGTATGTGAACCGTGAACTTCCAGATGTTCAAGCTGGTTTTAGAAAAGGCAGAGGAACCGGAGATCAAATTGCCAACATCCGTTAGATCATCCAAACAACAAGAGAATTCCAGAAAAACATCTATTTCTGCTTTATTGACTATGCCAAAGCCTTTGACTATGTAGATCATAACAAACTGTGGAAAATTCTGAAAGAGATGGGAATACCATACCACCTGACCTGCCTCATGAGAAATCTGTATGCCGGTCAAAAACCAATAGTTTGTACTGGACATGGAACAATGGACTGGTTCCAAACTGGGGAAGGAGTACGTCAAGTCTGTATATTGTCACCCTGCTTATTTAACTTATATACAGAGTACATGATGTGGAATACCAGTCTGGAGGAAGCACAAGCTGGAATCAAGACTGCCGGGAGAAATATCAATAACCTCAGATATGCAGGTGCCATCACCCTTATGGTTGAAAGTGAAGAAGAACTAAAGAGCCTCTTGAAAGTGAAAGAGAAGAGTGTGAAAAGGGGGGCTTAAAGCTCAACATTCAGAAAACTAAGATCATGGAATCCGTTCCCATCAGTTCATAGCAAATAGGTGGGGAAACAATGGAAACAGTGACAGACTTTATTTTGGGGGCTCCAAAATCACTGCAGATGGTGACTGCAGCCATGAAATTAAAAGACACTTGCTCTTTGGAAGAAAAACTATGACCAACCTAAACAGCATATTAAAAAGCAGAGACATTACTTTGCCGACAAAGTTTGTCCAGTCAAAGCTATAGCTTTTTCCAGTAGTCATGTATGGATGTGAGAGTTGAACTATAAAGTGTGAGGCAAGCAGAAGTAACGCCATGGCAGGCAGCTTAGATTCGGAGCAAGCCTTCCTACTTCTGGGTGGTAAGATTATCAGGCCACCTGGATACAACCAATCAGCTTTTGCTTAAACACTGACTGCTCTTTGCCAATTAGGAAATTAGGAACAGGACAGAAACCCCCGGGAAAGTCCCGAGCGCGCGAAAGTTTTGACCAATGAAATTGCTTTGCAAACTTGTAACCAATCCGTTTAAACCAACTACCAACGGCGTGTGCTCACCCTATAAATTTGTGTAACAGCTTGGGCTCGGGGCTCTCTGACCCTGCACCACTGCATTGGTTGCAGCAGGAGCCCTGACTCGAGTCAGTACTAAACTTCCCTTTTTGCGAGTTGCATTGTCTTGGAGGCCTTCTCTCTTCCCGCTCGGGGATTTGGACATCGGGCATAACATAAAGAACGCTGAGCACTGAAGAACTGATGCTTTTGAACTCAAAAAAAAAAAAAAAGAAAAGTGTTAGAGAAGACTTGAGAGTCCCTTAGACTGAAAGGAGGTCCAACCAGTCCATCCTAAAGGAAATCAGTCCTGAATATTCATTGGAAGGACTGATGCTGAAGCTGAAATTCCAATACTTTGGCTACCTGATGTGAAGAACTGACTCTTTGGAAAAGACCCTGATGTTGGGAAGGATTGGGGGCAGGAGGAGAAGGGGACAACAGAGGATGAGATGGTTGGATGGCATCACCAACTCAATGAACATGAGTCTGAGCAAGCTCCGGCAGTTGGCAATGGACAGGGAGGCCTGGCGTGCTGCAGTCCATGGGGTCACAAAGAGTTGGACGTGACTGAGCGACTGAAATGACTGACTGACTGAAAAGGAATGAGGTAATGTCATTTGCAGCGATGTGGGTGGCCCTGGAGATTGTCATACTGAGTTAGGCAAGTCAGACAGACTATGACAAATATTATGTAATATCACTGACATGTGGAATCTTAATAAACGGGTGCAAATAAACTTATTTACAAAACAGAGATAGAGTTGCAGATGTAGAAAACAAACTTACAGTTACTAGGGAGAAAGGGGAGGGATAAATTGGGAAACTGGGTTTGACACATACACACTACTATATACAAAATGCATTACAAATAAGAATGTATTCTATAACATAGGGAGCTACTCAATATTCTGCAGTGGCCTATGTAGGGGAAGAATCTTTAAAAGAGTGGCTGTATGTACATGTATAACTGATTCACTGTTCTGTACAGCAGAAACTAACACAATATTGGAAATCAACTATACTCCAATAATTTTTTAATTAAAAATCAATCAATCAATAAAAAACAAATCCAAACTCTTTACACTGTCTTTTGCCCCAGACAACATGCATCAGAGCACTGTCGCTTGGATACCGCTGGGTCTCTTGCAGTCTCACATTATTCAAATGAGAAGAGCCTCTTGCCCCTAAGGTTTGGGTTTCAGATCTACAGGAGTCAACAGGAAGCCATGGAAGGCTCTAAACCCCAGGAACAGCTTCAGGAAGCTCATGCTGGCAGCACCGCAGAGTGTCCTGGAGGAGTGTGATGAGGCCTCAGAGAAGGCTTGAGTGGTGGGTGAGGACGAGTGGCCAGGCAGAGATGGAAGCTGAATGCAGGTGATAAACGGTCATGAACAATCGTGGCATTCATTAAAAGAGAAAAAAGTGCTGCGAGATTTAGAAAAGAGGACAAGTTCAATCAGTGTAAAGAGTTTGGGTTTGCTTTTTATTGATTTATTGATTTTTAATTAAAAAATTATTGGAGTATAGTTGATTTCCAACTGAGCTCAAAATGCCTGGTGGCCAGTTTGTAGGAGATTTACAGCTACTGAGCTTTGGGGACCTTAAATTCCATGGGGAGCTTCTGAGTCTAACACTGAGGTTTGAAAATTGTAAGAGAACGGAAGGCAGCTAGAATTCAGAGAGCAGACAAGAAATACTCTCATCTAAGAGGCGGAGAACCTGGGAAGGAACAGCCTGTAGCTGAGAGAAATGCAAGGATTGCTTCTGCCTCAGCAGCCTGAAGTGGCAAATGAAAAAGAATTTAAGCTCTGCACTGGAGGCGGCACCAGGAGGGCAGCGAGGACGAGGACAGGGAGGGCCATTTCAGAGGAAGTGGCTGTGGGCGGAGCGGGAGCGGAGAGTGAGCCAGTGGCTAAGGATGCTGACGAGATGCAGGGAATTTCCAGCGTTTCCAGGTGGGAATGATGGGGGGACGGAGGTCAGAGGGCAGGCTGAGGGCAGCAGGAACAAGGTCGGAGGACTGTTCTTCTGGGGCACCGAGAGCATTTCCCTGTAACGGGGAGTGTTCTTCCCCCTTACTCTGCCCTGGAGATGCTCTCATCCCTCCCCATGCCAAAGAAGGAAAATGAAAAGAGTTTGATCAAAGAAAGACGAAGACAGTCTAGTCTCACTGGACAGAATCACGCTGAGAATATTAAGAGATCTGGGTTTGCATCATGTCTCCTTAATCCAGGGGCTGGACCACACTGGGCATTTGCCTCCCCACCTCCCCCCACCCTCAGGACCCGAAGCTGTGGAGCCTCCTCCAGTTCGTCTGAGCGAGCAGGCGGCCCTGTGGAGCCAGCACCAGGGCCTTGGGCCCAGAGCAAGAGCCTGAAGGACCTGAGGGCCGAGGGCTGGAGGGAGGGGGCACAGCCAGGGGAGTGGCCAGCTGGAGGGGCCAGGGGTCCTCTCCAGGTGGGCGTCCTCTGCTCCAGGGGACTGGAGGAGGCTGCCCCGCCTTGTGGTGTGAGTCTCCTGATCGCCAGGCATAGAGCTTTCCCTGTGAGGACACAGTTCTTTAAATCTCCAGGGGCCGTGCACTCCTGAGCTGAAGGGGCTGAGGCAGCTGAAGCAGGAAGTCCAGAGTGCAGGCTGTGAGGCTGGAGGGGTCGGGCACAGTGGGGCCCTGGTTGGTCTGGGGAGCAGGGCGGTTGAGGACATGTTGCTTCCAGATGAGTCCTGCCTTCTCTGTGGAGTAAGAGGCCAGGCTGCTCTGTGCAGAAGACATAGGGAGGTTTGAGGAAAGGGTTGAAGGCTGGGAAGCTTGATGGGAAGGGGTGATAGAAAGAACTGGACTGGGTGAGCAGGGCCCTGGGGACCTGGCCAGGGACCCACTGCCTTGGGAGCTAGGGGAGGGCAGGAAAGACAGGCGAGGAAGAGAGCCCAGCCCTGGGACTGTGTGGGGAGGAAGGAGGCAGAGGCCAGAGGGTGGATCCCACACTGCAAAGGGCGTGGAAGCTGCAACCAAAGGCAGAGAGGAGGCTGAGGTTGAAACTGTCCCCACCTACTTCAAGAAGGCTCATGAGATGTCACTTCCTAGGGTGGTGCCAGGTTGGAGGGGGTAGGAATTTTCAGTTTAGTATCAGGGCTACCAATCAATTTAATTGTTTCAATTATAACTTTGTGATTTTTGAAATTTGGGGGTTAATGGTTTGTTTTCAGCATCCTCACAGATTGAAGATTCAGCTGTTTCCTGGAAGACGTCACTTTTTAATTGATTTCTTCTTTGGGAGACAAGAAGATCAATTCTACTGTACTTGCCTTAGGAGTGATAATGATCAGTTGTCAGATGGTCTGGAGTTTAAAAAGTTAACATGGGTTTTAGGGCAGCAAGATGAGATGACATGTTCCCTGGGGCCCCAACTTCCTCACCTTCATCCAGCCAACACCCTTCCAGAAGGGTTCACACCCACCTATCCCACCCTCCTCCAAGGGACTGACTCTGCATCCCTCTCCACCACCACCTTCCAGGTGAGGACCACAGCTCTAAGCTAACACCTCCCATTTACAAAGGCATAAACTGAAGCCCAGAAGGACGAGGGAACTTCCCACAGTCATAAGACCAGCCAATCAGGGAGCAGAGAGGGGCTCCAGGCCTCCTGACCCTCCAGCCTCTGGTCTTCACAATGTACCAATTCAGCCACCAGTGAAAACCCTCCCTCACTTCCCCCCAGTGCATTTGGGGGATGGAGGAACATATGGGGAATGGAGGAACAGCTTGGGTTGTTCCCATCTTATTTTCAGACCAAGCTCACATTGGGAGCAAGTGGGTTGGAGTCTCTCTGCCCACTCTTGGGCTGTTGGTGCCACTAACTTCCTGGCTAGGCCACCAGGACCTTGATTTTGCCTCAATGGCAAGGTATCCCCCTCTCAAAAGATGCCAAAGAGGACTCCTTGGCATCCTCTCCATCCTAAGCCAAGCAGTCAAGGCTTCAGGTGCTGGGAGCAGGACTTCCATTAGGTCAAGGATCATAGAATCAGATCCCAGGCTTGAGCCAGCCGTGTGGTGTGTGTGCGTGTGTGTGTGTGTGTGTGCACGTGTGTGTGTGTGTGTGTGTGTGTGTGTGTGTGTGTGTGTGACAGAGAGAGAGATCCAGCTGCCTGCAGTGAACCGGCCCAGAACCTCTCCTGGGCTCTGTCTGGGAACCCTCAGAAGCACCTCTGCTCCGGGCACTCTGCTGCTCAACCGCCTCCAAATCCACTCCCTGAATCAGCCCCGTCAGCGAGGTGAGCATCCACCAGAGCAGAGGGAAGACTTATTCATTCTCCTTGGGTCTGTCTTCAAGGGCAGTGGCTCTGCGCCTCTGAATCAAAGCCAGACACACAGGCAGACTCGTTGATCCACCACAGCCCGCCTGCTCTCTCCCTCTCTCCCGTCTCTCTCTCCTGATGGTCTCCCAGCTCTATTCGGAGGCTCCCAATATGCGCTGCACGGCTTTGTCTCGTGGCTCTGCTCCTCTGCCTAATCTAGATCAAACACACAATAGACATTTGTTGAGCAAATAATTTTTTAAATGAAGGAGTGAATCCTGAAGGGCTCCTTCCTCATCCTTGCAGATTTAAACTCCTCACTCGGCCCGACATCATCTCATCCTCAGCACTCCTCAACACCCACTGCCCAAATTTATCCTGCAACCCATTTCCTAAAGGGCTGTGTGCGCTGCGAAATGGGCCCTCGGGCGTCCTGTGTCCCTGAGCCCTGACAGTGTGAGGCGTCCCACACCAACTGCTGATTGATTGACGCATCTGCTTTCTATGATTGTTTACTGCATAACCAGTCTCCTTTGATTAAAAAAAATAGCTAGCACCTGCAGAGTGCTTTTGTGCTTATGACCAGCTTGGGCCTGTGACCCAGGTGGTGCCCGTAACCACCATGATGGGTAGGGCGGGTCCCCACCGGCCAGATAAGAGAACTGAGGCTCCCACGGGGGGTCATCGATGCTGAGACAGACCTTCCAGTGCAAAATTCACTGCCTTTTCCGCTGACCCAGGACTGACTCAGATGAGCCTGTTGGCATCCCGTGTGGACACCCAAACCTGTTCTCAGTGTCCTTGCCAGGGGGTCACCAGCTCTTCTGTCTGCCTGTGTCAGGGGTTCTGGTCAGCGAGTGGACTCCTCACCATCCCCCAGCAGCAGGTAACCCGTCACATACATGGTCTTCCCCCAAGTTATTCCCTATGCTGTGAAGTGCTGTTCCCTAATTATGCTGGTAAACACAGTTTTCTTATTCGTACACTATGCAGAGGAAATCCTGGATTTCCATATTGTGTTGATTTCTTCACCTGATTAAGTTTTAAATTAGATTAAATTTTGCACTAGTCAGATGGAAGGCAGAAATAAATTGACTGGCTAATGAGGGAGTTCAAACTCGACTGCTGGTTGGAGGGGAGGAGAAACAGAACATAAAAATGGTATCCATTTATATCAGTTTTAGTTGAGCCACTCAAAAACGGGGACTCCCAGTCATTTTTATTTGGAATTGTCTTGGGCCATAGGAAGTGGATCAGCAGCTGAGGAAGCCTAGTAAACCCCAAGAGTCTGGGAGGCTGAGGGAGATCTCCTTCTCCCAGTTAAGTCTTCAGTTTGATGGCTTAAGACAGTAAAATGCAAAGTCTCTGGAGTAGCAACACCTAAGGCTGTTATCAGTCATCCTGCGGCCTTGGTGGGTTTTGGGGGTGGGCACAGGGCCCCAGTTTTGGACCACCAGTCCAGTTAGGTGCACACCCACTCTTAGGGACCTAACCTGCACCCTACAAAGGTAAAGAATTAGGCCCCAGTTAAATTTAATGTTTTCCCTCCAATGGTCTCATTTTTTGAAGCCAGTGGAGGTGAAAAGGATGTTAGCATTGTGGTTAATTCTCTTCCAATTTTAAAGCAATTTTTAAAAAGAGCTGGGCTTCCTGGCTTGGGCCTTGCTGGTGTCTTCCCGACCCTTTGTTGACAAATCTCAGTGTGAACGCTACACCTCTGGAGAAAGCCCTCTTCTTAGAAGATTCCATGTTTATTCATCGCATTCTGTTAACTGTCTGCTCCCCGAAGTTTCAAATGCCCCCAGGATGGAATGGGGAACAGAGAGAAGGGTCTGGTTCTTCCCTGTATGGACGTCTCAGGGGGGCCGAGTACCCTGTTAGCGTGTGGACAGGGAGGTCCCAGGCACTCTCAGCACTGGGCCTGGAAACCTGGGTCTCCGTGTCCGCAAGTCTGTGCCCAGCACTGGGAACAAGCTGTCTTTCTCTCCTGGCCACTCAACAGCATGGTTCTCTCAGCAAACCTCATACCACATTGATTTAAGGAACTCTCACTGTGATGTATCAACCCATAGAAGAGGCAGAACCCAGTCCTCCTAAGATCACCCCAAGGCTGAGCTCCCTTTGACCCCCGTCAGCTTACTCTGTGCTCCACATTTTATCTTAGGAGTAAGCACTTTGCAAAAGGAATTACCTTCTTTCTTGCTCTGGTATTTTCTGTTTGCTAATACCTGGTTCTGATCTCAGTTCCCCTGACGTGATGACAACCAGCCTGGTACAAGCACAGCTGTTGCGTTCCCACAATCTCCATGTGAGCAGGGCACCCTCCAACACCTGTGACCTCATCCTAGACAGCACAGTGTTAACTGCAAGGGGTCACCAGTAAGCTGGGAAACCCCCAAACAGTCCCCAGGGAAGGCTTGTGTGGCTTAAGTCTTTTATTAGCCAGATCTCCCCACTCCTAGTTTTATTGAGGAACAACTGACATATAACATTGTATTCATCAAAGGGGTACAGTGTAAGGTTTTGATATATTTATGTAACATGAAATAATCACCACAATACATTTCAGTTCAGTTCAGTTCAGTTGCTCAGTTGTGTCCGACTCTTTGCAACCCCATGAATCGCAGCACGCCAGGCCTCCCTGTCCATCACCAACTCCAGGAGTTTACTCAAACTCATGTCCATCGAGCCAGTGATACCATCCAGCCATCTCACCCTCTGTCATCCCTTTCTCCTCCTGCCCTCAATCCCTCCCAGCATCAGAGCCTTCTCCAATGAGTCAGTTCTTCACATCAGGTGGCCAAAGTATTGGAGTTTCAGCTTCAACATCAGTCCTTCCAATGAACACCCAGGACTGATCTCCTTTAGGATGGACTGGTTGGATCTCCTTGCAGTCCAAGGGACTCTCAAGAGTCTTCTCCAACACCACAGTTCAAAAGCATCAATTCTTCGGCGCTCAGCTTTCTTCACAGTCCAACTCTCACATCCCTACATGACCACTAGAAAAACCACAGCCTTGACTAGACGGAACTTTGTTGGCAAAGTAATGTCTCTGCTTTTTAATATGTTGTCTAGGTTAGTCATAACTTTCCTTCTAAGGAGTAAGCGTCTTTTACTTTCATGGCTGCAGCCACCATCTGCAGTGATTTTGGAGCCCAAAAAAATAAAGTCTGCCCCTGTTTCCACTGTTTGCCCATCTATTTGCCATGAAGTGATGGGACTGGATGCCATGATCTTAGTTTTCTGAATGTTGAGCTTTAAGCCAACTTTTCACTCTCCTCTTTCATTTTCATCAAGAGGTTCTTTAGTTCCTCTTCACTTTCTGCCATAAGGGTGGTGTCATCTGCATATCTGAGGCTATTGATATTTCTCCCAGCAATCTTGATTCCAGCTTGTGCTTCATCCAGCCCAGCGTTTCTCATGATGTACTCTGCGTATAAGTTAAATAAGCAGGGTGACAATATACAGCCTTGACATACTCCTTTTCCTGTTTGGAACCTGTCTGTTGTTCCATGTCCAGTTCTAACTGTTGCTTCCTGACCTGCATATAGGTTTCTCAAGAGGCAGGTCAGGTGGTCTGGTATTCCCATCTCTTGAAGAATTTTCCACAGTTTATTGTGATCCACACAGTCAAAGGCTTTGGCATAGTCAATAAAGCAGAAATAGATGTTTTTCTGGAACTCTCTTGCTTTTTCAATGATCCAGTGGATATTGGCAATTTGATCTCTGGTTCCTCTGCCTTTTCTAAAACCAGCTTGAACATCCGGAAGTTCATGGTTCATGTATTGCTGAAGCTGGCTTGGAGAATTTTGAGCATTACTTTACTAGCGTGTGAGATGAGTGCAATTGTGTGGTAGTTTGAGCATTCTTTGGGATTGCCCTTCTTTGGGATTGGAATGAAAACTGACATTTTCCAGTCCTGTGGCCACTGCTGAGTTTTCCAAATTTGCTCTAAGTTTAGGTAACATATATGACCGAGTTAAAATTTTATTTTTCTTGTGATGAGAAGTTTCAAGATCTCTTAACAACTTTCAAATATATAATACAGTATTGTTAACTATAGTTATCATGCTGTATGTTACATCCCCAGAACTTATTTCTCCTAAAGCTGGAAATTTGTACCTTTTGATCACTATTCCAGCCCCCTGCTGCCCCAAACACCTGCTCTGGAAATCAGCAGTATATTCTCTGTAGCTATGAGCTCAATTTCTTAAGGTTCCACATGTAAATGAGATCATATTAGTATTTGTCTTTCTCTGATGGCATTTCGTTTAGCATAATGCCCTCAAGATCCATCCATGTTGTTGCAGATGACAAGATTTTCTTCTTTTATGGCTGAATAATATTCCATTGTATGTATGCAACATCTTCTTTATTCATTCTTCCATCAATAGAAACACTGTTTCCATGTCTTGGCTATTGTAAATAATGCTGCAAAGAATACAGGGGTTCAGATGTCTTTTTGAGATAATGATTTCATTTTCTTCATATAAATACCCAGATGTGGAATTGCTGGATCATATGACAGTTCTACATTTATTTATTTTTTTTTTTGAGGAACCTCCACACTGCTTTCTGTACTGCCTGAAACTAATTTACATTCCCAGCAGTGCACAAGGGCCCCCTTTTCTTCTCACCCTCCTCACCAGCATTTATGATCTCTCATCTTTTTGATACAAGTCATTCAAACAGGTGTGAGGTGACGCCTCACTGTGGCCTTGATTTGTGCTTCCCTGATTTTTAGTATTGTTAAGCACTTTTTCACGCATCAACTGATCATTTGGTTGTTTTCTTCAGAAAAATGTTCAGTTCCTCTGCTTACTTTTTTTATTTGATTATTTGTTTTATTGCTATTGAATTGTATAAATTCTTCAACTTTTTAGATATTTACCCCTTTATCAGATACATAATTTGCAAATATTTTCTTCCATTCAGTAGGTTACCTTTTCATTTCCTTGACAGATTCCTTTGCTATGCAGAAGTATTTTAATTTGATGTAGTCTCACTTGTTTATTTTTTGCTTTTTTTGCCTTTGCTTTTGGTGTGAAATCCAAAAAAAGAAAGAAAGAAAGAAAGAAAGATCCTTTTCAAGACCAATGTCAAGGAAATTACCCCTATGTTTTCTTCTAGAAGTGTTATGATTTTAGGTCTTTATGTTCAGGTTGTTAATCCATTTTGAGTGTATTTTTGTGAATGGTGTAAGATAGAGATCCAGTCTCATTCCTTTGCACGTGGCTCTCCTGTTTTCCCAACACCATTTATGGAAGAGACTATCCCTTCTCTCAGCATATTTGTGGCTCCTCTCTTGTAAATTAATTGACCATATATGTGTGGGTTCACTTCTGGGCTCTCTATTCTGACCCATTCATTTATGTGTCCATTTTACACCAATACCACACCTTTTTCTTGAGAGGTTTTATATTGAATGGATGATGAATTTTGTTGAATATTTTTTCTGTATCTGCTGAGATGATCATGATTTTTATCCTTCATTTGGTTAATGTGGTGTATCACACTGATTGATTTGCAGGTATTGAAACATCCTTGCATCCCTGGAATAAATCCCACTTGATCATGGTACCTGATCTTCTTAATATATTCTTGAATTTGATTTTCTAATATTTCGTCGAAGATTTTTGCATCTATGTTCGTCAAGTATATCGGCCTATAACTTTCATTTCTTTGTGATGTTCTTGTCTGGTTTTGGTATCAGGGTAATGCTGACTTTATAAATTGAATTTGGAAGTGTTCCCTCCTATTCTATCTTTTGGAAGAGTTTGAGAAGGTATTAAGTTTTCTTTAAATGTTTGGTAGAATTCACCAGTTAAGCCATCTTATCCTGGACTTTTGTTTGTTGGAAGGTTTTTTGTTTCTGATTCAATCTCCTTACAAAGTAGCCTTTTTAGAATATCTATTTCTTCATCATTCAATCTTGGTAGGTTATATGTTTCTAGTAGATATCTCTGATTACTCTCAGATCTAACCTCTGATTTCTACTTGGCTCCTAAAAGACCTCAAGTCTCATTTCCCCCTCTGCACCTAAGCATTGCCTCAGAGCTCTGGCTATTACTAACTGATGTGGATGTACTGAAATCTGTTTTCCTTCTTTGAAATAACCTCTTTAATGATGAAAAGGACTCAGTCATCATGGCCAGAGAAATGTATTTTAGTATCGTGCAGTAGAACAGTAATTTTTGCAGAAAGGTAGTATATTATCCAGAAAGAAGGTAAAAGTATAGATTAACATTGTGTGTGTCCTAAGTCACCTCAGTCATATCCAGCTGTGTGCGACCCTGTGGACTGTAGCCTGCCAGGCTCCTCTGTCCATGGGATTCTCCAGGCAAGAATACTGGAGGGGTTTGCCATGCCCTCCTCCAGGGGATCTTCCCGACCCAGGGATCGAACTCACGTCTCCTGTGGTTCCTGCACTACATGTGGATTCTTCACTGCTGAGCTGCCAGGGAAGCCCAGAGATTAACATTAACTTATGATAAATTGAGAACATACATTATGATTCCAAGGGTAGCCACTAAAAGAATAAAAACAGACTGCATAACACCCCGACTAAGAAGAAAATTGTGAAATCCTGAGAGCTGCCGACTGAGGTCAAATTTAATAAGAGGTCAGAAATCAAAGGTCAAAACAAATTGCTGATGTTCTGACCGCTTATTAAATTTGAGCTCAGTCCAGCTTTCAGGACCATCTAGCCAAAGCTATAGTTTTTCCATTGGTCATGTATGGATGTAAAAGTTGGACTATAAAGAAAGCTGAGCGCCGAAGAATTGATGCTTCTGAACTGTGATGTTGGAGAAGATTCTTGAGAGTCCCTCAGACTGCAAGGAGATCCAACCAGTCCATCTGAAAGGAGATCAGTCCTGGGTGTTCATTGGAAGGACTGATGCTGAAGCTGAAACTCCAATACTTTGGCCACCTGATGTGAAGAGTTGACTCATTGGAAAAGACCCTGATGCTGGGAAAGATTGAGGGCAGGAGGAGAAGGGGACAACAGAGGATGACATGGTTGGATGGCATCACCGACTCAATGGACATGAGTCTGAGTAAGCTCCGGGAGTTGGTGATGGACAGGGAGGCCTGGCATGCTGCGGTTCATGGGGTCACAAAGAGTTGGACATGACTGAGCGACTGAACTGAACTGATGGGATGGATGGCAGCCATATTGCTCTTTGGGATGGGAACAGAAGTTCTAGGGAAACAAGAAGTGTAACTGGACAGCAGCAGTTTCCCTGGTTCTACTTATACCTGCCAAGCAGGTCTATTCTTGCCGCCCCACGATGCCTTCAGCAAGGTGTTTGCTGTTGGCCTCAGTGTTTCTCACAAACAGTTTGACTTTTGGAGAAATTTTAAAGGGTCATGTTCCAGGAGTTATTTTCTCCTTTATTTTTATAAGATTTACCTATATCTGTGCTTTTTGACATGGAGCTTAGAGCTCAATAATCACTACTACTACCCTCACCCATTAGCACCACCAATGAGAAGACTAATCTTACAAAATTATTCCTGATTGTTCCAAATAATATCCAGAGAGAGTCCATACAGCTTTTCACTCAGATACCAAAGACGGGAGAGTTAAGGCAAATGTCTAGTGGCTAATTGTGATTTGTAAGTGTTGGCATTCACTTAAGTAACACTCAGTGGCTACTATGTAAAATTAGACAAACTAGCATTTTTTGAGCATTTGCTTTGTTCCAGACACAATTTCAAACACATTACATATATCGATGCATTTGATCACCCAACAAATCTACAAATAGGTCTTATTACCTTGTCCACTTTATGATGAAAAATTGGCTTACAGAGAAC
The DNA here is from genome assembly GCF_963930625.1 of Muntiacus reevesi. Classification (NCBI taxonomy): domain Eukaryota; kingdom Metazoa; phylum Chordata; class Mammalia; order Artiodactyla; family Cervidae; genus Muntiacus; species Muntiacus reevesi. The sequence goes on from NC_089250.1 coordinate 92,506,530, forward strand.
TAAAGCAAAGGGGCAGGCCTGGGATTAAACATGGGCTCTCTGGCTTTGTCTTTGCAGCGTCCTTCACACCGTGTGTGTGACAGTTCCCAGGACAGTCTCTTCCCTCAGCAAGCTTCTGGTTTAATAAGGAAGTCAGCAAGTGTACAGAAACTCTGAAACAAGACAGACAGGATGAAAAATATAAAAGAGTTACAGGTAGTGTAATAGAAAGGAAGAGATCATGAACAATAAGGAAGAGAATGGCTTTGGGAGGATAAGGAGGATTTATTTCACCAGCATCACCAATAAATATTAGCCATAAAGTCAACTGTATGAAGATGGGGCAAGCATGCCAAGTGTAGAAAACAGTGTGAGCAGAACAGATCAATGACCAACCTCTGTTTGGAAAATGGCCGGTAATGCTGGTTTGCCTGGAATGTAATAGCAGAAACAATGACAATGATGACAAATGCAATTAATATTTCCAATGCCCCAGGCGCAAGTCTAAGCATTAACTAATCTAGCCCACTGCACATCCGTATGGGTCCTGTTCTTATTTGTATTTTGGAAATGAAGAAGCAAATACCAAGAAGGACAATATTTGTATGAAGTCACAAGCCTGGACATAAAGATGGGTTACAGTCTAGACAGGCCAGCCCTGCAGCACAATGCATGTCCCTCTCCTGGAGTGTGGGTGGAGCCTTAGTGAGAGTCATTTAGGTAAAGAACACGTGCTTCACGGACCTGGATCCAAAGTCCCATCTATTAGAGTATATGACCTTGGGGAAGGGATTGAATCTCTCTCAATTTCCATACTTATAACTTGAAAACAATAGCATCTGCCTTGGTCCTCTGTAAGGACTGGTAGAAAGCCTGATATATAACTAGAAGGTAGGTCCTAGAATGCCACCTTTGAGAATAAACACCTAATTTATTACATGTTCTTAAGATTTTTGCAAACAATGGGATTGCACCTGGGCTCTAAGAAGAATCATTGGAGAGTTTATTAAATGCACAGGGCCTTAAATGGCAAGTTCTAGATCTTCAGGAGCATTTCAGAATCCTAGGTTTATCTTACCAAAAATTGTAGTATATTATCCAAGGATGCATCCTATGGAAATAGAGATGTACTAAAATAAATATACAAGCATGTATTATTTATAAGCAAATAAATTAAAACAACTGAAACATTAAAAAAAATAAGATTTGTGTTATATAAATGATACAAGGCATATAATGGAATGCTGTAAAGACATTAAAAATATTATATGATCACTAAATGCTCACAGTGAATTATTAAATGCAATAGATTATAGAACAGTATATATTGTATGACCTCATAAACATGCAAATCTGTGTGCATGTCCATTAAAAATACTGAATAGCTATAAAATAATACTTGCAGTGATTCTTCACCAGTGTAATTATAGGTACTGCAGTTTTCTTCTTTGTATATTTTCTATTTTCCAAATTTTCAGAGGGAATATTCATTACTTTTTATATTTAAAAAATGTTTATATATTTTTAATGTTTTAAAACCTTGGATATGGGACTTCCCTGGCAGTCCAGTGGTTAAGACTCTGATTCCACTGCAGGGGGCACAGGTTCAATCCCTGGTGCTGCACGGCTCCCCAACACCCAAACAACAACAAAACCCTTGGATATATTGCTTTAAATGGGAAAATTTTAGTAACGATAATAAACACACAAGAAGGAAAGTAATTCTGGAGCATCTATCTGGTCAGGGTGGCAGGATACTTGGTGTTCAGTTTTGCTTTTATCTTGTTACTTTTGTATTTAGGTTAAGGATTCAGAATTTTTTTAAAAAAAACTATATGTTAGTTCGGTCAAATGCAAATACTGAAATCTTTTTTCTTTGCTAAACCTTTCAAGAACTGGGCCTTTCATCCTGATCAGCCTGGAGGAGATGGGCATCCCAAATCAGTGCCCTGGCATGAAGAGACTTTACACAGAGAAGTATCTTAAAGGTGGCAGAAGAGACAATAGTTCTGCTGCCATGAAAATGGGGTAGATGTAGGCTTCATCTTACTGTGGACTTTCTCTCCATTTCTGTCACAGCAAAAAAAACATTAAATTATTAAAGCCTGTGCTTCAGAAGCTGAGGAGACGTGTTTTATGAATACCACTGTGACCACTAAATCCATTTTACTGTGGACAGTGATTTTATTTTCTTAAATTCATAGTGACATGCTCCTTTGACTCACATAGGGTAGCAGGCACATTGCTTTATGAGGTAGTTCCCAGGTCTGCAAAGCACTCTGGATCCAAAAGGAGAATGAACAGTAAAGGGAGGCTTGCTTGTCTGGGAAAATGTCTCAGTGGGCAGGTTGCCTCATGATCAGCTCTGCACATGTGCCAAGGGCTGAGCTGAAGAAGGATGGAGCCGTCATGGGGACAGAGCAATGCTTGCCAGGAACATTACTGCTGTCATATGACGGAGGGTGGGGAGGTCTCCTCTGTGTGGCTGTAAAGCTTGGGCTTGGTTAGATTGGGAGATGGTGATTATAAACTTCCGTTGGAGTTGCAACACTAGTGCTCATTTGATTTTTACTCTAACCATGTATTGCTCACACATCCCTTCTAGTCGTGTGATACAGATTGGGTTTAAATTAAAGCAAATTTAAACTCCTTTCTCTTAAGGTTTTCTTATAGCCCTTGACAATGTAAGACCCCCTGGGCTGCCAAGACTAGATTGGACCTGGATTGTTCTATTTGGAAGTGATGAGTGAGATTCTGTAGGGGATAGCATAACAGCGCTCACTAAGGGCAGAACCAAAGCAAGACACATCGTGATAGAGGCCAACCTCTAAGCGGTGAAGGAGGAGGGGCTTGGAAAGACAACCAAAAGGCAGAAGCCAGACAGGTGAGAGCAGTTCAGAAGAGAAGGCAATTAGGTGAGCCGGCAAAGAGCACACGCCAAGAAGAAGGAAGAGATGGAAAACGGAAATGTCACGGCAAGTTGAACCTGACCACAGCTGAAGCTAGAGGCAACCTGGAGGAGTCCCACAGAAAGGTGGGGCAAATCAAACGGTTGTTTGTGCTGAACTGTGGGGGAGGGAGGAGGAACAGGGGCTGTGTTTCTTGCTGTGTGTTTATTTCATTTGTCTAATTTATATGGTGATAATTGCCGCAAAGAAAATAACACAGGGTAAAAATTGGGCTTCCCTGGAAACTCAGCAGTAGAAGAATACACCTGCAATGGAGGAGACATGGGTTCTATTCCTGGATTGGATCCCTGGATCGGGAAGATCCCCTGGAGAAGGGAATGGCAACCCACTCTGGTACTCTTGCCTGAGAAATCCCATGGACAGAGGAGCCTGGAAGGCTACAGTCCCTGGGGTCGCAAAAGAGTCAGACATGACATAGCGACTCAACAACAAAACAGCAACGAAGGATAGACACTGATGAAGCAGGGGTGCCATCTATCTATCTATCTATCTATATTTGGCCACTCCATGCAGCATGCAGGATCTTAGTTCCCCCAAGAGGAATCCCACATCTGATGCAGCGGAGATGCAGAGTCCTCACCACTGGGCACCTGGGAAGTCCGAGGGGTTCTATTTTTAAGAGCGGGCACAGAGAAGGCCCCCAGAACAGGTGAAGCTTGTGCAGGGAGCTGACTGCAGTGAGGGGGTGAGCCAAACAGATTTCTGTGAGAAGGTCCAGAGTGAACTTTAAGTTCAAAGGCCCCAAGAAGGGACTTCTGTTGTGTGTGTTTTTAAGTCAGCCTTGTGTGTATGTTTTTAAGTCTGCCTTGTTGAGGTATAATTTTAAAACTAATTAAACCCACTAAGTTTACATGTACATGTTGATGAGTTTTGAAAAATGTATGTATACAATCATCCCCCAGGATCCTCGGAGGATTGATTCCAGCCCCTCCCCAACTCCACATCCCAACCCTTCCCTTCGCAGATTTTCTAGTCCCTTAAATAAAATGATGTGGAATGGCACATAACCTCCACAATGTTTGCATACTTTAAATCATTTCTAGATTACTTTTAATAACTAATACAATGTAAACAACATGTAATTAGAGTGAGGCAAATCTTAACTTTCTAGAAGTTTCTGGAATTTTTCTTTCCAAATACTTTGGATCCACAGTCGATTGAAATACAAGGATGCAGAACCTGTGGGTATGAAGGGTTGACTGTAGTTGTAGAACTGCTGCTATAATCATGTTACAGAACAACTTTATTTTTCCAAAAAGTTTCCTTGTGCTCTTTTCAGTCAAACCTGTTTCCATCCCAGAGCCCTAGCAACTGATCTACTTTCTGTCACTATAGTTTGGCCTGTTCTAGAATTTCGTGTAAATGGAATCATGTTTTCTTTTCTTTTCTTTTTTTGTCTGGTTTTATGTCTCTTAAACACTTAGTAAAAAGATTTCTAGAAATAAAGCAGGGTTACATAAAACTTTGAAAGAAATTGCCAAACTGTATTCACCAAAGTGACTGCACCATTTTACATACTCAACAGTGATGGGTAAAGTTCCACCAAAAATCCCAAGTTTTGACAAAGTTGCCACACATCTTTGCTAAAAATTGACATTGACAAACTTTTTAATTTAGCTCTTCAAATGGGGTATGTAGTAGACTATCACTAGATTTTAATTTACATTCCTGTAATGGCAGAAAGTGAAGAAGAACTAAAAAGCCTCTTGATCAAAGTGAAAGAGGAGAGTGAAAAAGTTGGCTTAAAGCTCAACATTCAGCAAACTAAGATCATGGCATCTGGTCCCATCACTTCGTGGGAAATAGATGGGGAAGCAGTGGAAGCAGTGTCAGACTTTATTTTGGGGGGCTCCAAAATCACTGCAGATGGTGACTGCAGCCATGAAGTTAAAAGACGCTTACTCCTTGGAAGGAAAGTTATGACCAACCTAGATAGCATGTTAAAAAAAAAGCAGAGACATTACTTTGCTAACAAAGGTCCATCTAGTTGAGGCTATGGTTTTTCCAGTGATCATGTATGGATGTGAGAGTTGGACTGTGAAGAAAGCTGAGTGCCAAAAAATTGATGCTTTTAAACTGTGGTGTTGGAGAAGACTCTTGAGAGTCCCTTGGACTGCAAGGAGATACAACCACTCTATCCTAGGGGAGATCATTCCTGGGTGTTCATTGAAAGGACTGATGCTGAAGCTGAAACTCCAATACTTTGGCCACCTCATGTGAAGAGTTGACTCATTGGAAAAGACCCTGATGCTGGGGAAGATTGAGGGCAGGAGGAGAAGGGGACGACAGAGGATGAGATGACTGGATGGCATCACTGACTCGATGGGCATGAGTTTGAGTAAACTCCGGGAGTTAGTGTTGGACAGGGAGGACTGGCGTGCTGCGATTCATGGGGTTGCAAAGAGTTGGACACAACTGAGCGACTGAACTGACTGAATGATAGATAATTTGAACATTTTTTCATAGGCTTATTATATATCTAATTTGGTAATATGTCAATAAAAATTTCACTCACTTTTTCATTGAGTTGTAAAAGTTCTTTGTATATTCTAGATTCAAACTCTTTATCAAATATATGCTTACAAATATTATTTCCCAGGCTGTGATTTGCCTTTTCATTTTCTTATAAGTATTTTTAATTTTTTGATGCTAAGCATAACAATTAATCTTTCATGGTTCATGCTTTTCCCTTCTAGGAGATTCCTCTATAGTTTTCTTTTTTTTTTTTTTTAATCATTTGGCTGGTTGAGTCTTAGCTTCAGCACGTGGGAACTTTTACCGCAGTGCATAGATCTCTAGTTGTGGTGCTCAGGCTCAGTAGTTGCAGAGCATGGACTCAGTTGCTCCAGGGCATGTGGGATCTTAGTTCCCTGACCAGGGATGAAAACAATGTCCCCTGCACTGTAAGGTGGATTCTTAACCACTGGACCACCAGGGAAGTCCCTATAATTTTACATCTTAAGTTTAGGTTTATTCTCCAACTTGAATTAATTTTGAATATGATCTAAGAGTAATTTTTGTATGACGTCCTAGTATTTGTTAAAGAGACAATCTACTCCCCTGTTGAACTGATATATTTGCCAAAACTCAATTCAGCATATTCCAGTGGTTACATTTCTGGTCTTAATTTTTTCCATTTGAACTAATTATTGATTTCTGCAGTTGTACTTTAAATCAATTGAGGAAAAAATTAATTAAAAATACATTTATATGGTCTTTTATATCTACCATTACTGGAGCTCTTTGTTTCTTCATGTCGGTTTGAATCACCACTAAGTGTCCTTTATTTCAGCTTGAAAGGCTCTCTTCAGTAGTTCTTGGAGGGTAGGTTGGCTAGAAACAAATTCCCTCAAATTTTGTTGTATGATTATGTCTTATTTTTCCTTTATTTTTGAAGAATTGCTTTGCTAGTTGTAGAATTCTTGATTAAAAATCTTTTGCTTTCAGGACTTTGACTGTTCAATCCCACTGCCTCTGATTTCCATAGTTTTTCATGAGATTCTGCTGATCTTCATGTCGTTCCATACTGGTGAACTGTTTTCTTTTTGTTACTTTTGCTGCTTTTGTGGTTCTATCTTTGTCTTTGACTTTCAGCAATGTGACTATGATGAGCCTAGGTTTTGACCTCTTTAATTTATTCTACTTGAAGTTTATTGAGCTTATTGATATGTAATGTTTGCATCAAATTTGGAAAGTTTTCAGCCACGACTTCTCCAAATAGTCTTGCTGCATTTCTTGTGCAGCTTCTCTTTTCAGAACTCCCATTATTCACATGTTGACATATGTTTGATGGTAAACCACAGATGTCTAAGGCTCTGTTCATTTTTCTTCACTCATTTTTCTTTCTCTCCCTCAGATGAATAATCTCAATGGGCCTATTTTCAAGTTTGCTGGTTCTTTTCCTGCTCATATTTGCCGTTGAGTCCATCCAGCCCTTCATATTATGTATTGTGCTCTTTGATCCTAGAATTTCTAACTTTTATTTGTGTATATATACATATATAAATTAGATGTATACATACATTGTTGTTTCTATTACTATTCTCTTCATTGAACATTGTTCTCATACTTCCCTTTAGTTCCTTGTATATGATTTCCATTAGTTCTTTGAACATATTCAAAACATCTGAGCTACAATCTTGTCTAGTAAATCCAAAATCCAGGCTCCATCAGAGATAGTATTCTATTAACTGGTTTTTCTTTCCTGTGCATGGGCTGTTTTTTCTTTTTTCTTTGCATCTCTCAAAACTTTTTGTTCAAATAATACAATGTGGCAATTCTGGAAGTCAGAATCTCCCTCCCTCTAAGATTTATGATTGCTAGTTTTCTGAACTAATTCTGTTGAGTCTGTATTTTTTGATCATGTGTGCCTCTGAAGTGTGTGCTGGGTGAGCTTGAGGTCAACTCATCAGAAATTTCCTTAAATGTCTGGAACCAGTATGTCTCCCAGTCTTTGTTATGGGGCTCTATGTATATATTGGAGAATACATTCAACACTCAGCCAGGCCGTCTATGTTTCTGCTTTGGCCTTCACTTGCTATTTTCACACAGCCTCAACGTCAACCAGAAGGGAGCCTCCTCAAGTTTTCCCTGAGGATGCACATAGCTCTGAGCATGCATACAGCCCTACATGGACATGTGACCTTATAGATTCCCAGAAACATGCCAGAGCTTTTCAAAGCCTCCCATAGACATCTCATTATCCAGTTTTTACTTTAATGCTTTTGGAGAACATATTCTTTACCCTAAATGCTAAACCAGTTCTTCAGATAGTTGCAATATTAGACAATTGCCTCTGACCGTCTCCCACAAACATTCCTTGGCAAAGGTTTTTTGCACAAGGCAAGCTCCTAGTCAGGTCAAATGAAGAAGAATTTTGTGACTGGTCTCTTGGAGAACCACCAAATGGGTTGAATAATGACAATTCTCTGGGAACGAGGTTTCAAATGAGTTCCATCTCCAGTCTGCCCCCTCTGATCACTGCCAGGCTGCTGGTTTTCACTGTGAATGTGGGCTGTTTGTTTTCAAAGCTACTTCAGAATTGGGGAAATGGGTATGGAAATTGGGTAATGTGTTCTTACAAAGATTCAGCTATTTTTCTTGAATAGACTCTTCAATTTGCTGCAAGTCCTTGGATGATTTCCAGAAACAGGAAAAAGATGAATCTGACAATTTTCCCAGTGGTCTCATTGCCCTTAAAGAAGAGTTTTGGAGGTTCTTATCCTGCCATTCTTGCTTACATTGTGTCTCTGTAATCTATACATTTATCTAAATAGAAATGTCACATTCTCTTGAATAGTGTATCTTTACAGTAAATCTTAAAATAAAAATAAAATCAGTGTAGGTATTCCAGTTTGGTTCTTACTTTTCAAAATTGCTTTGGCTATTTTAGGTCATTTACATTTACATATAAATATTCAATGTGACTTGACAATGTTGCCCCAATGAGCCAGCTACAAATTTGGTTAGGATTCTCTAAATCTATAAATAAATTTTGGCAAAAGTGACATTACAATATATTGAGTCTCCAATTCATGAGCATGATGTTCTCTCCATTTATTTAGATCTTCTTTAATTTTTCTCAACACTATTTTGTAGTCTTCAGTGTACAGATCTTGCATGTATTTCTGAAATATGTCACAAAATATTGATGTAACTATAAATGATATTATATTTTAAATTTAATTGTTCATTGCTAGTATACATAAATTCAATTGCTTTTTAATACCAATATTTCTAAATTCACCTAAAAGGTTAGCTAGCACTTTTGTAAATTCAGTAGTATTTATACATGGTCAATCATGTTGCATCATCCTTGAATATAATCTTGTTTTTTTGGGGTTTTTTTTTTTTTTGCTTTTGATGTCTACACATTTGACTTGCTTTTTCTGGAGAAAAGAGGTGCTCATTGGTTCACTTTTACTGAACCAATGAGCACCTCCAGTGCAAAGTAAAATGGAGAAAGTAAGAGCAGATAATCCTGTTTTGCTCTAAAAATTAGGGGTGAAATTAGGGGTGATGCATTCAGTTTTTCATCACCAAATATAGTAGTTAGATGTATCAGGTTGAGGAAATTCTCTTCCTTTCATACTTTACATTCCACTACAGTTTTTGCTGAGTTTTTCTAAATCATGTTGTCGTTCAGTCGCTAAGTCATGTCTGACTCTTTTCCAAATCATAAATGAACACTAAATTTTTGTCAAATGCTTTCTCAGCATCTATTGAGATGATTATATGATTTTTCTTTTTAGATCTGTTAACATGGTGAATTCCACTGATTTTTACATGATAACAAAGCTTTGGATTCCTAGCATAAACCCTACTTGGTAATGATGTATTCTGGACCATGCTTTTGCTAAACATTTGCTAAGAATTTTTCCTATGTTCCTGAAAGATATTGATCTTCAATTTCTTTTCTTGTAATGTCTTGGTATTGTTTTATTATCAGGACAACATTGGCCTCATAGAATGATTTGGAAAATGTTCCTTCCTCTTTTGTTTTCTTGAAGAGATTGTAAATTGGTGTTATTCCTTTTCTAAATGGTTATTAGAATTCATCAGTGAAGGCCTCTGGGCCTGAAGTTTTCTTTGTGTGTTTTTTTAAAACATCTTTTTTATTTTAGAATAGTTTTAGATTTACAGAAAAGCTAGAAGATAGTACAGACAGTTTCCATATACTCCACATCAAAATTATCTTATTCATATTTTACATTAATATGGTACATTTATCACTCAGTTCAGTTCAGTCGCTCAGTCATGTCCGACTCTTTGTGACCCTACAAATCACAGCACGCCAGGCCTCCCTGTCCATCACCAACTCCTGGAGATTACTCAAACTCATGTCCATTGAGTCGGTGATGCCATCCAGCCATCTCATCGTCTGTCATCCCTTCTCCTCCTGCCCCCAACCCCTCCCAGCATCAGGGTCTTTTCCAATGAGTCAACTCTTCGCATGAGGTGGCCAAAGTATTGGAGTTTCAGCTTCAACATCAGTCCTTCCAATGAACACCCAGGACTGATCTCCTTTAGGATGGACTGGTTGGATCTCCTTGCAGTCCAAGGGACTCTCAAGAGTCTTCTCCAACACCACAGTTCAAAAGCATCAATTCTTCGGCGCTCAGCTTTCTTCACAGTCCAACTCTCACATCCATACATGATCATTGGAAAAACCATAGCCTCAACTAGATGGACCTTTGTTGGCAAAGTAAGGTCTCTGCTTTCTTATATGCTATCTAGGTTGGTCATAACTTTCCTTCCAAGGAGTAAGCATCTTTTAACTTCATGGCTGCAGTCACCATCTGCAATGATTTTGGAGCCCCTCAAAATAAAGTCTGACACTGCTTCCACTGTTTCCCCATTTATTTCCCATGAAGTGATGGGAATGGATGCCATGATCTTAGTTTTCTGAATGTTGAGCTTTAAGCCAACTTTTCACTCTCCTCTTTCACTTTGATCAAGAGGCTTTTTAGTTCCTCTTCACTTTCTGCCATTAAAGGTGGTGTCATCTGCATATCTGAGGTTATTGATATTTCTCCCGGCAATCTTAATTCCAGCTTGTGCTTCTTCCAGCCCAGCGTTTCTCATGATGTACTCTGCATAGAAGTTAAATAAGCAGGGTGACAATATACAGCCTTGACATACTTCTTTTCCTATTTGGAACCTGTCTTTTGGTCCATGTCCAGTTCTACCTGCTGCTTCCTGACCTACATACAGGTTTCTCAAGAGGCAGGTCAGGTGGTCTAGTATTCCCATCTCTTTCAGAATTTCCCACTGTTTATTGTGATCCACACAGTCAAAGGCTTTAGCATAGTCAATAAAGCAGAAATAGATATTTTTCTGGAACTCTCTTGCTTTTTCAAAGATCCAGCAGATATTGGCAATTTGATCTCTGGTTCCTCTGCCTTTTCTAAATCCAGCTTGAACATCTGGAAGTTCTCGGTTCACGTATTGCTGAAGCCTGGCTTGGAGAATTTTGAGCATTACTTTACTAGTGTGTGAGATGAGTGCAATTGTGTGGTAGTTTGAACATTCTTTGGGATTGCCTTTCTTTGGGATTGGAATGAAAACTGACCTTTTCCAGTCCTGTGACCACTGTTGAGTTTTCCAAATTTGCTGACATATTGAGTGCAGCACTTTCACAGCATCATCTTTCAGGATTTGAAATAGCTCAGCTGGAATTCCATCACCTCCACTAGCTTTGTTCGCAGTGATGCTTCCTAAGGCCAACCTGACTTCACATTCTAGGATGTCAGGCTCTAGGTGAGTGATCACACCATCGTGATTATCTGGGTCATGAAGATCTTTTTTGTGCAGTTCTTCTGTGTATTCTTGCCACCTCTTCTTAATATCTTCTGCTTCTGTTAGGTCCATACCATTTCTGTCCTTTATCAAACCCATCTTTTCATGAAATATTCCCTTGGTATCTCTAATTTTTTTGAAGAGACCTCTATTCTAATATGGATACACTATTATTAACTAAAGTTCATAATCTATTCATATTTGAATTTTTTCTTAATGTCCTTTTTTGTCCCAAGATCACATCAGGCACCATGATACTGCTAGTTTCTGTGTCACTTTAAAATCATGTTGAATTTGTTTTATGTCTCAGGAAACTCACACAGGGGCTCTGTATCAGCCTAGAGGGGTGGGGTGGGAGAGAGATGGGAGGGAGTCTCAAAAGGGAGGGGATATGTGTATACCTATGGCTGATTCATGTGGAGGTTTGACAGAACACATCAAAATTCTGTAAACAAGTTATCCTTCTATTGAAATAAATTTTAAAAAATCTCATTGGCTATGACAGTTTCTAAGATCTTCCTTCTTTTGATAATGTTAAAGGTTCTGAGGAGTACTGGTCAAGGTATTTTGTTGAATGTCCCTAAATTGGGGCTTGTTTTATGTTTTTTCATGATTGGATCTGGATGATGAGTTTTGAGGAGGAAGACCACAGAGTTAAAAGTATTATTTTCATCTCATTATACTAAGGGCACATGCTATTAACATAAATTATCACTATTGATACTAATTTTGATTACCTACCTGAGATAATGTTTTTCAGAAATTTCTTCATTGTAAATTTACTCTTTTCATTCTCAGGAAAGTTTAAACTATAAATTTAATTTCATTAATCATTACAGGGCTATCAATAAATTATTTCTTCATAAGTTATGTTTGTGTTTTTCAAGGACTTTGCCCATTTTACTTAATTTGTTGATTTATAGATGTAAATTGTTTATACTATTCCTTTATATTCTCTTCATGCTTGTAAAATCTGAAATACTGCTCCTTTTTCATTCCTAATGTTAGTAATTTGTATCTTTTCTCTTTTTAATTTTTTCTCTGTCTTTTCTTATTCTTTTTATGTCTTATTTGTCAGTCAGGCTGAGGGGGTTATAAATTTTATACTTCTCACAGAATTAGCTTTTGGTCTCATTGGTTATTCTCTATTGTTATATTTTCCACTTATTTCATCTCATTACTATTTATTTTCTTTTTTCTGATTACTTTGACTTCCTTTTATGGTCTGTTCAGAAGGAAGCCTAGGGTTCATTGATTTTGGGGAGCTATCTATATCAGATAAACATATAATGCTATATATTTCCCTCTAAGCACTGTTTTAACTGAAACCAACAGATTTTGATGTGTTATATTTCCTTTTATTTCCTCAGATATCTTCTAATTTCCTTTGTGATTTCTTAATTGACCTATGGACTATTTAGAAGTATGTTGTTTAATATCTAAATGGTTCTGAATTCTTCATTCCTTTGTATTGCTCCAAATTTTCATCTGGAACCATTTTCTTCCTAAAGAATTAACTTTCTGTAATATTTTCTATTACAAAAAACTAAGATCATGGCATCTGGTCCCATCACTTCATAGCAAATAGATGGGGAAACAATGGAAACAGTGGCAGACTTTATTTTCTTGGGCTCCAAAATCACTGCAGACAGTGACTGCAGCCATGAAATTAAAAGACACTTGCTCCTTGGAAGAAAAACTATGACCAACCTAGACAGCATATTTAAAAACAGAGACATTACTTTGCCAACAAAGCTCCATCTAGCTAAAACTATGGTTTTTCCAGTAGTCATGTATGGATGTGAGAATTGTACTATGAAGAAAGCTGAGTGCCAAATAATTGATGCTTTTGACTTGTGGTGTTGAAGAAGACTCTTGGACTGCAAGGAGCTCCAAACAGTCCATCCTAAAGGAAATCAGCCCTGAATATTCATTGAAAGGGCTGATGCTCAAACTGAAACTCCAATACTTTGACCATCTAATGCAAAGAACTGACTCAATAGAAAAGACCCTGTTGCTGGGAAAGATTGAAGGCAGGAGGAGAATGAGATGGTTGAATGGCATCACTGACTCGGTGGACATGAGTTTGAGCAAGCTCCAGGAGTTGGACAGGGAAGCCTGGCATGCTTCAGTCCATGGGGTCGCAAAGAATTGGACACAACTGAGCAACTGAACTGAACTGAATATCTCTTATGGTGCAGGTTTGATGGTGATACATAGTTCAGATTTTGTTTATCTAAAAAAGTGTTTATTTCTATTTCACTTCTGAAGCTATTTTTTCTGCATATGATATTCAAGATTAACAGTTCTCTTTTTTCACTGTTTTAAATATGTCATTCCAATGTCATCTGGCTGACATAGTTTCTTCCAAGAATTCTTCTGACATTCTTATTTTTCTTTCTCTGTGTCTTTTTCTTTTAGTTGTTTGAAAAAATCCCCTCTATTTCTGGATTTCAGCAACTTGGTTATAACCTCTCATGTGATTTTGTTTCTTCTGTTTGAGCTTTGTTGAGATTCTTGAATCTCTGGTTTATAGATTTCATCAAGTTTGGAAAAACTTTGACCATTATTTCCTTATTTTTCTCTCTCCCTCTCTTTTCCACAACTTCTGGGGCCCCAGATAGATGTTTTCTCACACATTATTGATATTTTGACTTTTTCCCCAAACCTTTTTTTCCTCTGTGTATTTGATTTTGAAGGATTTCTGTTGCTATGTCTTTATTACCATTCATTAACATTTCTTCCTGATATATCCAATCTTCTGTTAATTCTACTGTGTTTCTAAATTGTGGATGTTGTATTTCTCATCTTTAGATGTTCCGTTCAGATATTTTTATACCTTCCACTTATTTCCTCATCACATTTGTCTTTTCTTGTATTTTTTTAAACAATGAAGCATAATTATAATTCTTAATATCCTTGTCTGCTATTCCTATCATATCTATCATTTCTAGGTATGTTTCTACTGATTATTTTTCCTTCTAATAATAGTTCATATTTTTCCCATTTTTGCATGCCTAGTAATTTTTGGTTAGATAGTGGATATTGTGATTTTTACATTTTGAGAGTGCTAGATTTTTTGTGTTGCTTTAAAAATTGTAGGACTTAGTTATACAAGGCTGTTAAGTTCCATGGACTATCTTTGCTCCTTTCATGCTTTGCTGCTAAGTTTTCTTAGAGCTGGTCTCAAGCAGTCTTTAGTCTAGATCTAATTTATCCCAACTACTAAGGTGTATCTTCCTAAGGATTGTACCTGATATTCTGCATATTACAAAATCTTTCCAGTTTCAATGTTGGAAACATACCTTATTCTTACCCACATGTGAACTCTAAGAATGTTTAGCCTTCTGTTTGCAGGATTCTTTTCTCAGATTCAGGTAAATCCCTTTTCATACAGAGGCAGATCAGTATTCATCTAGACACTCGAGTGGTTCCTTCTACAGATATCCTGAACTCTTTTTCCATTAAGCTCTTATTTTTTCCCTTCAGTATTCTGTCCCACACATTCTAGTCATCTTGCCCCCCTCCTCCCCCAATTTTGACCTCTTTATCCTGAACTCAGTATGATCATCAGACCGTCTGAGACCCCTTCCCTGCAAAATAGCCTGGAAATTTTCTCCCGGCACTAAGTTGGATATCTGGTTGGATTCCCTTCTCTCAGCAATATCAATCATGTATTTCTTGTTGTCTGAAGTCTAAAAAACATTTAAAAATAATTTTGTACAATTTTCTATGACATTTTGCTTAAGACTTGAGAGTAAATCCAGTCTCTGTATTCTATCACAGGATGAAGCAGAAGTCTATGACATTCTTTTAAGAAATTTTGTGCTGAGAGAGAGAGAAGGAGAAGTAGGAGCTTAAAATTTCGACTGAAGCAAGGGAAACTTTTTCTTTCTGTTGAATAACATATTTCCTTCTGCAGGCAAGAGAGAATGAACAAAGGATAAACACCGTTAGAGCAAACATCTGCAAGGAAAAGAAAAAAAAAAACTTTTTCTCTACTCCCACAGTACTTCTGACACCATGTGTGGGGTAAAAGAGGGGGACATTTCCTTACGTTAGACAATTCTTACACTAACTGCCTGTCTGGGTCAGCACACCCCACGGGTTTAGGGCCCAACCCCACAGAGCTGCTCCCACATTAGACACCAATGCGAGGTCTAGGTTGTGACCTGCACTTCTGGCCAAGCAGCTGTAAATCAGAGCTTCCACAATTCTTTCCTTGAGTTCGGTAATTTGCTAGAAAAGCTCACAGAACTCAGGGAGACATTTACTTATGTATGTGTTTTACATATTATAAAGACTACACCTTGGGAACAGTCAATGGATGGATGCAGAGGGCAAGTCTGGGAGTCGAAATACACAGAGCTTGCACACCATCTCCAGGTGCACCACTCTCCAGGTCAGGAACCTGGAAGCAAGTCCCTGAACCCCTTCAGTCAGGGTTTTATGGAGGTTTCATGATGTAACACAACTGATTAAATCATTGACTATCAGTGATCAATCCATTCAACTTCCAGCCCCTCTCCCCTCCCTTTCGGGTGGGGCTGAAAGTTCCAACCCTCTAATCATATGCTGGTTGCCAATTGTCCCCCATCCTCAGAGACCAGCCCAAAGTCATCTCATTAGCATAAACTCAGGCGTGGTTGAAAGGGGCTCCTTTCACTTTTATCACTCCACTCCAAATATTACAACAAAAAAAAAGATACAACAAATATTACAACAAAAGATGCAAAAGCATCTTTTCACTTAGGAGATTATAAGGGTTTTAGGAGCTCTGGCCAGGAGCCAGGGACAAAGACCAAAATATACATTTCTTATTATATCACAATATCACAGCCATACTGGGCAGAAAGTTCCAAAATGCCCATTTCTGGTGACATTTATTTTCTCTGTGATGTGGGATGTACAGTAATCCAGTAAAAATGGTATAAGATGTAAGGTTTTGGGAGAGGCAAGGGGTATGAAGTATACAGGGAGTACCAACTAAAGCTTCTCAGGACCGCCTCAGCCACCAGACACCCAAGTGAGGTCAGCGCACCATTTGTGGAGGGGCTGCATTCCCAGCCCCACTCTCAGGTCTGGCTGTAAAGCTTTGCCAAGATTCTTGGCTCCTGTTCCTCTATTAAAAATAGAAAAGAGTTCATACATGGTCAGACGTTGAGGTCAGAACCATGCCTTTAACTCATGGGAAAGAGCCCGCACAGGGAGGTGGGGGTGTGGAGTTTTCAGAGATACCATGTGGGGTCTGGCTTCACCTGGATGACATGAGGCCTTCCCTCTGGGCCTTGCTTGCCTGGCGGTCCCCACAAGCTCTCTCTTTGGATTTGCCTATATTCTCAGCTTTTACAGAAGATTTGCCCAGATTTTATATGAAAAGTGTCTGAATGTCCCCAGCCAGGTCCCCATTCTTCCCTTCACAAGCTAAGGTCTGGTGTCCCGTCAGAGCCTCTTCCAGATTTTCCATGAGTTAGTAAAAGGCGCCCCTTTTCCTAACTGTGCACAGCCCCTCTATGAGGGCCTCTATCTTCACAAGTGGAACTTAGGCTAGATCCCAGTCCCCACCCACCTCCTTGGCCGGCCACGCTGGCAGTGTATGACCCACACACCTGTCATGGCTGCTATGTGCCTGTGATCTTCTTACCTTGTTTTCCTGACTTCTTTCTTGCTATTAACAATTAATAGTGGCTTTGCCTTATGAGGCAGACTCTGGCCTCTTAATTTGCTGGTTGTTGTAAATCAGTATAGCTGACCCCCTAGGTTGGCCCCAACCCCACCCAGGTGTACATATGATACCTGCAGTCTATTTGTTTTGCATTGCTAATCCTTGAACCAGTGATGGTCAGGACAAGGATTATCTTAGGAGAAACTTCCTCTCTCCTGGGAATATGAATCTAGTGTCTGCCAGGGTCTGCCATCCAGGTTGTCTTAGGTGACCTGAGTTCCTGGGATCCCTTACAGGAAATCGGCTTCTACTTCCCCACTCCCCCACCACAGGCTATCAGTCCATACAACCAGCCAGCCTTCCACCCTTCCATGTTCCTACTAGTCACTTCCATATCCAAAAGGGCCTGAGCCATGCCCTTCACACACACGTTGGTCAGTAGGCCTTGTTCTGACCCCTCTCCAGATGCTCAGACCTCCCCTGACCCTGAACCTGCCCTGAAGGGTCTCTATGGGAGGACTTCATGGCAGGTGGAGTCTGGGCATCTCCTGACCCTACCGTGTACTTTGGGACCCTCCTCTGCTCCTCAGAGCCACCTGAGAACCTGGTGTGGTTCTTTGAGAAAGTGTTGGTAGGAGAAGAGTCTGAAGCTGACGGTCAAAAATGAGACCTGGGAATGGACCAGGGCAATATTTCTCAGCTGTGTCCTGTTGATGAGAAAGTTAATAAGTAGTCAATCTCAGAAAGAAATAAGACTATTTTAATTTTATTCGAGTCAACCTGAGGATTAGAACCCAGGAGACAGTCTTTCAGAAGTTCTGAGGTCTGTTCTGCCTGCTAGAGGTCAAAGTACAGTTATAGTTTTTGAGACAAGGAGTTATACATCAAATGACATATTGACAGTTTATAGGATCCAGATTTGCACATATAATGAGTAGCAGGACATCGTGTGCCCCTACAGGATTAAGAAGGAAGATCATACCCCAAGCAGGTCTGGTCAATATACACTAAGAGGGAGAGAGGAGGCCCAAATAGGCAGAGAAAAATTCAGCGCTAAAATTTAAATTCTACACTTAGACTTTTCTTGTTCTGTCATAAAATATGAATTTTACTTTGTTAGTCCTATGAAATACCGGTTCCACAGGGCATTTTACAGATTAAAAAAAGAACCCATCTGGTCAAATATTGCCTTCTCAAGCCTACTGGAACAATGTTGTTTTTGAAATGTGCTAATACTTCCCTTTGAAACAACTAGCCCACTCATTTCAGAATGATAGGTTTTCTCTTTCAGTCCTCTTATTGAGCACTTTGATTAAAGGTGTCTTTGAAATAAGTCCTCTTCTCAGTTCTCATCCCCAACCACCAGTGAAAGAACACGTTGGGGAGGAGCTTTTAAATACTGAGTCATCACTTCCACGCCAGACCACGTGCTCAGCTGATCCTAGTGGAGGCTGCTTTCTCCGCAGAGCAGGCCCCCTGCCCTGAGTCACTCCGTGTGCGATAAGCAGAAGAGAGCTTTGCCCCCTGGGATGAAGATGCCCACGTGACTGACCTCTCAGGAGAAAAGTATTTGCAGAAATTTGGAGGCCCGAGTCCTCAGCACCACGCAATGGACTTATAAAGGAAACACACAGAAAGTTGAGATGTGCATGTTTTCATAGTGCAAGTTCTCACAAAACCGAGCTCCTAGCAGACCAGGCTTCAGACACTGGGCGGGGCTGGACTCGGGAACGTGGAGGGGCTGGGTGTGTAGTAGGCCATGCTATCAGTGCCCCGCGGTCTGCAGGACAGGGCCGCAGAGACATGCAAGGCGGGGCCCTGGCCTCTGCCAACAGTACAGCCAGGGAGACCGCTAGGTCAGGCAGAGGTACGTAGAGCGACACACAAGCTATATGTGAGCACGCTATGCCCAGGAGGCAGAATAGATCTCCGAGGAGAAACAGCTCCATGGAGACACAGAGGGTAGACTGGTAGTTGCCGAGGGGCAGGGAGGCTGCGAGAAGGCTGGAGTGGGAATTTGGGATTAACAGATACAAACTATTATATAGAGAATAGATAAACAGCAAGGTCTTACTGTATAGCATAAGGAACTATATTCAATATCCTGTGATTAAACCATAATGGAAAAACATATGAAAAAAGAAAGTATATGTGTGTATAACTGAGTCACTTTGCTTACAGCAGAAATGAACACAGCATTGTGAAATAACTATACTTCAATTAAAAAGCAAAAAGAAAGAAAGAGAAGGCCCCCTGGGTTGGGTCTGCAGCATGGCTTATACTGGAGGGCATGTTTGAGCTGAATTTCAGGTTTCATGAGCAGCAAAGGCAAAGGCCACATATCAAGATACTTCTTGTTGCCGCCCCTGCCCCATTTCCCTCACATTTCCACTCCCTAACAGAAAACCAACTTAATTCTGACATCTGCCTCTTGCCAACACAATCCATGTACTTTGAGAAAAGTTTGACTCTTCTTAAGCCAATAAGTACCTTCCGTTCCTCTGGCCGTATGATCATCTGGTGGGGAGTATGGTCTACATAGGTCCAATCAGGCTAAATTTCTAGATTGCTTGGGCTTCTGTGGCAGAAGCACTGCTTCTCCCTCTGGACACCTGTGAGAAAATTCTGCAGTCTTTCTGCACCTGTGAGCCATCCAGCAGCCACAGGGAAGACCCGTAAACTGGAGGGCTAATTAGAGAAATAGAAATAGTCTCCAAGGCCACTCCTGAGCCTTTGATGAAACTGAAGCCCCTCTCTCTGGTCAGAGCTCCCTCTAGCTAGTTTACAGGAAGTGATACCTTAGAGAATGTTCAGAAGCCTAGAAAATGTTGGGAAATTTACAGACACAACTCCAGCACTCACTCCTCTGCAGCACTGGGTTGAAAGGTGGCTGCTACTACCATCAGCCCAGGTCGCCTCTACCCAGGCCAGCAAGGTGGGTTCCCAGCCCAGCCTGCTCCATACACAGGAAGCTATAAACAGGAACCAGATCATCCAGGTTGCAGGGGACTTCACCCATTTCAGCACTGAAAGCCTCACATACAGTCAGTGCCACGGAAAACAGAACAGCTGGTCATCTACCATTCAACAGAATCTTCAGGAGAGCACAGCTGATTGGCACAACCCAAGCCACCCAGCAGCAAGAGGGTGGGGCCTTTGGGTTGCAAAGGTGGGAACCACTGCAGGACCAACCTGTGGGGAGAACGGGAGAACAAGATGGCAGAGGAGTAGGTGGACATGCGATACATCTCTCTCCACAGATACATCAGGAAAACACCTTCAGACACAGAAGTCCATGCAGAATACCAGCTGAGAGGGGACAGGAGTACTTGACCAGTGGAAAAGAATATATAGAACCACACAAAACTCGGTAGGACAAGGGAACTAGGGGGAAAAACAGGAGTGTTAGTAGGGCTGGACCTGCCCTCGGCGGGTGGCGGAACTGAAGCAGGGGTCTGATCCCCACATCGGGGCAAATGTCTGAGTCAGAGGAGAAACACTTAAGGCTGAGAGTGAAACAGCTGATCTGTGGCAGCCTAAATGGAATGAGAATCAGACAGTCCTTGCCACAGCCATATATAACACCAGGCAGGAAGGGGAGCTCCTGGAAGGAGCAGCAGCTGGGAGCTGGAGTTGAGGGATTGTGGAGCAATTCCAGGGCGAGAGCTGCTGTTGACTTCAGAGAGATGGATGGAGGGGATGTGAGGGAGGAGACTGTGGTGGGAAATGCCTGTGGAGGAAAGCCGGGCAGCCATGGAAGCAAGGCGATACTGCTGAGTCACACGTAGGGGGTGGAGCCATCACCATAGCCTCTCTCTCCCCACACGCCAGCATCCGAAGCTGAACAGTAGAGAGGCTGGCCCTACCAAACACCTGACACACTGAACTACAGACCAGGACCCCGCCCAGGCTGCCCCTTTAAGTGCCTGACGCGCAGATCTGCAGAGCAGGACCCCAACCAGGGGGCCCCTCTATGTGCCTGATGCCCGAACAACAGAGAAGGACCTCAGGCAAGGGAGCCCTCCAAGTGCCTGAACTGGCGGAGCTATGAAGAAAGACTGGCCAAAGAGACCTTCTGATCGCCAGCTACAAGAGGCTTGAAAAAAAGGCTGATAGGGCCATAAGTCCTGCGGTGGGGGCAGTCTGTGTTTGATGCTGCCAGGGTCCCTGCAAGCCTAACAGCTGCACCCCTTCACGTTCAACTCTCACTGGGGCAGAGCTGCCACAGGCCAAAAAAAAAAGGTCTTGTGTTTATGCGCGCAGGGTCACTTAGGTTCTGTCCGACTCTTTGTGACCCTGTAGACTGTGGCCTGCCAGGCTTCTCTGTCGGGGGGTTCTCCAGGCAAGAATACTGGAGTGTATTAGCCAATACTGGCTGCCATACCCTTCTAGAGCACTCTATTTCCTACTACCCTAGCCACCAACCCCCCTGAGTACCTGATGCTGCCAGAACCCCTGCAACCCAAGCAGCTGCACCACCTCCACACCTGGCCCTCACAGGGGCAAACCCAAGCCCTCCAGGGCAGCCTCAGAAGCAAACCCCAGTGGACGACTCACATGCAGAGGCGGAAATAAAACCACAGTTGAAACCCAGGGGCTGTGTGGCTAAGGAAGAAGACCCAAAACCTTCCCAGCAGCTGTACAAACTGCAGATTAAATCCACACAATCAAGTAGGCAGACTCTGTGTCTATGGAATATATAAAAGGCCTTTGAGAGCTCCCGCAAAAGAAAACGCACTAGCTCTGAAAGCTGTGGGCGCTGGAGGCAAGAACACACAGGAGCAGGACCAGGTTAGAACCTGAGCGGCCCGCACAGCAGGTCCAGAGACCAGCACAGTGCTGGAGGGCATCCCGGGGAGGTGAGGTGGACGGTGACTCCCAGCGAGGGAAAGGACTCTGACAGCAGTGAATCAGGGGAAACATTTATTATTCTTATTTTTTTACTTGTTCTGTAGATTCATATTTTTTTCTTTTTTATCCCCCTTCCTCCCCACCCCCGCCCCTGTTGTAGTTGTTGATTTTATTGGCACTAAGAAATCCAATTAAGCTTTTGAGATTTTTTATTTTTACTTTCCCCTCAGTCACATTTTTTATTGTTGTCATAAACCTCTGCCTCTATGTTGGGCTTTTGCAGTTCTGTGGGGTTTTCCTTTTCTTCTTCTTTTTTTTTTTCTTTTCTCTTTTTTTAATTTTTAATTTTTTAAACCTACTATTATTTTTTCTGCATTTATTCCTTTGTTTGCTTTTCCTACTGTTCTTTTCCCCTTGCAGTTAATCTTTAATGTATATAAATCTTCTTTATCTACCTCTATTTAACTCTGCATATCTATTCTTTCTTTCTTTTCTTTCTTTCCTTTCATCTCAACATATTTGTTAGTTTTGTTTTCCTTGCTTCATTCCTCACTTGGCACCTTGCTTTAGTTTTGTTTTCCTGTTTGTGCTTAAGTTAGTTTGTTCTTAGCTGATAAATACAATTTTTTATTTCCTTTGTTCACCAGATCAATCTACTGTACTTCATTTTTGTTGAACTATTTTCATTTTGCTCATGGGTGTATATGTATATGTGTATATTCCATTATTTTAATTATTATTTGCCTGATTTTGTAACTGCCATTGATCTAGGTTCATCTTTGGTTTCTTGTTTTGGGATATTTATTTTATTCTCCCTTAATGCCATAACAAACCACTTGTGGAATCTTCATTCCTGACCAGAGATCAAACCCTGAGTCTTTGGAGTGGGAGCACTGACTCCAAGATCCTAGACTACCAGAGAACTAACCCTAGGGAGTATCAAATGGTGAGAACTCACACAAACGAAACCACTTGAATACAAGACCTGGCATGACCCAACCACCAGTAGCAGCCTGTGTGGGACGCCATGTCTAAATAACAAACAAAACAAAAATACAAACCCAATCTTCAGCAGACAGGAATACCACCTCACTCAGCCTTGCCATCAGAGGAAAAACAAACAAACAAACAAAAACTCAGCACAAAACTCACCCTATTCAAAGATCACACAAACCACTGGACCAAACTTAGGAGGGCAGAAACCAAAACGAAGAAAGAATTCAACCTTCTTCAAGGAAAGAATTCAACCTTCCTTGAAGCCTGGGAAAAATAAACTGCAAACACAATAATTTAAAAAAAAAAAAAAAAAGAAAGAAAAGAAAAGGCAGAGAAATACTGCACAAATGAAGGAACATCTAGAAACACAGAAGTCCAAATAAATGAAATGGAAATGGGAAAATTACCTGAAAAAGGATTCAGAATAATGATAGTAAATATGATCAAAAACCTTGAAAACAAAATAGGGAAAATGCAAGAATCAATTAACAAAGACCTAGAAGAGTTAAAGAATAAGCATACAGAGACAAACAATACAATTACTGAAATTAAAAATACTCTAGAAAAAATCAATAGCAGAATATCTGAAGCAGAAGAACAAATCAGTAAGCTGGAAGATGAAATGGTGGATATAACTTCTGAAGAGCAGAAAAAAGTAAAAAGAATGAAGAAAGTTGAGAACAGTCTCAGAGACCTCTGGGACCATATCAAATGCATCAGCATTCAAATTATAGGGGTCCCAGAAGAAGAAGAGAAAAAGAAAGGGTATGAGAAAAATTTTGAAGAGATTATAGTTGAAAATTTCCCCAACATGGAAAAGGAAATAGTCAATCAAGTCCAAGAGGTACAGAGTCCCATACAGGATAAACCCAAGGAGAAACATGCCAAGACACATACTAATCAAACTAACAAAGACTAAACACAAAGAAAGAATATTAAAAGCAGCAAGGGAGAAGCAGCAAGTAACATACAAGGGAAACCCCATACACTCAACAGCTGATCTTTCAGAAGAAGCTCTGCAGGTCAGAAGGGTATGGCTGGATATATTTCAAGTACTGAAAGGGATATATCTACAACCAAGATTACTGTACCCGGCAAGGATCTCATTCAAAATTGATGGAGAAACAAAAAGCTTTACAGACAAGCAAAAGTTAAGAGAATTCAGCACCACCAAACCAGCTTTACAACAAATGTTAAAGGGACTTATCTAGTTAATAAATACAAGAGAAGAAAAACGGTCTACAAAATCAACACAAACAATTAGAAAATGGCAATAGGAACATATACATCAATAATTACTTTAAATGTAAATGGATTAAATCCTCCAACCAAAAGACACAGACTGGCTGAATGGATACAAAAACAAGACCCATATATATGCTGTCTACAAGAAACCTACTTCAGACCTCAAGACACATAGACTGAAAGTGAGAGAATGGAAAAATATATTCCATGCAAATGGGAAGCAAAAGAAAGCTGGAGTAGCAATCCTCATATCAGACAAAATAGACCTTAAAGTAAAGAAGATTACAAGAGATAAGGAAGGACACTAGATAATGATCAAGGGATCAATCCAAGAGGAAGACATAACTGTAAAGACATAATTGTAAATATCTAGGCACCCAACATAGGAGCACCTCAATACCTAAGACAAACACTAACAGACATAAAAGGAGAAATTGACAGTAACACAATAATAGTAGGAGACTTTAACACCACACTCACTCCAATGGACAGATCATCAAAATATAAAATTAATAAGGAAATACAAGTCTTAAATGACCCATTAGATAAGATGGATCTCATTGATATCTTCAGGACATTCCACCCAAATGCAAAATAATACACCATCTTTTCAAGTGCACGTGGAACATTCTCCAGGATAGACCACATCTTGGGTCACAAGTCAAACCTCAGTAAATTTAAGAAAATTGAAATCATATCAAGCATCTTTTCTGACCACGCTATGAGACTAGCTATCAAAAATTGTAAGAAACACAAACACATGGAGATTACAAAACACATTTCTAAATAACCAACAGGTTAATGAAGAAATCAAAAGGAAAATACAAAAATTTATAGAAACAAATGTCAATGAAAATATGACAACTCAAAATCTATGGGGTGCAGCAAAAGCAGATCTAAGAGGGAACTTAGAGCAATACAATCCTACCTCAAGAAACAAGAAAAACCTCGAATAGACAACCTAACTTTACACCTACAGCAACTGGAAAAGAAAGAAAAAAAAAAAAACCAAAATTAGTAGAAGGAAAGAAATCATAAAGATCCAAGCAGAAATAAATTAAAAGAAATGAAAGAAACAATAGTAAAGAATAATAAAACTAAAAGCTGGTTCTTTGAGAAGAATAACAAAATTGACAAACCTTTAGCCAGACTCATCAAGAAAAAAAGAGAGAAGAATCAAATCAACAAAAGTAGAAATAATAAAGGAGAGGTTACAACAGACAACACAAAAATACAAAGGATTATAAGAGACTATCATGAACAATAAAATAGATAACCTGGAAAAAAAAATGGACAAATTCTTAGAAAAGTTCAATCTTCCAAGACTGAATCCGGAAGAAATAGAAATTATGAACAACCCAATTACAAGCACTGAAATTGAAGCTGTAATCAAAAATCTCCCAAAAACAAAAGCCCAGGACCAGATGCCTTCACAGGAAAATTCTATCAAGCATTTAGAGAAGAGCTAAACTCTTTCAAAAAATTGCAGAGGAAGGAACACTTCCAAACTCATTCTATGAGGCCACCATCACCCTGATACCAAAACCAGACAAAGACAACACCCAAAAAAGAAAACTATAGGCCAATATCACTGATGAACATAGATGGAAAAATCCTCAGCAAAATTTTAGCAAACAGAATTCAGCAACACATCAAAAAGTTCATACACCATGATCAAGTTGGGTTCATTCCAGGGATGCAAGGATTCTTCAATATACACAAATCAATCAATGTGATACAACATATTAACAAATTGAAAGATTAGAACCATATAATCAGCTCAATAGATGCAGAAAAAGCCTTTGACAACATTCAGCACCTATTTATGATTAAAACTCTTCAAAGAATGGGCATAGAAGGAACCTACCTCAACATAGTAAAGGCCATATATGATAAGCCTACAGCAAACATTATTCTCAATGGTGAAAAACGGAACGCATTCCCCTTAAGATCAGGAACAAGACAAGGGTGTCCACTTTCACCACTAGTATTCAACATAGTTCTGGAAGTCCTAGCTACAGCAATCAGAGAAGAAAAAGAAATAAAAGAAATCCAGAAAAGGAGAACTAAAGCTCTCACTGTTTGCAAATGACATGATACTATACATAGAAAACCCTAAAGATAATATCAGAAAATTACTAGAGCTAATCAGTGAATTTAGCTAAGTTGCCGGACACAAAATCAATAAACAGAAATCACTTTCATTTCTACATACTAACAATGAAAAATCAGAGCAATTAAGGAATCAATCCCATTCACTATTGCAACAAAAAGAATTAAACATCTAGGAATAAACTTACCTAAGGAGATGAAAGAACTGTATACAGAAAATTATAAGAAACGAATGAAAGAAATCAAAGATGACATAAATAGATGGAGAGATATTCCATGTTCCTGGGTAGGAAGAATCAATTGTGTGAAAATGACTATACTACCAAATGTAATCTACAGATTCAATGTGATCCCTATTAAATTACCAATGGCATTTTTCACAGAACTTGAACAAAAAATTTCACAATTCATATGGAAACACAAAAGACCCCGAATAGCCAAAGCAGTCTTGAGAAAGAAGAATGGAGCTGAAGGAATCAACCTTCCTGACTTCAGATTATACTAAAAAACTACAGTCATCAAGACAGTATGGTACTGGCACAGAAACAGAAATATAGACCAATGGAACAAGATAGAGAACCCAAACATAAACCCATGCACCTATGGGTACCTTATTTTTGACAAAGGAGGCAAGAATATACAATGGGGCAAAGACAGCCTCTTCAGTAAATGGTGCTGGGAAAACTGTACACCTACATGTAAAAGAATGAAATTAGAACACTTCCTAACACCATACACAAGGATTAACTCAAGATGGATTAAAGACATAAATGTAAGACCAGAAACTATAAAATTCTTAGAGGAAAACATAGGCAGAACACTCGATGATGTAAATCGAAGCAAGATCCTCTATGACCCACTGCCTAGAGTAACAGAAATAAAAACAGAAGTAATCAAGTGGGACCTGATTAAACTTAAAATATTTTGGACAGCAAAGGAAGCTATAAGCAAGGTGAAAAGAAAACCCTCAGAATGGGAGAAAATAATAGCAAATGAAACAACTGACAAAGGATTAATTTCCAAAATATACAAGCAGCTCATACAACTCAATACCAGAAAAACAAACAACCCAATCAAAAAGTGGGGGAAAGACCTAAACAGACATTTCTACAAAGAAGACATACAGATGGCTAACAAGCACATGAAAAGATGCTCAACATCACTCATTATTCAGTTCAGTTCAGTTGCTCAGTCGTGTCCAACTCTTTGCAACCCCAGGAATCGCAGCACACCAGGCCTCCCTGTCCACTGCCAACTCCCGGAGTTTACTCAAACCCATGTCCACAGAGTCGGTGATGCCATCCAGCCGTCTCATCCTCTGTCATCCCCTTCTCCTCCTGCCCCCAATCCCTCCCAGCATCAGGGTCTTTTCCAATGAGTCAACTCTTCACGTGAGGTGGCCAAAGTATTGGAGTTTCAGCTTCAGCATCAGTCCTTCCAATGAACACCCAGGCTTGATCTCCTTTAGGATGGACTGGCTGAATCTCCTTGCAGTCCAAGGGACTCTCAAGAGTCTTCTCCAACACCATAGTTCAAAAGCCTCAATTCTTCAGTGCTCAGCTTTCCTCACAGTTCAAATCTCACATCCATACATGACCACTGGAAAAACCATAGCCTTGACTAGACGAACATTTGTTGACAAAGTAATGTCTCTGCTTTTTAATATGCTATCTAGGTTGGTCATAACTTTCCTTCCAAGGAGTAAGTGTCTTTTAATTTCATGGCTACAATTACCATCTGCAGTGATTTTGGAGCCCCCAAAAATAAAGTTAGCCACTGTTTCCACTCTTTCCCCATCTATTCCCCATGAAGTGATGGAACCAGATGTCATGATCTTAGTTTTCTGAATGTTGAGCTTTAAGCCACTTTTCCACTCTCTTCCTTCACTTTCATCAAGAGGCTTTTTAGTTCCTCTTCACTTTTTGCCATAAGGGTGGTATCATCTGCATATCTGAGGTTATTGATACTTCTCCCGGCAATCCTGATTCCAGCTTGTGCTTCCTCCAGCCCAGCATTTCTCATGACGTACTCTGCATGTAAGTTAAATAAGCAGGGTGGCAATATACATCCCTCATTATTAGAGAAATGCAAATCAAAACTACAATGAGATATCACCTCACACCAGTCAAGCTGACCATCATCAAAAAGTCTACAAACAATAAATGCTGGAGAGGGTGTAGAGAAAAGAGAATACTCTTGCACTGTTGGTGGGAATATAAATTGATATAGCCACTATGGAAGATGGTATGGAGATTCCTTTAAAAATTATGAATAAAACCACCATATGACCTAGCAATCCCACTCCTAGGCATATACCCTGAGGAGTCCAAAATTGAAAAATACACATGTATCCCATTGTTCATTGCAGCACTATTTACAATAGTTAGAACATGGAAGCAATGTAGATGTCCATCGACAGATGAATGGATAAAGAAATTGTGGTACATATACACAATGGAATATTACTCAGCCATAAAAAGGAACACATTTGGGCCAGTTCTGATGAGGTGTATGAACCTAGAACCCATTATACAGAGTGAAGTAAGTCAGAAAGAGAAAGATAAATATCATATTCTAACACATATACATGGAATCTAGAAAAATGGTACTGAAGAATTTATTTACAGGGCAGCAACAGAGAAACAGACATAGAGAACAGACTTATGGACATGGGGAGAGGGGAGGAGGGGGTGAGATGTATGGATAGAGTAACATGGAAACTTACATTACCATATGTAAAATAGATAGCCAACAGGAATTTGCTGTATGGCTCAGGAAACTCAAACAGGGGCTCTGTACCAACCTAGAGGGGTGGAGTGGGGAGGGAGATGGGAGGGAGGTTCAAAAGGGAGGGGATATATGTATACCTGTGGCTGATTCATGTGGAGGTTTGACAGAAAACAGCAAAATTCTATAAAGCAGTTATCCTTCAATTAAAAAAAATTATTTTTTTTTAATGTGGGGAGGATGTTGGAGTGATTTTGAGCAGCTAAGCATGACTAAAGTAAAATAAACCGCCATTGCAGATTACAGCATCCTACGCCACTTCGAAACGTGCTCACAGCCAGAGTCAGGTGGTGACTCCCAAGCATCCCCCTGAGCCAGGAGGCTTTCTGGCAGCTCGGGCTGATGTGGGAGCGGTCGGCCCAGTGATGTTCACCAGGGGGTGGGTCACATGGCTTTTCTCATGAGACTGCGCATCTAACATCCTGTACCTTGGGGAGCTGGGACGAAAGATTGAGAAATAGTTGAACTGATGGAAAGGGAGAGTGACACCATTTATTTATTAAACGAGAAAAGGTTTAAAGTTTTAGCCCCCAATGAGAATGAGCTGTGCCAGTTTTCTGTGAGTATGATGCTCTGACTCCGGCACCAAGGTCCAGATGAAGAAGAAATGAACTAGATGACCCTGAACACAAACCTACATGAACCAGTGGGTGAGTGAGGAGGGGCACGGGAGGCGGGGTCTCAGTGTGCATTGACCACGTGAAGCAGGCCTGTCGGCATCACTCACAGTTGCTGCTGAAATACACTTGACAGGACAAGTCCCCTGCAGATCTGGGCAGGCATCTGGCCAGCCCGCACTGCAGTGGCACCTGATGTGAAACCCCTTTGGGGACAACAGCAGGCCTGCTCCCCACCACCTGCTACCACCTCCCAAGCCACGGTTATGGCACAAGCCACTGGGGAATGTCACCCACCCACCCTCAGGGACAGATGGGCTGAGGCACAGAGGAACTCTGTTATTTGCAAAATTCTTCCACACACTCTCCGGTGAGCTCAGGTGAGTCTCTGGTAGCCTGGCGAGGCAGCAGAGTAAGTAGTATGATACCCATTTTAGAGACAGATAAACAAAGGTTCCAAGAGAGTGTGACTCACTCAGCATCATCCTACAGCGAGTAAGACAAGGCCCAGTGAGAAAAGATTTATCACAGTGATCTCTGGTTTAGTCGCTAAGTCGTGTCCGACTCTTTGCGACCTTATGGACTGTATACCTCCAGATTCCTCTGTCCATGGGATTCTCCAGGCAAGAATACTAGAGTGGATTGCCACTTCCTTCTCCAGGGGATCTTCCTAACCCAGGAATTGAACCCACGTCTCCTGTATTGCAGGCAGATTCCTTATGAACTGAACTAAGAGTGAATCCCTTTCACAGGTTAGAGGCAAAGAAAAGAAGCAAAACTTATTTGTTAAATTTCAGTCATCAAAAGCAAAGTTATGCTTTGTCGCTCAGTCATGTATGACTCTTTGTGGCCCTGTGGACTATAGCCCGCCAGGCTCCTCTGTCCATGGGGGTTTTCCAGGCAAGAATAGAAGTGTGTAGCCATTACCTTCTCCAGAGGATCTCCCCAACCCAGGGATCAAACCCTGGTCTCCTACATTGCAGGCGGATTCTTCTACCACTGAGCCACCAGAGAAGCCCAAAAGCAAAGTTAATCATTCTTAAATGTTTGAATATTTCCAAATATTCCCTTTCCTTAAGCAGATTCAGTTCACATAGTGAATTGATTTCTGCTTTAGGGGCAAACTACTTGATAACTCATACTCTGTGGCATTTTTGTCTTATATTCCACATAGAAAGTTCCCTGACGTTGCCCCATGCATTCTAAGCACAGGAAAGGAACAACACCCAAGCTACTCACTTGAATCAGTCCCTTGTAAGTGTCTGGGGCCCCTCATTCCCTGCCATTCTGCCTCATGATATGCACTCACCCTCCCCGGAATGTTACCTGGCCTAAACTGTCTTGTCACTGTCTTTTTTGCATGTTTCTGGATCGCACCCTCCAGAAACCATTCAGACCTATCTTTGCTTCCCTCACCTCTTGTTGACTCCTGTCTGCTCTGCTCTGCTCTGCTTCTCAGTGTTTGGGAAAGGGGATGGATTTTACTCAATCCAGCCAACTGGACTTTTAGTTCCCAGGAATCTGGAATTGAGCCTCAACATGTGTGTGTGTGTGTGTGTGTGTGTGTGTGTGTGTGTGTGTTCAGTCTCTCAGTTGTGTCCAATTCTTTGTGACCCCATAAACTGTAGCCCACCAGGCTCCTCTGTCCATGGAACTTTCCAGGCAAGAACACCAGAGAGAATTGCCATTTGCTTCTCCAGGGAATCTTCCCGATCCAGGGATCAAACTTGCATCTCTTGCATTGGCACGCAGATTCTTTACCACTACAGCCACCAGATCATCCCTCCAATTTGCTAGGCGGTAGGATGGGGCCTGGGAGGCTCTGAGGGGTGGCAGAAAGCCAGGCTCACGGGAGCTCCCTCCTGAGATCACCCTGGCCACAGGTCCTGTCTTTGCCCTCGTCTGCCTACACTGGGGGTTTCTATGTCTCACACCCTAACCCTTGCTGCTCTTCTCCCCACTTCACGTTTAATTTGGTGGAAGGATTGAGCAGACAGCATCTACCCCTGTCTTAACCACAGCTTTATTCTGACTCCAGTTTTGCCATTTTAGGAAGAAATATGATCTAACTTGATCTGTAGTGTTATGGGCTAAATTATGTTCCCCAAATTCATATATTGAATTCCTTCCTCAGAATGTAACTATATTTGGAAACAGGACCTTTAAAGAGGTAATTGTGTTAAAATGAGGTCATAGGTTGGGCCCTAATCCAGTGTGACTGCTGTCCTTTAAGAAGAAGAGATCAGGACACAGACAAGCACAGAGGAAGGATCATGGGAGGACCATAGTAAGATCGTGTGAGGACACAGGGACAAGATGGCCCTTACACACCAAGGGAGAGGTGTCCAGAGAGGGCGGCCCTGCAGACACCTTGATCTTGGACTTCCAACCTCCAGAACTATGAAATAATAGCTGCGTGGCTACTGGGTATGGCTTCCACCTTCTCCTGCCCTAAAGGCGTTCGCCTCACTCGGAGCAGAAGCCAAGTCCTACGGCACCCATGGGGCCCCACGTCCCCAGCTGACTTCGACCTTTGACCCATCTCTAATCTCCTTCCCTTCACTCTCCTTTTGATCCACCAACACTGGCCTCCCCTGCTGACCCTGCAGGACAGACAAGCTCCCACCTCAGAACACGCCCTGGCTACTCCGGCTCCTGCCTGGAAGCCCTTCCCCGGGGACTTGTTGGCAAGCCCTCTCACCCCCACCAGTCTGGGCTGCACAGGGTCTGGCAGGCCTCCCCTTTAACGCGGCAGCCGGACCACCCCACTGTGCCCCGTGCCTTCCGGCCAGTGTGCCTTCTGCCTCCAAATGCTCGCTTCATTTTCCTTTCTTGTTATGTGTAATCTCGTCACTCGTCTCATCCCTGTGCTGGAATGTAAGCCCCAGAAGGAACCCGGACCGCTTTGTTCCCTGACGTTACCCAAGTTCCCAGGACAGTGGCCAGTAGCAAGCATGTGCCCAGTGATACTGGTTGAACAAGCGAGCAGAGCTCCTCTCTGAGTCCACCTGCCGCTGCCCCTGCTTCCTGGAGCCTGAGCCGCCTGCCCTGTGGAGATCCTCAGGGGAGGAGTTCCTCACTCGAGGGACCAAGTGCTGTTTCTGCAGAGTCTGCCTTGACACCTCTGCCTGGGAGCGCCCACCCGA
Source organism: Muntiacus reevesi (assembly GCF_963930625.1). NCBI lineage: Eukaryota > Metazoa > Chordata > Mammalia > Artiodactyla > Cervidae > Muntiacus > Muntiacus reevesi. Next base: position 92,539,195 of record NC_089250.1, read on the forward strand.
GTTCAGATCCACCCCAGCCCCACGCTGATGGTACTAACAGGCATGTAACTGCAGTACATCCTGAGTCGTCTACTCATCTTTTGAAAAACCCTACAACGCTGCTTTTAGTTGATTTCATTCCTGCAGCCCCCATGCCTGTTGGATCGAGCTCAGATGTACAGGTCTGAGAGCCTGCAGGCCAGGGGCCAGCTGGACCACAGCTGTCTGCACACCTCCACTCCTGCCTTCTCTCAGCCTGTCACCTGTCCCACTTCCGTCCCCTCGTCCATCCCTCCTCCCAGGATGATCACACTTCGGACTAAACTATACTCCTCCTTGAAAGCCTAACTCAAACCCTGCCCCACAACCCTTCCAGCACTCTGCCCACGTGTACCTGCCTTTTTTTTTTTGAACTGTCATAATTACAACTGGGGGCTTCCCTGGTGGCTCTGTCAGCAAAGAATCCACCGACAACGTGGGAGACTTGGGTTCGATCCAAGGGTTGAGAAAATCCCAACCCAGGAGGAGGGCCTGGCAACCACTCCAGTATTCTTGCCTGGAGATTCTCCATGGACAGAGGAGCCTGGTGGGTTGCAGTCCATGGGGTTACAAAGAGTCGGACACGACTGGGCAACTGAACACAGCTCAGCACAACTGCAATTGAGGGCTGCTTCTGATTTAAAGCCAGATCAATGCAGTGGGACATTAAGGACAGTAAACCTTTTTTTGTTTGGAAACCCAAAAGAGACTAAGATAGAATCCTGGCTTGCTCTCTACCACATATATTGCATTTTACATTTTCTGTTGACCACCCCAGCATTCTGACACTTTAATTATTGCCTTCCTGTCTATTCTTTGTTTGTGTGCTCTGTCTTTCGAACAAGGCAATAAGTTTCTTGAGGGTAAAGGCTGTTTTATAGAGCAACACCTTGATTAGAAATCCATTAGGAGGATGGTTCATTTATTCAAAGTCAACTATGTTCAAAAATAAAACAAAACATCTTCATAAATCATTCTAAGCAGAGCTTCCTGGTTACAGCTGCATGTGAGAAATGCGTCAGTGCGGTTTCTGCTTCTCTTTACCCATTCTGGAGTCAGCGGAGCTCGCCTAGGGGTGTGGGAGTCGGGGAGGTACCTGTAGACACCTGGAGCCTCTTGGGGCTCATCCTCGGCCTCTGCAGCGCCCTCTGCAGGCCTCTCGGACTAACCTCTGGGACCCACCTCCAGCTCTCCCCAACAAACAGCGAAGTCTGGAGCAGAAGATCCAAATGAATTGAAACCCATTTCCTCCACCTTGTATACACTATACTAGAAAGTGTGAGGTTTTGTTTTTTTTTTTTTTTCTTGAAAGCAGAGGTTTTTCTCTGTGTTCTTCATCAGTGTTTCCTGTAACCTATAATAGAGCTTGAAAAAAGTACATACTCAAAAAAGTCTTTGCCAAATAGGTGACTCAACTTACTGGAGATTTATACCTTGAACCCTTTATCCCCAGTTACTCAATGAAATGCTCAGGAATGCTCAGTTATCTTCTTGGGGAGAAATGTTCTCCCTCCCATTACCTCCTTATGCAAAAATAGCTCAGAAATGACCCCCAGTCCTGTTCATCTGATCCTGCAGCTGGCTAAGGGAGCTGATTCCCAGATACTTCCCCACAGTCACCTGCCCAGCTCACTGCCCCATCCTCGAAGCGGGACAAGCTGTGACTGTCTCCTTCTCATCACCAACCTCATCAGGCTCATCAGGCCCTCTCTCTCAAGCCCTTTTCTCTCCAGAGCTCTCCATCCCTCATCCCTGCAGACGTCAAACCTTTCTTCTGTTCTTTCATGCTTAACATTGTGTTTCCTTCCTAGGACCTCCAGACACCGTGCCTCGTGTGTCCAGCATATTGGTCCCCTTGGTATCGGATGCAGGAATTTTTCTAAGTATAATCTCTCTTTTCTGACATTCTAGAACATCCTGGATTCTCTTCCTGGCTAAGAAGTTTCTAAAAAGACATTCTGTCTGAGGATGAAGCATCTTTGCTAACAAAGGTATGGATAATTTAGGTGCTTTTATAGAACTTCCCAAGAGATTAGATCCAGAGCAAAAAAATTCTGTGGAGCTGAGCTTAATCCTTAGCAGTTTTGAGGACAGAAACCCCATAGTGCACATTTTTGTGTCCCTTTTGGATTTTAGAGAAGTTCTAAACCCAACAGAGACCTGTAATAAACACGTGTTGAATAATTGATTGACTGACAGCCAGCCAAGAATGCTGGATGTTTCTATCTGGCTACAAGGTCTGGGTTTGGTTTTTTTTGTTTTGTTTTGTTTTGTTTAGGAAAAATTGTGATTATTTTTACTGCGATTATCCTGCAAATTTCCCTCATTTTTTTCTTTATTGATTTTCTCTCCCAACTTTTCAGCTTGAAAATTTTTTAATATGGACAAAGTTGAAAGAATAGGATAGTAATCTCATTTACGGTCTCCACCTGGATTAAATAATTAATATTTTTCCATATGTGTTTTCTCTATATATATTTATGCCTATAGCCTGTTCAGTTGCTCAGTTATGTCTGACTCTTTGCGACCCCATGGACTGTAGCCTGGCAGGCTCTTCTGTTCATGGGATTCTCCAGGCAAGATACTGGAGTGGGTTGCTATGCCCTCCTCCAGAAGAACTTCCTAACAGAGGGATCGAACCTGTACTTTCCTGTGACTTCTGCATGGCAGGTGGATTCTTTACCACTGAGCCACTGGGGGAAGATACATATTTATACCTCTCTCTGTAAAATAACTTTCTCTATAAATATAAACACTTCTTTGCTGACTCATTTGAAAGTAAGTTGCAGACATCACGACACTTCACCCCTTAAATATTTCAGCCTGCATCTGCTAAGAATGAGAACATTTGTCTACATAAGTACAACAGCATTATCAGAACTAAAAATTAATAATCATGTCAAAATATAATCTAATATTCCTTCATTTATTCTTAAATTGGAGATGCTTGCCTTTTGATTACACAATGACTTTGTTTTCATAAATTGAATTTCAATTCTTTTTCCCTACAAGTTCACTAGATTTTATAGGGATAGGGAAGATCTATATTTCACAGAAAACCACTGAAGTCTCTGGTTCTGGCATGATAAAGTGCTAGTCAGGCTCAAAAGGTGAGTTGTGTCCAGAACAGGCCACATCTGTCCTTAAGCAGGATCTGGGGAAGTGTTGCTTTGGGCCCCTGAGGGCTGCCCAGGCCCATGGGGCTGTTGGAGACTCTGAGCCCTACAGCTGTGCAGTGCAGAACCTGTTCTCGCTTCAGTCTGCTTCTAATGTCCTTCACATACTTGCCTTACAGAATTTAGACACAGTAAATGAGCCAGCTCCCCTCTTGCCAATTCTGACTCAGTAGGTGTGGGGTGGGAATCTCAGGAAATTGTATTTTTACAAAGTTCTCCAAGATTAGAAATCTGGCAGGGGGAGGGGGGAATGGAAAATCCCCCATGACACTGTCTGCCCACACAACACTTCTCTCTATATCTTATGTGTATGTGTTTATGGGTTTTGTAAGATGATTCCAATTATCTTCAAATGTGAGTGGTGTATAAACTATAAATAAATGAGCGACTTCCCCAGCACACTCATGCACATGTTCCTATCTTGGGACTCTGCAGCTAAGGGAAGAGGGGGTGTTGCTGTGAGCCTACAGTGAATGGCCTGGGTCTTCACTTGGCCCTGCTATATCCTAGTTGCATGGATGGTTTAGAAAACTTACCTGAATTCTCTGGGCCTCGGGCAGTCCTCTGAGATGAACAGAGTAACTCAAGAGTATTCAGTGAGCTATGCCTGTGTAAGCACTCTGAGATAATGCAGCAGGGGTCCAGCTGAGTTGGAGGTCTGTTCACCGAGTCCAGGTCTATATAAGGGGCTGCCAGGGCAAGGGCACCAGGGGCTTATGTATCTTGGGAACTGAGAGGTCTCCCAGGAGAAGTCCATTGTAAAACAGGGCAGCCACCATGGGCTGCAGGAGAGAAGGAAAGAGGACTTCTGGGGTTAAGGAAGCAGCTACCGGTCATCAGAAAGTTCTCCTCCCCACTCAGGATGTGCAATACAAGAGTAGACAACAATGATTATCATCTCTGAGGAGTGTGGACAAGACAAAGGCCCTCAGCAGCTCTGGGGCAGCTTGCCCTGTGCTGGCAACAGCAGAGATTACCCTGGGGGCACCCCTCCCCTGGAATGGGTTTCCTGGGACTCCTGGGTGAAAGGGTTCACACAGGCAGGAGGCGAGTCACAAGCACATGCTTACTGACAACAGGACGGTCATGGGGATATCCTCCTTGTCCCAGGCCCTCACGGGGAAAGAACCATCCAGAATGAAAGGGGCTATTGTGCCAGCTCCCAGCTCTAGTCTGGAGCTCCTGTCCAAGAGAGGCTGGGGCTGGGCCCCAGCACAACGATGGACAATGAAGAGCAGGAAGGAGGTGTGCAAGCCCCTGGGCAGCTGGCCCTTTATCCCCCATGGCCTGCCGTTCCCCTAGTGTGGGGCGAGGAGGCTGTGCAGACACTTCTGGTCTGCTCTGTTCTCTGCTGGGTGGATTGCCGGGGCCAGCAAGGAACGGAAGACAGCGGTGCTGAGGGGGTTCTGGACAGAGGTGTGATGAGCCAGGCTGAGTATCACTGAGGCTTTAGATGCCAAAAAAGAGTGATTCCTCCTCCTCCCTGATTGTTTAACTGAAGCATAACTTGCATATAGAAAATGCATCTATCATAGCTTTCCAGTCCATCGGACTTTTTCAGAAACTCAATGCCCCCCATAGCCAGCACCCAGATCCAAAGCCAAAAGGTCCTCAATTTCCCCAAAGACTCTCCTGCTTACTGAGCTGCCTTGGGCAGATAACACAACAGCACTGGGCCTCATCGTAAAACTGGAATAATCATAGTGTTTACTTCATCAGGCTGTTCTGAAGATTAACAATAATCATGGAAAATAATATACAAATAGCACTTGGAACAATGCCTGGTGTGTAATAAGCACATCGTTAATGTTTATATTTCCAGGGCAATTGAATTCTTTAACCTAAATCACAGTGATGAATACTTTCTCAGTCTCAATTCAAGTCAGGAAATTTCTGGGGAGATTATGGGAGGTGGTCATCGTATGTATCCACTGGCTATGGGAGGGACAGGAGTCCTCGACTCACCATGGATGGGACTGTTATACTTCCAAGTGTCCCCTCCCATTAAAGCCAGCTCATGGTAGGACATGGGCAGTAGGCTTTAATGTCTGCTTTTTACAATGTGTGTTAGTCAGTCATGTCCAACTTTTTGTAACCCCATAGACTGTAGCCTGCCAGGCTCCTCTGTCTATGGGATTCTCCAGGCAAGGATATTGGAGTGGGTTACTATTCCCTTCTCCAGAGGATCTTCCCAACCCAGGGATTAAACCCTGGTCTCTGGCATTGCAGGCAGATTCTTTACCATTTGAGCCACAGGGAAGAATTTTTATAGGAGCCTCAATATCCATGGACAGGGGAAACTGGCGGGCTGCAGTCCATAGGGTCGCAAACAGTGGGACATGATTGAAGCGACTTAGCACACACTGCACAAACGCACTTCAAGTTTTGGGGGTAAAGAGTTCTTGTTATTCAATTTCAGTGTGTAATATTCTGGTCCCATCTAAGCAGTTAAAATTTTGTTTTTATATTCTTTCCTAATTGGATGTTTTCCCTCTACTAAAATAGTTTAGGAAAAGGAAAACTGAACAATCAGATTATTTAAAAAAAAAAAAAAGGTTCTGTTGCATAAAGGCACAATATTTCAGCAAATTGTACACCGCTCCTGACACCTCTGCCAACAGCAACTGGGACAGTGAACAGCTGCAGAAATACCTCCGTTTCATTGATGTGTTGCTGCAAGTAGGCACTGTTCCTGCTGTACTGAACACTCAAGAAAAGCGCCCTCAGGGCTTCCGGCAGAAGAAGATGACCCGGAAGAAAGACTGCCGCCAAGCCGCTGAGGCTGAGTCAAGGACAAGTCAGCACTTGAGGAGAGTTTGCACTCGGCTCATTACCCAGGGAAACACAGGACATGTGTACAAGCAGGTGTGGGTGCAGGTGTGGCAGGAAGGTAGACACATGTGAAAGGAAGGGAAAGGAGAGCTCTGTGCGAGCTGCCTCTGGAACCAAGATACAGTGAAATTTAGAGGCCTGAGCTGGGTAGTTTTACTCAAATGGTTTCAAGGTTCTGCATCTTTCTTCATTCGCAAAATGCAGCAGATCATCACACTGCCAGTTAAATCATTTTTCTAAGAAATTAAGTCAAGCTTACAGGAAAGGGGCCAAAATAATTCTCCTGTGCTCTTTACCTAGACTTAGCACCTCCAAATATTGAATATTTCGCTACAGCTGTTTTATTTTCCTGCATCTATACTCTTCCTGAGCTTTTGAGGGTAGCTTGTGTTTATCAGGCCACTTTAACCTTTGATACTTCAGTTGCTATTTCCTAAGAACAAGACTTTCCTATGTAGTCATACTACAGCTCTCACAACTGGAAAATCTCACCCTCCACACATGCGGGCAGTGCTGTGCGGTTGAGCTATGCCGCTACTTATCCTGCATCCTTCATCCACTTTCATGAATTGTTCTTGTCACGTTCTTAGCCCCTCATAGATGATCACAGACTCAAGTGGTCATCCTGTCTGTCGCCTTAGGCCCACGAGTCTGGACCAGCTCCTCGCCCTTTCCTTCTCTTGCCTAATAGTGACATTTCTGAAGAACACAAGTCAATTATTTTACAGACTGTTCTTCAATTTTGTTTCCTTCAGTATTTATTCACTGTGAGATTCAGGTTGTGTATCCTTGGCCAGAATACTAAGATGGCATTTTGTGTCTTTCTGAGGATATTTGTGCAGACACAGGATATCCACCTGACCCTCATGAGTGAGTCATCTGGTCACCTGGCCAAGGTGTTGCCCAATCTCTCCACTGTACAGTTACTAGTCTTCCTCTGTAACTAACAAGTATTCTGACAAAAGACATTATAAACATCTTCCTTCTCATCCAACTTCCCTGTTCCTCCTGCCCCCACCACACACACTTGAATATCTATTAATGAGTTTTCTCCAACCAACCATTACTATGATGGTTGCAAAGCAGTGACTTTTAATGTCACCTTCCCTTCACTCTTATCAGCTGACATTCTATGGAAAGAAAGAGCCCTCCCATCTCCTCTATTTGTTTATCTATTAATTATCAGCATGTACTCTTAGATTTCCATTTTATTCAGTATTTATTTTGACACATATATGTCTTAGATTTAGACAATGGGCCCTTCAAGCTGGCTCCTATGACCTTTTACCCCCAGCTCCCCAAATTGAAACTCTGTACCTTACTTTCTATTACCAGATGTTCTAGGCTCGTCTAATACCATCTAGGCCCCCATCTAGATGTGGAAAATTCTTCAAGAGATGGGAATACCAGACCACCTTATCTGCCTCCCGAGAAATGTGTATGCAGGTCAAGAAGCAACAATTAAAACTGGACATGGAACAACAGACTGGTTCCAAACTGGGAAAGGAGTACATCAAAGCTGTATATTGTCATTCTGCTTATTTCACTTATATGTAGAGTACATCTTGCGAAGTGCCAGGCTGGATGATGCACAAGCTGGAATCAAGACTGCTGGGAGAAATGTGAATAGCCTCAGACACGCAGATGACACTACCCTTATGGAAGAAAGTGAGGAAGAACTAAAGAGCCTCTTGATGCAAGTGAACGAGCAGAGTGAAAAAGCTGGCTTAAAACTCAACATTCAGAAAACTAAAATCCCATCTGGTCCTATCACTTCATGGAAAATATATGGGGAAACAGTGGAAACAGTGACAAGACTTTATTTTCTTGGGTTCCAAAATCACTGCAGATGGTGACTGCAGTCATGAAATTAAAAAACGCTTGGTCCTTGGAAGAAAAGCTATGACCAACCTAGACAGCTTATTAAAAAGCAGAGACATTATTCTGCCAACAAATATCTGTCTAGTCAAAGCTATGGTTTTTCCAGTAGTCCTGCACGGATGTGAGAGTTGGACTATAAAGAAAGCTGATCACTGAAGAATTGATGCTTTTGAACTGTGGTGTTGGAGAAGACTCTTGAGAGTCCCTTGGACTGCAAGGAGATCCAACCAGTCCATCCTAAAGTAAATCAGTCCTGAATATTCATTGGAAGAACTGATGCTGAAATTGAAGCTCCAAACTTTGGTCACTTGATGCAGAGAACTGACTCATTGGAAAAGACCTGATGCTGGGAAAGACTGAAGGCAGGAGGAGAAGGGGGCGACAGAGGATGAGATGGTTGGATGGCATCACCGAACTCAATGGATATGACCCTGAGTAAGCTCCAGGAGTTGGTGATGGACAGGGAAGCCTGGCGTGCAGCAGTCCACAGAGGTGCGAAGAGTCAGACACAACTGAGTGACTGACTTGAACTGACCATGTTGTAACATATGTCAAAATTTCCTTTAAGTCAAATAATATTCCACTGTATGTCACATTTCATTCATACATTGGTTGCTGGACACTGGGTGCTTCCATATTCTGGCTATTGTGAATAATAGCACCATGAACACAGGAGCATGTGTTCAAGTCCTTGCGCTCACTTCTTTTAGGTATGTACCCAGAAGTGGAATTGCTGAATCATATGGTAATTCTAGGTTTAATTTTTTTAAGGAACATGAGTTCCAATTTCTCCACATCTTTTTCAATATCTGTTATATTTGGGGATTTTTGTTGTTGTTTAAAAAGAATAGTCATACTAATGAATGTAAAGTGATATCTCATTGTGGAGTTTGTTTTGTTTTTTGCATAATCGGTGTTGGGGGTATATTCCAATTTGCCCTCATGGATTTTAGTTGCTGTCATAAGCTCTATTTTATCTTTGCAGTTTCTTTGTCTTTAGACTTCCCCACATCACGTCCAGCCTCTCTTCTGACTTCGTATCTAGAAACTACAGTGCCTTCAGATCCACTGCCATGCACAGTGGAGTTGAAGCTCTGGCCATAAAAAGAGTTGGACATGACCGAGAAACAACACCGAGTTATCTGTTTGGGGGAAGCTCATTCTCCAAGAAAGGCATACTTTTTGTACTCAGTTCTCATCTATTTGCCTATAGCCTGGATGCTTGAAAGCTGGACACAAAAATCCTTGACTGGTACTTTCTTTCCTTGAGGGTCTTGTAAATATTCTTCTACTGTTGCCTTGCCTAAATATTTATTTATATAAGTAATTTGATCTTTTTGCCTTTAAAACCTAATAGTTTTAATAAAATATGTTTTGGAGTTGATTATTCCACTCAGTTCTCCAAGGTATATTGTTGTTTAGTTTCGTGTCCGATTCTTGTGATCCCATGGACTATAGGCTGCCAAGCTCCTCTGTCCATGGGATTTCCCAGGCAAGAATACTGGAGTGGGTTGCCATTTCCTTCTCCAGGGGATCTTCCCAACCCAGGGATAGAACCTGTGTCTCTTGCATTGGCAGGTTTCCTTACCATTGAGTCACTTGGAAGCCCCTTTTCTCTGCATACTGAAGTGCAGTTTTTAATAGATAACCACTCTGAGGGAGGGATTAGTTGTCATTTATTTCTGTGGGATCCTTAATTTTCCTTTGTCAGTTCCTTCTTTTCCTTAATTACCAGATCTCCGAAGGGCACTGCCATTTCTCTATTTACCTGACACTTCCCAGAAGCAAGGAGCCCTCAAGCCTGCCGCCACATCCTGCCCATTCTCTTTCAGACCTCTTCCCTTGTTCAGTCAAGTACCCAACCTGTGTTCAGTGTTTAGTTCTTGTGGTTGGACTTGCTCTTCATAGAAGCATTTAAGCCTGGGTTACATTTAAGTCCTTGGCAACAGTGGAGGGAGCTCTGTTGGAATTTGATGTCTTTTCTTTATTCTACTTAAGAATTTGAAGGTCAGTTCATCGTATTCACTGTCATAGCAGAGCTGAAGGCTTGTTTGTGTTTGTATTTTATTGAGGATGTGAGTAGATATTCAGATGCAGACAGCTGCCTTTATCCTCTGAACTGGGCAGCTCCTGGAATCCCTTTTAAAATATCAAGCGCTAAGTAACATTCTTTCTTTCCTAGGAACGCTGGAAACTTTGCTGTTACAAGGGCATTGTCAAGGTTACTCAGATTCTGTTACAAGACAGATCTGTCTTCTTGCATCTTTAAAGCTGTTACGTGCGCTGCCTCTTCTTTCTTAAGATCGAAACAGCCGCAAAGAAACGATTTTAAAAATACATGTTGCCTTCCCTTTTCCTCATTTCGTGTTTACTTAAAAACGAAAAAGAAAACCCTGCTATTAACAGCTCTGTTCATCCCCAGAAACATGTTCCCTTGAAAAAACACCTCTCGGTTTCTACCTCTGCGTAAAGAAATAAATAAAACAGACACCTGGGGATTAGGGATGTTTTTGCTGCAATATTGGTAAGAAAACTGCAGCGAGCAGCAGCCAAGTCGGGTCCTGGAGAGGGTATTTGCACCAAAAAACTCAGGTCTGTCGGCCAATAAGAGGGAGCCTGCCAGGGGTCTGGGGTGGTCCCAAAGACTGAGGACCGAGGAGGCAGTGCTTTCGGCCGGGCAGCGCGAGGAGGCGGTGACCCGCTGCCCCCGGTGTGGGCGCCTGTGCGTTTGCGCACGTGTGCGCGCCTTCCCCGGGGCCCCGGCGACCACCTGTCACTCACAGGGGTGGCCGGGCGGCGGCCGGCGGAGGCACTCCCCGCGGGGCATCCGAGCCGCCGCCGTGGAGACGCGGTAATCCACTCCTCCGCCCCCGCCGGGCCCCCACAGCCGCCGCCGATTGGTCGCCCTTTGCTCCCTGACCCCCTGGCCGCCTCCGCGGCTGCCGCTTCCTGCTCGGGCGCCGCGCGGCGCTCCCGGCCGGGGCGGAGCTCGGGCGCTGGGCGCGCGCCGCCCTCGCCGCCAGCCGCGCCGGAGGAGGAGCCGCCGCGCCCTTCCCCTTCCTCCGCTCCTCCCCGGCCCGCGCCCGCCGCGGCCCCAGGCAGACTCGCGAGCAGCGGCCGCGGCCGGCGGCCGAGTCGGGAGGATGCGGCGGCGCTCGCGGATGCTGCTCTGCTTCGCCTTCCTGTGGGTGCTGGGCATCGCCTACTACATGTACTCGGGGGGCGGCTCCGCACTGGCCGCGGGCGCGGGCGGCGGCGCCGGCAGGAAGGTGAGTGGGGTGCCCGCCCGCGGCCCGGCCCCTGGAATCCCCGGCGCCCACGCGCCCGGGCCCCGCTGCTGAGGCCCCTCGCTCGGACGCACCGCCGGGTTTCCTGGTCCATCCTGCCCATCTCCGTCCGGATCTCGGCTCTGGCCATCCACCCCCGCCTTGGGCCTCGCGGCCGAGCCCCTGGGGCGGGGGGCGCCGCCGGCCGCTCGGTGCTCTCCGGGCTCGGGAGGGGGCGACCCCGCGCAGCTCCCTGGGCTGGGGTCGCTGACGCCTCTAGTCGCCCCCTGTCCCCGCTCTCCACTCCTCTTAATTTGAGTGTCGTCTGGCTGCCGGGAGCCCAGTCCCCTGCGGTGAGAAGTTTGGGGGTGAGAGTACTGGGAAGCACAAAAGGGGGTGGGGGGAAGGGAGAGAGGCGGCTGCCGTTTCAACGTGTCACGTACCTTGGGAGAGAGGAGTCCAAGTTTCTTTTCAGCCCTTTGAAACCAGGCACTGCAGCCCCCCTACCTCCCCTCGTCGCCGCGTCGCGGGGAGGGGGCAGTTCTGGGTCTCGGCCCGCTTCCCCTGGGGGCGGGGGCGCAGCCAGCCCCGCGCCCGGCGGAACAGACCGCGCTGGCGGTGCAGGCGGAAGGGCCCCGGGCCCCGGGTGAGGCCGGCCGCCCACACCCCCGACCGTCCCCTCCCTGCCCCGGTGCTCACCCTGACCGGCTCGGTCGGCACTTCAGCGCGGCCCCCGGCGCCCGCCTTGCCCAGCCCCTCGCTCCTGTTCAGTGGGGTGGTCCCTCTGCTGAGTGTGTTCTAGACGGGTTCCCAGGGCCGAGGGGTTGGGCGGTGGGGACCGCGTGAGCCGCTCTGCACTGCCCGCCGCTCTAGGAAGGAAATGGAGCGCCTAGGGCGCCTGGCCTTGCGATCCTGCTGGGAGAGCGGGGCTCTGGGGCGGTGCGCATGCCGCCAGCGGTGTTTGTCGTGTTTGATAACTGCCAGGCTTTGAAAGTGACCCCACACCGTGTAACCCCTATACTGTGACGTTTAGTGTCAGCGCAAATCCAGGAAATTCTGAGTTAATGAAGGTGGACCATGGGTTGAACTGGAACCAGAGAATGGCATCCTGGAACAAGCAAGACGCTAGTAAGTGGATGAAAAGACTTTAGCCTTAAAGTCAGTCCATAAATGTCAACGCTGAGGTCTGGCTACTTAAGAGATTTCCTTCCGTCCGTCCGTCTTTCCTTCATTCTCAGCTGAAGGTATTAGATGGAGACAGGTGTCTTATTTGATTCATGGTAAATTTCTTAGGCTATATCTAGAGGGGCATAAAGGAAAAGTCTTTTCATTTACAGAATTGGCCTCGCTTGTTTCTGAGCTGACAGGTTCTCTTAGCCCTATCTTTTCCCTGTTTTAATCCAAGGAACTATTATTCAAGTCCATGGGGCTTGTTCATCCTTGGATGGTAAAAAGCGGTGCACCCAGGGCATGCAGTGTAGCCCTTTGAAAACTGTGGTCATATGAAACTGGAATTATTTCAAAAGCTTTGCTTCCCAGCAAACTGTGCTTTCGCAGGACCATGTAGCCTGGTGTGCTGGTGAGACCTGGCAAAGCTTCCTGCCTTTCATGTGAAAGAAAACCAAATACACAAGCCATGCTTTGTGATCCCCTTTCCTGGGTCTGCAGCTTTCGTTAGCACATGCGATTGGAAATGGCACAGGATGGCATTAGCGTCTGGAGGGGCTGACTTCTCCCTGGTGGGCTTCAGCTGCTGGATGGGTTTTGAAGGGTCTTCAGTTGATCCTTAGTTTAAAAAAAAAAAAAGTAATGCTCCTAGAACTGCTTGTGGCTGGGTGGCAGTAGGAAGGTTCAGAGACCACATAGAAAAAAGTGTGGGAAATGAACAATTGTACATGGATTGGTGATTTTGGGATTCTATTCTTTTTGTCAATGAACCATAAAATTTAATCCTAGCCGTTAGAATGGTTTGGCAGTTCGTCAGTTGAAGAAGAGTTGTGTACATGCAATAGCTTTTGAAATTCGAGAAGACTCATTAACATGGCTTGGACCCTTATATTAAAGAGAACACCCTAAAACCATTTCTGGAGGAGTCAATAAAACCTGTGTCCTGAATTTTTTAGTCTAGAATATAAAACTGCATGGTCTTTTCTCCCTCCTGAGTTGTTTCCATGGATTCAGAGACTAGAAAGTCTCTTCAAATTTAGTTCATCCTCGCGATAAAAGGAAATGTATAGATTTTCTGGCTTGTAAAGTATAAGCATAAAAATGCTAAGGTAGTATGTGTATATAGGCAGAACTTAAATACTAACTATAGTTTTTTAGGTGTAAGTGCACTTGTATTTCTTCTCTCATCTTGTACCATTCAAGTCAAGGCTCTAATTCCACATTTAGTCAATTTCTCTTCACCTTGACATTTCCCACGGGGTACCAGGCTTCAGTATTAGACTTTGGGGTATTGTCTGTCTGATGGGAGCCTGACTAGAGTTTCTGCTGCTTCAGCACCCAGCCCAGGCTTGTCACTGTGTGCCCTGCCTGTTGAATAACTCCTCTGAGGACGGTTATTCTCCACCTGGTGAAACCCAGAGAACCCACTCACCTCACAATGCAGGTTTAATCCACTCAATAGGAGCAGAGACTGCGCTAATCAGGACTCAATGCCGAAGTTAGGTTGTATGGTCAATACAACCTGACCATATGCACAAACCTGACCTTTGTGCACAATGTTCTTAAAATTATATTTAATTACTTTTGCATAGAGCCTTCCCTCCCCTATGTTTCTCTCTTTCCCCAAAATTGATGATTTGCACTTCAAGGATGCCTCGCCTTTGAGCATCTTAAATACTTTAAAATTTTAATCATATTAAGCCTCCTCTGGGCCTTGGTATCTTGGCATGATGGAGCTGCAGAGAAAGGAAGGGATTTCTGTTGAAATGAACGTGCCTCTGGGTGAAGTGTGGCTCTTTTGGTTGGAGAGGGAAGGGTTTTCTAGTGTGTGAAGAACGGTCTCTTGAGAGAGAGTGTGTGTAGCCCAGGACCTATTGTCTGTGTTCCCGCACCCTTGGGAGGCAGGGAAGGCATTCTCGTAGGGCCTGACTGGGGCCTGTCCTTCTGGTCACTTCCCCTTGCCCTTCTTCCGTGAGCAGGTGCTGCAGTCCCTGCCCTGGGTCCCAAGCTGGGTGCCTTTGGGTCAGATATGGAGGGGCTTTCTAGGAGAGGGGTTGATCTCTTCTTAAGAGTACTGAGGGGCCTCACGTGGCTGGAGTGGGTACGTTTGTAGGGGAATATGAGAATGTACAATGGAAAGAGTTTGGGACTAAATCATGAGGGGCCTTGAATGCCAAGCTGAGCTGACTTGTTGGTCATAGTTTGATTGTCCATAGGGAGCCACTGGTGTTTTGTGAACTGGGTGGTAGACATTTAAGGAGAATGGCACGGATCCATTTATTGGCACTGAGATGAGACTAACTTTCTACCTCTTTCTGCTTAGTGACCTTTACTAATTTCCTAAACCTCTCTGACCTTCAGTTTCCTCATCTTTAGAATAGGGATAGTTCTTGTAGCTAAAGACTAGATGCCATTAGTAGGTGTTGGCAAATAGGAGGTGCTGAGTAGATGGTGTCCAGAGTGGGATGCGGGGAGGGACATAGCCTAGAATCTTCTTGAAAATATATTGAACTAGGAAAATATATTGAACTGTCATCTTCTTGTTCTTTAGAAGTGGTTTTTTTTTTTTTTTTTAAGTCCTTCATCCATCCCTCCCAGGTTGATTTGGTTGGTTCATTTGGGCCAGTACCATGACCCTGAGTGACATCAAAGACTACTTTTTGCGAAGTGGTCTGGGCAACATGCCAGCTCTCTTGTCTCCACCTGCGGTATCAGAGTGGGGCTGCTGTCTGTGGGAAGCCCCCAGGAGAGTGGGTGCAGGACATATCCTTCTTTGGTGGTTGTTTAAACCAGTGGGGTGCCGCTGATCGTGACCCTAAGTGGGGTTCCTGCGGTGAGGAGGCCGGTCCGCCTGACAAGCAGACTCTAGGCGCCCCACTCACCCTCCGCTTGTAGGCTTGCTTCTCCTGGCAGGAGGGGAGGTGGCTGTCATCACCCACATGCGGGACGTGAGGCGGGACACAGTGGCTGCCGCATGCTTTCATGGACATCAGCAGATCTGTGAGCATGTCCATGAGGGGCTGAGGAGGGGGCCCGGGGCACACCCTGCCAGCCAGTCAGTTAAATTCCACTTGAAAGGAGGGTTTGAAGTTGAGATCGGACATGCAGGAGTTGGGGAAAGCCACTGTATAGTCAGGGAATCTGACAAATGGCAAATCTGACAAAGTTTCTAGGGAAACTTTTTCCTAAAGAAAATATAAGTGTCACTCCTCTGGAGTGCCTTGGGGCTCACACATGACAGGAGCAGGCTGTGACCGATGGCAAGAGCTGAGGGGCTCTTTCCCCAGCCCTCTGGTCAGAGTGAGACAGAGCCCACCGTCCCCAGCATGGAGCAGGCTCGCTGGCCTGGGCTCCATCCGGCCTCTGGGGTGGGCTCGGGGCGCCTGGGGAGTTGTTAGTGTTCTGTGGGGGCTTCAGGCCCCTTTTGAATCTCCCATCCAACTGCTGGTGAGAGGTGGGTCTCCTGTTTGGATCAGGGGAAGAGGTATTTGAGAGGAGGTCAGAAAAACAGTTGGGGTGGGGCAAGGGGAGACATATATATAATTATTTATATGAAACTATATATTGTTTATAATTATGTGATTTTATACACACACACACAAACACACAATTTATTGCTGCCATTCATGTTTCTGAGATCTCTAGGGAGAGAGAAGTCACTTTGGGAAGATGCTGATTTCAAGACAGGCAGCACCCTGCTGCCTGAACCTCTAGCAA
This sequence comes from Muntiacus reevesi, assembly GCF_963930625.1. Classification (NCBI taxonomy): domain Eukaryota; kingdom Metazoa; phylum Chordata; class Mammalia; order Artiodactyla; family Cervidae; genus Muntiacus; species Muntiacus reevesi. Next base: position 92,555,252 of record NC_089250.1, read on the forward strand.
ATCCAGTGGCACGTGGCTTAGTGGAGGGAGGTGGTAGGCTGCCTGGGGCAGAGACCAGGCTCTCACAGGAGCTGACTGCCGGGTTCTGGCCAAGATCCTGAGCAGAAGGCAAGGTGTTCCTGGGAGAAATCTGTGAAGTCTCCTAGTAGCCCAGCAGAAACAGCCCAAACTGTCCAAGCCCACGCGCCCTGTTTGTTCTTCCTCTTTTGTCCCCATGAGCCCTGTCCTGCGAGCCGGATGGATGTCGGACATGACCATGTGTGACATGACTATGTCACACAGCTCACGATGGTGGGAGCCTTCCACGTGGATGTTAGATGAACGCCCCTCTCTGGGGCCCCTCTGCCCCCCCACCCCACTCTCCCCTGGGGACCCCTGCTCCCTGACCCGCCCCTGCTGCAGGGCCTCGGGACCCTCGCCACGACTGTCTTTAGGTAGCTGAGCGTGGCTCCTGGAGAGACGCTGCGTCCCTCAGAGCAGGTGCTGGCCCAGCCTCACTGTCCTGACCTGCAGGGCGGCCTCCCCTCAAGGAAGCCTGTGATGCTGCCGGGGATGCCTGTCCCACCACCATGGCCTTCGACCCTCGCCACCACGCCGCCTTATGGTGTGGCTCCTTCGGGAGGACCTCCCGGCGCTGCCCCAGACGCCGCCTGGGTGTGACCCGGCACAGGCCCAGTGTGGTGAGGAGCCCTCCTCCGTGGGGAGAGTTATGTCGAGCGTGTTGGTGCCAGCCTCCTATAGACACTGCTGCCCTCCAAGGAGAGTTGACCTTGTTTTCCTAACGGGTGTGAGCATGCGCTGACCTTTGGCCACACACTTGACCTGAAGGATGAACCCCCAGTGTGGAGGTTCTAGTGAAACTTGTCCAGTTTACCTGTTCAGTCAGGAGAGCCTCTCCCACAGGCTTAAAGAGCCAAGTCCTTCCCTGAGGAGCTCCGCCCTGACGAGCACCGCCTTCTCCACCTCCTGAGCCCAGGCTCCTGCTCGCATCTGCCTCCTACAGGGCAGACCGAGGCCCTGGGCATTTCTGCATTTAGTCATGACCAGTATTATAGGCCCAGGAAGAGAGTGTCGTTTTGTACAGATTGGGTTTCTTAGCATGCCAGGACGAAGATGGCAGTGATTCAGCGTGGCTGGATTTGAAAAAAACAAAACCGTCGTCGCATAGAATCTCCCTCCTGGCCTTACATTCAAATAGCTTTCCTCGGCTCTGGGAGTCCTGTGCCCCCACGCCCACTCTTAGAGGCGCACCTGGTCACTTGTGACTCAGCCTGCCCTTGGTCTGCCCACCTGGCCTCCCAGCCCCACTGCTGGCTACCTGGTCCTGTCTAGTGACTCTCTGGGAGGAGTCTTGGCCTGGGCACCAGGGAGAGAGTTGCTGAACTCCCAGATCCCAAACCAGGACCAGCATTTTGGCAGGGACGAGGGTGCCTGGGGGCAGTGGTCACTCTAGCGCAGGGCCCCTCAGCCTTGACACAGTTGGCATTTTGAACCAGATAACATTTGCTGGGGGCAGAGGGCTGGCCTGTGCACTGTCGATGTTTAGCAGCTTCTGCTGGATGCTAGTGGAACCACCCTTCTCAGCTGTCACCATGTCTATAGGAGTTGCCAGGCATCCCGGGGGACAGGCTCGCCCTCACTTAAGAAGCGCTGCTGTGGTCAGCATGAACTTGACTTCTTTTTTCTTCCTGCGGGATGGGGCCCTCGCTTTCCAGGCTTCCCGTGTTCCTTCCATGCGCTGCCAGTGCCCAGATCCTCTGATGGTGGTGGGATGTTCCTGGAAGGTGCTCTAGAGAGGATGCACCCACAGGAATACTCCACAGGAGGTCATTCCGTTTAGCTCCTTTCACCATCCTTACCGTTTGCTGTGTGAAATGTTTCCCGTGTTCCTGTCCTCAGGCCTCTGTCTGTCCTGAAGTCTCTGCTTCCTGCTGGCAGGAGCAGACATGAAAACAGGCTGTGGGCCCTTTCATTGATTCTTCTGATGAGTAGTACTTGAGACTTGCTGTGTGCCAGGCACTCCTTGGTATTTGGGTTACAGCAGTGAGTAGAACAAAGACATCATCTCAACCCCTGGGGAACTTTCACCCTGGGGGCAGCGGGAACAAACACGGTGATGGGTAGTGAAAAGACGCAGTGTGAGAAGGGGTTGAGTGCAGAGGAGAGAGGGAGGCCCTGGAGGGGTCAGGAGTCAGGGAGGGCCAGGTTCCAGTAAAGAGAGACTGGAAATAGAACTGCCATATGACCCAGCAATCCCACTGCTGGACATACACACTGAGGAAACCAAAATTGAAAGAGACACGTGCACCCCAATGTTCATCACAGCACTGTTTATAATAGCCAGGACATGGAAGCAACCTAGATGTCCATCAGCAGACAAATGGATAAGAAAGCTGTGATACATATACAGAATGGAATATTACTCAGACATTGAAAAGAATACATTTGAATCAGTTCTAATGAGGTGGATGGAACTGGAGCCTATTATACAGAATGAAGTAAGCCGGAAAGAAAACCACCAATACAGTATACTAACACGTATATATGGAATTTAGAAAGATGGTAACAATAACCCTATATGTGAGACAGCAAAAGAGACATAGATGTCTAGAACAGTCTTTTGGACTCTGTGGGAGAGGGCGAGGGTGGGATGATATGGGAGAATGGCAATGAAACATGTTTATTATCATATGTGAAATGAATCGCCAGCACAGGTTGGATGCATGAGACAAGTGCTCAGGGCTGGTGCACTGGGAAGACCCAGAGGGATGGGATGGGGAGGGAGGCGGGAGGGGGGTTCAGGATGGGGAACACATGTACACCCATGGGGGATTCATGTCAATGTATGGCAAAACCACTACAATATTGTAAAGTAACTAGCCTCCAATTAAAATAAATAAATTCATATTAAAAAAGAGAGAGAGAGAGAGAGAGAGAAGGGCTGGTGCCTACGAGGTGCAGGTTGAGCAGGTTTGAGTCAAGACCCAGAGCAGGGGCAACTCCAGCTTCAGAGTGTCTGACCTGTTGGGTATGCTCTCTATGCCTTGATTTCCTTTGCTAAATATTGAGCCTGTTTTCTTTCTGGGAATCTGTTGCCTGTGGTCTGTCAGGGGTGGAGTTTCCTCTATTCCATGGCAAGGTCAGGTCTTTCCTTCTTTTTTAAAAAATTTATTTATTTTTAGTTGAAGGATAATTGCTTTACAGTATTGCGTTGGTTTCTACCGAGCATCAACATAAATCATCCTTAGCTTTGTTTACCCATGTCCCCTCCTGTTTGAACATCCCTCCACCTCTCTCCCCATCACAGCCCTTTAGGTGGTTAGGGAGCGGGTTTGAGTTTCCTGAGTCATACACCGAATCCCCATCGGCCGTCTATTTTACATATGGTAGTGTGTGTTTCCAGGTTACTCTGTCCATACCTCCCACCCTCTCCTTCTCCCCCCAGCTGTGCTCACAAGTCTGTTCTCCATGTCTGTGTCTCCACTGCTGCTCTGCAAATATCAGTACCATCTTTCTAGGTTCCATGTATATGTGTTAGTATTTGATAACTGTTTTTCTCTTTCTCCGGCCTTTCGTTCTTGTTCCTCAAGGAGTCCCGGGTGAGGAGTGTTCTGGTTAACAGAACGCACGTTCTCAGTTCGCCGCCTCCCGCCCCGGGCTGGGGACCACGTTAGGTGCTGCAGGTTAATGTATTGCTTGACTCTGTGGTCTGTGCTCAGGCAGCAGCCTTCGTGGTGTGATTTCTGAGCTGGTCTCTGCAGGGCTGGCTGACCTGGTGATCACTGTTCCCCGTCCACTGTCAGGCTCACCACTCCGTCACACGGCGCATTTGTAGAGTGCTCTCCACACACATCACCGTTTAACGAGAAGTCCCGCCGGTGCCTGTGCCCTTGCTCCTGCACGAAGATCCCACTGGGGTATTGTCTCTGTGAGTGGCTGTGGGTCGGGAGGCTTGTGGTTTTCTCATCTGCAGGAAATAGGAGGTTAGGGGCCTGCCTGGTCCCCGGGTTTTGGAGAGGTTGTTCTTGGCAATGGGGTTGTGTTGAAGCACTGTGATATGTGATATTTGTAGGAAATAAAGTGGACATGTGATTTCATTGCCTGCAGCTCCTTTAGGGAGTTCTCAAGCAAAAGCATCAGCTGCTTTTCCTGGTAGTTACTGGCATTCATGAGGGGTCTGTAGATGCCTTGTTGGGGTGTGTGCCATGCTGCCAGTGTGTTTCTGGATAAAAAACCAGAATGTGGACGTGGCTGCAGAGGAAAGGTCATTGTAAAGACTTCTGACTCAGGAGCCACCATTCAAGGTTTCTTCATCTCTGCCTCAGAGGCTCGTCCAGAAAGGAAGCCTGTCTCCTCCTGAAGGGTGCTGCTCCAGAAGGGGGACACACTTCAGACGAGTCACCCAGTGGGAACTTTAGGAGCAAAGGCCTGTGTTTTAGCGACACCCGTAAATGAACGCTGACTCCTATGTGCGAAGATGTGTGAACATCCTGGATGCTGAGCCGGTTGGCCTGGCGTGGGAGGCCTTGGAGTCCTTGCCCTGGTCCTTCCTACCTCAGGGGCTGCCCCACTGACCTAGATTGTGAGCTCTGGCTCTGTGACCTTCAAGGCTTGCCCCCTTTCTCCATTCCCTCCTCCCACTCTCCCACTCCCATTCCCCTGCACAGTCAGTGATGCACCTGTTTTCCTTCCTGTCTCACTTCTGGTGACTACTGATGTGTCCCTGTGTCTGGAATATGCCATTTTTTTGTCAAATCTAAGATGCTCTTATTTGTAAAACCATTATCTTATGTACGACTAGGAAAGAAAAAACAATTTCCATTGAACTGTGACATGGTGGTTTCTTATCAGTTAACATTTTTATTTTCTACTTATTTAAAGAGCTCTTTTAGACTTAATTAGACATCGATTTTTCCTATTATCACTCTTGTGACTAGATAATAAGGAAAATATATGTGAAATACGTCTTCCAGTGTCTGCGTTTTGCCTCAGAGATGTTTGTGTCTGTCCATCTGAGACCAGAGTCTTCTTCCTCTGTACCTCCAAGCTCTGGTGGATGCAGTGTTTCCTGAGGGCCCTGGGCTCGCACCATCGCTTGGCATCGTGTAGAGCTGGCCGACTTGTGACTCTCTTGGGGATTTTGCCTAACTTCCCAGTTCACCCTCCACTTCTCTCCCACTCGATTTTGTGTCTGGAGATTGCATTGCTTTAGTATTGCTTCTGGAACTTTCTTCCAAGGCGCTGACCTGCATCCTGCAGACTCTGCTGTGGGTGGGTCTTGTGTCTGAGACAGTGCCCGTCATGATGGTGTGTTACGGCGCAAGCCATGATCATTCTTAGCTACAGGAACTATCCCCATTCTGAAGATGAGGAAACTGAGGGTCAGAAAGGTTTGGTGCATTAGTAAAGGTCACTAAGCAGAAAGGGGTAGACAGCTGTAGCGGTAGACAGAAGATGCTGATCACTGTGAGGTCCACCTCAATCTCATCTCAGACTGTGGAAATAAAGTGCATCTAAGAAGTCATGATTAGAGCCTTCCTTTTTCTCGCATGTCCGTTACCTTCTTCTATGAGATCCCAGCTCCAGGCCCTGACCGTAGTGAGGGGAAGTGGTAGCCTCATCAAAACGTGTGCATCTCCATCTGTTCACTCCCAGTCCCCAGAATCTTTGTAAACTGAGGGATTTCCTGCTTGTTACTTTCTGAGAGGTGCACAGTTGATGAGCACCTTTGAAAGGTTTTTGAGCATTTCTGGCTGCGCGGTACCCTGCTGAGTGCTGGGGTCTGTAGATGTGAGCATGGTGTTCTGCCCCCCTTAAGAAGTTCACAATTGCTCGCCAAAATAACTGGAGAAGGACCTGAGAAACAATAATTAGGGGTCAGTTAAATAGGGACTGGATAGTAGATGAAATTTAAGGCATCATTATTAATTTTATTTAGTGGCAGTAATGGCCTTGTTCATTGGAAGGACTGATGCTGAAGCTGAAACTCCAATACTTTGGCCACCTCACGCGAAGAGTTGACTCACTGGAAAAGACCCTGATGCTGGGAGGGATTGGGGGCAGGAGGAGAAGGGGACGACAGAGGATGAGATGGCTGGATGGCATCACCAACTCTATGGATATGAGTTTGAGTAAACTCCAGGAGTTTGTGATGGACAGGGAGGGCTGGTGTGCTGCGATTCCTGGGGTTGCAAAGAGTTGGACACGACTGAGCGACTGAACTGAACTGAATGGCCTTGTGGTTATGTTTTTTGAAAATCCTTACCTTTAATAGATATAAACTGAAGTATTTATGGACACAGTGACACCACCTCTGTTGGAAGACTATGAGGGCACAAGATTGACTTGAGTGTGCTCTTGAATGACTGATGGGCACCTGGGGTTCATAATACTACTTTATTTTTGCCTACTTAGAAAATTTTATTTAAAAAGTTTAAAAATTTTATAGGTGTATGTAACTTAAGTCAGCAAACCAGCAGAAAACTAGTATTTTTAAAATAAAAAGCAAATTAAGACTTTGTAATACAGTCAGTGAAAGGTTTCTACTCCCAGTTTCCAGTAGCTGTGTGGGGTGTGTGTGGGGGGGTGGGTAGCTTCCCCTCCACAACAGTCAGTGCCCAGATACCAGCTGAATGTCCAACCATTCAGCCCAGTTCTGACACTGTCCCCCTGGAAATGCATCAGGTCCTATAGGCAAGGCTGCAGTCCTGCAGACTCCCCGTCCCCACACTCCCCTCTCTCAGATGCCAACTGCAAGCCCAGATTGTCACCTGTGTTTCTGACCAACATGCTATAAATCAGAGGTTCCCAGGAACCCCTTCTTGGGTTCAGTTAATTGGCTGGAGTACAAAACCCATTTATGGACTTCTCTGGTGGCTCAGATGGTAAAGCGTCTGCCTACAATGTGGGAGACCCGGGTTCAAACCCTGGGTCGGGAAGATCTCCTGGAGAAGGAAATGGTAACCCACTCCAGTATTTTTGCCTGGAAAATCCCATGGATGGAGGAACCTGGTAGGCTACAGTCAATGGGGTCACAAAGAGTTGGACATGACTGAGCGACTTCACTTTGACTTCACTGAACTGTTACAAATGATATTCAAGGATACAAGTTGAGTCAGGTGAAGAGACAGAGAGCAGCAGCCGTAAAGTCCCAAGGAAGGTGCATCTCCTCCTGGTGCTTGGGACCCAGCCTGCTGGCACATGGACGTGTCCCGGTTCCCCAGCCTGGAAGCTCTGCAGGCTCCGTCCTCTTGGGTTTCTGGAGGCTTCATAGACACTATTGGTCAAGTCATTGGCCGTTGGTGATTGAGTCAGACTTAGTCCCTCTCCCTCGAGGAAGTCACGGGATGGGGCTGAAGCTTACACCCCTCTGTTCATGGTTGGTGCCCCTGGCAACCAGCCCCCATGTGCAGGCACTTCCAAAGGCCTCCTCACTGACATCAGCCCAGCAGTGGTGGAAAGGAGCTCGTTGTGAGTAACAGGACACCCATTTCACCTTGTGGATCAAAGGACAAGAGCCCGAGCGGAACAAAAGATGCTTCTGTGGCTCTTACTGCTCAGGAAACCCCAAGGGTTTGGGGAGTTGTGAGTCAGAAATAAGGCCAAAGACAAAATATATATGAAAAATATATTTTGGTCATCTGAGTGACCAAAATACATTTCTCATAAATTACAACATCATAGTCAGTTAAAATGTACATAAGCCTCCAAATCTTTCTGTAATTTAGGAATATCCAGTGATGATTCTTTTTAAAAGGATGCTTCAGAGGTCGCCTAAGATCCTGAATTGTCACCTGTATCACTGGGAAACTATTCTTATGCTTGGTAGTGTTTCTTCTCTAAGAATTACCTAAATTCTCTGGAAATTGCTACTTTTTGTGAACCTTTTGATGGTAGAGTAGCAATTTAGGTAGTTTGGGAGAGCGCTTACTTTCGGCCAGATTGCTCAGTGGCTCAGAGATGCTGTCGCTCAGCAGCGTCTGGCATGGACTTCTTATTACCCTGCCGACTCCTCCTTGTGTGGCAGGCACCCGATGGGCAGAGCACACGCCTGTGCGCTCACTTATCGCAAGCGGTGTGCCTGCTGTCACATGCGATCCATTTGAGCTGTGGTTGGTTTGGGAAGCCACGGTGGGAGACCTTTAATACATACATAGTATTCCTTTTTGTTTCCCCCACAGGATATGATTGTGAAAGCCTCATGCTTTACATGGTACTTGTATATGAGAGATTTTTGACAAATATATGATGCTGCATATTTTCTGCGAAGTATAATTCCTGGTGCTGCACATTTGTATCAGAGCTGTGGCCGAGAAGCCTGAAGCGTTTTGAGCCGCGGCTCATCAGTCTTCCCTGCCTGCCTGCTTGCATGCCTCCTGCCCTCACACCGGCAGTGTTCTGCGGATCCCAAGGTTATTAACTTGCCCCGCCAGTCATGACGTAGCACAGCTGGGGCTGAAATGTTAACATTCCCAAAGCTGCCCAAGATTTGGCTCTAGGGACGGGCGGCGGCAGCCATGCTGGTCTCAGAACCGCAGTCCTGAGTCGCCAGTAGGTTACAAATGGCAGGTTTGTGTTTCACTGCCAGAGCTGCTGCTACAGCCCGGAAGGTGCTGCTTGCCCAGGCTGGCGATCACTCCTTGACCTTCACATTGCAAAGTGCTGATGTCAGGAGCCAGCCCAGGCCGTTCTTGGGTGGTCTGAGCTCCGGGCTTAAGGCTGGGCATCAGGAACAAGGCATAGCTTGGCCGTCCAGACCTCACGGACAAGCCTGCGGAGGCAGGAGAGGCCCCATGAGGCGTCCCTGTGCAGAGGCTGTTGAGGCTTGTCTTCCGTCTGTGCTTGCTGACTTACGAGGCCCCCCATCAGTCTGCATCAAGAAGCTGTTACTTGGGTCTCTCTTGTTTTCCAAAGAAGCGGAATGTGGGTAAAGTATCCCCTCCATGGGCATGACTCTGACTTGGCATGTAAGTGTTTATACTTAAGATAGCGTTTTCAGCTTAAAGAGTTTTTCTGCCTCACCAGTGGGGAATGCATGGTGGCATATTGCCCCAGAGGGATTTTCTGATTCCTGTTGGCCTGACACTCCTTTCTGCTATCCCAGGGGTGTTTGAAAGCCAAACTTTCCTAGTCCTGGGAGAGTTTAGCTGAGGCTTCTGCAGGGAGGGGGGCTGCTGAGTGTGGGGGTCTGGACTGCCTGTGGGATGAATCTGGTGGCCCAGGTCCCCATGTGCTGGGTTGGAGGGGGTGGCTCTGCCCACTTGGCTGGCCGAGTTCCTGTGCCAGTATCCAGGTCTCTGTGGGCAGCTGGGAAGCTCGACACAGCTACACGGGGCAGTTGGAGAGCATCAGCTCATCCTGCCTCAGGCCAGGGGTTGGGGGGGAGTCTGCAGGGAAGAGCCCAGGGCGATGCTGCCATCAGGCTCTGGGCTAGGTGGGTGGCTGGCCTGAGCTGTAACGCTGAGAGGGCCCACAGGATGTGTTGCCCAGGGGCCACTGCCTGGGTTTGAATTCTGGCTTCTCTAGTTGGTTCTGTAAACTCAGGCAAGATACTCAGCCCCTCTGTACCTTGGTTCCTGCATGTACCATCTCTCCTTGCTGTTGAGTTAGAGCGGGTCCTGGTAGCCACATCCTAAATGTGGATGTAAAGTCTCGTGGTGTCAGGGCGGGAGGGATTCTTGCCCTTGTCTGTCTGGGCCATCCTCTGGTTGGCATCGCCAGCCCCAGGCATCTGCCCACTGCACCAGGCAACCCCCCCAACCCCCCCCCCCCCCCCACACACACACACACTGTGTTTAAGAAGAGCCTCCTTTTCAGGAAGCACCTCCGCCTGCATGGACCTTGTCTAGGGCCTTCTCCCTGGAAGGTAGGTGAGGACGGGGGTCTGCAGTCTTGCCCCTCTAGTGAGGAAACAGCCCCGGCAAGGGTTGCTGATGTCTGCCAGAGGGAGAGGCAGGAAGCTGTGGCCAGAGCATTCCCGTCCCTCCCCCACCAGGACACTGTTTCCCAGTTTTATCCCTTAGTCGCACGTCTTTGAAAACTATACAAGGATGTGGTTTTTAACTACGTGACTATATAATTAGTTTTTGAAAACTCTTAATTGGCAATTGTTTTTTTCTATATCTTGAGCTGTTATTATGTGAATACAGCATGTTATTTGAAAACTTTCCCACGAGGCTTTAATTAGTAAACACTCCTGTCCTTTCATTAGTTCAGTTTCTGACTTGCTTTGGAGACTGTAGGTGAGTGACAGGCGGTGACGAGTCAGTAATCTCAGCAGAGCACCCCTGTGAGGGCAGGACTAGTTCTGTCGGCTAGAACAGTGTTCGAGTGGTTTCTCTGATGCCTCTAATTAAGGTAACTTAGAACTAGACTGCAGATTAATAGATACGCTGTGTGATGATTTCAAGACGAATAATCCACCTGGAATCATGAACTCTGGTTTTGGTGATCGAAGGAGGCTGGCTGTGATGTCAGACCTGGGTTTGACTCCCACTGTGACTGCCTGTTACCCGTGCTGTGTTTGTCTGTGGGGAGGGACCTGATGGAAATTAGTGAGTTGGTAGGGACAATGCTGGTGCAGATTAATGAGGGTTCCTTTAATTTCACTGGCACGTGTACTCACTGTTCTTTTTCAGAGATGCTTCGGGGGCCACTCTGGGCTCCTCTGAGGGGCAGGGGCCTTGCTGGGAGCAGACACCCCCAGGGGGAGGGTAACTTCATGGTGTGAATTGGTGACTAGGAGATGAATCAGGGCGGAACCCCCGGAAAGGCGCTCTCTGCCCTCTGTGTTCTGTCTCCCTCTCTTGGGCCTGTGGAATCGCTGAGGACCTGGCATGCTTCATTTTTGCTCAAGTTGAAGTTTTGGTGCTGAGTGGGGCCAGAAATGTCACATTTGGATTACATTTTAAGATAGATATTGTAATTGACCAAAGTGTATTATACGTTCCCAGGGGCACCAAGAGCAAAGCAGACCTACTGGATTAATGGGCATGATGGAGGAGCTGATGGGATGGTCATTTCATGGGTGTCTGGCTTCAAGTCCTGCCTTTTCAGTCCACAGACGTTCTGGCGGCCCGCTGCTCCTGAGGCCTCGGAGCTGGCCATCTCTGTGGGGTCCCCTTGCTCCATGCCCCAGCCCCTTGGCACGAGCTGGGGGACGGTCTGGCTCTGATACCTTCTGTATTTCCTGTGTTACTCAATTATTCCAGGAAGGGAGTGTCAGAGCTGTAAGAAGGAAGGTGTAGTTTCAGGTCTGTACATGTAGATACAGTGGACGAAACCTAGTCGTTGCCCAGGCTGGCAGCCAGGAAAGCACATACACAAATCATGCACATTTAAAGTGCTAATTAGGGAGCCAGGATGGGGGAGCCAGCAGCCAGGCTAAGAGGTGACTAAAGATCACTTGCAACCCTCTGATGCTTGCAGCACATTAAAATGTTTTGAGATTTAAAATCCCATTTTAAGACACTGGTCTTTCCTTGAAAAAGCTGTCTTAGCTGTTAAATGACACCCAGAGAACATAGACGAAGGTGGTTGGCATTCAGCATGTGGCTTCTTCTGAGTGATGGCTGGGGGCGGGCTGCGTGTTTGCGTGGTGTCTCTGGGTGACTGGGAGCAGCTACAACTGCGTGTGCCTGAAGATCCCCGTGGCCTCTCTCAGCCTCCCGCTGTGCAGGGCCCTGCCACCCCATCCTCTGATCTCTTTGTGACAGAGGGAAGCAGTGCCTGAGACAAAGAGGGAGAGGAGCCGGAGCCGGGGATGGGCCTCGCCTCTGCCCGACCAGCCCTTGCCACGCGTGTTGAGTGGAGGGTCTGTATCTCCGGACCTTACAGCCCCCCCGCCATCCCGTGTCCCTCACCAGGTGCCGCCGGTGACACCAGAACTCCCCAGCCAGCTTGCACACCTGTATCCAGTAGACCAGCGGCCACCAAACTTTCTGACCCCAGGGGCCAGTTTCGTGGAAGGCAGCTTTCCCACAGACCAGGGGGTGCTGCGGTGGGTAGCAGCTGTGAGTATAGGGGGAGCTTCTCTCGTGTGCCCACCGCCGTGTGGCTCAGTTCCTCACAGACCAGGGCCAGCGCTGCCCTGTGTCCAGGGCTCTTGAGGATGCCTGTGGTAGCCTGAGCATCCTGAGGGCCAGCACCTGCTCTGCTCCTCCCCTTCCAGCCCTCCTTCCTTACAGAGACTCATCAGTGGCCTTGGTGCACCAGTCCAAGAGAGGCCACAGGGAGTGAGGGGAACCTGCATTCTGGGTGGGACTGGGGTTGGGGGCCACCAAGGCAGTATTGGATATCTCTACGGGGAGCTCCACAGAAGCTTGTCAGAAAGGACTGAGAGGGCACATTTGAGGGAGAACTAATGTCTAGAAGAGTATGCTGGAAGACTGTCCAGGTTTGGAGCACATCATGTGCAAAGGTCCTGGGGCCAGATGAATTTGATGTGCTTGTACAGTGTAAAGAAAACGGGTCAGCAAATGGAGGTATGGTGGACAAGGGCCCCACAAGGTCAGAGAGTGCTCAGGGTGTGGTTGCATTCTGGGATTTATCTGTGCCTGTCACCATATTCCCTGCATGTGACATGGCACCCAGCGCACTGTAGGGGCTGTGGTTGGTATTTTGTCAGCCTTAAGATGAGACAGAGACTGGTGGGGGCCTGGTGATGACAAGGGCCTTGAGCCTGGGCTCAGGGAAGGGTTTGTGTGAGATAGCCTGGCCCCTGTTTCCCTCTCCCTGGACTTTGCTTCTTCTAGGTGACCCAGCCTGGGGTTAGCAAGTCACTGTGCCACTTCCATGCAAGTGAAAGCTTGCTCTTTGGTAGCATCTGTTGAAACGCATGATGCGACCTGTGAAGGGCTTGAAGTTGGCCTCCTAAGTTCAGGGAGGAGCTTGGATGCCCCAGGTATGTGCTGAGTGACTGATGAGGTTTGTCCACCTCTGTGGGTTGTAGAGAACCAGTGATAGGATTTATTCCAGGGCTTGGTGTTCTGAGGATGTGATAGAAGACAAGATTATGCCCTCAATTCTTTGGGGATTTTGGAGGCACTGATGACATCTGGAGTCATTGGAACAGCAATTCAGTGAGAGTGGACGCGTATCACTGCCCTGCGTTCAGCAGTGGTTATTCTCTTAGTGCATTGGTTGGGGTGGGGGGCGTGGAAGGCACAAATCAAGGGGAAGGCAGGAAGGGCAGCAGAGCAGGCATAGGAGGGGGAAGACTTTCTGCAGCAGGACAACTTGCCCGAGGGACATTGGACTTTCTGTCTCTTACATTTTTGGGGGGGTTTCTTATTGGTCAGGGAGGAAAAAGAGTTGTGAAATGGGCAGGTTTCTTTGTGTGCTAAGAGATTTATTTTCCTCTCACCCTTGTTCCTCCTCCTTCGTTTCACCCCTGCACAGAGCAGACTTTGGCAGAAATGAAGACTCAGTTGCAGCCTGGCTCCCTGGGCAGGATCTCTAGGAGTGGTTCGTAACTTGTCATTAGTGAAGGCTGTTCGGCACACAGTTGTCTCCCCAGCTAAGTGTCTGCTCTGCAGTGCCTGGTGGAGTGGAGCCTGGTTCCCTGGATCCTGTCTCAGCCCTCCTTCCTGCTGTGTCTGCACACAGGTGTCTTTGCAAGGCTCTGTCACCTCATCTGTGAGGAAGACAGAAGGCTTTCGGGGCTGTTACAAGGGTTGGATGAGGCATTGCTTCTCAGGCCCTTATTAAGCCTGCGCCCATCAATAGAAAGTGCTCTGTACATTGTGTGGGGGGTGGATGTGCGTGTGTGTGTGCACCTGCACCTTAACTCAGCTGCTGGAAGGTCACTGTGTGCCTGCAGCCACACACACAGGCTTGTGCACACACACGCCTGCACACACACGCGGACATGTGTGTGCATCTTTCCTTCTTCCTGGCCAAAGAAGGTGTACCTGGCACACTTCATTAGAAATGTGATGTCTCGTGGAGCTCAGTGCGTTTCCTTCCATCTCAGGAGCAAGGTGTTTCACCGTGAGGGTGCTGGCGGAGGTGGAGGTGGGGTCACGGTGGGGCCCAGCTTGCGTGCTCTTTTTCACGTACTGAGCCCTGAGCAGGCCACTTTGAACCCAGCACACCCTGCCCTGGGGAGCAGGGGCCTGCTGGCCGGAGCATGCTTAGTGTTCATATTTTAGGAACTGTCTCATCTCATGAACAATCCTAACGCTGAATCTCTCAAATGAAGTATCCGCAGGGTGAAGGGGTTTGGTTGTACATTGCACTTGACTTGCTGCATTAAAGCGAAATCTCAAGGATTGTTGTTTACAATAAAAGTAGTGATCAGCATATATGCCAATGAATTGTTTGGAGCTTAAAGGAAATGCAGCCTCCTTCCTGGACTGAATGAATGTCAGGAATGGCCTGCGGTTTTCAGTAGTCGAGCAGTCTTGGACTTTATTTTCCTATGTTAGTTTAATCTGGGTGGGGTTGTTTTCTTTTCACTGTTGTTTTGAGAGAGGAGGTGTGATCCTATGTGTGAGGGTCAGTGACCATGTGGATATAATTCTCAAGGAAAACTCTTATCAAGTGCCAGCTGATTGAAAGCATCAGGAACTTTTTCATGATTAGAGGACACAGATTGTCAGCCATCCAGGGGGAATGAACAAAGCCGTTGCTTCCAGTCTGCTGTGGAATTGGTGGGTGATGCTCAGCGCCCTGCACAACACCCTGTCTGTTCCCCCAGAGCCCTGCATGTGCCCATTTGAGTGAGGGCAGAGGCTATCCAGCAGGGACCCTTGCCCAGGAGCCGAGACCCTCGGGGAGCATCAGGTGGTGCAGGCTGGGACACAGGAGTTGGGGGGTGCCCATGCGTCTGAGGTTCCTGGACTTAGGCTGATTCCTCTGTTGGGGAATAATAAACTGCATAGTTTACAGATGCTAGAAGTGGGTTCTCCAGGGGGAAGTTGATGTTTTGTTTCTGTTTGCCCTACTTCTGTACAATTATGTGTATCTAACACATTTGTAGAAACATTTGAGGCTTATATGATTATTTTCTTCAAAAGCCCTGGTCAGTTTTTCAGTGTTTAAAGAGAGGCCATTGAGCTATTTCAGGTAGAACTTTGACAGAGAATCACCCTGTGTCTCAGGGTTTCATAGGTTTGGAAACTCAATGTTACTAGTTCACCTAGGAGGTTATCCATCAAAGTCTGGGTTTTCCATAAACCAGAGCTGTAAACTGTTGGTAAATAAGGACAGCAATTCATGAATTACTGATGGAGCCGAGCCTGGGTGAGAAGGAGCATGTGTTGGGTGACAACTGTGTTCTCGTAGGTGAGCTTCCTTCCCTCTGTGGAAGTTTGAGGAATCGGCCTTCAGCCTTCTGGGGATATTTCTGTGCATGGAATCAATACCTTTTCCCTAGGGTGCTGAAGAGATTCATTTTTCAAAAAACACAGTGTGCAGTGTATTAGACTGTTGTCTCAGCTCCAAGTTCTTGTAGACTCCGCTCTGTGCCACCAGAGCTAGGACTCTGCACAGCACATTTGTGCCCTGGGAGAGGCGTGGTCCAGGGCACAGGAGAATGGGAGGCAGAGAAGGGGCTTGGTCCTTCCTGTGGCTCCCTGCTCCAGAGCAGCCCCACGAACCCATCTCTGTTTCTGCTGCCATGGAGACTGTGGTGTGTCCCTTCCCAGCATGGACAGAAACCGCCTCACTGCTCCCCACCCATCCTAGACTCCCATCGCCAGCTGAGGAGCCCACCTGCTCAGGGGTGGCCTCAGGCCCCCTCCTCGTGAGTGCGTCAGGCTCACTAATTCCGCTTCTTCCCCGGCTCCCTCCATCTCAGGGCTGGGGCTGCTTTCTGCACTTGCCACGTGACTGGTGCCTTAGCGTCTTTGTGCCATGTCAGTTACCTGGTCAACCACCGGATAAAGCCTCTATTTAAAAGCTTGTCCATTGTCTGAATTCTAGAAATTGGATCCTGACTGTTGCACCTGATTTTCTTCTTAACATTCTTCAGTAATCAGTCAGCAGAACTGTTTCCCCCCAAGATGTATTTTGCTGAATTATATCATAGCCTATTTTACAGCCCTTGGGTTTTCTGCTTCAGTTTCTCAGTGAATCTGCGACACTGTCTTCTCATCAGCTACATTTGTAAATCGTCGCCAGCTAGAGTGAACGATTTCCTAGAAAGATTGCCACAGATGGCTCGTGTCATTCATTCTGTTGGTTCTCTTTGGCTTTATTTTGGGAGGGTGACATTTTACAACCTTACCTCCAAATTCTGTGTCCATTACACAACAGCTCTGAAATTTCCTTCCACTTTTAGATGATGGCTGTTGTGTACTTAAGCTATGTATGCTTTTGAAAAGATTCGAGGCAGCTTATGTGAAAAAGTCTATTATGTGTAAACAAGTTTGTTAAAGAGTTTAAAAATGCCAGGCCGTATGATGGGGGAGGGGAAGGGCAGGGAGAAGAAGGAGAAGAGGATGAAGAAGGAAGTGTGAAGGGCGCCAGCTCCGAGTTTCATCCCCCAGCAAGTCCTGGGGGTGTTCCATCTGTGTGAAGCTGCCCTTCGGTGTAACCCTGTGTAATCCCGGTGGGGCTTGGGGCTTGTCAGTCGTCCCCCCAACAGCAGAGCTCCAGCCCCAGAAAACCGCCAAGCAGAGCTCCATTGCACTTGCTTCTCAGCAGGTCTGAGTCTTGGTAGCCGAAGCAAATGGAAACCATGGTGGGTTGCCTAGCTCTCATTTTCTAATGAAGCGTTTCTTGTGAAAAATTGACATGTTCTTAGCACACAGACTTGATAAGACTCTCATAGACTTCAAAAGACTCAAAGACTTCAAATCTCAAAGACTTTCCAATGAGAACTGACTCCTTGGGAAAGACCCTGATGCTGGGAAAGATTGAAGGTGGGAGGAGAAGGGGACGACAGGGGATGAGATGGTTGGATGGCATCACCGACTCGATGAACATGAGTTTGAGTAGTCTTCGGGAGTTGGTGATGGACAGGGAAGCCTGGCATGCTGCAGTCCATGGGATTGCAAAGAGTCAGACACGACTGAGCGACTGAACTGAACTGAGACTTCAAAGATCATTGAGCATCATAATGGATAGTATCCGTTGTGGGAAAAATTGTCAAATACTAGATGCTGGGATGCAGATGTGGCCTTTTATTTAGATCGGTTGCTGAAGCGGACGTGGGAGCCCCAGCTTGTCGCCATGTGAAGGCATGTCTGAGCAGAGGACGCGGGGCCCTGTCCATGGCCAGAACCGCAGCTCTGACCTGCTCGAGGGTGTGTGGGCTGCGTCCCTCAGCCTCCAGTCACCTCACTGAGCAGGGACAGCGTGATGTGTCGCTAAGACGTCACACTTTTGAGAAGTGGGTTTGAATCTGCCGTGCACCATTTTCTGGCCATGGGAGGTACTTAAACTCTCCAACCTTAGCTTCTCCACTTATTAAATGGGAGCAGTCGCAGCCTCAGTGTACTTAGGGTGGAATACCTGTGCTTCCCTCAGAACATTAGAGAGTTTGGCTTAAAGGAGTTTATATGGTGAACTAAAGCTATCAGGAGAGGAGCAGTCAGAGCCAGACAGCTTAGGGAGGGGAGATGAGAGGGGGCGGTGAGGCTGACCCTGAGCGTGGGTCGGTGTCTGGCTCTTGTTCCCACGGGTCTCACAGGGAACTGCTTCCCCCTTTACAGATAGGAGAGGCTGAGACACACACAGCCCGCCCTGCATCCGGTGTGTTGGCGTCCATCGGCCTTCTGGAGGTGTCTTTGTCCAGTGGCCTTGGGGGGTGTGACCCCAGGCTGGCACGGCCTGCCCTGAGAGGCCTGGCAGCTGCCCTTCACTCTCCTTGGAGCTGAGCTGCTGGGCTGTGAGAGGTCTGGGTCACTCGCCTAGAGAAGGGAGCCTCTGGAGCTGCCTTGGTAGGCAGGCTGTGATGGGGGAGGCTGGGCGAGAAGGGCCTGCGCCCGCCAGGTGCCCCCCGGAGGCCCGAGAGGCACTGGTCCACTGCTGTATTAGCCACTGGCTTCTTGCAGGAAGGTAGCTGGCATGGCCGTGTGTTGGAAGGTCTGTGCCTTAGGGCCTCGTGTCTCTGAGCTGAGCCCGCTCCTGCCCAGCTTGCTCACCATCTTAGGAAGACTGCATGCCAGTCTGCATGTGTGGTGTCTTCTCATTCTGGAAAATAGTGCTGTTGCTAAGTCGTGTCTGATTCTTCTGTGTCCCCGTGGATTCCCACCAGGCTCCTCTGTTCATGGATTTTCCCAGCAAGAATACTGAGTGGGTTGCCATTTCCTTCTCTAGGGGTCTCCTCCCGACCAGGGATGGACCCTGTGTCTCCTGCGTTGCAGGCAGATTCTTTACCGCTCAGCCACCGGGGAAGCCCCTAGGATGTGCCAAGTTAGGTTGATCCATGGCAGAAAATTTTCCCTTTTAAGAGGATTTTAATTACTGAACCAAACGTGTTAAAGATGTACTATGTGTGATAATTATGACTAAAGAACTCCTGTGCATTGCAGATCAGTCATTTGCTTAAGTGATTTCTATGTGGTGTTTGTTAATATGCGAATCTTGTCCCTGGAGGTAATGGCCGCTTATTGCCCAGGGCAGAAGGGGGCACCCAGGCCTTTAGTCCTCTCCCTCCCTCCTCTTGCCAGGACCTTTTTAATGTTTCTGCATTTGACCCTTAGCTTACTTGAATTTTTTTTCCATTAGGTAAATTAGTCCTTATTAATTCCCAGTTAACTCCGTTTTTCTGGCCCCGGGGGTGCCTGGTTGAGAGCTGCTGTCTATGCTGAGTCTCCCTAATACCCTTTCATTTATTTCTTCTCAAAGACAGAATCGATTTGGTCTGAAGTATGTGCAGCCACAGAATCAAAGAGACTTGAAACCTCGAAGGCATCTTTTCTTTTGGGATTTAATTCATGCAGAGGTCCTCCAATTCAGTAAAGACGTTCCTTTAGCAACAGATGGTAAACAGATTCCGCAGAATGAGTAATTCCTTCATTTCTGTCTGAATGGTTTGTTTAGAAGCAAACAAAATGATTCCCTCTTCCTATTAAACTTGTGAGAACATCAGAATCATACTAAGTTACTGTCCAAAACTGTGGCTGGGAACAGGGAAGGAAAGGAATAAAAAATGAAAGGGCTTGTCTGGCATTTCACAACTCAGACCCAGGGTCACAGAAGACTGTATACACCAAACTCTTAATTTAATGAACCATTAATCCAAATTGTTAAAACACTGTGTATTTTACTTGGTAGATACAATTTTTCATCATGTTGACATTATCAGTTTTCAGTGAACCAAGTAGATTTCCTTACTTTTTATATTTTCTTTTAAAAATTATTTAAAAAAAATTTAAATTGTGGTAAAATATACCTAACATAAAATATTCTGTCTTAGCTATTTTTAAGTGTTAAGTACATTCAGTGGCATTAAGTACATTCACATTGTCTTGTAACCATCACCACCATGCATCTCCAGAACTTCGCCATTTTGTAAAACTGAAGCTCCGTCCCCTTTAAATACTCCACCCCAACCTGGTCCCTGGCAACTACCCCTCCACTTTCTGTTTCTATGAACTTGACTATTAAAGGGACCTCGTATGAGTAGAATCATAGAATATTTGTCCTCTTGTGATCAGTTTACTTCATTTAGCACAACATCTTCAAGGTTTGTCTGTGATGTAGTGTGTGTTATAATTTTCCTTTTTAAGGCTGAATAATATTTCATTCACCATTCATCATCTATTGATGGACAATTGTTTTAACTCCACTTTCTGGCTATCATGAATGTTGCTATTTCTTATATTTAACATGAAGATGAAACATAATTTAATCTATCCTTGATATCAGCAAAATGTAAAACATCTTTTAATAGTAGAGAGTAACATGTACCAAATATACATTGAATCATTAATACTTAACTGGTTGGCAGTTTAGGGCAACTTTTTCATTTCTGAGTCTTTAGGTTTGGCATCAATAAAATAGATAATAATGCTAATTTGTCTTAGATTTCAGGGATCAAAAATGAGTTAATATGTATGAGTGTATATTATAAAAAAGAGCATGTAATTCTTAGTAGTTAATACTAGAATAACCTCTGAATTTTCTTGTTTGCATTCTGGGAAGTAGATGTTTTTAGTAGAGATTTGGCATAACTTCATTCTTCCAGAAACTTTACACTCTTTTCAGCACAAACTTGAACTGTCGGGGTGATGCGCGGGGTTGGGGATTTGCAGGCATGTCTAGCTTCTCTGGAGTCAGCGTGCTCCCACAGAATCTGTGTCCCACTGGGAAAGGCCTTCTTTCTTCCCTGTCTCTTGGTCTGTCTGCTCCTTCCAGGTGTGGGGTCCCTGCCATGGGACAGCATCTCTTTAGACTGTGTGCACATGAATTGTGTAGCTTGTGGCTTTGCTGTGTCCATTTCAGGATATACTTACTGAGCACTGACTGTGTGCCAGGGGTGGCCTGAGATGTAGCAGGTGGCATGGTGGTGGGGGGGACATTCACCCCAGAGATGGGTCTAGGTTGGGGGGGCAGCTGGAATGCTAACTGAGGTGGTGTCTACACCACCCGCCATACTCTGGCTTAGATGCTGCCAGACTGTAGAATCACCTCCCTGGGGAGGAGAGGAGCCTGCGATTTTTTCTGACCACATGCTTGCTTGCTTTCTTGGGAGAGCTGCACTCCTGATGCCTTGGATCCACCGGTGTGCGTTGATGCTGGCTCTTCCACAGAGCACAGGCCGCCACTGTGTGCTGGGGAGTAGGGGCTGCTGTGGACTGCTGCAGGCTCGCACCCCTGACCTGCTCGCCCGATTCCTCATCCCTGTGAGCAGGCGGGTGCCCAGGCTGGCCGCGATCCCCAGGAGCGGAGCCGGGGTGGGAGGGGCTGTGTGTCTGGGGCCCAGCAGGTGGGGGCCACTGTCCCTGGTTGTCTCAGGCAGTCAAGAGCCTAGTACGTTCATTGCTGTGAGTTTCTCAAGATCATTAACACTCCACTGTGTTTCTGGAGCGTCCAGCGAGTCCACACAGCTCTGTTGCTGGGACCACCCAGCATTTCTTTTCACCGTTAACCATCCTGTGAGGTATGGGTATTACTGATCTGATTCTGCAAATGAGCAGGTACAAATGCTGAATAAGTTCCCAGGGTCACATGTTCCTAAGTCAGAGAAGTGTGATTAAAAGGCCAGGAGGACTTTTCTCTGCTCTCCGAGCTCTGATGCCCAGGAGGTGCCAGCTGGAAGCAGACTGCGAGATTGCTTGGGGCTCAGCAGAGGGTGCGAGGCTGAACATTCTGGCCTTTGTTCCTGGAAGGAGACGTTTCCTCTCTAGTTGTGATGGCTGTCAGGCAAGCTTCCCCAAGGTCCTGTCCCGGAACCCCCTGTTAGGCCCTGTGGATGGCTGTGTACATCCTGGCCTTTCTCTCCAGCCTGGTGCCTACAGGAGGGCAGTCTGGTTCCTGGGGTGATCCGCCTCTGTCCCTTCTCAGGTTTGAGGCACCGGATTCCAAGGAACTGCTTCACCCCTAGCATCGCTGAACCTGGAGTGTGTACTTAGCATTGTCCCTACCCCACCAGGCCCGCAGCGCCTCACAGGCAGAGCCTGTGCTTTGTCTGTTGACACATCCCAGCTGCCCACATGGTCTTGGGAGAAGAGCAGGGATTTCGCATCTTGTTTGTTCAATTAATGATTTAAAAAATGAAGGCTCAAGTCCTGGAAGTAGTTTTAAGTTGCTGAGATTCCAGACACTCCATCCCTCTATGCTAAATTCTAAGGTTTAGCTAATGTACCTCAAATGGTTCCACAGGACACCCAAGAAACGTCCTTGTTCTGCACCTACTGTGTGCCTCCTAATGGCACACCTCCTCTAGCTATTCCTACAAATGCTAGGGCCACCCAGCATTTCTTGTCACCATTAACCATCCTGTGAGGTGTAAGTATTACTGATCTGATTCTGCAAATGAGCAGGTACAAATGCTGAATTTCTTCCTCAGGGTCCGACGTTCCTAAGTCAGAGAAATGTGATTAAAATGCAAGACTGCCTCACTTCACAACCTGTGTGTATATACATCTATACATTCAGAAAGTGTCTGGGGAAGTATGCATGTATACACAAACCTACACACACCCCACCTGGTGTGTGACACATTTAGGAAGTATGGGGGGAGAAATATACATGTACAGTGTATGCATGTGTGTACATATATACACATACGTGTATGTGTGTATATATGTATGTTTCCCCAACAGTTCTTAAATGTACAATACATAAATATGTATGTGTGTATGTATATATATGTGCATGTTGGTATGTACATATGTGTATGTTGTGAAAGGCGCTCAGTTGTGTCTGACTCTTTGCGATCCCATAGACTATACAGTCCCTGGAATGCTCCAGGCCAGAATACTGGAGTGAGTAGCCTTTCCCTTCTCCAGGGTATCTTCCCAACCCACGGATCAAACCTAGGTCTCCTGCATTGCAGGCGGATTCTTTACCAGCTCAGCCACAAGGGAAACCCACATATGTGTATGTGTGTGTATATATAACCCACCTCCCACTTCCTAAATGTGTCACACACCAGGGGTGCCTCATTGCAATCCTGGCTTTTGCAGTAAATGTTAGATGAGCATCCGCCCTGTCTTATGCTTCCTCGGAGGGGCTGGGATGCTGGGTCAGTTCCATCAGAGCTCCCTGTAGGCTGGCCACTCTCACACGCACCTCCCCACTCTTGATATGTCAGACGCCACTGTGTTTGTTGAGCCGAAAATTTTAAGCCTGCAGAATATACTTTCAGTTTGTCAAGACAGAGGCAACATGCCTTTTTTAGACTGCTTAAAGGATCCTTGACATCCTGATGGTGTTTTAGCAAGTGTTCAGGACCTGGTCAGCGAAGCTCAGGACCAGGAATAAAGGTTTAATAAACAACATAAGGGCAATGGAAGAAAAATGTGTCTTAAGTGGAACTGTGGGTTCTGTAAATCTGTGATGGGTTATCATTCCTGCTGTTTTGTGTGTGATGACTCCAGTTCCTCCTGAGAGAATTTTCATCTCCTCGCTCATGTGACTCTGTAATGTGGACCCCTTTCCTGGCCCTTTGGAGTGGAGTGTGCTGGAACCAAGGATCGAAGTCTGTAGAAGAGATTTAGGGGCAGCTTCCTCATCTCCCGTTCTGCCCCTTTGCCAGACAGAAGTACACAGTGGACAGAGTGAGACACTGCTCCTCAGATGCACCTTCCTTGTTGCTCCCCACCTGCATGCTTGCTTGGCAGGCACAGTTCCCCCTTCCTGCGAGATGTCTGCATTGTGTAAAGTGCAAAGACAAATCGTCTCTCTGAGGAGCTGATTTTAGGTGCTGGTACACTTTAAGGGCTTACAGGGCTCACGATTTTTTATTTTCTTAGAAGAATCTCTTTCTCCTGAAGAAACAAGCTCCACTCTTTTAAAGTACGGACAGGGGAGACAAGCTGAACCCCTGGGGACAGGTATGTCATGTTTTGTGTTGAGTCTCTGGAGCCTAGCAGGTCCCTGGCACTCTGGGCGCTCTGGCTCTTGGCTGGCGGTCAGATTTTCCATGCTGTAAATGCGGGCGGGGAGCTCCTGCCTGGGACAGTGACTGCAGCTTCACAGTACGTGCTGCAGTTTTGGTCCTAAAGTGAAGAAGTTGTGTCTCTCAGAAATTATAAGCCCAAATGGATGATTTTCTATTTTAGAAACCCCAGTTTACTTTCTGAAAGAGTTTGCAGCAGATGTGGTTCTGTGGGAAAGTTTATACCTCAGGGGTTCCCAGTTTGGGGTCTTTGAAGTATTAGTATTTGCAAAAGCCAGGTGGAGGTTGCTTACTGATCTGACATAAGGCTGTATGGGCTTTGTGACAACTGCCTCTGCATCTGGTTGGAATGATAGCCACTAAGTGTGATGATGACTCAGGGCACCTTGTGGCTTTCTTTCCCATCGAGAGAGCAAACTAAATCACTCCCTGGTTTTTTCCTAGGTGTTGATGGAAAGAGTCCATAGGGGAAACTAGAAAGAGGGTCTTGGGTAGTGGAGAGGTTGAAAACCTTCCGGGTACTGTGACTGTAGCGGTCTGGGGACGGGTGGCCACAGGAGGAACGTGGACAAGGAACGTGTCATCGAGGACTCCCTCTGAGGTTGGGAGAAGTGACACTTTGCTTTGATGCATCTTACTGAGGCTGACACCTATGTATGTTGGTCTTTCTGAGACAATGTTTAGAACACAGCACTTTATATTAGGGATTTTTATTTTTAAAAAACATTTTTAATGTAATTTTTAAAAATTAGTTAATTTTTGGCTGAACTGGGTGTTCGTTGCTGGACAAGGGCTTTCTCTACTTGCTGCGTGTGGACTTACTGCGGTGGCCTCTCGTTGCAGAGCACAGACCCGAGGGGCTTCAGTTGTCATGGTGTGTGGACTTAATTGCCCTGCAGCATGTGGAATCTTCCCTGACCAGGGATCAAACCCATGTCCCTTGCATTGGCAGGTGGATTCTCAACTACTGGACCACCAGGGAAGTCTTGACGTTAGGGATTCTTATAATCCTAGTCATTTGCTTGGCAGAATTTATAACAGCCTCAACTTCCTCCTAGGTGAAGCTATCCAGAAAAACAGTTGCTAGAAAGAGCTATTTACAGAGGTAGAGAGTTGTGGTCCTTTAATATTGTTTCCTTAGATTTCCCAGAGGCCAGAATCCCTTTAATAGATTTTAACGACACTCGTGGAATCTCGGTTTGAGCTGCAGAGACCTTTCATGTGGCTTCTACTCTCTTTCCTGTGGTTCACTTTGCACCCATGAGCGACCACTACTTTTGTGCAAAGGTGACTATTTTTATTCAGCAAGGATTGACGCAGGGGTGAGTGTGGAGATGCTTTCCCACAGCTGCTGCCTTTTCATCTAGACAAACATCCACGGCCATAGACATGTCTCTACCCTCAGCCTCAGGGTTGGGGAGCAGTGCTGGTCAGCACTCCTGCTCGCTTTGGGGCAGCCGTCGGTGGGCTGTGGGCTGCCTGCATCAGCGGGACTGTCCGAGGATGCATTTCTGCTTCCAGGAAAGTGCGTCCTGCAGGATCCTGTGTGTGGCTCTAAGGAAAGGAGTTGTGGCTTTAAAAACACCAAAAATGAAAAGAAAAAAAAAGCATAATTATCACGTCGGCCCTGTTGCAGTTAACCCTGATTTGGGCCTCAATTCTGGAATGAGTCAGCCAATGTAGACAAACCCCTTAGTAGGTAATGGCTAGTTATTTATTCCCTCCCTTCCCCTAGTCGTTTACCTGGAGATCTGTTTCCACCTGATGTCCCCCAGTGATGATCCCTTCCTCCAGCAGAATTCCCGGCTCAGGGTGGAGCGCTTGTCCCCTGAAGTCACGGATTTGGTGTCGTTAACTGACCACTTCACTCAATGCTTGCTGTGCAGTCATCGTGCTGGCCATGCACCCTGCCCCCGCCTTTCCCTCTGACTCCCAGGCATCCTTATAAGCTCCTTAAGTTCTTTCAAGATGTAGGATGTTGGACCTGCATGGGCCGGTGGCTCTGGGCCTGGGAGGTGCTGTCAGAGTCGATGGGGGAGGCAGGCTTTCTCTCCCAGGGTCTCCCCACTCCCTTCTCTAAAACTTAATGGAACCACTGTCTAAAAAGGCTGAAATCCTCTCTTCCAGGGGTTTGGGCATAGATGGCCAGGGACTCCTTCCTACGGTGGTAAAATCAGTCGTCAAAAGCAGCTGGTGGGCTTCAGAGAGCGGGGACTGTCACTGTGACCTGCTTGTTTGGCATTCGGCCCCCAGCTCTCTAGCATCAGAAATGGGAAGCTTTAAAACCCCTGCCTCGTTGGATGCCTTGAGTCATAAAGTAGATGTGACACGGTGAGTGGGGGTGGGAGGAGGGAGACAGGTGGCTGGAGCTACATCCTCATGTAGGCTGTCCTTTGTTAATAGGCTTTAGAAATCCTGGGATGTGTAATTCACCACCACAGAGCTCCACCTGTGTCCCCACACTGGGAGGAAGGAGCTGTGTGCCTGTTCTTCCCGAGTCCCAGGAGGTGCTGGCGAATGTGTGGTGAGCAGTGATCGGCCTGTGATGACGGGTTCTTGCTGCTTACTAAGCCAATCAAAGGGCAGAAGGAGGCTGCTGTCAAGGCCCCTGGGGCTTTGCCAGGCTGAGTCACAGCTGACTTGGGGAAATGACGCCCAGGACGCCTCCGGCCCCCTTTCTAATTGGAAGTCTGCAGCCGCACACTGCAGATGAATCAGAGTGGAGAGTGTGCGGGAGACACACGAGGAGCGAGATGTGGGAGAATCACAAGCAGGGCGGGGTCAGGCCCACACCTCTGTGCTCCGGTCCTTTCCTCAGGGCGGGGTCAGGCCCACACCTCTGTGCTCTGGTCCTTTCCTCCCCGCAGGGGTGTCCTGATGCCGAGGCCTCGGGGGAAGGGGCGCTCGGGGAGGGCAGGTCCTTTCTGTTGGCCTCACCAGTCTCCGTGCTGTTACTGACACACACATCTTCACACTTTCTCAGCCCAGGGCGTGGCAGCGGGCAGGGTGTGCAAGGGCTGACTGGTGGGCGGCAGGAATCCTCTGCCATCTGCCCCTTCCAGAGTGTGTCGTGTTCCCTGCCTAGATCTACTGAATCAGAACAGGGAGCCTGGAATTCAAACAAGGTCCCAAGGGTTACTGAAGAGCAGCCCCCACTGGACACCACTGTTCTGCGGGCTCAGACTGGCTTTGGACATTGTCCAGTCAGGACCAGGCCCCCTCGGGTGCTTCTCACACTGTGTCTCATTGATTCTAAAATGCACATTTCCCCCCTCACATTTTAACATCTCTAAAATGAGGTTGCATCTTGTAATGGATGGTGTTGATTGATAACACGTTTCCTCTTGTGTGTTAGGTGGAGTTAACGGCCCTGCAATTGCTGGGGTCTTGGATTCGATGACCTCTGTGGCTCTTGCCTGTGCTCTGGTGGGGACATGTTCTCTCTGACCCACCTCATCCACATGGTGGTCGGTTGTGGATGATGGGTGACTGGTACACAGAGAGCAGCGTAAAAAGCAAGGACTCCTGTGGGTGTCTTTGCAGCCTGGCTCCTCAGGACACTGACATCTGCTTTGGTGTTAGCGACCTGTGGGCTCAGGAGGATGATCACCCCCCTTTTACACATTGGGCTGCAGGCACCAGGCTTATTTGTGACACAGCTAGTAAGTGACAGAGGCCAGGCTCCAAGGTCCAGGCCCTGCCCCCTGTCAGCACACCCTTTATCTTCCGAGCCTCTCCCACTCACCTTTATTCTCAGCCCTGTTGGTACCTCAGAGGCCATCATGATGGATGCAGTAAAGATGACTCATTTCTTTAGGCTCTGACATCTCAGAGGCTGGTCTTGTGCAATAGATGCACATTAACCACGTGACAAGCCTGCGTCAGCTCTTTTTGCTCAAGTGTGCCCACCGCACAGTGACCAGGCATTGTCCTCTGTCTCCCGGATGCTTGATGGTAGCGCAGTTCTGTGTTCTCCACATGAATGAGCCATGGATCTCTGGGCATTGAGTTTATTCCTCTGTGAGGCAGGCCCTGCCTTGCAGGGAGGGGATTTTATCGCCCAGAGAGTTGAGTGTGAGAAGGGGCGCCAGCAGGAGATGACAGCAGGGAGCCTGCCTCTGGGACCTGGAGCACCCTTGGGCCTGGGGGCGGGACCCTGGACACCTGAGGCTCTCTGCCCCTGCAGTTTGCTGAAGCCACTGGTCAGTTTGGCCAGTGCTTCCAAACCCACCCACTCCTGGAGACGCTTCAGGCTTTTGGTTTTGTGTTTGGCTTTAGTGCCTGTTCATTTCACTTGACATCAGAGATTCGTGGGGGTCGAGGTGGGACAGGATGGTGTCCTCGGAATGAGTGATGGGTGAGCATTCCCTGTGCATTCGCTCATACTCCTGCTGCTGGTTTCTGTGCCAAGTCCTCGGTCAGCAGGCGGGCCGTACACGCTGCTGCCCCAGGACAGCCCTGGGGGGCACACTCTCACTTCCGCCCTCACAGGTGCTCCATAACGCCTGGAGGAGGCAGTCTTCTCAGCGATGAAGCAGAGGTGGTCTTGGGGCGCATGGTGGGCACATCTCAGCGGTGCCGGTTCACCCTGACGGGCAGGTGATCTGAGCCCTGGGCCCCGTGCTCAGAGCTGAACCACAGCACCAGGTCCAGAAGCTTGACTGTAGAACCTGGAAGGCAGGCTGCCCAGCGTTCCTCTGGACGGTGGCATCCTGTCAGCAGGATGCGAGGTCTCAGACACACAGGGAGGCTGCTCACAGGTGATGGTGGGAAATGGCTGTGACTCGGAGGCTGACCGACGGGTGCCGTGAGTTGCCTTCTCCTTGCTGGGGGCCCGGCCGCCCTTGACAGGTGGAGAGGGATCGTTCGAGGAAATGCGAGTCGTACTTTTCTTCTCACAGACCGAGTGTGTGTGTGGTTTAAGCCCTTGATTAAAGAAAAGCGAGTAATGGGGCTCTTTAAACTTCCAAGTAGGTTTTTGGTGACTAAAAGTGCTTTATGTATCTCTGCAGGAGCAGGAGTTTTGGAGGGTGGTTTACATGAGTAACTAAAACAAATCTTCCTAGAAGGTGTTCAGTAGACTCGAGACATGAAAAATCAGAACCAGAGCCTGAGGAAGAGGGAAGCAGCGCCCAATAGCTCCTGGGGCTGAGGCTGCCTCTTGGAGGTGGTTGTGTGGGAACCTGGGGTCCTGGACTCAGCTCCCGCTGTGTTTCCTCCCATTCCTCACGCAGGCGTGGACAGATGTCCTCTGTATAAACTGTAGAGTGCTGTGAGAGGTGCTGAGGTCTGGACAAGCTCACCCAGAGGGTCCAGCAGACTGCATAGGACAGGGCGCTGGGTTAGGGGGGAGGCAGCAGGAACAGGTGGGCTCACTGCTCCCAAGAGCTCCCACTCAAGGCCACAAGAGATCGTCCACCCGTGCAGCAATGCAGATGATCCTGAAAGAGCAGTTCTGCTCAAACGTGTAAGTGAGCTCAAAATAAGATGATCTAGGAAGAGGTTTTCTAATTGTTCTGAAGGTGAAATCTATCCATCCATCCACCCACCCTTACCCTTTCTGGATGTGCTGAATCTCCTTTTTTCTTTTACCCTATCTTATGAAAAATGTGCAGATTCACCTCACTGCATTGATCTCTCACCCTGCGGATGGGCCTTCCCTGTGATGCCTGTCTCTCTAACAGAAGTGAGGACAGAAGACCTATAAGAGAACCTAGGTGCTTAAGGAGGGTGAATTTTGGCAAGATGTTTCATGAGATGTTTGAAGAGAGCAGTGGGCAAGCTGACTATTGCTGAGTATACTTTATGTTCTCACTGCTGTGAACTGGTAAGTGGGGCTGGGAAGGAGGAGCAGGTGGGTGCTGTGCTCCCTTTGGGACTGGGGCAGGGCCCTGAGTGTCCTGTGGGTCTGCTAGGCCCATGGACGGCAGCCCTGCCACATGCCCAGGTTTGTATGGTCAGTCCCTCTGACACCTGTCTGTCTCTGGGATCACCAACAGCTCCTGCATTCTCTGGCCCAGCCAGGGCTGGCTCCCCTGTGTATATTATGGCATGGTTACTATTTAGGCAAGACTGAGGCTGAAACATTATGAAGTCCCAACATCTATCAAGGTTAGATCTGCAGATAATTGGAGACCCTGGTGAAATGGGGCAGGTGGAAACCACCCAGCTCTGACAGTAAATGGTTAGTGATAGAAATATAAATGGACCCTGCTTATGAAGGCTGCTCTTCCTTTTAGGGATGTGCATTTGATGAGGGGATCGTTCATCTGGAATCATCAGAAACCAGCCAGTGTTTATTCAGAGTCTGTGCTGGGCTCTGTGGGAGGTGCAGCAGAACTGTCAGCCGTGCTGAGCCCATGTCCACCGTGAGGAGCAGGGAGTGACCTGGAGGCTTGTTCTGTGCACGGCTGATACCTGGGCATGGGCAACCCCGTCTCAGGCTCAGTCTCTTGGAAGCAGGGGGCAGGCATCAGCAGCCAAGGTTAAGAACCATTGTCCTAAACAGATCACTGCTCTGCTGCAGCCAGGCCTGCTTCCTGCATCTCTTAATGATACTTGGTTACTTTTCCCTGCCATAGTCATTTTCCCATTTATTTTCTACCCCAGGAGTTTGTAAGTTGAGGACACACTGTCTGTCAACAAAATTAGACCCCAGCCTTGAAGGATGGTGGTGAGGGGCAACTTCCACTTGGGCATGGATAGCAGGGCGGGAAGCCCCAAGTGACCCAGGTTCACTCCCCCGTGTGGCCCCCTCCCCGACCTGCGGGCCAGGGGGCTCGCCTTGAATTCCGCACAGACATCGGCACGCATCTTACACTCTGAAGTCCTGAAGCATAACCAGGCCCACCTGGGTGTTTGGATGGAGTGCTGTGTGGCGAGATGAGCTGGGGCAGCCTGTGTAGATCTTCATGCTTCTCACATGGAGACCTGCCTCCACCGAGCCCCCTGCACGCCGTGCGGCCGTCCTGCTCACAGCGGCTGTTCACCTCTCTGAGCCTTCATTCTCTTACTTGTGAAGGGAGGGAAATACACACCTGCCAGTTGTGCTGCTCACAGAGGCATCACTCGTGTGGACACTGACCCGGGGCAGGGCCTGTCTCTTGTTTCTCTTGATGCCCCCCGAAGGCCTCCAAGACCCCCGAGTCCTAGACCCTGCAGAGCCTGAGGAGAGGCAGAAGGAAGCTGGCTCCCCACGTCCCTGTCCTGTCCTGTCTTCCTGATGACTCATTTCTCCCCAGATGACCCCACCCCCAGCAGAGGTGCAGGGACAGGCATGGGGGCTCTCCTGTTCTCCACGGAGCTCCCACGGCCAGCACCTGCATCTGGCACGGGGTGGTGGCCCAGTGAGTGCTCTCACTGCCTGAGGATCTTACTGCTTCGTGTGCGAAGGTGATGAGAGGCCTGTGAGGGCCCCCACTGGGTGTGGCCAGAGCAGGGGTCGAAGGGCGTCTGCTGGAGCAGCAGGAAAGGGAAGGCGGTGTTGACTGGAGACCAGGAGCTCGTTTTGGAAGGGGCGGCGGAGAGTTCCGCCAGCCACAAGCTCTGGCCCAAGTGTCCTGGGGTGTGGGTGTTGAAAATTCTGTCCCAAATGCCTCCACAGGCTGCTCCTGCTGTTGTCCACCGATGACATTTGATGTCTTTGGGAATCCGGTGAGGGTTACACCGTGAAACTTGACTTCTTGGCTTCTTGGCTCCCAGGCCCTGGTAGAAAGGATTTGATGACCAGTTAAATCATCTCTCGGGAGAGCAATCCAGAGCACCTCCCTGGGCACAGAGTGGCAAGTAGGAGAGCTGTGCTGTTCATAGGGGCTGGGTGGCCGCAAGCAAGGGGTGGAGGCTCTCGTGGGAGGGGGCCTCGGATGCAGCAGGAGAGGCTGTGGAGGCTGGAGGGTGATGGAGAGCTGGGAGCAGTGGGGAGGAGTCCCTGAGAGTCCGGAGGCCCCTAACATTCATCTCACCCGTTTGCCCAGCTCTCTGTCTTCGGACATGGTCGCTGTCCGTGTGCCAGGCTTGTTTCTGGTTCCTGCAGTGGGGTCGCTGGTGTGGAGCAGAGCCGTGTGTAGCGTGTGTTGCTGGATGGTTGCCTTGTGGGCCGAGTGCTGGGGGACTCGTGTCTCCCACCTGCATCCTCCTGCTGGCAGCCGATACCCCCGACTGAGGATAAATGGGGTATCGGGGGAGGGCCCCGCCCCGTCCCGCCCCGTCCCGCCCCGTCCCGCCCTGCCCTGCCCGGTCCGGCTTACGGTTCGTGGTCCACCTGTGGGCCTTCAGTTTTGTGGCAGCCTCCTTCACCCCGTCTTGTGCATCTTCCTATGTGGGAGGCACGTTTCAGGGAAGAAGGGACAGTTGATGTTCTCGGCTGTCCTTGTCTGAGTCGCAGATCCTGGGGCCGGGTGCCCACAAGTCCCACAGGCCAGGAGTTGAAGTGGCTGGAGTGGGGCTGCGTGGGGGGCCCAGCCCGGCCATGTGGGCGGGACACCATCACCTCGGTTCCGGCTCCCACGTCCGAGGAGGGAGCTTCCGCGGCGCCCAGAGGCTGGGCGAGGGAAAGGCAGGGGCACCTAGTGACTCCGACGAGGCTCCTTACTGGGCCGCTACAGTATCTGCTGGTCTCTAGCTTCTCTGCCTGAGCTCTGAGGGTCCCTCTCAGCTGTGCTTTCCTGGGTTTTATTTTTTTCTCCAACATATTTGTCCAGGGACTTTCCTGGTTGAGCTGAAACTGGGAATGCGGGTGTGTGAGCGTGAGCTGAGAGGGAGTGGGGGGCTGCAGGGGGTTGGGGAGCAGAGATGCAGAACAGGACCACACCCACAGGACCTGCCCCTCCAGGCGAGCTTTGCACTGGGAGACCCTGCGACCTCAGGGAGATTTGCGCTCTCCTCTCCGAAGTGCCGGAAGTGCACTAGCCGGCAGAAGCTGAGAAGGATGAGTTGAAGGTGCTGGTCATCCCTGACTTGTGAGAATATGTGTGTGTGGTGACGGGATGCGGGAGAGGATGTATGTGTGTATATGTACCTATGTGTGTGTCTAGAGTCTAGAGTTTAGGACTTGAAGTCTGGGAGCAAAATGTTTATTGCCCTTGTCCTGTATCACCTGAGCGGTGGTCACCAGATTCACACACCATAGCCTCTTTTTTGTTCTTTGATTTTTAATGTATTTTCTTTAAAAGATCTTAATGGTTACAAGTAAAAGCAGCCTATTGAAGGACTTCCCTGGTGGTCCAATGGCTAAGACTCCACTCTCCCAGTGCAGGGGGCCCAGGTTTGATCCCTGGTTAGGGAACTTGATCCCATACATCTCAACTAAAGACCCTGCAGACCTGGTGCAGCCAAATAAGTAAATAATTTTTTTTTTTTAAAGTAGACTATTGAAGGCTCCTTTAAGCAGAGCAGAGAGTTTACCCTGGGGATGTGGTGATATCTCACGGTACTGAGAGTAGGAAGGCTGTCTGACCTCAGAAAGCCATGTGAGCACTAGGGCCTGGGAACAGTGCAGACAGACCACAGACTGGGCTACAGCATGGTCCTTGGTGACCTTGTCGGGTCCCAGCTCTCCACTCTTCCAACCTTGCTAGCTCTGCTGTGTCTGTGCTTGAAGCAGTGTCTGCAGTGTCTGAAGTCCTTTGCTTCTGTCCGTGGGCGTGAGGGCGGTGTGGGGACGAGAGGTGGGGTGGGCGGGCTGGGAGGAGGTAGGCTCGCCCGGCAGCAGGCAGCGCTCGAGGAGCACGCCGGGCAGCCCCGGGCGGAACTGTCGCTAGAGCAGGAGCTTCCAGCAGACAGATGTCTTTCCCGGGTGATGGTGCCTTCACGCACTCACGAGGGCCGCAGTCACTGTGGTCCACCCAGGGACTTCTGGCATCGAGGCATCCCCGATGACTCGAAGTGAGACACGGCCGCAGGAGACTGTGTGAGTGTGTGTGTGTGTGTTCCCGAGTGAGGGGCTTCCCCCCGGTGCTGCTGGCCTGAGGAGCTCTGCACCCACATGGTTCAGGCTGGACAGATGCCCACACAGCCCTTTTCCCACTGGGTTTGAAAGCTGAGTGTCAGGAGGCCACCGACTCAAGGGACATGAGTTTGAGCAAGCTCTGGGAGTTGGTGATGGACAGGGAAGCCTGGCGTGCTGCAGTCCATGGAATTGCAAAGAGTTGGACACGACTGAGTGACTGAACTGAACTGAGGAGGTCACTGCGTGGGACCTTGCCTCTGGTGGGAGGCAGCCTGAGAGCTGCAGGATGGCCTGACCCAGGCCCCTCACTGGACACCAGGGCCTCTGCCTGGGGCTTCGGTGGTCCTACTGGGGGTCCCGGGAGCATGAGCCCTGCCCTCCTGTGGGCCTTAGCTGTCTCTGTGCAGCTTCTTCCTCTGTCTCTTCTCCCCGCCTCATCCAACATCCAGTCTGCCTTCCTCTGTGTCCAGTCTATACTTGAAGGCAAAGGGCGCAGCCCCTCTGACCGGGAGCGCTGGGAGGGGGTGTGGGTCCCCTTCCTCCAAGATGAGAAGCCTGCGCAGAGCAGCTGGAGACCATCTTCGGGCAAGAGCTGAGCACTTGTGAAGATGGGCAGCATCCCTTGCTGAGTGCAGAGGGCCCAGGGGGTCATTGCCACGCGGCTTGGGAGCTGGAGGTGCCCGTGACACTTTCCCCAGCTCACACAGTGCTGGGTTTCAGGTCCTCCTCTCGGCCCCTCAGAGGCGGTGAGTTGTCCAAGTCCTTGTGCCTGATGAGGTAGGCGTCCACCTTCTCCCAGGAGCTTCTGCGGGAGGGGCCGGTGTGCTGGCCTTGCAGGTGGGCTGGTTTGGGAGCTGGGGCCTCTCTTGCCCATGCCGCTGGGACTCCTCACCGTGGTGCAGGGCTGGTCACTGAGTTTCTGTTTTGCAGAGTAATGTTGACGTGTGCTGTGCGGCTGACACCCGGGGAGACAGTCGGTGGAGGACTGAGTCTGTGCAGCACTTGATGTGACGGCCCGGGGCCATTGTGTACAAGCCTTGGGCATCAGTGTCCTTCTGAGGCAAGCCGCTCTTGTCCTCTGTCTCTAAGTTCAGAGCTGGCTTCAGCTGGAGTTGGAGGTCCCCACACCTGCATCCCTGGTAATCCAAGGAGTTTGAAATGGGCTGCAGTGATTCCTTCCTTACCATATTGAATATCGGGTTTTCAGTTGAGTGTCCTTTTGTTTTCACATCTCTTTCCAGTGAGAGATTTAGTCCTTCTCGCCCTTTCTCTGCCTTTACCTGGTAGCCTCAGACTCTTACTTGTGAAGAAATTTTCCAGGTGAATTGTTTGCTGGTGAAGTTCAGGAAGGCATGTGAGGTTAGTAAATTGACAGACATTTTCCATGTTATCACCTGTGCAAAACAGTTATCTTTGAGTGGTAGTGGGGTGGAGGTAAGCCACTCCCCCTCCTCTCACTTAGCTGGAGGAGGGGGAGTGGGTTCATGAGGCAGCGTGACGGCCTGGACGCTGGCAGTGGGGTTGGGCCACCCCCGCAGGTAGGGATCTCCCGAGCTGGCGGTCCCGGGTTGCGCGGTGAGCTGGCCTGCTGAGGTGGAGTGTGCGCCTGACCCGGGATACATATCCTCAGCTCACTTTTCTGTCTGGTCCAGAACCCAGGACTGTGCTCTGAGTCGCTGCGTACATGTGGTGTGGAGTTAATCACAGCAGTAAGAATGGGTCACCGTCTCCAATGTGCAGGCCAGCAGTTGACGAGGGGCGTTAGTTGCCCTAAGTGACCAGGCCTCCATCTGCTGACCTGCGACATTTGAATCATAAACACGGCCAGTCTCCCCTTGCAGAGTCCCAGCTTGATGGCGTAAAGAAGGGCCCTCCATGACCATGTTTTTCCCACCTGCCCCAGCCTCAGCGTGGCCCCCTTCCGTCCTGTGAGGAACGTCTCCTTTAGTCTGTTCCAGGTGCTGTAACCCAGCACTGCAGACCAGGTCAGCAGCCCACATTGATTTCTTAGGGTTCTGGGGGCTGGAGGGCTGAGTCCAGGCCCAGCGGCGGGGGATGGTTTCCATGAGGTCCTCTTGCAGGATGTAGACTTCTGTGTCCTCGCAGGGTGGAGGGGATAGGGGTCCCTCCTTTGTAAGGTCCCATTCACACTGGCTCCCCGCTCATGATGTGATCACCTCCCAAAGGCCCACCTCCTAACATACTCAGCGTTAGGCTTTCCACCTGTGAATTTGGGGACGCAGATGTGCAGACCGCAGCAGGCAGGCTGGCGGTTCTCCTGTGTCGTTGCCCTGTGCTCCCACCACCTCTGTAAGGATGTCACCCCAGCCTGCAGGGCTTGGTCCAGATCTCACCTTCTCTGGGAGGACCTAGCTCTTAGCCCAGCCTGCCTTTTTTTTTTTTAAGGTATTATGGAGGAGTTCAAATACACATAAGTAGACAGAATGGTATTATGAACCCCACACACCCATTGCCCCACTGCAGCCACCAGCAGCCTGTGGTCCGTCCTGCCTCCGCCCTGGTCCCCTCCAAGCAGAACCCAGAAACATTTCTTTTTTCATCTGTAAATATTTTACTACATATCTCTCAAATATAAGGACTTTTAAACAAACCTAATAAGGTGTGGATCATACCTCCTAATGAACGAATTGCTTAATAACATCAAATATTTAATTATTATTCACATTTCCAGTTAGTTCATAAGTGTCATAAATTTATTTTATAGTTTTTCCATAATTCAAAATTCAGGTAGAGTCACTCTTTATGATTTAATTGTCTTTTTTTTTAAGTCACAATTTTCTCTTTTATCTCTCCTGTGTTTTGATCTTATTTCTTGGTTTGTTTTCATAATGCGTTTGTTCAGGGGGCTGGGCTTTACCTGCAGTTTTCACAGTCTGAATTAGTCAGGTGCATCCCCAGGGTGAAGTTTAGCCAGTTCCTTGGTGCTCCTTTATGTCTGCAAATTAGAGGTTGGATGTGAAGTACGGTGAGATTCGGGTTTGGGTTTTATTTTGATTTTTGGAGAGGTGGGCTAGCAGCCCTTGTGAGAGGGGTCTTGTTCTTCAGGCTGGAGTCTCCGGTCGAGCAGCTGTTGGCGTCTGTGCCTGCATCCCCCAATACCTGGGTTACAACACCCCATTCCTCAGCCACTTTTACTTCCTGGTTAGAGGATTTTTGGAAAGGACAGCTCTGCCTTGTCTGACTGTTTGCTCACCTTGGGGTTCTGCCCTTGTGGGGAAGACCACACACTTCCGGGTTCTTTCTCTTCTATTTCTGAGTTTTCAGTCAGTGGTGACCAAGCGGGAGTTGTATTTGCTTTGGATTTAGATCATTATGAACTCAGGGATTTAAACGTTTGTGTTTTGGTGTATTGCTGTTACTATTCTTACTAATGTTAAACTTGTCCCAGCTTTGGTCAGTGGGAGAGTCTTTAGTGGCTCCTGGGTCCTTTTGGTGTGATCCTCCTGGCTTGCTAACTGATGATAAGATTTCCAGGGTCACATTGTGTCTGTCCTGCCCAGACCTAGAATTGGCTTTTTTCCCAGAGAGCCTGGTTCCTTCTCTCAGCAAGTGGTGTGTCTGGGTTTTCTCGCCATGCTCCGTGCCCCGGTTGAAACTCCTGGGTACTGTCGGTATGACCGTGACAGCCTCTTGCCCTCAGGTCCTTTCCTGAGATGTGCGTGTCCGCGCTCAGCATCGGGTTGGCCCACCTTTGGGTTCTTGGCCATTTCGGTGCTGTCACACAGAACGTTGGAGCTTCTCTAGGCCTGCCCCCTAGCCCGTGTTCTATTGAGCTCTGCCCATCTCTTCCCACACCCCATCCACTGTCCTGGGAGCTGCTCACGAGCAGCTCGTGAGGTTGCTGGGTCTCAGCCCTCCTTGTGGATGCCGGCGCCCACATCAGCCCTGCCAGGACTCTTCCTGAAAAGGATGTGTTTCCTGCCGAGGGTGTGTCTCTGGAGCTGCCAGGCTGCACATCCTCCTGGTGCCTGAGCCCCATCCGTGTGTCTCCCTGAGTCTTTGTTCTCTGGAATGCCAGGCCCCTCTGTATGGCCCCCACACCTTTGCTGTGTGGCGCACGACATTCTGTGTTCAATGGAGCCGGTGCACCCCTCCTCTCTGGCATCATCAGGCCAGTCGGACACGCCGATTAGGCCCTGGTGGCTCAGAGCCAGACACAGAGCTGCTCCTTCAGCCCTTCCCTCCACAGGGCTCTACTCAGCCTTCCTCCCTTCCTTTTTCTCTGGCACATACTCACACACCCTCCGGTGTGTTTCTTCCCAGTGGCCATGCCCCTGATCATCACACATGATCACACATGGCGAGGCTGTAGCAGCACATCTTTTTCTCTACGGTTGAAATAAATAGATGTTGATTAACCTTGGTTTACGATGTCTCACCTTTCTCCACATTTATCAGAAGCTCCCTAGGGTGGGTGCAGAGCAGGTGGCTCTCCATGACTCTGGGTTGTGCTGGCCACTCAGTCCGCATCTAGGGGCGACCTCACAGCAGCTGCAACCAGTGTCCCATGAGATGGAGCTCCTTCCCTGTCCACCCCAGGATCTGAGCATCCGCTCTGGCTCTTCCCTTTTGTCTGCTGGGGCCGTGGTCCTCTGTGTGAGGATGTGAGGGGAACCAGATCCCCCTGGAGGAGCGCTGTCTCTGCCCCAGCCAGGGAGGCACCCAGTGCTGGAAGCAGCTCAGCAGGGCTTTCACACTTGGATAACTCTGTTTTGCTTTCTCTCCTCTCCTCTTCATTTTCCCGATTCCCCCTCCTGTTCTTCTGCTTCTGCTGCAAGCCAAACTTCACTCTCTAGATCACGCCTTCTTTTGTTCTTCAGTTTTCCGATTGGCTGCATCACTGACAATGAGAGTTTTAGTGCTGTTCCTAAATCCTGAGGTGGGGGTTGAAGAAGAGAGGCTTAGACAGATGTGCGGTTAGGCGGTTTGTGAGGCACGTGTGTGTGTGTTGCAGGGGAGTACCAGCGTCTGTCTTAGTTCTGGGCGGAGATCCTCTTGTTGATCCTCCCGGAGATGGGCGATCTGACCTCTGGAATCACTAGTGCTGTGTGTGTCTCCTGGGAGGTGGGCCACACTGGAGAGACTTGCAACATGATTATAAGAAAGATCAGCTGGCTGTATCCCAGCTGTTTCTTTTCTTGGAAAAGAACCTGGCATAACCTTCCTTTGAGAAAATCCACTGTCTGTTAGATCCAGGTTTAGTGAATCTGAGTCCCAAGCTTCGAGGTTCCCAGATCAGCTACTCCTCACGCCCCCAGTGAAATCCACACATTTCCATGTCGAGAAGCATGTGTTCCAGGGAGGTCCTGCATTAGTGTTTGTGTTTGTATTTTATCTCATGTGTTTTAGTTGCACCTTTTTAATGCAAATTTTTTCTTCCAATTGTAGAGCAACCAGAAAACCGCAGCCGGTCAGTCATTGTGGAGGGATGTGGAAGTGGAGTGGTGTGTGTTTTCCTTCAGAGGATTCTAAAGGTCTCAGCTGTTATTAACACTGAATTTATTATCTATATTTAGGATAAACCCACTAAAGATGATTGGGATGAGCTGTAAGTCTGTGCAGTGTGTGTCTGTTTATCTGCCCCCCTGAGTGGAATGCACATTGTGTTTACACGCACTGCCGGGGGTTGGCTGTACCCGTGTGGTGCTGGCATCTCTGCAGGGCTGTGCTTCCTGGTTTGCGTTAGCGATAAAGTGTGCAGTGTCCTCTCAGTAATAACAACTTGTTAGGAGCTGCATCGAGTTGGGGATGCGCAGGAGTGATTATCATGAATGACTGTAAACCAGAGGGCTGGATTTCACAGACTCATTGGAATGTGTGTGTGCAGAGAAGGGGCGATCTTCCCAGATCCTGTTTGGGGCGGGGGCCCCCCTCATATCCCTGCACAGAGCACGGTTGGAGGTCTGCCCTCAGCATCACCACCGCAGCTGGGTTACAAGCCATCTGGGAATACGCACCGGTTGTTTTCAGCCCCCTGTGAGTTTCTGACCATGAATGAAATTACCAGGCTTAGTCACCCACCCGATTCATGACTCTTGGCTCTGAGTGATTGTTAGCTATTTCCAAAAAACAAGTAAGCCTTAAAGGATGAAAATTATGCTGTGGGCTCTGAGGGCACCATCCATGGGAGGAGTTCCAGAAATGTTTTGTGTCACGGCACATCGTGGATGTGCCCAGGGTCTACCCCGGGGCTGTGTGGGGGGCAGCTCACGCCACAGGCATAGGAGTACCAGGATCTGAACGCAGCCCAGCTGTGCGGACTCTGAGGGATGTGTGTGCTGCCCCCACAGCTAAAGTCAAGCCTCGGCGCCTCCCCGGCCCCTGCAGGCTCTCCCATCTCCCCACTGTCCCAGCTTGTCTTTCACTCTGTACCCATTTGGGAGCGTCCTCTCTGAGG
This sequence comes from Muntiacus reevesi, assembly GCF_963930625.1. Taxonomy (NCBI): domain Eukaryota; kingdom Metazoa; phylum Chordata; class Mammalia; order Artiodactyla; family Cervidae; genus Muntiacus; species Muntiacus reevesi. The sequence continues at coordinate 92,595,131 of NC_089250.1, forward strand.
CCATGTTGAGGCAGATCTTTACCTCGCGTTCTGGAGGTCTTTTTTGCTTCCTCGCTTTCTGATGACATGGAAGGTGGGGGGGATGTGTACCACCCATAAGGCAGCAAGTGTCCTTATGCCCTTGTCCTATGTTGTGGGAAATAGGATGTTCTAATTGCCTCCTTTTGTCTCCTTTAGCCCCATGATCATAACCTTTGTTTGTTTCTCAGCATCTGCAGTTTTAAAATGACCTTAGCAAATGTGACATAGAAACCAAACTCCAGAACCTCTGTGCGAGCACTCTGAACATTGAGAACACCATAATGTTGGATTCTTAGACTTCTGTTCACTTGGTGAACTTTGGAGACCCCAAAGCACAGCTCCTGCCATGTAATTAAATGTGCAGACGGTGGCTTATGGGTGATCTGAGATGCTGGTCCCTGCCTTCCGGACTTCAGCAGCACTTAAACTAACCATGTACCCAGCTCAAATCTGAAAAGAAAGGAGGATGTTGTCATGAGATCTACGCAGGGTGAACAGTATCAGCCAGCATAGGTTTAGATGGAGTTAGATTAAGTCATAGTATTGACAGGTACTTTCTTGGAATTGATTTGATTATTTTCTTCTCTTTAATTTTGCTGCAAACTTGGAGGGCAGGAGAGGGAATGATGCCAGCTCTGAAGACAATGTGATGCTGTGCTGGTGGTCATTGCTGAAAGGGCTGTTCCGCCCCTGGAAGCGCCCTTCTGAGCCAAGCTGTGGTTATACAGGCTGGCGTGTCCCCCTATCACCAATGTTATTAAGTGTCATCAAAGAACAAAGAAAATATAGTTAGGAATTCTCCTCAAATCTGCCCACAGGACTAAAAATCTCCCTGGTTGCACTGTGTCCGGAAGTAGCTGAGGTGTCACATATGGAGGTTTAATTTCAGGCCTCTGGGTGCTTCGTGGGGGTGGGTGGCAGTTCTCGTTAAAGAGACTGGAATGTACTTGTAGTATTCCTGAACACACTGGATTCCTTCAGGTCTCAGAGAAGTAAAACCCAGGGCCTTGGAACTTCTACTTGCCTTTGGTTGGAGCCCTTCCCATGAATCCAGCGACAAAATGGGGGCCACAGGAACAGGCGAGACCTATGCTCATAACCCTCCCCAGGGCCCCTCATGGCGGGTAAGGGCCCATTTGGTCTGGGAATATGGTCTTTCCCTCCAGAACCCACCTGTGTGGCTGTGAAGTCCAGGTTACTGCACTCAGTGGTCTGATTGCTGGAAGATCGTGGCTTGTCTGTACCACCTCTGTTTCCTTCTTTACCAGGCAGACCACCTTCTCCCTTCAGATTTGGCTTTATTTGTTGAAGAATTTGAAAAAAATTGAATCATCACGTAATCTGATCTACCAAGTCCTTCCTTTCTTTTCTTGTCCAATGTGAAGGCTTCTTGAGCCTGGCTTAAAGTCGATAGACATCAAGAGAGAATAACTAAGCTTCTGAAGGCGTGATGCCCCATTGCAGAATCACAATGGAGGCTCCCTTCCCAAGTCAGATGAACTGAGATGGGGCTGAGGAAGCCGTACAGGGTGAGGAGGGGGCATGGAGGAAGAGAGAACAGCTGTGGGAAGGTCCCTGTGTTTTTCAGATCCTGCAGTTTGCTGGATGCCCCCAAACCCCACCCTGAGGAGTGTCACTCCAGACTGGGCTGGAGTTTAAGAGCGCCATGAGTTTTAAATTAAAGGCAGATTGAATAATGGGAGATGAAAGGTTGACTTACTGTGTTTGGATTATAAACCCTTCAGCCAAGATTATGTCTTAAATTTTGTGTCTGTTGCACATATGGAAATATCAGTAGTATTGAAACTATCCCAAGTTGTGTAGCGGAGAGGGGGGGTCACAAATTTTGGTGGCAGGAGAGCTGTGCCTGAGGGGTTGGTCACTGAGAAATTATACTGGGGTGCAAAGGATGACAGGCTAGTTTGTTAGGTGAGCAAGTTCTGAGGGTTTTCAACACTGATACTCCCGTTTCCTTTTCAGTGAAAAACTAGGCTTGTTTTAAACCTTCTTGTCATGCTCCATATCATCTTTTATTTAGAATTGAAGTACATGTGCCCAGCCCTTCCAGAAAGGATTTTCATCAGAGTTCTGATTTCCCCTCCTATCTCCTCAATTCCGTGTTTCCATGAGCAGAACTTGTTGGACAGTGGGGAGGGTGGGCTTCCTCAAGTGCCTGGAGCCTGGTAGAGGCCGCACATAAATAAAGGGACTGACCGAGAGGCCGCTTGGAGAGGAGACTCCCCCGATGAGGTGCGTCACCCAGATGGCGGGTGGAGACAAGATGGTCCTGGTCCACGGGCAGCCCAGGCGAGACCCTGAGAAGGAGACCCTCGCAAGGTGCCCGGGGTGGAGAGGGTGCCGGGGTCACGGTCAGAGCCGAACGGGGGAGGCAGGTACCCCGTGTTGTGCTGGTGAAGAGTGTGGTCCAGGCGTCAGCTGTCCAGTGACTTTGGGGCCCCCTGGGGCGCTGTGAGGGAGAGGGTGTGCGTGAGGTGTGGAGCCTGCAGCACAGGGAACTGTGTGACTGTTGGATGGAAAGGGGGCTGCAGTGGAGGATGGATGGAGCCGATGCTTTGAGAAGATCAGGGTGAGGATGAGACCCCCAATCCCACCCCACGATAGGAAGAAATCTGCTGGTCCCTCTGAGCGAGCACCCTCAGATGGGCTGCCCCGTCAGCTCACGGCCACGAGTTGCCTCTTGGTGCCCACTCCTGAGGCCAGAAGAGGAGCTCACCCAGCAGGGGGTGAACGGCGCCCAGGACAGCCCTCCCTCGGCGTCGGGAGGGAGACCTCAGCCCTGCATTCCTGTGGGTGCACAGCCTCCCGCTCCTGGGGCTCCCCTGTTCCTGGTGGCTGGCCGTGGGTGTGCCCAGCGTGTCTCCGGCTCTCAGGACGGATGTTGATGTTTGCACAGCACAAGACCCGGAAAACGTGCACCCCTCCCTGTGGGCTGGCGGCACCTCATTTGGGAAGAGCGCCAGGCGGAAGCTGCCCCAGGGTCCTCTTTGTGGCTCATACAGTCACCTGCTTTGGAGGCCTGTCTTAGTGCTTGATTTAAAATTCATTTGGAAAGTTACGTGTGAAGAGAATGGGTCATGGTCACCTTTGCTGTGTGCTTTCCTCGCCGTAGCCGCCGCACCATCTGCTCGTCATCACCTCCAGCCGGCTGCAGTGGGGGTCCTCTTGGCCACCTGGGTGCTGCTCGCCAGCGCCCCCAGCCGGCTGCAGTGGGGGTCCTCGTGGCCGCCATGGGTGCTGCTCGCCAGCGCCCCCAGCCCGCTGCAGTGGGGGTCCTCGTGGCCACCTGGGTGCTGCTCGTCAGCGCCCCCAGCTGGCTGGAGGTGGTGGGGGGGGTCCTCGGGGCCGCCATGGGTGCTGCTCACCAGCGCCCCCAGCCTGCTGGACGGGGTCCTCGTGGCCACCATGGGTGCTGCTCCCAAGGTGTGCACCACGGCGTATCTTCACAGGCGAAGACAGGATGTCGCTGGGGTCCTGCTCTGAAAGCGTCGCCATGACCTCAGTGCCCCTGTGGGGTCCCTGACCCCTGACAGCTTCTGCAGCTGTGCTGGGAGTGGGAGAACAAGTGGGACCCAGCATCCGCCCCAGATGCGATTTTTTCCACCTTCCCCAGAGTGTCTCATCTTTGCAGGGATGGTCACCGGGTCTGCCAGGGCTGCGGGGTGGGGCTGTCACCCGCACTCACCAGAGACGGGGTACCGTGTGCCCTGGTACCCACGTGGGGGCTCCACAGGGCCTTCCATCATTCCAGTGATAACGGGGTTTGGGGATCCTCACTGGCCCGGGACACTGGAGGTCAGTGCCTCGCTGTGAAGAGGGTCCCTCCACTGAGGGCATGGAGCTCAGTGCCCCGACTGTGGAAAAAAGGCGCCCGGTTGGTTCTCGTGCCCTGGGGTTGGAAACACTGGGTTCCAGTTTGTCTCCAGAAAGTCACCATTTCTTGGGTGGGAGGATGGTGAGAAAAGCAGAAACTGTCTGGGAGCAGAGAAGGGAGTTTGCCAGGATGTTTCCGGGTGTGTCTCCCTGACTGGTCAGAGTACCTGAGCTTTGGCCAGGAAGCCCCTTCCTTCCAGACTCCCCTCCTCTGGATCCCCTTTTCCCTCTGCAGGAGCGCTCCCCCACGGGCCCAGCTCAGGACAGCCTTCTGGAGGTGGTGCAGGGCGCCCCGTGCTCGCCGGTCTCCCCGAGCCCGTCAGGGTGGCTCAGCCCTGTCGTCCGGGGCCGCGGGGCTCAGTGATTCGGGAGGACCTCTGCAGAGGACAGTACTGCTTCTGCACCCTTTCTCCTGGGCCCCAGGACACCGGCCACTCGGTGCCCACGTGGCACTGTTAGCAGCTCATAAGTGACGGGCGTATTTTGGGCACTCTTGTCATTTGTGATGAGTTTGCTATTCGTTTGTAGTCTGTTTCTAATCTGGCTCATCAGGAATTAGCTAACTTGTCTCCTGCTCAAAATAGATTATGTTGCTAGGGTTTAAAGCCAAATTCTGACTGCAGATATGCTATGAATTTTTCTATTTCTTAATTCTTCTTTTCTGTCCTATAGCCTGTGTGCTATTTGCGGAGAAAACCCACAAATCTAAATTTTTCGGAGGGGACAGTGTCTCCCGAGTGTCTTTCGGGAGTGACCACACGCCTGGTTCCTGCCTCAGTACATGTTAGCTCTGGAAGCTTCCACAGCTGGGCCCCAGCGCAGATATTTCCCTCTCGGCCCCCGAGGACTCTCCTGCTGGAACATTCTGAGTGGGCAGGACCACAGCCGGTATCATCCAGGTTGTGTGGAAGACCTGTGTGGCCTCGGTCTCCTCATTGGAAACGTGCGGAGTTTGGTCGACAGCTCTGAAGCCCTTGGTGTCTCTGAAGCTCCTGTTTGGCTGACATCCACCAGTGTGTGACTTTCTGGTCTTCTCATGCCTTCTGCATTGTGAAAGTCTCCTGAATATCTGAAAAGCGCTCTCACACCACCTTCTACTGCCACCCAGGTCTTCCTGTTGTACGCTGAGCCTCTAATCCCTCCACATCTTAGGGTTCTGAGGAGTGCTTCAGCACCTGCTCCCCAACCCCCTGAGCACGCACTCCTTGCAGCTTCTGAGCTGGAGCTGTAGCCTTTTGTATGTGAGCCGAGCGTCCTTGCACAGCTCGGGCACAACTGCCTTGCTTGTGGAGTAAATTAAGTGGCCTCAGAGAAGCACTCACCACAGGGTCTGGCAGCCAGAAAGCACTCATTAAATGCTTGTTTCTGGCTGCTACTGTGCATGAGCTGAGCGAAGGATGCGCTGTGCTGCAAGCCCGGCTGGAAGGGCCCTGGACACTTTGTGTGGACCCCCGTGACTGGCTGTGGTGCCTCTAGGAGCACCCGTGGGACACAGGCCAGAAAGCTTGGGGTCTGCTGGGGAGGCAGCCAGCTCCAGGGTCTGGAGCAGACGGGCCTCCCTGGCCCTGGCTCCTTCCTCATGCGGGCACTCCTGTCTGCCTGTCCCTGGAGGCCCTTTGCAGACGGACTGTCTGGAATTTCCACTTAGCTGGGTTTGGAGGTCTGAGCTCTCTGTGTTTAGCTGAGCTTGGCTGACAGTGGCCGACCCACTTTGACAAGTTTGTGGGCTACCGGTGGAGCAGCACCCTGGGCCGGGATGGAAGCTGGAGGGATGGAGGCTAAAGCAGCGGAGGGGCTGGTCCCTCGCCGCCCCCCCCAGCCCCCGACCCCTGCCACCTGACTGCTAACTGTTTCTCAGGGGAGCAGAAAGCTAAGAGGGTGAGTCCCGAGAGAGAAGGAGGGGCTTGGCTGGGCCAGGTGCAGATAGCCCCAACGGGGACAGAAATGGGGAAGGCCAGGTCTTCCAACCCAAGAACCGGGAGCTTCTAGGGAAAGAACATAGTGACTCCTCTCCCTCAAGGGACCCAGTGGCCATCTCTCTGGCTGATACTGGGGTGGGCTCCCTGGTGTGCACTGAAGCTCCCGGAACCCAGGGGAAGACTCTCCAGCTCACCCCTTATGGACTGGAAAGTTGCTTGCCAGCTGGCCCTGCCCCCGCCTCTGGTTTTGCTGCAAGGCTGGGTCTTGCTGATAAATGTGAAAATAGGAGACTTAAGGAAGGGACTGGGCAAGCCTGGTGGCTTGCAAATTGTTTTGGTGCTTACTTGGGAGAAAGAAGGAATGGATGGCAGTACTTTGATGAAAAGGGGTGATCTCCGCATTTCTTGACACAGGTGGAGCCAGTGGTTGAAAGAATTAAAGCAGTGATTAAAAAATGTTTTGAGTAGTTTGCTGCAGAATAAAGAACTACTATGTTAGATTTTCTTTTCTTTCTGAATGCCACTGAAAATATTCTAGTGTCTGTTGTGATGGCCTCCTTTTTTGCCTTGGATGAGAGGGTAAGGGTAGTCAACTGTTACCCTCCCCCCTTACAGAACGAATGCATATTAAATATAAAAATATAGAAGAACATCATAGGAAGCAGAAAGAACTAACATATAATCCATACTTCAAAAGCAGCACTGCTGTGGTTGCTTCTAAGCTTTATTCTCTTTGTTTTTTTAATATCCTTGAGATAAAAACATGTACAGTTTTTTCCCTGCTTTGGAAGTTTTAACACTGCATCATAAGTAAATTTTCATGATCTGAAAGCTTTTAGTAACAATGTGAAGTTGTGTCCCTATCTACTTAGCTATTACTAATTCTCTGTCGGTCATTTAATTTACATTGAACACCTTTGTACACAAACCTTGACTGCATTTTTTTACCGTTTCCTTAAGAATAAATTCCTAAGAGCAGAATTACAGGGTCAGAGAGTTTGAATATTTCTGAGATAGATGTTGTTACCTCCTTTTCAGAAAGGTCGTATCAGTTCATACTTGGACCAGAAGACTCTTTTGTGCCTTTGCCACAATAAACATTATTTATTATTTATTTATTTGCAAATAAAATCTTTATTCGTCGTATAGGTGGTCGTTGACATTGCCATTTTCAGTTCTTTAATTCTGCTGAATGGAACAGCTTCCCACTTACATTAACTGTTTTTCTCATGACTTTGTATTTGCTGTTTACTAAATATTACAAATGACAATTGTTTGTCTATTTCTGGGAGTTAATAGTTCGGCAGAGTTTTTTGTTTGTTTGTTTTTTCTTTTTTTTTTCTTTTTAAGTTAAAGAGACTTAAGTTTGTGTAAATTCTCATTCTCTTTGTTTGTAGTGTCTTCCATTACTTTTAAGCTCAGAAATGGCTTTCTCATCTAGGAACCGTATGTAACGAATATTGACTTACACAGTGTTCTGATGTTTGGTGTGTTTGCTTGGTTTCCACATTTAACTCTTCGTCCCCCTGAATTTGTTTGATACTATGGGAAGGGGATGTCTGAGTTGACCCCCCTCCAATGACTGCTGCGTTGTCCACACACAGCAGCCCCTTGCTCTCTTTCAGGGCCTCTTTCTAACCCTTCCTCCCCGATCCTCCCTTGCTGGTCTGGGGCCAGGGGCAGGGCACCCCAGGCTCAGTGGGGAGGCCTGGTTTCCTTGACTCAGCCTCTTTTGAGGCCAGTGATGCTCTGTATTTACAGCGGCCTCCCCCGAGTCAGCTCATCTTGAGGCTTTGATCTGCAGACGGGCGCCAAGTCGTGGAACCCAGTGCAGGTGGGGCCAGGCCACCCGCATTTACCTGTTGCTTCTACTGAACTTCTAGGCTCCTCCCCACGGGCCCAGCTTGAGAAGTTCCAGTCCAGTGTTGGTGTTGCCACTTGTTTAAAAAATCCAGGAGCAAGGTGCCTCCGTTTCGATACTTTTATTTAAGAACAGTGGGAGTTTAAAGACCTATAGACCTATTTGGCTTGGTCTGAGACAGGTGAAGTTCCTATGAGACAGAATATTTGAGAGTATTTTGAACCATCTAGAAATGTTACATAATTTCAAAGCATTATAAAATACAGATTCCAGTCTTAGGTGTGAGGTGTGTAAGATGCACTGTCCTTTCGTTATCTCTAAGAGAAAGACCAGGGTAGGCTCTCCCACTGTCAGTCTTCAGGCGCACCTCCATCTTGGAGGGGTCGACATGGGAACAGTCCTGCATCCAGGGGCAGTGACGCTGGGTGTGTGGACTTGCCTCTGCTGAGGAGATGCCGTCCCAGCTGCAGGCGTGGTGTGGCTGCTCATGGAGGAGTGCTGAGGAGGACGGTCCCTGATAAACCCAGGCTTTAGTCTCCAACACAGAATCTTCATGTTTGTGCAGATTCCTAAGGCTCCTTTCTCTTGGTGATTCTTCTTGGTGACACTTGTTTGAGAGACGAATCCGTTCTCACTTTTCTTCACCTCACTTCCATTGTGCTCACAGAACCTGTGAATTCAGCCCAGGTGCCTTCCACCTTTCTTTCTTGGAATTGTCAGGCATAGTCAGCCACATCAGACTGCCTTACCCTGAGAGGTGGTGTTGGGAGTTGGTGTCTCTCTGTGACCTTGGTGACCTAGCCTTCATCCTGCCCCCTGCAGAGAACGGGATGGGGATGCGAGGAGGCCTCTGAGCCTGGTGAGCTTGGGTGTGAATGTGAAATCTGTCTCTGCCATTTGTTGCTTGAGGGGCCTGAGGCAAGTGCCATGTTTCTGACTCAGTTTACTGTAAAATGAGGAGTGAAAGATTTCCTCAGGAGCCTTGTCAGGAGAGTGAAGGGAGCTGAAGTGTGTGAAGCCCCGGGTGTGCCGTGGACGCTAAATACACCTCACTTTCCTTCTCACTTGTCTCAAGTTTGGGGCGACACAGGGGAGAGAGGGAGATGTAAGTCCCGCTCTTTGGACAGGGTATCCGGTAACTGCCGGTGACCCTGGATCAGGACATGCTTGATACGTTTACTTCTTGTCTCCCTGTCCAGGTGTGTCTGCAGGTGACCCTGCCATTGAGCTCTGAGGGAGGTGGGGTCCACACCTTGTTGGGGCGGTATCAAGTCACACTCTTTCCATTTAGCCCAGCATCTCAGACATGCTGTGTCCCTATGGCCTGTGAATCCCAGGTGCCTGCCTGGCGTGATTTCTGGCATATGGTGTGGCCTCCCGACCGCCCCCTGGCCCAGAGCCACAGCCTCCCCTCCCTGGGCTACTATGTCCACCCCAAAGAAGGGGACCTCACATCACAGACTTGGGGCCCTTCTCCTCCTGGAGGCCTGGGCACGAGAGTCCCTTGCAGATGATAGGCCAGTGTTCTGCACTGATGCTATTCTTAGGCTCTTCCAAGCACCTCTGGTTTGGATCCTCCCAGGGCTTAGAGTGGAGGAGTGGGAGGAGGCTCCTGGTCGTGCCCTTTACAGGTCCAAGGTCATCCCGCAAGAAGGTGTGGAAACCACCCTGACACTGAGCGCTTTCCCCCCACTCAGTCAGCTCCCCCACTACCTTCCCTGTTGCTCACCGGTCCCCAGGGTGGCAGGAGCAGCAGCTGGGAGGCTGTGGGTCCTCTCTGAGTTGAGATTCTTTCCTCCAGGTGGAAGTCTGTGCCGCCACCCGGGCTTCTGCTTGCCCACCTCCCTCTGAGGGCAGAGGTCGCCGGGATGCGGGCCGCCCCAGTGCTCCTGCGGGGAGCAGTGAGGCCAGACGCTTGTACAGAGGAGCTGCCTTCTGTTTCACTGCTCTGGGCCCGGCTGGAAGCCGGTGTAGCTGGGTCCCTGCTGTGCAGGGGTGGCTAGCATAGACGAAGGATTGCCCTGGAGTCGGTTAACTAAACTCACTGAAAGGAGAGAGAAAAAAATAGGATTGACTCAGGATTGATGTTGTACAGGGTTCAACTTTTATTTTCTTTCATGAATGAAAATGGAACACTTTCTCCTTTGATTTCTGTTGATTTTATGGAGATGAAGATTTCCTCCAAGCCTTTGAACATACCATCATCGCTGTCCCCGGTATGTTCATTGTGATTGATTTTGCTGGTGGTTTTTCTTACTCTAGTCCTTCACTCGTCCCTTTTACTTTTTTTCCCTTGGTCTGTGTTCAGTGATGGCTTGATTGAAATCCCTTGCTTGTCACTGCTGACACCTTTCCTAAGTCCTCTGGCTACAGCCCCGCACCCCACCCACATGGTTCCATCAGATGTCAGCGGTGAGGATCCCGAGGGATGTCTCCCGGCATCCTCTCTCCAGGGACTGTGGTCTAAAGAGACCAGCTCGGAGCCTCCAGATTCTTCTAGCTTTCTCTCACCGTGGACTGCTAACAGTCATCTCACTTCCTGGCCCCTTTCCTCACCAAGTGAGACGGGGATTCATCCCCTTCTCCATATATTTAAAGAAGGAAATTTAGGTGAGAACACTGAGGTCTCTTTGCTGCACCTGAAGAATTGTGAGTTAGCTTTGGAACCCGAGCACTGTCTCCTGTGCATCTTACTCGTGATGCGACATGCGTCTGTCTTTGTCCACAGTGCCAGCCACTGAGCTACAGAGAGACGCCTGCTCTACAGGGATCCCGCCCTGCCCCAGCAGTGCTCACCCTCCTGCCCTGTGGGTGGAGGATAGTGGATTCTGTACACGGAAGAGACTCATGCCCTAGCCCCACTCACTGGGTGGCCTAGAAGCAGGTGTGAAGATTCATTAGCCTCAGAGAGAACCGGACAAACAAAAGGACCATGTGCATGGTGGCTTCCCTTTGCACCAAAACAAGAGGATTGGCAACGTGCACTTCGGGCTGTGAGGTGGCTTGGAGGGTGTGGGGGGCTGACCCTCCATCCCTGAATTGCTGGTGGGCGCACTGCTGGGTTACACGGAGGGATCGCGCCCCCTCCTCCGCAGTGTCTACAGGAAGGAGAGTAGAAGCCTTGCTCTTGGTGGATTGGCGGCAGTGGCTCCTCCTTTTCCTCAAAGGAAAGCTGTTATTGGTGCTGTGTGATAGCTGTGCTTCCCAGCTGCTCATCACTGCTGCTGTGAGACAGGTGTGCGGCGCCCCTGCGGACGTCAGTGACACTGTGAGACAGGTGTGCGACTCCCCTGTGGACGTCACTGACGCTGTGAGACGGGTGTGCGGCACACCTGCGGACGTCACTGACGCTGTGAGACGGGTGTGCGGCGCCCTTGCGGACGTCACTGACGCTGTGAGACGGGTGTGCGGCGCCTCTGCGGACGTCACTGACGCTGTGAGACGGGTGTGCGGCGCCCCTGCAGACGTCACTGACGCTGTGAGACGGTTGTGCGGCGCCCCTGCAGACGTCACTGACGCTGTGAGATGGGTGACTGCACACCTGCGGACGTCACTGACGCTGTGAGACGGGTGTGTGGCGCACCTGCGAATGTCACTGACGCTGTGAGACGGGTGTGCGGCGCCCCTGCGGACGTCACTGACGCTGTGAGACGGGTGTGCGGCGCCCTTGCGGACGTCACTGACGCTGTGAGACGGGTGTGCGGCGCCTCTGCGGACGTCACTGACGCTGTGAGACGGGTGACTGCACACCTGCGGACGTCACTGACGCTTTGAGACGGTTGTGCGGCGCCCCTGCAGACGTCACTGACGCTGTGAGATGGGTGACTGCACACCTGCGGACGTCACTGACGCTGTGAGACGGGTGTGTGGCGCACCTGCGAATGTCACTGACGCTGTGAGACGGGTGTGCGGCGCCCCTGCGGACGTCACTGGCGCTGTGAGACGGGTGTGCAGGACACCTGCAGACATCACTGACGCTGTGAGACAGGTGTGCGGCGCCCCTGCGGACGTCACTGACGCTGTGAGACGGGTGTGTGGCGCCCCTGCGGACGTCACTGGCACTGTGAGACGGGTGTGCGGTACACCTGCGGACGTCACTGACGCTGTGAGACGGGTGTGCGGCGCCCCTGTGGACGTCACTGACGCTTTGAGACGGGTGTGCGGCGCCCCTGCGGACGTCACTGACGCTGTGAGACGGGTGTGCGGCACACCTGCGGACGTCACTGGCACTGTGAGACGGGTGTGCGGTACACCTGCGGACATCACTGGCGCTGTGAGACGGGTGTGCGGCGCCCCTGCGGACGTCACTGGCACTGTGAGACGGGTGTGCGGTACACCTGCGGACATCACTGGCGCTGTGAGACGGGTGTGCGGCGCCCCTGTGGACGTCACTGACGCTTTGAGACGGGTGTGCGGCGCCCCTGCGGACGTCACTGACGCTGTGAGACGGGTGTGCGGCACACCTGCGGACGTCACTGGCGCTGTGAGACGGGTGTGCGGCACACCTGCGAATGTCACTGACGCTGTGAGACGGGTGTGCGGCACACCTGCGGACGTCACTGACGCTTTGAGACGGGTGTGCGGCGCCCCTGCGGACGTCACTGACGCTGTGAGACGGGTGTGCGGCACACCTGCGGACGTCACTGGCGCTGTGAGACGGGTGTGCGGCACACCTGCGGACGTCACTGGCGCTGTGAGACGGGTGTGCGGCGCCCCTGTGGACGTCACTGACGCTGTGAGACGGGTGTGCGGCACACCTGCGGACGTCACTGACGCTTTGAGACGGGTGTGCGGCGCCCCTGCAGACGTCACTGACGCTGTGAGACGGTTGTGCGGCGCCCCTGCAGACGTCACTGACGCTGTGAGATGGGTGACTGCACACCTGCGGACGTCACTGACGCTGTGAGACGGGTGTGTGGCGCACCTGCGAATGTCACTGACGCTGTGAGACGGGTGTGCGGCGCCCCTGCGGACGTCACTGACGCTGTGAGACGGGTGTGCGGCGCCCCTGCAGACGTCACTGACGCTGTGAGATGGGTGACTGCACACCTGCGGACGTCACTGACGCTGTGAGACGGGTGTGCGGCGCCCTTGCGGACGTCACTGACGCTGTGAGACGGGTGTGCGGAGCCCCTGCGGACGTCACTGACGCTGTGAGACGGGTGACTGCACACCTGCGGACGTCACTGACGCTTTGAGACGGTTGTGCGGCGCCCCTGCAGACGTCACTGACGCTGTGAGATGGGTGACTGCACACCTGCGGACGTCACTGACGCTGTGAGACGGGTGTGTGGCGCACCTGCGAATGTCACTGACGCTGTGAGACGGGTGTGCGGCGCCCCTGCGGACGTCACTGGCGCTGTGAGACGGGTGTGCAGGACACCTGCAGACATCACTGACGCTGTGAGACAGGTGTGCGGCGCCCCTGCGGACGTCACTGACGCTGTGAGACGGGTGTGTGGCGCCCCTGCGGACGTCACTGGCACTGTGAGACGGGTGTGCGGTACACCTGCGGACGTCACTGGCGCTGTGAGACGGGTGTGCGGCGCCCCTGTGGACGTCACTGACGCTTTGAGACGGGTGTGCGGCGCCCCTGCGGACGTCACTGACGCTGTGAGACGGGTGTGCGGCACACCTGCGGACGTCACTGGCGCTGTGAGACGGGTGTGCGGCACACCTGCGAATGTCACTGACGCTGTGAGACGGGTGTGCGGCACACCTGCGGACGTCACTGACGCTTTGAGACGGGTGTGCGGCGCCCCTGCGGACGTCACTGACGCTGTGAGACGGGTGTGCGGCACACCTGCGGACGTCACTGGCGCTGTGAGACGGGTGTGCGGCACACCTGCGGACGTCACTGGCGCTGTGAGACGGGTGTGCGGCGCCCCTGTGGACGTCACTGACGCTGTGAGACGGGTGTGCGGCACACCTGCGGACGTCACTGACGCTTTGAGACGGGTGTGCGGCGCCCCTGCAGACGTCACTGACGCTGTGAGACGGGTGTGCGGCACACCTGCGGACGTCACTGGCGCTGTGAGACGGGTGTGCGGCGCCCCTGCAGACGTCACTGACGCTGTGAGATAAGTGACTGCACACCTGCGGACGTCACTGACGCTGTGAGACGGGTGACTGCACACCTGCGGACGTCACTGACGCTGTGAGACGGGTGTGCGGCGCCCCTGCGGACGTCAGTGACGCTGTGAGACGGGTGTGCGGCGCACCTGTGGACCCTTTTCCCTGCCGCGGGACAGGTGTGTGAGCACCTCCCCTCCAGGCAGTGCTGTGCCGCCCTGAGTGGCTGATTCTGCCCGCACACTGCCCTTTTCTTTCTGGTAAGCTGGGACCCTCTGACCTGCCTGTCAGCCCGGAGCTGGTGGGATCATGAGAAAATGGCCACCGACGAAAAGAGCAGTATAACAGGAGTTCTGTGTTTTGTTTTTTAAATACAGTTTTAGGGAAGGAGAAGCAAGCACTGAGCTCAGTAATTTGCCAGTGCATGGACTAGGGGTAAGGATGGGGTTCCGTTTGCTGTAGAAGGACATCTAGTTCAGTTACTGCCTGTGAAGACTGCCCAGCTTCCTGGAGAGTCATTTTGCTTTGGGTCATCACTGGGAGTTCGGCTCCTGAAGCCCCGGGACGCCCTTCACTGTGCTGTGGGCTGGTTGTGCAGGCTGTGTTCACAGACTCAGGGCTGCGCGGCATGGGGAGGGAGAGCAAAGCTGAACTGGCCCAGCCTTCTGGGGATGCCGTGGGGCAGCCCAGGCACAGAAACGCTGTGCTTGCCCAGATGTCTGTCCCTGCCCAGCTGGACTGGCGCCTGTGCCAGGCAGCCCTCCATGCAGGGCCTGGCTCTGCTCTGCAGGCCTGCCTCCTCCCACGGCAGAGCCGGGGGTTCGGGCTCATGGAATTGTTTGTCCTTGCCTGGTCCGGGCCTTGTCTTTGGGAACAGCTGAAGAGTTACCTGCGCCATGGGCCCTGCCAGGCTCTTGTGTCCGTTTCTGCCCCTGTAGCTCCCGGTCTTGGCCGGCCAGGCCCTGTTTCCCTCCCCTCCACCATAGTTTGTGTCCTGCAGTGCCTGGGTGGATGTACCAAGGCCTCTGGGTACCCATGGAGGGGCAGGGGTAGGAGGACACTGTGGCTTGTAAGGTCCCTTTGCTGTTATTTCTTAGCTTTTCAGTTTTATGTAGTGTTACATAGTGACTTCCTGCTGCAGAAGGCTTTTTGTTTTGGTTTTGGGGCTTTGTTTTTGGTCACGCTATGCAGCATGTGGGATCTTACTTAGTTCCCAACCAGGGATTGAACCCGTTCTGCCTACAGTGGAAGTGTAGAGTTTTAACCACTGGACTGCTGGGGAAGTCCTGTAAGGTCCCTTTGAAGCCTCCTGCCTGTTGCTATAGAAATTCAGAATCCTAGCTGGGAGTGATGCCGTGTTGTTCGGAAGCTTGTCATTTCTGCAGGCTGCATTTCCTGGGCTGGCTCACTCCTAGTCCTGCTGCAGGAGGCTGTTTTTGCAAATGTGTTACGGATTCCTTCTTCCCCCTCCTACGCCTAATGCTGTCTGATGGGTTTAGATACCCTTTTGTTTAGGAACCTCCCCTCAGTGCCCAGCTGCCCTGTTTGTTCTTCCAGGAGAGGTTTGTGTACGCCTTGTGGTGAGTGAATTGTCTAAGTCATTTAGTGTAACATACAGTGAATGAGGTGCCTCTCAGAGGTATGTGTCTTTGTACAACCCACTTACACAATATTTTAATTTACCCAGAGGATCTCCTATCGGTTTACCAAATGTTGGTGTTAAAAGGAAGAAAAATGAAGATTTCTGCTTTCCTGGGTTGTAAACGAGCGGTATTCTTATTTCTCTGGTTTTGTGTCATCATGGAAAAATGTCAGCATTCATTCCTTGCAAATCTGTATGTTTTGGAACAAACCACAAACTAAGCAGGGTGTATAGCTATGTGGATAAAGATTCTTACCAACATTCTAGGTAATCTGTTTTTTAAAGGGGTTATTAGTGGCGTGAATTAGGTCTGACAAGAAGATGGTAGGAGCTGATTGATTTGGAAACGGTGTGTCATGGTGTCTTGATGTTACAGCTAAAAGAAGAGACTTGCCTGTTATTTAAGACAGCCTCTGCTCCGGAGCTACATACTGGGTTCAGCAGACCCTGGTTGTGTCCTTTACTTTGCTTTAAAACATTTTTATTTTGGTAAAATATTTATAACAAAATCTACCATCTTAACCTTTTCTAAGTGTACCATTGACATTAAAAACAGTCACAATTTTGTCCAACCAGCACCACCATCTACCTCCAGAACATTTTTCATGTTTCCAAATTAAAACGGTCTCCATTAAGCATTGCCCCTCCCCCCCCCCCCCACCAGCCCTAACAACTACCCTTCTGCTTTCTGTCTGTATGAATTTGGCTAATTTGGTACCTCATATTAATGGAATGGTACAGTATTGGTACCTCACATTAAGGGAATCTTACAATATTGGTCCTTTTGTGATTGGCTTGTTTCACTGATCGTCATGGCTACAAGTTTATCTGTGTTATAGCAGGTATCAGAATTTCCTCCCATTTTAAACGGTGAGTAACATTCCATTGTGTGGCTATATCACATTTTGTTTTTTCGTTTCTGCATCAGAGGACATATGTTGCTTCTGTCTTTAGGGTGTTGTGAATAATACTGTTGTGAATTGAGTATGCAGATCTCTGCTTTCAGTTCTTTTGAGTATATTCCAAGGAGAGGGGTTGCTGGATCATATGGCAATTCTACTTTTAACTTTCTGAGGAGCATCCATTCTGTTTTCCACAGCAGCTGCACCATTTACATCCCTGCCAACGGTGTGCAGGGATCCCGATTTCTCCACATCATCACCAGCACTTGCCATTTTCTGCGGGTTTTGGTAGACTTACTTTGCTTTTTGACCTTGGGTTGTGGAGGAAATTAAATGTCAACACACATAAAGGGCTCAAAGCCTGGGCAACACTCCAAAGCCTTGCTGAGCAGTTTGTGTCAAGTTTCAGCTTGTGGCCGGGGATGCCGAGGAGAGACCCTGACCACACCCGACATTCCTCCATCAAGGCTCCGCTGAGGGTCTGTGGCTGCACTGCCGTCCCTGCAGGGCCGTGTCCTGATGCTGGGTGGAATATGTCTTCTGTGTCTCACGTTTCCCGTGGGCTGATGGGCTCTCTCTCCCTGTTTTTGGCAAGTGATTTCAAAGAGTCTGTAAAGGGTTTTCACTTTTCTGTGAGTTACTTGTTTAGAGCGTGGAGCATCATTGTACCAGGTGTTGGTGGCCACTGGTCCACCTAAAAAAGCCATGCACTGCTCAGTGAGAGATGGGACTGTGTTTCAGGAAGCCTCGCAGAGACCAGAGCCGGGGAGGCAGAGGCCTGTGGGGTGAGGGGAGACTGTAGACAGGCCGGGCTGTGGCCGGGTGCCTCCCCCACTCCCCGCCAGGCAGCGTGGGGCCGGCCGTCTCTTTCCCACACCTGCGGAAGCGCCAGTTGTTCCCAAAGGCAGCACTTAGCACCCAGCAGTCCTGCAGGGGAGCCTCGTGGCCAGAGTTTGCAGCCAGGGTCTGGAGCCAGAGGCAAGTTTACATTCTGTCCCCGGGCAGGCGGCGTCCCCTCTGTCTTGCTGAGTGAAAGGACTGGCGCGTCCTGCCGGTGGGGTGTTGAGGCCCGCCTGAGTGGGTTTAGCCAGGGAGCACCACGTGAGCAGGGCCCATGCTGTGGGTGAAGATGGCCTGACTTCTGGTGTGTCTGGGAGTCTGAGATTTAACTTCTTAAGCAGAGCATGGCCTAGTCTGTTCACTTCCATAATAAAATACATTTGCTTATTTGCTGAATGCTCTCTGGGTACTGACTGCTCAGCGATTTCTCTCCCCTCTGCCTTCCCTGGGGGCCTGTGTACGCTGGTTTTCATGGGTTTTCCAGAGGACTCACTTACCACGTATCCTTTCAGTGTCCGCAGTGGGGTCAGCCTGAGCGTGCACCGAGGAGGTGCTGTGCCCTGGCAGAGGCGCCCCCCTCGCCAGAGGCGCGGGCTCACGGCTGCCTGTGTAGTGGTTGCGGGACTCCAGAGCTCCTATAGCCGGCCCCGGAGGCAGCACCCCCAGGGCTCTCCGAGCAGTGGGCACCAGCGGTCGGGGACTGGGAGAGGGGTGGCCAGGCCACTCTGTTGTGTTACCAGGGAGCCTTGTGAACTGCCTGAGGTCCCCACTCCAGCTCTTGGTCTCTGCGGCTGAAAGCTCCAGGGGTGAGGCCACCCGCAGGCTCTGTACTCACCTACTGGTTGGTGATGGAGTTGAGGGCCCCCTGCCTGCGGGTGGCAGTGGGTGTGGGAGTGAGGATGGAATGCAGACAGAGTTCAGGATGTGTGGGCTCTCGAGGAGAGTGGTTCCCACCCTTCTGGCGAAACCCCTGCCCCAGAAGCCCCGTGTGGGGCCCATGCCTCTGTGACTGCAGGGTGTGATGGACGCCGGGGGACCCGGGAGGAAGCACCTTCCGACGGCCACGCTCGTTGTCTCCTCTCCGCCCTCTGGCTGGCTGCAGCTCTGGTCCTTCTTCAGGGGGTGTTGCGCCTGCCTTCACCGGTGACACTGCATGGAGGCTGTCCACGGGACACCCAGACTTCCCAGCTGTGACAACTGCTCGTGGCTGTTTGTTCAGGCGCTGCTTGCCTGGCGCCGAGTTCAGCAGTACCTGGCTCATTTTCCTTTTTCCAGATGGTGGTGGTTTTCCTGTCATTTAGGCATTTGTCAGTTACTGAGAGTTTTGTTTTTAGTGGGTTTAATCGCTAACCTTTGCATCTTCATCATATTAAAAACAGCATCCTTCTGAACAGAGGTGGTGCTTTTTGAACCCTTCAGAAATCTGAGTGCTCCGAAAGCTGTCGAAATGTATTCAGTTTACAAAAGCATAACTTCACAGTGCTTTGCAGCTTGACGCCTGTGGGGGCCATGTGTGAGTGCAGCCCTGGACCGGCATGTTAACCTGGGTCATGATGTAGGGCAGGTCGGAGGTGAGGCGGGCCCTGTACTGCTTTGCAGCCACATTTCCAAAGTGACCCTGGTTGTTCCCTGTCTGAGTGACCGTGATTAGGTGTCCAGCCAAGTGCTTCTGAATGTGAAGGCCAAGGGCTGATAATTACTTGAGGAGAGCAGCTGGAGGCTGGGACAGTGGGGATCACTGGCCTATGACCAAATGACCACAGATCCAGCGGCCCCCATTCCCTGCCTAGTGTTATAATTATGATTGTAAGAAATGCACAGACTCCTAGCATTTTATCTTAAAAAATTTTATTATGGAAAATCCATAGGTGTAGATGCTATAAACTCCTGTGTACCTACCACCCCCACTTCAATGGCCATCAGGATTTTTCTGTGCTTGGTTTGCTTTTTCTTGTATATGCTTTTACCCCCCTCTTTGGCTGGTCTATTTTTAAGCAGATCCCAGGCATTGTTTTTCTTCTGTGATGCTCTTGCATTCATGAACCTGTGTCTGAGCCTTATGTGGGGCAAGAAGAGCAGAGGGATTAGTGAGAGGCCAGAGCTCTATTTGTAAGGTGCAAGAAACCCGTGAGAAGAGGTGGCTGGTTTGGTGCAAAGGGTTCGGTGAGTGTTTCTGCAATGGTGGCTTCCGATTGTGGAGACAGTGTGACTCTGAGTTAATCTTTCATAGTTTTTAGATACCTGCCAGCAGGCGTTTGAGAGAGACCTTGGAGTTAAGTCAGGTTCCTCTTGTTTGGTAACCTGTGAAGTCAAGGAGAAAAGGGGCTGAGGTCCAGGGATCTCGGGTGGCCTTGGCCTGTAGTGACAGGAAGCAGATTTTGGTTCCGAGGTTGGGCTGCAGCAGTGAGAAGGCTGAATCTTAGCTGCTAGACCAGTGGCTCGTGACAAGGCCGTGGGCCCTCAGCTGTGTAGAAGTAGATTTCCACATAGAGGCAGAAGGTAGTGAAAAAGTGAAGTGTCTGTGAGGAAAAGGGTGTGTGTGGAGGGATGCACAGGCGGGCTTGTGGCCGTTTGAACACTTTTGTGGGGGTTTCTTCTGGCTGTCCTTTGGCCGATCACCTGCTTTGTCAGATTCTGAGTCTGTGGGCCTGTCTCAGCGTCCTCCCACATGTGCACGCCTGTCTGTTAGCCAATGTGGACTCCAGCACAGAGGTCTATGGGTCGGTCGACTTCACTTATTGTGGCCTGACGTGCCCTCCCTTTGACCCCTGTGGAGCTCTTCTGCACATGCAGAGCTGAAAAGGGCTCCTTGATCTCGAGAATGAGGAGTGTAGGTCTCTTATCTGCTGTTGTTGTTCAGTAGCTAAGTTGTGTCCAAGCACTCCAGGCTTCTCTGTCCTTCACTCTCTCGTGGAGTTTGCTCACAGTGCTGAGTCAGTGATACTATCTAACCCGCAGGGCTCAGCTCCGCCGCCTTTTCATCTTGGAGTATCTGTCCGCAGGGAACAGACCCCAGCTGTCCAGCCTGGGACCCGTCTATCTCCTGCCTCACCAGCAACTCCTGGCAGCACCCCCGTGCCAGGCGGCTGCTCGGTGATGTCCACAGACTCGCTGGTCATCCTCCTCCGTACCCCTCGGCATCGAGATTGTCCCGGGCCCACTGTTCCACAGTGTGTGCCCCCTGTGTTGCCTGAGAACAGGCAGATCCCAATCCAGGCTCTGGGGATCAGAATCCTGGAGATGGGCGCAGAAACCTGCATTTGGAGCCCTCCTTGTGCACCCAGAGCTGAGAGTCCGGCTCAGGCCCAGGCCTTCCAAGATGGCTGGTTTGTTCTGGAAACCGGGCCTTTTCTTCTGCACCTTGTGGTCCCCTGTGTGTCTGGTATATGAAGCCGGCCTCCAGCTCCTGCTTTGGCGTGTGTTTAGTGAACACTTTGGTGCTGGGTGAGAAACACCAGCCAAGCAGAATGCAGTGGGGCCCTTAGACCCAGCTCTTCCATGGCAGGGCTGCGGCTGGGGCGTTGGCAAGTGGCTTCTGATCCACAGCTGGTGGGGCTTTGCTGTGTGGCCCTGGCGGAGTGGGTGGTGTCTCCAGGCCCGGGCAAGAAGCCCCACAAGAGCATTAGCTGTCTTCCTGGTGGTGGTGAGTCCGTCTGGACGTGGAAAGGCACCATTTGAAACAAGAGTGGGGTGTGTGAGAAACTTAATCACAGGGAACGCGGCCCACACCACCCACCCCTCTGAGCAGGGTGTGTTTCCGAGGCTCCCGTGGCTCACGTGGTTCCGAGATGAGCTGAGCTGAGAGCCAGCGCCCTACCTGTCCCGCTGCCTCAGGCCACGCTCCCAGTGCTGCGTACCGCAGTTTGCTGAGGCCCTGACCTCTGCTGGGTCCTTTCTCCTCCTCGGCCCTCACTGAGCTGTGGAAGCCTGGCTAAAATAAGCACTCCTTTCCTTCCTCCTTCTGGGCTCGGAATGAAAAAACCAGTCATCATGCTTCCGCTGTCTGCACTGGGGTAGGAGAAGCCTAGAAACTGAGGGCTGACCAGCGATTCCCCTTCTGTGCACTTGGGGGGCCCCCACCCCCTGGGCATGGCTGGGCATCCCAAGTCCCATCTCCACCCTCTGGCCTGAGTACCGGCTCCTGCCAGGTCAGGGCCCTGAACCGCACCCCTCCTCTTCCGGTGCTTTTTGTTAATAACTAAGTCATGTTTCTGATTCTTTACTTTTGCTGAAAAAGCTGTTTCTTTTTTTTTTTTTTTTTTTTCCTATTTTTTTATTTTTATTATTATTTTTTTTCTCCCAATTATTTTTATTAGTTGGAGGCTAATTACTTTACAAAGCTTTTTCTTTGAAGTGCGGGTTGGGGCGCCTCCTTTCCTGCCAGGTGGGAGAGAAGCAGTCAGATCCTGGAAGAGGAAGGGCACTGTGGGAGTACCTGTGTGCACCTTTGCTGTTACATCTCTGCGGTGCTTGCGCACCGGTGCAGGGGGCCCACACTGCTGTCGGGGCTGATCTTTTCAGAGGGGAAGGCAAGAAAACAAGTGATTACAGAGCAGTGGGGGCAGGGCCGTTCCCTGGGAGGGGTAGGAGGGGAGGGGTCATGCATGTCTATTGGCAGGTCGCTTATAAGCTGGCAGATGCTGGAGGTGTGTGGGGGGTGCTCGGACATGGAACTGGTGGGAAGGTGGAGGTGAGTGGTGGGGGCCCTGAGGTGGCTGGTGCTGTGCAGTTTCCCCCTGGTGCACTGGAGAGGGGGGTCAGGGAAGCCAGCCTGGGGCAGAAACAGGAAGCAGAGTCCGCACAGCTAGACGGGTGGTGAGGCCCGAGATCTGGGCCTGGGCGTGGGTCGGGGTGTCGCGGACGAGGGGGTGCAGTAGAGGTGATCCCACTTGATGTTCTAAGATTTGACACCATCCTCAGTTTGGAGGAATTGCTTTTCTGCTCCTTGCAGGATGTCACCCCTGGATGGTTAACACACCAGTTAAAGCGAACACCTCCAAAACCTTTCCTCTGGCGTTTTGTTTCGTAGTTTAACTGACCATGAGTTATAATGATCTCATTTTATTAAACATCCATTATGATGAAAACAGTTCACAGGGCACCACCTACTTCAAGGTGAAAGTGTGGTTTTGCCTGTGTGCTTACTTTGTGGGTCCTTGACTCCCGGCAGAAATGACTGGAGAGCTGGTCAAGTGGGGACGGCTGTGGCCTGAGGCTGGTGAGTGCCTCTCCCCCAAGGGAGGGAGAGACCCCAGGCTGCTTCTGCAGCGTGTGTCTCCTTCCTTGGCCCTGCCAGACCACATCCGCTCTCTCCCCTCCCCACTTCCATTCCCTTTTACAGTCTCAGGCGGATCTTGGGGGTTGCTGCCCTGGCTCCTGTTAGGGGGGTGAGGCTGCCGTCCTCTGCAGCCTCCCTTCTGTCCTTGGTGGGCCTCTGTCTCCTGGCAGACGTCTCAGCCTCGCCTGCTAGGTGTGCACCGTTGGGGAGCTGACGAGAGCCATGGGCTGAGGTTCCATTGCGCCTCACCATTGCCCTCAAACAAGTGCTCAGGAGTCTTAGTGGCAAGCACCACCCCCTGCCACCCTGCCCCGGTGCTCCTGAGTGTCCGCACTCGCTGACCCCAGGATAAGGTTGACAGTAATAAGTACAGGTACGACCTCTTAGACACCCGGGTGATGTGCCCAGCCCCGCAGATGCAGGCCTCCCTCTCTCTCCGTTTTCTGACTTCAGCTCTTTTGTTTGGCTGCTCTGGGTCTTCGTTGTGGCACAGGGCCTTCTCATTGCAGAGCACAGGCTCTCCAGCACAGCCTCAGTAGTTGGAGCGCACAGGTTTAGTTGCCCTAAGGTCTGCAGGATCTTAGCGCCCTGACCGAGGATTGAACCTGCGTACCCTGCATTGCAAGGTGTATGCGTAACCACTGGACCCCCAAGGAACTCCATGGCTTCAAGCTTCAAAGGCAGAGGTGCTGCCCAACAGAGATGGGTCGTTGGACGGCATGAAGGCCACCCACCAGGAGAGAGATCACGGGGAAGCTGGGTACCCCACATGCTCTGGGGGAGCCAGATGCTGTTGGGGGCCTTTCTTCTGGATGCGGCAGGGGCGTCCTTCAGCCCCGGACATTTCAGCACAGTCTCTGTGACTGTGGAATCCTCTTCTAAGTCTGTGAGCAGGGTAGCAGGCCCTGAGGCCCCACAGGACTGGCCAGCCCCTTGTCTAGCAGGCTTTGCTGCCCCCCCCCCCACCCTCCTTGCTGCAGAGGCCTCATCCTGAAGATACCCCCTCCCTCCAAGGCAGCGTTCAGTGCTCAGCCTCTTACAGGGGCTCCTATCTGATTCTCAGCCACCTGAATGCAAACACTGCTGCTCATTAACTAGACCTCATCTCTCCCGAGGGGAACCATGCAGGACCTCCTAGGGTATAGGAGCATCAGTCACGGCGGCCACCAAGTCACCAGCTTACAAGGTGCTAGTTCATCGGCTGGCTGCAGCGTGTGCAATCTGGGTCTGGGGGAGGGAGGTTCCCCCTCCTCCCGGTGGTCCTGGATGGGCATGGACTCCTTTGGTGCTCGGGGATCTGCAGAAGGTTGAGGACCCTTGTATTAAGAGGAGTGAGGAAACCACTCTGTGTGTGTGTCTGTGCATCCTGCACAGTGTGCTGCCTGAGTCTGCTTAATGAGGTGGGCAGTGGGCTTTTTTATTGTTTGGTTGTTTTATGTCTCAGCCATATAAATATATATAAATAGACAAGTACATTGAATAATTCTGTGTCCTGGGCAGGAGGTTGCTGCTACACACCCTTCACTCAGAGTAGTGCAGTGGGATGGAACCCCCGGGACTCCGCCTTCAGCCATGCATGCTCCTGAGGACTTCGCTGCAGATCAGCCACCCCTGGCAGATCACTGAACAAGCTCAGCAGAGCTTCTCTGGGGCCTTCGGGGCCATTGATCCTGACGTGCTGGGACCTGTACGGGCCTCCCACCCTTGATTTAATCTGTAGAGACAATTTGTCTCCCACCAGGGTCCTCCCTGACTGTGTCCCCACGTGGAGTGACAGTCACATGTGACAGACCCAGAGCCCTGCAGGCTGCTCCATCCTGGGCTCTGGGGGGGAGCCGGCTGTGCATTTGGTGATTTGCCACATGGATAGCTGCCCATCTTTCTGTGCCTCCATTTTTCTTTCCTCTTGATTTCATACGGAGGCCCATGGGAGGACCCCCAGAAGTGACCTTGCAGGCATATTTCATACATCTCCCAGGGCAGGTTTGCTTCCAGAAATTTGCGTTTAGATAAAACAATCAGAAATCCTTTTTTTTTTTTATTTAACCTATTTCTGAAAGCTGCTTTAAGAAGATACACAATAACAGTCTCAGTCATCTCTGTCCTGATTTTTCATTTTTGTCAGCAGCCTTCTCGGAAGTGAACGTCTCCCCTGGAGTTTGAATTTGGGGTTGGGAGGGGGTGTGCATCTTATTTTATTTTGGAAGTAAAGTCTCCTCTCCTCTTTGGATGAATCTTCTTGTAGATTCTCTTTTCCCTTTACAGTAGTTTCAGAGTTCTTCTGGGGTTTTCTCTTTTTCTGAGACTTTAAACTCCACTGACCGCCCTGTCCAGGGTGCCCCTATATGTGGAGTCTGGCCATCCAGCAGAGGCAGTTCTGGGACATCCAGCCCTCCGCGTGCCCTCTCCAGGTGGCAGAAGGCAGAGCAGTCCCTCTCCCATCCCGGCGGTCAGCCTCCTGAAGTGGGGCTCTGCAGCATGCCTCTGACTGCGCCACTTGGGATGGAAGCCCGCTCTCCCCTGAGCACAGAGGAGGCCATCTTTGCTTTTCTTTTCGTGGGGAATCTGTCCTTGTGGCCTCAAAGGGACTCACAGAACCCCCAGGTGGGGCCGCTGCCTGCAGCTCTGAGGCCGGGCTGACGCCGCGGCAGTGCTGTGTGCCTCTGTGTGCTTCTATTCAGCTTTCCTCTGGTTAACTTACACTCTCCGAGTTACTTCTGGGAACAGTATATTGTTTCTCTTGCGCAAATGTTTTCAGGATTTTGTGTGGCTTCCTGGCCTGGACTTTGCTGTCAGCATAGTGATTACAGGGTGGTTGGTGACCACCCCTGTCTTCTCTCTCTGCTCCTCCCATCCCTGGAGCTCATGGGGATCCAGGATGTCCCCCCACAGGAGCAAGCACTGAGGAGTGTGTCAGTTGAGCCTCACTCCTGCATGTCCTGTTCTGACGGCTGTCTTCATTCAAACACAGGGCTGCACATTTAGATCCAGGTTGTGTGTGTGTGCGTGCATGTGCAGTCAGTCATGTCTGACTCTGTGACGCCATGGACTGTAGCCTGCCAGGTTTCTCTGTCCATGGGACTCTCCAGGCAAGACTACTGGAGTGGGTTGCCATTTCCTTCTCCAGGGGATCTTCCTGACCCAGGGATTGAAACAGCATCTCTTGTGTCTCCTGAATTGGCAGGTGAATTCTTTACCACCTGAGCCACCGGGGAGTCCAGGTCAAAGAGAATAAAGGCGATAAACGGTCTAATCGTCCATCCAGGTACCTCCATGAAGCCAGGAATGATGGCCCTGCCAGAAATGTAAACTGCCTTCAGAGCAAAGGATCCCATAGCGGAGGTAATTCGAGGTCCCTGTTTCCTTAATGAAAGTGCTAAGACCTGACCCCTGTTCTCCGCAATGCCCCCCAGGAGGAGGACTTCCTGTTCTCTGATTAGCTCAGACTTCCTCCCCTGGCACATCCTCTCTGCTCAGCCAGGCTCCTCGTGGGCAGACCCGGGGATGGGCTACACGGCTCCTGGACCGCATGGATGGTCTCAGCTCCAGGGAGCAAAAAGACGACTTCCCACAACTCAGACCAGTGACGGCTTCTACCTCTTTGCCCCAGGTGTGGACTCCTGGTGTGTAAGTGGACAGGCTGGAACCTTGAACATGACTCTTCCAAAGACGAGGGCAAGTCTCCAGTTTTAAATCTCAACCGCTAAGTAGATAATGAAGCTAACTTAAAAGTGTTTTTTTAAAAATAGAAAATACTAGCACATAACACATAGTGAATGTAGATAGCATTTTATGAAACTTTATGTGTGCATATATGTATTGCTGCTGTTGCTGCTAAGTCGCTTCAGTTGTGTCCAACTCTGTGCCACCCCATAGACAGCAGCCCACCAGGCTCCCCTGTCCCTAGGATTCTCCAGGCAAGAACACTGGAGTGGGTTGCCATTTCCTTCTCCAATGCATGAAAGTGAAAAGTGAAAGTGAAATCACTCAGTCGTGTCCAACTCTTACCGACCCCATGGACTGCAGCCTACCAGGCTCCTTCGTCCATGGGATTTTCCAGGCAAGAGTACTCGAGTGGGGTGCCGTTGCCTTCTCTGACATATATGTTATATGTATATGTATTATGTGAATTGCGTGCTGCCTCTCTTCATCAGATTTATCTCTTACTGTGGGTTTTGGCAGAAAACTTTGACAGCTGCTGGGCTGCTGGCATGTGAAGGAACCAGCGCACCCTGTTGTTAGTTGCACGTGACAAGTGTCACGCTCCTTCCCAGCCTCTGTCCACACACAGATGACCCCAAGCCCAGCCTGTCTTCACGGGGCAGGGTCTGCCTCTTGGTCCCCGGCTCCCAGGTGCACTTGGAGGAGGACATCTCCCTGTCTGCCTTAAGGTCTAAGGCTCCGCTTCCTTCCTGTTACCTGTTCTGTTGCCGTTTTCTGAGTTCTGGCTTCTGGAAAATCACTCCGTCTTCCCATGCCTTAAGGGTTTTTGTCTATTGCTATTAGTAAAACTTAATACTTGACTACATGCATTCAGTCCTTTGAAATATATTTAAATGAGATACATTTAAACGAACTGATTGAACCACATATGCCTGGTGCCCTGCCTCAAACTGCAGATATTCACTGATGGTCTAGACTGTTTTTATTACAGTCTTTCTGTAAAGAGTATTTCTGTATTCAGACTTGGCAAATATCCTGAGACAGTAATATATGAGGTTCATCCTTGAACAACCTAGAGATTTTTCTGTCTGTGTTTTTTTTAAATCATGGCCAGTACACTTTAATTCTCTGTTAGGGGTAAAATACCCATAATACTTTCTACATAGAAACAAGCATTACAATGATCTTGGTGTAATTTACCCAGTCCTTTCAAAAAATAATTCATAGAGAATGTCCAATTTTGTCTGAGGACACCTCTAAGCCTTCTAATTCACCAGTCATCAGCCCCTCCCGGCGCCCTCCCGGCTCCCACCCCTGCTCTCTTTTCATAATTGTAGCCCAAAGGTCTCGGTTGTGAAAAGTGTCTTTTGTCAGATGCAGTGAGCTCGGCGCCCTGCTCCTCACTCTGTGAGATGGATTGCAGCCTTTGTCCTGGGCCCTGCCCTCCTGTCAGGCCCGCAACAGCGAGGGGGCCCGCAGGGCTGGGGCCTCCTATCGCTCACCCACTTCCCTTCATCAGGGGCTGGTGGAATTGATGCCTTCATAAAAACTACTGGTGCCCAGCCCTCTCACCAACTTTTATGCAGATTGATTGTGCAGGCCTTTCTGCCTGGGGGTCGGTCTCATAAAGACTGAGCAATGGTTTCTTTTTTCACCCATTATTTGGAGAGAATAATAAGTCTCTGTCAGATTAGCTTCTTGGAGGCTGGAAGCTTTCTGAAAAGAGCTTGCATAATCAGAGTGTCTGCTGAGCTGCTACCCAGAACTTATCCCTGTTGTGCAGTAAGAATGTATATTTTGCGTGTTTTAAGGTTCTGACTATTCCTTCCCATCAGAAGTCACACAGTTGCACATCCCGTGCTTGGTACTAAGCTGCGGCCCAAGTCACAGAGGCAGGTGATGACGTTTTCCTCCAGATGGGATGCTTCCTTAATAGAGAGGGACCACCAGTCCATGCGCGTGCTGGCCACTCCCACTTCCCCAGGAGGTTCAGAGCCCGTGATACCTGTCTTTAAGGAACAGTCTTGAGTCAGATGGTCCTTGAACACACAGGCCAGGTCAGTGGTGAAGCCAAGGGTTGAGTGTGAGGGGAATAGTCCTTCTTTCACAGGCTCTACTCCTGTGAAATGTCTGGGAGACAGTATTATGTGTCCCCCCACAAAAACAAAGATATGGGTTCCTAGCCCCAGGACCTCAGAATGTGACTTTTTTGTAGGGAGGTCTTTACAGAGATAATCCAGTTACAGTGAGGTGATTAGGGAGGACCCTGCTCCATTAGGACTGGTGACCTTATAAAACATTCAGGCTGAGATACAGAAACACAGAGGGAAGACCATGTGAAGACGCAGGGAGAAGACGGCATCGGCATGCCAGGGCGTGAGGCCCGCAGCAGCCCTCCTTGGCCTTCAGAGGGAGCAGGGCACTGCCCACACCTTGACTTTGCACTGCTCACTTCCAGAATTGAGATGATAAATTTCTGTGTTTAAGTCCCTCAGTCTGTGGTATGTTGTTATGGCAGCCCCAGCAAACTCATTCAGGTAGCGTTTGTCAGTTTATCGTATATCAGCTTTATAGAAGTTTTCCCATTGGGCATGCCAGTCCACGGCCCCTTAAAGTTACGGTATTTCAACACTAGTATTTAAAGACTTTCTGTGACCCCGCAGGATCTTTGCCAGGAAGGGCCTTGATTTGGGGCTTTGCTTCCCCACACCTCAGGGCCCCCCAGATTGGGCTGGCCCTTCTCTCTGTTCTGAGTACCTACTTCAGCTTAGGTGTGCAGCCGCTGCTGTCCTCCATTGGGTTTGCTGCAGAAGCATTTCCCCTTCTCCCTGAGTTCCCGCCTAGGAGTGTCACCACAGGAACAGAGCAAGAAGCAGAGGGCAGTGCCCCCAGAGCTCAGCCTGAGGCTCGGGGAGCTGTGGTGAGAAGTCAGGCTCTCCTGCCGCCTCTGACCTCCAGGAGAGTGGCCACTGCCCCCGTGCCCGTCACAGCTCACCTCTGGCTCCCAAACAGTGTTCCAGCCAGGCTGTCCGTGGACCAGTAATTGGATGCAACTCCACCAAGAGCTTTGTTAAGAGAAGCCACTAACTCAGAAATCTAAAATAAAATTTAATTTATTCTGGGACCTTCAAAAACAGATCAGGAGTTGGGATGTGTTGGGAGAGGTCATTTAGTCCTTTCTCTCTAAGCCTTAGGATGGCTGAAGGGGCTGATGACCAGACAAGGTCTCAGCCCTGGGGCTGGGGGGGCAGTGTAGGACTCTCGACACAGCACCCCAACACACACACACACAGAGAACCAGGCTGTGGGGCCCGCAGTGCACAGCATCTAAAGACTGTTCCTGAGAGAGTGTGGTTATAAACCCAAACTGGGCTTCCCAAGTGAGATCAAGATCAAGGAACTCAAAGATGAGGAATCCCCCAGCCAGACCAGAGGAGAGAGATTAGAGAAGGGGCCTGGTCAGGAGAAGGCCCTGAAGGTTACAGAGAAATGATGCCTCCGTGTGAGGAAGGTCGGTCATAGGGTCCAAGCAGGGATGAGAGTGTTCCTTCAAAGGGTCGGGTTCCCTAGTGGCTCACTAGAGAGACGAGGGAACGATTGAGACGGGTCAGGACTGCAGTGCATTGGCCTATGGCGGTGGCCAGAGGGCCAGGGGGGAACCCGCAGTGGCCCCTGTGAGGCAGGAGGGGAGGGTGGAGGTACGGGTGCTGATGGGCAGAAAGGATGAGGCTTTTGTTTCTTTTGGCTGTGGGGTGGGGCATGTGTTTCGGGCCCCTGCTCTCAGATGCCTATGGGAACAGTAAGCAGGCTTTTCTTTGCAGAGGTGACCGCATGGGGCTGGGCTTGGAGACGGTGAGAGGCAGAGAGTAGAGAAGTGGATGTGGGCGCAGCCCTGCGTCCTGCATCCTGGGGGAGCAGTGACCTGCGGGGCCAGCATGTGAGGAGTCACTGCCTGCACGATGGGGCTCCCAGTGGGGCTGCTTTCCAGACCTTCAGGGCTGAGACCGAGGCCAGCTGACCAGTGGTCAGCCCTGGTTCCGGCTTTAGCCTTGCTTTCCACCGTCACCTTGGGACGTCTCCTCATCCCTGGGAGGAGGGCGATTGGTTCGCTTATTGGTTCACTAAGAGACTTCTGTGTCTTTTGAGTTTAATATTAGTTTCTAAAACTTGATTCGTTCCATGTGTTGCCAACAGCTGTTTTACCCTGCTTCCTAGACACTGCATATTTTATTGCCATTTGTCATGGATCAGTTTATGAGGTTTCTGATGGGTGGGGCAGGGCTTTACTTTGACCCCAAACCTACCACCTTTTCTGCAGCTCAGCTGCCCTAGCTGCCTGATGCCCCTGGCAGGGCGGATGAGCCTGTAGGTGGTGGGGCCCTGGGGCGCACGTAGGTGGCGTTCTCTAGAGCACACCTTCACCCCTGGTTTCCACACACCTACATATTCTGATGCCTTTCTGTCCATGCCTGAAACGCACAGGATGGAAAGGTAGTGGTGGAGAGACAGAGGCTCTGGCCCCAAGAAGAAGCATCTTGCTTAGGAGATGAGAAGCATGAGCTATTTTGAGAATACTTTGATTCTCTATCTAGAGATCAATGAAATAGTTAAGGAAATAATGAAGTGCAAGAAGGGCCAGGCTGGGCTGTGTTATGTTATGATTTGGAGAAACTATTACATAGGAGGTCAAGTATGAGCCAGGGCCTGAAGGAACATGGAGACCCCATGAAGGGGTAAGTAAAGTCTTCATGGGAGAGATCTGATTGGAGGCCATGGATTTTGTAGTCTTTTGACCCTGGATCAGGGTCACTTCAGTGTCCTCATTTGAAAGCAATGATGGTGTAGAGCTGAAGTCAGCCTTAATTGAGGAGTGTGTGAGCCATCAAGCATGATGCCTGGTATGCACTGAGCACATTTGCAGCAAGTAAGGAAACGGCGTTATGGTGCATACACCTGTTAGGATAACTTAATAAAACCGAAAATGGTAACCGCACTGTGGTGAGGACGCAGAGAAACCAGAGCTCACGCCTGCTGTGGGAATGCAAACCAGCACAGGGTCTGGAGGACAGCGGGCAGTTCTTAGAGTTAGATGTGCTCCCAGGCCACCCAGCAACCCCTTAGATACTTAGGGAAATGGCAATCTATGTGCTCACAGAGTTCAGAATCTTTTATTTGTATTTGCCCCAATCTGGAAACTCCTTCACTGGCCCTCATCTGGGGAGGGGATGACAGAGCCGTTGGCGCCTGCACGTGGGATGTGGCGGCTGGCAGGGAGACAGCCCCCCACACGAGGGAGCAGTGCACACAGTGGATCCCAGGCAGTCATGTGAGAGGAGGGAGCCAGAGTCAAAGGTCACATACTGCCTGATTCAGTCTACATGACCTTCTAGAAAAGGCAGCGTTGCAGACGGAACACAGATCAGGGCTCCTGGGAGTGGGGGAGTTTTCTGGGTGCTGAGCTGCTGTGTCTTGCTTGTGTTGATGGTTGCATGGCTGTGAACAATTGTCAGAACTCAGAGCTGTAGACTGGAGTGAATTTTATTGTTATCTATTTTATACCTTACTTTAAAAATGAAAAAAAAATCTCGAGCACAGCCAAGGAACTGAGAATGATCACGCCGTCTATGGGAGCCTGGAGGAGCAGACCTGAATGAGCGCTGAGGGTTCAGCAGGAGATCAGCTTGAGTGTGTGGGGTGGGGTCTAGCTGCAGCTGCGTTGAACAAGTGTTGTTGCCTGCCTGATGGACTGGGAAACGGTGAGCCCTGGGGACCGCCTGGGCAGTGGCGGGCAGGATAAGGGTGGCATTTTGTGTTGTGAGAGGATGGATAAGGCCCAGCCTGGGCCAGCACATTTCCCCAGCACGTGGACGAGGCCTGAACCTGGTGTACGTAGGAGGGAGAGGAGAGAGGCTCACGCTGTTGCTAATGTAGCTCCCTTCCTTAAAGACACCAACGAGCAGAAGCGGTCAGCTGGGGCCGCAGAGCCTTGACTCCTAATGGGCTGGCAGCCTGGCCTCCTGCCGAGGTTCCTATCACTCCTCCCTTCTCATACATCACGTCAGGTTGCCAGTGGATGGACTTCTGGTGCCCATTCGCTTCTCTTCCTCGGGAGCTCTCGTGTTTCCTGTCATCTTCGCAGGCGAAGGTCTTGGACTATTAGCCTCCAAGTTAGTTGGACACATGCTGTCTGGAGGGCTTGTCCATATGTCTGCACGATGCTGTGAGCCTCTGGTGACAGAGTGTTTCTGAGCAGCACCCCAGCCCCAGCTGTTCGCGACTACACCGCCGGACGCAGGTTTGTTTGCTCTGACCTCAGATGTTTGAAGTGCGTGGAGAGGCGGCCTTTGTATCTGGTGAGGCTCTGACACTGCTTTCAGCATCGCCGAGGGTTGAAATAGAGCTCCTCGTGAAGCGCCCTTTCTGGCCCGCAGTCCGTCACCTCTGGCCTGCGGTGGCCCCGCCCGGGAGCGCACCGTCCGCCCTGCACTCGGTGGCTGTGGATGTGCACTGTTATTTACCACAGGAAACTTCTTTTCTCTTACTTCCTCTGCAGGGACGTGTGTCAAATAGTGAAAGTCACTCAGTCGTGTCCGACTCTTTGCAACCCCATGAACTGTAGTCCATGGAACTCTCCCAAGTCAGAATACTGGGGTGGGTAGCCTTTCCTTTCTTCAGGGGATCTTCCCAACCCAGGGATCAAACCCAGGTCTCCAGCATTGCAGGCAGATTCTTTACCAGCTGAGCCACCAGGGAAGCCCGTGATGTCACATAAGTTTCCTTAAATGTGCCCGTGATGCTAAGTCCCTTGATTGCTTTTCTCTCAAAATGTTCAGTGTTCCCTTCACTTTAAGAAGGGTTTCAAAACCCTCAACATGAGGTCAACGAGAGAATTTCACCTAATTCCCAGTCTTTATTTGGATCCCTGCTTTGCATTTTGCCCTGGTCTGAAGAAGAGACTAAAAACTAGTCTCGTTGGGGAGCAGGTGTGCCCGACTTTTCTCGGTGGGGAGGGAAAGGTTCTTCACTCATGTTTGGCCTCAGGGCTGCACGCCGCTCAGAACCCCACCTGGAGTCTGCAGGGACCCTTGGGTGTATCTGGCCTCCGGGTGCCAGGTCGCCCAGACCCTCTTGCTTGTGACTGGGTGGGCGGCCCCCCTGACCTGTGGTGAGGCCTGGGTAGGGGGAAGGCTGTCTGTCATGGACGGGCCAGCTGAGCCCTGGTCAGCGCAGAGGGACACAGTCCACCCCACCTCCTCCAGACTGGCCGCTTCTAGCCACAGCAGCTGTGCTGGTTCTCTATCCCTCTCTCACTGGGGACCTGCAGGGCTGAGACCCTGCTGGGGAACTGCAGTCCTGGGGCCCCAGCAGCTTTCCCAGGGCCCTGGCCCTGCTTGCCAGAGTGTGCTCCCAGCTTGGAGGACTTGGTGGGTGGGCTTACCATCCTTACCTTTTGACCTGAAATGATGCTGGGAGTTTTGAGGGGGCAGGGGGGGCAAGGAGGCTGTGTTCTCAATCCAGGAGCTGGCCCACCCAATTGCTCTCTGTCTAGTTCACGGGCCAGGGTTCTAGTTTCTGTGCCCTCATCAGGGCGCAGAGACAAAAAGAAGCAAACAAGATGGCGCAGACTTTCCCCTCTGTCTCCCCAGGAGGAGCACAGCCCTCCCCTAACATCCCCGTCTCACACTCCCTCTCCCCATGTCCTCCCTCCTACGACTTCTCCAGCCCATCTTTGAGCCACAGCACAGTGATAACACCATCAGTGTCGAGATTTTACTTGATACTAATGGTGGTACCTACCTTAGTATCAGTGCTAGTGTTAATGATCATGTAGCATGTGTCAGACACTGTACCAGGAGCCCACAAAGATTCTGTGCAGTGACCATTACCCACTGTCCCCAGGGGGGGCACAGACGTGCCAGGGATCACACATCATGTGTCCAGCACTCTTGAGGGTAGGACGTGATGATGTGCAATCATCTCTTCATCTCTACCTCCTGGGAAAGGACCTGGCCTAAAAGTAAACATTCAAACAAATACCTGTTAAATGAATAAATCGGTTATATCAGGAATGGCTTCTAAAACTCAGAAGGTCTCTCACTCTTATCTCTCTCTCTCTCTCTTTTTTTTTTTTGTACAGGCTCCCTCAGATCCTTTTATACTTTCTGAGGGGAATTTAATATTCACAATGTGGCCGTTGCTCCAGCTGTGTGGCTGGCACTGGTTTTGCTTCCTTTGGAACGCTTTGCCTGAATTGTGCTTGTATATCTTACCCCAAGGTGTTGTGGGCAGCCACCATACAAACAGCAGCGTCCTGATGCCGTGGAGCTCTTGTTGGAAATTTCTTATTCTGCATCCGTGTTTCCCTTATCTGCTGCTGCCGAGCCCACCACCCTGAAACCGGGGTGGTTTCTCCCTTCCTGCAGCCCTCGGGTCGACTGGGCTCCCCGTGGGTTGTGTGTATTCATGCGGTCAAGTGACAGCTGAGTTGCTGGCTGGCCAAGCTGGCCCCACCTGCCCGCCCCAGGCCTGCTGGTTGCTTCCTGGGGCGCCTTGGCTTTCCGGGACCAGGGCCTGCTTCCTTACGCTTGCGGGCCATAGGGCCGAGTTCGGAGGGGGCGGCCAGAGGACAGGATGACGAGCCTATCTTTGAGTCCAGGTTGCTGCCGCCCAGTGAGCTACAGTGAGTCCCAGGGCCAGGGTCCAGGCAGCTTGGGGCCGCGCACTCCAGCGCCCTGGAGAGGAGCAGCAAAGAAATGTGGACACTTTAACCCACCACCACCCATGACGCCAGATCCATTCCTTTCATGACACATTTTAGGATTTGCCACCAGAAATGCAGTCTGTGTTAAGGTACTCAGGCCTTCTCGAGGGATAGGAGTCTCTGATCTGAATGGGTTCTTACCTGCTCACGTCCTGTTCATCTTGGGCAGGTTCCTCACTTTTGACCACTTCTCATCACATCTTAATTCTTCTTTCTGTTGCTTTGTTACTTTTGTCTTTGGAAAGCTCAAGATGAGAATTCAAGTGTGCTTACTCATTTCCTCAGTCTTGATGTTCCATTTCTTTGGTGTTTCTGTTTACATTTTTTATTTTAAGCCACCCACTCCCTTTTGTAAGATCTGGGGTATAAACTTTTGGAGAAACTCACCAGCAGAATTTCTTTAAAAACAAACCCTGGCACTCCCCGGTCATGGGTTTTGCTGGCGGGATCCGGGATCATGGGGCTGTTTCCTAGGCCTCTGTGCACATGAATCAGTGTGCATTTGCATGTTCTGCTTGACTTGCTTCAAGTAAACTCTTCTGTGTTTCACACCCATGTAAGGCCCACTGACTTCTAATGAGTTCTTTCTGGCGCTTAATTCATCTGGTCCAACACATCCTCAAGGTGTTAGCTCTACTGTATTCAAAGTATTTCACATTTATTTTCTTTAAACCTCTCAACATCCAGCATTCTAAATATATGCTACTGCAAATTAGAAAGATTGACAATTTGTAAAGTTCCTGAACATGGATTTAAATCTAGTTTTTAGTTTCAAAGCTGATGGACACATGGATCTTTGGGCTGTAGAGAGTAAATTAATAGATAAACTGGCTCTTTGAAACTCAACATTAAATTAAAATCTTAATTAGAAATAACTATATCAGAAGAGGGGGTTAAATTCTCAGACTTTAGCATGCATTAATGATAAGAGGCAAGTACTGCTTAAACAAATTCCATGTGGTTGGCATATCCTGGTGGTGATTCTTGAATTCTACAGACTCTATGGGTCTGCAATGGATAGAAGTCTCATGACTTGGTAACTGTGGGATCTTGGATAATTTGTGCATGTGTGTGTTTCACTTTTCTCTGCTGTAAAATGAGTGCCTTAAACGTCTAGGGCTGAGATGTGGGATGGGGGCTCACATATTGTCAGCCTGTAATATGTCAGGCTTTAGCGTCCTCTGCACGTGCCTCACTTCAGTCCTGCAGTGTCCCCGTGGGTAGCACTCATGATTCCTACTGAGTGAACTCCAGAGCAGGAATCTGAATTTGCCTGTGAAGCCTGAGTTCCATGCAGCAAATCACCTTCATACCATCTTTCTCCTTGTAATTGAGCAAGATAAAACGTGTGGGCAAGAAAATCAGCCTTGGGAAAAAAATATTAGTGTAAAATGATCATTTTTTTGAAGTCGAATAAGGGAAGACAAGGGTGGGTTGCCCCGAGTTATTGTGGGTCCCGTCTCAGGCCAGACCAGTGAGGCAGGCCGCTGAACCAGGCTTGGTCATTATAAGCTCCCAGAAGGGCAGGGGATGGTCAGACCACCCAGGGCCGGCCTGGCCGTGTGGACAGAGTGTGAACTCTGGTGCCCTCACTGCCCATTGGCTGCCTGCTCCTGACTCAGGCTCTTTGGTTCTCGGGTTTCTCACTTTTCACTGTGAACGTTATCCCTGCTTCTCAGGGGCGTGTGAAGAGTGGCTGGGACACAGGCCCACAGCTGGCCTAGGACGTGTGAGCTGGAATCTCTCAGAGCATCAGCTCTGGGGGGGCGGCGTCCCTGTCATGATTCCCACCCCATGTCCTCTGTCAGGACGGTCAGTGACGGGCCTGGAAGGACAATGGGCTGTGGTCTCTGCGTGTGGTTGCCAGGGAGCTCATGAGAAGGTCCAGCTACCCCTTTGTTTGGCAGATCCGTGCCAGCTGTGGCCGCAAGCACAGAGGATCAGTTCAAGCTTTTACTGACCAGTTTCTTGGGGAAAAACACTCAGAGGGAAAAGGCTGGACCCAGAGCAGCTGGGCGCTCCACAGGCCTGCGGGAGCAGAGTCTGGAGGCCCCGAGCCCTGCCCAGGCCAGCGCGCCCTCTCAGCCCTCCCCAGCCCCAGGGCAGGGGCGGCCTGCGTGGGCTCTGGAGTAGTGCCTCAACCACACAGCACAGACGCAGGGTCAGGCGCACTCCTGTTTCTGAAAGCGGCTCCTGTGCTATCTTGGGTGGCTTTCGTAGCCTCAGGCCAGGTGTGGGCCTGATGTGTCATTGATATGACATATTGGGTAGGTTTGAAGTTCCAACCTAAACATGCCTGTGTTAAAATTTATTATTCATGAAAGTAATTTAAAAATATAACAAAGTTTAAGACATGGAGACAACACTCATCATTCTCCACTCAATACAGCCGTGTTTTATTTTAGTGCATTTCATTCCAGGCTTATCTATATGGATACTTTTTTTTATAGCTTGTTTCATTGTATATGTAAAATTTTGTCTCCTGCATTTTCATTTAATGTATTATATGCATTTTGCATATAACTGGGTGGCCTTTATAATTCTTCATGGTTGCCTAATATTCTTTTGAGGGGCTGTGACATAATTTAACCAACCTGTCGATGAATATTTTAAGTTTCTTCATTTTTTCTTTTATGAACAATGCTGCAACATCCATGCATAAAATTTTTTCCTTATTTTGAGTTAGTTCATGAGGATAAATTCACAGAAACAAGATTTCTCAGCTTAACTATTCTGTGTCTTTCCAGTTCTTGATATATGGTGCCAAATTACTTTCCAGTCAAGCTCAACTAATTTACACCCAATCCTTTTCCTTTTAAATAAGATAGTGAGACATTTGTAGCCCATGTTGTAATAACACATACTGGAATCATGCGGAAGACATCCCAGGCAGAAAATGGACATGTAAATAAGTGTGCCAGAGAGAAAGAATCCCACTGTCTGTCCCTGGCAGGGGCTGCCCACCTTGCCCCATGCAGAACATAAGCGGGAGAGGCACGCAGCAAGCACCCCTGGAGCCTGCCCAGCAGGCTGGCTTCCCTACTCCTCTTGGGGTTGGGTCTCTCTGTACAGAGTCCTGCTACAGCTTATTCACATTAGGGGTGCTGCATCTGGATTCTGTAATGTGGTCTAAATAATCTTGTAGAAAAAGAGCTTGGAGCTGTGGCAAAACCAACATTTTACAATGGGTTCAAATGGAATCCAGACTCCAGAGTACCACATGAGCCCCCATTCCCATTCACTTATCTGTGAAGTGGGCTAACGAGGCCTGAGTGTGCTGTTGGCACAAATTCATTCTAAAAGAGGAGTTTGAAATGAATAAAGACCTTTTGAGAAAAATCGATTTAGGACAACCCTTCTGGAGTTTTTGGGTAATCAGTTCAGTCACTCAGTCATGTCCAACTCTTTGGGTAATGCTCACATGGCAATTAGCCATTGAACTATAAATCAAGGGAAGGTTAATGAGAACATGTAAATTTTAAATTAATTAAAATGCTGTACAGTTCCCATTTACTGTTGCTCATTTGCTAGAAACTTCAGCAAATGTCTCCCCACATCTCACTGAGATGCTCACGAGTTTATTTCTTGGTTGCATACGACATATGTCTTTTGAGATGTTCCTCCTACATGGTATTTCTGGTCCTCTAGCCGC
Organism: Muntiacus reevesi; assembly: GCF_963930625.1. Lineage (NCBI taxonomy): Eukaryota > Metazoa > Chordata > Mammalia > Artiodactyla > Cervidae > Muntiacus > Muntiacus reevesi. The sequence goes on from NC_089250.1 coordinate 92,633,633, forward strand.
GTTCACTAGTTTTATTTTTTTAAAAATCCATGTGGTTAAGTTTCTAACCCTGGGTTCCTTTGGAGTCCTTCACATAACATTTTCCCCTGTAGACGCTCTTCAAAACAGACCCAAGATTTGGAGTCCATGGAGGGTCTCACCCATCCCTCCCTGGAGCCAGTTCTGACTCAGGTGGTTCCCTGGAACTGAGCTGGCCGGGGCCCCTGGGGTGAGGACCGGTGGTGGGGATGAAGTGCGGGCTGGCGACACCTACTGGTTAGGAGGTGGTGTTGCAGCCAGTGCTATGCGCCCTCGTCCACCTGGGAGCCCAAGCGAGGGGGTCGCAGCTGAGCCTCTAGAGCCCTGACCCCGAGGTTGGGTGCCGCGGTGGGGTGGTGTCCTGGAGGCGGCGAGCGTACAGGAGGCTGGTGGCATGGTGTGGCTCCTGGAGGTGGAGGGGAGCGCGCCGTGATCCGAGGCCGCTCAGGGTGTCCCCGCTTCTCACTGCAGTGCCGCTCGGTGCTGGCTGGGCTGTTGCTTGCGGAACTTCTCTCCTGCCGCTTTTCCCCTCTGTTGGGAATTATTTTTTAACATTAAAAAAAATTTTTTTTGACCTTTACATAAGTCATGGGGGAAAATCTTTCTAAAACCCTTTTTTTGTTGTTTGTTTGTATTTTTTTTTTTTTTGTAAAAAGACATTTTTGAGTCAAGTTTGCTGCTTCAGCTAATGTTAAGAATCCCAGAACAGGGAGAGAAGCAGCAGTTAAGGGGCTGTGTGCACACTCCAAACTGGAGAAGCCGTTTGTTTCCTGCTTACAAGAAGAAAGAGGTGGAATCAGCCCACGTGACAGAGAAAGAGGCCGTAAATGGCAGGCACTCAGCTCACCTGCAGGCTCTGCTCCATCACCCACTGCATGGATGTTTAGGACCTGGCCCAGCAGCTGTCTTGCATCATAAACTCCTTCCGAGGAATAAGGAATGTTAATAGCCCTACTGGTGGTCCCTCTGCCCGGGGCCACCTGCTGCTTTGGGGGTGGGGAGGTGGATTGATTGCTCTGGGAAGAGGATTGTGGTGTGAAATAGCTTGCTCCTAGGTGTGTGTCGCCTTACAACATTGGCTTTAAAATCAGGAAATGCTGACTCACACCTTAGTTCCCTGAAGGATGTGGAGAGGACTTAACATTGCCATTAAAACTGGACGGATGCCCTAGAAATACACGATTAATAAATACAAGAGTGTTTAATATGATTATTTTCCTTTTATGTAGGTGTAAGATCTATGCACACACTATTTTTAGAGCAATTTTAGATTTACAGAAAAAATGGGAACATAGTACAGAGTTCCCATGCCAACTATAACCAGTCCCTTATTATTAAAGAACCAGTATTGATAACGTTATTATTAACTACTTTATTCAGATTCCTGAGTTTCTCCTTAATGTCCTTTTTCTGTTTCAACAGCCTGTCCAGGTACCAATTTCATTTAGTCATTGTATGTCCTTAGGCTCCTCTGGGCTGTAATGGTTTCCTGCCTTCCTTGATTTGATGACTTTGATAGTTTTGAGGAGGCCTGGTCAGAGATTTTGTAGAATATCCCTCATTTGGGGTTTGATGTTTTTCTCATGACTAATCTGAAGTTACATGTTTAAGGGGGTTCCCTGGGGACTCAGTGGTAAAGAATCCACCTGCCAATGCAGGAAATGAGAGAGGGTTCATTCCCTGGGTCAGGAAGATCCCCTGGAGGAGGAAATGGCAACCCACTCCAGTGTTCTTGCCTGGGAAATCCCATGAGATAGAGGAGGCTGGTGGGTTATATAGTTCGTGGTGTCGCAAAAGGGTTAGACATGACTTAGCGGCTAAACAACATCAACCACAGGTTTGGGAGTGTAACATACAAGATAACATAGGAATGTTAAAATATGAATGATAAAATATGAATAAATAAATAAAATATAAATAAAATATGAATGTTAACATATGAATGATAAAATATGAATATATTTTGACAAGTCCAAGAATGGGCTCGTTATGGGCAGAAAGGAGGAAGTTCAGTGGTTGGAGTAGGATAATCAAGAGAGGAGTAAAGACTGGGTCTTCATAATGGAAGAAGGAGGTTAAATGTTGTCAGTGAACATGGACTCAGAGTTTAGATGATATGAGAATTCGCTGGGACCCTGCCAGTTATGTCATTTTAGGGGCTGGGATAGAGATGTTTCCATGTTGCATATTGGGTCTGAGTCCCAGAGAGGCACCCTGGGCAGCCTCGGGTGATGGGGCTGGACTGGGACTGACTTGTCAGGCCAGCACGTGTCCAGACCTTGCCTCTGGTGCTCCAGGTGCCAAGCTTCCAGGTGGGGGAGGCTGCAGGGCTGACAGACATCCATCTGTATCGCCTCAGGGATTCAAATAGGAAGATTTTCACCAAATTAAGGCAACTGACGGACCATGTGTGGAGGGAGTGTGCAAGGCGGTGCGATAGGTGCTCTGCTTGTTAGCGAGGTTAGGTAACAGGGGATGCATCGTGGGGATACTGCAGCTCGTGACTTTAGCACAAGCCATTGTTCCAGCTGCCAAATACGGAGCGACGGTGTCTCTCACAGCCTGCTTTTCTCTGAGGGACACACAGTAAAAAAGTGAACGGATGACCTTTATCGTAACAGATGGCTTACTTATGAGCAAGTGATTCTGTGTGAAGCAGCGTGTGACTTTGAACCCACAGCAGAAACTTGCCCCTCTCCCATTGAGTTTCTTGGGCCAGGTTGGAGTAAGGAGTGTGAAACTTTAAGAGTGTCAGTCAAGCCAAGGGCTCTCCACTCTGTGCATTAGAGCTGCCTGGGAACCTCCGAGAAAACACCCAAGACTAGACCCCAAGCTCGGAGGTTGCGATGAAGCAGGCGAGGGCAGTCCTGGCGTCTGGGAGGCTGGCCTTGCCGTCTCATTCATTCTCCAGCTCTTTTGCCGTGCAGGTCCTGATTCTTTTACTCGCACCCCTGTTGACTGTCATGTGAGTGAAGGTCAGGTGGTTGCTGTTGGAAGCTCGCCTGCGCTCTTCCTCCAGCGGAACAGCCAGTTCTGCCAGCGGGTCCCTAAGTGATGAAGCTGGCCGACCTGGGGCAGAGCCCATCGCTGCTGCACTCAGGATGCGTGTTCAGGCAGGGCGGGGGCCGGGGCCCAGTGCTGCTGTGGTCTGTACACTACTTGGTATCCCCCTTCCTCCTCCAGTGATGACAGGGAGGGAAGCGAACATTCTTCCTCTTAAACCATTCCAGTGGGGACTCTGATTTAGAAGCAGAAGCTACTCTCTTTTACAAATGCAGAGGTGCCAGTGTCAGCCGGAATACAGGCTTCTAGTTTTAAGAGAGCCTAACCCAGCTGAGGGGCCCCGTCCAAGCCTTCTTGCCTTCTTTGCTCAGGACCCTTTCTCAATGAATTAAAACTCCTTTTGTCACCTTGTCAGTGGGTTACACGCCCTAGGTAGAAAGAGTAGACACATTTCCTTCTATCAGCGGCTTCCTCATCCTCTGGTGAGAGGGCCTGACTGCTCCCTGCACCACCTGGGGGGCCGCCACCTGAAGTGTTGGAGGACTCTGCAGTTACGCTGTGATCACTTCGGAGGGAAAGTTCTGGGGGTAGGGGTCTAGGTCTTCAACAGAAAACTACATCCACTGTCTAAAATTTGCTTTCAAGCAAACTGCTTAGCAGTTTTCTGTTCTTAGCTTGGCAATGTGCTCTTAAGAAATGGGCTGTGGAAAGAGAAATTATCACATCTTTTTATCACATCTTTTTAACACATCTGGCAACCTGGCTTTTTTCCCCCAAACTAGAATGTTGTTCCTGGTGGTGGCAATTACTGAACAGTCATTAAATAACAGTGAAAAGTAGACATTTGATGAGAAAAGATTCAAGAAGTCATTCAGATGGTATTTTTGGTAACTTGATCTGCCTCTGAGCATACGGTCTAGTCAGCTGAAGGAATTTAATGGTGGCAAAATGTATTTCAGTAAGCAGGGAGTGAAAACAACCTGTTTATTTTCTGTTTCTCCTCCCCAGTGATATTTTTACCTTGGCTAATAAATATTGCATTAGGCATTTAAACTTTGTGAAGGCAGCCTTTGATAGTTTAGCCATATACGATTATTCTTTGTAATCTGGTTTTGTATGTGCAGGCATGTTTACTTTGGTGGTGGTTTGTAATTCACACGTGTTACCATGGGGGAATAGTCTCTGTGTTGGGTGGTGGTGAAGAGGTCAGGTGAGGCGGAGTGACAGCTCGCTGCACAGACTTGCACATGTGAGTAGCCGCTGGGTGCTGCAGCTTTCTGTCCGTCTGGGATGCGGCCTCGTCTATGCCTGCCTCCTCTCAGAAGGGGTCTGGGACCCCCTCTCCCCGACACCCCTCTCCCCTCCCAGCTCACTCACTGGAAGCTGCCCTGGCCCCGTCTGGCCTTCAGATGGCCCCGGCTCCGGCTGCTGTGTTGGTTCGTGAGAGACTGTGGGCCAGAACCAGACAGATCCTTGGCCTTCTGATGGTGTGCGAGGTATGAAGTGTTTTTTGTTCTAAGTGAAGAAGTTTGAGGGGACCTGTTTGGCAGCAGCTGGTAACAGCAAGAAGTCACCCAGCCCTTCTGACTGTCCCCTCACCTGCAATGTGAGGGCTGACCTAGTGCCCTTAGCAAGGTGGAGGCTGCCTGCTGAGCCTCAGGGGTCACCTGACACTGGCTGTGCCCCGACCCTGACGGTTGCTTCCCACCTCTGTCCAAGCCCCCCTCCGCCCTCCCTCTTGGCCCAGCCCCCCACCACCAAGACTGACGCTTTGTCTCAGGCAAACACCAAGCCCACATTTTATTTATTTCCTCTTATTTTGAAACAGAGACAGATCATATTGGAAATATACTGCAGAAAGTTATTTTAATAACTAAGCCTGTTTACCCTTAATTTTCATAACTATTCAACAAACCAACCTATTGGATTTACTGTTTCTGAAACTAACGTCATTTTGTTAAAAGTCATTGCTCCTTTATCTACTTAGAAATAGGATGGATTTTGGCTGCCACACTCTTTAATTATGGTAGATAAATAGGCATTTTTCAGTTGTTTATTTTCATTTGATCTCATTCATGGCCTGATTTAATTCAGGCAATAGACTGCTTGAACTTCAGGCAATAGACTGCTTCTGCTGTATGCATTTGTAAGAGTAACGCGTACCTTGAGCTTTTGGACTGAAAACTAACCAAATTCAAGTATCTAGTAGTAATAACTACCTGGCAGGTGAGTCAGTGAGTAGGAGGGCAGTAGTTCATGTTTGCAGTATCATGCCAAATGCCATCTGAAAAGGGAGAGTCTCGGTGCCCTGGCCGATGCTTTCTGCATCTTTCTGAGGCTGCATGTGAGTCTATCCAGGGCTTAGTCCAAACTATGAAGTCACGCGGGGCCAGTGGCCTCCCCTCAGTCTGGTCAGCAGAGAACCCACATTTCCTGACAGAATGTAGCTTTCGCTTAGAACCACCAAGCCCGCCTGGTGTGCGTGTACCTGCAGCGTCTTCTGTGTGTGGGTGAGTCGTTCCGTAGTCAGTGTCAGCATCCCTCTTTGGGCAGGAGGAGCACAGCAGAGGTGGAGCTGCATCCTGGGAAATAAAAGCAGGCTTATGGGTCGGATCACAGGCTTTGGTTTTGGATTCTCTGCAACTTTTGACCCAGCCAGCATCAAACCACATCATTACTCCACTAACCTGAGCAGTTTATGCTTGTCACTGAAGAGAGGCTCTGTCTATCCCTGCGTCATTTTCTCTTAACACAGAGAAAACATCTCCGGCAGCGCATCCTGGATACCAGCAGATACTGGGTGAAGGAGCCACTCCATATGATTATATTCAGTGTTTCCATTTTTAAATGGAGCCTCCACTGATGAGTGTGTGTCTTACAATATGTGTAAATGTGTGAGGGGGATGGTTGTAATGAAAAGTTTCCTCTGCAAAGTGAGCAAAGCCAGTAAAATTAATCTGAGTAAATAGAGTGAGGATTTTTTTTCGATTGCATTTATTATTGAGCAGTTACCCTAAGACCACCCCCATGCTGGGTGCTATGGTTACAAAAGAAATGTGCCAAAGACCATGCCCATCCTCTGCCTTGAAAGGACCTGTGTTGCTTTTAGATATTGACCTTTAGTGGATTCCAGGCAGGACGTGTGATCAAGTGCTCATACCTGGGTCTGTCCCCTGGGACTCCCGGGGACCCTGCAGTGCTTTAGCCCCACACCCCCATCTTCGAGAAGGCAGGCCTCTTACTCAGCCCCACCACCAGCAAAGCGGAACTGTGGCCAGAGCCCGGGGCTCCGGCTCCCAGGCCAGGCCTCGTCTCAGCGTGCGATGTGTCTCTCCCGTCCCCGGCATGCGAGCCCCTCCTTTCTCCCTGGACCGTGTTCTCACTCTGGTTGCCTTCCTCCCATCTCTTTTCCTGCTTGTGGTGTCTCGGGGCAACCCAGCATCTCCAGGACAGACTCCTCTTCCTTCCTAGTGCCACCCCTGCCCTCCCCTGATGACTTCCCCGCGTGTCTTGTGGATGACTGACCCCATGCCAGTTCCCTCCCACCTGCGACCCCCCAGCAGTGCCCCCAGTCCAGCCTCCTCACCTTCGGCCTCCGTCACCACAGCAGAGTGACATTCCCACAACACCGGTCTCCGACCTCCTCCCTGTCACTCTGCTCCCTCGTTTTCCTTGTGGGGTCTGCTCTGGACTCCGCTGAGGGGCAGCGGCCCCAGGCACGGGTCATGATGTCCCAGGGTGGGCGTCACCTGCACCCGCGTGCTGAGTCGCTTCCGTCATGTCCGACTCTGCGACCCCGTGGACTGTAGCCCACCAGGCTCCTCTGTCCATGGGGTTCTCCCGGCAAGAGTACTGGAGTGGGTTGCCCTCAGCCCTTCCCAAATGTTCAGCAACAACATGGGGTGGTGACAAGCCGTGGATGGGCAGACCTGCGGCAGACAGTTGTGTGGGCATCATCTCAGCCAGTGGCTCTGATGGGCCAGCCCGACCTAGAGGAATTTACAGTGCCCTATCACATCCTGAGGGGATTAGGAAATGCACCGTTGTTCCGCAGGTTTGACTGTGGTGGTGGTGGACGGGAGCTGTCTTCTCTAAGGGTGGGACACGGGGAGGTTTGAGACTCTGAGCGCTGGGCTAGACTCCAGCCTTGCAATGTGCTCTGACTCCGCGATTGGTGCCTCAGCCTTTTCATCAGCAGAATGGGACAGTACTAACATTGTAAGGAGCATGGACACGTGGGCAGGGTCTAGGATGGGGTTCAGCCCTAGCAAGTGCCCGGTGAGTGTTAGCGGCCTAAGTGCTCCTCTTCCCTCCCCTCTCCCTCCTCCTTGTCCCCTCCTCCCCCTCCCCACCCTCCTCTCGGAGCAGGTAGTCAGTGTGATGACTTGCACTTTTTGACTGAGTGCAGGACTAAACAGTCCTTTGTGGATGACTCCCTAGACACCTATTCTTGGATTTTTGTGATACTGTGAGAAATCAGGCCCCTGTAACTTGGTTCCAACTGGGCCCTGGCCGGCCATCCACATCCTGCTTTCTAAAGGGCCGACTTGAGCTGCTTGCCCGTTGTGTGACCTGGACAGTTTGCTTAAGCTCTCTGGTCTCCTGTGTCCCTGCTGCTGGATAGGACTGATAAAATGGCAGGCTCGTTGCCAGGATGAAAAGGTATCTTCGAGCAGTGCCTGGTGCATCGGTGTTCATCACTGGTGCTTAGCATCCCGTCGCCGCTGGGACTTTGCGGTGCCCTCGTTATAGAGTCGGCCCTCATCTTTGGCCTCAGTTCTGTGGTGGGCTCGCTTCGTTGCCACATGGCCGGGGTGGGGCGGGGAAGTGTAGAGACAGGTCAGGGAGTTTTACATACGGACTGGTCAATATCGTTTGTGCGAAGAAGATGACGTTTATTTTCTGAGAAAACGTTGACGGTTGACTTACCAATGTTGATGTGGTGAACATTGCAGTGTGGTGGCCCCACCTGCGGCAATTCGCTTTTTGTTTACTTTTGATTTTATTCAAGTACAAGGTTAAATGGTGTGATTGGTTAGCCAGTGTGTGTAGTAGCCCAGATGCCTGTGGGAAAAAGTTATTAGCCACAAAATGTTACCAGCAAGCTACAAAACAAAAATTAATAAAGCTTAATTAATTAGAAGTCTACACAGTATGATTCTGGTAGCTTCATTGCTTGCTGGATTTAGTATTCACATGTCTCCTTATATTGTGAAGGCACAGAGGTCAGAGTCTCTCTCTCCCTGGCAGTTGCCAAGATTGTCTTGAAATCTTGGCCAATAGTAAATTGAAAGTTTATTTGTAACCAAGTAATCTCAAAAGTCAAATTATAAATATCCTTCAAAAAATTTTTTGCAGCAAAAAGTATTTAAATGGAGTAGGTGCTGTGCATGCTAAATTGCTTCAGCCGTGTCCAACTCTTTGCACCCCTATGGACTGTAGCCCACCAGGCTCCTCTGTCACATGGGATTCCCCAGGCAAGGATACCGGAGTGGACTGCCGTGCCCTCCTCCAGGGGATCTTCCTGACCAGGGATCAGTCCCCCATCTCGTAGTCTCTCACGTCTCCTGCGTTGGCAGGCGCGTTCTACCAATAAACAGTGCCCCCTGGGAAGCCCAGATGGGTCCAGATGCAATTTAATTCATTCGTTACAGTGCAGGCTGAAGTGAAGTGAAGTGAAAGTCACTCAGTCGTGTCCGACTCTCTGAGACCCCATGGACTATACAGCCCTTGGAATTCTCCAGGCCAGAATACTGGAGTGGGTAGCCTTTCCCTTCTCCGGGGGATCTTCCCAACCCAGGGATCGAACCCAGGTTTCCCGCATTGCAGGCGGATTCTTTACCAGCTGAGCCACAAGGGAAGCTAGGATCTTCAAAAGTCATACCACTTGGAGGCCCGAGAAGGCCTTGTGATAAGTGGGTGGGACATTCCTCCCATGATCCCTCCCTTGCTGGGATAAACCAGCTTCATTTCACCTCAAAAGCAACTGAAGGACAAGCTGGCCTCCAGAGGAGGCAGCTTAGGCCCAATTACTCTGTAACTATTCTACCTTTTGAATAAAAATACAGCTTACTGGCAGAGCCAGTTGCGTTTAGGGAAACCATGTCTGATTTGGCCCAGCCCCTGAGAATTACTCTTTCTGCAGATCTCACTTTACATTGTTTAGAGCCAAATTGTGTCTAGCGGTCACACAACCCTTGCTGGCTGGAGGAATGCTGGCTGAACAAATCCAAGCAAGACTGGCTTGGTTTCCCCTGAGGGAGACGGCGTCTTCATAGCATCTGCTGGGGAAATGGCCAATTGATGATGCTTGACCCACAGACGTCTGCCTGTGTGGGAGGATTACGAGCCATGGAGTATTGTTGATTTGGGGGTATATACAGAAACCTTTCTTATGGTATTCACAGAAATCAGGTCCCAAGTGGTTGAAAAATATATTTAGCTCTGTGGTCACGAGGTTGTTATTTAATTTGATTAGTGTTGATAGATTAGAGTAAATTGTTTGCGCAGATGAGTTGAATAAATTCTGCCAGAGCTTCTATCATCTGGTTTTACATTAAGCGCTTAATTTGTAGCCCTATTAGCCGGAAGGAAAGCTCGGCTATCCTTTCCCCTCCCTCCACTATTATTCAGTAGAATTACAGAAATCACTTAACAACCTCTGAGCCTGGTTCAATTGCCCGAGGGAGACTCTGGTCCTATGGTACCCTTAAGCTGTAGAAGGCATCCCAAGAGCTACCCTGATTTTAATGGCTTTGATTTAGCCACTATTGAATTCTCTTATTTAATCTAGTTTCCCTGTCTCCCTTCTCCACTCTCCCCAGGTCTCCAGAGTATTTCTTTCCATACATAAGTGTTATACATAGAAAACGGAGAAAGAAAAGCAGGTCCCACACTTCTGTCCTCGGGTCTCCACCACCGAGCAGGTCTGGGGTGCGATCCTATAGACGGGAGATGTCACCTTGCTGTGTCCCCAGCGCCCACTCGCCTCGAAAGACTCACTGTTTGTTGACCTGAAGAATGGAGGTGTGCTCCAGGAGCCTGTCAACTCACTTGGTATCTTTTCTCCCCCAGGAGGACTGGAGCGACATTGACCCAATTAAAAAGAAAGACCTTCATCACAGCGACGGGGACGAGAAGGCGCACAGCATGGAGACCCTCCCTCCAGGTACTGCAGCGGCCTCCAGGGCCAGGCCAGCCCTGGGCTGCTGGCGGTGGGGGCCTGCCTTGCCCATTGTGAATGAGCTGGATGTGGCGTTGGAGCGAGTCCCCTGTCGGGTAGAGAGTGGATTTCACAAGGCAGGGGGGACACTGCCCAAGAGCAGCGTTCTGCTGCCTTCCTTCAAGCCCTAAGTGCCTTGTGAAATGACGTTCCTGCAAGGTGACCAAAATTTCTTGAAAGAAAAAATAGAATTAAAAATACACGATGGTATGTATCAGTTCGTTGATTTTTTTTTTTTAAACAGACTTTATTTTTTTAGAGCAGTTTTAGGTTCTCAGCAAAAGTGAGCAGAGTGTACAGAGGTTTCCATATACTCCCCGCCCCCACACACAGTCGCTCCCACTATCAACATCCCCCACCAGATGGGACATTGTTACAATCAATGAGCCAACACGGATACATCAGAACCACCACAGTTTATGCTAGGACTCACTGGTGGTATTCTATGTTCAGTGACATGCATGCACCACTATAGGATCACACGGAGTAGTTTCACTGCCCCAGCAATCCTCTCGGCTCTGCCTAGCCATCCTTCCTTCCCCCAACCCCTGGCAACCACGGATCCTTTACTATCTCCATGATTTTTGCCTTTTCCAGAATGTCATAGTTGGAATCAAATAGTATGTAGCCTTTCCACACTGACTTCTTTCACTTAGTAACATGCATTGAGCGTTTATCTATGTCTTTTCGTGGCTTGATAACCCTTTTGTTTTTATTGTGAATAGTATTCTGTTGTCTGGATATATCAATTTATTTATCCATTCAGCTAGGAAGGACATTCAGAAGGATATCGTGGTTGCTTCCAACTTTGGCAGTTATGAATAAAGCTGCTGTAAACATCTGTGTTCAATTTTTTGTGTGTGGACATAAGTTTTCAATTCATTTGGGCTAATACAAGGATCATATGGCAGGAACACACTTATAAGAAACTACCAAACTATCTTCCAAAGTGTCTGTACCATTTTACACTCCCACCAGCAGTGAATGAGCGTTCCTGTGACTCCACATCCTCACCAGCGATTGGTATTGTCCCTGGTTTTTAGTCTGGCCCTTCTAATAGGTTGGAAGTGATAGCTTATTTGGCAGGTGGGTTCTTTACCACTAGAGCCACCATATGTTTTTCTGTCATACGTACAACTTCGTTGTGGAATTGTCTATTCAGGTCTTCTGCCCACATTGAAACTGGGCTCTTCATTTTCTTACTGTTAACTTTTAAGAGTTCTCTGTGTATTTTGGATAATTGTCCTTTATTGGATATATCATATGCAAACACTTTCTCTGTCTGTGGCTTGTCTTCTTATTCTCTTGACAGTGTCTTTCTCAGAGCAGAAAGTTTTAAGTTAATGAAGTTTAGCTGTATCAGTTCCTTCATAGATTATACCTTCAATATATCTAAAAAGTCATTGCCATATTCAAGGTTACCTAGATTTTTTTTCCTGTTTTTTCTCCTAGGATTTTTATTATTTTGTGTTCCGTATTTAGGCCTGTGATCCATTTTGAGTTAATTTTTGAGAAGTGTTTAAGGTGGCAGGGTCTGTGCCTAGATTTTATTCCTTTCATGTGGATACCCAGTTGTTCCAGTTTTAGTTATTGAATAGGCCATCATTGTTTCCTTGTTGCCTTTATTCCTCTGTGTTTATGTGGGTCTGTTTCTGGGCTGTCTTCTCTGTTCCAAAGATCTGTCTGTTTATTCTTCCCAATACTACTTTCCCTTCAGATTTCATCTTGAAGTTGGGTAATGTTAGTCTTCCAGTTTTGTTCTTTCCCTTTAATCTTGTGTTGGGCTTTCTGGTTTTTTGTTTTGCCTTTTCATATAAACTTTAGAATTAGTTTGTTGATACTCACAAAATAACTTGCTGGGATTTTGATTTGGTTTGTGTTGAGTCTACAGATCAAGTTAGTAAGAATTGACATTTTGACAATATTGGGTCTTCCAATTCATGAATATGGAGTATCTATCCATTTATTTAGTTCTTTTTAAATTTTTTTCATTAGAGTTTTTTGGTTTTGGTCATATAAATTTTTGTGTCTATTTTGTTAGACTTGTAACAAAGTATTTCTGTTTTGAGGGTGCTAATGTAAATGATATTGTGCTTTTAATTTTAAATTCCACTTGTTCATTTACTATAGGAAAGCAATTGACTTGTGTATTTATTGTATATCCTGCAATTATAGCAAGGATAGTTATAATTACTTAACAGTTCCAAGAATTTTTTGTTGTTGATTCTTTCAGTTTTTCTACATAGATAATCATGTTACCTGCAGACAGTCTTATTTCTTCCTTCTCAATCTGTATTATACCTTTTGTTCTGTTTTCTTTTCTTACTGCATTAGCTGGGACTTCTAGTGTGATATTAAAAGGGAGTGATGAGAGAAGACATTCTTGCCCTGTTCCTGATCTTAGAAGGAAAGCTTTTAGTTTCTCACCATTAAATATGATGTTAGATGAAGGTTTTTTTAGATGTTCTTTACCAAGTTGAGGAAGTTTCCCCTCTGTTGGTAGTTTGATGAGAATTTTTATCATGAACAAGTGTTGAGTTTGATCACATGCTTTTCCTGCATTTGTCACTGTGATCATGGGGTTTTCCTGCTTTAACTTCTTAGTGTGGTAGATTACGTTAACTGATTTTCACATATTGAACCAGACTTGCATACCTGGGATAAATCATATTTGGTCATTGTGTAAAGTTCTTTTTTACACATTGTTGGATTCAACTTGCCAGTATTTTGTTGAGGATTTTGGTATTTATATACACAAGAGGTATTGGTTTAAATTTTTTTTTTTCTTGTAATGTCTTTGTCTGGTTTTGTTATTAGGGTTAACACTGGCTTCATAAAATAAAGTAGGAAGTATTCACTCTGCTTCTATCTTCTGGAAGAGATTACAGAGAATTAGTATAATTTCTTCCTTAAATGTTTGGCAGAATTCACCAATGAATGTAGCTGGGTCTAGTGCCATTTGTTATAGGAGGTTAGTAACTATTGATTCAATTTTTAAGATAGATATAGGCCTGTTGAAATTGCCTGTTTTTTCTTGTCTTAGTTTTGGAGATTGTGTCTTTTAGAAAATTGGTCCATTCATCTAGGTTATCAAATTTGCAGGCATAGAGGTGTTCACAGTATCCCTTTATTCTCCTTTTAATGTCCACAGGATCTGTATACTGATGTACCCTCTTTCATTTCTGACATTCTAATTAGTGTCTTCTCCCATTTGTTCATAGGTAGCCAGCCTGACTAGAGGATTATTGATTTTATTGCTCTTTTCAAAGAACCAGTTTTTAGAATTCTTTCCTATTTCTTAGCTTTGTAATTTTTATTATTTATTTTCTTTTGTTTACTTAGGATTTATTCTGCTTTTCTAGTTTTCTGAGTTAGAAGCTTAGATGATTAATTTCAAATCTTTCTTCTTTTCCATATTGTGTTGAGTGCTGTCATTTTCTTGTCATGCACTGATTTCACTGCATCACACAAACTTTGGTATTGTATTTCCATTCTTACTTGGTTTGGAATATTTTTTAGTTTCACTGAGATTTGTTCTTTGACCTATGTATTCTGTTCCTCCTTGCAGGTTTCTCAGTTTTTATGTCATGTGTTCTAATGCTCTTGTTAGGCACATACACATTAAGGATTATTATGTCATCTCAGCAGGTTGACACCTTTATCATTACGTATTGCCCTTCTTTATTCCTGGTAACTTTTCTTGGTGTGAAGTTTGTTCTGTTTGAGCTAATATAGCTCTTCCTGCCATCTTTGGTTAGTATTGGAACAGTATCTTTTTCTCCATCCCTTCACTTTTCATCTATATGTGTCTTTATATTTAAAGTAGATTTCTTGTACACAACATGTCGGTAGTTGGGGCTTGTTTTCTTTTATCCATTCTGACAGTCTGTCTTTTAAGTGGTGTATTTAGATCATGACACTGTAAAGTAATTATTATAGAGTTGTATCAATGTCTGCCGTGTTTGTTAGTCTTGTCTGTTCCTTGCTCTTGTTCTTTGTTCTGTATCCTTTTGTCTTCCACTCTTTGTCTGCCTTTTGTAGTTTTAATTAAGCATTTTATATGATTCCACTTTCTCCCGTTTTTACATTTTATTACAGATAATCCAAGTTTAATTTCAGACAACAATATCCTGCTTCACAGCACAGGTATCTAATTGCAAAATGTTATCTCTCTCCCCATTCTTTGTATCACTGCTGTCATTCATGTCACACATGTCAGTCATATACATAAATGCATATATAAGCATACAGAATCAAATATATGGTAGCTGTTATTATTTTTGAGCAAACGTATCTGTTAGATCAATTAAGAAGAAGAGAAGAAAAATTAAAGTTGTAATTTTACCTTCAATTATTCCTTCTCTGATGCTCTTCCTTTCTTTATAGAGATCTGCATTTCTGACATAAATCATTTTCCTTCTCTCTGAAGAGCTGCTTCTAACACTTCATGCAAGGCAGGTCTACTGGCAACAGATTCCCTCAGTTTTTGTGATTTGAGAAAGTCTTTATTTCCCCTTCACTTTTGGAGATTTCACAGGGTCCAGAATTCCAGGTTGATGATTTTTTTTCTCTCAACACTTTAAATAGTTCGTTGCACTCTCTTCTTGTTTGCATGGTTTCTGAGGAGAAGTTGGATATAATTCATATCTTTGTTTCTGTAAAGCTATTTTCCCCCCTCTGTCTTCTTCAAGGTTTTTTCTTTATGATTAATTTTCTACAGTTTGAGTATGCTTGGGTGTAGTTTTTTGTATTTATCCTGCATGGTGTTCTCTGAGCTTGCTGAATCTGTGGATTGCTGTTGTAGTTAACATGAGGAAATTTTCAGTCATTATTGCTTCAAATATTTCTTATATTCCTTTCTCTATTTTTTCTGTAAGTGGAACCACTTAAACCTCTTAACACCTTTTGTAGTTATTCAACAGTTCTTAGGTATTCTGTTTTGCTTTGGGTTTGTTTTTTTTTCCTAGTCTTGTTTTTTATCTTCAGTTTTTATTTTGGAAGTTTCTGTTGTCATATCCCCAAGCCCTGAGATTGTCTCATCAGCCATGTCCAGTCACCTCAAAGTCATTCTTGATTTCTGTTAGTATTTTTGATCTCTACCATTATCTTATAATTCTTTCTTAGAATTTTTATCTCTTTGCCTACGGTATTCATTTTTTCTTTCATTTTGTCTACTTTTTTTGTTAGAGCGCTTAGCATATTAGTTGTAGTTGCTTTAAATTTCTGGCCTGATAATTCCAACATCCTGCCATATGTGAGTCTGATTTTGGTGCTTGCTTTGTCTCGTCAAGCATTCCTTTTCCTTTTCAGGGTGTCTTGTAATTTTTTTTCCTAAAAGCCAGATACGATGTCCTGGGTAAGAGGAACTCCTGTAACCCAATCTTTGGTGCCATGGTAGGCGGGTCTCAGTCTCCTAGTGAGCCTGCGCCCCTGGCATCTACTTCACAAACGCATCTCAGCTTTCCCACTCAGGTGGGACGGGATAGTCAGAGTCCCTGGAGTTGGGTATTTCCCTTCCTTCGGATTGATTTGGCTCTGATAACAGCCCAGTTGGTTGGGTTCTTGAGGGCAAGCCTTACTAACAACAGATGGTGATTTAGTTAAGTCATGTCCAGCTCTTCCAGTCCAAATGGATTGAAGCCCATCTGGCTCCTCTGTCCATGGATTTTCCTGGCAAGAGTACTGGAGTGGGTTGCCATTTCCCGCTCCAGGGGATCTTCCTGACTCAGGGAACGAACCCACATCTTCTGCATTGCAGGTGGATTCTTCACTGCTGAGCCCCCAGTGTGCGCCTCCTCCTTCAGGTCAGCTCCTTCCCCTCCTCCACTGGAGGCATGAGGGCTTCTGTCTCCAGTGGTCACTCTGGGAATCCCGGGTAAGCTCCTGGAGATAAAGCTCACGGAAGTGTGGGGGCCCCTGACCTTAGCCCTCAGGCTTATCCACAGCGAGCCTCCAGTCATTCACCCTGCCCTCAGGTTTCCTCCTCACACTCTGCCTCCCACAGGTTGCTGCTCTGGGAAGTCGTGATTCTCTGGATCCACCAACTGGTCTTCCCAGTTTTAGGAGCAGCAGTTTGCCCTGTAACCTCACTTCTCTGAGCAATCTGAGAGGACTTGTTGGCTTTTCAGCTTCTTTATCTGTTGGGTTGGAGTGATAACTTACAAACTCCTGAAAACAGGAAGTTAGTGCATTAAATCTTGCTTTAATGGTGACAGAGAGTTTGATTATTAGTGTTTCTTTCTGGGACACTGTCAGTCCAGGGAGTCCAGGCCTGTGTAACACCCAGCACAGGTTCCAGCTGCACTTGACTTGGGAGCGTGTGTGTGCATTAGACATCTACATTAGATCTGCCCCCTCCCTCCCCACTGACTCGGAAGCCCCAGACCACAGCTCTTTCCCATGTGAGACAGGCATCACCCGTGTAGTGGGGAGCATCTGAACGGAACAGTTAGCTATTAAGTGTTTATTTATTATGATAACAGGATGTACTTCTGCTGTGTGGATTAATGAGAGATTTTCTGTGGGTTGTCTTATATTAATAAAACCAAGTGTTCTCTTGGACTTTAAGGCATTTGGAGAGAGAGGGAGAAGCTGTCTTCAGGACATATCCTACATGTAACTGTTTGCTACAGTCAGACCCAGTAGTTAAAATCGATGTGGCACTGACCCGGGCTTTCATGTTCTTAACTGTTAAAGAGTTGATTTCTTTATCTTTAAAGAGATAAGAATGTACTGATTTTCCTCTTTTTTGAAATATTACGAAGAACTTTTGATGAATGCACCAAATCCTTTTATTTTGTCTTTAAAGGACTTTATCTTCTTCTCTTGTTTAAAACATTTTTTCTTACTCATCCATCATATGCGTGATTTTTTCCTTTAGAAGCTATTTTGTTATGGTTAAGAAGTATATTTTCTCCAAGGATGATGGGCATGGACAGAATTCTGTGGTCTGCAAGGAACCACTGGTCACAGCACTTTCCACTCCGTAAGTAGGTTGTTTGGGAATACCGTGGCTTCCTGCGTCCTAGGTGTTGGATGTCTGGCAGATGGGAGGAAAGAGGCGGCACGCAACCTGGTGACTCCCAGCCTGGCCACAAAACCCACTGAGAGATGCAGGAGCAGATGTGAGACAGCAGTGATGCCCCCAGGCACTGGCCTCCTGTGTGCTTTAACCACACACCCTGTAAGCAAAAGCGTTTCAGGTCCAGGATGGAGGACTTTTGCCCTTAGATTCTGTGACCATTGTTTCTACTTCATCATCATGTTTTCCAGCTGGAAGCACTGAATTTCTTTTTTTCACATACTGATTTTCAGAGTGTTTCAAATAGAGTATTTATTCATCAGTTTTTTGTTTTTTGAAAATCTGTCTAATGGAGATACGTTTTATCTTTTTTCCTTGGGTGCAGAAAAGCCTTTTGGGTTTTAAAAATCAGTTTCTCTTTGTGATTCTCCCTCCTGTATCTCCTTCTCTTGTCTCCTCGGCATCTCTGATCTGATTGGTGAGAATGGTTGGCAGGTAGCAGGTGACACAGAAGGAACAGGCCAGTTGCATTTGAAGGGCCGACATCTGGTTTGAGGATGGCTGTTGGTGGAGGTTCTTGCCCAGGAGCTCCCACCCTTAGACGACTTGCCCTCTGAGAGCAGATTTTCTTCTTGCTTTTACAAGACCTCAGTGTCACTCGTGTGTTCATTGGGAACCTCGTGTGAGGGGGTGAACCTTGGAGAGTGGGTATAGAGCGGGTGAGGAAAGGAGAGTCCTGGGTAGGTTTTGGGGTAGCTAGGAGGTCCTTCCCATCCTTGGCTGGATCTTCACCCCACTGCTGTCACCCGCTGCTGCTTCACCCCCAGAGACACTTGATGTCAAGAAACAGAAATTGCGTTCACGTAAAGATGAATGAAATGGGAATGGCGAAGTGTGTGGCAGGTCTTAAATCCTGGGTAGGAGTTGCCACTGATGCTCACAGTGCTTAGCAGTTCTGCCTCTCGGGGAAGAAGAGTGAGGGGAACCAACTGTGTGTGTATTTGGCACATACGATAAACTCGACTTGAACTGGGATTTTTCAGATTGGTTAGTCGACCTTGAATAGAATTGGCCAGAATGTCCTGTGTACATTTTCTCAAGCAGCTCTTACAATGCTATGCTCCAGGGTCAGGAGGACTGCTCCCCTGACCTCTCCCCCTCCCGAGGGATTTCATGGGTTCCAGCATTGTGCTTTTAAAAAAGAAATCATGGTAAAACACATATAACATAAAATTTACCATTTTAACCATTTTGAAGTACAGAGGTCAGTGGCAGTTAAGTACATTCACCTCGTCTGCCACCGTCACTCCATCCACCTCCAGAACTTTCTCACCGTCTCAAACTGAGACTCTGTCCCCCATTAAACACTGACTCCCCATCCCCTCTGCAGCCCCTGGCACCCACCGCTCTACCTTCTTTCTCCATGAACTTGATTCTTCCAGGCACCTCATCCGTGCAGTCACGTGGTGTTTTTTCTCCTGGGACAGGCTCATTTCCCTTGCTGCAGCGTCCCTGTGGCAGATAGCGTGTGCCAGCGTCTCCCTCCTTCTCAAGGTTGGACTCGCCTCCACTGCCCCTCTGCCCCTGGGCGCCGCGAGCCACGTCCTCTGGCACCACGTGCAGCAGCCTGGACGCAGCTAACACCACGCGGCTCCTGCGACCCAGGCCTGAGGCCCCAGGGTCTGCCCAGTATCCTCTTCAGGAAAGGAAGTCGCTCTGAGTATCCCTAGAGAAACATCTGAAAAGTAAATAACCTCAGTGGCTCAACAGTAAAGAATCTGCCTGTAATGCAGGAGATGCAAGTTCCATCTCTGGGTCAGGAAGATTCCCTAAAGATGGAAATGCCACCCCACTCCAATATTCTTGCCTGGAAAATTCCATGATAGAGGAGCCTGACGGGCTGCCAGGAGCATGGGGTCATAGAATTAGTTGGACACGACTTCGCAACTGAACAACAATGACGTTATTGCTTTTAGAAATTTTAAGAAATTCAGAGAAAATTTAAGAAATTCAAAGGGGCAAAAGCAAGAGCATTGTATTCACATTTAATTCCACCACCTCTTAATGACTGCGGTTCTCCCACTGCATGCTCCCCAGTCTCACACTGGGCATACACCTGGGCGCACTCACCCCCGTGGCTGTGGTGAGCGGTCTCTGCAACCTCTCAGGGGTGCCAAGCCCAGCACGGGAGGCCTGAGCCCCAGACTTCTCCATCTCTGAGCCCGACACCATCTCCTGGGCCTTTGGGCCCCTCTGCCCACACATCCACATTGTGCCGCGTTTCAAGTCATCTACTAGATGGATAACACTGCCCAAGATCTTGGGGATTAACTGGGCAATGTACCCACACATACCCCTGTCTCCCAGCACCAGCACCTTGAGGTTCTCACCAGGTCTCTGAGAGAGGCCCCCTGCTCCACCTTCCTCCTGAAATAGCTCAGAACAGGTGACAGGCAGCCCCGACTATCTGCTTACATCCAGATTCTTACAGATACGGTACTACACTGTTCTTGCCTATTTCTTAATAAGGTAATATGTCATAAACACCTTCTCATGTCCTTAATAACGCCTGCGTTTTAAATGACAATGTGCATCCATTACTATAAGCTTATTGAGTTTTTCCTATATTATAGGACACACAGGTTTCCAGCCAGTATCTTTATATGTAAGTCTTAAAAATCTGTGTGTCCCTAATTATTTTCTTGAAATGAATTCCCTAAAGTGAAATTGCAGGGTCGGTAGCAACACATGCATTTAAGGATTTTTTTTTTTAAATATTAATGGCCAAGTTGTCTTCTAGAGGGTGCCTATACCTTGCCCCCTAGCCAACACTGAAAGCAAATCTTCTGTTGTCCTTCCCCCTTCCAATGAGTAAGAAAGCAGAACCAAGGACTTAGGTCAGGTCAGTAGCCAGAATGGGGTGGAGCTCTTAAAGCAACAGGACTCTGAGCCGTGTTAGTAGAGATGCAACACCCAAAACCATTCCCACAGCGTCCAGTGCCCCCCATGCTGCCGCCCACCCCTCAAGTATTTCATTTTCTTCTGGGCACAGGGTGTTCAGAGATGCTAATAAATTTAAATAGGTCCAGATGATGATGACTCAGATGGGGAGGAGGCTGGAAACAACATCTGATGAGGATCACTTAAATGGATGTTTTGAGAAAGGGGTGAGAAGGACAAAATGGGATCATGATGCCCAAATACTTGAAAAGGTGCCACAGAGAAGAGGCTGAGGCAAATTTTTTTTTCTTTTTATTTGAGACTCCAGAGAATGGAAGTTGCAGGGAAGCAATGTTGTTGTAGAAGGAAGTGCAAGCCGGCAGCTCCAGCTGGCTGCATGTTGGGGATTAAATGAAGAGCTCTTCACATCCGCATCCCTGGTGCCTTCTGACTTCAACACTTGCCATCAGCTTTCAGGAGAGGCCCTACCTCCTCACTCAGACCCCAGTGTGCCGGGCGGGTGGGGAGGCGGGTGCCCTCTGGAAGGGAGACACGGGGCCTGCACTGCAGGGGTGCTTCTTGGTGCTCGGTCACAGGCCCACCCACTTCAAAGTGAGTTGTCAGCCACAGTGGAAGGAACACAACTTTGAGCAGAGAGACACCCAGGTTTGAGTTGTGGTTCCATTTTAAAGTTTGACTTCCGCATCTCAGTTGCCCAGTTAGCGCAGTGGAGACTGTGGTGACGTCCCTGGTGGCCCAGGGGTAAAGGACATGCCTGCAATGCAGGAGACTTGCAGGAGACAAATTTCAGTCCCTGGATTGAGAAGATCCCCTGGAGGAGGAAATGGCAGCCTGCTCCAATAGTCCTGCCTGGAAATCCCCGTGGACAGAGGAGCCTGGTAGGCTACAGCCCATGGGATTGCAAAGGGTTGGACATGACTGAGCGACTAAACAACAAACACACTATGGTGACGGCACATGCTTTGCCGGTCACTGTGTGCGGGGCTGCCGTCCTGCGGGTGCTGGTCGGGGAGCCCTTCTTTCTCTCCTCCTGCCTCAAGTATCAGCCCCAGTTCTGAGTAGGAGGTTTGCTTTGAGACTTTTACGAATATTCGGGATGAAAAACTATATACAACGAACTAAATTTATTGTGTTTAGACACTACTACTCATAGAGGGAGAAGGAGGAATTTCTATTTACAGTTTGGAAAAGAAATATGTATTTGAAGATTCCTTGATTTCAAGCCAGGTATAGACCTCATAATGCAAATCACAGTGTTTCATGGTGGGTTTTAGTTATTTTGGCAGTACAAAGAATTGTAAATAAATTTAGAGTATTTACCCTATAGCATCTGATTTTTTTTCTTATATTGTCTTCTAACTAGCTTTTATTTTTTATTTTTTTTTTTATTTTTTTTCTAACTAGCTTTTAATCACTGTTTAAATTTTCTATCTTTTCACCCTTAAAAATGAATTGTGTAGGATCCCTTATTTCAGTAGACAGTGTCTCATAGGTGGAAAAGTCTGTCACACAAATAGTAAAGACAAATAATAGTATTATTTACATATCTTTGTCATTTAAATGGACACATTTGTTTGTAATTCTGGACTTGCCCTGGTCTTCTCTTTCCTGGCACAACATTATGACCTTCTAGAGGAAGAATATGAGGAATTTTTTCCTTTTAAGCATAGTAAAATTACATTCAATCTGAGATCAACTGAGAGGTTAAAATAAATTGGAGAGCTTTGTCCTTTGATTTAAAATTCATTCTATTTCCCTTCTTGGCTGCTTTCCCAGAAGAGGCTCGCTGTTTCACACAGGCAGGCTTTCAGTTTGTTTAAGCTGTCCTTCCCAGGGAGAATTGAGTGAAGATTTGCTGTGTGGCTATGTTGCCAGAGCAGAGTCCAGACGTCTCCCGCCACCCCCGCCCCCTGGCGGGTAGGGCTGCACCAGCAGGGCCTGTCACCTCCCCTCTGGCATCTGCTGATGCAGATGATGAGGCTGCCCTGGGGGTGTGTCAGAGGGTCCTGGTCTACCTCCGGACTGTCACACCTGAGAGGGCTCTCATCTGAAGACCATGTATGTTTTGGTGTTGCCAAATGTTTTGTGGTGTTAATCCTTTGAGCACTCAATTTCATAGATTTACATCATTGTTTCTTTAAATATGAGGTTTAGTAAAAATAAAAATTTTGAGGAAAAAATGACAGTGTTTGGAAGTGTAGTAATATTTTAAAGTTATTCCAACACATCATCCAAAAGCAAGCAGTTTCCTGAATATAAAAGCGTCTTTTCTAAACAATAATTTGAGGATTGGTTATTTGGAACCTAGAATGTGCATTCCCGTGACAGTGATGTCCTGAGAGGCACTTGGGGCCGTGCGTGAGCCAGCCTTGCACAGACCCCACAAGGCACAGACCTGGGACCCCCCTGACCTCCGCATCCCATGCAGGCACTGTGGACCACGCATGTTAGGATCCCCAGCTAGCCTCTGCTCCAAAGATGCTGTGCTGTTCTCCAGTCTAGATGAGATGGGTGGGAGGGCAAATCCCAAAACTCACCTAGGAAGAAAAAGATTCTGGAAAGACAGTGTAACTTAAGACCTGATGGGTGGATAAGGGGAAGAGAGAAGAAACTCTGGATTCCAGGATGTATCAACTGCAAAGGCTTGTGAGGGACAGTGGATGTGACAGGAAGAACGGTAGTGGCAGGTGTGCCTAGTAAGTCAGAGATGGGAAAGGAAGAAGAGAAGGAATTGCTGGACCAGGGAGCAGTGTGTGGTAAAGGCAGGGCGGCTGGTGGATGGTGTGTCTGGCAGAGTGGCCCAGTGGTAGGAGCGGCAGGAGGTCCTCATTTTTGGACCGCTTATTCCTGTCTTCTCCATCTGGACATTGACATCCAGACTGGAAAGAGATACAGAGATGCTGTTAGGAGGATAATGAATGCTTTAAATGAGTGTGTCTCCAAGTCCAGACCATATAGAGACAGGGCACAGGGTTCCTGGGGACCCCTGGGCCACCAAGAGGCCAGCAGAGCAGGGCAAGCAGCAGTTAGAGGTGGGCAGACTTGAGCTGTGCCTTGGCACAATTTTGAGTTAGTTATTAGATGAAGGAGTGGTAAAAACTGAGGCCCTCTGACAATAGGTGTGTGAGAAAGTCCTCTTCAGGATGTAGCTGTGAGTGAGGAAGGCCCTGGGGAGAAACTGCAGCTGAGGATACCAGAGAGGCTTCCGGGAAGAGGTGGCCACCCTGGGAGGCAGCTAGGCAGCCGGCCGCCTGGAGTAAATGAGTTAGAACAGTCCTGCCTTCTGGTATCACAGTTTCTCGTGTGTGAGCATGCTCACCTTGGGCTCTGCGTGGCCATTGGGGGGTGTCTGTGGCTCAGTAAGAGTTTACAGGTCACCATGGAGGGCCTCGGAACAAGACTGACCAGAGTGGGGATCTGGTAATTAATGTTGGCAGAGGCAGAGATGCTGCTGCTGAGGCCTGGCTTCTGTGACTCCTTGTCAAGGGGACAGAAGAATGGCTTGAGAGGGTGCCATTTAGAAAAAGCCTGCAAGCCGGTGGAAGGAGGTGTCAAGCCAGCGTCCAGCATGTGTGAGAGCAGTCCTCAGGCCCGGGGTCAGCGGGAGACGGCCTGCACAGCCAGGCCTTCTTCTGAGTGACTCAGGCCTCGCTGGGCGCTTCCCCATGGCCCTCCTGGGCTGGGGTCAGGTAGAGGGCTGGTCGGTGCCCCCCAAGAGCCATTCCTCACCCTGGGAGATGAGCTTGGCCTTGAAGGGTGGGGGGACTTGAGTGTCCGCGTGTGTCCACACAAGGGGGCTGGGGGGCTGCTCGAGGGCTGGGAGTGGGGGAAGCCTGGCGGAACTGTCAGGAAGCCTCACCTTGTGTGGAACCAGAGGTGCCAACACTCGGGGTCACACCATTCCTCCTTTAGCTGTGGAGGTCTGTCTTCTAGAAATGAATCCCCTCATCGAGCTCTTTAGAACCCCATGTAACCAGCAAGCGGTTCCCACAGCCCTTCTCAGGGTGAGGGTCCTTTTCTCCCCTCCTGCTGTTTCAGTGCCTGTTCTGTTCTCCTGTTGTCTTGGTGATGAAGCTGGCGTCTTCTGCTTTCTCATGAAAAGTTTCCTATCTGTGGGGTATTTTCTATCCACTGCTTCTGCTTAGCCAGGTCCATTTCACTAAATTTTCATGTAATTTTTTGAAACTCTTATCCTAAAGCTCTTGCTAAGATTTTAAAATGTGATAATACAAGGTGATTTATAACTGTGGTTTTTTATGTCAGTATGGTCAGACACGGTGTCTGTAGTTTTGACTCTCTCCAGCCTCTGCCTCAGCCGCCCAGTCCCAGGTTACCTCCACCTCTGCTTCTTGCCTTTCTGCCTGGGGTGGCTCCGGGTGCGTGTTCCCTCTGAGAATACGGCTTTCACTGCCTTGTCCTGCTCCAGCCCTGGCAGCTCCGTGCAATGCCGAAGTCACTGGTCCTGTAACCCACACTCTTAGAGGGTGCAGCCATGGGCACTTACTTGCTTTGCGACCCCATGGACTGTAGCCACCAGGCTTCTCTGTCCATGGGGATTCTCCAGGCAAGAATACTGGAGTGGGTTGCCATTCTCTTCTCCAGGGGATCTTCCCAGCTCTGGGATCAAACCCACATCTCCTGTGTCTCCCGCATTGCAGGTGGATTCTTTACCCACTGACTCATCGGGAAAAACCCCGATGCTGGGAAAGATTGAAGGCAAAAAGAGAAGGGGGTGGCAGAGGATAAGATGATTAGATAGCATCACATCAATGGATGTGAATCTGAGCAAATTCTGGGAGATAGTGAAGGACAGGGAAGCCTGGCATGCTGCAATCTATGGGGTTGTGAAGAGTCAGACATGACTTAGCAACTGAACAACAATAGCAAGAGTGTGGAGCCAGTTTTGTGAGTCACACCCACATGAAACAATAGAATGTATGTGTTCACAGGTAGCAAGGAAGGAAACCTTCATTTCACCTCTGTGTGTTTACAGCATGACGTCTAGGCCATGATGTGAGCTGTGTGTCATAGTCAAATACGTTTGAAAGTCCCTATAGTACTCTAATATACTGCTAAGCTTTTATGAAAGAAAAGTCATTTATCATCTGTCTCCAGTAAAATGGTGTGGGCCTTGGGGAATTAGCTGTCACCAGGCCAGGCAGGGCCCCCAGGAGTGCTGTAAAGGCCGTTGTGTCAGAGGGCAGTGGTCACTGCGGAGAGCGTCTGAGTGGGTCATACCATTTTTGGAGGCTAAAGAACGGTGGGTTTCTGTGACAGCTTCCCTTCCACTGCTCTCTGGTCCCTCGGATCTCAGCTCAGATACTCCTTCCCTGGGGGCTTCCCCTGGCCCCTCTTCACATCTGGACCAGGCTCCTCTGTTAGATGCCTCCATAGACCTACAGTCCTCACTACCTGAGTACTTAGCTCAGGTTTCAATGCTGCAGCTGCTAGCATGGTCATTATCTTCTTGTCTGTACCCACCACCCCGCCACCAGTCTCCCAGAGCATGACTTTCACAGGCAGGCATCAGCTGTCTTTGTTGATGGACCTGCAGGAGCCAATGAGATGCCTGGTACACAGCGATGGTGTGAGGCCAGGACAGGGACACCCCCAGCCCCAGAGCTGATCCACGTGAGTCATCCATAAAGCCCTCTGCTGCCTTATTGCAGAAAGGGTTCAGGGGTCTCATGGCACAGGGGGATTGAAGGACCAGGAACTCAGCAGGGGCCTTGATCCCAACCCCTATACACAGGACACCCCCCCACCCCCCCACCAACCAGGCCACTTCCTGCTGAGCCTAGTTCTGCAGGCAAGAAGCAGAACTAGAGACAGCATCTCGTGGGTGATGGTCCTTTCTCTGGCTTGAGATGGGGCACTATACTTCCAAGTTCCTTGTTGCAGTGAAGAGTTTTCAGGCCATTAAACAAGTTAGTTTAATGGGAACCAGCCTATTTGCATTCTAGGTCAGTGCTGCTGGGGTAGATTTTGGCAGGGCTTCTGATTCGTGTAGCTGGGGAGGGGTGAGCTCACGTGGTGAGGAGGAGGAGCTGGAGTGCTGGAGCCCCAGGTGAAGGCAGAAGTGGGGAGAGGGGAGGATCCATAAGTACTTCTAGGGCTGTCAGCATGGAAAACGTGCGCTAGAAACATTTCATCTTAGGCTGAAGAGAATGCGGGCAGGTGGGCTGGCTTCCGTAACCCAATGTTTATCACAGACTGAGAATTACTCACGGTCTGGGATCTCATGGGTTTTGGAATTGCTTTCCCATTTGAGAGACCTCTGTGACCCCCCAGCATCATTTCCATGGCAACCAGCTGAGATGAGATGGGGCTTTTGACCTTGCAGGACAATTGTAACAGGAAGCCAATGGGCTTTTATATAGAAAATTTACTCTACGACCTGGAACAAATCACATATAACTGCATCTCAGTTTCCTCATCTCTGCAATAGAGAAAGGAACATGGCATTCTTTTGATGGTGTTTGGAGGACACCTGATGTCACATGATGGGATACCTT
Source organism: Muntiacus reevesi (assembly GCF_963930625.1). NCBI lineage: Eukaryota > Metazoa > Chordata > Mammalia > Artiodactyla > Cervidae > Muntiacus > Muntiacus reevesi. The sequence goes on from NC_089250.1 coordinate 92,660,373, forward strand.
ACTTTCATTTGTTCAGAAACTTTGTTACTGTGTCTGAGGTGCTTTTGGTGTTACCGTAAGCCCTGGGAAGGTGGGACAAGCAGAGTATTTCTTTTTGTAAGAAGTGTAAGTGGTGCCATTCTCCTGGATATTTGGGCATAGAATTCTGTTCACTGGACAAACGCTTGAAATCTGGGTTTTGACTTTCACATTGCACACTGTAACAGTTGACTTACTGCTGTTTGTCCAGGCCATTCTCGGGTAGCCCGTTGGTTCAGACTGCCACCAGCTGCAGCCCTGGCGCTGCTCCTTGAAGTCATGCTGATGCGCAGCCCACGTGCCGAGCTCTCTGGTCCCTTATGCCCGCATCCCACACTCTCTGCTCTGCTCCTTGCAGGGAAAGTGCGATGGCGGGACTTTAACCAGGAGGCTTACGTTGGCGGGACAATGGTCCGCTCCGGGCAGGACCCCTATGCACGCAACAAGTTCAACCAAGTGGAGAGCGATAAGCTGCGGATGGACAGAGCAGTTCCCGACACTAGGCATGACCAGTAAGTGTCAGCCCCCGGCTGGGCGCCACCATGACCGCTTCCTGTCTGACAGTGAGTAACTTCCGCTGGGATGCTTGTTTCTCCTGCTAACTCTGCAAATCAGTGTGTGCCATGTCTTCACAGGGTCGGAAAACTAGGAAAAGTTTGAGGCATGTTGCGATGACACTTCACCTGCAAGAAGTGGAAGTGCTGCTTGAGGTCAAGTTCCAGTCCTCCTGACCCCCCTGGCGTGTCCAGGCTGCTGGTCAGAGCGTGACAGCCACCAGGAGAAATGTGTTCCTGCCCTCGCGTGCACTGAGCACTCGTTTTAAAAATCCATTCACAAAGCAATTTTGTTGTTCACAACCTTCCTGGGAAAAAAGAGTCTTGCTTACTGGGAAGCTTAAAGCTGGGAATATTCTAGAGACCAGTAAAGAGAACAAAACAGCACCTCGGGGTTGAAGTTAAATTGAGAATAAGCTTGGAGGCAGGGTCCCGGGGCTGTCTCCCCACTCCGAGTGCTCGGGGCTCAGGCTGTGCTCTGCATCCGCCCCTTGATTCTCGGGGACCGAGGGGTTCTCAGGCACAGCATGGGAGGCCTTCAGGCCCCCAGTGTGCGTTTGTCACCACTGACCGCGGAGGTGATAACGGGACCCTCACTGCTGCTCTGTGCCTTTGAGCCTTGCTGGTAACCACTTCTCCTTGGAGGGCTGTTCACTTTGGGGGCCTCAGAGGGCTAATCTGGTTTTATTATAAAATAAGGAGCTGCTTTTGGAGGGTAGCTGTTTCCCTGGATGCTGCTAGGCCTTCCTGCTCACCAGGCTTCTTTTAGAGTTGTCCATCCGTTATGTAAAGGTATGTGGCTGCCACATCCACTGTGATGCAGACGCCGAGCTTGGATCCTGGGGTTCCCGCAGAGCAACCTCTCCTGCTCTGCCCGATGGAGAGGACAGGAGATGGGGGGCAGGCGGAGGTGCGTGGCAGCGTGCCCTTGGACAGTCTGCCCCAGACCCGTGCGTTTAGGACACTCAGGCAATGAACGGCTAGGAGAGTCTTGAACTGTAGGCATCCAGGCAGGAGGCCAGTGACCAGGCCTGACAGGCAGCTCTGGGCCTGCAGAGTGCCAGCTGGGGTTCCGTGCCTCTGGCTGCCAGTTCTGGGGACTGAAGGGCCAGTGAGCTGGAGAAACGAGCGACCAGGCTCCACATGAACACGTGTTCATGCTTTTCCTCTTCTTTGCTGATTTCAGGGGAGTTTTGTAACCGTGTGCGCACCAGTCAGTCAGACACACTCTCCCTGCTCTTACAAGCTGGTCTTTTTTGGGGGTGGGGTTGTAGTCAACTCTATACCCAGAGCAGCTCACGAGTGTGTACAATTACAGTTCTTTCAGACTCAGGATGTTGTGTGTGTGTCTGTGTGTGTGTGTGTGAGAGAGAGATAATTTATGAAACATATGATCAGTATATAAACATATATATTATACATGACACTAAGAATCTCATCATTTTTCTAAATTCAGCCTAGAAGATTGTCTTTGCTTAGTATTTCTTATAACCTACTAATTTATGTTTAAGGCAGCTTTACTAAGCCCCTGTGATGGGCTGCTGGTTGGAGTCAGCATGGGTAACTGGTAAGCACCCTGTCTAGAATATAAGTTCCTGAGCTAGGGCTGAAGGACCCGTGGTCTCTGGGTGCAAGGCCCCGAAGCTGGGGCACGGCCATAGGGGGTGCTGCCTGCATGTCTGGGGAGGGTCGCAGAGGCCTGCGTCCCCACCACTCTCACCCCTCAGCTCTCTGAGCCCTCTGGACCCGTCCTGTGCCAGTCACTCACATAGCTCATGGCTCAGGACATGAAGGTTGTCGTCACTGTACAGGGAGCAATGTTTATAAGGTGCCCTGTGCTGGGAGCGGTAGCTGAGGCCAGGAGGAGTTAGCATGGCTCTTACTTAGGACACAGTCTGGGACTTGGCCTAAACTCAGGAGAGAGGTTCAAGTTCTAGCAGAATCTAGCTCAAAAATTGTTCCTGGTGACTGGAATCCACCACTTAGCATGACATTTCCGTGAGGTGGTGTGAGTTTTCTTTTACTTTTTGGTTTAAGAACTGTTTTCCTGTGTGACCTTTCCTCGCAGCTTAGAAAAAATGATGTTCTTTCTGATGCTCAGCAGTGCGCAGACTGGAGTGCTGTCTCCACCTCAGGTCCCTTAAATATTCCCAAAACTATATATATTTTTTTCAGTTTTTGAAATATGAGTATGTCCAAACAGATGTTTGAATATTCATCCTGCAGTGGGCTATGTTTTAGGTGGCTTTAATTTTAGCTCCAGCTACTGTATCGTGTTCATCTGCATGTGCGAAAGGAGCAGCTGGGATGCCTGCCACATTTGTTGGATTTGGGCTAAATTAAAATCTCCCCAAAGTCAATTTGATGCCTGGAATTGAGCCAACGTCCTGTCTGCAAAGACTCAGCTTTAGAACAGCCAGTATTATTGAATGTCAGGCTAAGGAGATTAAGTTACTGATTTGAATCCCACTCCTAACCCATATCTAATAGAGGGCTGTTAAACCATTTGACGTTTCTGTATAAATACCATATTTTCGGCTCTGCAGCATCTCCCTTTGTGTAGACCGATTGAAATGGTTGCCCTATGGAATTCAGTCTTTACTTATGATAAATCTGAAAGCAGTGCAGGCAGAGGTTAAGAACAAGGGTTTGGGAGTCATAGAGACCTTGTTCGAAATCCCATTTCTCCAATTCCGAATCCTGTGGCCTGTGTCATTTATGAAATACTGTGACATTATGACATTATGATCTGGTTACTATGAGGATTAAAGGAAATGTTCCCAAAGGCTGGCTCCTCCTCCCTTGAGATTTTGTTCTAGACCCGCCTCCTTTGACCTCCTGCCCTGGGAGTGAGGCCTCAACCTCTCCCTGCAGCATCTGCGCCCACTTCTCTGGTTGATTCTTCTCCATGATGTACATCACCACCTACATACCTTGTGTCTCACCTATTTATATGTTGATCTGAATGTACTCATTAAGGTAGTGGGCTATTCAGTTTGATTCAGTTCAGTTGCTCAGTCATGTCCGACTCTTTGCGACCCCATGGACTGTAGCACAACAGGCCTCCCTGTCCATCACCAGTTCCCGGAGCTTGCCCAAACTCATGGCCATTGAGTCAGTAATGCCATCCAGCCATCTCTTCCTCTGTTGTCCCCTTCTCCTCCTGCCTTCAATCTTTCCCAGCATCAGGGTCTTTTCCAATGAGTCAGTTCTTTACCTCAGGTGGCCAAAGTATTGGAGTTTCAGCTTCAGCATCAATCCTTCCAGTGAATATTCAGGACTGATTTCCTTTAGAATTGACTGGTTGGATCTCCTTACAGTCCAAGGGACTCTCAAGAGCCTTCTCCAACACCACAGTTCAAAAGTATCAGTTCTTTGGCACTCATCTTTGTTTATAGTCCAACTCTCACATCCATACGTGACTACTGGAAAAACCATAGCCTTGACTAGATGGACCTTTGTTGGCAAAATAATGTCTCTGCTTTTTAATATGCTGTCTATATTGGTCATAGCTTTTCTTCCAAGGAGCAAGCGTCTTAATTTCATGGCTGCAGTCACCATCTGCAGTGATTTGGGATCCTAAGAAAATAAAGTCTGTCACTATTTCCATTGTTTCCCTATCTATTTGCCATGATGTGATGGGACTGGATGCCATGATCTTTGTTTTCTGAATGTTGAACTTTAAGCCAACTTTTTTACTCTCCTCTTTTACTTTCATCAAGAGGCTCTTTAGTTCTTCTTCACTTTCTGCCACAAGGGTGGTGTCATCTGCATATCTGAGGTTATTGATATTTCTCCCAGCAATCTTGATTCCAGCTTGTGCTTCTTCCAGTCCAGCGTTTCTCATGATGTACTCCGCATATAAGTTAAATAAGCAGGGTGACAACATACAACTTTGACGTACTCCTTTTCCTATTTGGAACCAGTCTGTTGTTTCATGTCTAGTTCTAACTGTTGCTTCTTGACCTGCACATAGATTTCTCAGGAGGCAGATCAGGTAGTGTGGTATTCCCGTCTCTTTAAGAAGAAGGAGCTGTTTTTCTGGAACTTTCTTGCTTTTTATATGATCCAACAGATGTTGGCAATTTGATCTCTGGTTCCTCTGCCTTTTCTAAATCCAGCTTGAACATCTGGAAGTTCACAGTTCACATACTGTTGAAGCCTGGCTTGGAGAACTTTGAGCATTACTTTACTGGTGTATGAGATGAGTGCAATTGTGTGGTAGTTTGAGCATTCTTTGGTATTGACATTCTTTGGGATTGGAATGAAAACTGACCTTTTCCAGTCCTGTGGCCACTGCCGAGTTTTCCAAATTTGCTGGCATACCGAGTGCAGCACTTTAACAGCATCATCTTTCAGGATTTGAAATAGCTCAACTGGAATTGCATCACCTCCCCTAGCTTTGTTCATAGTAGTGCTTCCTAAGGCCCACTTGACTGTGTCTGGGGTTATTATTCACACATCATGGCACTTGTTAAACTTAGTATTTGTTGAGTGAGTGAATTGCCAGGCTCAGTGGCAGGCATATGGTGAGTACCCCGTAAATTTAATATGCAGAGTCATAAAAGAACAAAGGTAGATGAAAGGGAGATTTTTAAGCAGTAAGGAAGAGCTGCTGAACTGCTGATGACTCTTGTGTGGTAGGTTCTCACAGAACTGGAAAGTGATGCACTTATAACCTACCCCTTATTCACTGTGTTCTGGGGTAGAGCCAAGAAATCAAGTTCAGAACCTTGCAAACAAACAAAAAACCTATACTTTGGGGTTATGCTTTATTTACCATTTTAAGTATTGGCACAAATACTGTGCCAAGAAAAAAATATTTATATGAAGGAGGAAGTATAGAAAAGCCTGTTCTGAGTGAAATACTGGATATGACATACTGGAACTCTTAGACTCAGTTAGAAATTAGAAAGGTGGTAGCCCATCCCAGTGTTGAAAGTACAGTTTCTCAGTTTTAAAAAAAACAAGAAAGATTTTCTACCTCAATTAATGTTATTTAAAATCTCAAATAAATTATGAAGACTTAGCAAATTAAACCAACGGGAATTTTTTAGATGCCTTTTCAGATGAGTTGTTTCTCCTCCCCTCACCTCTGGAAGCTGTTTTTCCTCTCTTGACCAGAGATCGTGGGAAGCAGCACTGCAGGTGGTGAGAGGCAGTCAGATCTGAGCATATTCTGAAGGCGGCGTCAACAGGATGGGCTGATGGATGGACAGGCAAGGTGGCTCAGGCTGAAGCCCCTCATGAGATGGAGGAACTGTGAGTGGTACGGGTCTAGGGGACACATCAGAGGGTAAAATTCAGACAGGTGAAGTCCAAGATGCATTGAGCATCTAAGGTAGACAGGCTTATTCTGTAGGTGTTTGGAAATGTGTAGGAGAAAAGTCTTAGCGGGAATGTCGGTTTGGGAATGTTGAGTGCACAGATGATATTTTAAACCATGAGCTGGGGCGTCATCCCCCAGACAGTGAACGTGTACAAGGAGGACAGAGGCCCAGGACCCTCTCTGGATGATCTAACACTGAGAGCAGATTTAAAACCCAGGCTGGCCAGAGTCCAGTCCAAGCACTGTAGGGGCTCAAACCTCACGCAGTGCCAAGACCCCAGTGGAGATGCTCTCCTACCTTCTTTAGAAAGAGCTGTTGTGAGGAGAGGGTTGTCCCTGCGAAAGCCTTTCCAGAATCTGGCTCAGAAAGGCTTTGTGTTGTGTTCTCTTTTCTGGCCTTTGTCCAGAGCTGCACACGATGGGGAAGCAAGGTGTAGAAGTGGATTGGAGCCTGGGACGTGTATGGAGCATCATTCTGTCTGCTGGGGAGAGCTCTAGATGGTTTACTTTAGAGTTGTTTATATAAGTGAAATCAAATAAACCCTTAGGGGAGAAACATTATCTTGTTTTCTTCTCTCCCACATCAGCCAGTACTGTGCCTTTTATTTATTTATGTAGTAAGTCTCTTAAAAGGGAGAACTACTTAGTCGAGGAACAGATTCCTTCAGGTTTCAAAAGTTTAAATCATTAGAGACTTCCTTCTGTGTTGACGCCTTTCCCTTTTATCACTAAATTAAAAATGAAGGGTTTTAAGGCATTTTTCTATCTAAAACTGAAGTATTGCTCCAAAGACCAGAGCAGCCCAACCATGACCCCATGAGGGTCCTTCTCTGGGAGAGAATTTCATCCACGTCACACACCTGATGGGTTTTCTGGCAGCCTTTCTATGAAGGACAAAGTGTGTTGACTCAATTTATAAATTACAGTTGTAAGCTTTTATTTTGTTTAAGAATCACTAAAGGACTTTGTTTTTCTGTTTTTAAAGAACTCTGTTTTGACCACTTTTAAAATGTCTGGCTTTAATGCAGCCCAAACAGAGATCAGAGATCCTGAGAGGCTATTTTTTTTTGTTTGTTTGTTAAGAAAATTTCAACCAGGGGGCTAGCACTACAGTAATGGACTGTGCTCATTGCTCTGGTGGCATGTCAGGGTTGAGGTCAGTTGTCTTAGGAGAGCGGCTAATCAGGATTAAGGGCTGTGGGAGGGATACCCTCCAGACTTCTCATTGTTACTTGCAAAGAGTAAACATTGCTGAAGTCAAGGAAGGGTTCTCAAGGTAAACTCAGCAGCTTGGCACGAAGCTCTGAAGGCGATTATTGTGAGATTCAGTCTTATTTTTAGGAGGCAAGAGATCTGGAGAAACAAGAGGAAGCCCAGCTCCAAAGGGCATTTCTGCTCCTTGTCAGTAGGTGTGGGAGGGTCTCTCATTTCCGGGGCCCAAGGCTTTGTTTCATATCACATTTTTCTTAGGAAAGTGGCATTTTATAAGCATACACAACCAAGCCTCTGGCATGGCTGCTGCCCCACCTGCTCTCCGTTCAAAGGGTCAGCCAGGGGCCCGGTGGACCCCTTCTGACCCTGTGGGTAGGGCTGACTTCTCAGAGCTGGGCCCACTGCTTGCTCTGGGTTTCAGCGGCCTCATTGGCATGTGACTGGCGGGGCTGGGTGTGGTGTGACAGTGAGACTTAAAAGCCTGTTCAACAATAACCACAACACATTGTTGGACATTGTGTGGGTGTCCTGGCCTGTGCCCAGCCTTTTACCTGCTTCGTCTTACTTAGTCTGAGTCAGCAGATGTCACCTTCTCTAATGGACATATGCAAGTCCCTGAGACCCCTGTCCAGGCACCCCCCTGTCTAGAGCCCTTCCCCCACAAGGCCTGGATGTTACAATCATTGTGTCTCCGTGGTTTATCCCAGCTCATGCAGCAGGTGGGAGAGCTGGCCACTGCTGTGGGGCAGGATCAGCTGCCTGATGGGCAAGGGGCAGGCAGTGAGGGGAAGGCACAGAGCTCTGGGTGCCCAGGTTCCTGCGCACAGTCCCGTGTTCTAGACTCGGTGCCTCTCCATCTGCCCGGCACAGCTGTCTTTTCTGCTGCCAGTTTTCAGGTGTGAGTCTTTAGCATGAAGGCTGAATGCGCCCAAAAAGCAGGAAGAGCTGGGTGTTGGTAGCTTGAGACATCGTGTTCCCAGATGGACACACACTGACAGAATCCGGAAAAATTGAGGAAAAGCAAGGTTTTTGTCCCCTTTCTGCAGCCTTGGGTTCTCAGGGCAGTGTAATGGCAGAACGCACTGTTTCCATTCCCCTGAAACGTTCTTGCACACTGCAGCGCTGAGGCTGCTGCCGCGTGCCGTCAGCGTGACACCCCCGTCCCAGCGCGGGAGGCAGGCAGGCGCTGAAGCCGAGCAGCCGGGCAGTGGGGGGAGGCCAGCTGCAAGGCGCTTTGCTTTAACCCCCACCCCCGACTCCTCGTGTGGCCTGACTTGCACCTTGAGTGCCAGATTCAGACCAAAGCCATCCCATTGCTCATCACCTGTCCGTTTGCTTTCTGTTCGTTTGTTTTTATTTTTAGTATTTTCATAAAACCAACTCCAAGTTTTTAGCACCAGGACCACTCTGTTTTGCCCTTTATATGTTCTTCCTTTTGGATCATTTCAGGCCTTATCTGTATCTCAATAAAGAATACTCTGGGCCTGAGGAAACATTTCTCAACATAATAAAAGCCATTTATGACAAACATACCACAACCAATATAATATTCACCTATGAAAAGTTGAGAAAGCCTTCTTGCTGAAATCTGAAACAAGACTAGGATGCCCACTCTCATCATTTCTAATCACCATAGTACTGGAAGTCCTAGCCACAGCAATCAGACAAGAAAAAGAAATAAAAGGTATCCAGATTGGAAGGGAAGAGGTAAAATTGTCATTTATATTCAGATGACATGGAGTCCTAAAGACTCCACACAAAAACTACTGGAACTGACAAATACAACAAAGTAGCAGGATACAAGATGAACATATAGAAGTCAGTTGCATTTCTTTACACTAACAGTGTTCTATCAGAAAGGAAATGTTAAAAAAAGAAAGAAAGAAAGAAATCCCCTTTAAAATCACATCCAAAAAACTAAAATACCTAGAAATAAACATGACCTAAAAGACATATGCTGAGAACTACAAAACATTATTAAAGGAAATGGAAGATGATTCAAAGAAATGGGAAGGTATCCCATGCTCTTTGATTGAAAGAATTAATATTGTTATTAATAAAATGACTTTCCTACATAAAGCAATCTACAGATTTAATGTAATCCAAACCAAATTACCTATGACATTTTTCATAAAACAAGAACAAATAATTCTAAAATGTGTATGGAACCATAGAAGACCCAGAATTGCCAAAACAATCCTAGAAAAAACAAAGCAGGAGGCATAGCTCTCCCAGACTTCAGGCATAACTATGAAGCCACAGTAATCAGAACAATGTGGTATTGGCACAAAAACAAACATGGATCAATGGAACAGAATAGAGAGCCCAGAAATAAACCCATATACCTGTAGTCAATTAATCTCTGGCAAGAGGAGGTAAGAATATACAGTGGGAAAATACACTCTCTTCAACAAGTGGTATTGGGAAAGCTGGACAGCCACATGTAAATCAATGAAGTTTTAACACACCCTAACACCATATACAAGAAGAAACTCAAGATGTCTTAAGACATGACGCCGTAACACTCCTAGAAGAAGACATAGGCAAAACATTCTCTGACATAAATTGTACCAATGTTTTCTTAGGTCAGTTTCCCAAGGCAATAGATACAAAAGCAAAAATAAGCAAATGGGACCTAATCAAACATAGAAGCTTCTATACAGTAAAGGAAACCACAAACAAAAAGGCAACCAAAGAGTAGGAGGGAAATATTTGCAAATAAGGTTACTGACAAGGGCTTAATTTCCAAAATATGCAAACAGCTCATAGAACTCAACAACAAAAAAAGAAAGGACCCAATCAAAAAATGGGCAGAAAACCTGAATAGACCGTTTCTTCAGAAAAGACATACAGATGGCCAACAGATAACATGAAAATAAACTCAGTGTCACTAATTATTAGAGAAATGCAAATCAAAACTGCAATGAAGTACCACCTCACACTGGTCAAATTGGCCATCATAAAAAGTCTACAGATAACAAATGCTGGAGAGGGTGTGGAGAAAAGGGAACCCTCCTACACTGTTGGTGGGAATGTAAGTTCGTGTGGCCCCTATGGAAAATAGTACAGAATTTTCTCAAAAAACCAAAATACAGTTGCCATATGATCCATCAGTCCCACTCATGGGCATATATCTGGACAAAACTATAACTTTAAAAAAAAATTTAAAAAGCAACGCTATCGTCTCACCGTCTGGGTTTTATTCTCCCCACCCATTTCGTGATTCTTCTCTCCCTTCATGCTTTCTTTGGACTGAGTGTCTCCCGCACCATTAACTTGGCGATCAGAATCTAATGTAATGAATACTCTCGTTTCCTTCTGGACAAGGCACAGACCCCTTCCCCACTCTTGCTTTTATGCATTATTGTCGTTTGATTTAATTCCTTGTTTATGTGCAAACCCTACTGGATATCTTATATTGGTTTTTTGCAGTAAATATCCTTTAGATTTATCTGCATGTTGATATTTCCATTTTCCCTCATTTCTTATCTTTTCATTTTCCCATCTGGTACTGTTTCCTCAGTTCTCATAGCTTCTATGAGTATTTCTTTCTGTGCCAATTTGCTGGCAATGAAATCTCTCCTTTCATTTTATCTGAAAAAATCTTTATTTCATTTTCATTTTTGAAGAGTGTTTTCACTGAATAGAGATGCCCAGGTTGACAGTTACTTTCTGCACTTTTACATCACCATTTACTTGTCTCCTGGCCTCCATTCTTCGGGGTAGAATATCAACTTAGTCTTATTGTTGCTTTTTGAAGGCACCTTGACTGTGTTCTCTAGCTGCCTAAAGGGTATTTATCTTTGGCTTCAGCGGTCCATTAGACTGGCCTGACACTGTCATTGGGTTGAACATGGCTGGGGTTTCTGCTCGGCCCTGAATCTTACAGCTTTGTTTTGTGTTGGTTATTCTTGTGCCACATCTTCTCTCCCCACTCCCTCTGGGCCCTAATTACATCTTTGTTAGGTATTTCCACATGTCCTGTGTCCCTCTTACGCTATTTTCCACATTTTTTATTCTTTTTCATTCCTTGAGCTTCAGTCTGGACATAATTCTATTGGCCTGCCTTCCAGCTCCCTAACTCTTTTCCCTGCTTTGGAAATCTATTCTGCTTTCAAACCCACCTATTTAATTTTAACTTCAGTTATTATATTTTTCTGTGTATGAACAGATATGGGGATATTTACAGTCTGTAGCTGATGTTTTCTTCCTCAAAGAGGATCTAGTTTTGCTGTCTGGCAGGCACTTAGAGTAGGGCAGATTGCCTTGAGTCTGGAATTGAGCTGAAACAGAGCTGGGGTTCGGTCATTTGTGAGAGAGCTGATGAGCATCCAGACCTCTGTGCTCCTGGGCAGCAGCCCACTGGGCTTCTCCCTGGGAGTCCGGGCTGTGTATCAGAGGCCCAGTTCCTTGTTGACGTGAATCCCAGCCCCGTGCCATCTGCAGGACCATCTCTTCTCCTGGCTCGTTCAGCCTCTTGGCTCCACGCTGCCTGGGGGAGGAGGATCAGCCAGTGTTGGACTTACTCCCAGGACTCCTCTTCCTTCTGAGAACCTGGCCCTACAGCACCTGGCTAGATTGAGAACCCAAATGCTGTTTCAACCTCTAGTACCTTCAAATCAATATTTTTGATGTGTTTCATCCAGAATTTTTAGTTGCTTTCAGTGGGTAGGTTGATCTACAACAAGCAATTTTTTACTATCACTGAGAGCAAGAAAAAGCTGTGTTCTATTTGGAACTAAATTCAGTGGGAAGTTCACAGTTCATAAATTTTGTTTTAAGCAGCAATGTCTGTCCCAAAAGAGAGTACATAAAAATAGAGTGGACTTGAAGTTTGGAGGTGTAGCTTCTGTTAATGGCTATACCACTTACTCTCAGACTAAGGTTGAAATAATCTCTTTAAACCCCGGATTTCTTAGCTACAAAACCATAACGCCTGCCCTGCCCATCGTACACATTTTTCTTAGGCTCGGATGTCTATGAAAGGACTTCATAAACTGCAAACAGCAGTACAGATATAGGATGTTATGTTGTTGTTGTTGTTTGTGCCTAGTGGCGTGTGAGTGTGTGAAGCTGGCTTCGAGTGCTCCCGATGTGAGTGTGGCCTGGAGGGCAGATATCCAGCTTCCCACGTGGGACACTGAGGGGCACCTGGGCCTTCTCACTGCAGCACGACATTGGAGTGTGTCATTATTGACCAAAAGCAGCTGGAAAAACCGCTTTGAAACAACAGTTCCACCTGTTTCAGAAGAAATCAGGGCAATTAAAATGGAGTCAGCAGAGTGTTGCTTTGTAGACGAGATGAAACGGTGGGTCTGAACAAACCATCTTGTTTCAGCCACACTTTTAAATGAGTTGCTTCACCATCACCATGGAACCATGAAACAATTGGGGAAAAAAAATCCTTTTCAATGGAAGCCTTTTGAATATTTTAGGAAATAACCCAAATATTATAAAATGTGTTATAACTTTGTCAGTCATTTAGGCTGCAGATTTCAGGGATTCTTGTCACTTTTCTGATGAGCTTGAAAGCAGCAGTGTTGTCAGTGGGTGTACCCACACACTTGCCCCCAAACATCTGCCTGCTTGCTCTTGGAATTGACCCATCCACATATGAACTCTGGCTGTTAAGTGCTAGTGATGGAATCTGCAAGAACCCAGATCCCCTTTCAATCTGTAAAATTAAAAGTACAGACTTAGAATAATATTCATCTGAAGCATATTGGATCAACCATGATTTCCCCCATCTGACAATGATGAGCGAAAAAGAGAGAAAAATTCATGTCTGTGAAAATTCAAGCCTATTAAAAGAAGAAAATATTCCAGTAGGAATATTGTGCTTAGATTCAATTTTTTATACTATTCATTGTTGATTTATTTTGACTCTTGCGCTTCCACATTCATTCAGTGAGGATTTGAATGCTTGCCTTGTGACAGGTCACCAGGGAAAGAGCAATGAACAAAACTGATAAAAATTTTTTTTTGCTTTCTTAGAGCTTACATCAAGGGAGTGAAAATAGAAGAGAGTAAAATAAATGATCAGATTATATGGAATAAGACAATGTTAAATGCAATAGTGAGAAAATAAATATGGGGATCAGAAGTATAGGGGTCAAGGTGGAGGGTTCAGTAATAAATAGGTGGCTAATACAGCAAAATGAACAACCAGTAAAGTGAAAGGACAGCCTACAGAATGGGAGGGAGGACATATTAGCAAATCATATTTGATAAGGAACTAATATCCAGCATATATAAAGAACTCAAATAAATAGCAAAAATAATAATAATAGTCCTATTAAAAGGCAAGCAAAGGACCAGAATAGGAATAGACATTTTTCCAAAGAAGGTAAATGTACCTATTTCATGTTCTTGTTGGTAAAATGGCCAACGGGTACCTGAAAATGTGCTCAGCATCATTAATCATCAAGGAAATGCCAGTCAAACCACAGTGAGATAGTCACTTCACACCTGTTAGATTGACTATCCTGAAAAAGATAACAGATAACAAGTGTCGGTGAGGATATGGAGAAGAGGGAACCCTTGTGCACTATTGGTGGGAAGGTAAATTGGTGTAGCCACCGTGGAAAATGTGTGGAGCTTCCTCAAAAAATAAAAAATGAAACTGCTGATACCAAACCACCCAGCAGTTTCACTCCTGGGTGTATCTCCAAAGGAAATGAAATCACTGTCTCAGAGATAATCTGCACTTCCATGTTCACTGCAGCATTGTTTATAATTGCCCCGACATGGAAAGACCGCTGGTGGCTCAGACAGTAAATAATCCGCCTGCAATGCAGGAGACCTGGGTTTGATCCCTGGATTGGGAGGATCCCCTGGAGAAGGAAATGGCAACCGCTCCAGTATTTTTCACTTCACTTCACTTTCAGTACTCTTACCTAGAGAATTCCATGGACAGAGGAGCCTGATGGACTACAGTCCATGGAGTCTCAAAGAACTGGACACGACTGAGTGACTAACACTTTCTTTCTAAAACATGTAAGCAACCTCAGTGTCCACTGAGGGATGAATGGACGTTACATACTTGCACACACATACAGGTACAATGGAAAGTTATTTAGACATAAAAAAGAAGGAAATCCATTTGTGACTACATGGATGGATCTTGAAGGCATTTTGCTAAGTGAGATAATTCAGACGAAGAGAAATAAATACTGTATGATCTCACTTACATGTGAACTAAAAAACTCATCAGATTTGGCTACCAGAGGCAGAGGTAGAAGGTGGAGGAATTGGATAAAGGTAATCTCAAGTTACAAACTTCCAGTTATAGGATAAACAAGTTCTGGGGATGTGATGTCCAGCATGGTGACCACAGTTAACACTGCCAGGTGGTATATTTGAAAGCTGCCAAGAGATCCCTCCTGACATGTCTCCTGTATCTTCCAGTAGTTAGACGCACACCATTTTGTATAAACTATACGATACTGCAGTTGCTCTTGGGCAGTCTCCTTTTTCACTCAGTGATACATAGAAAACATTTTAAATCTAGTGTTCATTTTAAATGGCTTTTTATATTCCATTTTCTGTTTGTCTAGTTCTCTAGTGATGGGGGTGGAGTTTGTTTCTTTGCTTCTTTAAATGCTAACAGTATTGGGGTGAGTATTTTTTTATAACTTCTTTGCCCATTCATTTGAAAGGAAGTATTATTTTAAAAGTCAGTACATTATTTAGTTCTGAGAGTCTACCAGAATTTTTTCAGCAAATTGCTGAGTTTGGTTGGTATTTTATTTGGGGTCTTGAATTAAGATTCCTAATTGAAATTATCCATGGTCTCCTCCCTTCCCTTCCCTCTTCCTCCCTTCATCTGGCTTTGGCTTTACACTTATGCTAACTTTATAAAATGAATTTAGAACAAATGTGTAAAAAAAGAAGGATGCTTAAGAAAAACTTATTTATAAAAGAACTGTTTCTTGAAATTCACCTGTAAAAGTCATCTAAACCTAGAACTGTTTTTGTTTGAATCAGTGTAATCCTTGGATAACTTAAAATTCCTATATGGATATTGACACATGGTAAATTTTCCTGTGCTTCACTTGAATTAATTTTGATAATTTATAGCTTATTATAAATGCCACTTGGTTTTCAAGTATATTGATATAATATATTCATATGCACTTAAATCCTTTTTCTTGTTTAGAAACATCAGTGATTTGTCTTTCTGCTTTTTTTTTTTTTTTTTCATTTTTCCGCCTCATCTTTTTTGCCTTGTATGGTTGCAGGAAAGCTGCCATAGCTCCATGCATCATAATTACTTTCAAGGCAGGAAGCAAAGGGGTCTGAAATAGTCTTTTCTTTAGGGACTGTCTGCTTTTATCAGCAAAGTACATCTTTTCTGGAATCCCCCCAGCAGACTTTCTGTTACTGTTCGTTAGCCAGCACTAAGTCACGGTTATCGGTGACCATGGTGGAGGCTAGGGAAAGGATTTTGTCTTTGGCCAAGCAGAACTCATCTGTAGGGCTTGGCAGTTTACCCAAGACAAGCTCTGTAAGAAGGGAGCAAGAGGGGTGTGACTTTTGTGTTACCAAGATGGTCCTGCCCTTTTTCAGGTGTGCACAAAAGAGCCTCCACGACATTGCAGTCCAAAGGACTGATCATAAACACAGTAACTGTCAGCAGCAGGAAGCATGAATTGGAGAGCTTCATCATCCCATACCATAACATACCATCATTCTGCCATTAATTAGAAGTTAGTTTTTTTTCCCCCAAGATTCCAAAAGGATGCTGTTGACATGAGCAAGGTCTAAGGGAACAAGATATCACCCTAGCTTTGGTTGGAGAGGGTGGAAACAGGTCATCTCAAGCCAAGTGCTGGGTATTCGTTTGGTTATTTATGTGAAACCCTGATGGACTGGGGCCAAGGAGGGTTCCACTTCCAGTTTACATCCTTGTCCTTATCCAGTAACAAAACTCTGTCTGCCTTTCATCCTTGTGAGGAAGTGGGTAAAAATCTTATCTTTGTACAACAAGCAACAACATAGAGTTAACTGTCTTGGAAAAGTACCCAAAAGCATCTTCCTTGACAACTTCAGTGTCCTTAAAAGTCAGAACCACAGCAAGGTCCATGCACTTGAACCTCCCATCCCTCCAGTCCCAGGAATTATTTGACCCAAATTTGGGGGGAGGATTGAAAGAGGAGGATGCAGGACAGAGAAGAAAGCCAGTTGTCTGACTAAAGCAAAGAGGGGCTTGCATGATCAACCCCAAGACAGCAGGGAGCAGGTCTCTTCACAGAGCAGTGCAAAGAGAAACTTGGAAACTCAAGTTCATGGTCCAGGAGGAAGGTGGAGGTGCCCTGTGCCTGTGGAACAGGTGGAGACCCATGGCGCTCACTCTCTGATAAACGGTGTGCACCCTCATCCCGAGAGGGTGGCTCCCTGCCTCGGAAAGGGTAAGAAGTTCAAGCTCTCCTTTCTCTCTGCTCTGACTTCCCCAGCCACGAGCAGGAGGTCCTGCCTGAATTGCACTATGAAGGATAAGAACCTCAAAGGGCTTCATCCAGGCCTGTCATTTTCTCAACGTTCAATAGCTCTTCACTCTTGAAAAAGTTCTCAGTTAAAATTTAGTATCTGTAAAACTGGAGGCAGTAAAGGGCAGGTGATACTCTTTGAATGAGAAAATAGTTTGCTTTCCCCAAAAGGCGCTGGCGGAAAGCAGCAAATGGAAACCTGACGTCCACTCGCTCGGGGCCCAGAGAGGCCCCTGTGTCCTCTGTGGCTCTGCTGCAGCGTCTTCGGAGTGAGGAGTCCGTACTCGTGGACCGTCTGCTACCCTTTCACCTCTGGAGGGCTTGGCTTTTCCAGGGAATCAGAGGACTTCAAAGGGAGAGTGGTAAACGCAACAGACTCCAGTTTCTGGTATCTCCAGAAGGGTTTGAGGCACCTTTTCGTTCGTGGTATAAGAACATACTCCTGTGGTCGGGATGCAGCACGAGGTACATTCAGGTGCAGCACTGGGCTGCTTCGGACTGAAAACTTCTGAGTGAGACAGACCTGCCGCGATCTGAGGCTAATTCAGATCCCCTGCCAACTGGATTTTTAATAAGCTTAATTTCAGATGGGTCCTGCAGAGGTTTTAAAATGTCTTTGGATTTGATTCTTTTCCATTTTAAAAGACATCTATAGAATAAGCTCTCTAGCTATTAGGACTGATCAGAAATTAGTTGATTAGGTGGAATATCATATCATTATCACTGCTTGAAGGATTATTAAGAGTGTATTTTAATTAAATGAACATTACGCAACCGCTGTTAGACTTCTCTTCTACCTTCCTGCCTTTTAAAAAATTCCATTTCCAACTCCCATTTTATCCCCTGGCCTCCCCAGCCCCTCCAGAGCAAATGCGCCACGGAGATGGCAGTGTGAGGCTGACCCCTTGTTCAGGTTGTGTTGAAGTCAAATTCCCAGGATTGAGGTTCTAAGGCCTCTCCTGCCCTGGGGCTGGAGGGAGGGCCGGTCTGAGTTCAGGGTGCCCTGCTGTGAATCCAGGTTCCATCTGTGGCTCCCACCGTCTTCCACAGGGCCCAGGGCCATGAGGCCTCAGACCCGGCTCTCTGGGTGCGCTGCTTCACGGCCAGGAGGGAGCTTCTGAAGCTCAGGTTCCCAGGCATCACCCAGACCTACTTATGTGGGCAGAGCCACGGTGTCTGCATGTTGACGACCTGCTTTTGGGAGAGTCTGGAGCTCACTTTCTGTGAGTGACGCCCGTGAGACCATGCCAGGACAGCTGCCCGGCCCCAGAGCACAGTGGGTCCCTGATGAGGAGCATGCCCAACCCATGGCCGGCTGCAGATGGGGTGGGCCAGTGGCTTCAGCTGCATAGCTTGTACTGAAAGTTCCATCTCCCGTGGGGACAGCTATGTCCACAGGACACAACAAACTCAAACAGCAGACCTGCCTCTTTCTTCCTTTGAACAGAAAATGTGTTCCCTGTGGGCGAGGACAAAGGACAAAAGATACGTCTGGGACCTCAGTGGGGTCACCTGCTATGCAGAGCCTGCATCCCGGGCTCTGTGGGAGGATACACACGCACACCTCCACATACAAGCAGAGGCAGAGGGCCTGGGAAGTGACAATATATTTCGATCGGTTCTTTTGTTTTTTGAAACCTCCTGGCCCTGCCACCTGAGCTTGACCCCGACACAGTCTCTCTTGGCTTGTCTCACTTGGGCCAGGAGTGCACATGGAGACTGGCACCTCTTCAGGAGCTGTCTGCTGGAGAGACCGCGCTCAGAGCCGCCCAGTGCCGTGTTTGCTGTCCATCTCCCCAGGCACCACCCTGCGTGTCTACCTTGGCATAGGACCAAGGCAGGTGCCACATCACTCTTCCAGCGTTAAAGCTAGTCATCACACCTACAGGCATCTCTTCCTCTTTCACCCCACCCTCCTCTCGGTCGTGTACAGAACTGCCTTTGTTTCTCCACTGATAGTTTGGTTGGACATTTAAACTGTCAGGCAGATTTGTGACTCAAAAAGACAAACACGTACACACAAAAGATGGGGTAAACCTCAAAATAGAAGAAAGGAAATAATGAAGGAGAAAGAAAAATTTAATAAACTGGAAAAATAAGAAACAGAGGATTATATAAAGCTTGACTTTCAAAAATTAGAAATCTTTAAGAATACTGAAAAATGTAAAAACCATGATTAAGTAATGTTAGGAATAAAAGAGCAGAGCAGATATGAGTATAGGCAGAGGAGAGTTTGTAAAGATTATAAGAAAACTGTGGGTATACTTTTACGCAAATGTGAAAATTTAATGGAATGCTAGTTTTCTAGGAATGTGGAATTTACCAGAGTCATTCAAGAAATAGAAAAATATGAATACAAGCCATGAAAGAGCTTTTCAACAGTAAGAAATTCATCTTCCCTGAATTCTTCCCACTAGAGCCACAGGGCTTTAGTGGGTTTGCATAGAACACAGACTATTTTAGAGAATTTCTAGAAAAAGAGGGAAAGCTGCCTTGTTTGCTTCTTGAGGGCAGGAATACCTTCCTGTGAAACTGGAAAAAGAAAGTAGAAGAACAGAACATTGTAGACCAGCTACTATTGTGATTATCAAGGCAAACAACTGGAAACCAAGTACTAGTGTATCTAATATTGCTCTATTAAAAAAAATCATAACCAAGTGGAGTTTCATTTAGGAATACAAAAATGATAAAACAACATGAGATACATTAATATAATATTCCTTCTCAAAGGATTAAAGGAGGAAAGCTATACTATCTTCTTAAGATGCAAGAAAAAAAATCATAAACTTTATTTGGCACTTGGAATTTCCTTAATCTGATTAAATTCAGTTCAGTCGCTCAGTCATGTCTGACTGTTTGTGACCTCGTGGACTGCAACACGCCAGGACTCCCTGTCCGTCACCAGCTACTAGAGTTTACCCAAACTCATGTCTGTTGAGTCGGTGATGCCATCCAACCATCTCATCCTCTGTCATCCCCTTCTCCTTTTACCTTCAATCTTTCCCAGCATCAGGGTCTTTTCCAGTAAGTCAATTCTTCGCATCAGGTGCCCAAAGTATTGGGAGTTTCAGCTTCAGCATCAGTCCTTCTAATGAACACCCAGGACTGATCTCCTTTAGGATGGACTGGTTGGATCTCCTTGCAGTCCAAGGGACTCTCAGGAGTCTTTTCCAACACCACAGTTCAAAAGCATCAATTCTTCAGTGCTCAGCTTTCTTTATAGTCCAACTCTCACATCCATACATGACAACTGGAAAAACCATAGCCTTAACCAGATGGACCTTTGTTGGCAAAGTAAAGTCTCTGCTTTTTAATATGCTGTCTAGTTTAGTCATAACTTTTCTTCCAAGGAGTAAGCGTCTTTTAATTTCATGACTGCAGTCACTGTCTTCATTGATTTTGGAGACCAAAAAAATAGAGTCAGCCACTGTTTCCACTGTTTCCCCATTTATCTGCCATGAAGTGGTGAGACCAGCTGCCATGATCTTTGTTTTCTGAATGTTGAGCTTTAAGCCAACTTTTCACTCTCTTCTTTCACTTTCATCAAGAGGCTCTTTAGTTCTTCTTCACTTTCTGCCACAAGGGTGGTGTCATCTGCCTATCTGAGGTTATTGATATTTCTCCTGGCAATCTTGATTCCAGCTTGTGCTTCATCCAGTCCAGCGTTTCTCATGATGTACTCTGTATATAAATTAAATAAGCAGGGTGACAATATACAGCCTTGACATACTTCTTTTCCTATTTGGAACCAGTCTGTTATAACTTGCTTCCTGACCTGCATACAGATTTCTCAAGAGGCAGGTCAGGTGATCTGATATTCCCATCTCTTTTGGAATTTTCCACAGTGTATTGTGATCCACACAGTAAAAGGCTTTGGTGTAGTCAATAAAGCAGAAATAGATGTTTTTCTGGAACTCTTGTTTTTTCGATGATCCAGCAGATGTTGGCAATTTGATTCCTGGTTCCTCTGCCTTTTCTAAATCCAGCTTGAACATCTGGAAGTTCACAGTTCATGTATTGCTGAAGTCTGGCTTGGAGAATTTTGAGTATTACTTTACTAGATTAAAGGTATCTGTAAAACATCTATGGAAAACATGATGCTTTATGAGAATTGAATTGCATTCATTCAGTGAGATGTTCTCTACTACCTTTTTTATTGCATATTGCATTGCAGGCCATAAACAGTCCCTTATTGAGACAAGAACTGTAAATGTAGAAGTGGTGTAAAGAAAAGGACAAAATGTGAATGAATCAATGGGTAGAAAATCCAAGAGGATCTACAGATTCTCTGGACTAAGAGAGCTCAGTGAGGTTGCTGAATGCACAGTCCATGGACTCCAGCCACGGCCAGCAGTGGCCTGTGAGCTGATTAGATTGTTTCTTCTGTTAGATGGCTGCTCATATTCTTTGTCCACTATTTGTTAGGTTTTTACCTCATTATTATTCAGTGATAGGAATTTATATATTCTAGATAGTATCCTCTGTCAGCCATAAGTACTGCAAAAATCTTCTCCAAGTCTGTGGCAGATCCTGTTATTTTGTTTAAGGTGTATTCTGTCAAACATGCTTTTTAATTTTGATTTTTCAAACTGTGGCCCTGGGATAATATTTTAGAAAGGGGTCTTTAATAAGCAGCTCATAAACATATGAAAAGATGTGTGCCCTCTCTAGTAAACAGGGAAAAGAAAATTAAAATACTAAGAGGCTATTTCATACCTATCTGGTGGGCAAAATGTCAAAATTTGATGCTATCAGGGGATGGTGAGAATTTTGAGCACTGTGAATGCTGCCCTTGGGCGTGGGGTGACGCTGGGAATAGCCTTCGAAGATCAGCTTGCTGAATAGCATAAATCTGTGACTAGGAGCCGTCTGCGGGCAAATGATGCAGAGAAACTTTCTCACATATGCAAAGACAGTGTCCACGGCTGCATTATTCCTCAAGAGAGATTGACTGTCGGCAGAGAGGGACTGGGTGTGGTGTGTTCCTCCAGGGGACGGCTGTGCAGTAGTGGGCGTGAAGGGAGCAGAGCCATGTGTATCAAAGCAGGAACAATCCCAGAAGTGGAGAAAGCAAGCCACAGTGCACTGTCAGCCGTACACAAAACAGTACTCCATTCTATCTGCGAAGTGGCTCAGACTGTAGAGAATCTGCCTGCAATGTGGGAGACTTGGGTTTGATCCCTGGGTCGGAAAGATCCCCGGGAGAAGGAAATGGCAACCCTCTCCAGTATTCTTGCCTGGAGAATCCCATGCACAGAGGAGCCTGGTAGGTTACAGTCCACGGAGTCACAAAGAGTTGGACACAACTGAGCAACTCACACACAACATGTGGTTTATTGAAGATGTTCTGAGGAATACTGATAAACCAAACTTAGGGTAGTGTTACCATTGGTGAAGATGGGATTTGAGGTAGGAAAGACGTACCAGGACTTTAACTATTATATGTCGAGTTTTATTTCATTTAAAAAATCTTAATCAGGTACCAGTGTTGCAAAGTATTAAGATTTGAAAAAGTGGAGTGGATGCTGCTTAAGTGCTTGTATAACATCTTCTAGATTTTATGTTTGCGATATCTTGCACACATAACCATGATGATGGTGGTGGTAATGACCTGGGAAAAAGCAGGCCTGCTGCCTCTCCCCAATAGGCCACAGGATACTTACTACCACGCCTGAGTTGATCATGGTCCAAGACTTGATCCTTAGCTTTGCTAATTTGTTTTTCACAACAAACTGTGGAAAATTCTTAAAGAAAATTCTTAAAGAGATGGGAATACCAGACTACCTGACCTGCCTCCTGAGAAATCTGTATGCAGGTCAAGAAGCAACATAAGAACTGAACATGGAACAACAGACTGGTTCCAAATTGGGAAAGGAGTACATCAAGGCCGTATATTGTCACCCTGCTTATTTAACTTATATACAGAGTACATCGTGTGAAATCCCAGGGTGGATGAAGCACAAGCTGGAATCAAGTTTGCCAGGAGAAATACCAGTAACCTCAGATAAGCAGATGACACCACCCTTGTGGCAGAAAGTGAAGAACTAAAGAGCCTCTTGATGAAAGTGAAAGAGGAGAGTGAAAAAGCTGGCTTAAAACTCAACATTCAAAAAACTGAGATCATGGCATCCAGTTCCGTCGCTTCATGGCAAATAGATGGGGAAACAGTGGCTGACTTTACTTTTTTGGGCTCCAAAATCACTGCAGATGGTGACTGCAGCCGTGGAATTAAAAAGCGCTTGCTCCTTGGAAGAAAAGCTATGACCTACCTAGACAGCATATTAAAAAGCAGAGACATTACTTTGCCAACAAAGGTCCATCTAGTCAAGGCTGTGGTTTTTCCAGTAGTCATGTATGGATGTGAGAATTGGAATATGAAGAAAGCTGAGTGCCGAAGAATTGATGCTTTTGAACTGTGGTGTTGGAGAAGACTCTTAACAGTCCCTTAGACTGCAAAGGGATCCAACCAGTCCATCCTGAAGGAAATGAGTCCTAAGTATTCTTGGGAAGGACTGATGCTGAAGCTAAAACTCCAGTACTTTGGCCACCTGATGTGAAGAACTGACTCATTGGAAAAGACCCTGATGCTGGAAAAGACTGAAAGCAGGAGAAGGGGATGACAGAGGATGAGATGGTTGGATGGCATCACCAACTCGATGGACATGAGTTTGAATAAGTTCTGGGAGTTGGTGATGGACAGGGAGGCCTGGCATGCTGCAGTCCATGGGGTCGCAGAGTTGGACACAACTGAGTGAGTGAACTGAACTGAATTTGTTTTTGCTTTTTTATTTTTCTCCCCATGCTTTTCTTTGTTTTGTTGTCAGCAAATCAAAGCTAGGTTTGTCTCTCAAGGGCAGACTCGAGTTAAAATCACAGATGGAATAAATCTAAAATTTATATCTAAAATTTATTTAGGCCAATAATTTCTAAAGAGAAATACACATGACAGCAACCAGAACCTTGAAATACTGTGAATGATCCTGGTATTTCCCCTCCAGGTGTTTCATGGGAAGCTGAGACCCAGCCAGAAGGCCCACTGTGGACATGTAGCAGGAATCCACTGCCGTGGAGACTGACAGCCAGGGTCCCCATTTGCTGGAAGTTTACCCCTACGTGGGACCCTAGGGCACGATTAGAGCAGGCTGGTGTTGAATGTTTACAGTAGTGGGGTCTTCACAGCACTCCCTGGGGACCCTGCTGGTGTCAGAGAGGGGTTGAACCCCACGTGCTTGGTAACAAGAAGATGCCTGGGTAGATGCTTGTTGATACATGGCAGCCAAGTGCATATGATAAGCCTTATTAGGATGACAGCAACCTTCCCAGTATCCAGAGTCCTTCTTTGTTACTTGATTGTCCCATTAACCATGCGACATTGTAAGGGCTGGTTTCACAGATGAAGAAGGATGCAGTGCCTCAGATCACTCAGTTACCAAGGTTACCACAGGCCAGACCATCAGTGGGGCTGGGAGGTAGGTTGAGGGCATGGAGTAGACAGCATATTTCTGTACCCCTCTCCACACCATGGGGCAGCCTTCCATAGGGAACCAGTCTGAGGACATGTGGTGTTTGAATATTTCGTCAATGTCTCGATCAAACCTACGTATAACATTTGCATCAGAGACAAGCCTCCCCAGAGACAGATTCCTTCTGCACCCTGAGGGCCCAGGTGCTCAGCTCACTAGACATCAGCTGACTGAGAGATCAGATACGATGGCCGTCTGGTCTCGCAGAGATTTAAAAGCTCAACAGGATATTTTAAAAAATCATTGTGTGTCCAGTTTTTTAAAGTCCCCATTTTACTGGACAGGAGATTATCAGAATGACCCATGGAAACTCAAGTGAACTTGACCCAAAGGTCCCCTCCACATCACACTGCCTCAGCTGCGTCGTCTGGGAGGGAGAACAGAACTGACTGCAGACTCTTCATGCTGCTGATGCCAAATAAGCCCCGGCTTCTACTCAGCTCTCAGAGAAGCTCCAGGATGAAGGTGGCCCCGACAGCTAGCCCCCTACTGGGTTTCTATATCAGGCAGGCGTTCTTGCACCAGCTCTGAAGCAGAAAAGACTGCTTGGCAGCAACAGAGCTCTTTACGTGCAAGATTTATTCTGTTTCTTTTTAAAGAAATTCTTCAACCAACCCCTCCTTTTTCTTGGCTCCGTGTGAAGACTTAGGATCTGAATTCATATACATACATATAACACTCTTAAATTCACAAGGTATGAGTTATTTCTCTGGTTTTACTTGTCATCCCTTTTTATCTTAGAAATAGGATATACCTCTTAAATTGCCTAATTGCCAATTCCTAGCAAAACTTGGTGCCCTATGACTGGAGAGGAATTTTAATAAAATGTGAATGCTGCGTTCTGAAAAATGTGTCCAAAGCCCCTTGAGAATTCCTAATGCTCCTGGAAGACGAGGCTTCCTGCAGAGACACAGAAAACTAGGGAATAGGACATGGCTGCCTCGGCTGAGTTTCCTATGATCTGAGCCTGAAGAATGCTCCCTTCTCTCGTCTTGATTTTTCACGTGGCTGCACCAGACAGAGCTCAGCAAATCAGCTCAGCACAGCGCCCCCTCAGCTGTGTGCACGGGGTCTGATTGCAGAGAGTATTGGCTCCATCCTGGGATTCTTATTTCATTAGCGTTGCAGACTGGGTTCTTGGGAATGACATTTGTTGGTCATTTGTGTACACTTGAACCTTGCAGATTCTTACTTCCTTAATCTAACAATCGACAAATTCTTAAAACTGAAAAAAAAAAAAAAAAAAAAAACAACCCTAGCCAATCAATTTACTTGTCATTAAAGACTTGACATTAATTCCAGAATGCATTCTTTTCCCCAACAGCAACTGGTATATTATGTCGTTTTCTTATAGTTAATTAAAATCCAGTTATCCATATAACTAAAATAAACAGAAGAAGCCCATTTTGTGATCTGACCTAATTGCTTTTTAATTGTACTGCTTTTCTTGCTCATTTTCAAAATCTCTGAAATAGTTTTCCCAGTCCTGAGGGAAAATCTGTATCAACCACTTTCCTTTAAGGCGCTGCTGAGCTCCAAATATATTAATCTTTCTCCTTTTCCTACTCATTTCTCATCATTAAGATGAATAGTTTTAATTCTGGGAGCAGATCACTTGCAGCTGTGGTCAATTACATTAAAAGCTAAAGAGTAAAACAAGTTCTTCAAAAAGCATTTGTTTGGCTGCGCTGGGGTCTTTGTTGTGGCATGAGAACTCTTAGTTGCAGCCTGTGGGATCTAGTGCCCTGACCTGGGGTTGAATCCAGACTCCCTGCGTTGAGAGCACTTAGCCACTGCACCACCAGGAAAGTCCCGAGAGTAAAACAAACTCTTGAAATGCCTTCTTTGATACCAGTGCAGGGATCCCAGATGGTGAGCACAGTGTGGAGGGACCGCGTCTCTGATGGTCCCCACCCTACTGCAGGCAAGATCAGCGCTGTCTCCACCTCAGGCCAAGAGCTGCTTCCAGAGGCCAAAGAGGCTTTAGCTGTCTGTCCTCACCCATTTTCCCAGCTAGCATCAGTAGTACCACCAGCCTGATAACTCCCTGAATGCCCTCATGCCACAGTTTGTGTCCTCAAGAGCTATAAGCCTGCCCAGGGGTCTTGTTCTCTCAGGATTCTCTGGAGCACCACCTCTCTGCCGGCATGTTCTTCAAGGTCATGGAGCTTTCGAGGGACATACATACAGTGTCCCTTATGTTGTACCTGCTGAGACGACCTCCTTTTGCTGGTCCTTTCTCTTGCCTATTGGGTGATGGCTCAGCATCTCCAGCCCAGGGCTCTAGAGTCCTGTGTTCTGAAACAGCTGTTCTGAGCCCTCACGGCCTTGCATCTGTCTGCAGGGAACAGACTTGAGAAGTGCCTGTTGCAATCTGCCCACAATTTGCAGGAACTTCATTCAGCCTGGTCCCAGGTTCTTTCAGTGCTGCCTGAAGTGGAAGGGGAGCTGATGGGTTCAAAGGCCCAAGCTTCCTTCCCTCGCCCACAGCAGCCTGCAGCACTGGGCACCTAGGATGACACGGTCTGGCAAGGTGAGGGGTGTGTGTCCTGCGATCCAGGACCAGGGTAGAGCCAGATACCAAATACAGCTCGGCTAAGAATCCCAGCGATCCACATGCTTGCTGCAGGCAAAGTAGGAGAGAAGAAAGGAGCAGCATCACACAGCTGAGTCCACCCCCAGAAGTAACCGCTGTGAATTGTGAAAAGCACATCTATAGAGGTGTATCAGTATGTGCGACTAAATGGGAATTCACTGTTTTGAAACACATTTTTTTTTAACACATTAGAAAGATGTTCTCAGTATGTTACTTTTTGCTGAAATCTTTCATCTTTTAAATTGTTGCTCTGGTTGTGTTTTTCTGTTTCCTGATGTACCATTGTCGCTGCATCTCAGAATAGGCCAGTGCCTCCTACAAACAGCAGGTTCACCTCGAGTGCTGTCCTGCAGGGCCAGCTGCCCACGCTGTCAGGGGGCTCACTGGGGTTGGTCCCAGCTCGTGGTTCAGGTCACTCTTTCTTTTCTGCAGGTGTCAGCGAAAGCAGTGGCGGGTAGATCTGCCAGCCACCAGCGTGGTCATCACATTTCACAATGAAGCCAGGTCAGCTTTGCTGAGGACAGTGGTCAGGTGAGGCCCACAGCTGCCACCCGTTCCCATCCACTGCAGCTTAGAGGGGCATCCCCAGCAGGGATGCAGAACAAGGGCCAGTGCCCAGCGCAGCCAGGCAAGGGCCGTCTGGGGGAGCAGACAGGTCCCCTGACTGCAGCACAGGAGGGGCTGATGGCTCCTCCATCCAGGACTGGAGCCAGGGGATGAGAGTTTCCCACCCCCGTCACACCCCTGAAAGGCCTGCAACTGTATCTTTCTGCCTTTCCTCAGTGTCCTTAAGAAAAGCCCGCCCCACCTGATAAAAGAAATCATCTTGGTGGATGACTACAGCAATGACCGTAAGTAGAGACCAATCCCCACCCCCACCCCTCCTTCTGGCCCTTCTCCTGGGCACCAGCCTTTCTGGGCTGTGGGTGCTAAGGACAAGTTTAAAGAAAAGGCCTCAAGAAGTGGGAGCGGCAAAAAGAGGGCCTCTCTGATGCCCCAAGGGGCTCATCAGCCCGTAGGTAATGAAGAATCACCATCCCTGCCCCCCAAGCCCTTCGTAAACTTGAGGTTCAAAAGCTTTGCTTCTTTTCTTTTCCCAGCTGAAGATGGGGCTCTCTTGGGGAAAATTGAAAAAGTACGTGTACTCCGAAATGATCGGCGAGAAGGTAAGACTTCTCTTAATTCAGTACCAAAACAGCTGAATTCTGATTTTTCCTGAACCCAGTAATAACGTGAAGAAATGTTTCAGCTACAGGAACAATTAACTGTCTCGTTTTCTGTCTGCCTCCCTCCAGCACAGCCTCTTGGGAGCCTCTCCCAGCAAACATAGGAAGGACATTAAAAGCTTACCTAATTGAAATTGTGCACTAGGGCTAGAGTTCAAATTACATTGTTATTTATGTATTTAGAAAACTGGCTTCTCTCTTTCAGAACCTAGGAAATCTTATCAAGTCCCTTGAGTATCAGAATTAAGAAGAAAAACAGAGATTTAGTAATGAGAACTTTAATGACTCCATGCTTCAGGCATCTGATAAAATAACTGGGATTCAAGTTTGACAGCCTGCCCAAGGTGAACCATCCAAGAAGGGGAAAGAGCACTGTAATTACATGCCTATTGGATTTGCAAATGCCAGCCTTGAAACCTGCTGTCAGTCTTGTCTTTGCTGAAGCTGGGCTCATAGAGTCCACCTTATTGGCAGTTATAAGGGAGACTCCAGAGGGGAAAGCATTACTTTGAAGTGTCTGGAAAGGAAACTGAAATCACAGTGTAATTAACATCCAGTGCATCCATGCTGGTACAGAGCTGATGGCTGGATTCTCGGCTCTTCCACGGTCCTGAGAATCTTTCTGTAGGGAAAACGGCAAAGCTTTGAAATATGTGCTGTTTTTGCTATTGGAGGATGGCTGTTGATCCTGGAGTGGTGGCTGTGCCCTTTGATCAGTGAACATTGTGTTTCATCTGGTCCCCTGTGTGTTCCAGCTGGAGTCAGCTTTTCTTAGCAAGAATCTAATCAGCCAATAAAGTGGGGGAGCCTGTCAGGGAGATGTCATCAACATCATATTTTAACCAACAAGGATCACCAATCCAGATGTTCGAGATGGATAAACAATGGGGTCAGCCTTGCCCCTAAGCAAACTGTTTGCTGGACTTACATCTGTCCCCTGAGCTTAGATTAAACCCAAATCTTGTACTGTACTTGCCCCCAAAGAAGTTACATAATAACTTGTTGAATTCAAAACCAAAGTGTCCTCTAGCACAGGGTAAAAAAGATGAGGAAGAAAAAAAAAGAAAAGAAATTATCTTTCATGTTGGCAGTTGTAACTGGCAAACGGCATGCTAGCCTTATCAGAGAGTGCCTTTAACCTGCTTAGAAATCAAAAGCAGTGTTTCTAAAAGAAACTTGCCATTTGCTTTAAGTTAGGCTGTTCCTGTGGAGGAGAACCCACATTGTTTTGGGAAGGAATGAAGAGGAGCAGCTGTGGGAAGCCAGATTGTGGTAGACCTATGTGGAACGCATGAGGAATGAGATAGTTGAGTCAAAAAATACACACACAAATGTGTGTGTGCCTGTGTGTGTGTGTATCCCATATAGTTAAACACATACAGAAGTGCTCATAGCAATGCTGCTAGATGACAGAGCAAGCCAATTGTTTAAGATCTTATAGTGAAGGAGCAGCTTTGGGGTCATTTAGTGCTGGGAGTTAATTGTGCCAGCATTCCTTCCCTGGCTGTTGATTATAATCACCTAGGGAACCTATATGAAGACCATTCCTTGATGCTACCCACAATTGAATTAGAATTTTTAGATGTCTAGGGGTGGGGCCTAGACATCTGTGTTTTGATAACACTGATATACTTTGAAAGTGTGAAAACCTAGTTGTTGTTGTACAGATGGAAACATTGAAGTTGAAAGAAGTTAAGTGGCTTTTTCAAGATCATCCAGCTATTTGATGACAGTGGTGGGGCCAAAACCATGTTCATAAGCCAAGTTCTCAACGTGTCCCGTGTGCTTTTTGTTCCTTTGTTCCTACTGTCCTGCCTGAATTATTGTTTTTTTCCAGGTTATTGATATGTAATTGACATAAAATATTGTATTCACATATATACAATATAGTGATTTGATATATGTATATATTGTGAAGTGATCACCACAGTAAGCTTAGTTAACACCCATCACCTCACACAGCTACAAGTTCTTTTTCTTGTGATGAGAACTTTCAGGATCTACTCTCTTAGCAACTTTCAAATATACAATACATATTATTAACTATGGTCACCACTCTGTACATCACATGCCCAGAACTTTTATCTCATTAACTGAAAATTTGTACTTTGTGACCACATTCACCCATCCCCCCTCCCTCTAACAGCCATCAGTCTGTTCTCTTTATCTTTGAGTTAATTTTTTTAGGTTCCCATATCAGGGAGCTCACAGAGTATTTGTCTTTTTCTCTGTTTGACTTATTTCATGTAGCATTATGCCCTCAAGATCCATCCATACTGTTGCTGCAAATGGCCCTGTGTGAGTGTGTGTGTGAGTGACATTTTCTTCATCCATTCATCTATCAGTGGACATTTCGTTTGCTTCAGTGTCTTGGCTATTGTAAATAATGCTGCGGTAAACATGGGGATGCATATAGTGATTTTTATTTCTTTGGAATTGCTAGATCATATAGTAGTTCTACTTTTAATTTTTGAAGACTGTCCATACTGTTTTCCCCAGTGAATACACATATTTACATTCCGACAAACAGTGCACAAGGGTTTCCTTTTCTCCACATCCTTACCAACACTTGATATCTCTTGTCTTTTCGATGATAGACATTCTGTGAAGTGTGAGGTGTTTTGGTTTGAATCCCCTGATGATTATGAGTATAATTATGATTATATAATCACATAATTATATGATAAAATTATATGATTATATGATATGAATATCATAAAATATATATCATATAATCATAGGATATGAGTTATATGATTATATGATAAAAATGTGACTATAATTATATAATTATGATTATAATCCCCTTTTTGTTGAGCACCTTTTCATGTACCTGTTGTCCATTTATATGTCTTCATTGGAAAAATGTCTTTTCAATTCCTCTGCCCATTTTTAATCTCAGATTATTTTGTTTTTATTTTTGCTATTGAGTTGTATGAGTTCTTTATATATTTTGGACTAATATATTTTGAACTAATATATTTTGAACTAATCTCTTGTCAGTTATGTGGTTTCCAAATACTTTTTCTTGTTCTATAGATTGCCTTCTCATTTTATGAATAGTTTGTGTGTGTGTGTGTGTGCGCGCACTCTGCGGAAGCTTTTTAGTTTGATGTAATTCCATTGTTTATTTTTGCTTTTGCTGCCTTTGCTTTGGTGTCAAATTTTTAAAAAAGATTATTGCCACCACTAATGTTGAGAAGCTTACCTATATTTTCTTCTAAAAGTTTTGTGGGTTCAAGTCTTAATTTTCAGATCTTTAATCCATTTTGAGTTGATTTTTGTGTCTGATGTAAGGTAGGGGTCTAGTTTCTTTCTTTTGCATGTGGCTGTCCAGTTTCCCAACACCATTTATTAAAGAGATTATCCTTTCCCCATATGTATTCTTAGTTCCTTTGTTGTAAATTAATAGCCATATGTGTATGTATGTTTATTTCTGGGCTCTCCATTCTGTCTCATTGACCTATATACCTATTTTTATGCCAAGGCCATACTGTTTTGATTACTATAGCTTGGTACTGTAGTTTGAAGTAATTTTTGTTTATTTTAGTGTTCCATATTCATATTTTTTGTAGCTTCTTAGCTATACACTTCTTATAGTGGTTGCTCTGAGTGTTACAATGTACATTTTTAACTTGTAACAGTCTATTCAGAGTCAATTACAACTTTATGTAAAACCTTGCAACAATTAATTCCATTTCTATCCCTTGTCCTGTATATTGTTGTTGTCGTATATTTTCCTGTATTTGTTGTTATGATATGGTTTAAACCCCAAAATACAGTGTTAAAACATTTGCTTTAAATAATGTTATCTTATAAAGAAATTAGAATATGTAAATAGACTGTAAAATTTATTCTCGTATTTTTTGTTTCTAGTATCTTCATTTCTTTCCATAGATTCAGCTTTCTGTCTGTCATTTCCCTTCAGCCCAGAGAATCTTTAAAGCTTCATTTTTCTTGTAGGCAATAAAATCTCTCAATTTCTATTTGTCTGAAAAGTCTTTCTTTTTCCTTTATTAGTGAAGAGTGTGTTCTCTGTGTAGAATCCTGAGCTGACTGTTAGTTTTCTTCTAGCACTGTGAATACGCCACCCCAGTGCCTCTGGCCTCTGTCTCTCTGTTCACATGTAGGCGTCTGTGTCACTGATCCCTCATCTGCTGTAGGCTGTTTCTGCTCGCTGATTTCCATACTGTCTCTTTATCTTTGGTTTTTAGCAGTTTGACTGTGACCTGGTTATATTTGATTTGCCTTTCGTTTATCCTGCTCCAGATTTGCTGATCCCTTTGAATTTGTAAGTTGAAGTTTTCACTGAATTTGGGAAATCTTTGGCCTTCTATTTCTTCACATGTTGTTTTATGCCTCATTCTTGGCCTCTTAAATGCACATATGTTATACCACTTGATACTGTCCATAGGTTGCTTCAGCTTTTTTTCTCTTTCAGTATTTTTCTCTGTATTCACCAGATAGATCAGTTTTTATTGATCCATTTTCAAATTCACTGATATCTTTAATCTACTATTCAGCCCAGTCAGTCAATTTTTTATTTCAGATAATTGCAGTTTTCAGTTCTGGAATATCCATTTAATTCTTGTAGTTTTCATTTCTCTGCTGAGATTCCCCATGTTTGTTCATTCCAATCATCATTTCCTTGGAGTTCTTGGATATAGTTATTATGAATGCATCTTTAAAATCCTCTGTTGATTTCAACGTGTGAGTCATCTCAGGATGAGTTTCTATTGACATTTTTTCTCTTGGGTATGGAATATATTTTTATCTTCTCATGCCTGCTAATTTTTTTATTTTATGTTGAAAATGGTGAATGGTATGTTGTAGAGACATTGGATTCTGTTATCTTTCTCTAGAGTGTTGATCTTTGTTATATATGGTTAATTAAATGACTAGCTTATGACCTTGAATTTGTGTAGGTTTGTCTTTATATTTCACTAGGATGAGTATATCTTAGGTGAAACCCTTATTCTTGAGACATAGTCTATATTCCTAATGTGTCTCTGCTGGAGTTTCTGTAGAAGTGAGATGTTTACCAAACCCTTCTAACTTGGCAGAACTCAAGTGCCAAAACTTGATTCCAGCAGAAATCTTCGTTCTTTCTGTCTTCTAATTGTTTATCTTCATGGGCTCTTCAGGGTCTCCTCTGTGCCTGCAGGTCAGGAGTCAGCCAGGGATTTTAGGGCAGTTATCACCAGATTTGGGATACACCAGACCCCTCCCAGGATCTCCTCCTTCTATTTCAGCCACTCTAGAAACCCCAGACTCTGCTCTCTGATACTTCAGCCCCAAACAGCTGCATTGCAGTGGATCGGAGAGTAACACTGGGGGGAAGTCCCATGTATAGAGAGCTTTCACCCTCTGATTTGATTATTTTTCTTGTTTGCCTGCCTAGTCTTCACTGTGGTCCTTGGGCTTTCCCTAGTTACGGCTCGCAGGGGCTCCTGTCTAGGCTCAGCATGTGCACTTGTCCTGCTGGGTCGCATGGACTTGGTTGTCCCCACCATGTGGGATCTTACTTCCCCGTCAGGGATCAAACCCAGATCCCCTGCACTGGAAGGTGGATTCTTAACCATTGCACCACCAGGGAAATCCCTGATTTTCTTCATTCAGGGGTTGAGTGCTCTCTGGTTTCTGCCTGCCCTTGGCTATTCTACCCCTTTCCCAAATTGGATTTTCCATTTTGCTCAGAGTTTGTACTTGTTCCCTGGAACATGGTTTGCCTATTACAGACCACTTCGTAATACAAGACCGAGAAATTGTTTGCCTGTTCTTCCTGCTCTAGCATGCACCTCTTTAAGAATCATTGAAAACGCTTTTTGACTACTGTACTCTATAAAGAACATACAACACTGTACTGTCCTCTCTGGTTGTGAATATTCTCATCATCTCCATGTATAAAGCCCAGCATAAGCTAGTTATGACCACACCATGCAGTGATAAATATACTATTTATGAGAAGACTTTGTGTGATAATAAAAGGTATATATTATTAACAGATCACAAGTATATAAACTTTTTATTGTGACCAAATAGTATAACTAATTTTGTGTAAAAGTCAAACAACTGGGCTTTATCATTTATGTAAATTTGGCCTGTGATAAGTCTTTGAAGACAAAGACATTCACGACACTATTATCATTAAATTATTGCCATTAAAATTGACCCCATTAGCACTTGAAGTGTCTGAGTGACACATTCCTTACCCTGGTTAATTAGAAAACTCTGCTGCCATGGAAGTAATTTCAGAAGTTACACATTTCAGTTGCTTGGTGAAGACTTCAACTATGCAGAAGCCTTCCTCAGAAGGCAGCTTTTCAGGTTGTTTTCTCAGTCGTCCAGTGAGCTTAAAAAAAAACAAAGTCCTTACCGGGGAAACCGCAGGGCAGATCCCTCTGCAAACGTTGGTGATGGAGTCTGCGCCAGAGAGCGGGCCGCGCGCGGAGGCACAGGTGCCGGGCGCCTCGGCTTTTCGCTGACCTGCTCTTGCTGCACAGGCCTGATGCGGTCGCGGGTGCGGGGGGCCGACGCGGCGCAGGCCAAGGTCCTGACCTTCCTGGACAGCCACTGCGAGTGCAACGAGCGCTGGCTGGAGCCCCTCCT
This sequence comes from Muntiacus reevesi, assembly GCF_963930625.1. Taxonomy (NCBI): domain Eukaryota; kingdom Metazoa; phylum Chordata; class Mammalia; order Artiodactyla; family Cervidae; genus Muntiacus; species Muntiacus reevesi. The sequence goes on from NC_089250.1 coordinate 92,694,928, forward strand.
GGAGAGGGTGGCCGAGGTGAGCATGCGGACGGGGCTGGGCCTTTGGGGCGATTTTGTCCACTGTGGGAATCTGTTAATAGGGGAAAATCGCCTGGCAGGTACAGGGGAGGGTGAACCGAGGCTGCTGAGAGCCTGGGTCGTCTCAGACAGCCCTCCCTTGGAGGCTCGTCCTTTCCTGCCCGAAGCTTTGCCCCAATTCTGAGCTCAGAGCAGGTAGGGCGTTGAAGACAGAGCCCGCAGGGCCCCCTGCCTGGACTTGCCGCCCTGAGACCAGGGCTGCGCCTGGTGGGCAGGGACGCATGAGGCCGTCTGGTGAGCGGGGACTGCACCTTTGCCTCCTAGAAGCTGTCTCTAGTGTTATGTTCGGCTTCTTGTGATATCTCTGTTGCCATCTGCTTGTTTTATTGACTTTCTTTTCTTCCTACTAAGAAAGAGCTTATTTGGGACAATAAAGCAAATGTAATGAAAGTACTAGAGAAATATTAAAGGAACAAGTCATTCTTTTTGTACCATAGCCAGGAATGCGGATGAGCAGCAAATCATGAGACATGAAATAACTCAAATGAAATAACTCAAAAGACGTGTTATAATCCTCACTACATAGTCTCATGCTAATGCTTGCTGAGATGCTATCAGCCACTCTTAATTTCTTCTTTGGGGTTAATAAAAATTGACATTTGTTCTTGGCTGTTAGGGGGAAAAAAAAAAACAGGAACAGTCCCAGGAGGTAGTTGTTCTCCACCAGTGAACATGTGTGGGGCCGCCCCACACCCCCTGGCACCTCCTCTGGGGCCGCGTGCTCTGTGCCCCTGACCCCCAGCACAGCGCAGGGCGTGGGGCAGCAGGGGTTGGGGGCGAGGGTCTCCCTCAGGGCACTGACACTCAGACCTCCCCCATGCAGGTCCTGGTTGGCCCTGACACCTGCTCTTGCCTCCCCTGCATTTCAGGACAGGACCCGCGTCGTGTCCCCCATCATTGATGTCATCAACATGGACAACTTTCAGTACGTGGGTGCATCTGCGGACTTAAAAGGCGGTAGGTGTTGCTTGGGGCTCAGCCTCTGTGCAGCTCAGCGCTGCTCCGTCTCGGGTCAGAGGGGCAGCGATAGCGCCTGCATGCGGCCCTGCAGGGTCCCCACCAAGAACGCCCCTGTGCTCAAGCCACAGCTCTCATTAGGGGACAGAAGCAGCCTGACCTCCCTGAGACTGCAGCCACGGTTCCCATCCTTATCTGCTGGACTTATATTGCCACAGGGACGTGTGACTTAGTGTACAGAGCCATCCCCATGGGAGCCGGTAGAGAGATGCCAGGCTGACGGGGTCTGTCCTCTACACCCCACCAACCCCCCGTAGCCTCCATCTCCTGCTGGAAACCCATCCACCTGGCTCTCCCCTGATTTCTGGGCCCCAAGGCCTGCACAGCCCACCCGTCCTGTATCTTGACTGACGGCCCCTTCTCCCCACTAGCCACCTACGTCCCGCCTCCTGCTGGGGACCCTTTTGTCTGAGTGATGCCACTAGTTTCCCAAGGGTGCTTATGTCTTGAGTGTGACCCGTAAAACCCACCCTCTACAAAGCGCCACAGTGATGTGCCTAATCTTGTCTTTATTGTGCTCAGTCGTGACTGCAGCCTTCTAGGTGCCTCTGTCAGTGGGATTACCCTCACAAGAATGGCTCAGTGGGTTGCCATTTCCTCCTCCAAAGGATATTCCCAACCCAAGGCTCAAACCCATGTCTCCTGTGGCTCCTGCATTGGCAGTCCTTACCATCTTGAAAATTATCGAAGGCCCCGAAGTGCTTCGTTCACGTGGACTGTGCTCATGAGCATTTGCTGTGTTAGAAAGTAAGGCTGACAGTGAGGAGAGGGAGTGAGGCAGGCACACCTGTGCTGCCCATGTGCACTGACGCCTCCTGTCCTGAAGCTTCCAGAAAACTCCTTCCTGCACTTTGGAAAAATCAAAAGGGGCCTGTAAAGCCTTCATATAACTATGAAAGGAGTTTTGATAGCACAGACCTCCAGAAAGGACCTGAGGACCCCAGGGGCTCCTGGACTCTGCCTGGAGAGCTGCTATTTTCATGAGGAGCTTCACAAAGCTGATGGGTACACAGGACTCATGCTAGCTGGCCCTGAGAAGCCAACCGTATTGTCTCTGTGATCCAGGACTGTGTGTCTGTGGAGGTGACCTGGGGCCCGCAGGCTCTCCTGTGACCCAGGACTGTCTGTAGGGTGACCTGGGGCCTGCAGGCTCCCCTGTGACCCAGGACTCTGTGTCTGTGAGTTACCTGGGGCCCACAGACTCTCCTGTGACCTCAGGACTGTCTGTGGGGTGATCTGGGGCCTGCAGGCTCTCCCGTGACCCAGGACTGTCTGTGGGGTGACGTGGGGCCTGCAGGCTGTCCTGTGACCCGGGACTGTCTGTGGGGTGATCTGGGGCCCGGAGGCTCTCCTGTGACCCCAGGACTGTCTGTGGGGTGACCTGGGACTCGCAGGCTCTCCTGTGACCCAGGACTGTCTGTAGGGTGACCTGGGGCCCGCAGGCTCCCCTGTGACCCAGGACTCTGTGTCTGTGAGTTACCTGGGGCCCACAGACTCTCCTGTGACCTCAGGACTGTCTGTGGGGTGATCTGGGGCCCGCAGGCTCTCCTGTGACCCCAGGACTGTCTGTGGGGTGACCTGGGACTCGCAGGCTCTCCTGTGACCCAGGACTGTCTCTGGGGGTGACGTGGGGCCCACAGGCTCTCCTGTGACCCGGGACTGTCTGTGGGGTAACCTGGGGCCCGCAGGCTCCCCTGTGACCCGGGACTGTCTGTGGGGTGATCTGGGGCCCGGAGGCTCTCCTGTGACCCCAGGACTGTCTGTGGGGTGACGTGGGGCCCGCAGGCTCCCCTGTGACACAGGACTGTGTATCTGTGGGGTGACCTGGGGCCCTCAGGCTCCCCTGTGACTCAGGACTGTCTGTGGGGTGACCTGGGACTCGCAGGCTCTCCTGTGACCCAGGACTGTCTCTGGGGGTGACCTGGGGCCCGCAGGCTCTCCTGTGACCCAGGACTGTCTGTGGGATGACGTGGGGCCCGCAGGCTCTCCTGTGACCCGGGACTGTCTGTGGGGTGACCTGGGGCCCGCAGGCTCTCCTGTGACCCAGGACTGTCTGTGGGGTGACCTGGGGCCTGCAAGCTCTCCTGTGACCCAGGACTGTGTATCTGTGGGGTGACCTGGGGCCCGCAGGTTCCCCGGTGACTCAGGAATGTCTGTGGGGTGACCTGGGGCATGCAGGCTCCTGCACAGCCCACTGGTAAATGCTTCAAGTTCTGAAACTCAGCTGGTTGGCAGCCTGTCCTCTCAGAACTCAGCTAAAAGCCAAGAAGTCAGCAAAGCCTACTGTAAAGAGAGAAACAAAAGAGACGTCAGAACTTTTGCCTTCCGTGTGTGCGATTTACTCACTCTTGATTCCTCACACCTCAGATGAGTGAACTCTTCTTCCAACAGCCCAGCACCCCAGTTTCTTTATGTGAGCTGAGGGGCTTCTTCTCCATCTCTAACATTTTGAACTGATTGGAAGATGGACTATTCCAGACAGACACATAACTGAGGGTCAACTGACAGTAAAAAAAGAAGACAGTAAAACTGAGACATTGGATGGAAACTTAGAAAGCAGAACACTGGGCCCCACCAGGGAGCCCTGGGCCCTGGCGCCTCTTTCAGGCCATGTTGTCATGGGCAGACCATGTCCCTTCTGCCCCTCAACATCCCTGCCTGAGAACAGGGGTGACGACAGTGCAGCCACATGGGGAGGCTGGAGGAGGCCAGGGCTGTGATTGGGCGGCTCCCACCCAATGCCTCAGCTGGGGCAGTGATGCTGGGAGGAGGCACTTAGGTTGGAGACAAGACTCTGGAGCTTCTTAGTAAATGGTGAGCATGTTTGGGGCTTTCCAGTTCAAGCCCTGGGCTGTCACAGTCAGCCTTGGTGTGACTTACCCCTCAAGAACATGCAGGAGCTGAGCTGTGACGGGCTCGCCTCCTGCAGCAGCTGTTTATGGTGGCGCAGGTGTGGATGGTGAGGTGACCCTCATGCTGCCCCAGGGCGGGGCCAGGTCCATTCCGAGAGGACTGGTGACATCCCACCCCATGGGGCTCAGCTGCAAACAGGGGAGACCAAGTTTGAAGGGACCACGTTTGCGGCCCAGGAACCCGTACTCTCATCCCTCTCTGCTCTCTCTCCCCCCCGGGACCTTGTTGGGGGTGCCTGGCAGATTTTTTCAATCCATCACTCTTCTTCCTCACCTCCTGACAGCCCTTGGGTATTGCCTCACAGACTCCGGTTTCCTTATTTCACACTATACTTTCTGGTTTTAGGAAAAAGTGCCCCGCAGTTCCTGTGTTGGATAAGCTTCTCGGGGAGGGATTTGAGTGTGTGCCCACCCCACTGGTCTCCCTGGCCCACTCTGCCCTCAGTCTCTCTCTCTTCCCTCTGCATCTTCTCTGTTTGTTTTCCCTTTGGTTTTCAGTGAATCCATCCAAATACCAGATGTCGCTAAGCTACCAGGGACAGAAGTATCAGCAGAAGCAGCCCGTGCTTACAGCATCCTGTGTTTGTTTTCTCTTCTGTGACCTGCAGGTTTTGACTGGAACTTGGTGTTCAAATGGGATTACATGACCCCTGAGCAGAGGCGGTCCCGGCAGGGGAACCCCGTCGCTCCCATAAAGTAAGTGCCAGGTGTCCTTCAGGTTCCCTTCTCCGAGGTCACAGCCGAGACGTCAGGCTCCAGCCTCGTGTTCCCTCGGGTCCTAGGCGCGCTCTCGTCTCCAGCCGCACCCTCACAGGCCCTCATCTTCACTCAAGGGAGAGTCTCTGCCAACAGCTTGTAGAGTAAAGTACTTTGAGATTTATTTTCTTGTACTTTCATATATCAAATCTGCCAGTTCCACGTCCTTTGTGCCGATAATGTAGAGCAGTTTCCACAGAGGATGGGGTCTCAGGCTGCCATCAGGGCCTGGGCAGAGAGGCGGGCGGGCAGGGTGAGCCCCGCTGCTGCCCCCGGTCAGCCCCGCTTATTCCCCGGATGCTGCCCTCCTCTGTGCAGACACAGGAGGCACCTGTACCGCTGCCAGGTGTGCTGGGGATGCCTGTCCGGGAACCCCTCATTCAGGGGGCCCCTGCGGACCCTGTCGCTGGCTACATTGTCGCGTGTGTCCCCCGCCAGCAGGGGGCTCCAGCAGCATGGGGCCTGGGCTTCTCACGGTGACTCCATGGAGACAGGGCTGGGGCTCTGCTGGTGGCCTCTCCCCAGGCCGAGGGGAAACGGGAAGATGATGGTTCCTCCAACAGAGGAAGACGCTGTCCTATGAGGATAAGAACAAGGGCAGCTAGTGTCAGCGAGCGTCTCCTGCGTGCACTGGGTGCTTTAAGCCTGTGATTGTTTATAATCCTCCAAGGAACCTGGCATGGAAAAACTGAGTGCTGGCCTGGGGCCCCCCAGCAAGCGTCCCAGCCCAGCGGCTGCTCTCACGCAGGGAGCTCCCCGCAGCCCCTCGCACTTGGGAACGTCTGAGCAGGGCACTTAAGCCAGCAGGGGTCAAGCCAAGAGGGGCCCCTGAAGCTCTGAGCTAAGGACCAGGCTGTGCTGTTGATTTTAAGTCTGGTTTTCAGTCTTGAGCTTGGCATTCGAGTGCTGGTGATCTAACCTTGACCTTCGGCCTCCTCTCCTACCCTCTCTGCCGCTGTAGGACCCCTATGATTGCTGGAGGGCTGTTCGTGATGGATAAGCTCTATTTTGAAGAGCTGGGGAAGTATGACATGATGATGGACGTGTGGGGAGGAGAAAACCTGGGTACGTATGAGCCTTGTGTCTTTGGACACCAGTCTGTTTCCAGTTCTGCTGGAACTGTGGTCTCTTCCTGCCAGCCAAGGGGTGGAAATGAAAAGGGGAAGTTCTGGAGAAATTATTAAGTGAGAGTTTGTAGTATGCAGGTGCCAGTTGGAAAAGGTTTGTAGAGACATTAAAGTGACCATGTAACAGACATAATTAGTCCCCTTATAAAGTATAAATAGCACCCTTTTTACTCTTAAAAGTTTCTTGTGTTGTGCATTAGAATGTGTTTCCTTAAGAATGTAGGAGGCTAGATACAGAGTCTTTGAAGGAAATTGCATACTTTTTAATGTCATCTGAATTCAGGAGTTTGGAAAACAGACTGACAAAAATTGAGGGAACACTTCAGGCTCTAAGACTCATTTTTAGACACATAGGATGGAAAATGAGTCCCAGCGAAGCCTATTAGACTGGCTGAATTATAATCATGGGGCAGGGATAGTTCTATTTTGTTTTTCTTTGTAGTGCATACAAATCATTTTTACCCATGATTAGGGACAATTAAATTGTGTAGAGTTTGGTCTTTACTGGTAGTTGCATCATGTTTACTGCATAAATATAGAAGGACTCCTGTTTTATGTTATTTTTTTGTTTAGGGGGTTTTGTTTGTTTCACTTAAAGTTTTTGAGCTGAGTCTCCTCACCTTTGAATGCTGCTAAATTACTTTCTCCCCTGGGTAGAAGGAAAGAAGGATGCTGGTATCACTTGTAGTAGTTTTTACTTGTAACAGAGACTTTGATTTTTTGTTTGTTTAAAAGAAAAGACTAGGTTAGACAAGCCTGTTATTTTTCTCTCATTTTCTGATATTAATGTTAGTGATAATGTCTCATTTGTGGAGAGAGGTTATCACCCTGGTAGATTTTGAAAGCTTCTTTAGATTCAGTAACTACACGCGGAGGAAGGGCCTGAGTCCGATGCCTTTGGTTTTTTAATGATACACTGACAGGGAGGCAGGACATGATTGAAATCTGAGCACAGAAGGATTCGGAAGGATTGTTAATCTCCTGAGGGGATTCTGAGTCACCCTCGTCCTGCCGGCACCCCTGGGGCAGTCCAGCCAGCCAGGATCACCCCTTGGTAGCAAAGTAGAGTGGGGTTTGCCGTGTGCCATTAGGTTAGGGTGGGTGGAGGCAGCCAACCTTTTAAAGCACAGAGTGTGGAAAGAGTATGAATTTAACATCAAAAGAGACTGCACCGGAGACCAGCGGGAGGAGAGATGATCTCCCCCATTGCCTGGTTTATTGTCAGTTTGGCTTGTGTATTCAAGTACCTGTGCCATGTGCGAGGTTCCTTGGACGGGCTCGCGGGGTTCAGGTGACCCATTGTGGACGGGGAGGCCTAGGGTCGTGCGGCCTGGTTCTGCGGGCACTGTGACACCGCCTCCCAACGGGCTCTGACATGACCACTCTGGAGGGTCTTCTCCCACCAGGATTAAACAGGCACAAGGTTTCAGCAGGAGGAGCTTGCGATGAGTCTTTCTCTCATCTTGGCCCTGCTCAGACTTAATTTTCTGGGTACTGCATGCACACCCACAGCGGTTGTCCAGCCTGAGGACTGGTGTGGGTACCTATTAGGAGAGTCAGAGAGTGGGAATACCCGAGTCAAATCCAAACATCCCGTCTTGGGATGCCCCACCAAATCTCCTAGAGCTCCCAGATTTCCTGATGTACAGTGTAAATCTAATTAAAGCACTTAAAAAAGACAGAGGGAATTCCCAGTTTTCCAGTGGTTAGGACTCAGCACCTTCATTGCTGTGGCACCAGGTTCAGTCCCTGGTTGGGGAGCTAAGATCCCACAAGCCTTGCACTGAGGCCAAAAAAAGGAAAAAAAAAATTTTTTTTAATAAATAAAAAGGACAAAGAACTCTATCCCTGGCCCCTGTGAGATGTGGGGTTAGACTCCTTGGGAATGTTATTTGTCCTTCTCAACCCATCCCTGCAGCCTTAGGAATGATGCTGACCACCCCAGTGCATCGTCTCGTTTCATGCTTTCTGGAAGGGACTGAGGTCTTGCTTGAGGTCTTTAGCTTATTGTTAGTAGAGCCAAGATACAGACACAAACTGCCTAATTAAAAAGCCACCATGTTTTCCTGGGTAATCAGTCATCCCTCGTTGGAGCCCAGTGAGATCAGCTGAACATAACTGTAGTTGTTCATGGCCTTAAAACTCTCCCACCAGGTCTCTGAATGGCTCCCTTACTGGTTTAACAGGCTCCCCATACAGGAGCCAGGGAGTCTTCATGGCCCCCAGTTTTGAATTTTCCAGATAGGCAATTTTATTTCCTTAGATACAGAGAGCCTCCTAGTCAAGTTTCATTCAACACTCTGTAGGCTTGGTGGTTACGAGCACACATGTCTAATATGATGAGGGAAATGGTCATTAAAATCCCCAAACTGCGACATAGGGAGGTGTTTGGGGCTTCCGCCCCCTGGTCCCAGTAGAGACTCCTGCTGGCCTGCTCACACATGGCGTCACATCCTTTGGCCACAGCCTGGGCACCTGCTGCCACTCGGGGCCTTGTGCTCCTCAGGAACCCACCTGGCTCAGACCCGCCCGCGCTGCAGCAGTGACTGCGTGTGCCGTCCTGTCCCAGTCCCCCCCGCGTGTTGTCAGGCGTGCAGAGTGATGCTGAGGAAGCCTTTCAGGAAAACGAAGTCTAGCCCTCCATCATATCGTACCTTGATTTTCCTGCGCAACCTATTTCTTGAGTTCAGTCACGCCCCTGCTCAGAACGGGTGGCGATCAGGACGGGAGCCCGGCCACCTCCCTGTGTCCGGGCTGCTCCCAAGCCTGGTGCTCTGGGCTGCATGCGTGCGCAGGTGTCATGACCCGCACCTGCTTGCCCAGGTCCTGAGTCCTGGGTAGACTCTGTGTTGACCCGGGTGAAGAGCAGCCTTTGCTGGCCTGGTGGCTACTGGCTGCTGAAAGCCGGGGTGGCTGCCAGGTCTGGTTGTTCTTCGGGTGTCATTGGTCCCTGGACTTGGGCGGCTGGCTGGACACCTGCTGGTCCACAGGGATGAGATAAGTTTTGCAATTTAAGGGGAGACATTGTTTTTGTCCCGGATGTAGGAAGCTCAGGTGCGTACGGATGCTCTGGGCACTTAAGTTTTAGAGGAAGGTGGTGTACACAGTTGCCTCTTACGTCTGCATTAGGGCTGATGTGGGCGTTTCATGCCTTTTGATCATGGACTTTTGTGCACCGTTGGTTGCCTTTTCTAACTGGGATCCTTAGGGGGCATAGTAATACTCCCTGTGGAGAACCAGTCAGAGAGGAGTTCTGGGCCGAGTCTCATCCACAGTGATTGTGATGTTACAGGGATGCCTGGTCTGCTGCCAGGAGTCTGCTGTTCACAGTGGGCCAGGGAATCACTCTTGTCCTAGGGTTTCTAGTCTGGATCTGAAAAATATTTCAAGCGTGCTCTTACTGTCTTTAAAATTTGGGATAGACTTTCATGGAAACAAGGAATTTGGTGACACAGATAGAGCTGGCAATAGATAGAGCTAGTAATTCTGCTCAGTGGTAAAATCTAAGATAGAAATTTTCCAGTGTGGGTAGTTTGTTGGGCATAAATTATTCACTTTATCTACACTACTTTATATTGTCTATATAATAACACTGCTACGCAGACACCCTCATTCAATCTTTAGGATATTTCATTCAATCTTTTTTTTCTCCATCTTTATTGAGGTTGCACTGACAATTTAGAATTGTATATATTTAAGGTATACAGCAGGATGATTTGATACGCACTTGCATCCCCCACACACATACTTCCTTGATTGTGCCCTGTAGTCTAGAGACCAGTGTCAGATGTCCCGCCGGGGGACATTCAAGGACCCTCTGGGAAAAGGGTCCTCCCTGTTGGCATTGCCTCAGGCCCTGGAGGTGGGGTGGGTACCCACGACCCATGGGTGGCCCAGGCCCTTGGTCACCCGTATCTTCCCCACCTCAGAGATCTCGTTCCGCGTGTGGCAGTGTGGCGGCAGCCTGGAGATCATCCCCTGCAGCCGCGTGGGACACGTGTTCAGGAAGCAGCACCCATATACCTTCCCGGGAGGCAGCGGCACTGTCTTCGCCCGGTAAGTGGCCGAGAGGCCCAGCAGGGCCACGAGCACTGCTGACCGGCCCCGCACAGGCCTGTGTGGAAACATGTCCTGCAAGGGGCCGCCCCTCGGCGATGACGGGCAGCTGTAGGGACTGAGGACAGCATATCGCGCTGTCTGATGCGGGATCAGGGAGCTCCTGTGGGTTTTAAGCAGCTACTAGACTCCTTTGTTTTGGACTTTAGAAGGATTCTTCTGGCCCCTGGCCAGAGGATGGCAAGGATGACACCAAGAGGAAATGATGGTGCGGGTGGCATGTTCCCCCTCCACTAGAGGGCAGGGGCCAGGCAGGCGTGTCTGCTGATGCACAGGAGAGAGCCAGCGGGGACTCCTTGGTGACACCCAGGCTGGCGATCACACACTTGGCTGACGGGGTGCCCCTGCAGACACAGGAAGCCTCAGAGCAGGGTGGGCGTGCGTAAGGTGGGGGATAACTAGTTTATTTTGCATGTTGCATTTTAAAACATGTATTAAGTATAGATTGCACAATATTCCCGTATCGCACAGAAACTAGATTTCTTAGCATAGAGAATCTAAGTTCAGGGAAACTTTAACAGAAGCCAAATGTCATATAATGCTTCTGACCAAATCGCCTTCTCCCCAAAAGTATATCATTTCCCAGATGTTGTCTGAACTTCATTTCTCTTTGTTAGAAATAAAAAATATGTTCTTACATGACAACCTCTACAAAATCAAGCAGTGATATGTACATTTTCCTGTGGGGCACTGTGAGACTTCTCAGAAACCTCTTGTAGAGACAGATCAAACACTTCCAATCAAAGCCTGATAGCTACCAGAAAAGCCTGGGTTTCAGAAAACAGTCTTTTAAAATACACAAGACATTGCTTTATATGCTTTTTTAAAGGGGAAAAAAAAAACCCACTGTTTTTTAGAAGGGAAGCTTTTCTGTTCTATTTTACAGCCCAAGAGTCCTTACGCTGGAGATATAGGGAGGAAACGGACCTGTGGTTCAGAACTGGGGCCAGCGTGGACCGTCAGGCCTTCAGCAAGGCCCGTGCTGCCCCCTCTTGGTTGAGTCACCTAAAAGATAGGGAGGTAGAATTTGTTAGTTTTGAAGTCCAGTTCTCTTTAATTTCTTCTAAAATGCGACATTCAGGGTATAAGTATTTCATCATCTAAAAGTTGGGACTTGACAACAATAGCTAATATTTATAAAGTGTTTCACATGTGCTAGGCTGTTGGATGCTTTATAAATATTCACATACTCTCCATGTGTATGAGTATGAGGAGTATATACTCCTCATAAAGCCTTATAAATTAAGTATTATTATTTCTGGGCTTCCCTGGTGGTAAAGAATCTGCCTGTCATGTTGGAGACTGCCTGCCATGCAGGAGACGCAGATTCAATCCCTGGGTCGGAAAGATCCCCTGAAGAAGGAAATGGTAACCCGCTCCAATATTCTTGCCATGGATTCTTGTCATTCTTGCCATGGAAAAATCCTATGGACAGGGGAGCCTGGTGGGCTACAGTCTATGGGGTCAAAAGAGTCAGATACAAGTTGGTGACCTAAACCATCACCAGCATTTCCACTTTAGGGGTAAGAGAAACTGAGGCACAAAAAGGTTCAGTTCCTTTGTCTAAGTTCATGCAGCTGGAAAGTGGGATTCAGTCTTAGCCACTTGGCTCTGGAGTCCATGTTACTTTTTATCCAAATCTCCAAGTACAGTTAGTGCTTGAGGCTACTAGATTTCGGCATTGAGACAGACTCTAAAGTGGGTTCTAGGGTGGCAGGTAGGACCATCTCATTGGTGGAGGTCACTGTGTGAGGAAGGGAAGGAGGCAGGGACGATGGGAGGAATGCATGGAGAAGTGGCCCCTGGGCTCCTGTCTCTTTCTGCCACACGTGTGCCCTGTTGCTTTAGAGACAGCAAGGTGATGCCACACCCGCGAGCCCTTACATCATATCGCATCCCTGGGTACCCGCTGAGTGAGAACCCTTGGGCCGTCCCTTCTCTTTCTTACAGCTCTGTTTCCAGTTAGCCTCTTCCAGGCCTCTGAAGAGGCTGAAGAGTGATGCCGATGTGCTTGCATGTGGATGTGGATCAGGGTTTAGCAAAAGGCCACGGAGCTCCCAGTCAGAACAGCCGTGGGACCGCGGGGCAGGTGCCTTACAAGATATCTGGGTTTACTTTTAGTAGTTAATGGTGAGACTTATTCATGGGGAGGGTGACTACGATTAAATTAAATACAGAAAGCAGCAGTTTAAACTTACTCTCTTACCAAACGTTTTCCTGTTTAATGTGTGTGACTGGCCAGTCCCACCCTCTCTCTCCTGCCTGCTTCCTGGCAAAACTACTTCACCTGCACCGAGGCCCGGCCGGGAGGAGACCAAAGGCGAGGTGCCCTGTACTTACAGCTCCTAGAAGGCTGCTTGCTGTATAGGCGCCTGAGAAATATTTACACAGGTGAATTTAAACTAGTGCTGAGCAGTGCAGGAAGCTCGTTCTTTGCGGCTACCTATGTATCTTTTTTAATTAAGTAGACAGAAAAGGGGGCTTTGCATTTAGGAGTTGAGAAATGACTTAAATCACTTAATGACTTTTAGGTGATTTAAAACTGCTGTGTGCTTGCACTTCCTAAAACCTTTTAATTTGGTTAAAACATCCTTCAGTCTCCCTCTCCCCCATTCCCTTCCTCCCCACTCTTCTTCTCCCACCACACACATCTCTACCATGTGCTATGCTGCTACTACTGTATTTTCATCCGTCAAGTCAGGGACATCTTCCCATGGCAACATGTGAAACATATGCCTGTATCTTTCATGGCCTCAGAGGAGTCCATGTATTTGAACACTTTACTGTTGATGGTTGTACAGTTTCTGCTTTTTCTGCCATTGTAAACAGTGCTAAATTGAGCATGTTTTCATTCCTGGTTGATTAATTTCTAGATGTGGGAACTGCTAGACCAGAGGACAGGAACATTCGAATTATCTTGTCTGCCTCTTACAGGGTCTTCTAAACAACAATCCATCTAGACACATACATCACTTGATAAGAAAGATCAGTTCAGTTCAGTTCAGTCGCTCGGTCGTGTCTGGCTCTTTGTGACCCCATGAACTGCAGCAGCCAGGCCTCCCTGTCCATCACCAACTTCCGGAGCTTATTCAAACTCATGTCCATCAAGTCGGTGATGCCTCCAACCATCTCATCCTCTGTCGTCCCCTTCTCTTCCTGCCCTCAATCTTTCCCAGCATCAGGGTCTTTTCCAATGAGTCAGCTCTTTGCATCAGGTGGCCAAAGTATTGAAGTCTCAGCTTCAGCATCTGTCCTTCCAATGAACACCCAGGACGGATCTCCTTTAGGATGGACTGTTTGGATCTCCTTTCAGTCCAAGGGACTCTAAAGAGTCTTTTCCAACACCACAGTTCAAAAGCATCAATTCTTTGGCGCTCAGATTTCTTTATAGTCCAACTCTCACATCCATACATGACTACTAGAAAAACCATAGCCTTGACTGGATGGACCTTTGTTGGCAAAGTAATGTTTTTTAACATGCTGTCTAGGTTGGTCATAACTTTTCTTCCAAGGAGTAAGCGTCTTTTAATTTCATGGCTGTAGTCACCATCTGCACTGATTTTGGAGCCAAAAAAAATAAAGTCAGCCACCGTTTCCACTGTTTCCCCATCTATTTGCCATGAAGTATTGAGACTGGATGCCATGGTCTTAGTTTTCTGAATGTTGAGCTTTAAGCCAACTTTTTCACTCTCCTCTTTCACTTTCATCAAGACGCTTTTTAGTTCCTCTTCACTCTCTGCCATAAGGGTGGTGTCATCTACATATCTGAGGTTATTGATATTTCTCCCAGAAATCTTGATTCCAGCTTATGCTTCATTGAGCCCAGCGTTTCTCATAATGTACTCTGCATATAAGTTAAATAAGCAGGATGATAATATACAGCCTTGGCGTACTCCTTTTCCTATTTGGAACCAGTGTGTTGTTCCATGTCCAGTTCTAACTGTTGCTTCCTGACCTGCATACAGGTTTCTCAAGAGGCAGGCCAGGTGGTCTGGTATTCCCATCTCTTTCAGAATTTTCCACAGTTTCTTGTGATCCACACAGTCAAAGGCTTTGGCATAGTCAATAAAACAGAAATAGATGTTTTTCTGGAACTCTCTTGCTTTTTCGATGATCTAACAGATGTTGGCAATTTAATCTCTGGTTCCTCTGTCTTTTCTAAAACCAGCTTGAACATCTGGAAGTTCACAGTTCACATATTGCTGAAACCTGACTTGGGGAATTTTGAGCATTACTTTGCTAGTGTGTGAGATAAGTGCAATTGTGCGGGAGTTTGAGCATTCTTTGGGACTGCCTTTTTTGGGATTGGAATGAAAACTGACCTTTTCCAGTCCTTTGGCCATGGCTGAGTTTTCCAAATTTGCTGACATATTGAGTGCAGCACTTTCACAGCATCATCTTTCAGGACTTGAAATAGCTCAACTGGAATTCCATCACCTCCACTAGCTTTGTTCATAGTGATGCTCCCTAAGGCCCACTTGACTTCACATTCCAGAATGTCTGTCTCTAGGTGAGTGATCACACCATCATGATTCACTGGGTCGTGAAGATCTTTTTTGTATAGTTCTTCTGTGTATTCTTGCCATACAGGAGATGGCAAGAGTGAACGTCAACATTCTAGGAATCAGAGAACTAAAATGGACTGGAATGGGTGAATTTAACTCAGATGACTATTATATCTACTACTGTGGGCAGGAATCCCTTAGAAGAAATGGAGTAGCCTCATAGTCAAGAAAAGAGTCCGAAATGCAGTACTTGGATGCAATCTCAAAAACGACAGAATGATCTCTGTTTGTTTCCAAGGCAAACCATTCAGTATCACGGTAATCCAAGTCTATGCCCCGACCAGTAATACTGAAGAAGCTGAAGTTGAACAGTTCTATGAAGAACTACAAGACCTTCTAGAACTAACACCCAAAAAAGATGTCCTTTTCATTATAGGGGACTGAAATGCAAAAGTACGAAGTCAAGAAACACCTGGAGTAACAGGCAGATTTGGCCTTGGGGTACAGAATGATGCAGGGCAAAGGTTAATAGAGTTTTGCCAAGAGAACGCACTGGTCATAGCAAACAACCTCTTCCAACAACACAAGAGAAGACTCTACACATGGACATCACCAGATGATCAACACCGAAATCAGATTGATTATATTCTTTGCAGCCAAAGATGGAGAAGCTCTATACAGTCAGCAAAAATAAGACCGGGAGCAGACTATGCCTCGGATCATGAACTCCTTATTGCCAAATTCAGACTTAAATTGAAGAAAGTGGGGAAAACCACTAGACCATTCAGGTATGACCTAAATCAAATCCCTTATGATTATACAGTGGATGTGAGAAATAGATTTAAGGGACTAGATCTGATAGCTGGAGTGCCTGATGAACTATGGACAGAGGTTCATGACATTGTACAGGAAACAGGGATCAAGACCATCCCCAAGAAAAAGAAATGCAAAAAAGCAAAATGGCTGTCTGAGGAGGCCTTACAAATAGCTGTGAAAAGAAGAGAAGTGAAAAGCAAAGGAGAAAAGGAAAGATATTCCCATTTGAATGCAGAGTTCCAAAGAATAGCAAGGAGAGATAAGAAAGCCTTCCTCACTGATCAATGCAACGAAATTGAGGAAAACAATAGAATGGGAAAGACTAGAGATCTCTTCAAGAAAAGTAGAGATACCAAGGGAATATTTCATGCAAAGATGGGCTCAATAAAGGACAGAAATGCTATGGACCTGACAGTGCAGTTCAGTCAGTTCAGTCGCTCAGTCGTGTCCGACTCTTTGTGACCCCATGAATCGCAGCACACCAGGCCTCCCTGTCCATCACCAACTCCCGGAGTTTACTCATACTTATGCCCATCGAGTCGGTGATGCCATCCAGCCATTTCATCCTCTGTCATCCCCTTCTCTCCTGCCCCCAATCCCTCCCAACATCAGAGTCTTTTTCAATGAGTCAACTCTTCTCATGAAGTGGCCAAAGTATTGGAGTTTCAGCTTCAACATCAGTCCTTCCAATGAATGCCCAGGACTGATCTCCTTTAGGATGGACTGGTTGGATCTCCTTGCAGTCCAAGGGACTCTCAAGAGTCTTCTCCAACACCACAGTTCAAAAGTATCACTTCTTCGGCGCTCAGCTTTCTTCACAGTCCAACTCTCACATCCATACATGACCACTGGAAAAACCATAGCCTTGACCAGACGGACCTTTGTTGGCAAAGTAATGTCTCTGCTTTTTAATATGCTCTCTAGGTTGGTCATAACTTTCCTTCCAAGGAGTAAGTGTCTTTTAATTTCATGGCTGCGGTCACCATCCACAGTGATTTTGGAGCCCAAAAAAACAAAGTCTGACACTGTTTCCACTGTCTCCCCATCTATTTGCCATGAAGTGATGGGACCAGATGCCATGATCTTAGTTTTCTGAATGTTGAGTTGTAAGCCAACTTTTTCACTCTCCTTTTTCACTTTCATCAAGAGGCTTTTTAGTTCCTCTTCACTTTCTGCCATAAGGGTGGTGTCATCTGCACATCTGAGGTTATTGATATTTCTCCCAGCAATCTTGATTCCAGCTTGTGCTTCTTCCAGCCCAGCGTTTCTCATGATGTACTCTACATATAAGTTAAATAAGCAAGGTGACAATATACAGCCTTGACATACTCTTTTTCCTATTTGGAATCAATCTGTTGTTCCATGTCCAGTTCTAACTGTTGCTTCCTGACCTGCATACAGGTTTCTCAAGAGGCAGGTCAGGTGGTCTGGTATTCCCATCTCTTTCAGAATTTCCCACAGTTTATTGTGATCCACACAGTCGAAGACTTTGGCATGGACCTGACAGAAGCAGAAGATATTAAAAAGAGGTGCCAAGAAGGATATAGGCCCCAAACAAATTATTTTAGTAATTGTAACTCAGATGATTTGAAAGGCCCCCCACTTATAGCCCAGTTGGTAAACAATCCACCTGCAATGCAGGAGACCCCAGTTCGATCCTGGGTCTGGAAGATCCCCTGGAGAAGGGATAGGCTACCCACTCCAGTATTCATGCACTTCCCTTGTGGCTCAGCTGGTAAAGAATCTGCCTGTAATGCAGGAGACCTCAGTTCGACCCCTGGGTTGGGAAGATCCCCTGGAGAAGGGATAGGCTACCCACTCCAGTATTCATGCACTTCCCTTGTGGCTCAGCTGGTAAAGAATCTGCCTGTAATGCAGGAGACCTCAGTTTGACCCCTGGGTTGGGAAGATCCCCTGGAGAAGGGAAAGGCTACCCACTCCAGTATTCTTGCCTGGAGAATTCCATGGACTGTATAGTCCGTGGGTCCCTAAGAGTGAGATATGACTGAGCAACTTTCACTTTCACTTTCTTTCAGTTTCCATTTTTAAAAGACCTTTCTAATAAGTGAACAGTACCTATTCTTGTAGAAGGTGAATCTTGTCTCCCTAATGTATTTATTTAGAAGCATGGAATGCCTGTATATGGGTTCTTAAAGAGAACTGACTCTCAGCCCAAAACGTGAGTCTACTTTGGAGCAGAGTCCAGGGATACTGGGGCAGAGACATTCACTGTCTCAGTGCTGCTCCACCGATGCCCTAAGCAGGATGCTGGCAGGAGAAGTCGCTGGTGCCATGCATGTGGCAGCCTTTAGTACATGTCATACATTCCAAGGTAGCTTGTCCCACTGGCCTTATTGATCGTAGGTCATTTCTCTCCATGAATGTGAGATGTAAATGTGGGGTCTTCTGGCCTTCCAGAGAAGCCTGTTCTGCCTGGACCCCTCCAGCACAGGGTAGTGGGAACCCCAAATGTGGGGCATATACTACTGCCCTCACTATTCCTGGTCCAGACAGGATGCTCTCAGCTCAGCTCTGCCCAAAGTAATTTAATAGTAACTGTGATTTGCTCTCAACTTCTCCCAGAGCTGTTTAGTCGTAGCTCTCCATCACAAGCATGATGAGAAAGGCCAGAGAGAAGAGGTCAAGGATTCTTCACTTTGCTCCCTGACACCAGCCTTCTGGGCTACACAATAAGAGTTACCGAGAGTGATTCTCTTTAGTCCTTCTTGGTGGTACCGCCACCATCCCCATTTCAAAATACCTCCATGTGCTGTCATTCTAACTTTGACTTTTGCTCTTTGACAATCTGTGTTCTATGAAAGATGAGGAGGTTGTTTCTATTGTTCAGTGATACCTGCTGAATGCCAGCCGCCTGCAGACCCCCGGGGGTGGGGGCCAGCCTGCCCTCTGCTCCATGTGGGCACCTGTCAGGCCGCCAGCCCCCCGGAAGCCTGACCCTGAAGCCTCCGCAGCACTTGCTCAGTGCAGGCAGAGCACCACCGATGGAAAGAAGGCAGCCCACAGCTCAGGGATACTTGTTTTGTTTCTAGTAACACCCGTCGGGCAGCAGAGGTCTGGATGGATGAGTACAAGAACTTCTACTACGCAGCAGTGCCTTCTGCCAGAAATGTCCCTTATGGAAAGTAAGTGTGACCCATGGCCTCTTGCTGTTTTGCTTGGGATCCTCTGTGTGTGTGTGTGTGTGTGTGTGTGCGCGCGCACACGCGCGTGCGTGCGTGTGCAACAAGGGCAGGGGCAGCCCACACCATAAGCAGATCAGGCGTCAAAGAGGGGACTCCGCTCAAGGATCGCGAGGACCCTCTTGGGAGGCGCGGGGGGACAGAGGAGTCCAAAGAGCACTGTGGATGACCCAGTCCCCACTGCCTGCCCCGACTCTTTTCTCATCAGCAGATTTCCAGGTTTGATGTAGAGCCCATCTGTTTTTTTAAATTTATAAAGGAATCTTGTCTCCTTCTCCAGTATTCAGAGCCGACTGGAGCTCAGGAAGAAACTTAACTGCAAGCCTTTCAAATGGTACCTGGAAAACGTCTACCCAGAGCTAAGGTGAGGCCCCCAGGCCGGGTTCTGCTTCAGCCAGTGCCCGCGGGTGCAGGGCCTGGAGGCGGCCGAAAGGTCGAGTTCGGAGAGAGGCCAGGAGCTTGCCCCACCGCTGTCCTCAGGCTCCCCGAGGTGGCACTCTTGCCCCCAGCCTGCAGACTCCTCTGCAGTTGTGTAGGGACTGAGACCCAAGGCTTGGCCACCAGGGAAGAGCACCCAGCAGAGGCGCAAAGGAAGGCCCCGCCTGCGGAGCTCTCCTCCAGGCTGGTTCTGACCTCATGTGTCGTAGGAATAACCACACGGGCCTATTATTTTAATGCCTGCCCACTCGCATCCTGAGGCACAGCGGGAGACCTGTGGGTCTGTGGGCTTCAGGCTGCTTCTGGACTTCATCTTCTTAGGGGAGTCAGCAGAGCGGTCTTGCCTCCGTGGGGCACATCCCTTTTCTGGCTTTCCCAGTGCATTTCACAGCAGGTCACGTGTCTGCACACAGAGGCTGTGACTGAGGAGTCACCACCACCCCCTTCTGTGCTAAGGGGCTCTCAGAGCCCCGGTCTCAGAGTTTCGTCTGGGGCCACAGGGCCTCTCTGCTGCTATTCACATACCTCGCTCTTGGGGTCCCTCTGTTGTGTTTCCCACGCCCCGGGGGAAGGGGAAGAACAGAAGTGCTCTCCCTGCCCGCTCTGGGAAGGCCATCAGCAGCGTGATGTCCCAGTCACTGCCTCTCCCGCAGCAGACCAGAGGGCTCACGGCAGTGGACCATGGCCCCTACTGGCACGTCTGTGTCACTGTGGTCTGTGCCTGCTGAGCAGATGCAGGGACATTACAGCAGTTGTGACCTGAGATCCCCGGGGATTTGGGGTGACAGTGGGCCCTGCGCCACCTGGGCTCACACGTGTAAAGCATTCACACCATAACCATGTGCAGATCGGCTGCCCCGACCGTGCCCAGCAAGGGGGACACCAGCCTGGTGTTTGTGCCGCATCAGCGACTGTCTCTGCCTTCCCAGCATGCTTCCTGGGGGCCCAGCCATGCTGAGGGCTGCGGGCAGGATGCTCTGTGGCCCCTGCAGCAGCCTCCTTAGGAGCACACAAGGCAGATGCGCAGCCAAGGCAGGCCCGGGGCGGCTCTGAGCCTGCAGCCGGCCCGCCACTGTGCTGTCCTGCTCTGAATGCACCAGGGCACCTGGCTGACCCACCCGTGTTCTCCCCGCTCTTAGGTAGAAGTTAGTCCTCAGTCTACCGGACAGTTCCAGGCAGCAGGATCTGACCACATTAATTGCTTTTCTAAGTGACTTTCAACAACTAACACTAAAGAAGAAAGGGGCATGTTCTTTCCAGAAAAATTTCTCTGGTACAAAACAAAAAGTCTACTTCAACCTAGAACTCTGCCTTTAGGGTCAGGGATTGAGAATCTTGAAGCCATGCCGTCTCAGGGCGCAGCTGGGCCTGTGTCGGGGGCATCTGGCCTGAGGGTGGGCTTTCTTTCTCACTGCCCGGCTCCCTTCCGAGGGCTCTGAGCACAGGTTGGGAGCGGGGCAAACAGGGAGCCGGCAACCCTGAGTGCAGCAAGTGACTGTCTCCTTGATTCCAGGGTTCCTGACCATCAGGATATAGCTTTTGGGGCCTTGCAGCAGGGAACCAACTGCCTGGACACTTTGGGCCACTTCGCTGATGGTGTTGTTGGTGTTTACGAGTGTCACAATGCTGGGGGCAACCAGGTATGTGCATGGGGGCGCCGGAGACAGTCAGAGGCCTGAGGCCGCCCTTCCTGTCCCCGCCCTCCCCCTGAGATGGCCACCTGCTCACAGCTGGCCTCGGGGTTAGAGGGGATGTCCTCCTGGAGCTGTGCTCAACCTTGGGCGGGCTCTGGTGCACAGGGCGGGCGACCTGGATCTCCCCTCCCCACTGTCCTCCTCTCTGCCTGACACCCTGGTGCTCATCCCAGGGCACCTGTCTGCATCTACGCCCGCCCAGGTTTCTGCGCACCGGCACTTACCCACGGCTGCTAGGGCTGCCCATTAGATGATAACAGCTTAGATGTGAACACTCACAGCTCTGTCCTCGTGGGAAAGGCCCAGCTGTGGCCTGTGTCCCAGAGGACAGTGTCCTAGAAAGTGGTTTTCCTGTGAGCTGATAACAGGTATGTGGTAAAATGAGGGCTTCGGACACAAAAAATGGCTCGGCGGTGCTGGGTGCTGTCACCTACTCTTACAGGGCCTGCCACTAGGGAAAAAGTCACTTGAGCTCAGTGTATCCCAGAGTCTTCTTTAAATGGAGCTCTTTTCAAAAGAGGTTGCCTGCCTTTGTGTGAAGTTGGCTGTGCCTCCATTCTCTTGAGAAACGTCCAGACAGATGGCAGCCTCTGGTTCGTGACCTCCTGTCTCCTCCGGGTGGTGTCGTCTCTGTGGTTGTCCAGACCTGTGACAGGCAGGACATGGGGAGCAGACAGCCCCCAGCCGGCTCCTCATACCCCAAGGCGGGCTATCTCCCTGGCTCTCAGCAGAAGAGCCCAGAAACTTTGGGGAAGCATGGATCCCGGATCCCACGCACAGAAAGCCTGATTTCATGAATCTGGGGTTAGAGCAGCAGGATATTTGGAAGCCCTGCAGGCTGGGTGACGCTCCGTGAGTGTTGGGCAGGGAGGGTTTCCCAGCAGGAAGGACGCCAAGGGGCAGGTAACAGCAAGGTGGTAGGGCGCTTCCACCCCAGTCCGGGAGCACCGTCCTCCGTGGACCGGCCTGGACCCAGTGAGCCGCTTTTCAGATCAGACCACCCTCCAGTCTTCTACTGCACCGCTCAGCACAGCAGCCACTGGCCACGTGTGGACGCCCAGCACTGGGGACGTGGGGAGGGCAACGGGGTGTAAAGTTCTCACTGCATTTCACTGCACTTCACCTAGCCATGCGCGAGTTCAATAGCATGTCCTTATGGAAAATTGGACCCAGCTCTGAAAGGGTAAGATGTGTCATCTGGTTTCTGACTGGGCCTCAGCAGACACACAGGAAATGGGAAAATTTAAGAGTGGCAGCTTGAAAAAGTACCTCTTAAATATTCATGAACTTTATTTGCAAATTCATATCACTAACATGCAACAGAAGAAGGAAATGGCAACTCTCTCTGCTGTTTGCGTAGCTGAATTAGTTTTTCTGGGATTCAGTGTAAAGTCTGTTTTAAAATAATGAAGCACACGGTGGCAGGAAGATTGTAGAAACATTCAGATGTGAGCTTTCCGTGGAGATCAGCAAAGCCCCCAACAGCTGAACAACTGAAAACCCCTCCCCATACAGAGGGCTCCCCCCATCACTCCTCTTGCTGAACAGAGAGGTAGAGCTCCATGTCCCTGTCGCACATGGACACCTAGAAGAACGGAAGGTGCAGGCTTTGCCCCCTCCTGGCACCTCCGTGGCGCTGGGTGCTGCTTTGAGGCACCCAACCCCCCCACCTCCTGGGAAGGACAGCCTCCTGGAAGACTGGAACCACCCTTACGGCCCAGCATGTGGCCCTTCTGAGAATGCGCTGCATGCTCAGAACCAAGACCCCCGGGGACAGGTGGGCACAGAGCTCTGGGCTTCCATGGAAGACAGGCCACACAGGTTCTTCTCCTCTAGGACTTTTCAGAGCCTCTCATAGGCTACTGGTAAATTTGCAAGAGTGACACATGGTCCAAATTCAGTGTTTCCCAAATTTACTTGACATGGAAGCAACTTTTCCTAGAATTCCTACTGGAGTTCACTTTGAGAAACACTAATCGGAAGGCAAGAAAGTTGAAGCTCAGGGATCCGAGGGGGCTGCCTAGTCTGAACCCCTGTCAGGGGACAAGGAAGCCCCCCCATGGCCCAGGGGCTCTCCCTCCCTTTCCTGGATGAGGCCCAAGCCTCTGCCCCCACACTCACCCCCTGAGCTGGACTCGTGTCTCACTGCTGAGTGGGTCGGGAGTACATGTGTGGCCCCCAGATGTTAACATTGTCCTGATAACAAACCATCTGCTCTGAGGTGGTTTAGGTGAGGAGCAGTGAGGCTTCTTTAAAAGATTCTGCATTCTTCCCTTAGCTCTGTCCCCTGCGAGCAGAGAACAGGAAAACAATCTCTGCATAGCACTTAACAGTGCCTCATGTTACACAGCACAAGCGCTAGGGTGATACCCTCTCTCCCCACAAGGAACACAGCCTCTGGGAGCAGGGCCTGACCTGTGTGTTCCCTGCCCTGGGTCCGGCCCCCAGAGAGCACCTGAGTCACTGCGGGCGCTTAGCGGCCAGGCACTGGGTGGATGAGTGGACAGGTGAATAGACAGATTGACTTACAGCGGCTTTCCTGGGGGTACAGAAGAAGCAGGGAGGGCACCTCCTGAGGGATTCTGAGTTACAAGAGGCTCTAGATCCTGGGGGCTCATGTGGGTTTTATCCTTTTGCACGCATCAAGTCCTAGAGTGAAGGTCAGAAGCCTTGTCCTCCTGCCTCCACTGTGGCCCTGCCCAGAGCAGGCTCCCCACCGCCTCTCCTGCCTGTGGTCATACTCACCCATCGTGTCCCCTTCTCAGCCTCCTACCCTTCACATGCTCTTGTTTAGTGTTCAGAATAAAGGGTTCTGCTCTCAGCTCTTAAGGGGTATATGTGTGTGTGTGTGTCTGTGCGTGTGCACATGTATGTCTATTCTTTAAGATCATATGCAAGCTATTTCAGCACTTTCTGGCTCAGTTTTCTCGTCTGTAAAATGGGGTTAATAATAGCGTCTCGTGGGACTGTTGTATAAAGGGCTTCGAACAGAGCCAGGCACATTCTAGGCACCCAGGGCTGGCTGTGCCATGTGCAGACAAAGACCTAGGTCCATTCGTAGGGCGCTCACAGGGCTTCTCAAGCATCAGTAGCCTGGCTTGGTGGTTGATGATAAGGCTGTATGTGCTATATGTGGTGTATGATTTCACACAGGACAGCCACAGCCATAAATGCTGTTTCCAAACTGTACCTGTGTCACGTCAGAGTCATTCCAAGGAAACATTGGCCCCAACTGTCCACCCGTGGGTGACAAGCTGGGGCTGCAGTGTTCACAGCTCACAGTTAATGATGGAAGATGGGGTGTGGAGCGCTAGCCTGTGTTTGCGCTGAAATACTTACTGGCGTTGGCCTCGTGCTCAGAGGTGAAGCTCCTGACACTCCTGTTGGAGACTTGCTCTTGGGCACAAAGTCCTTTGCTGGCCCTGAGCTGGCTGGGGCTCCTGAAGCCTGTTCCCTGCATGCCTCCCTTCTGGGGCCCTTCCTCGCTGCATCCTCACCCCATGGGCCGAGCCCTGACCTCGGGTTTGTGTTGCAGGAATGGGCCCTTACCAAGGAAAAGTCGGTGAAGCACATGGACTTGTGCCTGACCGTGGTGGACCGGGCACCTGGCTCCCTCATAAAGCTGCAGGGCTGCCGGGAGAACGACAGCAGGCAGGTAGGTGCCAGTAGGGACGAGCCTGAGCCAGCACCGCCCTGCCTCAGGGCTGGGCTCCCAGGGCCTGGTGTTCACTGGGGGCACCTGTGACCGGTGCTGTCTTGTGTCCCCACGTGGAGCCCCTGACAAGCTGTGAACACCCAGCACATCCTGCCTGGGATCACTGTGAGGAGCATGGGATGGGTGTCACACAGGCTAGTCCATCTGCTAGAGGGCCGCTTCTGCCAGAGCTCACCATCCTAGGTATTTCTCCCACCACCTTTGGATTCATCTGTTTATGTTGAGCTTCCCCTTTCATAGGCTGCAGGGGCAGGGCTGTGCTTTGCGGCTACGTCTCCAACTCCTGTTCGGGTCTACAAGGGCTGGGCACTGGAGTGGGAGTCCCAGCACCAGAGGGGGTTCCCGTTCGTCCTGGGGGCCGGATGAGCTAGGCCGGGCCCTCCCTGAGCCAGGCCTCGTGCACCAGGGAAGACTGTCTCGGTGCACATGCCTGGGAGCACCCGAGGCATGGGGGTGCTGGTGGCCGGGGTGCGTGGATTGCGGCTCCCTGCCGCCGACCCTGCCTGGAGGCACAGACCCCTGGCCCTAGACCAGGGAGTGACCTGGTGGAGTCCCGCCCGGCCCCTGTCTTCTGCACAGCACTGGAGCGGCCCAGGGCAGCCCGCCAGGAACCAGGCTGGCCGAACCAATGGAGTTCAGTTTTGCCTTAAAGACGAGAGTTCATGACTTTACTCATGAGCAGTTAGTGAGACAGTGACCTACGAACCAGCCTAGAAAAGATAGTGAAGCTCATGATAACGTCACCTCAGAGGAGATGTTTCACTTCCTTCCTGATGAACCCCCCAACCCTGAAAGGAAAGACCTGTATTTTATAAAACACTATAAAGAGCCCTTTATTTCTGAAGCCAGAGGCCTAATGTGGCTTATTCTCCTCCCCACACCCCTGGACGTTGTTTTTTTGACTGCACTGGTTATCATTGTGTTTGGAACTAGGGTTGATTGTCATCCTTGTGACAGGTGGCAGCTCTTCTAAGCCAGTATAACTATTCCCTCTTCAGTTTTTTTAGCTTTTGAACTTAAGTACTTTTGAAGACTCAAATCATTTTAAGAATTGTGAAAATGTTGCTACCAAAAGTCTTCACTATGGTATGTTCTTAAATTACTGTTAATTTCTGAGTTTGGGGGTTTTGTGGATTTATTTTCCTTTTCCTTTTCCCTTCTTTCTCCCTTTCTTCTTGTCATTTACTGTAAATGCTGCACATCCATATTATGTATCAGGACATTGGTTATTTTTATGCCTTCTTGGTTACAGCTGTTATCAGAGTGCCAAGACTGTCACCTACTGTTTGCTCACCTGCAAATCAACTACTTCTAAGTTCCAGTTAAGGCAGTTGTTTTTAGTTTTGGCTATTTTCTTTCTACCCATTAGTCTTTGAAATAAAAATTCAATTTAAACACACACACACGTCCTTTGAAGACATTATCATGAACCTTGCTGTCTTTTCTAGGCTGGTTTGTAGGTCACTATTTCCCTAAGTACTCGTGAGTAAAGTCATAGACTCATTTTTGAAGCAAAGCTGAACTTCCACTGGTCCAGTTGGCCTCACTGCTGGTGAGGCGCACTGACTGGGCTGCATGTGGGGTCTTAGTTCCCCGACCAGGGATGGAGTCGTGCTCCCTGCAGTGGAAGTACAGAGTCCTAACCCCTGGGCCACCAGGAAAGGCCCCCACCAATGGACATTTTGAAGAGAAATTCCACATTTTTGTTTATTCATTAAATATTTTTCCTTTTTAAATTTATAAATTGTAAACGATTAAGGTGCAAATATATATGTTAGACACACACTCAAGTTACCTTTTTCAAATCGTTCAGAAAGTACATTTACATTTTTTAGCTGGTATTCTCTGATCTGCGCCCTGGTGGTGCCTTGGGGGCAAAGCCTTTTTTGAGCCCAGGGTAAGTGGCTAGTGCAGCCCCTAAATGATGTTCCCATGTGCCCACAGGGAGCCTGGGCTTATTCTCTTCTGTCCCTCCTCATGAGACAGGCAGGTCTAGGGAAACTGAGGCCTGGGGCCTACTGGAGCCAGGACCCCACGCAGGTTTCCTACCGGCACTCACTTCATAGAAGGGTCCCCGGGACACCACAGCCCAGATCAGGCCCCTTGCTTGGATCCCAGGTGTCCGGAAACACTTGCAAAGTCTCTCCTCTGTCCCTCCCGCCTGGTTCTGGGTGCCCCCCGCCCTGCTCTGCAGAACCCCAGCAGGTCCTTAAATGCCTGTCTGTTTTGATGTCTGTGGCACTCAGATGAGAAGGAGGGACTGTTAAACAAGGGAGTCACTGTTCCTGCCCCAACCTCCTGGGACCTGCCAGTCGGCTTCAGCAAAACACGAGTCAGGCCAGGTGTGCTGCCTGGATGTCAGGACAGGGCCGTCTGTGCATGGAGGAGGGATAAAGTGATGACCTTATCTGAACTCCAAGCCTTTGTTACAGACATACAGATGCTCCGTCTCTGGAGGAGTCTCCTACAGTGCGAGCTTGCCTGATAGAGAAGGTGTGGCCCTTCAGTGGGCCCTCAGCATCTGAGAAGTCTGCCCACCCCACCACAGCCCTCTGGGTCCAGGGCTTGAGGCCGCCTTCTGCTGAGGGAGCTGGGGTTTCAGCATTTTTTAAGCCCTCCATCTGGCTGTTGCTGTGATACAGGCAGAGCTCATTGAGAGAATAGTCACGGTCCATCCATCCCACATTCTTTGTCAGACGGGTCCTGGCCACTCAGAGTGACACATGGATGTTGGCAGTACAAGCACACTTCACATGAAAGCAGGAAAATAGCCGGAGGAGTGACAGCGAAGGAGAGAGGAGTGGAGGGCGAGGTGATGGGCAGGTAGCAGTCGCCTCCCCATGCTCATCAGATCGCACTGCATTTCATTGTTGGCAAAGCCCGCGTCCAGCAGGCTGGGTCAGCAGCATCCCAGGTCCCCACAGCGCATCCCTGCAGAGCCCTGTGTAGCCAGTTCCAGTGGAGGGCTCCTCCCCACCTTGCTGTGCCTCTTTCCCACCTTAGTCACTTGCCCTTTGAGAGGAGGCTCCTCAGAGAGTTCTGTCTCGAAGCTGCACTGTCTTGCCAGTTGAAACATTTGTCTTCCAGGCACATCGGTGTGTTTGTGTTATGACTCTGCAAATGCAGAGGACATATGAAAGCAAAGGACAAATGAAAGCAAGAGGAAGAAAATTGAATTCCATGGTGTCCAAAGGATTTGCAAAACTACCAACAGAAAGGAGCCTCAGTGCACAGAGTGTAAAAAATTAATTAGAATCACAGCCTGCATTAATGAAGGGAGAGCTTTTGAAAGAAAAAAGCATGTTACTTTTTTTTTAAGAACAAACATTAGAGATTTTTACATGGGGATGAACAACAGGGTGAGAGGCCCTCAGGTTTCCCACAGCTGGGCTGTGGGCTTGTTTTCTGGTTTACCTGGTGGGCTGATCTGGGTTTAGTGGGGCACAGGTGTGTACACACAGCAGTATGGTGTTACATCCTGGACAGTACATGTGGAACTTGGCAGGCTGTACCTGGGGACTCAGGGTGGCTGAGATGGGCTTCTCACGCCCACCAAGGTAGAGAGGGTGAGACCACAGATGGTGGAGAAGTGGGCTCCCCAGCACAGCGTTCCGTCCATACCGGCATCCCCTTCCCTCGCACTTGGCTGCATGTAAGTGGGCACTCGGAGGTGACCGGCCCCGGGCCTGGGCAGAGCTGCCTTCGACAGCCGGGGCGGCCTGGGCCCTCCTGGAGCCAGCCTGGGTCCTGTGGCTCCTTCCTCGGGGGAAATACCCTCAGATGAGGCCCTCCTTGTGAATGAACACAAAGGCCCTCCCGGAAATCCTCCTGTGTGGTCCTTGTTAAGACTGAGAGGAACAAGGACCCTGAGCCCAGGGCTTGGATGAGGAGACACGCGAAGAGGGGGAAGGATGGGGCAGGAAAGCGGTCTCCAGAGAAGAGGTTTAAGCTGCAAACCCAGTGGAAAGCGCTGGTCTCTTCTAGGCCCTCAGAGATATCTGTTCTGCCCCAGTACTGCCGTGACCTCCTGTCCGTTGTAGTCAGGGACTTTGCCTTGAGCGGAGCCGGCAGACCCGGAGAGCAGACCCCCGCGCCCTCCCCTGTCGGCAGCCGTGTTGGAAAGTGTCCTCCTGTCTTTTGCAGAAATGGGAGCAGATCGAGGGCAACTCCAAGCTGCGGCATGTGGGCAGCAACCTGTGCCTGGACAGCCGCGCGGCCAAGACAGGCGGCCTGAGCGTGGAGGTGTGCGGGCCGGCGCTGTCGCAGCAGTGGAAGTTTTCGCTCAACCTGCAGCCGTAGTGGGGCCTCCCGTCTGCCCGCGCCCGGCCACCCGGCGGCGAGCACGTCATCAAGTCTGTTTCTGAAACTTTCCGAGAAACTATATACCTCAGTATTCCATCATGGTCTGCCAGTCGGGAGACCTCAGCGCGGTGCGGGCGGCGAGGAGAAGGAGCTGCTGCGCCCTCCGCGGCCCCGCCCGCCCAGCGCCGCTGCGGAGCTCCGAGCCCGCGGAGGGCGGACCGGGAGAGAATGGGCGCCCTGCCGCACAGCGAGGCGGCCTCTCCTGCCTCCGCCCGGACCCAGACGTCCCGTGCGGGGTCCACCCCGGCCACGGCCTCGGCGTTCCCCCCGCCCTGCCTCCCAACTGTCTTACCAGCGCAGACCGCTTCCACGTGGTGTACCTGCTCTCTTTGGATTTGAACTTTTCCACGGTGGACACTAAACCCAGATATATGAGGAGAGAATGTACGGTCAGTTCCTATGGTTTCTGTAAGTCATCCTCATCTTGTAAATTCTCCACAAAGCCCATCATAGCCGTGAGGAGGAGGGGCCGGCGGGAGGAAGGGGCTCCCGTTGCCCCCAGAGCCTTATAGGTGAGGTGGTGCCCCCGCGCCCGCTGCGCGGTCCCCCCTCCACTCCCCGGAGGCTAGCGCTGCTCGGAGGCCCCACACCCCGGCATCTCGGTCTGGCTTCAGCTGGGAGTCACGCTGTGTGTTGAAATCCACTTTTTGTGCCCTTGGTGTCTGTAAACCCTGGACGGGTTACTTATTTAGACAGATATTGCTTTGGGTCTCTGTAAATTAAATTTCTTTTCTCTAAGGATAAAGTGAGTAAAAAACAATCTCCCAGCTCCCAGTGATGGTGGGAAGCTGTCACAGGCAGCATGGGGCGCTGTGTGAGGGCCCGGGTGCGCTGGGCCCTGTCCCGCCTGCCTCAGGACCTTTGGGTCAAGAATTAGGAAAAGTGAACACTTGTTCATTGACACTGAGGATTCAGGGTACAAACAGGGGCTTTGTGGCTTAGGAAGGAGGCTTGTGTCAGCATAAAACACGAGCCAGTTGTAAACTAAAAGTCAAGCAGGAAGAGGCCTGAGCCCTGCCCTGACCCCTGGCCTGGCCCCTGAGAGCCCTCCTGGCCTCTGAGGGGCTCACACGCAGCGGAGGCCCAGCTGCAGCGCCCACAGGAGGGCGCCCCAGTCACTCCCAGGATTACTGCCCTGTCTTCCTGCGCTCCCTGGCCCAACGCTTCAGCGCACAGGTGCCCAGACATGATGAGGGGTCGTGGGCACATGTCCTGGCCCCTCTGGAGGGACTGGGTGGTCACAGAGAAGTGGCCCCAAAGGGTTCTGCCAGATAGACAGTCTGCCAGGTGCAGCTCCTTCCTGCCTGTTTCTTCTAGGAAAGGGGAGGTTGGTCTTTCTTCCTCCACTGCAAAAGCCCCACGTGGGTTTGCTTCGTGACAGTGTGCTCAGGCCTGGAGGCCTGGCTGGGTGACTTTGTCCTGTGCATTTTTGCCCCCTGCCAACCAACCAGGTGTATTTTCAGCAGACAGGGAGGCCATGGTTGGATTAACTCTGCACACCTCTATCTTCGGAGGCTGATCTTGACCACCGGTAAGCTCTTGGGCTGAGTCCTGGATACCTGTGCAAGGCTGCTGACTGCAGGTGGGCCAGGAAGCAGTCACCCAGCCCTTGGGATCCATGGTCAGGCTACTACTACTGTTAGGAAAAAAAAAAGCCCCATGGATGGAAATTAAATTTGGCTTTCAAGTGAAGCAAATTGTCATCAGATTCTTGACAAATCTTTGGCCCACACACCTCCCCCCCACCCAGAGGTCTCACCAAGCTTGGTCACATCAGGATGGGTCCCCTGGTCACTGGGGGCCACTCCCATCGCTGACTGGTGGGGGTGGTAGCCGTGGATGGTGTGGGCACTGTGAGCAGAGGTGGGCAGGGAGGGCTCTCTGGGGTGAGCCCTGTTTACATGACGCAGTGCGCCAAAGTAACTCTACTGTGGCTGCATTGTTTGTCCGTCATTGGGACTGCCCGCCCTCCCACTCCCATTTCCACAAGTCAAGTTTCTTTCCTAAGAGCCCTTTGAGCAAAGCGTGGCAAAATTAGCTGTCTTCTCTGTGCTGGTCCTTGTGTCTTCATAAAAGCTAAAATGATGGTGTCTGTGAGTATGTTTTGCAGATTCCAAATATAGTTTGGTAATTTTTTTCCAGTTGATTTTTAAAAAGAACTGCTGTACAGAGCTTGTACTTTGTCCATTTTATAGATGGAAACCATCCTTGAAAATTGTTAACTTAAATAAAGAGAAGATACTTTATAGATACGCCCTGCTGGCGGCTGCAGTCACTCTTGGTCTTTATCGGATGGATGAGACCGATGTTTGGGGACTGTGATTATGGTCTGTCTTGGGTGGGGTGGGGGTGCTACTCAAGTACCATTTCTTATCACACTCTTAAAATGCATTCACCTTTTGACATTTATTCTTATTTGTAATAATAACTATTACCATTTGTGTGCCAGGCCCCATGTGGAGCACTTAAATACATCCTCATTGTCTCTTCAGTCACCTGGGGGGATAGTATTTTGGGCTGCGTTTTACAGTTGGTTTGGGAAGCTGATTCTTGAAGCCCTTAGCCTCCTCAAGGTCACAGGCTAATCTGCCCAAGGTCACACCACTCTAAGTACTCACCAGTCAGCCTCGGGCACTGAGGCCCAGAGCCTGCCCTCTACAGAGGGCAGGGGAGGGGTAAGGGGCTGATGTCTTCACAGCTTTTACAGTATTTTAAATCCTTGCACTATTCACCAGTTACCTGGTCTCTCCACTTCCATCCCAGGCTGACTAGGTTCTTCCCTCTTATCCTCAGCCATTGAGCAGCCCCACAGGTGTGTCACAGAAACACAACATTGCCAGTTCTTTAGCAATTTGCAGTGAGGTTGGGGAGGCTGAAAAGATTCACCAGTGAGTGCTTTGAACTTTCTGAAGGCCCCATTCTGCATCATCTTTCTCCATTAATTGAGGCAACCAAAATTTGCTCCCCTGCCATCTGAGAAACAAAAAGAGCTCTCTTAGCATAATTGTGCAGTATACATTAGGGGCCTTTAGGAATCATGTGTGCATGCATGCGTGTGTGTGTGTGTGTGTGTGTATGGATGTTTCCTGCTTTAGCTGCAGGGAAAAGTTTATTCATCCAGTAAATATTTTCTGAGAAACTATGTTGCACTGATACCCTGAAGACCTAGGAGGGGAGGAAATGTTAAATGCCAGAAAAAGGGAATAAGCAGAGTGTCCAGCAGGCTCCAGGTAGGGTATTTAGAGACAAGATTGGGTAAGTCTGGTCAGTGGTGGAGGCCATTTCTGGGGAGAAGGGAGCTATACAGCCATGGGCTAGAGCAGGGAGGGTCAGATTTGCAAAAATAGAGCAAAGTACTTATCCCAACTCCTCTTATCCCAATTAGATTCTGCAATATGTTTCACATTCTGAGAAACATTCAGCCAGAAAAATAAAACATTCACATGCCGTCTTCTGTCCATGGACTCTCCTGAAAGAAGAAAATTCTCTTCACAGATGTTCTTATATATTCCTGAGCAACTTACTGATGATACAATATATATGTATTTGATTTATGTATTATGTGTACCTGGATATGATAAACATCCTATTTACAAATGTCATTGCACCTGTGGGGTCCCAAAGAAGTAGTCAGACATATTCGCCCAGCAGCCCCTGCCTGAGCACCTGTGGGCCCAGCCTGGATGCTGGGCGGAGGCTGCAGAAAAGACCATCACTGGTCCCTGCCCCAGGTTACATCCAGAGCTGTCAGATTGTGAACCACACTGAACACAGTTAGGGAAATAGATTGAGTCTTAGAAAGGCTCTGGCCTCCTGAAGGTAATGGAGAGAATCTCTGGGGTGGTTAGGGGGAGGGTCCTCCATCGAGGGCCAAGACATGGGAACTCAGAATGGTGCGGGTTTTCTGAAGAGCTTCCAGAAATTAACTGTCCATGGTGCTCTTGAATTGTACAGACTTCTCTATTGAAGCACTTTCCGTCAAGAATGTCAGAAATCCCAACTAAATGCAATGTAAATTAAGAAACATTTATTATCTCGTAAAACGAGAAGTCCCAGGGTGAGAGTTCCAAGTTGATCCTGGGACTTGATTTCATTGTGAACAAATTGCTTTCTGCCTGACCACCCCCTGCCAGCTCCCACCTAGATCCAGAAAGGCACTCAGTGAAAAGCAAGTGTTCAGGTGCCTGTGCAGTGGGCAGCAGTCACCTCCCAGCACCACCATCCTCACTCCTGGGCAGATCTGCTGGCCAGGAGGACAGGGAGGGGCAGTTGCTCAGGCAAACACAGCGCCCACCGCACTTGTCATCCCTAAAAGAATTCTGGAAGCAGCTGGATGGGCAGGGTGGCCACACGGTCACAGGTTCCTGCATCCGTCATAAGAGGAAGCTTCACCCTGGTCCTCTGGTGTCTGCTGGCAATGTGGGGCCCCTTTGTTTTCAAATGAGTGAGACTCATGTCTTGAGATCACCAAGACAACTAATGATACGGTTATCAAAATATTTTTATAGTATGTGTTTCTTAATGCGTTAAATAGTGCACGCTCATGTCTACACAGTCAAAGGTTTTAGCATATTCAATGAAGCAGAAGTAAAATTTCATTCCTTTTTATGGCTGAGTAGTATTCTGTATAGAGCACCACATTTTCTTTGTCCATTCTTCCGTTGATGGACACAGGTTGGTTCCATATCTTGGTGTGTGTGTGCTCATTTGCTAAGTCATGTCCAATTTTTGTGACCGCATGGACTCCCATCCACCAGGCTCCTCTGTCCACGGAATTTTCTAGGCGAGAATACTCGAGTTGGTTGCCACTTCCTTCTCCAAGTTCATATCTTGGTAATTATAAATAATTCTGCTATGAACATGGGGTACTTGTATCTTTTTGAATTAGTATTTTTGTTTTTTTCAGACATATACCCAGGAGCTAGATCGCTAGATTATGTGGTAGTTCTCTTTTTGTTTTTTGAGGGAACCCCATTCTGTTTTCCCATAGTGGTTGCATCAGTTTACACTCCCGCCAACAGTGTACTGAAGTTCCCTTTTCTCATTTGTTTATTCAAGTTAGTTTTGTTTTGTTTTTGATACTGAGTTGTATGAGCTGTTTATATATTTGGGATATTTACTTCTTGTTGGTCATATCATTTGCAAATGTTTTCTCCCATTCGGTAGGTTGTCTTTTCATTTTGTCAGTGGTTTCCTTTGCTGGGCAAAAATTTTTAAGTTTAATTAGGTCACATTTGTTTATTGTTTCTTTTGTCACCTTTGCCTAAGGAGACAGATCCTTAAAAATATTGTCACAATTTCTGTCAGAGTGTTCTGCATGTGTTTTCTTCTAGGAGTTTTATAGTTTCCAGTCTTACACTTAGGTCTTTAGCACATTTTCAGTTTATTTTTGTATATGGTGTGAGAAAATTGTTCTAATTTCATTCTTTTAGATGTAGCTGTCCAGTTTTCCCAACACCAAGTATTGAAGAGACTATTTTTTTCTTCATTGTATATTCTTGCCTTCTTTGTCATAGATTAACTGACCGTAAGTGCATGGGTTTATTTCCGGGCTATCTATTCTATTCCATACATCTATGTGTCTGTGTTTGTGCTGGAAACATACTGTTTAAATTGCTGTAGTTTTGTAGTATAGTCTGAAGTCAGGAAGTGTGATAAGTCCAGCTTTGTTTTTTTCCTCAAGTTTGCTTTGGTTATTCAGGGTTTTTAAGTTTCCATATAAATTTTAGAATTATTCATTCTGTTTATGTGGAAAATGTAATGAGTACTTTGATATGGATTGCATTACATCTGTGGATTGCTTTGGGTAGGTAGAATGGACATTTCGACAATATTAATTCTTCCAATCCAAGAATATGGGATATTTTGCGATTTCTTTGTATCATTCAATTTCATCAATTTGATATTATAAAATCAATATTTTATACTTTTCAGAGTATAGATCTTTCACTTCCTTGGTTAAGTTTATCCCTTTGTATTCTATTGTTTTTGCTGCAATTGTAAATGGTATTGTTTCCTTGAATTCCTTTTCTGATAGTTCATTATTAATGTATAGGAAAGCAACAGATTTCTATATATTAATCCTTGTATCCTGCAACTTTACTGAATTGATTTTATTAGCTCAAAAAATTTTTCGGTGAAGCCTTTATTTAGTGTTTTCTATATATAGTATCATATCATCTGCAAATAGTGATAGATTTACTTCTTCCTTTCCAATTTGAATACCTTTTTTTTTCCCTTTCTTTTCTCATTGCTCTGACTAAGATTTTTGGTGCTATGCATCATAGAAGTGGCAAGAGTGGGCATCCTATCTTATTTCTAATTTTAGAGGAAAGGCTTTCAGCTTTTCACTGCTGAGTATAATGTTAACTGTTGGTTTGTCATAGGTGACTTTTATGATGTTGAGACATGTTCCCTCTGGGGTTTTCCTGGTGGCTCAGTTCTAAACAATCCTCACCCAGGTTCAATCCCTGGGTCAGGAAGATCCGCCAGAGAAGGGAATGGGAACCCACTCTCCAGTATTCTTGCCTGGGAAATCCCATGGACAGAGCAGTCCATGAGGTTGCAGAAGAGTCAGACACAACTTATAGATGTTCCCTCTATACCAACTATGATCAGAGGTTTTATCTTGAATGGATATTGAATTTTGTCAAATGTTTTTTCTGTGTCTTTTGAGATGTGATTTTTATCCTTGCTTTTGTTAATGTGGTATATGTATCACAATGATTAATTTGAGGATATTGAAGCATCCTTGCATCTCTAGGATAAATCCTACTTGATCATGGTGTATGACCTCTTTTATATATTGTTGAACTTGTTAATATTTTGTTGAGGATTTTTGCATCTATATTTATCAAAGATATTGGCCTGTAATTTTCTTTCTTTGTAGTATCAAAGAGGATTGTTCTTAACCCTTATAGTCTAATGGAGTTTGTCTTTCTAATGGAAGGTTTTAGACTTCCTTTGCACTGTTACCGCTTTCTTCTTTCCAGTGTCTCCCTTTTGGAAAGGGAATGTCTATCCTGTACCTTCCCCACCACTCTTCTTTGTTGTAGCAGCTCTGGAAGACTAATACAGGCTTTTGCCCTCATGAATTCCCAAACTCATGTGCAGCTCAGACTGGCCTCCCACCTGTTCCAAACCAGATGTCCTAGAGTACACACATCTGCAGGGTCAACCCTCAGCACTGGACAACTTAACGTCATAACCCGCGATGAACCCCCAGCATCCCAGCTCTCCTTCCAACACTCTCAGAGTGCCCGGGCACCAGTTGGGGAGCCTGGGGAGGCTGCTGATTGAAAGATGGGGCCTGTGGGTGGCCGGAAACCGTGCTCACTGCCTTATGAGTGCTCTCCTTCAATCCTCACTTCTACCCACCCCACAGCAGATGAGCAAAGTGGAACACTGAATGTTTAAGAGTTGAGTCATGTAGCAGTCACTCAGTGATCAGCAGAGCAATCATTTGAGCCCAGTTCTCAGACTTCAAAATCCTGCCCTTTGTATGACATGTGTAATTCTCAAATCTTGCTGCATATTTCAGTTCCTCTGGGAGCTGAAAAACAAACAAACAAAAAATCGATGTCACACCAGTCCAAGACCAGTGGGGCAAGCATTGCTGTGTCCGCAGGATTTCCCAAGGAAGAATCATTGTGGCTGGCTTTTGTGAATTGGATCATTGTGGACTGGACCAGCTTTTCAAACTTCAGGGCATTGGAATCTCCTGGGCCCCCATGCTCCAAACTGCTAATTCTGTGAGAATCTGCATTTCCAACAAACTCTCCCAGTGGTTCCCAGGACCACACTGTGAGGAGCACACCCCTTGGTTCAGACCATGACTAGCTTGCAGCCCTTGTCAGATGGTGGAACGTCCCACACATCTTCATTTAAATGCTGGCTGCTGCTTCCTCTGGTGGTCTTGTGGAGCGGTTGAGCGTGGTATTTAGATTGTGGATTCTGGAACCAGACTGCTGTATGGCCAGCTTCATGGGCTCCAGCTTGAGCACTGATCATATGATCTTGGTGTTTCAACCTCTCTGCTCTGTTTTCTCATCAGGAAAATGGGGAGAGGATAGGACAGTGTGATTCTCCTGCTGTGCCTTTACTCCAGCCTGCTTCATAGGAAACCACTTTCCTCATCTGGGACTCAGAGGGACTTCATATCATAGGTCTGCATTTTGTGATTTCAACTTGGAATCCTTAGGGTCAGAGGCCTTGAGTGACACAACTTAACGCTAAAGATCAAAGTAGGTGATAAATTGAATAAGATTTGCAAAAAGTATTCAAACACAGACACTAGCTTCTTGGGGGCAAAAAAACAGCTTGATCCAAGCAGGGACTGAAGAATCCAGCCCCAAGTGGCTCCTGGGCACTGGCTTGAGACTAACACTGGTTCCTGGACTATGAGAGAAGGTCTGTATGTGACTCTAACCTTCTAACCAGCCCTGATCTTTCTCTCCTGGATCAGGGAGTTTGGTGATAAATAAACTAACATAGGCCCACTTCCACCACCTTCCTGGAAGAAGGATGGACTAGAACTGAGAGATGTGTTTAAAGAAAGCACTTGAGTGCAGATTCTTCCTTTGGTCTCTGCTGATCGCTGAGTTGGTTACTGGTATCAGCACCTTGAGGAACTGTATGGGCTTTGGGCCAGTTCTTTAGGGGAAGCAGTGAGGACCCAACCGGGATGCTGGGTGCTCCAGCACGCCCTGCAGCTGGAACTCCCCACATGTCCCTCTGCCCCTGTATACAGGCCGCCTTTACCCCTGTGCTCCGGGCTACAAGGAGTGTGTGGGGAAGCGGAGGAGGAGGGTTCCTGAGGCCCTGAGCTTGTTGACCAGCCTGACCCCCACTCCGGGAAACACCCACCATGCCCCCCTCTTCCTGAGACAGCAGGGCTCCTGAGAGGATGATGGCTGCCATCCAGGGAGGGTGAGGGGCAGAGCTGCCAGTGAGAAACGCTCTTGTCTGTTAAGTCTCTTTTCATGAAGATAGTTTTGGGGAAGGAGCTGCTCAGACCTGCAGCTTGAGTCTCACATACCTGACCTGAATTTTATTAGCTGCATCTCTCTCAATAAAATTTAGACTTTTCCTCCCTAACGTGGTCTTTCACCACTGCTTCCTTTTATTTTAACTAAGTTAGCCCCAGAGGCAGAGGATCCGGATGGTGACGGCCTTCTCTACACTTAGAAGCCTGGGGTGGCAGGGAGGGTCTCCAGTGTGCCTGTGATCACACCGTTGATGAAGGACCAAGTGGCAAGGTCTGTGTCTGCATTCCGGGGGCCAGGGTCCAAAGTCAGCTCTTCCATGAGGGGTTGCCCGGTGATGGGACTGACAGACTTCAGAAGATCCCTTCACCCCCAACTATCACTGCCCAGCAGTCTGTCACACCACCTGCAGCATTCGCATGAAAATCCATCTCTCCATGGATACAAGAATCTTACCGAAGGGAAGACCACACTGCTTTTTAACTTGAGCATCAACTACTCACTCACCAAGCTCCCTTGATAACCAGATGACAGCCTCATAGGCAGCCAGAGTGGGCGGACTCCTGCAGAAGAGCCAGACCTCTATTCAATCACAAGATGGGGCCATGGGGGTCCTTAGAGGCTCTGCCTATGCCCCAACGCCTGGCCCAGGGCTCTTTCTGTGAGTCACCCGTCACTGTGGAAAGAAAGAGCCCTTCTCTCCAGGAGGCTAGTGAAGGCTACTTCCTAAGACATTTGTTATTGAGGTATTTTCCTGTTAGGAAAACACACGATTCTCGTTGCACATGGGCTAAGCCAGACACCAGGCTTGAATCCAGATTAGGCCCCGGGCTCTGAGGACACAGACAGACAGGTTCTGAGGAGGCCCCCAGAAGAGGCTAAGGGGGCGCTGGGCAGCACCAGACAGCTGGAGAGAAATCTAGAGAGGAGGGAGGTGAGCAGGGGGACGGGGAACACGAATGTCGGGCACAGCTCCAGTCACACCTGCGGGCTCCGGACACCCGGTGTCCCAGTAGCTGAACAGAAGGAGATGGATCTGTGATTGGGAGGAGGCCCCGCTGTTCCCAGGAACGTTCACACCACAAGGCCACATCCCAACCTGCCTCTTTCCTGCTCTGCAGGGACTTGGCTGGCTTCTTCAGAACATGTGACATCTGGGTCCTTCCAAGGCACCATGGGGGTGAGGGGGACGTTGTGGACAGGACCTCCCAAGAGGAATCTGTGGGATTCCTCCTGGGATAGTCCCCTCTCCGGGGGCCAAGGTGATGGAAGAGCTCAGACTTGGTGGCTCGGCAGGGCTGGACACCCAGCTCAGCGGTCACTTCCCTGTGCAAACCAATTTGCCTTACAGGTTGCTATGAACCAACAGGTGGCCGCTCGAGGAAACAAGAGTACCTCCTCCACACCCTGCTCCTCAGAATCCAAGGGGGCCTGCGGAGGGCTGGGGTGGTTGCATTTGCTGAGGCCTTTGCACAGGATGGAAAAAAAAACAAAAAAACAACCAGCATGAATGGCTGTCCTCAAGCTGACCCCCAGGCCAGAAAGGAAAAAGGGAATAGTTTAGTGCAGTGAGGCCCAGGCAGCCTGCATGATGATCATCAGTAAGGATTGTCTACTAGTAGAATGCAATTGTGCTGAAGTATATTCTAACACAATCTTATGAAAAAACACACTTTGAACAACTGACACCAGCATGGTACTAGCAGCAGAGTCGATAATAACCACTACAGCCAAACCACCCGGAACATGCCCAAACTCAGCTGATCTCAGAAGCTAAGCAGGGTCCAAGCCTGGTTAGTACTTGGACGGGAGACCGCCTGGGAATACCGGGTGCTGTAGGCTTTTAGACTTCCCAGTGGCTCAAACAGTAAAGAATCCGCCTGCAATGCAGGAGACCTTGGTTCAATCTCTGAGTCAGGGAGATCCCCTGGAGAAGGGAATGGCAACCCACTCCAGTATTCTTGCTTGCAGAATCCCACAGACAGAGCAGCCTGGCGGGCTAGAGTCTATGGGGTTGCAAAAAGTGGGGCACGAATGAGTGACAAACACTTTCACTTTCCTTCAAAGATAATAGATCCTAATCCCTGGTGTCTGAGCCACAGACCAGAGGATAGACCCTCAAGCCCCAGAGGACTACTCCCAGACCTTGACCCTAATGGAAGCTGCTCTGCTGAGTTTCCAAAGGACTTTGGATTGGTGGCCCCCCTTTCCACGGTTTGGAATGAGAATTTCTATAACTATTATTCTGTGCCTGCCCCACCATTTGTATTTTGGGAATCAATAATTTATTTTCTAGTTTCACAGGTGCAGAGGAGAGCTATTTTCCCCCAGGATGGTTCACTTCCATTGTCTCACTGATATCTGATTTAGATGTTTTAATTGAAAACTTTTGAGCTGATGAGATTTAAATGAGATTTTCAACTTGAATTGATACTGAATGGGTTGAGACTTTGGGGGATGTTGGAACGAGGTGACTATATTTTGCAGTTGGGATGGACATGAATCTTTAGGAACCAGAGGATGGACTGTCGTAGGCTGGCTGAATAGTGGCCACGCAAAGATATTAGGTCCCAATTCCTAATTTCTGGAGCCTGTCAATGTTACCTCATTGTCAGGAATCCTCTGGCCATTATTAATTCCTGCATATTCAGGAATTAAGAGGAGAGGGAGCCTTTCCCGGGGCTGAGGAATCCAGGCATTTCCTTTGTTAGTTTCTCATTATGGTGACAAGTACCCTCTTCTCTCTTTAATAGGGATCACCTCGTGTTCTGTAAGTCTGGAATTTTAATCTTTATCTTTGCTGAGAATAGCTACCTTGTAAGACAGTATATATGCCTACACCATGTTGATTAAAACACCTTTGCTCCATCAGAGCTCTGGTCCCCGTGTCTGCCTTTCTTTCTTTCTCTCTTTCTCTTTTTCTGTCTCTCTATTTCTGCCTGATTCCCTGTAGCGAAAAGCCAGCTGCGTAACCCAGGGAATATTGGCCTCTTTCCTTCTTTCACTCTCTCATCGTTGACTCTGGACCACCAGGTTCCAGTCCAATAAAGGACCAACACCTCATAAAGAAAAGAGGTCTCTGCAGTTGTGATTAACTTAAGGATCATGATGTGGAGAGATGGCTGTAGATTGTCCAAGAGGGCCCGAAATCCAATAACAAATGTCCTTATAAAAGAGAAGCAGGAGATTCCCTTGTGACCTAGTAGTAAAGAATCCACCTGCCAATGTAGGGTACACAGGTTCAATCCTGGTCTGGGTAGATCCCACATGCTGCAGAGCAACAACGCCTTTGCCCCACAACTGCTGCACATGTGCTATGGAGCCCACTCACTGCAGCTGGAGAGTCGCCCTGCTCGCTGCAAGCCTGCACACAGCAGTGAAGACCCAGAGCAGCGAAAAATAAGTAAATTAATTAAACAGTAGTAGTTTAGTCACTAAGGCGTGTCCAACTCTTGTGACCCCATGGACTGTAGCCTACCAGGCTCCTTTGTCCATGGGATTCTCCAGGCAAGAATACTGGAGTGGGTTGCCGTTTCCTTCTCCAGGGGATCTTCCTGACCCAAGAATTGAACCCAGGTCTCCTGCACTGCAGGCAGATTCTTTACCAACTGAGCTACGAGGAAAGCCTATATATATATATATATGACTTTGTCAACAATTGTTTTTAAAAAGAGAGAGGCGGGGGAGTGTTGCCACACATGGAAGAAAAGGTAAAATGAAGGCAGAGGCAGAAACTGAGTGTTGTGACCGCTGGCCAAGGGCTGCCAGTCACCAACAGCAGTTAGAAGAGGCAAAGAACAGACTCTCCTCAGAGACCCTGGAGGGAGTGTAGCTCTGCCAACATCTTGGCTTCAGACCTGTGGCCTCCAGAATTGTGAGTGAATACATTTCTGTCATTTTAAGCCACCCGTATTTTAGTAATTTGCTACAGCAGCCCCAGGAGAAGAACACAGTGCTTTCCAGAGCATTTCCCTAGACCCTATCCTGTTTGATAATGCAGATCAAGAGGCTGGCAGGGGCTGGCACCTGGGAAACACTCAGCCAGTCACTGGGTGTTGTGACAAGACCCTTACAGTCACACTGTGAGGTATTTCTTCATCTTTCCATAAAAGAGGATGAACTGAGGGGTCAAGGAGGATCCATAATTTATTTGCAACCGTAGGGAGCAACAGAGCTTGGCTTCAGTTCAAAGGTCCTGCCTCAAAGGCCCAGTTTTCTCTTATCCCATGAGAACCACTTCGTCTTGCAGGCATGTGGCCGGTCAACATAACGCCAGACCCTGCCTCCACCTCCCTAAATGCAGGGTCAGCCTAGGGGAAATGGTGCAGAGTTGGAAAGACTGGAGGGCCCCTGGGCCAGGTGGTTCAAAACCTGGAGAAAGATCCATCTTCCAGGCTCTTCCAAACTGCCATCCGTGCCTCCAGCCTGGCATGCACCTCTGTCCCAGCAGGCTGCATTTTAAGGTCCAGGCTCTTCCTATACCAGATCACAGGTCACCTGTCCTGTGCTACCATCCTTTGTTTAGGTGACAGATAAAGTCAGGTGGGCCAAGTCCAAAGACTTCACCTGAGACAATATCCATGTCACGTAGCTTTACCCTGAACAGTTCTGTTTAAATGTCACTTTGCTCACTTTCCTCCCAACCACAAGGAGAAGTTGGAGCTCGCATGCTGCACTGGAAGCACAGAAGGCAATACCCATGCTGACCTCTGTGTATTTGGAGACCACAAAGCCAGATGCCCTCCTGTGACCCATCCCCCGATTCCAGCTTCTTCCATTAAAACCTGCTCATTCTGCTCTTCTGAGAGGCCACAGAAATAATATGCTGAATACCTGTCAAAGCCATATTTATTGCATACGTGCATGCTAAGTCACTTCAGTCATGGTTGACTCTTTGTGACCCTATGGACTGCAGCCCAACAGGCTCCTCTGTCCATGTGATTCTCCAGGCAAGAATACTAGAGTGGGATGCTGTGCCCTCCTCCAGGGGATCTTCCCAACCCAGGGACCAAACCCAGGTCTCTTAGGTCTCCTGCATTGACAGGACGTTCTTTATCACTAGTACTACCTGGGAAGCCCCCATATTTATTGAGAAAACCCCAAATGTCCCAATGCCCTCAAAAGCACTCTTGGGCCTCAAGTCCCCACTCTAGTAGTTTCCTGTGGTTGCTGTAACAAATTCCCTCCAGCTAGGTGGCTTAGACAATACAGACATGCTGTCTTCCTGTCCTAGTGCAGAAGTCTGGTGCAGGTCTCACTGAGCGAAAACCAAGGTGTCTGTGGGGCCAGTTTCCTTTCTGGAGGCTCTGGGGGAAGATTCCATTTTCATGCCTTCCCCAGCTTCTTCCTGGAGCTTATCTATATTCCATGGCTTTTGGTCACTTCCATCTTCAAAGCTGGCAGTGGTTCCTCTCAGAGTCTTCCATAGTCACAGACTCCTCTGTGAATGCACTTGGGAAAGACTCCTGTGATTACACCACCCCACCCAGATGACCCAGGACAATCTTGCCATCTC
Organism: Muntiacus reevesi; assembly: GCF_963930625.1. Classification (NCBI taxonomy): domain Eukaryota; kingdom Metazoa; phylum Chordata; class Mammalia; order Artiodactyla; family Cervidae; genus Muntiacus; species Muntiacus reevesi. The sequence continues at coordinate 92,738,163 of NC_089250.1, forward strand.
AAGGTCAGCTGACTAGCAGCCTTAACTCTACCTGCTACTGTAATTTCTATCTGCCATGAAAGGTGACATACACACAATTCCAGGAAATCCTTGAGGGGGGTGGTCATGAGTCTTCCTGCTGCCCCTTCCATGAGGACCCAGTCTAATAGGCTGTTACTACAGTGAGGGTGTTCCCTGGGAAGGTGACCCAACAACACCCGCTAGTCCACTGGTCCCCAGAGGGGTGCTGGCCACAGTTTGATTGTGTTCTTGAAAGGATCCATGGAGGGCCAGCAGCAGGAAAGGGGGCTCCCTGGTGCTAGTGAGTGAATGCAATTTTAGGAAGAGAAATGAACAGCCTCTGGGCTTGGAGAGGTTTGGATTCCATGTAAGGGACGTTGGGGTGCAGGGAGGATCCCAGGGCCCCCTGTTCAAGAGATGCCTGAAAAGGGTGCAGGTGAGGGTGTTCTCAAATTAGTTGTTCTAAGCAATAAAGCATTAGTTCCAGCCAATTGAGTCTGTATTAACAGACCCCACTTCCTGGGTCAGGAAGTCCCGCCGACCTCCTCCCCTCCTTCCTCTGAGGTGGGGGGAAAGCCTGGGGAGAGGGAGGTGCTGGGGGACCACTGACTGGTGGCTGAGCTCCTGGGAGACTCAGGGACTGAAGCCCCCCTTCCACCCTCTGAACTTCAATCAGAAAAAAATAAATGTAAAATGCGGGTTTTTTTCTCAGCTTCAAGCTTGAGCATCACGTGTTGTGAAGAAATCTCGTGTGCAGGTCCCAGGGCGTCAGGAACGAGGGTGCTAGGGGCTGCCTGCCACGTTGGACCTGAACCCTTCCACCCTGCCCCAGGCTGTGGGGAACCATCTCCTACAAGTTCAGTCTTCCTTGCTGTGTCTGGCTTATGTCACTAAGCTTTTTTCTTACTGTTCAGTCACTAAGTCATGTCCAACTCTTTGTGACCCCATGGACTGCATCACGCCAGGCTTCCCTCTTCTTCACCATTTCCCAGAGTTTGTTCAAACTCATGTCCATTATGTTGGTCATGCCACTCAGCCATCTCATCCTCTGTCACCCCCTTCTACTGCTCTTCAATCTTTCCCAGCATCAGGGTCTTTTCCAATGAGTTGGCTCTTTCCATCAGGTGGCCAAAGTATTGGAGTTTCAACTTCAGCATCAGTCCTTCCAACGAATATTCAGGGTTGATTTCCTTTAGGATTGACTGGTTTGAACTCTCAAGAGTCTTCTCCAGCACCACAATTCAAAAGCATTAATTCTTTGGGCTCAGCCTTCTTTATAGTCCAACTGTCACATCTGTACATGACTCCTAGAAAAGCCATAGCTTTCACTAGATGGACCTTTGTTGGCAAAGTAATGTCTCTGCTTTTTAATACATTTCTAGGTTGGTCATAGCTTTTCTTCCAAGGAGCAAGCATCTTTTAATTTAATGGCTACAGTCACCATCTGCAGTGATTTTGGAGCCCAAGAAAAGAAAATCTGTCACTGCTTCCACTTTTCCCCTTCTATTGGCCATGAAGTGATGGGACCAGATGCCATGATCTTAGTTTTCTGAATGTTGAGTTGTAAGCCAACTTTTTCACTCTCCTCTTTCACTTTCATCAAGAGGCTCTTTAGTTCCTCTCTCTCTGCCAAAAGGGTGGTATCATCTGCATATTTGAGGTTGTTGATATTTCTCCCAGCAATCTTGATTCCAGCTTGTGCTTCATCCAGGCCAGCATTTCTCATGATGTACTCTGTATATAAGTTAAATAAGCACAGTGACAATATACAGCCTTGACATACTCCTTTTCCTATCTTGAACCAGTCTGTTGTTCCATGTCCAGTTCTAACTGTTGCTTCCTGATCTGCATATAGGTTTCTCAAGAGGCAGGTCAGGTGGTCTGATAGTCCTATCTCTTTAAGAATTTTCCGTTTTGTTGTGATCCATATAGTCAAAAGCTATGGCATAGTCAATAAAGCAAAAGTAGATGTTTTTCTGGAATCCCCTTGCTTTTTCTATGATCTAGTGGTTGTTGGCAATTTGATCTCTGGTTCCTCTGCCTTTTCTAAACCCAGCTTGTACATCTGGAAGTTCTCAGTTCATGTACTGTTGAAGCCTCCTAGCTTGAAGGCTTTTGAGCATTACCTTGCTAGCATGTGAGATGAGCCCAGTTGTACAGTAGTTTGAGCATTCTTTGGCATTGCCCTTCTTTGGGACTGGAATAAAAACTGACCTTTTCCACTAAGCAGAAGGTCCTCAAAGTTCAGCCACATTTGCACTGTTGCAGAATATCCTTCTTTTCTAACACTAACATCCCATCTTATGTTGATGAAGCAAAAACTATTTTGAAAGCAGGACAAGAAAAAATTTAAACATAAAATTCTCACTCTCCCCGACTGGGCCCCCACCCTTTTTAGCATGCATGGTGCATCTGCATTATTCATTAACCACATCCTTTAGAAGCCTGCTTGCCAAGAAAAAGCAATTTCCTCCTGGCACCATCAGGGTCAGTCTTCAGGAGATCATCAATCCTGTAAGGTGTCACAATGACCTGTGCTCACCTGGTTGGACTATGTCAACTGTCCATATGTTACCATGACATGTGATCCTTTGTCTCAAAAGTGTGTACAACTGTGTTTCCTTCTAACAGGGGGAACAGTCCTCAGAGCTCTCTGATAGACCGTCTCCTGGGTTATGATCCTCATGTTGGTTTGAATAAAAATCTCCATTTCTTTCTTAGGTTAGCCATTGATTCATTTTTCATCAACAATGCATAGTCCACATTGTCTTTATCCAATCATCTGTCAGGGGACATTCGGCTGTTTCCACAGCTTGGCTGTTGTGAACAGTGCTACAATCATCATGGGAGTGTTAATGTCATTTCAAGATCTTCATTTCAATTCTTTTGGATAAATACCGAGAAGTAAAATTGCTGGATCATGTGGTAGTTCTATTTTTAATTTCTCCAAAGAAGACATACAAATAGCCAACAGGTACGGGGCGACTGTAGCTCAGATGGTAAAGAATCTGCCTGTAATGCAGGATACTCGGATTCGATCCCTGGGTCAGGAAGATCCCCTGGAGAAGGGAATAGCAACCCACCCCAGTATTCTTGCCTGAAGAATGCCATGGGGTTGCAAAGAGTCAGACCGACTGAGCATCTTTCATTCGTTCATTCATGGGGGGAAGGGGAAGGGGAGGAAGCTAACATTGCAATCGTCAGTTCAGTTCAGTTCAGTCGCTCAGTCATGTCCGACTCTTTGCGACCCCATGAATTGCAGCACGCCAGGCCTCCCTGTCCATCACAAACTCCCGGAGTTTACTCATCACAAGGAAAATGCAAATTAAAACCACAATGAGACCTCATCCCTGTTAGAATCATTACTATCAAAAAGACAAAGACAGCAAGTGTTGTCAAAGATGTGGAGAAACGAGCCCTCGGGCATCTGTGAGATGCAGGATGGTGCAGCTGCGGGGGAGGCAGCCTGGAGCCTCCCGTTTCCTGCTGTGCACTCTGGGGGTAGCTGGGGAGAACTCGGTCCTAACACCGAGTGAAAGCCTTTAGGAGGCAGTCCCTCTTCTGCACATCCACAGTCAGCTTTGGGCCGCCTGGGCATCCTCTATCCATCTCCATGCTCTGAGATGTGCACACAAGTGAATCTTTTAGTAGCAAGTGTTCCCTGTTACTAAAAGGAAGGGGGTACTCCACAAGCAGGGCTGTCTGGTGAAACATACAGATTTAGAAGAAAGGAACCCTTGCAGAGCTGGGGGTGGGGCACTCCGGACTGGGTTCCTAAACCTGTTCTGCTCCTAAGACAGGGATCCCCTGGTACAGGGGCTCTGCCCCTGGATGTCATCCCCTTCCCCACATCCCTTGGACCTGTAATCCCTTGGTTCCCTTCACCCCACTTGGAGCTGGACTGTCTGTCTCCACTGGGTTCTGCTGCTGCTTGGAGGTGGGGTGCATGACTTGGAAAAAGAGGGAACATGGAATCCCGCATGGCTGGGATCTCATCTTTTAGGGGGTCTCACTTTTCACACTAGAAAGATCGGCCTCTTCCTGGAACACGCCCTCCTGTTCCATCCTTTACCTGACCTTCTGCTTCCAGGGAGGTTGGAGAATTCCAGGCCTCAGGCCTGCGAGCAGGAGGCCTGGGACAGGGCTGACCTCCACTGTTACTGGAATCGTCCCTCTGCCGACCGAGCCCAGGGTCATTAACAGGGGCAGCAGTTCCCATGTGTCACACCCGGATGTCATCATGGTGGTCTCCGTAAAGAAGTCAGGCAGGTCCTTTATTCCCAGAGACGAGGCCCACAGAGGCATTGGGCACATTCAGGGCGGAGCCTGTGCCCAGCCTGCAGCCCCGAAGCCTCAGAGACCGCTGCCACGGATCACCCTGCACAGGACCCCCAGGGCCCCTCGGCAGGATCCAGGGTTCACAGGAAACGCCTTCCTTCTCACTTCCGCAGAGCTACGCTGTGGTCAGGTCTCTCTGGCCGGGACAGCCAGGCCCCGCAGCATCCTGTCTTCTGTTCCTGCTCCACCATGGTCATTACGGTGGGGAGAGGCTTCCTGAGATGCTGCAGGCTGCCCTGCTGAGGCTGCAGGGACGGACACACAGGGGACACGCAGAGAACTCTGGGCAGCCCTCTGGAAACTTCCAAAGGGTGCTGGGGTCCCCTGCGGAGTCCAACAGCTCCGCGGGGTCAGGATGCTTCACTGTCCTTGGCCTCTTGGGGCTGTGGCCAAGATGAACGCAGGAGGAGTCTCATTTTCACATCCTCAGAAGTCGAAGTCAGAAGTCAAGCCTTGCCTTGGTCCCTGGGGGGATCCCAGAGGAGGGGAGGGTTCTGGAGGCTGAGACCACCTGCTGGACCATGGCAGCTTGTCTGCGAGGGCCCCACGGCGCAGCTTCCGTCTCCCGCCCCACCTTCCGTCTCAGCGCCCCCTTCTTTCCCCACAGCCAGGAACCACTTGCCGTCCTGCCCTCCGGGGCTTGGTAGCCCTCTGCCAACCACTCTGCTGGTTCTGCTCCAACGCCCTCAGCTTCCCCAGAGGGCACCTTCCCTGTCCTGCTGGGCTGTCCTCTCTGGGCCCCCGTCCCCTCCGCCACAGCCTGTTCCGCCCAAGACCCCTGCTCTTCGCGGAGGGCCCGAGCGCAGCCGCCCCCGTGACCTCAGCACAGTCTGGCTGAGGGTGGGCTGGCGGGGCCCCTGGAGCTGCTGCCCCAACCCTCCCCTGGGACCTGTTCCAACCAGACCCCCTCAGCCTGGCCTCAGCACCGATCAAACCCGAACTGCCCTGTTGTCTGTAGAACTAAGCATCTGTACAAGCACTTTTTGGTTTCCTGGGTCCAGCCCTCTCCCCCACTTCAGGACGGCAGGGGTCTTTATCTTCTCACCTGCCTCCACAAGGGCCTGGGCCTGGTAAGCACCTGGCACACGTTTGCAGGGGAGTAAGTGTGGAATCCTGTCCCGAGTTCCGTTTCCATCCCTGCCCCCAGGAAGTCATCTGTGGGTGTGACTTGCTTATTGCTCTCTCTCCTAGCGCTGGATCAGCAGAGACCTTGTGTGTCTCTTGCTGCGGCATCCACTGGGCCTGCACCTCGGGGGAACCAGTGCGCAGAGGCGGCGGAAGCGCACGCGGCGTCCTCTGCTGCCCTCTGCTGGTCGGACATGGAGAGGCTCAAGAGAGGTGGGCAGACTGGGAGGGGCACGTCGTTATTTTTCATTCTAACACTCTTGAAAACAGACAAAGCCGCCTACCCTTCCCAGCGCTTATACAGTCTGCAGCAGGACAACAGTCTTTCTGGGTTTTTAAATATTTCCTTCTGTTATCCTCATGAATACACCTATCTGGCTGGCAGTGAGTCTCCATTTGTGGGGTTGTTTACGCCTGGTCTGTAGACATTCTGACTTGGTGGATGGTGACTGGATAGAAAGCCACTGCTATCTGGCTTGATGGAGGGAAGATATCACCCAACATTTTTCCAGTTCCTGGGATGGGGAGGGAGGGGGCCCGTGTTGGTGGGCCAGCTGCTGCCCCCAGACAGGATCTGTCCAGAGGAGACCCGGTGTCCATCTGCCTGGATTTCTCAGGAGCAGCTACGTCCTCCAGATGGACTGTCTCTCCTTGGAGCATAAACTTGAACATGGATGCATTCCACCTGCCCCGCAATGTCAGGGCGGTTAAACAGAGGCAGAACTGTTGGACTTTTACCTGTTGACCCCAAGACTCTCCCAGTGGCAAACCCCAGAGCCTTTGGCCCAAGATGGGCCCATGTGACACAGGTTTGTTTCAAGCAGCAAGCCGGTTCATTTTGTGAAGTAGTATCCACACCTGACCTCTCTCTGATCCCCCATTAACATTCCTTCAAAAACATTCTGCCCTATTTGTGAGTGAGAAAATATGGTCACTGTTTCTTCTTCTTTTTTTTTTTTTTTAACATACTATATTACTCTGGTCACACGAGATCTCTGTGTGTCTCTCCCATAGCTTGACAGTCCCTGATGGAAAAGGCTGTCCTTGCTCACATCCCCAGCGTCTAATGGTTCAGAAGAGCTCAATAAAAGTTTATTTAATGAATGACTTTTAGTCCATTTTCCCTCTGCTGTCCTATCTCTCAAATCAGAGAGTGGCTGTTTGACTTTCCAAGTATTCCTCTGAACCTCAAAGAGAGCCACACCACCAGGGGACATGATGAAAATTCAGGAAATATGGCATGGAAGGCGGAGCCCCTAGGATTAGTCAATTAAATCCTGATATCCATTCTCAACTATAAAGGGTTTTTTGTTTCCTCTGTGTTGAAGCCAAACCTCTTTCTGGGGTGTCTCTACCCTCACAAGGTCTTCAATACAAATGTTCACATCTCCCACCCCTTCTCCTATTGAATCGCAATGATTCCGATGGTGTGGTGATAGAGGGAGGGACAAGACCGGCCCCTCTGAATCTGGAGAGGACAGGCAGGGAGCGATTCCAGGGCTCACCAAACGAATGTGGAGAGGGAGGTGGAGAGATAAAAGGAGGGGAAGAAAAAGGAGAGGAGATGCATACAGAGGCAGTGATGTAGAAAGGAAAATTGGAAGGAAGATATAAAGTTGATGGAGGAGGTAAGTCACTGATAATAAAAAATGATCACGAGAGGTCAACAAAACAATTTAGCAAAGGTAATTTCAACACTTAACGAAAGATGTGGCAAGCAAAGGTATCATGGAAACTTTAAAATTGTGTTTAAAAGTTAGCTTTGGCTTATGAAAGAACTTAAAACATTGCCACGATGTGCTGTAAAAAGTTTTAATTCTTATTTTAGGTTATTGAGGTTAAACACATGCTCCTCAAAATCTTTTATCCTCCTCTAATGAAGTTTAAAAAGAACCCTGGAAAGTGACATCCAACACCTCATAATATAAAGATTTTCCATGTTAATGAAAACAATTCCCACTCCTCGGCCTCCTAGGTCACCACCCAAGCCAAAGTTTGCTCTGCTGATGCCTCACACGTGCCTGCTCCACTTGTGGGCGCTTTCTCTCCCATCTCTCACTTTGCTCCCAGGGACCTGCCTCCTGGCAGTAAATGCTCATCGCAGTTGTATGCCTGATTCCAGAACCTTCTGAGGAAGGGGAGGACAGGGCAGTGCTGATGGCAGCAGTAGACCCTGCAGGCTGCAGAGTTCAACCTCTGATAGGGGGGCTCCTGTGCCCCCCACAGGCAAAAGATGAGAGGAGAGAGAAAGGAGGACCCCAGGAGTCTCTGGCTCCCCCAGGAACAGCAGCGGTTGAGAAGGCTCAGGTGGCAGAATGTGCTTGGGGCCCCCCGGGTCCCCTTACCTGCCATGCCTCTTCACCAGGAGAATCCCTGGGGTGGTTCCCCAGGCTCTGCCTAACCTCTGCTATTATTTACTTCTGGCAACAGATCCCACATGCAGTCCCTGATTTCCTTTGTTCTACCATCCGCTCCCTCCTGCGGCAGCCCTCCCCCGAAAAGAAAGCACCGGAGAGAAGCAAATGCAATGTATCTTATTATATTTCAAAGCTGCTGAGTGTAATCACTTTGTTGAAGAAATAAAAAACACATGATTAGATATCTGAATTAAATAATAATTTTGGGGGTCATACTTAATATTTTAGAACTCAGAATTAACTCATTTCATTTGTAAAAAAGGTGTTGCAAGCGTAAAATCAAAATCTTGATGTTTAAAATAATCAAAAGGGTCTGCTTTACTGTCACAAAAGGGATGGAGAAGAAGTTGTGTGATGTCAACCAAGGGCTATGCCTGCAGTTTCCAGGAAGATTAAAAACTTTCTCCTAAAGATTCTTAACTGAAAAAACAAGATAATGTTAATGGTGGCAACAACAACAAAATGTCAAACAGCAATCTTTCCAGATTCTTTGACACAAATGTCCCTGTCACAGACTCGTGGAAGTGGGCACCATCACAAGGAAGAGCAAGGGGCTGGGGGGAGGGTAAGTCCTCCTCTGGACGCAGCGTCTTCGTTCTGGTTACAGCACCTGCCAGGGGCCAGGCCCTGGGGCCGGGGCCTTGATCCCCAGCCATTTTCTGCTCTTCCTTAGTCAAGATCAGAGCTGCAGCAAGAGTGTCCTGCCCAATGCCGCCCCCTGCCCACCAGGACGGTTAGCAGTAGGCAGTGCCCCCTGCGTATGAAGGTGTCCTGTGCCCACTCTGGGCAGCTCTCTCTGGGGCTGGACACCCCTCCCTTGAGGCGAGGCGCCTGCGGGTGACGTGTGCCGTGCCCAGCAGGGGGAGGAGGACCAGAGACCCCTGCCCCGCCCCTGCCTCGGGCCAGCGAGGGGCCACACTCACTACCCCGTCTCCCCAGCTGCCCCTTTAGTCATCCGCTTTCCATGTGGACCCACCGTCCTTGTCTCCTAGGCCCCTGACTGGTCGATGCCTCCTGCTGTAGGGAGGGGCCAGGACTGGACAAGTGGCTTCTGTGGTACTGGAGCTGGCAGAGCATCCGTCCCCTTTGGACACTGTACTTCTATTGATAAGCAGCGATAAGTATCAATAAGGATCACATCATACTGGGCCATTACATTGAAATGGATGAAAATTACCCCAAAATACCTCAGTCAAAAATCCCACAACTCCAGTTCTAAAATTTACACCTAAAAATGTATACGACTGCTTTGAGTCCATCTTTTTAAACCTACTAAAATCACAGAAGCCTCATCCGCTCCTTCTGTGTACTACGTACAGGAAGTTCTCAACTGTGAAGCTAGATGTATTTTTTTTTAACAGCTAAGTCTAGGGGAAGAGCTAATTAAAAAGCTAAAGTATCATCTGTCCAATTAATTATTTTTTCCACCACTCACTGTTGCCTGAGCTGCAGCCGTTTCTTAGTGGAGGGAGGTGGGGAAAGAGGTGGGCACACTTCCCAAGGGAAAACAGAACCAGCTACAAGCTTCTAGGGGAGTGAAAGGAGGTATCACAATGGAATATGAGTATGGATGAGACGCGAAACCGCCCCTGCGCCTCTCGAGGAGCTGAGACCACTTCCTGCTCTGTTGCTCCACATGCTGCCATGCTCTCCAAAGACAGTTAATGGAAACCAGCTGGTCCTGGTCAGAGGCAGTCCCGTCCCAGCCCCCTGAAGCTCAGATCCTGTCTCTGGGGGCGTGCAGGCAGGCTAAGTGCCCCACGATTTGGAGGGGGTGGACTGTGTCCCGGCAGCACCCCCACCACCTGGGGCTTGCCCCTCATGGAGACCCCCTTTGGGTGGAGCCCACACGTGTGCACCCAGCGTCCTCGAGGCACAGATCACGCCATTTGCTAGCCGGGTGCCTGGCTCTTGGCACCGTCCCTGCCGGAAGAGTGAGCCGCCCACAGTGGGGGCGGTGGTGGGAGTGACTGAGGTCCACCCCCTGGAGTCCCCACGGGCGTGAAGCATCACTTTCCCCACTCAAGGAGAAGGGGCAGTGACGGTCTTGGCTCACAGGCAGTCCTGAGGAGTTACATGGAGGCGCCGGCAGAGCCGAGAGCCAGGCCTGGCTGTAGTACTCATTACTGTGGGTCACGGTTTGGCTTTGATATAGCCGTGTCCAAGGAGTGTGTAAAAGAATGAACAGCAGATTAAAGAGAGAGCTCGAGCATGGAGGTGCTCCACCTCGCAGTCCTCCAGCTGGAGGCGCGGTGTCTCATGAACAGCAGATTAAAGAGAGAGCTCGAGCGGGGAGGTGCTCCACCTCGCAGTCCTCCAGCTGGAGGCGTGGTGTCTCATGAACAGCAGATTAAAAAGAGAGCTCGAGCATGGAGGTGCTCCACCTCGCAGTCCTCCAGCTGGAGATGCGGTGTCTCATGAGCAGCAGATTAAAAAGAGAGCTCGAGCATGGAGGTGCTCCACCTCGCAGTCCTCCAGCTGGAGATGCGGTGTCTCAGGTGTGCTCCAGTCACCCTTCACCCTCTGCCGCAGGACGCTCCACCTGACAACACCCAAGCCCTCACACCTGCACACAAGCCCAGCACCCAGCCCATCTCCTTCCGCTCACAGCCCCCAGAGTTCAGGGGCCTCTCCTCCACCTCAGCCTTCATCTCCAAATATGGACACAAAAGGGCAGGCTTCCAAATAAGGTAGGAAAAAGCCCTACATCTGCAGCACAGTAGCTGATGAAGCAGAAGAGACAGCCAAGTGTCTCCTCTCCTTTCAGGAGACCCATCATGGCTGTGCGCAGGTGCAGGAATGCTCTTCACTCCCACCGGCAGCGTCTCCAGCAGTGGCCACAGCCGGGAGGGCCAGGACAGTGGAGAAAAGGCACATGCTCTGGGCAGGGGGGAAGACCCAGGCCCAACACACGGGACCCATCTTCACTTCCTGCTCACATCCTCGAGCAACGCTCCAAGTGCCCCCTGCTACTGATACCCTCCTGTACTTCTTAATGGGAGAGGAGGACATACTCAGAAAGGAGCTTTAAAAATCCTTTTAAAAATGAGCCACACAGAGACGCCACATGGAATAAAGGCTTAGGTAATGGAGTCTCAGCTCTCTTCCTAATAAAGACAGGTGTTTAGGGCGACAGTCAAGGGTACAGAACCACAGGGCCATTCCGCAGAGCTCTCTTCCAGAGTGGGCTGGGGAGCCCCTTGCGCAGGGCTGAGGCCCAAGGGGCCTCTGTTCCCTTTCCTGTGTTCCCTTTCCCTTTGGAGCCCTTGGCTTTCTACACCCAAGACTGCTGATGAGCCTTTGCCCATCGTGGGGACAGGACGAGACACAGACACAAGCAGGCGAGTGGGCAGCCAGCACCTGGGGAGAGGGATCAGGACGCTCTGCAGACCTGCCCTCCACCCCAGCCCCTGGCCCACAGGACGGCCAGCAGGCACCTGGGCAGAGGCTCCAGGACGGCCTGGAGGCACCCCCTGTCCTTCACCTCCCCTTGTGCTGCCTGGTGAGAGGTTGGCTGGCTCAGCACAGGACTGGCTGCAGCTGAGAGCCCTTTTCTGGCCGACCACTGCCCATACCTCAGCTCACCACCAGGTCAACCTGGGCTGCGTCTTCAGCCAAAAACTCCCACCTGGATCCAGGGCAAGAAAGGAGTGCACCTGAGAGAATGATGCAGGGAGGGTGTGCACCTTGAGCATCTGCAACATTTCAGATCAGAAGAGATGTTTGCTCTCACCTGTCTATAAAGCCTCAGACAGGAGAAAATGCCCTATAAAGGCATTACATAAACTGGGGCTAAAGCCACCAGCCCTGCTGGTGAATCCAGGGAGCAGTCTGTGCAGCGGTTTAGACCCTGGTCTCAGCATCAGGTCCACCCGCTTACCTGGCCAAGCAGTGAAATGTCTCCCTTGCCAACGCCTACCTGCAAGCTGGGGACGCAGGTATCCAGGCCCACCCCGTGGGGCGCCTGGGTGAAGAACTGGGGCACAGGTCAGTGAACCCTTCCTCCTCTCTCCCCTCAGCCTGTCACTGAGCTGTTCTCCTCCACCTCAGGGCCTGCTGTGGGGGGTGCATTTTCCCTTCACCACAGCTGGAGGGGCGTCTCTCCCTGGTGGTGGCGAGCCTGCCCTCACACCCTCGTCAGGGGCCCTCTCAATGCCGATGCTGAGGGAGGGTTCCTCAGGGTGACGGCGGTGCCAGGCACGCACCCAGGTCCTCCCCGTCCATCTGCAATCTTTTCTTGGCCACAGCTGCAGAGTGAATCCGTTTTTGGCGGCCAGGTCTTGTCTAATGCAGTCAATAAACTGGATATCTTTGCCCAGAATGGTCCAGACGCCAAGTTTCTATGTCACTCACCTGAGTTTTGAAATACTCATGTAATGTCCCAGTGACCAAAGTAAAATACTGTTCAAAATTGAGGCTTTGCGGGGGGACACAGAATGTGGGGAGAAAACACAAATACAGACCCTGCTAAAGAAGGTACCAAATCCAAACAGAAAATCATCCGAATTAGATTCTCCTAAGAATGAGCCTGGTGGTGTTGGTGGTTCAGTTACTTGGTAGTGTCTGACGCTTGTGACCGCATGGACTACAGCCAGTCAGGCTCCTCTGTCCCTGGGATTCTACAGGCAAGAATACTGGAGTGGGATGCCATTGCCTCCTCCAGGGGATCTTCCAGATTCAGGGATTGAACCTGAGTCTCCTGCACTGCAAGTGGATTTTTTACCTCTAAGCCACCAGGGAAGCCCCAGAATTACCTTACCTACTTCCAAAGACAGCTGAGGTCACGTGACACATCAGAGACTGTATGGAGCCCAACGGGTTACCTTGCATTCAGCTGTGAGATGTTCTTTGGAGAAGCTTAGAGGTCCTGCTCTTGCTTTGTTTCCAACAGGGTTGGGAGCTCACTGTCCGCCCTTCCTTTCTAGACCCTGCAGCAAAGACCTCCCACAGGACTGGTTTGCCACAGAATGCAGGGGGCCACCTACCTCCCAGCCTCTGCCAGGGCCCTGCTGGCAGCCTCTGCCCTGAGAACCTCTAGCTGGGCCCCTTCCTGGTCAAGAACAATGGCCAGCTTCCCAGTGAGCATGTCCAGCGTGGGCCTGCCAGCCTTCAAACCCAGGGAGGTATGGAGTCTGGTGACTCCTGACCAGTCACCCCACACCCCATCATGGGTGCAGTCCAGGTCCCTGCAGGCTTTCCCACCCAGTGCTGCCTGGCATTTTGTCCTCCTAGAAAGAGAAGAGAAATCCCTCTGAACCTGAGAGCTGGTGCTATCACCACAGGGTCCACCAGAAACCCAGCTAAACTGCTGGTCTCTCGATCATTTATCAGAAACCAGGTGGCCACCATCTTAAAACCAGAGCACTAATATGGTGTGATTACTCTATAATTACTTGGTAATGTGAAGTCACCCACTATTGGTCATGGCAGCACCTCTGGTGTTGAATCAGAATGACACATGGCCTAGCAGAGGACAGACAGTGGTGGAGGCAGGCATGACGTGTCTAAGGCGAAGCACCTATCAATACAACTAAGCAGTCACAGGATACGGCATCACGTGCATTTCTACCCATCAACAGTCAAATGGATTTTTCTTCTAAACTGCTCGTTGGTTCATGATACTCGAGTGCCAGGATCATACATACTGGGTTATACAAGAAATCAAGACTCACAAGAGTGGCCTGGAATTTTGTCCTTGACCTTTTAAACAAACTCACATATGAACAAAGAGTCAACATCTAAATAGACTTTTATTTTTTCTTTTACTTACTTGGACAGAAAAGAAAATTCATCAGCTTCCATTAGAGTCTCCCTAAGTGTTGGAAACGCATTAAACTCAGAAATAGTGGACCTTGTAGAAAAGCATCACAAATTAAAAATAGATTTCTCCATGTGGTAAAAGTGCTTTCAATCCAATTAAAGGACACGGCAAAGGTGTTTGGAAACACAATTTAAAATTTGGCCTACAATCCGTGGCATGGAATTAAAACCACAGGGCGAGGTGACCGCCGTGAACTGGGTACAGATACGATGCGATCTGGAGCATGCTGCCAGCAACACTCGCAATGAACTGCGTGACAAGGAAGAACATCCCGAAGCCTGAGTAGAGTAGGTTTGCATTTGTAAAAATAAGGGGGCGACATAAATTGGGTTGAAGGGAGATCACGTAACTTCAGAAATTACTTGTTTCTTATCTGTGGGGACAGCCAGACCAGTCGACCACCCTAGCGGCGGTCTCCCAGGGAGACGTGTGAACCTTGGTTCAGAGAAGGCCCAGGTGTTCTGAGAAGTAAGTAGAGCCCTTGCTGCCAGCTGCTCATCATGTGGACCTTTCAGGCTGGTGGTGAGCAGACCCCAGGCCCTGGGAGTCACACCCAGCCACACTGTACAGGTGGGTCTGCCAATGCCCGCCACACCATCACGAGGCGTGCAGTGAGGCCGGCCAGAACTGCCCAGTGACCACACGAGGGAGAGAGCGGGTGGTCACCCAGAGACAATCTGTGGTCTCAGCCGTGCTGCATATTTTCCAAAACAAGTAATTCTGCCAGTGACGGCATCTGTGCAAAGCTCAAGGCCCACAGGCCCCCATGGTCTGATGGACGCAAAGTACCCTTTCTGGCCCAGGTTCAGGCCCAGGCCCGTGATCATGCAAGGAGCCACGGCAGGGTGGGGTGAGAGGGTGAGGACAGAAGAGGGACATTTCCTTTTACAGAAGATCTTGAGCAACAGTAAGAAAATAACCTGAAGATATATCTAAAAATAAAAAACAGCGTCACACTTCACTGCCATTCTGTCCCATCTTTCTCCCCACACACCAGCCCCTCTGGGACAGGCAGAAGCGCCTCGTGCACACATCAGAGTGGCCCTACTCCCCATGCCAACACTGCCTTGCAGCGATGCTAGGCTAGTGTTTCTTCTGCTACGAGCCCCGTTCTGAGCTGCCCACTTGAGGCAGACACTGGAAAACGCTCTGGGCTCCTACATACCCCGAAACAATCCCAGCTGGCTCCCTTCCCATCGCCTTCAGACACTGCGTGACCTGAACCACATCATGGACGTCTTTCGTCTTCACCAGCTCATTCCATCCCTGGCGCCCACGATGGAAGCAGCCCTCCCAGGTCCCCTGTGCTGAACAGGCTCCCCATGGCCTCCAGGGGGATTGTGAGGGTGCCCTGCTCTGCGCTGGTGGCACAGAAGGTCTGGCTCAGGACCACACCTGCAAGGTGCTCACTCCAAGGTGGTGGCCACTCTCCGGAGGGAAGCCGTGCTCTTCGCTGTGTGGAAACCGGATGCACCACCCTCTGACCAGGTCCGTCCTGGCCCCTCCAGAGGCCCTGAGCACCCTGCCTGGACCGCGGCCACACACAGGGCGTCTCCGGGTCTCTGGCTGGCAGGTCAGACATCAGGCTCCCCCGTCCCTCCCTGGACCTGGTCCTTACCTAGCCCAGGCCACGCCCAGGACATCAGAGGCCTGGGGAGGTATCCTCCAGGCCCAGCAGCTCTTGCACGAGTCTCTCACCGAACTGGGCCCGGCTGTACCTCTTCACGTGATAGGCGTCCGACATCTTGTACAGGATGTAGGCATTGTTGACAGCAATGCTGACAGCAAACCAGAACACCTGTTGCCAGGTCTTGTTCGGTTTATGAGAAATGAAATACCTAAGAGGACAGAAGGGTAAGAAGGGCTGACTCAGATGGGGCCCAGGTGCCCCGAGCAAGAGAGATTCCCAAGGCCTCATCGGGCTCAGCAGGTGCTGTCGGGAGTGTGGGGGTGGGAATCAGGCTGGGGAGGGGGGAGGCAGCTCTCACTGAGGCTCAGGCACATGAAGCCTTTACTGAAGATGAAAACAGTCCCTAGGAAAGGATCAGGTGGGAGGAGGCGGGTCACCGCAGGGGCCACTGAAACCAGGAGCCAGGCCTGTGTGGTGCGGCTGGAGCTCGGAGGACTCAGGGCTGCAGGCCTCCCAGCACAAGCGCAGCGCGTCCCGAGCCCCTCCCGCCACGACCACCCGCAGCTCCTCGCTCTTCTCTTCACCACCCCACCTCCCCCAGACGAGGACAGCTGTGACCCCCGAGGAGCCCCGCCTCAGGACCCACCCCTGTGCCACTGTCCTCTGCATGGGTGTCTCTGCACCCCAAATGCCGGGTGTTGGAGGGTCGGCAACCCCAGAACCACTGAAGCGCCCAGCCAGGGCAGCCTGCGGTGTCTGCTCCATCACACAGCTTGCCTGTGAGCACTGCCCGGGCCAGTGAGCTGCCAGGCAGGCCAGGGCTCCAGGAGGACAGTGCGGTGACTCTGAGGGAGTGGGGCGCCCTCTACAGCCGGGCTTTTCTGGGAGGCCCGGGTCCTGCACTGCCCCCCCACCAAGCAGCCTGGGGAGACGTCAGTGACCCTCAGGAGGGCTGAGAAGACGCCCACCGGCCTCTGGGTCAGTCTCACCCTGTTTTAGATTGTGAGGTTCAGGCCCAGTAGCTAACAGGCCAAGGTTCACCAGCTCCCGACGTGGTTACGGGAGCTGCCTGGAGACAGCACTGGGGCGTGTACACGCACATGCGTGTGGTCCTCACCATGTGTGCACTCATGATGATACCATGCCTGAGCCCACACTCACACATGAAACAGCTATGTAACCTCGGCTCCGCCCAGTGACATGAGGGCCCACGCCCCGCGGTCTGCGGAGGGGACGCCAGGCAGGGCCTCAGGGACAACAGCGGGCGGGCTCGGGTCCGAGGGCGGACGTGGAAAAAGGGGAACAGACAGGACTGCAGTGCGGGCGGCCAGGTGGTGGGAGGTGGGGGTGGCCGCGTGGCTGGGCCCGGGGGACGCCAGGCTGAGGGCTCAGGATTTTCTCTCTCAGGGTCTTCACCTGTCAACTCTGAAAAGGGCAGCTGATCGCCCGGTAGCCCCCTGCTCTCGGCGCCAGCTCACTTACTTGCTGTACTTGTCGTCGTACTTGCAGATGTAGCTGAGATGGGCCGCGAAGGCCTCCACGGCCAGGGGGCAGGGGATCTCCCCACTCCTCCTCTTGATGATCACTCCTGCAGAGACAGGCAGGACGTCCCCTCTGAGCCTCCCCTGCAGACCCCAATTCAGATCAGGTGCTTCTCCATCCTGCCTGCTTGTCACAACAGACAGCAGGGGAGGAGATGGGAAAAACCACTATCAACAACATCACTGAAGCTTCAGGGGAGCCGAGGAAAACAAGGTCAGGTGAGAGAAGAACATGGGGCCACAGAACAGACCAGGGCAGGGCCCGCGGCAGATAACAGCGCAAAGGCGGGTGGGAGTGGAGTAAGGCTGTAGCTGATGGGGCCCGGAGAGTAGAGCGGAGGTCAGGACTCACCGGCTCCTCCTCCCTTCCCCAGGTGCCCCCTCCTCCCTCCCCCAGGCGCCCCCTCCTTCCACCAGGTCTGAGAGCGGTGCGAGGAGGTGGCCACCGCTATCAGGGGGCCAGGGGGCCAGTCCACCTGCTCTGCTCAAGGCAGGGTTCAGAAGAACCAGGAGCCGCCTGACCCCAGGCTCCTGCACGGCTCCCCTGTGGACAGAACCCTTTACCTTTCACTGATCCTCAAACGCACTCTCTCACATGCCTTCAAAAACCGTATCCTCCTTAATACAAATGGAACTGAGTCCCAGGGCCATGACCAAAGTCATGGCAAGAGTGAAACATCCCACCAACCAGGAGCGAGGAGCAGAGAGAGGTCACTCAGGCCTCTCCAGCCTGCTGCCCGACAACCTGTCTTCCGAGGCCTGCCCTGACTCGGGGGTTGTCCACTGCACCCCCAGAGGCAATGCGCGGGCTGGAAGGACGGTTAAGCGTGGTGGGGGTCACACAGCATCTCCTCTGAGCAGCCTCCCCTGCAGCAGCATGTGATGGAGAAGAGCACCACTGTTTTCAGGGATTAGTTCACAGGACTGTGCAATTCTAGCACTGCTTAAATATGTGTGAGTAGTGAAAGGCGCTCAGTCGTGTCCGACTCTTTGCGACCCCATGGACTATACAGTCCATGGAGTTCTCCAGGCCAGAATACTGGAGTGGATGGCCTTCCCTTCTCCAGTAGTTGAAGTAAAAATGGCTCGTCACCCCCTCCCCACTGAGGGACGGGCGGGAGACAAGAGTCACACAGGTCCATTTGCTGAGACTCAGCCCTAAACCAGGATAGTTTTTTTGTCTCCCATTCCTGCTCCCCAAATACTGACTTTCTGCACTGAAGAAGTGCCTGAGGATCTTATGAGAGGCTGAGAAGCCAGGTCTGGAGGTGTGGGGATGCTGGGTCAGCACCCAGGCAACACGCTTTCTAAAGCCTCAAGAGCTCAAAGGACCACAGTGCCCATCCAGGGCCTCCTCCTGGTCAGAGGCTCCTGGGCCCCGGATCCAGAGAGAGCCTTTCTACACAGAGATTTTGCTGTCGGGTGCCGCAGCACACTCGGTCCTCCAAGGCTGGGCTCTCCGCCTCCATGGAGGGTGGTCTCTCTACAGCACCCTTCCTGTGGGGACCTGCCCTGGTCCCCACCTGCTCCAAACACCGGTGGTTGGAGTTGGTCTGCTCACCACCCAACTCCAAACACAAATGAGCAAACACCCCCACCTCACACCCGGCCTGGGTGCACGGCCTGGGGAGGCTTCCCATCGCCGGCTCTATTTTAATTTGCCTGACTTTCAACTACAGCCTCCTCTCGGACTAAAGAGGCCCCTTAGGGCTTCCCAGATCCATGTGGGTATGAGCAGGTCAGACCGTCTGGTAAAACCCCCTCCCTTCTCTCCTCCCAGAGGCAGGTGACGCCTCACTCTGAGGCAGTAGGGCCCCGGCGGGCCGGGTCCACTCTCCAGGGATGAGGGCGTGGTGCTGGCCAGGGCCCTGCGGTCCCCACCGGCTGCCCTCGCCCAGGTGTGGGAGGCCTGCTCCCCTCCTCTCAGGGGAAGAAGGCTCCTCCCTATCCCTTCATACTGTTGAACTTAAATGAGGATTACAGCAGGAAATAGGAGACTGGCTTCAAAACCTTCTGCCAGTCTCTTTGAGCATTTCTCCAGGGTTATTACCAGCCCAGCCTCCTCCCTGGTGATACCTTAGATTTCACATACCGCTCGAGATGAAAAGGGTGAGCCTGCCGTCCTATTAATAGCCTTTTCTGAGGACTGGAAAGCTTCAGACATTGGGAATACTGACAAGAGGCTACGTGATGTTTATTGTCTCAGCTGACGTCATAACCAGGGATGATGTGTTCTCCCAGCGTGCACCCTCGTATGTCTGTGGCTGGGTGTGACCCTCTGCACACCTATATTCTAAGAATCAAACTCTGTGACACTGCAGGTTCACGTGGGCCTATGAGAGAACTACCTGTCTTCCTATTGCAGGGGTCTGTCTCTCCGCCTCCTCCAGGTTTTTTTTGGCTGGGCTGACGTCCTTTCTGCCCTTCTGTAAGTCTGAACGAATGAGTCAGGACCTGACACACAGACCCGATGTCTGATATGCAGACATTCCACACCCACATCAGCTTCATGGACTCTGAACTCTAAGAGCAAAGAGGGAGATAGAAGACTCAAAAAGGATTTGGTTCTTCATGGGGATGACCCTGGGTAAACAACAGCATGTAACTTAAAGAGCCTGCATACCCTCACACTGAAGACTGAGTGCTAAAGGATTGATGCTTTTGAACTGTGGTGTTGGAGAAGACCCTAGAGAGTCCTTTGGACTGCAAGGAGATCCAACCAGTCCATTCTAAAGGAGATCAGTCCTGAATATTCGCTGGAAGGACTGATGCTGAAGCTCCAATACTTTGGCCACCTGATACGAAGAGCCAAATCATTAGAAAAGACCCTGATACTGGGAAAGACTGAAGGCAGAAGGAGAAGAGGACAACAGGGGACAAAAGGGTTGGATGGCATGACTGACTCAATGGTCTTGAGTTTGAGCAAGCTCAGAGAGATGGTGAAGGACAGGGAAGTCTGGCATGCTGCAGTCCATGGGGTTGCAATGAATTGGACACAACTGAGTAACTGAATGACAGGGCTCACACTTTCTGGAAGAGGGCTCATTCTCCCTTAGAATCTGGAGTAAAGAATAATAAATCAATCCCTAAAATGTTCAGTATGAGAAGGCAAAAAGATGTGACACTGAGAGATGAACTCCCCAGGTTGGTAGGTGGCCAATATGCTACTGGAGTAGAGCAGAAAAATAGTTCCGGAAGGAAAGAAGAGGTTGAGCCAAAGTGGAAACAATGCCCAGTTGGGGATGTGTCTGATGATGACAGTAAAGTCCGATGCTGTAAAGAACAATATGGCATAGGAACCTGGAATGTTAGGTCCATGAAAAAAGGTAAATTGGAAGTGGTCAAACAGGAGATGGCAAGAGTGAACATCCACATTTTAAGAATCAGAGAACTAAAATGGACCCAAATGGGTGAATATAATTCAGAGGACCATTATATCTACTACTGTGGGCAGGAATCCCTTAGAAGAAATGGAGTAGCCATCAGAGTCAACAAGAGTCTGAAATGCAGTACTTGGACGCAGTCTCAAAAACAACAAATTGACCTCTATTCGTTTCCAAGGCAAACCATTCACTATCACAGTAATCCAAGTCTATGTTCCAACCACTAATGCTGAAGAAGCTGGACAGTTTTATGAAGACCTACAAGAACTTCTAGAACTAACACCAAAAAAAGATGTCCTTTTCATCATAGGGGACTGGAATGCAAAAGTTGGAAGTCAAGAGACACCTGGAGTAACAGGCAAGTTTGCCCTTGGAGTACAGAATGAAGCAGGGCAGAGGCTAACAGAGTTTTGCCAAGAGAACACACTGGTCATAGAAAACACCCTCTTCCAACAACACAAGAGAAGACTCTACACATGGACATCACCAGATGGTCAACACTGAAATCAGGCTGATTATATTCTTTGCAGCCAAAGATGGAGAAGCTCCATACAGTCAGCAAAAACAAGACCGGGAGCTGACTGTGGCTCAGATCATGAACTCCTTATTGCCAAATTCAGACTTAAACTGAAGAAAGTAGGGAAAACCACTAGACCATTCAGGTATGACTTAAATCAAATCCCTTACAATTACACAGTGGAAATGATAAATATATTCAAGGGATTAGATCTGATAGACAGAGTGCCTGAAGAACTACGGACGGAAGTTCGTAGCACTGTACAGAAGAGGTGAGCAAAAGCATCCCCAAGAAAAAGAAATGCAAAAAGGCAAAATGGTTGTCTGAGGAGGTCTTACACACAGCTGAGAAAAGAAGAGAAGCAAAAGATACGGGAGAAAAGGAAAGATATTCCCATTTGAATGCAGAGTTCCCAAGGACAGATAAGAAAGCCTTCCTCGGTGATCAATGCAAAATAGAGGTAAACAATAGAATGGGAAAGACTAGAGATCTCTTCAAGAAAATCAGAGATACCAAGGGGACATTTCATGCAAAGATGGGCTCAATAAAGGACAGAAATGGTATGAACCTAATAGAAACAGAAGATATTAAGAAGAGGTGGCAAAAATACACAGAACTGTACAAAAATGATCTTCACGACCCAGATAATTACGATGGTATGATCACTCACCTAGAGCCAGACATCCTGGAATGTGAAGTCAAGTGGGCCTTAGGAAGCATCACTACAAACAAAGCTAGCAGGGGTGACGGAATTCCAGTGGAGCTATTTCAAATCGTAAAAGATGATGCTGTGAAAGTGCTGCCCTCAATATGTCAGCAAATATGGAAAACTCAGCTGTGATCACAGGACTGGAAAATGTCAGTTTTCATTCCAATACCAAAGAAAGGTAAAGCCAAAGAATGCTCAAACTACTGCACAATTGCACTCATTTCACATGGCAGCAAAGTACTGCTCAAAGTTCTCCAAGCTAGGCTTCAATAGTACATGAACCAAGAACTTCCAGATGTTTAAGCTGGATTTAGAAAAAGTAGAGGTACCAGAAATCAAACTGCCAACCTCCACTGAATCATATAAAAATTTCAAAAAAAATCTACTTCTGCTTCACTGACTACACTAAAGGCTTTGATTGTGTGGATCACAACAAACTGTGGAAAATTCTTCAAGAGATGGGAATACCAGACCATCTTACCTGACTCCTGTGAAACCTGTGTGCAGGTCAAGAAGCAAAAGTTAGAATGGGAAATGTACAACAGACTGGTTCCAAATCAAGAAAGGAGTGCATCAAGGTTGTATATTGCCATCCTGCTTATTTAACTTATATAGAGTACAACATGCAAAATGCCGGATTGAATGAAGCACAAGCTGGAATCAAGATTGCCAGGAGAAATGTCAATAACCTCAGATTCCCTGGTGGGTCAGGTGGTAAAGTGTCTGCCTGCAATATGGGAGACTCGGGTTCAATTGCTGGGTCAGAAAGATCCTCTGGAGAAGGAAATGGCCACCCACTCCAGTACTTTAACTTGGAAAATTCCATGGATGGACAGCCTGGTAGGCTACAGAAATGGACACGACTTACTGGCTTCACTCTCTTCTTTCACCTCAGATATGCAGATGACACCACCCTTATGGCAGAAAGTGAAAAGGAACAAAAGAGCCTCTTGATGAAGGTGAAAGAGGAGAGTGAAAAAGCTGACTTAAAACTCAACATTCAAAAATAAGAAAATCATGGCATCCGGTCCCATCACTTCATCACAAATAGATGGGGAAACAGTGACAGAGTTTATCTTTCAGGGCTCCAAAATCACTGCAGGTGATGACTGCAGCCATGAAATTAAAAGACGCTTGCTCCTTGGAAGAAAAGCTATGACCAACCTAGACAGCGTTGCCGACAAAGGTCAAAGCTATGGTTTTTCCAGTAGTCACGCATGGATGTGAGAGCTGGACTACCAACAAGGCTGAGCGCTGAAGAATTGGTGCTTTTGAACTATGGTGTTGGAGAAGACTCTTGAGAGGCCCTTGAACTGCATGGAGAGTCAATCAGTCCGTCCTAAAGGAAATCAACCCTGAATATTTATTGGAAGGACTGATGCTAAAGCTGAAACTCAAATACTTTGGCCACCTGATACAAAGAGCTGACTCATTAGAAAAGAGTATGATGCTGGGAAAGATTGAAGGTAGGAGGAGAAGGCAACCACAGAGGATGAGATGGTTGGATGGCAACGCTGACTCATTGGACTTGAGTTTGAGCAAACTCAGGGAGATGGTGAAGGACAGAGAAGCCTGGCATGCTGCAGTCCCTGGGGTCACAAAGATTCAAACTCGACTGAGTGACTAAACAACAACAAAATGTTCATAAGCAGTTACATGTTTTCTGAAATGGGAAATTCTGCTCACCTTCTAGAAGAGCATATATGTTCATAACAGAGGACAGTATAAAGCTGGCAAGCAGTCTTTAGAACATACGAAGACTGTCATCTGGGTGATATTTAAAATAAGTAGGGGAAAAATAATTATTTGATCAATGGTTCGGGAACAGAGTTGGGGCTACTTGGTCAACCAATCTTTGCCACTTATCAAAAAATAGTAGCACCCTGACTGATGCCACATACCAAAGTAAATTCCAAGTGCAAAGAGCACAAAATCATATTATAAAACAACCAGGTACCATCTCCTCATCGAAACTGAGGTCCAGAAAAAAAGGAAAAAAAAAAAAAACAAACAACCAGGTGAACTATTTACTTACCTGGCCTTGGGACAGAGCAGGGGTTTTTGTAAGCATGAGAACAAATAACATGATTAACAGCAGTGCATGCCTGCTAAGTCTGATATTCTGTGTGACCTTATGGACTGTAGCCCGCCAGGCTCCTCTGTCCATGGGATTTTCCTGGCAAAAATTGGAGTGGCTTGCCACACCCTCCTCCATGGGTCTTCCCAACTCAGGGATCGAACCCCAGTCTCTTATGTCAAAAGAACTTGGTAAGCAAGTTCTTTACCACTAGTGCCACCTTGGAAGCCCCTCAACAGCTGCGCCTATGTGGAAATGAAAACCCTTTGTATGTTAAAAATACTGACCATAAATAAAAGCAAAAGGGAAACAAATGCACAAAAATAACTGCTATAGGCATAAAATCTTTCATAAAGTGTCAAGTTCCTAAAACAAGTACTTCAAATGAAAACTTTAAAAGAACATGACAAAATCATTGAAAAAACAGCTAATAAACATATGAAGAGATGTTCAACCTCACCAACAGTCACGACAATTTATAGTTAAAGTTTTATAGCATTTTCAGCCATCTTATTGACAAATTTAGAAAAGAAAACAAATACAGTGTTGGTATAGCAGGAGAAATCTCAGTCTCTTGTAACCCACTGCAGTGGTAATAAGTACAGCCTCTTGGCAGCACAGCATCAGAGTCTTAAAACCATTCAGACCCTTCGGTGCAACCATTTAACTTTTAGATTTATCCTGAGGAAGAGATCAAAGATGTACCTGAAGATTTATCTATGAAAATCTTCACTATGTCACTCTTCATATTGTGAAAAAAATGATCATTAACACAGAGCAAGATAAAGAATTATGACACAATCTAAGGATGAAATATTAGGTAGTTTTAAAAAATCATGTTTTTGAAGCTCAGCAGAAGGACAATCACACCAGAACTATCTCCATTAAGCAGCAAGGCCCTTGGATGGAACCAGGAAAAGGACTCCAAGTAGGGAGCATGCCGACACCAGAGCCCCTCGGCCTCTCCCAGATGGGCTCACAGTGTCCGCAGGCCCTGACGGGGCAGGGAGGGCTCAGGGGCTTGGAGGTGGGCCAGGTTGTGGACACACCCCTCGAGACTTTCAGGTGTTTCTAGGATTTGACATTTCATGATTAATAACAGAGTGCACACTTTAGAAAAGGAAAGTATGAATGGATAAGGAAGCTGTGGTACATATACACCATGGAATATTACTCAGCCATTAAAAACAATTCATTTGAATCAGTTCTAATGAGATGGATGAAACTGGAGCCCATTATACAGAGTGAAGTAAGCCAGAAAGATAAACACCAATACAGTATACTAACGCATATATATGGAATTTAAAAAGGTGGTAACACTAACCCTATATGAAAAACAGAAAAAGACACAGATGTACAGAACAGACTTTTAGACTCTGTGAAAGAGGCAAGGGTGGGATGTTCAGAGAGAACAGCATTGAAACAAGTATACTATCAAGGGTGAAACAGATCACCAGCCCAGGTTGGATGCATGAGACAAGTGCTCACGGCTGGTGCACTGGGAAGACCCAGAGGGAATGGGATGGAGAGGGCGGCGGGAGGGGGGATCGGGATGGGGAACACATGTAAATCCATGGCTGATTCATGTCAATGTATGGCAAAAACCACTACAATATTGTAAAGTAATCAGCCTCCAACTAATCAAAATAAATGAAAAAAAAAAAAAAGGAAAGTATCACTGAATTGAACATGAATACTAGTTTCAGCTTATTTAAAAACCAACCCTACCAATTTTACTGTCTTTGCCCCTTAACAGCCTCCTGCCTCCTTCCCTTGGTGTCTGATTAAAGGGCCTTGGTCCTTGAGACCGGGGTTTTCGACCCTATTGCAGGCTTTTCCCTAATGTTCCCAGATGCAGTCTTTTCTCAGCCACCGCATCGCACCAGTTCAGACATGGGCAATCTACTGCTTTGGGACATCTTCTCAAAGGCCATCACTTAAAATAATTTGGTGGGAAGCAACTCCAACACCCCAGACCCACACCTTCCAAGGTACTTCCAGGAGATACCTTCCAAGAGATCCTCTGGTCCTGCCCCGAGGCCCAAGCCGAAAGAGCAGAAGTCCAGGGCAATCCGGCCTTCAGCTGACAAGGGCAATTCCAAACCTCTCTCTATGTGCCCTTGATACAGCACCTGATGGGGGCGGCTTTCGCCACCCCCACCCCCACATCGCTGAGTGGGGTAACAACACCCATGTGCCTTGATTGTAACCTGCACTGAAATGTCACACGAGGTGTGTGTGGAGGCAAGGGATGGGGATAAATGAACGAGAGACGCTAAATACCACACACACAACATATACACACATACCACACACATGCATATACGCACAGCAATACACACACTACACACACACCCCTGAGTTCCTTGGCAGTGTCCCTTTAATAGTAGACTGCTGTGCTGAGTCACCTCAGTTGTGTCCGAATCTGTGCAACCCCATGGACTGTAGCCCACCAGGCTCCTCTGTCCATGGGATTCTCCAGGCAAGAATACTGGAGTGGGTTGCCATGCCCTTCTCCAAGGGATCTTCCTGACCCACCGATCCAACTGGCGTCTCTTAACGCCTCAGGTTCAGGCGTCTCTTAGCCTGCATTGGCAGGCGGGTTCTTCACCACTAGCCGCACCCGGGAAGCCCAATAGTGAAGACAAAGATGTCTTCACGCAAAGGAACCCAAGTGACTTTTCGAGTACACTGGAAGTGAAAGGTACTCATGTGTCTGACGCTTTGCAACCCCGCGGCCTGCTCCTCTGTGCATGGAACTCTCCAGGCCAGAATACTGCAGTGCGTAGTTGCTCCCTTCTCCAGGGGGTTTTCCGAACCGAGGTCTCCTGCAATGCAGGTGGATACTCTGAGCTACCAAGGAAGCTGTAAATACTTTTGTAACGGGTCCCTTTGTTATTGCAATTTCCTTTTCTGCTATTTAATAATGTTTGAGCTGTGGGTTCCCTTAAATACAAACATTGAAAAGATAAGAATGGTTGACTTTTTTCCTCCTCCCATGAGACTAGATTTTTCACAGAATCCTAAATGATGAAGCAATTACGTAAATGCTGTTCAACAGAGCCAATTATCACACTATGTATGACCTAGGGACCTATGGGGGAACTGCTCAGGTCACCTGCAAAGGCCAGCCTCACGGCTTCTCCTGATGTAACAAGTCCCGGGGCGCTGACAGCCTGTGGGTGCAGGAGGGCCAGGGGTCAGGTCCAGCCCCCAGAGCCCCACCCGGGCCCCCAGCGTGCCCACCTTGCTGCACCGGCGAGTAGGCGTTGGTCAGGAAGCGGAAGTGGCCCTTGTTGTACCAGCAGATCAGGGACATGCTCCCCTTCATCCGGATGCTGTGCTGGCCCCGGGCAGGTGGTGTGGCTGGGCTGCTTAGCATGGACGGTGGCAGACCGGTGCAGTCACTCTTCCTGGAGCTGAGCAGGCCACAGCAATAGATCCCTGAGGGGACAGAGACCGCACAGCCTCAGGGTGACTCCCCCGCTTCCCCAGGGGAGATGGGAAGTTTGGGAGCTTTCATCCCAGATGTGCTGCCTCCCCCACACTTCTGTACGTATCTAAGGTCACACGGAAGACCTAACGCAGGCAGAGCATCGGCAGTAAGGCAGCAGTGCTCACGGCCAGAGGGCTTGCAACCTGCCAGTACAGGGCTGAACCTGTGGACCCATCCTCCCATCTGCTTCCAGAACTTCTGAGCTCACGTGACACACAGGAACTTCAGGCTCTTGGTTGTGCAGGCAGAGACGGGCATCATTAAGCCCAAACCAACTATGTACCCTACCCCTCTCACCAACACTCGCCATCTGCAGGGCACTTTGGGAAGCTCCGCCTATGTGCAGCCAAGTGAAGGGCAGAGGGGAAGTCATCCATGACACGTGCTTTGTGGGGGTGGTGAGTGGTGGAGTTTTCTGGTGGAAGAGCTTGAGCAGGGCCTCTGAAGCCTAGAATGCTGCCTGCAGCAGGAGCCCTGCAAGCAGAGACTAACTGAAATATGGAGGCTTCTCCAAATTCTTCCAGGACTCGAGGTCTTTCCCATTCCTCACTGCTCATGGGTCCCCCTGGGTAGCCACGGGGAAGCCCACTTCTCCCCATGCCCAGAAGAGACGTGAAGGGGCATTCTGACTGGACACTGGGGAACGGTGTCCCCGATGTCATGGGCATGAATTCCTGGTCACCTTCCATGGTGGCAGGACTCTGATGATCTCCTGTCCTTCCACTGCCTCAGTCAGACCCTTGGGGGGCACACCCAGTCTTGCTGTCCAACAGAAGAGGGTTCCCCTTGGCTCCCACCATTATGGATCCAAATACCCAGACTCCAAGATTTACAAACAAGAATCTGTCTTCAAAACAAGAAGAGAATTTAGATGAATGAGGATAACATTTAAAATTGCCCACCGGGCTTGATGAACACAACCACCCAAAGAGTAGCTGCATTTTTCTAACAGTAGAAGAGAATCTAGCACTGCACAAGTTTATTTATGAAAATAGCGATTCTCATGTGAATATTATTATAAAGCAGTCTCCATGGGCCCAGCAGGCACAGCCAGGCTCTCGGCTATAACTTCAACCCCGGCTGCTCGTCAGAATTTCCTGGGGTCACCAGACCAGAGAACGCAGAGTCCCTGAGGGTGGGGGCAGCCATCCATGGGCAACATGGAGACTACCTCCCTGCACGTCAGGCATTGCAGGGGAAGCCCAGGAGGTCATAAGGGAGGGGTCACAGCCTCAGATGCTTCTAACAGGTAACAAAATCTCTGCTCTTGGAAAAACTCAAATTCCATGCCTAATTATTTTTTTCCTCTAAAAGATTCTCCTCCATCCTCTAGTTCCCTGAGCGGGGAGGGCCCTCTTCTTCCCTGCGGCCCAGCTCTCAGGGAAGCCTTTGGTGTCCTCACTCTGTACCGACCAGGCCCACCAGGCCCACGCTATGAGAGCGTCCTAACAATACCATGTGACCCTCGGTCCAGGTGACGAGGTGGTATGAGGCAGCATTGGGCCTGCAAGGCCCACGAAAACTGTTAGGCAGTTCTGGGGACCCTGGGGATTTCACGCCATGCCCGTGACACTCACACTGGGAGCCGAGCAGGCCAGTGGACATACAGCCCTGGTGCTCAGCATGCTCACATGGGGACCCATGGCGCTGGATTCATGAGCACTAGGGCCAATTTTCTCCAACTTGACTTCCACGGCCCTGCTTCACATGGTCTCTCAACAATTAAACCCTGAGCCCTGCTGGAACCAGAGTAGTGAGGTACAGCACAGGCTGGCAGAAGCAAAGGGCCCAGGGGCTGCTTCATCTCAGTTGCTGAGGCCACGGGTCGGTAGCTGTGGGCTCCCCATTGCTTGAGAGGGTTTGGTTTTAAGGCCAGACATCAGATCTGTTGCTAAGCAACAGGTCTACAATTTCAGTGTCTGGAGGAGCTGAGTGGGGGCGTTCTAGGTTTCTGCTGAGTGGACGGAATATAAATCCCAAATGCAGGACCAAGTGAAGACAGATGCAGCCTGCTATGGGGCTCCCTGACTCAGCTGGGGTCTGCTTCTATAGCCCCAATTCTTCCAGAGCCATGGAAGGCTTGCTCAATCATTTCAACAAATGAACCAGGCATCTTAGCACTGAGGGGAGCTAACACCTATCTGAGGCCCACTGTGCAGCTGCCTGTATTAATCCACACAATTCTCTAAGTGGAAGGGGTGACATTACAGTTCGCAGAATGGGGAGTTCAGACTCCCTAAGAGCCTTGGAGAAGCTGTGCCTTGATGCTGTGGATTTAATATTTGTGCCCCACTCCCAATTCCTACATCGAAAACCTAATGCCTGAGGTGAAGAGATGGTATCTGGAAGTGGGCCTTCAGGAGGTGGTTAGGTCAGGAGGGTGAACTCCTCATGGATGGGGTTGATGCCCTTATAAAGGAGGCCCCACAGAGTTCCCTCGCCCCTCTCCCCACGTGAGGACACAGGGAGAAGTCTGCAGCCTCATCTGGCCATGCTGGCACCCTGTCCTGGATGTCCAGCCTCTGCAATCGTGAGCAATAAATCCCTATAGTCCATGAGACACCCACTCTGTAGCACTTTGCTATAGCAGCCCATAAAACACTAGCAAAACTCCTTGGATGGCCTGGCCTCATCACAAAGGACACCAGAAAACCTGTACTGACCTGTCCCCGAGACCACAAGCTTGAGACAGGTCTCCGGCCCCATCTCCGGGGCCCAGCAGGGCGGGCAGCCCCCAGGCCCTCAGGCTCAGGCCTCCTCGTCAGGCGTTCTGGGGGCCGTGCTGCCAGCAACACACCCGTACCCCCAGCCCCACCTCTGCACTTCTCCAGGGGGAGGGGCCTCATTCAAGCTGGTCCCCACTTGACAAACCTTGCTTTTCAAACTCTTCAAACAGGGTCAGGCTGGTGATGCTGGGCCCAGTGAAGATGATGTAGTTCTTCCCGGCCGCGTTCCGGCACAGGCTCCTGGCCACCATGCTGTGGAGCTGGGGCTTGTTCTTCAGTGCATCCAGCCCATCGGGGCCACCGCCTTCCTTCAAGTGCACATAAATCTGCATCAGAAACACACAGGGGTCAGTGAGTTCACAGCAGGGCCAGGCTGGGGTCCAATCATTCAGGAAGCACAGGCTTTTGCCACCAGGCCAGGCATGTGGGTCAGTCACCATCTTTCAGGCCACCGGTTCCACAGCCCCCACCGGCCCCGTCATCTCTGTGCTCCAGAGACCGGTCACTTCAGCCCAAGACTGCAGCTCGGACCTGCCAGAGTAGAGAAGGGAAAAGGTCAAATAGTTACAAGTAATGCCATCTGGCAGCTGAGATCAAAGGCAAACACATCCGCCTGTTCTGAAGCACAGACGTCATGTTCACGGTAAACAGAGATAAAGGCTACTTCCCCCAGAAGAACGGATCTGTGCACTTTCTGTTTGCACACAGCTTTCTCACTTACAAAGCATGTCCACAATTACAGTAACCACCAGGGGGGCAGAAGGGGCAGCATTCACTTCATACCACAGAGGGAGAGATGGGATTTAAAACCCACGTGACATCCCAGGACCAGCAAAGAGGATGTGCTGGAATTCAGTTCAGTTCAGTTCAGTTTAGTTACTCAGTCGTGTCCGACTCTTTCCGACCCCATGAATCGCAGCACACCAGGCCTCCCTGTCCATCACCAACTCCCGGAGTTTACCCAAACCCATGTCCGTTGTGTCCGTGATGCTATCCAATCATCTCATCCTCTGTCGTCCCCTTCTCCTCCTGCTCTCAATCTTTCCCAGCATCAGGGTCTTTTCAAATGAATTAGCTCTTCACATCAGGTGGCGAGAGTACTGAAGTTTCAGCTTCAACATCAGTCCTTTCAATGAACACCCAGGACTGATCTCCTTTAGGATGGACTGGTTGGATCTCCTTGCGGTCCAAGGGACTCTCAAGAGTCTTCTCCAACACCACAGTTCAAAAGCATCAATTCTTCAGCGCTCAGCTTTCTTTATAGTCCAACTCTCACACCCATACATGATCACTGGAAAACGATAGCCTTGACTAGACGGACCTTTATCAGCAAAGTAATGTATCTGCTTTTTAATATGTTGTCTAGGTTGATCACAACTTTCCTTCCAAGGAGTAAGCGTCTTTTAATTTCATGGCTGCAGTCACCATCTGCAGTGATTTTGGAGCCCCCAAAAATAAAGTCTGACACTGTTTCCAATGTCTCCCCATCTATCTGCCAGGAAGTGATGGGACTGGATGCCATGATCTTAGTTTTCTGAATGTTGAGGTTTAAGCCAACTTTTTCACTCTCCTCTTTCACTTTCATCAAGAGGCACTTTAGTTCTTCTTCACTTTCTGCCATAAGGGTGCTGTTATCTGCATATCTGAGGTGATTGATATTTCTCCCAGCAATCTTGATTCCAGCTTGTGCTTCCTCCAGCCCAGCGTTTCTCATGATGTACTCTGCATAGAAGTTAAATAAGCAGGGTGACAATATACAGCCTTGACATACTCCTTTTCCTATTTGGAATCAGTCCATTGTTCCATATCTTGTTCTAAATGTTGCTTCTTCACCTGCATACAGATTTCTCTGGTGGCAGGTCAGGTGGTCTGGTATTCCCATCTGTTTAAAAATTTTGCACATTTTGTTGTGAACCACACAGTCAAAGGCTTTGGCATAGTCAATAAAGCAGAAATAGATGTTTTTTTTGGAACTCTCTTGCTTTTTCAGTGATCCAACGGATGTTGGCAATTTGATCTCTGGTTCCTCTGCCTTTTCTAAAACCAACTTGAACATCTGGAAGTTCACGGTTCATGTATTGCTGAAGCCTGACTTGGAGAATTTTGAGTATTACTTTACTAGTGTATGAGATGAGTGCAATTGTGCAGTGGTTTGAGCATTCTTTGGGACTGCCTTTCTTTGGGATTGGAATGCAAACTGACCTTTTCCAATCCTGTGGCCACAGCTGAGTTTTCCAAATTTGCTGACATATTGAGTGCAGCACTTTCACAGCATCATCTTTTAGGATATGAAATAGCTCAGCTGGAATTTCATGACGTCCACTAGCTTTGTTCGTAGTAATGCTTCCTAAGGCCCACATGATTTCACATTCCAGGATGTCCGGCTCTAGGTGAGTGTGAGTGATCACACCTTTGTGATTATCTGGGTGGTGAAGATCTTTTTTGTACAGTTCTTCTGTGCATTCTTGCCACCTCTTAATATCTTCTGCTCCTGTTAGGTCCATACCATTTCTGTTCTTTATTGAGCCCATCTTTGCATGAAATGTTCCCTTGGTATCTCTAATTTTCTTGAAGAGATCTCTAGTCTTTCCCAATCTATTGTTCTCCTCTATTTCTTTTTTTTTTTTTTAATATTATTTTATTAGTTGGAGGCCAATCACTTCACAACATTTCAGTGGGTTTTGTCATACATTGACATGAATCAGCCATATAGTTACACGTATTCCCCATCCCGATCCCCCCTCCCACCTCCCTCTCCACCCGACTCCTCAGGGTCCTCCCAGTGCACCAGGCCCGGGCACTTGACTCATGCATCCCACCTGGGCTGGTGGTCTGTTTCACCATAGACAATATACATGCTGTTCTTTCAAAACATCCCACCCTCACGTTCTCCCCCAGAGTTCAAAAGTCTGTTCTGTACTTCTGTGTCTCTTTTTCTGTTTTGCATATAGGGTTATCGCTACCATCTATCTAAATTCCGTATATATGTGTTAGTATACTGTAATGTTCTTTATCTTTCTGGCTTACTTCACTCTGTATATTTCTTGCATTGATCACTGAGGAAGGCTTTCTTATCTCTCCTTGCTATTCTTTGGAACTCTGCATTCAGATGGGTATATCTTTCCTTTTCTCCCTTGATTTTTGCTTCTCTTCTTTTCACAGCTATTTTAAGTCCTCCTCAGACAATCATTTTACTTTTTTGCATTTCTTTTCCATGGGGATGGTCTTGCTGCCTGTCTCCTGCACAATGTCACAAACCTCCGTCCATAGTTCATCAGGCACTCTGTCTATCAGATCTAGTCCCTTAAGTCTATTTCTCACTTCCGCTGTATAGTCCTAAGGGATTTGATTTAGGTCATACCTGAATGGTCTAGTGGTTTTCCCCACTTTCTTCAATATAAGTCTGAACTTAGCAATAAAGAGTTCATGATCTGAGCCACAGTCAGCTCCCAGTCTTGTTTTTGCCGACTGTATAGAGCTGTTCCATCTTTGGCTGCAAATTACTACACAATAATTACTGCTGGAATTACTACACAATAATTTTGAACCATGTGCCATGATCATCTTCTGAAGACACCATCTAAGACATAGATGCAGGAAGTGGGAAGGGAGTTAAGAAGTGAGTGGTCCTCCCTACAGTTGACTGAACCGTGAAGAATCACCACATGGGTATTAACTACTGTCCACCTTTCTGTGTGCTCACCATGCCTGTCACACAGCCCAGGGAACACAGCCAGCAGCTGACGGGCAGGGAGCCCCACGCTGACTGCCCTCTGAGGCACAGAACTGAACACAGGCCTGGTCATGCAGACTGAGAGCAGCTGAGAGGGGACACAGGGAGGACTGGCAGGTCCCCGGGGCTGCCCTCGGCCAAGTGACCACAGACGACCTGCTGCAAAACCCAGCACCTGATGTTCCTGAGGCTGAGGAAGAGCAGGGGTGTGGGTCTGACTTTAAAAGCAGCGCATCCTTGAGGAATCATCAGGGAGGACTTGGCTTCCCCTCAGTCTGGGGGGCTCATGTGGCAGGACTTAACACTTCATTTTGGGGTCTTTATGCCTTTCCCACCTAAATTCCCAGAAGGAACCTCTCTGACAGTAAGACACTGAGGTGAACAAGCTAGTCATCTCTGCCAAGCATCACGTGTGGCTGTGGCTAAGCAAGGACATTTCTTCACAACCTGTCTTCTCTCCTTCAGCAAAGCCCAATCCCGCAGCCACCGCCATAGGTTTCTGCACCAGTTCTGACTCACAGGATATCCTGACACAATCACGCTGGGCACTCTGTCCCCAAACCCACCTCAGTTCAGTCGCTCAGTCGTGTCCGACTCTTTGCAACCCCATGGACCGCAGCATGCCAGGCCTCCCTGTCCATCACCAACTCCCGGAACCTATCCAAACTCATGTCCATTGAGTCAGTGATGCCACCCAACCATCTCATCCTATGTCATCCCCTTCTCCTCCCACCTTCAATCTTTCCCAGCATCAGGGTCTTTTCAAAGGAGTCAGCTCTTTGCATCAGGTGGCCAAAGTATTGGAGTTTCAGCTTCAGCATCAGTCCTTCCAATGAATATTCAGGACTGCTTTCCTTTAGGTTGGACTGCCTGGATCTCCTTGCTGTCTAAGAGACTCTCAAGAGTCTTCTCCAACACCACAGTTCAAAAGCATCAATTCTTCAGCACTCAGCTTCCTTTACAGTCCAAATCTCATATCCATACATGACTACTGGAAAAACCATAGCTTTGACTTTGTTGGCAAAGTAATGTCTCTGCTTTTTAATATGCTGTCTAGGTTGGTCATAACTTTTCTTCCAAAGAGCAACCATCTTTTAATTTCATGGGTGCAGTTACCATCTGCAGTGATTCTGGAGACCAGAAAAATAAAATCTGACACTACTTCCATTGTTTTCCCATCTATTTGCCATGAAGTGATGGGACTGGATGTCATGATCTTAGTTTTCTGAATGTTGAGCTTTAAGCCAACCTTTTCACTCTGCTCTTTCACTTTCATCAAGAGGCTAATTAGTTCTTCACTTTCCGCCATAAGGGTGGTGTCATCTGCATATCTGAGGTTTTTGATATTTCTCCTGGCAATCTTGATTCCAGCTTGTGATTCATCCAGCTCAGCATTTCTCATGATGTACTCTGCATATAGGTCAAAAAAACAGGATGACAATATACAGCCTTGACGTACTCATTTCCTGATTTGGAACCAGTCTGTTGTTCCATGTCCAGTTCTAACTGTTGCTTCCTGACCTGCATACAGATTTCTCAGGAGGCAGGTCAGGTCGTCTGGTATTTCCATCTCTCTCTCTTTTTTTTTTTTTTTTAAATATATTAGCTATGTTTCTACCTCTGTTTTATTTTTTTCCATTTATTTTTATTAGTTGGAGGCTAATTACTTTACAATATTGTAGTGGTTTCTGCCATACATTGACACGAATCAGCCATAGATTTACATGTGTTCCCCATCCTGAACCCCCTTCCCACCTCCCTCCCCATCCCATCCCTCTGAGTCATCCTAGTGCATCAGCCCCGAGCACTTGTCTCGTGCATCCAATCTGGACTGGCGATCTGTTTCACACTTGATAATACACATGTTTCGATGCTGTTCTCTCTGATCATCCCACCCTCGCCTTCTCCCATAGAGTCCATCTCTTTAAGAATTTTCCACAGTTTGTTGTGATCCACACAGTCAAAGGCTTTGGCATAGTCAATAAAGCAGAAATAGATCTTTTTCTGGCACTCTCTTGCTTTTTCGATGATCCAGCGGATGTTGGCCATTTGATTTCTGGTTCCTCTGCCTTTTCTAAATCCAGCTTGAACATCTGGAAGTTCACGGTTCACGTACTGTTGAAGCCTGGCTTGGAGAATTTTGAGCATCACTTTGCTAGTGTGTGAGATGAATGCAACTGTGCGTGAGTTTGAACATTCTACATCAGGACAGCAGTCTTGTCCCACATGTCCCCTGAAAGGAAACCTTCCATCCACACACACCCAGGATTCTCAGCAGGGTACGGAAGGTGCACTGCTGGAATCCCTCAGGCCCAACCCTGATGACAACCCACCTGGTTTCCAAAGTTCCCTGGAAAGATGGGGCAGTCCCTGGCACACTCTGCCTGAGGCAGCTACATTTAATAGGATTAAATGCAAAATCCTGTAACCAAGCTAAAAAAATTAACTTCATCTAGTATGGGATGTAAGAAATATGACTCAGCAAGAATGTTAAAACAAGCAAAACACTAAACACTTGGAGATGGATGACTGTAGGCCTCAGATACTGTGACGGGCCTAAGCGAACACATGCTGACTCCCATTAGAAACCAAGGTGGTGACCATCTCAATCTTCCCTGGTCACATCACGGTCGGTTCTCTGGGATACCACACTTTCCAAGGTGTAACGAGAATGGTGGTGGTTGGTGTGTTAGTTTTCTAGGGCTGCCATAACAAAGAGCCACAGGGAGGAGCACAGAGGACTCCAAGAGCTCCTCTTTAGCTGCAGAGCTGTGTTGCGGAATGATGATTATGATCTTTCTAGGGCAGAACCAAGATGAATATAAACAAACAGGTGGAAAACAGATCTGCTTGAATCAGAGCCCTTACTGACACTCAGAGCTATTCAAACACTGAATGGGTGGCCTCAGACATGCTCCAGGACAAGTCAGCGGCTGCCTGGGAGGTCTGAGCTTCTCGTGCAGGAGGTGTCAGTGTCAAAGGATGGTTCAGAACCACACAGATGCCAAGTTCAGAGGCCCCAGTAAAGTGGACATAAGACATCACTCCTCCTGATGAACCCAGAACCCTTGATTCACGAGAGGATGCCTGGAGTGGGCAGGGCTAAATGTGGCCATCAGGGCAACCAACACCAGCAGAATAAACTTACCCTGCTTAAGTCCTAACAGCAAAGGGAACATTGCTTCTCTCCTGAAACTAATGATAACCTGGAAAGAATCACATCTTTCTCACCAGCAGCTTTCCCAGCTGAGGCACTGGGTGAGCCAGAGCCTTACAAACTTGTCTCCAGAAATAAAGTCAGTGTTTTGGAAGGCAAGTTATCCAGGTTCTCAGATGTGAGATACCTGCCAACGACACCCTCTGATTTCCAGACCAGACTCAGCTGCACAGACTAGTGTCCTCCCTCCCACCCCAACATTCTCTCCGCCCTCTTTGGAAGCGTGGACGTTCTCGGGGTTGGGGGTGGGAAAGGGTTGGCATGCAGAGGCTGTTGGCACACAGGGGCCCCGGTCCCTGTGGGGACAATGCTGGGAAGGGAACTGAGCATCTGGCCAGGGAACCGCGGATCCCGCCAGCCCAAGGGGCTGGCCACTTCTGCTCATCGCAAGCACCAAGGCATGTCAGTAAGGAACTGAAGGTAAGGAGGATGTTCTCACTCGGACTCGCCCGTCAGGGCAGAAGAGGGCCCTTGCCAGTACTCAGAGCTGCGTGATGTCCACTGAGGTCAGGTCACAAAGTACCGCCCTGCCTCCCGAGCCACAGGCACAGCAAGACGGCACCGTCAGGGCAAACGCACCGTCCTGCAAGCAAGGCGGGACAGGGCTGTGTTGTGACTTTCATGGGCCTTTTTACTCCCATGGGCCTCACCCTCTGTGAAAAAGGATTTAAAATTATATTTTACAGCTGCAGTGGCATAAATATATTAATATTATATATTAAAGCACTTTCTTCAGCTTACAAGGTTTTATTTTTTTCCCCTTCTGATTTTGAGAGAAACAAAAACACTGTCAGCCCCTAAAACGTTATGGCCCTCAGCACTGGTCCTGCAGTGCTGCGGAGCCATCGGCCTGGGCAGTGGGGGGGAGGCAAGGAACAGATGCGGGACGCCTGAGTCCAGCTGTGACGGCGCTGAGTCTGAGGTGCGGAGGGCCCTCCGAACAGAAGCCACAGGAAGAGGAAGGTGTAAACCGGAGAAGGCCAGGGAGGCTTAGCATGTGGGGGTGAGCAGAGCTGAGCCAGGCTCCTGAGGTCACCAGCACTGGGGGGCCTCCCATGGAGGAGGCGCTCACGGAGACCTGCAGGGGAAGGAGGGCAAGGAAACCGCCCGGGATGGGAGGGGTCGAGAAAGTCCAACAGCCTGGCTGGAAAGCAGGGGCAGCAGTGGGGCGGGCACAGCCGGTGGACACTGCTGACTCCTCCGAGGTCACGGTGCTCAAGGCAGAACTAGATCGGTTTCTAACTACACATTACTTATATATATATAAATATTATATATAGATTATATATAAATATATATGCAGATTGTATAAATTTTTATTTACCTATATAATATATAATTATTTATAAAAATCCAGCCTGACAGATGATTTCCACTTTCACACACACACAGCTGTCCTCTCCTCACACAACTTATTTGATGCTTCTGAACAGACATACACACTCAAATTTAGATACACTTGCTGCTTTTTCACTGTGTAATGTGTCATCACAAGCCTAGTGGTTCACACAGCACCCGCTTAAACCTGGCTCTGCAGGGCATAGGTGAGATTCTGTTCAGGATACCACAGCCAGCACTTCGGGCTATGTCTGCACGGCTCCCTGCTGGCATGAACTGGCGGAGGGGTCTCTCAGTCCCTAGAGGTCACTGCCCTCCCCTCCTGGGCCCCTTCCAGCCACAAAGCTGGCAGTGGACACTCTGCCTTGAGTTGAATCCCTCCTGTGCTTCCAACCTCTTTGCCAGGAAGAGGTTGCTCCTTTAAAGGCTTGCTTCATTAGGTCAGGTCCACCTGGGATCATTTCCTTTTTAAAATCAATGGATTTAGGGCCACAGTTATATCCACAGAATCATATTCCCTCCACAGCAACACCCAGGTCAGCGTCTGAGTGAAGCACCAGGTGAGGCACTCCACTTGGGGGCAGGATCTGTGGGCACCTTCAAGTTCCGCCTCCACCCAACAGATGCGTGCGTATGACCCAAAGGGACCAAACACCATGGCTTATGAAGGGCACGCCCCCCACCTCATTATTATTAATAGAAGCAGCAGAGTGGTGGCGACATCAACTTTATTCTCTGGAAATAGATTGATTTCAACGTATAAGGATGCACATAAACCAGCAGAGACTCAGCCTACCCAAACACCCCACACTGTGAGGGCTTGGAGTGTTCAGTACTCCTGGGAACTCTGCTATGGTACAATCTTTCTGTGTGTGTGTGTAGATACGCTGACTATATTCTCAAATGGCTCTTTTTATATGTGGGAATTATAGATATTTTGAGATTTTTATGTTTTTGATGTTAAACACACAATCCAATCTAATCAAAAAAGCCAAACTAAATATAATCATAGAAGAAGCACCCCCCCCCCCCATCAGACTACCCAAGCAGAGGCCTATGTAGAACTAAAGTCTGTTTCTGAGAAAGCCCCCACCTCAGTCAGTGCTTATTAACATGCTGTGCATTAAGATCACGCCTGGAGGTGACGACAGCCCCCACCTCCCCTGGAAATAACACACTTCTCCAGAAGCCATGACGCATGGTGGTATCACAGGCCCATCTCAGATGACCTGGCTTTGTTTGTCCACACGGGCAAATTCGAACACTGCCAATTTCCCAGACTCCAGCCAGCCTCTTTCCGAGGAGTACTAAGCTGCTCCATCAGGAGGAGTGGGGACGTGCAGGGTCAGACATCTTCCTGTTCCTACTAGGAAATGAGGAAGAAGAATGAGCCTGAAAACCGGCATCAATGTGAGCCCACGGAGGTTCCTCAACTGCGGCACTCACTATAGAGGACAATGAGTTTAAAGTGAGTACAAAACAGGACTGATATTTAAATAAGTAACAAAAATAGTGATGTCAAAAGTCTCAGCCGAGGGGCAGGGTTTTCAATGAACTGACAACTGGGTAGTCAAAAAGCCACAAAAGGACTCAACCTGCCTAACAAGCGCCACGGGGTCAGCTTGGTCCAGCTCCCGCTGGCCTGAGTTTGCTCTGGCTGAGTTTGCCCTTAGTTGGTCTAAGGTGTGAGCCTGTATCGCTGAGTGGGATGAATGAAAAAGTCATAACCTTCCATGGGTTCTTATACCCACCACGTGCCATTGCTCTGACTGGGGAAGACAGGCAACGGACTGTGTGCAAACGTGAGGGCCTCCCTTAGAGTCTCATCAGACCCCGAGGAAGGCGGCAGTGGGCGCCACAACCCCCCCCCACACTGCGCTGGGGGCTCCCATAAGACAGTGCCCGGGACACAGCACGCATCCAGATGTCTAACTGCTGCCTCTTCGGCTTTTCATAGAGCTCTCGCTCCCCATCCACATATGCGGAGAGCATCATTACACTAGAACAGTTCCTCCTGCAGCGAGAGGCACAGGGCAGCTTCCATCATCGTGCAAAATGGAATTTGCAGCAGAGACTTTCACTATCTGAGCTACAACTTGTTTGGCAAGTGTCTTTAGAACAGAAAAATGTATTTTTCAGTTGCTAAGCTTTTCACTTTTCCTAAAAAATTAAGTTTTTCTCGCTCCTATGATTGTTAACTTTTTCATATACACATTTAGAAAGAGAGGGAAGAAAATTAATACATGGTATTACATTTTGTCCCAGGATATTATCACTGATACTGTGTATTTTTTATAACACATATTAACACATGTGTTATTCATAATAATGTCATTTTTATAATAATGTTACTTTTATAATAATGTGTTATTTTTAACACATTATTAACACATATGTGTGTTTTTTATAACACATGTCATAACAGAAAGAATCTCAAGAAACATGGATCACAGTGCTAACACCCTGGGAGATGCCTGCAACACATATCTGGCTATCTTAGCCCTACTTCTGAAACGCCCCAAGACCTCGTGAGACAGGACCTAGTTCATCACCACTTTTCCCGAAAGAACACTGGTTAGAGCTGTGATCACTGATGGTCTCAAGGGTCATGAAGATGCACCGGCTGAAAATTCCACTAAGCTGTCACTGGGCTTTGCTGGTCTTGACCACTGGTCCTACTTCTCCTGCAAAACAGAAGAGCACTGGGCTGCTCCACTGCTGGTGGGGGGCATATCTGGGGATGGGGAGGTCAAGCGTTAGGGACTGTAACCCTTTGCTTAGACTTTTTATTCATTAGTGATGCAGAGCAGGTAGAGGGTGTAATCCCAGAAATGAGGAAATAGTACAAGAACGCAGCATTAGCACAGCTGGAAACCACACAGAACGGGCACATGGAGATGGGCAGGGCTGTCACCTGTGGAGGGATGGCCACACATGAAACCATCAAGTTTAAAGGGCGCTCACTCACCACAAGAGGAATGGAGTCTGTCCAGGAGACTGGTGCGGGCACAGCCCTGGATTCAAGAGGCAAAGGGCAAAGGCTCTGCCGTTTACTGGCTTGTGTGATTTGGGGAGAGTTAACTACTCTGAGCCTTGGTTTCCTCATTTATAAAGATAATAATACTCTGTGTACCTTGCAAGGCTATTCTCGGTATGTGCAAGTTGCATACACAGAAATGATCTTTTTTATGGCAAAGCTTCATTATCTGTGCTGTAACCTCTAGACACACATGGCTATTTTAATTTAAATTCACTAAGAGTTAAGGAAGATGAAGAATCCAATTCCTCAGTCGCAGTAGTCAAGCACTCAGTCTACATGAAAACAGGGGCTGCCAGGGTGGAGCAACAGACACAGGGCGTTTCATCATCATGCAAAGTTCTACTAGACATGCTGACTCCCACCCTCTTTGGCTCATCAGCCTGGTTTTCAAGCAAAATCTCTGACATCATTTTACTGACAGCTTTCACTACCAGTGTTTTCTCACGTTACCTTTCACCATGGTCACGGCCAAGAAGGCCTCACGTGCTGAGACTGTTCTCTGCCCCGTCTTCTCTGGCTGCACCTGCAGCACTACTCACCCTTACAAGAACTTTGCTTCTGTTTTATCCCAAAGCTCAGCTAATAGGTGATTCTGACTTTCAAAATGATGGATTGGGGAGAAACTCTAATTCGAAAAGATCCACAAAACCCAGTGTTCACAGCAGCACTATTTACAGCAGCCAAGACAAGGAAGCAACCTGACTCCCCACCGATAGATGAGTGGACGACGTGGCACATGACGGAATATTGCCCAGCCATAAAAAAGAATGAAACAAGGCCATCTGCAGCAACACGGATGGATCCAGAGACCACCATACTAAGTGAAGTCAGTCAGAAAAAGACAGGTATCACTTCCACGTGGAATCTAAGAATTTGATGCAAATGAACTTATTTACAAAACAGAAACAGACTGACAGACATAAACTTATGGTCACCAAAGGTGGGGAGAAGGATAAATTAGGAATTTGGGATTAACAAATAAACACTACTATATATAAAATAGATAAACAACAAGGACCTACTGCACAGCACGTGGACCTATACTCAATATCTTATAATAAACCATAACTGAAAAGAATATGAAAAAGAATATATGCATATATTTAAATGAATCACTTTGCTGTTTACCTGAAACTAACACAACTTTGCAAATCAACTCCATATCAGTAAAAGAAGAACAGATTGAAGGAGGCTCTTTGTACCCTTCTGAATACAGTTCCTTGGGGAGAGGGCCAGGGTGTGATCTGATCCAGTTAGTGTCTGATTCACTTACATGGCACTTAATAAATTCTTTCTTGTCTCTGCTTCCCTATATGGTGAGGAGGGCTGGGCAAACTAACCCATTCCACACTGAGGAAATATCAGTGCTAAGCCACACGCTCATGGACACTGAGTTCTGTGACAGATGTACTGTGCCCCAGCCAGTTCCATCCTGGGACGTAACCACATCTCACCTGCACCAGATTGAAACTGGCATCCCAGCCACTGCACAGTTAAACAGATGGGTAAATGTCCCGCCCAGTTTCTGACTCCACAAGCAAACTTCACCTTAGTTAATTTCATTCTGAGCCTCATTTTCCAAGTTAGTTTTAGGTCAGGAGTAACTCACTAGTATATAAAAATATTAGAAGTTATATAAGAAAAAAAAAAAACCTTCAGTACAAATTCCTCAAATTCTTTCAACATGAAAAGTCAAGTCTTAAAACAAGGGCAATCAGTCATAACTGGTGTTAGAACATCAGTCACCAACAATGAAGCTGGGTAAGAAATGGAAAGCTTGTGGGTAAACTTGGGGTCCCAATCTCTGGGGCACAGACCAGTACCTCCTGTCAGATCAGTGGTGGCATTAGATCAGAAATAAAGTGCATAATAAACGTAATACACTTGAATCAACATGAAACCACCCCCCCCCTCCCTGGTTCCAGGAAAAATTATCTTCCATGAAATCAGTCCCTAGTACCAAAAAGGTTGGGGACCCCTGGGCTAAAAGAGAAGAGTTCTCTCCCTGGGGACAGATCATGGCTCAGTGGTCTGGAGGGTGAGCTCTAGGGTTGGGAAGGTGGGGTTTAAATTCCAGGTCTGCCCCTTGAGACTGAGACTTCGGACCATGAAGCAAATCTCTCCGGGCCCTGGTTTCTCACCATGAAATAGGGGCAGGTAGTTATGAAAATCAGGGATGCATGTAGTGTGCCCGAGTGTGGGGCCTGGCTGGAGGAGAACACTCCATGTATGCAAACTGCAGAAGCAGCTCATAAACCATGGCTTAGACCGAAGGGAGGAGGGGCCTCCAGAGCTGCCGGTCCAGCCACACAAGGTGTGGGGCCCCTCACGGATACTCCAGGGGCCTCTGGACACACCTGGTGCTGAGTACGGGGTGGGCGGCAGGTCCACTGGCCTGAGGTCTCCGTTTTGATTTCTGGCTTCTGACGTCTACTCCTCCGGGGCAGGTGCAAGCAATAAGCGAGAGACCATGTCTGTCCTTCAGAATGGTTCTACCCGACTCGGCACCCCACACCTGACCCTCCAGAGACTGGCCGTTCTCTGCAAGCGCAGCACTGGCCCCTAATAAAGCTCCACGTGGGGCCCCAAGCTCAGCCACACCCACCTCTGCCCGGGGCCCTCCCTCTCACCGCCTCCGTCAAAAGGGACCCGGGGTCTCAACTGTCAAGGCAGGAGGCCTAGTTCAACACATTCAAATGGAGAACTCGGCCTTTTTGATCATATCAGTTTTTGTCTTTTTTAATTAGGAGACTCTCTTCTTTTCCCCCCCGAGTCTCAGGGCTGAACAAATCCCCATAGGTCAGCACAGCATTAACTACATGGGGGGCTGGTTCTTCCCACTGTGTTCTCAACCTTTTTGACACTACAGACAAACAACAGTCTCTAGGGAGACGGTCTCCTTTCGTGCCCACAGAAGGGTCACAAGGCTTCCAAGATGAGTGACCTGTGTCCCAGACCGAGGACCCCAGCCACCTGCTGACATGGCTCCCCTGAACTGGATATGCACCCTTCTGTATAAACCTCTCCTTTCACCCTCACTCAGCTCACTGGGACTGCAGACGAAGGCACATGCGGGGGCCTGCTGGGCCAGGCAGCTCCCAGCAGGCCTGTGACACAAAGACACTCTCTGCAGTGCCCCACACACCTCGGATCTGAAAATGGCAGCAGTTTTGCAAAAATAAGGCATCAGCTGTGGTCTCAGAGCACAGAACACTTGTTCCTAGAGAGCAAGACCATCTCGGGATTGTCAGAGCCTCGTGTCACAAACGATATCCCACATGCTTGTTCCACTGCTGTCAAAACATGGAGTCACACAGCCTAAAGCTCCTCCGTGGAATCTGACAAGTACCCCAGGGTGTGGGCGCCCCCGAGGAT
This sequence comes from Muntiacus reevesi, assembly GCF_963930625.1. Classification (NCBI taxonomy): domain Eukaryota; kingdom Metazoa; phylum Chordata; class Mammalia; order Artiodactyla; family Cervidae; genus Muntiacus; species Muntiacus reevesi. The sequence goes on from NC_089250.1 coordinate 92,782,646, forward strand.
GAAGGGCCTCCACCAGCCTTGAGCTTGTTCACTGTGGACAGAAACACACTGTGGGTCAGCTCGTTTTCCTGAAATGGACACTTTGAAGGCATGGAAATCCTCTTCGTGGGTGTCAGAGACGTTGGCCGTGTTTCAGATGCTGCATTCACACACCCGGGTCCCCAGCGGGGTTGCAGGGTGCCTCCTCCTCCCCCTCTGAGGGGCTCCTGGGAACAGTGCCCACAGCATAGGGAGCCAGCCAGCACCTGAGCTCACATTCCTGCCCCCGCCTATCAGCCTTTGCGATTTGGGATGAAAGACTCAGTCTCTTAGGTGTTCTCAGGTGTAAACAAAGACAGAAAGATACTGGTCAAGGCTGCATGCTGCTCGGAGGCCATGCTCAGGGCTGGCCTGCAGTGAGTAAGCCTGGCTCCTGCCTGTCCCTTCAGAGTCTGCCCTCCCATTAAGGCACCACATGCCCTGTCTCTGCACCCGAGGAGCCTTTCTTAGCCCCACTGCTGCCCTCCAACAGCCTCACACCCCTCCAGGACTGCATCATTCACACTGTACTTAGGAATGTTTTTGTAACTGATATTTTAAGTATAGCTGAATTAGAGTGCTGTGTTCACTTCTACTGTAGAGCAAAGTCACTCAGTCACACACACACACACACACACACACGTCCTTTTCCATTACAGTTTATCGCAGGATACTGAATATAGTTTTCTGTGCTATACAGCAGGACCTTGCTGTTTATCCATCCTTTAACAGCTTGCACCAGATCATCGCAAACTCCCAGTCTTGCGCTTCCCTACCCTTCTCCCCCTGGCAACCACAAGTCTGCCTCTGTGCTGCGAGTCCATTTCTGTTTCATAGATAAGCTTATTTGGATCACATTTTAGATTCCACATGGAAACAATATCATATATTTGCTTTTTCTGTCTGGCTTACTTCACGCAGTATGGTCATCTCTAGGTCCATCCATGTCGCTGCAAATGGCATGATTTCATTCTTTTTTCTAGCTGTGTAGTATTCCATTGCCTTTATTCCTCAAGAATATTCTTCATCTTCTGCCTCTCCTGTGAGAGAGGCCATGAGGGTTCCATTCACCTCCAGGTCTTCAGTGTCCAGCACAACACTAATTCCATAAAGTGTGGTTAGAAAACAATCTGCACATAGGTTTCCCTGTCTATATTGTAAGCTTTTTGATAACAGGGATGTCTTTGACTTCAGAAGAGAAAAAAACAAAAAGCTGGCAAACCCCTTAGGCTCTAGAGAGGCAAAGTTCAAGAAGCCGTCATGGTCCCTGCCCTCCGTGAGTTCAGAATCCAAAAGAGCTGAGACACACAGAAGCTGTGTGAGTCAGTGGCTAGCAGAAATCCCTCTGCAGTGGAAATGATAGGATGGAGACAAAGATACATGGAGAGAGTCCTATCCATCTATCAAGAGATATAGGTATTTATTTCAAGAAACTGATTGTTTGATCACAGAAGTTTGTTAGGTCCAAAATCTCAGGACAGCCTGGCAGGCTGGAGACCCAGGTTAAAGTTGCAGTTCACATCCAAGGCTGTCTTGCTGGCAAAATTTCCTCTCCTTTCTATTTAAGCCTTCAACTGATTTGATGAGGCCCACCCACATGATGAAGGGCAATCTGCTTTACTCAAAGTCTACTGATCCAAATGTTAATCTCATCTATAAATACCTCCACTGGGACATCCAGAATAGTGTTTGACCAACTATCTGGGTACTCTGACCCAGCCAAATTGGCACAAAATTACCCATCACACCCTCTAAGCCCTGCCCATGCCAGAAGGTAAAACCAGAAAGGCCAGGTTGGTAAACAGGAGGAGAGGAACAGGCACTCATGGGCATCCTGAGACACCAGTGCTGTCTGATGCAGAGTTCCTGGGAATGCTACAGGTGACCAAAAGCACTTCTCGGGCATGGAATGCGGGTGATAGCGCTGGGACTGGGGCCAGGTACATGCACTGTCCCGGCCACTCAGCCGTTGCTAGGAGTCCCACAGGCACAGCAGACAGAGCAGCCTGACGGGGGAGTGTGGGCAGTGCTGAACATTCAACCAGACCACGGTGCCAGGTGACCCCTCCCCTGAGTTGCAGCAGCGTCCACGGTGCATCTGGAAGGTGCTTTGCTTGCAGGGAGTTCACTCTGTCTGTGCGACAGAGAATCGTTGCCTTCCTAAGAGAGGTGCTCCCAGCTGTTCTGGATGATGACGAAGTTCTGGAAATGGATGGTGGTGACGGCTGCACAACACAGTGAGTGTCCTTAATGCCATTTAATGGTCAATTTTATGTTATGTTTATTTTATCACAGTAAAAAAAAAAGATATGCTCCTTCAGAATAGGCCCACATACACCATACAAATTTCACCCTCCCCACTCATGTGACAACTTGCCAGATTATCAGAAACCCAAGGGCCCACGCCTTCAGGCAGCAGTCTCCTTCACAGGGTGAGTGGGTGGCCTTCTGTGGCTGGTCCTCAGCGCTGAGCACTGCGGGCTGGCATTGTCACATGCTGATCTATTTTCCAGTGTTTGGGGCACGGTGAGACACCAAGAGAGACATCTTGGAGCCAAGGACTTTACAGTGAGCAGGCCTTCAGCGCAGGTCTACAAATGTCAGGTGGGGGAGCAGGCCCACCATGAGCCAGATCCCATGTGCAAGGCTTCTGGAAGGAGGGCTGGAGGGGAGATCTGAGGATGGATGAGGCAGCACCACCTCATCTAGTGGGGCAGCATCTCCATGAGGGTCTCAGTCTGTCTCTGAAGTGACCTCACCTTCTCTGATGCCTTCTTTCTCCTGGGAACTTTTTACTCCCTGCCTCTTTCACTCCCAGAAGTGAAAGATATTAACTTGTTAATTTTCAGGATAATATAGTTCATTTCATCTCTTCTTCCACACACCTCCCTACAGTCTCTTCATGAGTTATATCACATAGGACTTTTAACCACTTTCATACGATTCCCCTTCAAATGAACTCAAGGGCAGTAGACATATAAGGTACTGAAAACACTGGGGTTCTTCTTGGCACCCTCCCTTTCAGCAGCACCGTCTGGCTAGCTGTTCGCTTCCCTCCTTATGCAGGTGCCCTGTGGGGACGTACTCACTCATCTAAGGGTCGGAGCTCCCGGTCAGCTGTCCCGCTGACTTTTACTGGGACCACTTGAGAAATCACTGACCAATTTGGAATACTTTTCTCACTTAACCCTTGGTCTGGAATCTTTCAAGTGGAGCTAATCACCTGGACTTACCTCAAAAGCATGCAGTCTAGCCAGCACACCTTTCAGTCTTGGCTGAATGATACCATAAAGCCAAAGCCAGGCCTTGGTCTCCCCAGAAACACACCGGTAAACCCCTGTCCCTTCCAGGTATCAGCTGAGTCCATGACAGGTAAAAATAAGAAAGTTATCTGGTCAGCTTTGCAGACCCTAACTGGCAGGCCCCAGGGTAGTTCTGTTACTGTGTAACAAACAACCACATTGATCAGGGGCATGTGATACACTGCTGTACATGGTTTCCCTACTCTGTGATCCAGCCTGGACATCTGCTCATGGTCAGGGTGGAGAGGCCAGAGGAGAACCACACACACCCTCTTTCCAGCCCCTTCACGTACCCCATCAGCTAGCCTCGGATCTGCTACCAGTGAGAGGACAGCAGGGGGCAGTGGGACATTTGGGCCGCCGGCTGGCCACAGTCTCTTTAGGTTTTGCCGTTTGGATTCTCCAGTGGATAAAATCATTGAGAATAATTTATTTAACACATTAAAATGAAGAAAACATGTTTGCATACATTACCCCATACATAAAGCTAAAAAAGATTAGAAACACAGAACTCTGCAGGGGAAGGGGCCTCACCGATTAAGTTACCCCATCCCTTCACTCTACAGATAAGGACACCGGTATCCAGGGCAACTGGGAGTCAGCTCAGTTCACGGAGAAAGCCGCAGAGCTGGGCCTCAGGACCTAGGAGCGGCCCCTGGACAGAGCAGCACTGAGCCACCTCATCTGGGAAACGCAGGGGGTGTAAGAACAGAGGAGATGCAAGTATGAAGGCTCAGGGGATGGGAAGCACCCCCTGCCCTTCGCACCATGGCTGGATCTTCCCAGGCTACTGCCTAACCAGAATTAGGGCCTGGGGAACCAAGACAAGGGTCAGGATGCTAAAAAGACCACTGTCCCCAGGCCACGTGGGTCCTCTGCAGGCAGAGGTGTCCCTCCCTGCTTTGCTGCCACCACAGGCAGCTTCATCTGGACCAGGGAAGTGGGGAGGCCAAGAAAGTCCTCACTTCACCTGCCATGAGACAGGCGGAAGCAAGGGTACCTGCGCAAATGGAGCTTCCTGTTGCCTCGGCCATAGTGGAGGCAAGACCAAGAATAGGAGCGGCCAGCTTCAATTCTGGCTTCTAAATTCAAACCCTCAAGCTGCACAAAGCCTCCTAGAACCAGAGAGGTTTAGAAATAAAAGGAAACTTCAAGGCAGCAATCCAAACCTTTACTTGATAGACGGGGATTTTATAGATTTCATAGAAACTAGAAGGAAAATGCACACACAGACAGAAGGAGACCTGTGGCCTTGCAGGGAATGGTCCTGACTCCTCGCGACTCATTAAATTTACAGTAAAAAGGAAATGGCGCCAGAGGCACACAGAACCCACAGGTGAACATTCCATCAAAAGCCACACGAGCAGACTCCTAAGAAGGCAGAGCCATTCAAAGAATGGCTGAAGGTCATACATACAGTGAAACGGACTCCCTGATCCCCAGAGCAGTGTCACCACAAAGGATACTATAGAGTTGGCAGGTGCTGTACGGGAACATAGGGCCCAGGCGGTACGTCCAGAGTGGTTTCTACTCTGGGGTGGGTCCCTGTGACAACAGTCTGCAGCCTGGAGGTGAGGCCAGCTGGAGACCCCAGGCCAGCCTCAGCAGAGGCCCTGAAGCCCGAGGGGAAGGCGGGCTGTTGAGGGGCGCATGCACGGGGGCACATCCAGAGGAGACGCTCAGCTTAACCTTCCTATGACTCCTTCGCTGTGGGGGCAGGAGGCATGCCAACCCTCACGCCTTGGGCCTGGCGCTGCAGCCTGGCAGGGCAGTGAGGCGGGGTCTGCTTGCCAGCCCCACTTCCTCCTGTGTGCTCTGCACCCTGCCTGCTCCAGGAGCTCAACGTCTGATGCTGTTCCTGCAGCAGAGCTTGGCCACCTCTTCCAAAACAGAAGAGCAGGGCAGGGAACAGGCAGCATGGCTGGCTCAGAGAACTGAGCTCCTGACACCACTGGCAGCCTAGAGGAGGTGTCCTCGGGACTGGAAGGGAGTCTCTCTGGGACATTACACGGGGTGCTCTCAAGAGTCACGGCAGCCACCTCTGTGTCCACTGTGCTGGTGAAGCCGCTGGCTTGCAGTGCAGGTACTGAGCCCCGATCTGTTTTCACAGCGGTTATTTGATCAGAGGGGCTGGGGCGGGCAGAAGGAACATGCAGGAGGCAGTGGCAGTCACCCCCGTTCCCCTGCAAGGAGGAGAGCAGCCCACCCAGCCTCAGCTGCAGCATCCAGTGACGCGCAGAGAACAGGGCAAGGAAGCAAGTTCACTGGTTACCAAGTCCTCCCTGCCCTCCGGGGCCAGCCCAGAGCTCACCTGGATGATGAAGCCGGTGGAAGAGCACTGCCGGACCCAGAGGCTAAATTTCCGCTTTTTCCTCTTCCGCAGCTCCCTCTCTGTGCATGTGGCGATGAACACGGGATCCTCGTCAATCAGGGGTTCATGTAGCACCTGCCAGGAAAGGCAAAGCAGAGACGCAGGACGGCAGCATGAGCTCAGGGGGTCACTAGGTCTGGGCTCAAATCTAGTCCTTGCCTTTGATCAGCCATGCGACCTTGGCTAAGGCACTTTATTTCTCTGATCCTGAGTGTCCCTGGGTCTCCTCAGTTGCCTACACCAGTGTTTGGGGGAGGATTAAGTAAGCACTTAGCAAGTATTTAGTAAATGGAAACTGCCATGCTACTTAGTTATTGGCATGATAAGTTACTCAGTCCAAACTCTCACTTGGGAGAGGGACCTCCCAGCTAAACATGCCCGCGGAGGGCAGCTACTTCCTTTCAAGGAAGACCTTTCCACAGATGCACGCTCCAACCGCTCTCTGACTCAAAGCTGATCTACATCTAACCTAAACCTACTGAACTGACTTCTCCCCTGTGAGAAATGGAGACAAACACATGATTTCTTTAGGTTTTCTGAACAGCTCTCATGCAAGCCCCTGACCTTCTTTTTCCCAGGTCAAACATTCTCTTTTTAAAACCATTCCCAAGATGACCCAGTTCCCTCGTTGCCATGGCCCAGCCTCTGGCTCTCCCCCAGGTCATCCTGTCTTTTCTGACATGGGACTCCCCAGGCAATTTTTAAACTCACTTCACCTCTTCCCACTTTTTGATGGCACAATAATAGGACTTTTTTTTCAATTATAAGACAGTGAAGCAAAAAGAAACGGGACAATGAAAACAGGTTCCAGAGGTGTTTCAAGTTCTGTTTTTGCAAGCTAAAGCTTTGGGGGGGACTTTTGGGTAAATTTTAGGAAACTGCTACACTTCCCTTCCAATCCAATTTCAAGCGTACTTACAAGCTGGTACGTATGTGTGTGGGTCACTGAAATGTATTGACAGAATGCTAGAAACACTATGATTCCAAGAACTCTTCACAACTCTCTGGATCAGGGGCTGGCAAACTGCAGCCCAGCCTACCCCCCGCTGTAAATTAAGTTGTACTGAAACCCACCGTGCCCTTCACTGATACACTGTCAGCAGCTGCTTTCAGGCTACAAGGTGCCAACACAGACCACATGGCCCTCCAAGTCTACAACACCTGGCCACTGTGTGCCAATGCCACTCTCCATCAGGGCTTCTCAACTTGAATGAACACATCAGTCACCTGGAAATCTTACTGTAATGTGGCTTCTGTTCCAGTAAGTTTGGGGCAGAGCCTGACTTTCTGCCTTTCCAACAAGCTCCCAGGTGATGTCAGAACATGGCCCGATAAGGGCGGGACAGAGATTAACACGGACCAACCGTGACATGGGCAGTAGCCTTCCATTCTCCTGTTAATGTTCACTCGAATCCCACTTGAGAAATGACTGCCCCGCAGTGCTGGGTCTCAGGCGTGCACACCAGCCCCTGCGGTTTTCTGTTGTTGGAAGCAGGAGCCGTTGAACAAGGCCTGCCTTGCCTTGAACTCATGAAGGGGAGGCTGGAGAAGCTGACCCATGCCCAGCTCCACACGGCTCATCACATATTCAAAGCCCATTTGGAATACACTCTAGAAGGATGGCCGCGTCCCACACATGGGCTGGGGGAGCGGTGGATGGAGCAGAGTGGGGAAGATGCGGCCCTCTCCCGGCTCTTCAGAAAGCCAACGTCCTCTATTCCACCTGCACTTACCACAGCACAGAATCTGTTCAAATTTATATGTCATTAGACGTTTCACCAAAGCAAGAGGGTCAGCAGTAGCTTCTGGCCTCCATGGCTTCTCCTCTTTCCCACCCTCCTTGCGGGAACGTGGAGCAGCCACAGTGCAGGGCAGGGTGCTCTACAGAGTTCCAAACACTGCCTCCTCCTCACCAGGCCGCAGGGGCCAGCACCACCTCACCCCGCGTGCTGTCTGAGGCCCTCCTCGGGTGGCGCGCTCAGGTGAGGGGCAGGAGTTGGGCAGGGGAGACAAGGCAGTCATGTCCTTTCACAAGCCCTCCCCAGATCCTCCTCCAACTAACCTTCCCCCAGGCGTGAGAAGATGCGTTCAGTCTCCCCATTCAGTATGTGTATGAATACTCATGTCTGGGCACACACCACAGCTTGGGTTACAGGTCGATCCTGGGGACCCTCTGAAGACTTTGTAAACTCACCCAAAGGGTCACATTTGCTGGAATAAAAAGGAGACTGCAGGGCAGAGGGTGTGTGTGAGGGTGCTGTGTGCTGAGGTGGGGTGTGTGTACAGTGGGGATGCAGAGCCACTCCTGGGAGTCGGGAACACAGCAGCCACATGTCTGGTGGGGATGGAACAGGGGCTATTTCCACTGGTCTCACAGGCAGAGTGAAGTCCCGTCAACAGAGCCCCGAGGGCTCAGGGGAGCTGGGCAGCTACTCGCAAACACACCTTCTCCTTGAATGGAATGTCTCAGAGCCAACTGGAAAGCCAGGAAAGCTCAAAAGTTTCCTTTGTTTCATTTAACAAAGACGTACGTGATACTGACGGTTGTGTGTGTAAGGATGAGGTGGCCTTCACGGCAGAGAGGCTGAGCATGTGCCCAGAGCCACCACTCGACAGCCCATGTGGGCAGGACCCCAAGTGCTCCACACACTGCACGCACACTTTCTGGTCTCATCCCCTTTATCTGATCCTGCTCCAGCCTCCTGACAGAGCTGGCTCAATGGGGCCGAGTTGGGAGGAAGAGGAAATTCCAGGTTGTCATCAGCACATTGGAAAGCTGACCCCAGGGGTTCTGACTTCCCCTCTGCCTCAAGTTCTGTCTGTTGGGTGGTCTATACTAGGTACTGTTTGCCCCCCAGACTCCCTTTTCACCTTCCCACCCTGCACTGGGGCCTGGAGGCCAACCTCTCATAAACCACATCCCGGGGCCCTACCCTCAGTGTCCGCCTTCTGTGGCTACAAGGGAGGGATGAACAAGAGACTGTGCCTGCCTGTGCCATCAGGCCCCTGAGGCTGAAGCCATTGCTCCCCCCTCCTCAGCACTTCGGCTTCCCGCTGTTGCCAGCCCAGGGGGTCACCACCTGGATGATCCGCCTAAACCCTGAATGTCCACAGTCCCTGCTTCCGGTTCTCTGTAGCTGCCCTTCTAGAACACAGCATTTGTTTCCTGCTGGGATCCTGACCACCACACAGAGCACGGGATGGAAAATGGTAGCAACAAGAACAAATACATTTGCAAGTACAAAGGCAAAAAAACTAAATAAAATAAAATAAAAAAAAGCAAAGGAAGAGGAAAAAAAAAAAAAGAACCTAACATGACTAGAGAGCCACTCCCCAATCTGAAGCTCATGTCAGTCCCTCTTTTTTCAGTTTCATCAACTGGATCCAAAGAAAAGATGCGGGCAGCAAGAATAAAGTGACCACCTCTCCGGGGTCACTCCTCACAGCCGTCTGCGGGCACAGGAGGGCAAGACCCAGGGGGACAGTGCTGCCCCATCCCAGCGCCCCTGTCTGGGGAGGGAGGGGGTGAGTCCACACAGCTCAGAACCTGCTAGTGGGCGCTGCAGTGTGACCACTGGCCAAGCAGACCCCAGGGACACACACACAGGGGGCTGCGGGGATCGCCTGGGATGTAGGTCTCAGTGTCTAATGCTGCTGCTCCAGAGGGATCAGATAGCACAGGGTCGGTACCTGGCAGGCACACGACAAACATGGGTATAATCACGGGTACAGCTCTTCTAGTGGCTGGAAGGGCCATCGGCAGCCTCATCTTCAGGCTGTTAAATACTAATCACCTAGGGACCTGGTTGGTTAACTCTCAAAAGACACTTACACTTAGCGAGCACCCAGACCTCTCCAGCAGCTCTTCTAATGTTTGACTTCAGTATGGTCAGAATATTGTTTTTTCCCCTTGCGTCCCAGCCAATGTGTCTGGTTTGGTTCGTTTTCAACCAAGCAAATATTCAGTGAAACAAACAAACAAACAAACCATGCTCAGCCCTGTACTTGGTCCTGTAGGGCCTTTTATATAAGGCAGAGGTTGTGTCCCCTAAGACCCCATGTCTTGGTAAGAAGGAAAGTGAGGGCCAAGATCAAACAGCATTTGTTGCACTGTAAATAGCTGCAGGATTTGGGAAACTGGGAATCACAGGGGGCCCTGGAGCTGGGAAGCCTGCAAAGGCAGAGAGGGCATTATCTTCCCCACAGAAACCCCATGCTTTAAAGTCGTGCAGTGAAGATAGGATAGGAAATTTGGCGGACATCTCTAAGAGAAACGCAAAAAGAGCCTGAGGCTCATTACAAAGGCCCTTAATGAAAAGCATAAGGAAAAGTGGGTGGGTAGGTAGATTTTTAAACGTACAAATGAAAGAGAAGTAAGATTTTTCTCTCCACATGGGACAAGTCAGAGGGAATTTGGCTCACTTAGGCCAGGAACCTCCTGATGATGTGGTTAGAGCAATCTCTGGGAAGAGTCACCTTCTCAAGTTTACCAGACCAGCACAGCAACTTTGAGGATGACTTCTGGAACTTTGTCACCACAACCAAATGCGACTTTCATAGTCGACCGGAGGCCAGGGCTGAGAGCAAACAGCCCCGTTTAGGTAGCGAGGAAGGTGAGGGGCTGTGACAGTCAGGGTCATGGCTGACAGCTGGCTGCATCAACTCCCTCAACGGCACCCACTCTTCATGCGCGCCGGGCACCCAGCACGTGAGCCACTCCCCTGGCCTGAGAACGCTGGACCCCAGCCTCCTTCCCTGCACCCCTAGAAGGCCGCTCACTTTCCTTCCCACCAGCAGGTGAGCACGGTACTCAGAGAATACAAGGAAATGAGCATTACCCTGAGCAAACCACAGCTGAGAAAGAAAGGATAATTAACGGAGAAGGAGGAGGAGAGAAGAGGAGGGAAACCCTCTCGGAGCAGAGAGCTCAATGTGGTTTGGGGCCGTTCCCCCACCACCTTCCTCTGATCAGATGGGGACGGGATGGGCTGTGGCTGCGCAGGGATGGCCCGGAAGTGACCTCGGGGTACAGGCGGGACGGAAGGAGCCATGGCCACCGCTGCCTCCCTGCCCGCTGCCGCCCCGGGAGGCCCGGCCCGGGGCCCACGGCCTCACCTGGGTTTGGGAAGGCCTGAAGGCAGAATCGAAGCCACTCTGCAGGGAGTCCAGGAAGGGCTGGACCTTGTAGAGGCCGTGCGTGGTCTGGCTGGAGCGGAAGGCCACGACGTGGAAGTACTTGAGGATCTTCTCGAAGCGGGCCTGGCTCATGACCAGCGCGAGGCTGCGGTTGCTGTAGAAGCCGCCGCTCCAGATGCTGAGGACCGACTCGCAGTGGGAGGTGCTGGTGGAGATGACGTAGCCCAGGAACGCCTTCATCTCCGGCAGCGTCACGTCCGCCCAGGCCCCGTCGCTGCCAAAGCGCTCCTGGAACTTCTTGGCGTACAGGTTGGTCTGCACCACCATGTTCTTGAGGACGTTGTCAGGGACGAAGAGCTGGAAGAAGTCCATGGCGCTGGCGCTGGGGGGCATCTTCTGGGTGGGACCTGGACAGGCAGGCCAAGCGCTACTGCTGCGGCCAACCGCGTCCCCAAACCGGGCCTCCGCCCGAGCGCCCGCGCCCCCACGCCCTCCCGGAAGGACCCAGACACCCATCCGGAAGCCGTCCTGCCCACTCTCCGGACAGGACACCCCGCTGCTGCTCTCTGGGCCCCGTGTCCCCACCGAATCCTGCACACGCCTCCCCATCCCGCCCCCACAGGCCTGGCAAACCCAGAAACAGGATCAGAAGAGAAAGACGCGCAGGGGAGGGCGGTGGAGGCCCAAAGACACCTGGAACAAAGAGCTCGGCGTGTCTTTCTGGCTCTCATTTCCTTGTTAATTGAGGTGACTTTGGAATGCTTTTTACCACTTGGGGCCTGAAAGATTCCATTCAGGTGAGAGCAATTTATCAGGCACTCTCTACCTGGTGACTCTAAATTTATTAGTAAATAAATCTGAAGGGGTTTATTTAGATAATTTCACCAATGCAATAAAAAGTTTTTACAAATGCAGGGACAGTCTTTAGAAACACACACACATACATTCGTCCTTAAGAAACATCACTTTCAACTCCAGGGAAACCAGACTAACGGTCTGTAGAGACTTAAAGGAGACAAGCTTTGCTTCCGTTGCATCTGTATGAGCTGTGCTCTGCTTAGTCACTCACTTGTGTCTGAGTCTTTGCGACCACATGGACTGTAGCCCGCCGGGCTCCCCTGTCCATGGGGATTTTCCAGGGGATCTTCCCAACCCAGAGATCGAACCTAGGTCTCCCACACTGTAGGCAGATTCTTTACCATCTGAGGCACCAGGGAAGCCCTAATGATTTCTAATAAAAGCTGTGCAGATTCTTCAGAACTTTAACCCCAGCCCCACTCAAACCTTTCTCTACTATTGATTTAGACGGTCTCTGAAAAACAACTTTTCTACAGCAAAATTAAGGCTGACAATGTACAGGAGACATCCAAGGTCTTACTAATAAATTCAGACGGGCAGACTTGGGAGGTGAAATCCTAAATTTCCTTCCCACTGGCTGCACAGTCTTGGGGCAGATTTCATCTCTCCTGCTCGTAAAATGGGCAGCAAGAGCAGCCTCACTGTGCTGTCTGTGGGGCAGGGAGCGCACCCAACACAGCGCCTGCCCCTGCAGAGGTATCTATGACTGGGTAACCTCTGCTAAGACAGTACCCAGGGAAGCCAGGGACGGCGGCCTGAGGGCTAGAGAGTGCTCTAGTTGCCCTCGTTTTACAGAGGAAACCAAGGCCCAAAGAGCAAAGTGGCCACCATATCTTCTTTCACCAGTCGTTTCTTAGAAGGGCTCCAGACAGTCCTGGTGCAATGGGCACCGGCCCAGGCCGACTGGACAATGAGGCTGGGAAGACGGGCTCTGCTCCACAGCCACCCTGCTGGAATTAATTTTATTTCAGCGAACCTTGCAGCCGCTGGTGGGTGAAGTCATAAATTATTCAGGGGTAGCTCTCAAAAAGGAGGAAAACCATCATTTTAATTGCTGCATCATGCTGAGTAAGTAGAATGAAATTGTCTCTTCCAAAAGTTATGTTTAAAGTCATTTTGCCTCCCAGGCCATTTCAAAATGAATTCACACAGCAGACCCAGGCCTGACCAACTGCTTAATGAAGAAACTAGGAAGTAGCAGATACCCTCTTAACTATTTAATTTGATTTACAAGCAGCCTCTATGGCTTTCTTCAGTAGTTGTGATTCTTCACATGTGAGGTGCTGTTATGGGCAGTCACGGGGAGGGAGGGAGGGCAGGGAAAGTGGGTCCCTGCCATCAACTAACGGAGCCCTGAAGGTGTGCAGGTCCCCAGCCAAGGTGAGACTCCCTCACTTTTGATTCACTGACCAAGAGTTTTTCCAGGGATTAACTGTGCAGTCCTCCCATCCTGGGAGGCATCAGCCCACTCTGCAGGTGAGGAAACAGGAGCTCAGGAGTGTGAGGACAAGCCCAAGGCCGCCCACCACTGAGTCCTTACAGCGGTGACCTTTGACCCACAGAGCCCAGGGCCAGCCCAGTCGCCTGCTGCTGCCTGTGGTTACAAACCCCACCCTCCTCTCATCCAGCGGGGACGTGGCTGTCTGCACACAGCAAGCTCACAACTCGAGCCAGGTGCTGAGCCCTCCCACCGCAGGACCTCCCTCCACCTCTGCAGTGGTCCAAAAAGGGTTCCAGAGCACAGCCAGGAGCAACTCTGGAGGGAACGGAGACTCTTCCTTGCAAAAAGGCAAAAGTAGCATGAGATGGGGGAGGGTTGGGGGGAGAGCAGCGCCTGCCCAGGTCGATTCTGGTGTCCAGCTAATACACTCACACAGTCCTGTCCCCCCACCACTGCCACCCCTCCATGGTCTCACTAAGCCTTTCCATCAAGGTCCATCACCACCACAAACCTGGTTTCCTCACCCTCCAGGGGAGCAAACCCAGGATCCCACAGACCAGGGGCACTGACAGTCACTCGGCAAAGCTCGACCCCCAGCGAGGAAAACCACCTCAGCAGCAACTAGAAAAGCAGATGCCCCATTTGTAAAGGAGACTGTCACTTGAGGGTGGCAGGGAATATATCACACTAGGGTGTCGTGGTCCCCTCAGCAGTAGAAAGGAGTAAGAGCGATTCAGTCCCCAGAAGTTCTCGATGTGGTGAGGGGAGCAGGCAGCGGAGAGTGACCAGGTGATGTCTGGCTGCGGGAGGCTTGCCTACAAGACGACCCTGAATCCAGATCCCGGGGACAGGTCTGGGAGGCTCCCTGAAGGGGCCATGTGGGATAGGCTGCATGGGTGGAGAGGCGTCAGCCTAGGGGGCTGGGGGTGGGGATGTCAGTCTTTCAGGCAGAGAGACCGTCTCGTGCAGAGGCCCTGGGCCCAGAACCAGCGGCTCACACTCGGAGGACTGTGCAGGAGGGCGAGCAGCCGGAGGTGTCGAGGGGCACAGGGTCTGGGCTGGCCCCAGGGCTGGGCCGGTGAAGCGCCGTGAGCACGTGGACCACACTTGAGGGGGTCCCTTGCTGCATATGGAGTGGGTGCGGTCTGGGGCTACTCCTGAAGTCGCCGGCTCAGCAGGGACCCGGCAGAGCAGGTGGGTGGCCAGGGCACGCCCCTCTGTCGGCTCCTCACCCAGTGCCCTCCAGGTGGGCTGGGCACCGCCAAGGACGACCAGTGAGTGAGGCTGTGGGGGGCCTGAGCCCGCGGTTGGGGGCCTCCTTCCCCCAGCAGCCACAGTCACCTCTCACTTTCATTTGTACAGGATAGGCAACGAAGGTTCATCCCTTAAACTGTGCCTGGACTGAAACCCCAGGTTTCCACTGTCCTTCCCCTTGGCTCCTCCCTGCCAGTCCCCCAGTGATCTCAGTCAGAAACCTGAACCACCACGAACCCCTGGTCTCCTGCACCCCTTATCTCCCCCACAGCACGTCCTGCCCCACCTCCACACCATGCAGCCAAGCAGCCCCTGCTGCTCCCCTATGCACGTGGCTGCTGCCTCTGGCCTGGACAAGGAAAACAGCCTCCCCCAAGGGCATGCCCCTCCCCAAATAATTGAAGGCAACAGGGAAATTATTTTAAAAACACAAACTGAACCACAATACTCTGCTGCTTAATGAAAATACCCTCATGCTTTCTCACTGCACTAAAAGCTAGTCCAGATTCCTTACAAAGCCTTTAGGGTCTGGGGCCCTGCGTGCCCTTCCCCCAGACTCATCCTGGACCACTCTCCATGCCGAGCAGGCACAGAGCTCACAAGCAGAGCTGGTGCCAGGCCTGAGTCCTGGCATCTGCTTCCACGGCAAGGCCTGCCTCCCCTTGGCCTCCACATTCGTTATGTGTTCCCCCTATTGGCTTTCCTGCCCTCCCAATGGGGCTTCTCAGTCTCAGCCCTCACAGGTCTCCCTCCTCGTGAGTTATCAGCCCACGGGTGTTTTGTTAGAAACTCAACCTTGCTTTGTCTGCTCTGCTGTCCCACCCTCAGAGGTCAAGGCTGTCGTGTCACCTTGCATCCTCGGAGCCTGCTACATGGTATGTTCAACACATCCCTGCTGAGGGTGGATGGAAAGCAAGTGGAGGAGGAAGGAGCCAGGCTCCCGGAGGAGCAGAGGCATCAGTGCTGAGCCCCCTGGGCAGGATCTGGTGTCAGGACAGCGGCTCCTGTGCTGATGTGCCCAGTGGTCAGGTCAGGTCAGCCAGGAGCTCGTGTGTGTAGGAGAAGACCTGGACAGGTGGGCAGGGTGGGACGGGGCTGGCACTCCACTGGCCTCCTCGGCGGGGTGGCCAGGTGAGCCCTGGGTGGGAGAGGCTTGTTCATGGACATGATGTGGGAGGGGTGCATGACAGACACCCACCAGGTGCCCAGCTTGGGTGAGTTGGCTTGGGGTCTTGTTGGGTTTGATTTCCTCACTTTCTCCCTGAAGTGGCAGAAACCGCTGAAGAACTCCTCCTGGCCCTTCTGCACCTTCTGATGTCTTTTTTCCCCCCCTCTGTCACAGCTGCTGGCTGTGTGACCTTAGGCATGCCAAACAACCTCTCTGTGTCTTAAACTGGAGTAAGAACCACCCCACTGAGACTCGGGTCCCAGTGCCAAGGAAGCCGTTCCTGCTGCTCCCTCCCTCCACCCACCGCACCAAGCAGACCCAAGGCCAGTGGGCACCCCGCATGTGGCACTGACCCCCACCTCCGCGCCATCTGGAAGAAAAGGCTGGCTTTGTGTGCTTTTGAAAGCACAACCTTTTAGAGACTGATGCTTTCATTTTGAGATGAAATTTGCATTTCGCACATACTGGCATTTTTTGGTACAACTAGTCAGCAGTGTGGCAACATATATGAGAAACACAATATTTTGAAGTAATGATTTAAAAATAATAAAATAACTTCTCCCCAGGCCAAATCAAACAGACATAAAAATACAACCGGAATGTCCTGCATTGTCACAAAAGTATTACTCTTGTCTGAGACATGGAAAAAAAAAAAAACTTAAGGCATGGGACTTTCCTGGTTGTCCAGTGGCTAAGACTCTATGCTCCCAATGCAGGGGGCCTGGGTTCCATCCCTGGCCAGGGAACTAAGATCCCATATGCCACAACCAGGGCCTGATAGTGCTGAACAGAGTTTTGCCAAGAAAACGCACTGGTCATAGCAAACACCCTCTTCCAACAACACAAGACTCTACACATGGACATCACCAGATGGTCAATAATGAAATCAGACTGATTATATTCTTAGCAGTTGAAGATGAAGAAGCTCTATACAGTCAGCAAAAACAAGACCAGGAGTGGACTGTGGCTCAGATCATGAACTCCTTATTGCCAAATTCAGACTTCAATTGAAGAAAGTAGGGAAAACCACTAGGCCATTCAGGTATGACCTAAATCAGATCACTTACAATTATACAGTTGAAGTGACAAATAGATTCAAGGGCTCAGATCTGATGGACAGAGTACCGGAAGGACTATAGGTGAAGGTTTGTAACATTGTACAGGAGGCCGTGATCACCTATGTGATTCTTTTTCGTGTTCCAAGAAAAGAGAAATGCAAGAAGGTAAAATGGTTGTCTGAGGAGGTCTTACAGATAGCTGAGAAAAGAGAAACAAAAGGCAAAGGAGAAAAGGAAAGATATTCCCATCTGAATGCAGTTCCAAAGAATAGCAAGGAGAGATAAGAAAGCCTTTCTCAGTGATCAATGCAAAGAAATACAGGAAAACAACAGAATGGGAAAGACTACAGATCTCTTCAAGAAAATTAGAGATACCAAGGTAACATTTCATGCAAAGATGAGCACAATAAAGGACAGAAATGGTATGGACCTAACAGAAGCAGAAGATATTAAGAAGAGGTGGCAAGAAAACACAGAGAAGAACTATACAAAAAAGGTCTTCACGACCCAGATAACTACGATGGTGTGATCACTCACCTAGAATCAGACATCCTGGAGTGCAAAGTCAAGTGGACCTTAGGAACCATCACTACAAACAAAGCTAGTGGGAGGTGATGGAATTCCAGCTGAGCTATTTCAAATTCTAAAAGATGATGCTGTGAAAGAGCTGCACTCAATATTCCAGCAAAGTTGGAAAACTCTGCAGTGGCCACAGGATTGGAAAAGGTCACTCTTCATTCCAATCCCAAAGAAAGGTAATGCCAAAGAATGTTCAAACTACTGCACAATTGCACTCATCTCACATGCTAGTAAAGTAATGATCAAAATTCTTCAAGCCAGGCTTTAACAGTATGTGAACCGAGAATTTCCAAATGTTCAAGCTGGATTTAGAAAAGGCAGAGGAACCAGAGATCAAATTGCCAACATCCATTGGATCATCAAAAAAACAAGAGAGTTTCAGAAAAATATCTATTTCCACTTCATTGACTATGCCAAAGCCTTTGACTGTGTGGATCTCAACAAAATGTGGAAAATTCTTAAAGAGAACGGAATACTAGATCACCTGACCTGCCTCTGGAGAAATCTGTATGCAGGTCAAGAAGCAACATTTAGAACTGGACATGGAACAACAGACTGGTTCCAAACAGGAAAAGGAGTACGTCAAGGCTGTATATTGTCACCCTGCTTATTTAACTTCTATGCAGAGTACATCATGAGAAATGCTGGGCTAGAAGAAGCACAAGCTGGAATCAAGATTGCTGGGAGAAATATCAATAACCTCAGATGTGCAGATGACACCACCCTTATGGCAGAAAGTGAAGAGGAACTAAAAAGCCTCTTGATGAAAGTGAAAGAGGAGAGTGAAAAAGTTGGCTTAAAGCTCAAATTCAGAAAACTAAGGTCATGGCATCTGGTCCCATCACGTCATGGCAAATAGATGGGGGAAACAATGGAAACAGTGACAGACTTTATTTTCTTGGGCTCCAAAATCACTGCACATGGTGACTGCAGTCATGAAATTAAAAGACGCTTGCTCTTTGGAAGGAAAGCTATGACAAACCTAGACAGCATATTAAAAAGCAGAGTCATTACTTTGCTGACAAAGGTGTGTATAGTCAAAGCTATGGTTTTTTCAGTAGTCATGTATGGATGTGAGAGTTGGACCATAAAGAAAGCTGAGCGCTGAAGAACTGATGCTTTTGAACTGTGGTATTGAAGAAGACTCTTGAGAGTCCCTTGGACTGCAAGGAAATCAAACCAGTCCATCCTAAAGGAAATCAGTCCTGAATATTCATTGGAAGAACTGATGCTGAAGCTGAAGCTCCAATACTTTGGCCCCTTGATGCGAAGGGCTGACTCATTGGAAAAGACCCTGATCCTGGGAAAGATTGAAGGCAGGAGGATAAGGGGATGACAGAGGATGAGATGGTTGGATGGCATTACCAACTTTATGGACATGAGTTTGAGCAAGCTCCGGGAACTGGTGATGGGACAGGGAAGAGTGGCCTGCTGCAGTCCATGGGGTCGTAAAGAGTTGGACACAACTGAGTGACTGAAGTGAACTGAATAAGTAAAAAGAATAAAATAAAACCACCCAGAGGCCTAACAGTCCATAAATGCGTGACAGAAAACAGGCAGACCTGGTGTTCTCACTGCCAGCTACAATTGGTCTTCATCTTCAGCGGAAGTAATCATCCTGTCTCTGGCATTCTTCTTTCCTTCTCCTGGTGGCTGGCATGCAGGGCAAGCCAGCTATTTGACAAACACCTGAGATCCAAGTTGCACCTGCAGAATGCAGTCAGACGGCCACTTGAGGGTGCTACAGCCTCCTGCCCTGCGGAACTTTTGTTCACTGCTAAGAGACACAATTCACAAACACAATTCACAGCTGGATTCAGGGGTCTCCGTGCAGGGGAAGGGGTCTTGGCTGGGAGTCCTGGTCGTGCTCCCGACATCCCCGGACGTGTGGCTGGGGGCGGGAGGATAACCTGCTCCATGCTAGTGGGCAACTGTGGGTACCAAGCCTCTCCCTTCTGTTTAGGTCTGATCTGCAGAGCTTACCAACACATGAAATGAGCTCAGATCACTGCTGGTGACCCCTAAATGGTGCCTTCCAAAAGAGGACTGTCAATGGTAACCATCCTCCACAGCCATCAGAAAACCTCAGAAACCTGGCCGGAAAACCCCAAGTAAGCATCAGTCACGTAGTGTATCAGCTGCAGGGCTTCCTTCGGGGACACACAAGAGTAGACGCTGTGCACGCCTGTGTGAGCGCATGTGTAAGCGTGTGTGTGCCGTCTTCCTCGGGCTAATGTGGCACAGTGGCTGGCCAAGAAGTTGATAACAAAGAAAACAGCTTTGGAATCAGGCATCTGAGTCAATGATGCTCATAGGAATAACAGTGTGCAATCCCTATAGAAAGAGGCTAACTTGTGGACTAATAGAGACACTGAATCCATAACCTTGACCAGAAGTCATAAGACAAAGCACTGGTACACAGAGAAGGGATGACATGCTACCTTCAGAAACATTCAGTGTACGAGGCACATACGCACATGTAAGAAATCGCCTGTCCCACAGAAAACAAGATTTACGTGTGAGAGCCAACACCAGTGTCTTGACTTCAGAGCAGCCAACCTGCTCTGAAGCATCTCCTGGCTGTGCACTGCGGGGCAGAAGTGCCGTGATCACCGCCACGAGCACTGAGCTGAGGCAGCCACTGGAGGGAAGGACGGCAGCCCCCTCCCCTGGGTGCCCTCCTGTGGCTCCCCCAGGTCCAAGGACCCCTGTGTCCTCTCGGTCTGGAGCAGTGGTTTCCTACAGTCAAGCTCATGCGCACAGGCCGTTCTTCAGACTCAGTGAAGAGAGATCAGGTCAGACGTGTTTGTACAGGCAGAACAAGGAACTCTGACTCCTCTGACCAGATCTGGTTCTCGACATAAGTAGTAAGATAACAACAACTCGGGCAAGGCTGTAAACTGCGTGCCTGGCACCATGTTGCCGCTCAGCAGACTCAGATGTCAGTCAGATGCATCACAGATCTCACTGTAACTGCATTCCCTTACTGGCAGTAACCCTAAGGCCCAGAGATGACAAGGCTATTCTGTGACAGTTCCTGTGTCTGTGAGTCCTGCCGTAGAAACACTCCTGAGAAAGCATGGCCCTGGCTCCCTTCCGCAGCCTCAACCAGGCCCACTCTGCCCCTCCATACCAGGCTCACTTAACCCCCCAGGCCTGCACCAGGCTCATCCCACTGAGAGCTTCTTCCACAAACCCACAGCTTTCCCTTCTCCTTCGAGCTGAGGAGGGAGGTGTGTGTTAAGGATGGGCTTGCGAACAGCTGGGGCTGGGTTGGGAGCTGTCCTGCTCTGGATTCTGTGTCTACCTGAACCTCCGGGAAACTGCTGTTTCTCTGGCTTGCAGTTTTTCATTGGTAACTTGCCTCATCTCCCTTCCAAGACTAATGCAACAATAAGACAGTGGTGTAAGTAATTTTGAGGAATATAAATAATCGTATTAGTGAGTCTCTTATCATGATTCTGAAATAGGTGCCGTCTAGCAAAGTTGAGGCCCTGGACTGCTCCCAGCTCTATGACTTGCCAGGCGAGTGACCTTGGACCCATTCCTTAACCTCTTTGTCTTGGTCTGTTTGGGCTTCTAGAACAGAATACCACCGGCTGGGTGGCCCAGACAACAAAATTTTACTTCTCACAGTTCTGGAATCCAGAAGAGTGGGTCAGATCATGTGCAGGCAGATTCAGTGTCTGGCGAGGGGTACCTCCTGGTTCACAGGGGGCGTGTCTCCCTGCTGTGACCCCTGGGCCTAAGCACATCCCAAAGTCCCACTTCCTCACAGCTTCACATGGCAGGGATTAGGTTTCAGTACATGAATTTGGGGCACAAGCTTTCAGTCTACAGCACTCTCTGAGCTGCAGTCTCTGTCGGCAAAGGGAATGAAATTCAGAGCTGGGGTGAAGATGAAGTGGGGCAATGTATGTCAAGAGCCTCAGGTGCATCTTACACACCTGACACCCAGAATTGGTGCCTCATCACCTGCGGACAGCATCCCGCAACCCTGCATCCTGGCTTCTGTCCCTCTCCCCGGAGTTCACTTACCAGACGCTGCCACAAAACAGCAGCCTCGGTGGCCACCTTCCGTGTTTCATTTCGACACTGTGTCTATTTCTCATAGGAGGCTATATTTTTAAGGCTTGTCTTGGATACAGAAAGGACAGGAGTGTTTTTCCCCACTTGGGCAGAACCTGGCGGGGAGGAGCCATCCAGGGCCCATCGCCTCCAGTCCCAGTTCGTGTAGGACGGCTGGCGAGGATGGGCCCCCAGAGGCTGTGTCAA
The DNA here is from genome assembly GCF_963930625.1 of Muntiacus reevesi. NCBI lineage: Eukaryota > Metazoa > Chordata > Mammalia > Artiodactyla > Cervidae > Muntiacus > Muntiacus reevesi. Next base: position 92,804,106 of record NC_089250.1, read on the forward strand.
CCTTTTCCATCACTCCCCAGCTCTCCCTGCCTCCACCACACCCACTGCAGTTCTTCACCTCTGGTCACACCAGGTGTGGGCCCGATCTCCACCCACCCTGGGGCACCGTTTCCTCCTCAGGCTCCTTCCCCAGACCCACCTCCTCCTGTTCATGAGGCCTCAGCTGAGCCCACTGAGGTCCCCAACTTGCCACAGCCCTGGCCAGTTCCAGCCAGCACGGCACCCCCACCCCCGGAGCATTCCAGTCCCTGCTCCACGGAAGGAGACATGAGGGGACCGTGCCCTCAGGTGCGGGGAAGGAGCAGTGAAAAGAGTGTCACCATCCCGGGCCTCAAGTGCGCCCTTGACAAGACAGAAAACCCTGGCGTGCTGCTGGAGGGTCTCCTTGGCATCAGGCACAACTGATGTGCAGCGGGCACAGTGACCCTGCAACAGCCAGTGAAGGCGGTGCTGGAACACGCGTTTCACAGCTGCAGGGGCTGGGGCTGAGGGGAAGAACCCGCTCACGGTCACCCAGTCTGAGGAAGAAGCGGCGCCCCGCCCCTCCACCCCCCACATGGAACTCAGACTCCCCAGACGGCGGGTCCCTCGAGGGTGTGGTTGCTCACGACCCTCCAGGTACGCGATAAAGTTCTGACTATCAGGATGGCTTTGAGGCCCGGCTGAGGCAGGAGGAAGGAGAGAACACTGAAAGCTGACCACTGACAGAAAACGTGAGCCTGGCAGGTCTTCTTTCGGCTGAAGGAAATTCTTAGGACTGAGTGTGCTGCTCAGGTGAAACGGCCCTTCCATGAAAGCCGTGCAAGTGGTGGAGCGTAGCCAGAGGTCTGGCTGCTGGTGTACACAGAGGAAATCATGGATGCTGTCAGGACATTGTCGGGCAAGTTAGGATGATTTTGCCACTTACAGGGGCTCTCGGGGGACAAGTTAACAGGAGTGTATGTAGAGTGTGCAGGCAGGGCTCTCTGTCTGTTCCCTGTTGCACCTTCACCATCTAGAACACTGCTCACAGGAAGTGCTCAGCAGACACCATGAATGAGGGAGTGAAAATGGAAATGCATCTTTAGGATTTGAGGGCACTAAAGAGAGGTCAAAAGCATCTAGGGTTAAGGTTAGGGTACCCAGCAAGATCAAACCAGTCCATCCTAAAGGAAATCAACCCTGAATATTCATTGGAAGGACTGATGCTGAAGCTGAAACTTCAATACTTTGGCCACCTGATGTGAAGAGTCAACTCACTGGAAAAGACCCTGATGCTGGGAAAGATTGAAGGCAGGAGGAAAAGGGGACGACAGAGGATGAGATGGTTGGATGGCATCACCAACTCAATGGACATGAGTTTGAAGAAACTCTCTGGGAGGTGGTGAAAGACAGGAAGCCTGGCGTGCTGCAGTCCATGGGGTCGCAAAGAGTCAGACATGACTGATCAACTAAACAACAACCTAACAAGGGAGAAAGAAGACAAAGGGGCAGGTCCTGGAGCCAGGGACCTGTTTCAGGCACGTGTGTGTGTGCACATGCACACACGTGTGCATATATGTCTGAAGAGGTGGGTGACCCACACTGCCCAGATCGCACATTTCCCAGGATCCTAGATGTGGGCCTTTGTGCTTACCTTCAGATGAGACTAAACACTGTTAACAGGATACACAGATTTTGTCAAGGTCACATGGCAGCCTGCCCCCGATGGTGGGTCGGAAGGTCAGATCTGGACTTCTGCTCCAAGGCACAGCCCGACCTGAGCAGCAGTATCAAGGGTGTGTGAGGACACGACAGTCATCACATCAGTGACGGAAATGACACTGGGCCTGTGTGCAGGGCGGGCGGGGACTGCTGGTCTGCACTCTGCGGACTGCTCCCTCCCCAGCGGGCAGCGGGCTCCGCCTGGCCCTTGCATGTAATGATGGGGAGGTGGGTGGTGCTGGACGCCCTCCCCATGTCAGGACATGGGTGATAGACCCCCACCCTGCTTCCCCCGCACCAACTCTCCTGGCTTACAATCACTGGTGCAGTCCATTACCTCCTTTTAGAGACTTGCTGGTCACCTAAGGCCACACAGCCCAGGTCTGCGACCTCCATACAGTCCTCTTCCCTTCCCACCAGCAGCTGCTCGGGATTTACTCTTGAGTGTCCGGTGCTCTGGGCACAGGGCGGGGTGCTGCAGTGTGGGGAGCAGCAAGGGCACAGGGGTACAGTTTCTACTACCCTGGGGCCCCACGGCACACCAGACAGACAGACAGACAGCAGGGGCGGGACTCAGCACTGCCAGCTCAGGACACAGGAAGGCACAAGGAGTCGCCTCGTCCTGAATGCTGACGAGGCCCGTCCATCTCCCTGCACACCCGCCCACACTGATGGGAGGAAGAGAGAAGGAACGGGGAGCTGGGATGGGCAATGGGACACCAGGGTGGTGGGAAGAAAGAGAAAGCCTGGGCAGGGAGTGAGGAGCCCAGCCAGGGCTCCTGCTTCTTGGTGTGGAGGCTGGACGGGCATGGGCCAGGGCCTACAGTGCAGACACAGGAGGGCAGACGAGTGCACCGGGGCACCTCGGGCAGAGGCTGACCCCCACTCGCTGGTCACCCCCTCCCGCTGTTTACCCCATCTCCAGGACAGAGAGCACCCCCATCTCACCTTCCCACGGGGGAACAAGGACCACAGAAGGTCACCGTCACCGTGAGTGACCAGGGATGACTCTGGCCCCAAGCTTCCCGGCAGCCTCTCAGGCCACACTCAAGAGCTCGGCTACACAAAGCTGCCCAGGGGAACATTTATCAGTAAACAGAAATGAATCATGTTTATCCCACTTAATAAAGACACATGAGCCTGATGTTTCCGTGTGTGAGAAGGAGGTGGCCTCCACACGCAGCAAAGCTGAGAGCATATGCACGTGCCCCGAGCCCCCCCATGACAGCCATGTTGGCAGGACCCCAGTTGCAGTGCAGGGGTGACCTCCGCGAAGGCTGACCGCTGGGTCCCCAGGACCTCCCTTCCCTTCAAGTCCAGAGGGGGCCGGGCACCTGCAGACCCTGACCTGGGCCTGAGCACACCCACTTCACAGGAGTTCCACCACCCCCTGAGCAAACCCACTTTCCTGCACCACTGCCCCGCTGACCCCACAGCATGAGCTCAGACAGATGTCTGCTTTTTTAAGCTGCAGTTTGCTTTCTAACACAAATGCTATTGTCAGTCATCTTGTGGCAATGTTATTTTTTCCTCAGTTTTAAATCATATAGTTGCAGGATCAATTCTAAAGAAAATGCAATCATTGGTAGGATGAAGTACCCAGATGAGACCCACTCTAGAAACACAACTGCCTGGCATCATGGGCCCCTCTGCCCAGCGGCTGTCACCTACTCAGCCTCTGGCCACTGGAAAGACATCTATCTTGGGCCTGAATTCTAAGTGATTCAGGGATAGTTAAGAACACACTTGCTCCCGAGGAACCAAAGGCACAAAGGTGCCACCACCTAGCCTATGCGTCACAGAACTTGAGAAAAGAAACCCAGCGCGATTTGTTAATTCCACAGTGTACCTAAGTTTGAGGTGTCCAGTGTAGGGAGGGGACACTAACCTTGATTTGGAGCCAGTGATGTGCCTGGAGTGGCACCAGGGACTCATGCATGTCACCACCACATTTCTAAGGAAGTTTTATGGGCAAGGAAGGAGAAGTATAGACCCAGGATCAAATGTTCAGTCATAGCCCAAGGATGAGCCCAAGTGGCTGCCTGACCCCAGGCTGCTGCCGGGCCCCACGCGCCAATCAAGGCTGGGCCCCAGCTCCTGGGGGTGCGGTGGGAGGCAGTAAAAGGTCCCAGCGGGGCAGCCACCCCAGCATCTCCTAACAAGGGAGCAGGGCTTCCAGGCAGAAGGGCTCAGGGTGCAGAGCAGCTGTGCATCTGATGAGGAGCCCAGAAGAGCTCTCAGCTCAGCACACCTCTGTCATGTCACACCCTCCCCCACCAGCCCCGGTGAGACGATGCCCTGACCACATTCACATGGCAGTTTTGGAGCCACTGAGTTCTTTAGATTTCTTTCCTGGTAAAGGGTGCTGCCAACCCATGAGCAATGCTTGCTGTGGGTCCAGGTGGCCAAATGCAGGGCCACCGTTATAAGTGATTTCCATTTTAAATACTTTTCTGAATATGATTTCTATAACTGGTGGGTTTAATTAAATAATGGCCTTTAAAATTAGAAAAAGGACAGCAAATGATATTTTAAAGAATGGGCACTTGAGGTCCTGATGTCCTTCCAACCTTTCTTTCAAAGCAAAGGGTTGGTTTCATTTGCAGAACTAGAGTGTGATTAGGGGGTTTCCTAGAATCCTTTCTACAATGATATTCTGTGCATCGCAGCCTATCTGCCTGAAGCGCCAACATCTACTTCTTTGAGAGGAGGTCACATGAGTAGGAGTGAGGTTGAGGCCCAGGCCCCCTTTCTAGAGCCTGCAGCTCCCAGGCCATGGCTAGCTGCCTTACAACACCCCCACAGGGCAGCAAGGGCAGAGGGCACTGGGGTAAGGGCCCTCCAGGTTTCCAAAGGCTTCCCTTTTTCTTTGGGATTTCACCTCCCCTGATCTAAGTTTCTAAGAAAGAATAAGAGAGCAGATAAGCCAAAACACCCAACTTACGGAAAGTGAATGCAGTCCAGACCTCGGGGGTTAGGGGGTAAATTTTTAATGAGGCTGGAAAAAATATAAGAAACCCCCCAACTGCTAACAGGTAGTCGAATATTTGCTTATGTTTTCCTTTGGTTATAAATATTCCTCTTTGTAACCAAGGGTGCTGTTTGTCAAGACTTGGGGAAGAAAAGGCAGCCTGAGCAGATGTTGGCAAAATGTAAGCAAGAGCCCCAGCAGTAGGGGGTTATACTAATGAAGGAAGAGATGTGGAAGCTCTGCCACCCCATACTTTCATCTTCCAATCAGCTGTGAGCTGCTCCCAAACTCGGGAGTGACATTTAAGCGAGGCTGACATCTCTACCCTGGATGCTATAGATGCACCAAGGAGAAAACTCTCCATCCTCCCAACCACTTACATGTGAGAAAGATCGATGGTCAGGCTGGACTTTGAGTTTCCATCTGAACTTTCCCTTCCTGTTTGTCTGTTTTGTAAAAAATGTAGACAAAGAAGCCCACAATGAAACGGCGAAATGTCCAGGAGGATGTGGGGAGACCTAAGAGCATCTCTCTTCCCTTTCCCAAACATGCACCAGTGGCAGAAGCTATTGTGGGCAATTCTACACGAGATGTTTCTCATTCTCCCGTGACCACCAGGTTTGACAGGGCCCTTCTGGCACCAGCAGCGTGGGTGTGCATCTGCCCCTTGTTAGCTGTGTGGCCATGAAGGAGATGCCTCCTCTGTGTGCCTCAGGATACCTACCTCATTGAGGATTAAAGGAGTCACGACTTACCAGGATGCACTCAGGAACCAAGGGTCATTCCTACTCTTGCTGCTGTTGTTATTTTCATTGTCAAGCCACGGCCTCTTCATGTGATGTGGCATTAATGAGAGCAGAGTGAGGGCAGAGCACCATGAAATGTCCAAGCTGGAATGTGCAGATGCCTTCCTTTCTGAGGAGGTACAGCTCCCAGGAACACTTTACAGAGGAACAGCTTTATGTAGTTTCATGAGCACAATTCGCTAGAGAGAGCTTCCCACGCCACCAGGGAGGCTGGCAGCTCCCTGCCCCCACCAAGCCGTGGAGTCATCGTGAACGTCTATGAGAGGCCGCACCTTCCCGCACTCGGCTCCATCCACCCACTGGAATTTTTATATTTTAAGGTTCTGGGTGACTCAGAAAAGATAACCATTACCCAAACCAGCAGCTCCGTTTACAAGTGGGCAAACTGAGGGCATGGGCCCTGGTCCCCACTCTGGCAGCCCCTGGGTTCTGCAGAGCTGCCCCAGGCTGTGACTGTCATCATTCAATGGTCTGTTCACGTTCCTGTTACTCAGGATTCTTATTTTAACCCCAAGGAGCACTTTCAGCCACACTGCAGGGCAGGGCCTGCGGGCTGGGGTGGGCACCGGGGTGGGGGGGCTCTGACACCAGAGGGCAGAGCAGAAGGAGCGGGCTGCACATGGAGATGAGCGGCCTTCGGCTGGCTTCACTGCCTAAGAGCAGCAGGATGCTGGGCAAATATTCGTCTGCAGAATAAAGGGGTTGGACTAAGACCATCAAGGTTCTTTCTGTCCCTTTAAAATACAGCTGTTGTGCACAGTCAAGAAGCAAGCCCTGTGAGATCTACAGCATGTTGATCATTGGCTCCTCGGGGTGTGGGGGTGAGGAGTATGCAGGCGTAGGGGAGTGACAGCTAACAGATAAGGTGTTTCTTCTTGAGAGGATGAAAATATTCTAAAATTGATTGTGATGATGGTTGTACCTATGAATATCCAAAAAACCACTGAATTGTACACTTGAAATGGTTGAATCCTATGGTAAGTAAATTACATCTCAATAAAGCTGTTATCCCCCAGGAAAAAAAAGCAGCAGGCCCTGACTTCACTGTTACTGCTCCCACTTTAACAAGGGAACATCCCCTCTCCCTCACAGGACTGTCAGGCAGTATCTGAACAGTTCTGAGCACAGTGCCTGGTGCAACCCACATGCTCAACGAACAGCAGCCAGTAAGGAAGGCCCTTCTCCCAGGGGAATCTTGGAAGTGAGCAGGAGCTGCCCTGCCTGCAGTGTGAGGGCAGTCCCCCCAGCCAGGCAGCCCTTTCCCCACCGAGGGGGCACACAGCCGCCCGTGCTGGGAGGAGAGTCTAAGTGCACAGATGCAAGGTGCTGGCTTGGATCCCCGTGAAGCAAATTTCTTGAGATAAACAGGGTGAAGTTTGCCTCCAACAGCAGAGAGGGACAGAAGTTCTGCAGAGGACTCAGTCTTGATTCTAAAGCTATGTGCCGCTGGGGCTTGTGGAATCAGAGAGGCAAGCGGTGACTGCAGAAGTAGAGACAGGAAGAAGCAATGGCAATCTGTGTGAAATGCTACCACCGGTGATGCCAGGCACGTGATGAGAAGCAGCTGTGATGCTGACGATGCCAACGACACAAGGAGGATGACCTGGTTCCGAGAGATGTAAAGGCCTCACGGGAGCAGCTCTGCCTGGGAGTGGATCTCTACCGCAGACCCTGGCCAAGCATTGAGCTGACCAGTTCTGCTCCTGGCCCTGCAAAGTGCCCGATAATGCAGTGTAGGGACAGAACACAGGGGCTGCAGTCAGGCAGACCTGACCATCAAACAGAGCCTTGGGCAGGGTACATAACCCTGCACAGCCTCAGCCTCCCCATCTGTAAAATGGGGATGATTAGAGTGCCTGCCTCCAAGAGTCGCTGCGAGGATAAAATTAAACACTGCTGAAAGCACAGCACAGCAGCTGGTGCACACTAAATTTGGAAACAGCAGCAGCTACCGCTGTCGATGCTGCCTGCCAATGCTGCCCGAGGGCACGCGCCTCCTGACACAGAGGTGGTGACGAGACTCTAGGCTCTTTCCTAAAGACCAGTGAGGCCAGATGAGGATGCATCAGCACTCCACCAGAGTCTGAGGAGGAGGGAAGCTACATCCAGACACTAAAAATAAAAAGTGTAGACGCCTCGTCAGGGCCTCATTCTGGCTGTTCATCCCTAGTCCAAGGCCAGGAACGCATCAAGAGAGCACATCACAGGATTACACACACTTTCACTTTGGGGATCAAGAGCAACAGAAGCTATTTTGGGGACACATTGTTCGGGCACATCAATTTCTGATTATGATTTGAAAGCACCACATGGGAAATGGTGTCTGACTGCTTTCCACCTCCCACTGCCTCTCTGTAGCGACAGCGTCTAACACAGCACTAAGGAATCGTATCACCTCCTGTGCTGGGATTGTAACAAAAGGGTCATCAGGTGGTTCTTTCACTGACCACTGACGAGATTTACTGTCAGGGTGATGCTGAGTGCAGAGAGAGTAAAACGCTGCCACCCCTGTCCCGCATGGTCATACCTATCATCCCCTTTCTCTCGGCATTCAAGACCCTCCCAGCCACCGGGAGCCATGTGGCTAGTTCATGTCTGCTCACCTACGTCTCTGAAACATGCTTCGCGGGAGTCCAGGAAGAAATGGCTCAGAGCCCCACCTGGAGTCAGGAAAGCTGGGGCACGTCCTGATGGTGCGTGGTTCTCGGTAGAAGGGTGCTGCTCTCTTAACCTCTCTTTGAACACCCCCTGCTCCTCACCTGCTCTATACAAACCCTGGGGCACAAACGTCCCCATAAAGCTTCACCTGAGCCATGGCCTGCCCTGAGCACAAGGCTTTCCTGCAGCTGCCGAATCTCAGCACGGCCACTGTCCTGAACAGGTCCAAGGCCACGGTGTCCACGGCATGACACCCCTCTCCTTGGTCATCCCAAGCTAGGGCCTATTTCATCCTCCTTTATGGCTGAGAGTCAACCCAAGGAGACTCCCAAGTTCCTCTGTGACAGCCCCCAAAGATGGGAAGGCCCTGCCTGCCAGGCTGCCCAAGGACCAGCTGGGGGCAGGAACTCAGTGGGCAGCCCAGGCCCCACAGCCTGCAACATTCAGTCCAGCTCCCCGACCCTGCTCGGGGCTGACGCCTCCACGGTGCCCCCGGCCCAGCCTGCTTGAGCCCGGCTCCTGCCCACAGCCTCCACCTGTGCACAGCACCCCACCCCAGGGTCATTCCGGCCGCCCGAGCCCTCCATCCAGCCCTGCCTCCCCCCAGGCAGGCCCTTCCCTTTCCCCAGCTCCTCACCGTGAACACCTGCTCCCCTGGCCCCTGGGCAGCCCCCAGGCTGAGGCCACGGCCACCCTCAGTCTCCCAGCTCCTCCTCTCCGCAGCCCGACACGACAGGTCACCAACCCCCCATGAAACCTTTCCTAGTGTCTTCACCTCCAAACACATCACTGCTTCCTCTGAGTCCTCGGGCTCTTTGTATCCGCGTCACACACAGCTCTGCGCTGTGGCCTCCCGCCGGGGATGAGCCAGCGTCAGCCTCAGCCCGGCCTGACGAGCCCCGTGAGCCCCAGGCCCGTCACCAGCAACGCTCCTCAGGCCTGTGTGTCTCGGTGCAGAGTCACCTCTGCGGGTCAAGAAGGTGCTACAAGGCCACTGTTCACGGCCCCCGGGGAACTCTGAATCTAAACCATACCAGTTCCTTACTAAGTAACTGAATCAGGGTCAAGAGAGGAAGGCACTCTCAGTAAGATGAGTTTATTATTGGCTCAGAAATAATGAATCCTGGAAATGAGGTTATAAGGAAGGTCATTTCAAAATATGACTGTCTCTTTTTTGTCCATGTCCATTTAAAAATTTTTTAATATTATATAAAGGACACTCTACATACACACAATTATATATACTGCCTGTCTGCTAGGCTACAAGTTTTATTTAAAAATTAAAAGTTCTTCCAGTTCCATGTTCTAAAAAAAATCCAGCATCAAAAAATAGAAGAAAATAGTAAATGCATGTTTCCAAAGTTTGGGGAGGTTCTTCTGGGTCCCGAAAGTAGCAGGGACACATAGTCTCGGCCTAGAGTTGGTCAGTCATAACTTTGAACTTCTTCTAAAGCAATGATTTTTATGCGGGTTTAAGGACAAAAGGCTCTAGAGTTATGCTGAACATTCTCCCAACTCAGGATTCCTCTCTGAAGATTCCTTCCTGCATTTGCAACATAATGCAATAATGAGACAAAACACTATATCGGAAATGGGAACTACATTTGTAACATATTTCAGAGAGATAATATCTAAATATATAAAGAGTTCTTACCAAACCAGGAAGAAAAATGACAATCACCTCAAAGGAAGACCCACAAAGAACTGAACAATTTACATAATCAAAATAAAATAATCGTTTACTTATTACAAAAATAAGTAAATGAATTCATGTTTAACTACACAAGTAATCAGATAAATTGACCACTAGTGATGAGGTACCATTTATTTTTCCCAAAAAATAAAATTTTTAAAATTTCTATTTTTTATTTTAATTTTTACCATTTATTTTATATTTTTTATCAAACTAGCAAAGATTTTTTTAAAAAGGATAACTGTCCAATTCTGCATGGGAAAATGGGCATGCATACTTCTGACGGGAGTGAAATTTGGCAACTTTCATCAAAGATTTTTAAGGCGGGCCTTCTCCTCCACTGATGTGTCCCAGGTATCAGAGAGAGAGACAAAGACATTTCGTATACAGGTGCTGATTATAAAAGTGGAAATCTGTACAAACCCTATATGTTCAGATAATAAGAGACTAGATATGTAAATTATAGCACCTTTATGAAATGGAATATTAGGCAGCCATTTAACATTATATGTTATATATATATATATCAGTATATCTTTAACTCTAAAGTGCATTTTTTAAAAATCACTGAGGATTTTGTGAAAATGCTGCTTGGGGTGAGAATCTGCATTTCCAACAAGCTCCCAGGCTGCTCCAGGGGCCACAGTTTTAGGAGGGAGGATATAGACACATAATTACTGAGAAAACGCTTGTTTACCATCCATTTTAAATGGTGGGAAATCAAGCTATTAAAAAAAAGAGAGAGAGTATAAGCTCATCTTTAAGTTAAAAATGCACACACACATCCAGGTATTTGGAAAGATACTTACCAAAATGTGGGAAGGCTGGGTATTTGTCCTTTCACTTATTTGTAGTTTTTAATTTTCCCTACAACAACCGAGCCGCACATGTGCATTCTCAAAGGGGTGGGTCAGATATCGGCTCTGACGTGGCACACAGTGCCCATCGGAGATGCCCTGGACAATCTCCAACCTTTCTCATCCTGCCATCACTTCAATGGAAGTCAAGCTTCCTTTTCCAAAATCCATTTTGCATCAGGAAGGAAGGTAGACGTATTTTAAGGATTCATTTCATTTTTCTGCCATGTAAAAGCTGAGGGTCTGGCTTTTTAAAATACTGCTTAATATTCTCCCTTAAAAAACAAGGTGATTACTTGACAATCCCCTGCTGTGGGAAGGAAACCTTGCAATTACCCAGCATCTGTCTCTCAAATCAAAGTCAAGGCTCCATAGTCAGAAGACACTATGATTCAGCAAACAGGAGGGAGGGAGCTGTGGGAGCACCTACATCTGAATCCAGAAATACCACGTGCTGAAGACTAAAACTTCAAACCTGAGGCTGGGCGTAACAGGTAAGAAAGAATGAAAGAAAGCAGGTCTCTTTCACTTGGCACACTGGGCTGATGGGCAAAATAAGAGGCACAATTTTAACTGCCGACTTTGCAAAGAGCAAAGCTGAGTTTAGTGACTAAAATCGTGTTTACTCAACAACAGTCCTTTAACCAGAATAGGGAAGAGTGAGTAAGCCTGGATGACTAAAGAGTCAGCCAGGCTCTGGACTAGCACTGCTATTTCTGCCAACAGCTCTTCAGAGCAACGACTAAGCACTAAAACGAGGAAGGAAGATAGGGAAGCACTTCTGAGTACAGAGACGCGTGTTAGGACATGAAACACTATTTCCTATAACCACAAGAAGGCCCATTTTTTGCAGTGGGGGAACAGGTGAACCAGCTCCAGAGCACAGTGGGAGAGTCCAGAGGACCTGAGATCCTGAGCGAAGGTCCTAGGTAACCTTGTATGAGTCGCTTATAGCCTCTCCCTTCCCATTTCTTTATCTGTAAAACGCGGACAATAAAACTGCCTCCCATTTTTGTGAAGCTGAATTGAGGGCACATATGGCAATTTTCTAGCAGAGTGCCCAGCACACGGTGGGTGCTCAGCAGATGGAAAGCGCTAGCAGGAGGGTTTACACTTGGCCCAGGACTCCAGCCCTACATGCCAGAGGGCGGATATGAACCCAGTCCTTCTCTCCTCAGAAACCCTACACACAGTCTCACTGCACTAAGCCTAGTTTCCAAAATATACATCCCTCAAACCCCTCTCCCTCCCAGTCTCCCACACCTCTTGTGAAACCTACATCTCACCAAATCATTCAGTCAAAATATCAAAAGTACTAACACATGTTCCCTCTTTGATTGCTTTGTTTTCTTGTTTCATTAATATGATATTCAATAATAATCTCAAACTGAATATAAATGGTTGCATGATTCAACATTTCTCCAACTGTCACTTGCATTTCCCAGATCCTCTTTCCAAAAAGTATTACCCCCCCAAATCAGGAATGTTCCTGTCCACACAGCAAACTGGTTTCTTCTAAGTCAAGAAGATTTCCAGCAGCTTGACTGGACATGAAAGTATTTTTGCCTGAATGGACAAGGACGCCACCATTTTCCCAGGTCCCATCACCATGGCTGCATGTTCCTAAAACTACAGGGACTGAGCCTCAGCTGCCATCATAACCTTGCTGTCCTCACACCTGGGTTTTTGCTCCCACCACTGCTCACCCAGGCAGCCCATGTGGCCTTTGATCTCCAAGACACAACCACGCCTGGTGCCTCCCACAGAAACATGTTTCATCTGGGAAGCAAAAAACGGAGGAAAAAGCCAGGTAAAGCCAGCTAATGGCCAGGAGCATGTATGCTGCCAGGCTCTGAGCAGTGAGCTTGCAAACATCCACAGAGTTCAGCCCTTTCAAAGGCAGACCGGGCCTGGACACTGGCTCTGTGTTGCCCTCAAACTCATGCATGTGGGTCTCTCAAGAGATGGTGAGGGGCACAGGACAACTAGCCCCAAAGCTCCCCCCTGATTCCAGTCAGAGAAGTTTAAACACAGGGCCGGCATCCTTGCAGCGAAGCGGCGTCAGCACCTAGCATTTAAAGAGTACTTACCAGCCTGCATGTGCTTTCAAAACAGACTCATCTCCTGACGACGAACCATCCAGTTTCCCCAGAATTGTCCTAGTTTTAGTGCTAAAAAGTCCTGGAAACCCCTCAGTCTCATGCAAACTTGGATGGCTTGTCATCCTGTGATCCTCAAGACAGCAAATGAATGAACCAACTTCGTGAGGTTGGGATGCTAGATCCCAGCAGCCACAGCTCCACCGGCCATCAGCAGCACAGCCTGTTCACCACAGAATAAGTGCTCACAGCGGGCAACCTGTGGGCCTGGAACTCACAGCTCTTCTCTTTATTACAATGAAAAATCTCTCACTCGAGGAAAATCTTGAAATTCCATCAGTCAGACTTCTGCTTTGGGTCAAGACCTTTGTGTCTTGATAAAAAGTAAAATGCTTAATACTTCAAAATGCTCAGGAAGGGAAAGAAGTCATTAGCATTAACATTAGACATAAAGACCCTACCAGATCTTTCTTAAATGTCTTTTAACAGGCAGAAAGGAGGAGGGGAAAGTAATGCTTATAAGAAGCTGAGGTCACATGGGACCTGGCCCCTGAATGCATCCCAGGCACCTCAGGGTGTTACAGTTTCCCTCGCCCGCAGCCTGAAGTGGAGCAGACGAGAGATGCTCTCCATTTACTTTATATCCGCTCTCTGATCTTGAAGCAGTGCCAGGAGACATTCCGGACAGCAGTGCTTACTTCCCCAAGTTCCTCTGCTCCTCAGATGGGTCTCCTTCATTGAGTACAGAAATGTGTGCAGAACAGCCACTAAGCTTGAACATGCTACACACCTCAGGCACATGCCACACTGCGGGTCTGGGGACCCGCCTTTCAGCCAGCTCCTGGGCGGTGCCCAGCCTGGGAGGCGCCAGGCCATGGGTTAGGGAGCAGACAGGACACAGGGCTCTTCTGCCCCATGAATCACCTCTACCTGAAGCCTAAAATGATGGCAAAAGACCAAACATTTCCCCAGAGGACTGATTCAGGTTTGGGAGTTTAGGTGACTTAAATTGCAGTGACCAAGTTCAGGGAACACACGTGCGCTGCATTCTCTGAGGGTGACAGACGTTCCCCAAGGAGTCTCTGAGACGTGAGCTGACAGACCACAGGCAGCAACGAAAAGACAGACAATACGTCCCCACATGTCACCAGACCAACCCCCCAGCAGGCGCCTCAGGAATGAGACTCACAGTGCAGAACAGGTCCTCGAAAAGAGAACGCCAAAGTCACTGATAACAGCACCGAGATCTGCTGACTCTTCTTCAGAAACAGTCCTGGGGCTACCTATGTGCAGGGTGGCAGCCTTCCCCACCCAGGGAAGGGCAGGGAGGAGCTGCAGCTTCCCCCCGAGCGTCAGTGAGTCAGGTTCCCAAGCGGGAACAAGCGGAGTCCCGGCTGGAGATTGGAGCAGATGGAGCAGGGGCACCTCGGGCCAGGCGTCCTGTTCACCCCACCACCGAGGGAGACCCGGAGGACACGGGCCCAAGGAGCGGGCCCACTGCAGGGAGCGCGGCCGCGGGGGCCTGGTCCTCCAGCTGGGATCCTCCCCACACATCGGTACTGAAAGCTCCACAGCTCCAGGGCTTCAGGCAGGCTTTCTGCTGCAATGCGAATCCCTTGGAGATTCTACAAGTGACGAAAATTCTCCTCATCAATATACACATGCACACTTATACCTAAAATGTTCCATAAAATGTGCAGGGTTCAAGGACTCCCCACACCCCATCTGTGGATCTGCAAGCTCAGGTGTCCCACATCTCTGCAGGCAGACAAGTGGGCCGCTTCCTTCCTTGGGCACTGCAGACACAGCACCTTCAGAAGGGCTGTGGAAATGCTCAAGCCCTGAAAAAGGTTTTACTGACTCTGTAACATAGAAGGAGGACTGAAAAACCCAACTAATAAATGGTTATGTTCAGTTGAAAATATCCCAGCCTGGCAGTCATTGTGAACTCCAGGGCTGTGCTTGATTTTTTGCAGCAACCCCTCCCCTGGAAGCCACTATCCTTGTTTATAAAAGAGGTTGGTGATACCTTCCTGCCCAGGTAAGCTCACTTTGGGACACAGTAGTATTCTCCACATCACATCACCTGGGAAAGACAAAGTGAGGTCTTGTGTCAATTGGTTAACACCAACTTGACTTATATTACTTAGAATTCCCAGGTGATGTGGGGAATTCCCTGGCTGTCTCTGCCTATGGTCTCTGACAGGGGAGGGCCATCTAACCTGAGGCTGGGTGTCCCACCCAGAGAGGCTCAGCATCAGAACTGTGGGCATGTTCCTAGGCTGTCCACCCTCCCTGCACTCAGGAAGCTGGGCTTGCTCACAGCTCAGTCACCAGGGGCCTGCTCGTCGGGGCCTGGTAGTAGGGCTCAGGACCCATCTCTCCACCCCATTTCATGCTGACAGGTCGGGGACTGGGCTCATCCATCAGGAAAGCCCGGGGCACACCATCGCTGAGGATGGAGTCTGCCCGAATGTGTACCTGGGGGCGAGGGTGCAGCTGCTGCCGACCTGCCGAAGTCACTGACAGGAGACATCTGAACGAAGCAGAAAGCGGTTCATTACCACCGCTCAAAGTGAGGGTCCAAGACAGCATCCAGACTCACACACTTAGTCATCAAAACGTTTAAGAAGGATTCAGAAACTGCACATGGTACTACACTTTAGTAATTTTCCAATTTTGCCCCTTCCTTTCTTCCCCAGGAAAAATATGTTTGCTTTCTCCTTCCCTATGTGACAGACATCTTACAGATAGAGAACTTCTCAGATGGCAGCATTATAAAATGATACATACTATGGGGTAACTGACATATGATGCTGGTATCAGTAAAAAGTATAACATGCTACACAAATGTAACACCAACTCCTCCCCATCATCAACACCTGACGGACTAAATCACAACATGCTTTTCGCCTTGTACCAGGACCAAACTGTGTGATGCTGAGGACAAAGAACAGTATTTGGTCATCCATAAAACACAGCTCCTGCAGTATCTGTGGGGGAAATTAAGAGACTGTGCTATTTCCAAGAGAAACAAACCTCATCCTCACCATTTCTAATAGACAATAAATAGAACAGGCTTTACAATTATTAAGCAGCCCCAAATGCCTGGCAGTGATCTCATTAAACTATTAGACAAAACGAAGTCACGAGTGACAGGCCTTTTTCTTCCAGGCTCCGCAGCAGCCTCGGGGAAGAAGTTGCAGGGATCTAGACAGAGGTGTCCTGCTGGGCATTTGCTCATTTAATGATGTGGTTAGAAAGAAGCAGAAGATGAAATGAACTTTTTACAGGAAAATGCAGGATTGATGCTCCCTGGGACTGTGAAGCTTCATTCCCAGATCTCAAGCCCAAATGAAAATCTGACCTGCTTTGAATTTTCTCTTTTAAAGTGCCTGGGTGAGCTCCCACGGTGCTGAGTACATAGGAGCAGCTGGCCCTCCCCAGGCCTCAGTGCAGAAGTGAGGGCAGGAGGCAAGCGCCGGCCGCTGGGAGCAGGTGGGCGATCTGGTCCAGATTCTAGGACAGCTGCCCACAGGCTTTTCAATTTCATACATATCAGCAACAAATTGAAAAACAGGAGGGTACTTATAGAGTCCAAAAGCTTATTTTGCCATAAGCTCTCTCTCCCCTCAAAAAGAAAAAGAAAAAAAAACCTCAACCATCTTAACTTTAAAGAAAAAGGACAAAGAATAAACTCTCAATCAAGGACGCATTGGTTTCAAGAAATTATGACCCTATAGATTCTTCCTCTATACACTGTGGAGCAATGGTAACTTTCCCTTTGACCAGCAGTGGTTTGCAAGCTGGCACTTGGGAGTCCCCAGTGTGAGCAACAGACCCTGCTTCAAGCCACCGTGAGTGGCCTTCCAGGCGGTTAGGGCACACCCACACTGCCCTGCAGGGAGTTGCGTGGCCAAACCCAGCTCCTCACCCAAAGCTTAACCTCCCTGAGCCTCTGTGCTCCTACCTGTAAAATGAGGGATCCTCACTTATTTCTAATACAACAAATGCTCAACACCCAACTCTGGGCCCAGCACAGGCAACAGCTCCTCTGCCCTTGGCTGTAATGCAAGTCAGCTGCATTTCACAGGAACCCGGGAACGTGTGGTGGGGCCCTAGCTGGCCCCGGAGAATCAATCAACAGATGACTATTTTGAGCAAAGAGAATCCCATCTGCAGCAATATCAAAGCCATTTCTGCAATGGCATCCTGCCTCCCCTCACACGCCCTGGGTCCTGAAAGCAGGGAGAAGGCAAGTGCCACTTACAATTGGCGGGGTCTCCCACCAAAGGGCTCAAGGCATCACTAGAAATAACCACATCAGTAGAAAAAACTATTCCTGGGGCGTCTGCTGACTGCTGCCAAGGTGTAGAGAGGAGAGGACTCAGGAAGGAACGTAAACCCTGGACTTGGTCGTAGGCACCTGATCAAACCCCACTCCGCAGGCTCTGCCCCGAGACAGGCTGTGGAGCAGGGCGGGTGTCCACAGGGATCAGCCCCAAAGAGCAAGCCCTGCAGGCTCCCACCTCTGCCCACACCCCGACCTCAGGGTGGGAGCGGCCCAGCCAACAAGGCAGGTGGCTCTGACGACACAGTGCCAGCTGAGCCTATTTCAACTTCAAGCTTCAAGTGTTGTTCAATTCCAGGCAGCTCTTTCCCCTCCAAAGTCAGTCAGAAAGCACAGAGAGTTCTGTCACTTGCACTCACAGGAGCCCTGAAGGGCAACGTCACAGAGGAGGCGGCGGCTCGTGCGGTTCTTAGGGGGCACAGGAGGGTCTGGTCACAGGCACAGACTGTCTGCTCCCAGCATCTGCCACAGACTGGGAACAGAGCTCAGAGAAGAGGAGCATCCCTCTAGGGGGCCACCCAGCCCGCTCTGCTTAGAGACCCAGGTGTGCTGCCCCCAGCCGTGGGCTCCCACCCCAGCCGGCACCCAGAGCCCCAGGCTTCTAGCCTCCTTTCTCTCTCACTCATT
The DNA here is from genome assembly GCF_963930625.1 of Muntiacus reevesi. NCBI lineage: Eukaryota > Metazoa > Chordata > Mammalia > Artiodactyla > Cervidae > Muntiacus > Muntiacus reevesi. Next base: position 92,821,851 of record NC_089250.1, read on the forward strand.
CAGTCTCCCCAGCTGGGCTGTGGATCCTCCATAATCCCTGACTTCTCTTATTCAGATCCTACATATGGCTCCCAAGAGAACCAGCCCACATCCTTCACCCAGGTTTTCAACAAAACATGCTATGATGCCCTGGAGACCACTCACCCCTTGATCAGGACTATTCCTAAAGCACAGAGGTAAGGTGCCCTTCCTGTCTGTAAACCAGGGCAGGTCAATCGCCCTCACCAGCTCTGCTGTGGTTTTCCTTAAAACCTCCAGAGGCCCAAGCCCAACCCTGCCCTCCCCTGCACTCAGCAGCGTTTCTTAGCGAGGGGGCGGGAGCTCCTCTGCGCCATGCCTTCTGCCCTCCCCGTCTTCCGCCCAGCCCACCGGCCTCTCCCTCTGAGCCTCCCTCCCGTTCACTGCCCCTCCCCAAGCAGCTCTGCTCTCCGCCCCCTCCCCTCCCCTCGCCTCCCTTCTCCCAGCCCCCTGGTCTCCCACCCCAGAGGGCCCTCTATCCTAGTGACGTGCAGGCCTGTGTCTGCCTTGGGGTGCTGCTGTGAGTTCACAGCAGAGGCAGGCTCGGGGCACCCCCAGGAGCACAAACAGACCCCACACTTGCCCCGTTCCTCTTGGACTGGTAACTTCCACATGGACTCCAGGAAGCCCCGAGGATGCTGAGGTCAGCATAGCTGAGGGGCATCATAGGAAGGCTCTGCGTGCGCCTGGCCCTCCACCTTTTCAACTAGGAGAGAGACCACCTGTGGGGTTATGTGAGGGCCAGAGGGTTAGTGTAAGTATTAATAAGGTACTACGCATAAAGCCATCATTCAAGTTTTAAAATCAGAAGGCTGCCGTGAAACGTGACGCACCTGTGGGCCACAGAGGTTTGGAGCCACACCTCGGGGTCCTTCCTAAGAGGACACCTGAGAGGCACAATGCTGCCACAAAGAGGGAGCTCCATTTGGTTTAGGCCAGATCGTCAGCTCTCTGAGGCCCAACTCCAGGAGCCGGGAACAGACACTCTCCTGAGATCTACAGCTACCCGTACACACCAGTGCACTCACCCAAAACCTTCAGCCCATCCCAGCTCTGGAAACTGTAGGGAAGGAGGGGAAGCTCAGCTTTCAAGTTGCTAACCTCACAGGCTAACTTGTCCCATTTCAAGTCAGGACACTGTTTTCCTAACTGGAATCTAAACAAAAACTTGCCAATTGCATTTACATGAAAAAGTTAAAAATATACAACGTGAAGTACTAAAGCAAAACAAAACCAATCGTTTACAATGAAGTTCTGCTCTTACTCCCCTCAAATTAATCCAGGCTTCCAATTCTTACGTTTTTACATTGGAAGTGACATTTTTACAAAAGAAGATGAATCCTCAAATGGCAAACTAAGCAACAGGGGATTAGAGAATATTTACCAGATTCATTTCTGAGAATAATGATTTAAAAATAATTTTAATTACCCAGAGATGTCACTGCCATAAAAATAGCTCTAAGAGAATATTCTTTCAAAACCTCCTCCAGAACACATGGGTACATGCACACACAGAACTCAGTGGAGCCGTGGCTTCTCCGTTATGTGCTACAGAGTAAGTGACAACTAAGACAGGCAGAGGAGCTCTCCTGGCTTCAGGGCTGGGTGGTACTTTGCTTAAGTGACCTGTCTTCTGCGGAGCTGAACCACAAGACGCTGTCAGGAAGGGGCCAGCTGTAGGCTGTGAGCGCGGGGCAGCCGGGGACTGGGCTCCTCTTCAGAAACCAGCGCTTGCCCAGAAGCCCTCCCGAGACCAGGGCTGCTCTGGAGAGGGAGCCCCTGTTTCCCACGGTCACCTTCACGCCGGAAAGGGCACATCTGGTCCCAGGGCCTCCCCAGGCCCCAAGCACAGTTCCAGCTGGCAGAGAGCTGGGTGGACACAGTGAGACACCGCATCTCAGCCCCGGGAGCACGGCCTCCCTGCCTTGCTTTCTCATCTGCCTTTCACGCCTCCTTGCTGATGATCTGGTCAAATGAACACAACAGAGTAACACAGCCTAGGAGCCTTCCACAGCAGGAATTTACTGTCTCTCAGTTGTAGGGGCTAAAAGTCCAAGGTCAAGGTGCCGCAGGGGGGTTTCTCCGGAGGCTTCTCTCCTTGGCCCCCGGCAGCCTCCCTCTGCGTCCTGATCTCTTCCCAGAAGCGCCAGTCACACTGGGTGAGGGCCCAGCTAATGATCTCACTTGAACGAAATCACTTTTTAAAAGACTCTATCTCTGAATACAGTCACATTCAGAGGCACTAGGACTTCAACTAGAACTTTTGGGAGGGAACATAATCAGCCCATAACAGAGGGAAGGGGGCCCTAGCAGAGCAGGAGCTCAGGACAGGACTGGAATCAGACGTCTCCCCGGAGAACAGACCATAAGCCCCCAGAGGGCAGAGCCAGCCTACGACCTTTGCCCCAGCACCCAACTCCACTCCCAGGACTCCCAGTCCTGCACTTCCTGGGGCCGAAGACCTTGTGCCTCAGTCCTGAGCACAGCCTCCTCCAGGAGGATCTACCCCCAGCAGTGGGCCACCAGCGAGTCCCCCGGCACCAATCCGCTGCAACAGAAGACGAAGGGCAGGCTGCACAGGGCTCTGATGAAAGCTTGACATGAGGCCTGATTCTCTGCTAGACGATGGGGAAAGAACACACAGAACCTTCTCCCCACAGAATTCAATGACTCTTCCAGAGTCAAGTCTGTTACTTGGCAACCCTGACAGGTTACAAAGGTGCACTTCACTACTTAGCAAGGACACACCAAGAGAGGGTAGACAGATTTAGCAAATTCAAATACAGGATGCCTAGTTCACTTTGAATTTCAGATAAAACACAGTAATTTTTTCCTACAAGTATGGCCCATGCAATAGCTGGGGCAAACTGCCACTAAAAAATGAACAACTATTTATCTGAAATTCAAGTTGAATTGACCTCCTGTGTTCTGTCTGGCAAGCCTCCTCCGAGAGGACAGTCCTCCCAGCTCTGCTGACACCCACTCAGCATGTTCTCAGGTGCCAACTACTCAGAGAGCAGTGGGTCCTGTGGGAGATGCCTGGGGGGCCAGTCTTCTCAGGACAGGGCCCCGGCAGAGAGAATCCCTCACTCTGGCCCCTCCCATGGGCCCAGCGATGCTGACACATGGCCCATCTAATAGATGAAACGGTTAAGTCCACCTTCTTGACACCTAGAAACTCACCCACAGCAGCCAACGTACACCAGGCCTTGTACTCTGATCCTCAGATGGCTGCTATGAATGCCACCGCCAGTAACAGCAGCATTAACGATGACCCATGGGAGGCAGAGGGGACACAACTGAAGGACGCCAGGAGACCCTGCTTACGGCAGCTGCACCAACGCCAAGGCAAGTTTGGGGGAATGATCTTTCTTCTGTCAACAGTGCTGGTGAGTCCTCCAACACTCAGCCCCCAAGGTCAGATCATTCAATCCAGCACGGCACAAAGTCGGTTCTAACTTCCAGACACATCCAGAATATGAATAGCGCACGGCCTCCACACCTCCACCAACTCTTGTCAGGTTCCCACGTGGCCCGATCCTACACCTGCCCCAAAGTATTTCTGTGAAAGTAATGCTGGGCCAGGCTACTCGGCTAAAAACACCCCAAAGGCTCCTGGTCTCACTCACAGTTAGAGCCGTGTCCCTGTGAAGGCCAGTGAGTCCCCCTGTGATCCGCCTCCACTCCCTCCCTCTGGAACCATCCCCCAACTTGCTCTCAGACCCCGGGCCTCCTCGCCTGCAGGCACACCTCAACCTCGGGCCTTACACTGGCCACTCCCCTCCTCCATGGGAAGGTATCCCTCTCCCTCACCTCTTCCTAAGCTCAACTTCTCAACGGGGCCTTTCTTTTCCACCCTGTGCAACAGACCCCTGCCCCTCTCCAGCACCCCCAAGTCGCCTAATCCTATCCACTCTGTCTTTCCCAATGCCTTCATTCTAGCATGCTATATATTTGTGCTGAGTATTGCTAACTGTCTGTATCCCCCTCAAGAATGTGTATCTCACACAGATAGGAATCTGTCTTCTTCACTGATGAATTCCAAAAAGCCTACAACAGTGACTGAGGCAGAAATGTGCTCAGTCAACACTTGCTTACTTCATCATCCATTGCATGGCCACAGGAGACCAGGAGCAGGAAAATGGCCAAAACTTCCCGGTATCCTGTACATACAAGGCACCATGGAAGGGGCCTTCCAAATGCTGTACACGCCAGGCAGGCTGAGGGCCTCCAGTGCATACGTGGAGGGGTCTCTTGGCTACCAAGTGATCAGGTTGGGGTCCTGCAGACATGGAAGCCAGGCAGTTCCATCACCACCTGCGAGGCGTGTATCGGCCGCAGTCAGCTGGGAAGCACACTGCCCCCTTCAGCACTCACTCTGGCCCTCCCACCTGACACCTAACATTTACCAGCACGGACGGCCCCATTCAGACTGCTGGGTAGGAACATGCCGCATCCACCTTCGGGAAGGCTGTGTGCTGTGAGCAAAGGAAGCAGGCCTAGGCCCCCGGGTCACAGGCCCCCCTTGGCTTGAGCCCTCCCCCACTGTGGCGTGCAGGCATGCCCACGAGACACAGCCCCGCTCACAGCCTGGGGGTATGAGAACACACAGGTCCTGAGCATGCAGTAGAAGCTGGGTGATGGCTTGTCGGCACTGAGGTGGCTCTTCCCACAGGGGACTCCCGGCTGATCACGTGCAGGACCCCAATGCCCCCAACCTGGAGAGAGAAGGAAGAGCAGCAGACCTTCCACAGGCCAAGATCAAGGGCAGGGAGGGGCGGTGGGCGTGGGAGAGGCTCCTCGGAGCCGGGGGCTGCCACAGTCACGCCAGGGAGCCCCCCGGATTCGGCACGGGGTATTTTCCTTCTGAACGTGGAGACGACAGTCAGACCCAGAAGGAAAAGTCTGTAAAGTTTTCCCTCTCCCCTGACTTCCTGAGGGTTAAAGAAGCACTGAAAGCAGGCCAGCATAAGTAACCGGGTTTCCTGCTTCCTCATCTTCTGCGGCAGGGTTTCTGCTGCCCCGTGTCTGACCTAGAGCGCCTGGCTGCACTCACTCCCTCCGGCCAGCGCCTGTCCCCACAGCTGCACGGGCCCCTGGGTGGCACCCACAGAGCTGGGCTGGCGTCATCCCCGCTGCTCACGCAGCAGTGTCCAGGCAGCAAGGGGTGCTAACACCTTGAGGCAGGAGAGGCAACCTGGGAGGAGCATGATACAGAGGCGGCTGGGGAAGAAGGGACCAGGAACAGGGACTGTGAGACAGCAGGACCCCTGCCACCACAGCGCTTGTTAGGAGCGATGGAGGAGTGGCTGTCTGCCTCTGGGTTCAGCCGAAACCTCCGAATCCTCAGGCATTCCCAGTCTTTGCTGAAAAAAGAAATGGTTGTGCCACATTTTCCTAAATATATTCTACAATCACACTTCTCGTGAGCAGTACAGTCAGGTGAACTGATTCTAAGTGAAACTAACATCCACGTGCACACATGAGTAGTGGCCCCAGAGGAAGTGAGTCTGGGGGTCCCACAGAAGCTGCCCACGTGGCCCAGCATTTCTCTTCTTTGTCCTTAAGAAAGGCCCAGGAAGGGTTCAGGGGACAGAGGTTAAGGGTAGGAGGGAGTAACACTGTCAGAGGACTTGCTACGGGTGAGACGCAGATCCTTTACAAACATGTTATCCGTTCCCCGGAGGCTCTAAGGATCTACTATGTCTCCATTTCACAGGTTAGAAAACTGAGGTTCAGATTAATTTAGGTTGCCAAGTGAATTACTGGAGGTGGGAAGTGTGAGAATTCAAAAATTTGACTGGACTCAAAGCAAACTTGGGAATTTTGATTCAAAAATTCTTTACACTTTCAAACTTCAACCAACATTAAACCAGAAACTGCCTAGGCATCTAATAAGCCACATGACAGATGCTGACTCACAGGTTGGCTGAAGATCACTGAACCCAAGAAAGCCAGGATCAGAAAACCGTGGCCACCTTCTCTTGACTCTGAGGAGCTGATCTTTCAATCTCCATGTAGAAAGTATGGAAAATAGGTCAAAATAATTTTAAGCTATCCCACAAGTCCAAAACTAAAAGCCTTTTATGCCAGCAAGAACAACATTTATGATGTTCTTCAGGGAGACTCCTCCCCATAATGGTGTCTTATCTTCATCCAAGCGACTGCCAGACCAAGTCCCTGTGAGAAACTTTGAGGAATGGAAGCTCTGAACATGTATCTCATGGGAAAGCCACCCATCTCTCCACTGTTTCCCCCAAAGCACCCACAGGTTCATAACTGTGAGGACGCAGAGCGGTGCAGGACAGGAAGAGCCGATATTCCAGTGCGTGCTCACTGCAGGCCAGGCCTGCTCTCGAGGAAAGAGACCGAGTGGCCGAGCGAAACCCTGCTTCCAGCACTGCTGCTTATGGGGTAAGTAACTTAAACCCCCAAAGCCAGTTACATCTGTATAGTGCGGAAAACAATACTTATCCAAGCGTGTACGAAAATAATGTAAATGCTACCCAGGGAACTTTCACTCTTTTCCTTGAGATAGTCTTCCGCGTCTCTCTTTGAAAGGAGATGGTGTAACTCCAGCTCTGCCCTACCTGTCCCCACTCTGCCTCTCCTTCATGGAGAACCACAGGCTCCTGGTGGAGGCGGGCCTGCCTCCTCCTTTTTCTTCCTTAAGCTAGAAAGACCATCCCAGAGTCCCAGGTACAGGAGGCCTGAGGACATCTGTGGAGCCAGGAGGAAGCTCAGCCTTGCCTGTGGCTCATCGAGATTCTCAGCCTCCAGAGGCAGAGAGACAGCTGGAAAGCAGGTCCCGCTGCCCACCCCTGAGCCGGAGAGAACACGTGGGAGGTCCTACGGGTCCCAGCTGTGGACATGGTGGGGCTGCCTTCTCTCCAGCACCTGGGCCTGCCAGCTCCTCAGGGACTCCACACACCCAGGCCCACAGCCCACAGAGGAAGGCAGCCCCCTTCCAAAGGTCTCAGCTCAGGGAGTACAGAGGTTCAGAATAAACAGAAGACTCACCCAGGGAGACAGAGCCGCTGGAAGATGAGGACGCCAACTCAAATTTTAATTAAAATGGTAATAACAGCCCTCAATGAGATGCAACAGCAACACACACAGGGGAGAAAAAAGATTTCCAATAAAACAAGATTTCCCAACTAAATAACTCATCAAAGAGAAGAAGGTGGTCACAGATAATTCTTGAATCATTCTCGAGTCACTGATTCAGAAGATCAGGTCCAAGAAATAAAGCAGAGACCGTAAGTAGGAAGAAATGAAGAGCAGAGGGGACAAGCTATAAGACTTCCAAGCTACATCCTAAGACAGAGGGAGAGAGAAAAGGACAGGTGAAGGACAGGCAGTATAGGGCACCCAGCCCTGGACATAAGTCATATGACAAGAACCACATGCTACCAAAGTTTCTGAATCTAAGCATAAAGCAAAAGAAAAAAGACTATTCTCTGGGCAGAACAAACAAACTTGTGCCTAAAAAGGAAACAGAAGATGGAGATGGACACAGACTGGCCGTAAAATCAGAGCAGCCTGAACGGTGAGACAGCGTCTGGGTACCACAGGACTTGAACGCAGTTCCCCAGGCATCAACACAGATGCTCCTCAGCCACTGAGATAAAATAAAAGCGCTTTGAAGGTAGGAATTCAGAATATATACCGCCGGGTGCCACATACCACAGCAGAGAAACACAAGGAAGGAAAAGCTCTAACAACAGCTGGACCAGAACCAAGATTCCATGAAGTGAAAAAGAGAGAAAACTGATGACTAACGAGCTAAATGGTCTTGGCCTTGGCAAGGCTGAAGGCTGATGCCTGCTTCAGTGTCATTTCTGCCACCTCGGAACTAATCAGTGGTCAATGTCACTGAGTTGTGTAGATTCTCATCATGCCTAAGCAGTGTAATCATCTCAGTCGCATGCACAAGCCATGCAATTCAGATTTGTTATTAATGTCTGAGTCACTTTCACTACAATTAAGCATTCTAGATGTAACTCAGATTGAAAATATAAACTTAGGTGCCTTCTATAGTAAAATTCTATAAGTTCAAGTATAAATGTAAATTATTAGTACTAGAGTAAAGTGCTGTAATAATTAAAGATCGGAATGGCTGACAATTTTATAATCAAAATGTAGTAAGATTAAGAGTTTTCAAATACTTAAATCAAGGAACAGAATGACAGTTAACACAAATATTACAAGTATGTAGTCTTGATAACTTAGAAAAAATTTTTATCCTTTAGAACTAATACTCATAAAGTTGAAGAATGATGGAAGGCAGAAAAAGTTTGGATTATATCATAATCTTTGTAGAATTATTTCATGCATTAGCTTTCACAAGACTAAAGCAAACAGCCCTTAAGAATTTAATATAATTTTATAATCATTCAATTTCATTCAGGCTATGAATATTCCAAGAAAAACTCTTATTTGGGAATTTCTCACCTAATGAAGATCTACTAAAATCACAAAGTGAACTCTGCCAGCTTAAAAATTCAGGAACAATCCTTAATTAAAAATTCTACAATCTTTCATGACAACATCCACAATAAATCACTTTCAATCCATTAAAAATTATACAGTACTAAGAAAAGAAAGTGGTACAGAAAAATTTTGTTTCTATCAGCCAAGTTTTAAAATTACCTTACAACAATGCCATTTAAGAGTACAATTTCTTGCAGTTTTAAGTCTGTGGAAACTAATGCTATACTCAAAGTGGCTGTGAAATGATTACCATTGGGTAACTACCATTTTGAGTAGTTATTAAGAGAAGATAAAGAACTGTTGAATCCCGAACTATGAATCCTAGTTGTGAAGTTCCTCCTGGAAAATATGATACTCGAGATTTTTTCCCCTGTATTTATGTATGGCAAGTGTTCCTTTCATGATACAAATCATTTCTTCAGGAAGATGCCAAAATCCATCCTCACATCCATCCTCACATCCCAAAATCTGAAGTGCAGACAGAAATTAAGAAATGATTTTCTTATCATGAAAAAAAAACACACTGATCCACTGCCAAATTCCTAGTTTTTCCTCAAGTGATTGCTGGAAGTAGTAGCAACTACAGTCAGAAATAATAGAAGTAAAAATCACAAGTGAGGCAAAATCTAAAGTTTACTCCTAAAAAACACTCAAGAGAATATCTGTAAGCAGCAAACCAAGAGTTTAGCTCTTGCTTTGTCGATGACATCGCATCATCTCACGGACTGACTAAGTCCTTAAGTCCAGGAGATGGAACAGAAGGTAGCATGTCTTTACCTTCAAGAGCCACTATTACTACAAGGAAGGAAGGTGCACTGTCACGACATAAGTCCCTGCGCTGGAGACACAGCCACTCTGCCACTTCCCCAGCTCAACAGGAAGCAAACATCTTTCATTTCACAAGTGTTCAGGGGCACAGCTTCAGGTACAGGAGAGCCGCCGACAGAATATAAAATTACTATTTCTGTACTACACTGTCAACCTCCCATATCTTGACACCTAAAATTTTTAACAAAATATAAATGCTTTGTTTTAAAAAAACAAAACTTCAGACTGAATCTTTATCCTAGAAGTTCATTCTACAATTGGCTTCAACCCTGCCTCAGGCAAATGTTCAGCCATTTGGACAAAATGGGCAAAAAACATGAACAAACGTTTCTCCAACACACAAATGCATAAACAACAGTAAGCACATGAAAAGATGCTCAACATCACCAATCATCAGGGAAAAGCAAATCAAAACCACAATGAAATACCACCTCCCATTCATTAGCGTGGCTACAATCAAAAGCAAAAAAAAAAAAAAAATGCTGCCGAGTATGTGGAGAAATTGAAACTCACTTACATTGTTAACAGTTACCCACCTTGTAAAACATTTTGTCAGTTCCTCACAAAGCTAAACAGAGAGTTATCATGCGATCCAGCAATTCCACTGCTAGAGACATACCCAAGAAAAATGAAAACTGTGTCCACACTAAAACTTGTACATGAAGGTTTTGGCATTATTCATAATAGCAAACTACCACAATTGATCTCACCCCACATGCTAGCAAGGTAATGCTCAAAATCCTTCAAGTTAGGCTTCAGCAGTACATGAACTGAGAACTTCCAGATGTACAAGCTGGCTTTAGAAATGGCAGAGGAACCAAAGATAAAATTGCCAACATCTGTTGGATCACAGAAAAAGCAAGAGAGTTCAAAAAAAAAATATCTACTTCTGCTTCACTGACTACACTAAAGCCTGTTACTGTGTGGATCAAACAATCTGTGGAACATTCTTCAAGAGATGTATACTAACACATATATACGGAATTTAGAAAGATGGTAATGATGGCCCTATATGCAGGGCAGAAGAAGAGACGCAGAAGTACAGAACAGACTTTTGAACTCTGTGGGAGAAGGGGAGGGTGGGATGCTTCGAAAGAACAGCATGTATATTATCTGTGGTGAAACAGACCACCAGCCCAGGTGGGAGGCATGAGTCAAGTGCTCGGGCCTGTTGGGCTGGGAAGATCCAGAGGAATCGGGTGGAGAGGGAGGTGGGATGGGGGACCGGGATGGGGAATTCGTGTAACTCTATGGCTGATTCATATCAATGTATGACAAAACCCACTGAAAAATAAAAAAATAAATAAAAGTTAAAAAAAAAAAAAAAGAGATGGAATACTGGACCACCTGACTTGCCCCCTGAGAAACCTGTATGCAGGCCAAGAAGCAACAGAACTGGACATGGAACAATGGACTGGTTCAAAATTGGGAAAGGAGTACATCAAGCCTATATATCATCACTCTGCTTATTTAACTTATATGAGAGCACATTATGTGAAATGCTGGGCTAGATGAAGCTCAAGCTGGAATCAAGATTGCCAGGATATGCAGATGACACCACCCTAATGGCAGAAAGCCAAGAGGAACTAAAGAGCCTCTTGATGAACATGAAAGAGAGTGAAAAAGTTGGCTTAGAACTCAACATTCAAAAACAAAGATCATGGCATCTGGTCCCATCACTTCCTGGCAAATAGATGGGGAAACAATGGAAACAGTGACAGACTTTATCTTCTTGGGCTCCAAAATCACTGTGGATGGTGACTGCAGCCATGAAATTAAAAGACGCTTGCTCCTTGGAAGGAAAGCTATGACAAACCTAGACAGCATATTAAAAGCAGACATCACTTTGCCGACAAAGGTCCATAAAGTCAAAGCTTTGGTTTTTCCAGTAGTTATATATGTATGTGAGAGTTGGACCATAAAGAAGGCTTAGCACTGAAGAACTGATGCTTTCAAATTGTGGTGCTTGAGAAGATTCTTGAGAATTCTTTGGACATCAGGGCTTCCCTGGTGGCTCAGACGGTAAAGAATCCGCCTGTAATGCGGGAGAGTTGGGTTCGAGCCCTGGGTTGAGAAGATTTCCTGGAAAAGGGAATGGCTACCCACCTTCAGTAACTTTGCCTTGAGAATTCCATGGACAGAGGAGCATGGCAGACTACAGTCCATGGGGTTGCAAAGAGTCAGACATGACTGAGCGACTTTCACTTTCATTTGGACAGCAAGGAAATCAAATCGGTCAATCCTAAAGGAAAGCAACCCTGAATATTCATTGGAAGGACTGATGCTGAAGCGGAAACTCCAATACTTTGGTCACCTGATGCAAAAAGCCAACTCACTGGAAAAGATCCTGATGCTTGGAAAGATGGAGGGCAAGAGTAGAAGGGGGAAACAGAGGATGAGGTGGTTGGATGACACTAATGACTCAATGGACATGAGTTTGAGCATACCCCAGGAGACAGTGAAGGACAGGGAAGCCTGGTGTGCTGCAGCCCATCGGGTCGCAAAGAGTCAGACACAACTGAGCAACTGAACATAATGGCACAACAACATAATAGCAAAAGAGTGAAAACAGCCCATGGGATCATCAACTGTGAGTAAACATTGGAAACACTACGCTAACTGAAAGAAACCAGTCACAGATCACACATAATGTATGATTTCATTTATATGCAATTTCCAGAATAGGCAAATCCCAGAGACAGAAAGTAAATTCGTAGTTGCCTAAGGCCAGGTTTCCTTTGGGGATGATTCAAATGTTCTAAAACTGACCGTTTATACAAATTGGGAATATATGAAGCTCCACTAAACTGTACACATAAAAACAGGTAAATTGTATGACCTGTGAATTTACCTCAGTAAAGCTCTTATCCCCAAAATGGAAAGAATTTCTATATCTAATGCATAAAAAAACAAACAGCTTGATCAAAACACCAAACATGAGGAAAAGAGAAAGAAAAAAGTGGACTGAATAATATTTAAGGAATGAAAGTGATGCTTGTTTGTCATGACTAAAGTGTGTACAGATTGATTTCTCCAACTGAAGAATCTATCATGTTGTGTCAAAATATATGTCCACCTATATGCTGTTCATGAAACACAGGCAGATGGGGTTGGGAAGAACACACCAGGTGAGGAAGACAGCAGGCAACGTGCCAAGGAGGAGAAACCGGGAAAGACAAAACTAATAGCAAACAGTCTGGACTTAAAATTAAAGCAAGAGGAAGAGGGGTGTTATTAAAGGCACAGTTTGGTGGGGAGATATAAAAGGTGTTAAGTAAACATGCACCAAATAACACAGCAGATAAAGACTTAAAAATGCAAGCCCCTGGTACAAAGATAGCTCTTCACAGGGGAATATCTACTCAACAGGAGAAAAAAAAACACAGATGATAGGGAAACAGACAGACACCCTATTTCCCTCAAATAAAAAACGTACATTTTTTATTACCTCTGTATGCCACATTGTAAAGATTAATTTGATATTTTTCAAGAAAGAAAACCTTTACAAACCTTTCAAATTAAAGATTTTAAGGACAGCTCTTTGACCACAATCTAATAAAATTAGAATTAAATGATCAAGTAACAAAAACTCTTGACTACTACTAAATTAAGAAATATATACTTAGATCAAAGAGAAATTAAAAGGAGAACTTGAAAAAAACCTTGAAAGCAACAGAAAGACAATATTTCATACCAAAACTTACAGGATACACCAGAAAGTACACTCTAAGGAGATTTTAGCGTCAAATGCCTTCAACGCTAGAGATTTTTTTAAATGAGAAGAAACCATAAGGTTTAAATGAGAAGAAACCACCTAAACCAATTATAAAAAGACAGTCCAAAAAAAAAAAAAAAAGAGTCCAATAAATGAAAAGAAAGAAGTTATAACAAAGGTAAAATTTTAAACTAAAAAAATAACAGGGACAACTCAAAAGCTCCATTTATTTTTTTCCCACACCGTGCGGCATTTGGGATCTTAGTTCCCCAAGCAAGGATAGAACTTGGGTCCTCAGCAGTGGAAGCACAAGAGTCCTAACCACTGGACCATCAAGGAATTCCCTTAAAGCTAATTCTTTGAAAAGGCCAATAATATAGAAAGATACCTCATATGCCCAATTAAGGGTAAGACAGAGAAGATGGGTGACAGGGGAGAGAAAAGGTGGAGAAATTGAAGGAGAAGGCGGAAGGAGAGGAGGAGCTAGGGGAGAGAGGATGTGCAGATCCAGAAGACCAGACTGAGAAGAGACACATAAAAGCAAGTACAGATTATAAAAGCAAATCAAAAAGAACCATCTTGCAAAATTGCATGGAATTTTGCATTTAAGACTAGGAAAAATAGATGATTTCCTAGGAAAACATAAATCATCAAAATGATTCAAGATGTGGTAAATTCAGAAGTACGAGGACCAGATAGTTCACAGGTGAGTTGTATCTGACACATATTTCCACCATTGAATGGCAGCAAGCAATTAAACAATAAACCAATTCATTTTACAAAGCTGCAGATAATTTTAATGCACAGACCTGAGAGAGATGAGAGGGGAAACTGAACAAATCTGGATTATGATGGGTTAGTTACAGAAACTCCAAAGTAACACCAGCAAACAACAGAATTCAGCCATCTATCAGAGAGACCAACTTGGATGTATTCCAGGGAAGTAAGGGAATCTCAGTACCAGGAAATCAATGAAATCTACCTCGTCAATAAATTAAACGCAAAAAAAAAAAAAAAAAAAAAAACCAGAACCACACCAATAATTGCATTTTGATAAAAATAAAGGCACTGGATAAAAGTTTAGCAGCTATTCCTTTTAAAATTAAGTAAGCTCAAAAAAGAAGGAAGTTATTGATGAAGTATTCTTAAATGAGAACAGCATCAATAGAAAGGTATATAAAATGGCTCTGTATTTGTTAAGCAATGACCCCTAAAGCTCCTACACATGATGTACATTCACAAATGTGTTTGTGTATGAGCAATAAGGGCTTCCTAGATGGCTCAGTGAGTAAAGAATCCCCCTGCAATGCAGGAGATGTGGGTCCCATCCCTTGGGTTGCACGGCAACCACTCCAGAATTCTTGCCTGGAAAATTCCGAGGACAGGGGAGCCTGGCAGAATACAGTCCATAGGGTCACAAAGAGTCACGACTGAAGCGACTGAGCACCCACACACACACATGAGCAACAAGTTGTCAACACGGACTGCATGGAGGCAGGCAGTGATTCAGAAAAATTTCAAGAAAATTCTTTAAAAAGGGGGTAAAACAGGATTGCAGTTAAAATTAGACAGTTCATGTGTATAATTTTTAAAAGACTGTACAGTACTAAAACTATCAAGAAAAGAAGTGATTCTTTTGTTTCTAACCCCACAAATATCACTGGCTTTTTTTATTCCCAGTAACAAGTTTAGATACGCTCTTGTCAATATCACCTTTAACTGGACTCTTTAAAGGAAATATGTATTGGCTGCAGGTCAGAACTTAGGCACAGCCATGACTCTTCTATGAAGAGTGGCACCTTCTTGCCCAACTCCTGATCCTGTCCCTGGGGGAGATACTGTGGAGCAGGGATCTGAACAAACCGCCCCTGGCTTCCCTTGGTGCCACTCCCTGTCACGTTTACTACAGCTCTGCAGAAGTGCTGACCTCGGCTGCTCCCTCAGCACCAGACACCCTTCATTAGACACCCTTCTTAAAACAGCACCTCCCACTCAGGCCCCAAGTATTTGAGCACCTCCCATCTTCTGCATAGGGCTCCAAGCTTCCTGTATCCACTTCTCAAGCACCAGCTGCTAATACAGTGTCTGGCCCATCGTAGGCCAGGTGAATTAAGTGTATTTAAAAGAAGATACAAAATCTGAACTCAAGAACTTTTCTTTGGGAGGCTGGTCTGCTTTAGGTTCCCAGCCAGTTTTACTTAACCATTTTCCAGCCCTGCTGCCAATAACCTGCTGGAGTGAACAAATGTTAGCACACCTCAGGGGCACATGGCTTTGGTTGGTCCTTTGGCAGCAGGGACACTGGGAACTGCTCTCAGGAGCCTGACAAGACAACAGGGAGAGCACTTCGCTGAGTGCAGAGACCAGACAGGATCTCATAACTGGCTGCCTGGGGCTGCCCTGTGGCAGGTGGCACTTTGAATGCCGAGCTGGGACAGGTCCCCACTCCCTCCCAACAAAACAAAGCACCCCACACACCACCCTCGGGAGTCTGGGCTGTAGCCTGGCAGCCACTCCAACTTTCCTCATGTAATCTGCCATCTCCCTGAACGTACTTACATCTTTTCAAAATCTATTTCTTCTCTGCCAAAGTTCCTGAAGATAAAAGTGTCTGTAAATGTAAGATACACAGTGTGGATTTACACTTGGTGATATTTACCTAAAATTCACCTCTTTCAATCTTAAAAGACGTCTCACTGTAGGTATCTCAGATTTCCGGTTAAGTATACTTTTCCAGGGCTTCCCTGGTGACTCAGACACTAAAGAACCTGCCTGCAATGCAGGAGACCCAGGTTCGATCCCGGGTTGGGAAGAACCCCTGGAGAGGGAAATGGCAACCCACTCCAGTATTCTTGCCTGGAGAATTCCATGGACAGAAGAGCCTGGCGGGCTACAGTACATGGCGTCGCAGAGTCAGAGATGACTGAGCAATTCACACTTTTCCAGAGTCCACAGGAATTCAGAATGCATGTCCCCTCGGATGCCATAATCATGGTCCAGTTCCCCAACTAGCCAAGGAAATCAGACTGGAGATTTTGCTGAAATACACGAGTATCAAGAACAAGCCAAAAGAAGCATTTTTATTTACCTCAAATGCTGGGGGCCAGGGAAGTAGGCATCATTACCGGCAGATGAAGAAGGTGTAGATTGTTTTTAATGTGAATTCTGAAGTGAAGGTCTGTTCACCACAGAACCTCAGAACCATTACTCAGCACACCTCACTAACTCAGCAGGGGTCCCAGGGATGCTGATTTAAGATGTGGATTCTCCACTACCCCAAATGTAGAAGGAGCTCAAATAAGCAAGCCACTCACTAAGCAAGCCATTCATCAAATAAGCAAGCCTTCACTAACCATTCTTGAAATGATTCCACTTATTTATATTTTTTTCTTCCAGAAAATCATCCTTTATCTCGATCCCTTATATTCTCTTTATAAGTCTATTTTCTAAACTTGAGAAAACAGGTCTCCTTCTCTTCCGGTTCTTCTAGTCATTAAATTTTTAATTGCCTTTGCCACAGAAGGCTTTTGGAGTTTCTGAAACATCAATATTGCATCCACCTACTGGCCTCCCAGTCACCATCTTGGAGAGGATGGAGCCCAGTAGATAGGAGAGCAGTAACTGCTTCCCACTGATGTCTGTCAGCCGCCCATGGGAGTCTCCCTCCATTCACCCTGGGTCCCAGCTGAAGGCCCCTGATAGAGGGAAGAGGGGTCCTGAGGCACTCACAGGGTGCTGCACACACAGGGCTTCCAGGGAGGGTGGGGAGACCAGCTGGACAGGTTCTGAGGCCTCTCACTCCAGCTTCAGAGGAAGCCTCCCTGGGTTTGTCCTGAGGTTCCTGCTTGCTAAAAAGTTTTGAAAATCTAAGCAGCACAACATCAATTGTGTCCATTTTGGCCACATAGGAAAAGAGTAGTTTAAAAGAACGAAAATCGGCTACTTGGAATGAAGCACCAGCTTTGTGCTCAGCCATGTGTCTTTACTGACTCTCAGTGGTGGGCTCCACCGGCCCCGGCCCAAGATCGCAGGGTGAGCACTCAGCGGAGACGGGGCCTTTTACCCTGGGCGTGCTCACTCTCCACCAGAAGCTGACCACCAAGCCTCTTTCCAACCCCTACGGCTTCAAAACATCAATGTGCAATTAATAACCGAGTCTAGAATGTCTAGTGCAGACAGATTACCTGCATTATTTCACCTGTTCCAAAGTTACAATGGGAACTTCACTGAGAGAATGCAAAGAACTCAATTTTTTTTTCTCTAGGCTTTTTTCTCATAATTTCTCCTTATGAATCCTTGTACTATCAACAAGAGCCCTACTGATTTGAATTCGCTTTTCCCCATCTATCTCTTTCCTTTAGCATCTGTGCAAATAGGATTCTGCTGGCTGCTGTAACCACCCACTCCCCCAGCCCCTGCCAAATGCATGATGGAGCAAACAAGAAAGAAGCTCATTTCTTCATAAATTTAGTCCATGGCAGATATGACTGATTCATGGGTGACTTTGCTCCAAATGGTGATTCAGACACAAGGTTCTTCCACCTGGTGGCCCCAGTATCTCTGACACATCACAGGTCACCCTCCAGCTTCCCTTTCAACCCGCTCCCCAGCCCAGAGCCCTGGTCTTCAATTTCTAGCTCCCTGCACAAAGTCGGGGAACAGTCGCTCTTTGGTCTATCCTGCAGGGCCAAAGAAATCATCACAGTTTTCTGCGGGTATAGTGATGCTGGTGGTGACGAAGAAGACGATGATGATGATGATAATGAAGATGATGATGATGATGGTGATGGCAGAGGGAGGCCGAGAGTAGCCTCCCTCCTGACCAGGCCTGAGAGCGGGGTCCACACTTTGCCTCATCTACCATTGCCCAGAACCCAGGCAGCCGCCCCTATCACTGCAGGGGGGCTGGGAAATTAAGTGCAGCCAATGCCTGGGATAAAAGTCAACAGGTGAAACAGATTCAGAGAATGACAATGACCTTCAACTCAGAGTCCCCTACAAGAGACTTATTTTTAATTAGTTGATCTGACTGGCATAAATCATGTGCACATGATGCTTGCTTATACCCTAATCAAAAGGACCAGTCCACCCTATGTCACTTAACCTCTCTGTGACTCAGTTTCCATTAGTTAAAGATAGGAAAAATAATAGTACTATTAGTACAAATAATAGTACAAAACAACATTGTTGTTTTGAGGATTACACAGGCTAGAAAGCGCTCAGGACACTATCTGACACATGGGAAGTGATACACAAGCGTTTGTTAAACAATTAGTGGAGGACGGGCAGCTGGCTCCCCCACAAATTCCTGAGTCCTGTCCTGAAGGTTAATTAGGAAGTGGGCAGGGTGTAGAAGCCCAAGGGTTGGAGACTTCCCCAATCTTCCATCTTGGAGGCAAATCCCTGTAAAACACAACCCAGACTTGCTTTGGTGCCTTTCTGGGAAGAAACTCACTCCCTCTGAGTCAACCTATCCACACCTTCCACACTTGGATGTTAAAAAATGCACAGGTCCTTGTAAACACTTATTCACTGATACCAATTTCCACACCATTTAAAAAAATCTACTTCTGCATCCATCTATTCTTTTGTTCATCCAACAAAACTTGAGGAACTACCGTGACCAAAACATTCAACGTCTCAGACCCAGGAGAAAAATTAGCTTAAATGGATACTAAAAGGCACCTTAGGCAAGAAGGTAATTTTAGATTTTTGGAGGCAGTGATACCTGAACCAAGACCAGACCAGCAAGCAAGGGTTGCTATTCAAGTATTGAGGGGAAGAACATTCTAGGTGAGAGTCAGGCAGGCACAAAGGCTCTAAGATGGGCAGATTAAGTGGCTGGAGAGTGTTGCAGGACAAGGGTCCAAAGGCATGCGGGAAAGGAAGGCAGCTAGAAGGCCCTGTGCAGCACTCGGGAATTACCTCTGACTTGAAGTTGAAGCCACTGAAAAAATTTAAGCAGAGAAGAGAGTGGATAAGCCCAGGTTTGTAAAGATCACTCTTCTTCCACAGACAATGGGAAGGGAGATAGAGGCAGGGGGCAGGGCATCAACAATACTGGAATCTGGGAACCCCAGCTGACAGAGGATCCAATGTTCAGACCGATGAGGGATGTCTCAGTTCTAAGCTGGAAGCAATGGCAAAGATATGAGAAGCAAAAGGATTTTTTTTCCTAATTGTTTTAATAAATTAATTAAATATACACTAATACTTACTAGGCATTTAATAAAATACTTCTGTAATAATTCTTCTAGGAATTCACAATCAAGCGGAAGAAAGTTCTTCATACCATGTGCCAATCTAGGCAGCATGTCCCTTCACATGACATGAAATTTTAGGTTTTCTACTGTTCTTGTAGCATGACATCCTCCCCATCACTGGAAGCTAATGCTGTACTTCCCTTACCAAAGAAGCTTTCACCACCTTAACTTTGGTTGTCATATTCCCTCTTCCTTTCTTAAAAAGACCCCAGTGCTTCTCCACGGATTCCGCCCTCTCTGAGCACTTATTTCTTGCCAAACCTGCTAAATTCCACTCCCTACAAGATCCAGCATCTATGCCTGAACTGAGTATTCAGATTCTAGCTACAGCTACTTGCAGTGGTAACAATTACAAACATCAGATTTCAAGACAGTGTCACCCAGGCTGCTCAGCTGAAGGGAGAAGGGGGCTGCCCTCAGGCAGAGACGGCTCACCTCCTACCCACCCCACCCCGCCTTTGCCCGAGCTGTCCCCTTGTTCAAGATGCCTTTTTCCTTCCTTTTTACCTGCTTCATTTTTATTCTCTAGGATGCAGTTCAGGGGTCACCTCTGCCAGAGGCACCTCCTCTTTCCCAGCCCAGCTGGATTAGGTGAGGCACCTCTAGAATCCTATCTAAATCCGTGTTTACCTTGATCACAGACTCTTATCTCATTTTCTTCACTTTGTCTCTCCTACTGGACCCCAGGAGACATGCCTTACTTACCGTTTTATCCCAGCAGGGTTCAGTATGCCTGCTGAATTAATACATGGCACATTTCATACACTGCTGGTGGGCGTGTAAACTGGAAAACCATCGGACAGTGTCTCCTAAGCAGCGGCTCTCCACTGCAGACAACTGTGCTCCCCTCCAGGCATGGACAGTGCCTGGCGATGTGTTTATCTGTCGTGACTAGAGGCAGGTATGCCGTTGCCCCTTGATGGGCAGGAGGCCAGGAGTGGTGCTGGGCACACTTCAACCCACAAGACGGCCTCCGCAACAAAGGGACCCCAGCCCCCAGCGTCCACAGTGCTGAGGCTGACACGCGCTCTGCTCCATGACTCAGCAATGCTACTCCTAGGTACGCACACCCCAGGGAAATCATGTACATGTCCATCAGAGACAAGCACAAGAGCCCTGGTGACAGCTATACTCATAAAAGCCCCAAACTGACAACAGTCCACAAGTCCACTGATAGGATAACGGATAACACACTGCAGTATTTATACACTGGAATGCTACACAGCAAAATAAAGATAGATTGCTACATACATCTCAGATATGACAATGAACTAAGAGCCCAGACCAAAATAACAGGCAAAAGTAATCGATGGTGACAGAAATCAGAATACGGCTACCCCTGGGGAAGAGAGGTACTGCCTGGAAAGGTATGGAGGGATTCTCTTCACCTGGGCCTGGGGGGCTTAGGGTCGCGCTGTGCATGACTCATGCGCTGTGTGCATCACACCTCAGTGGGCTTTATCACAGGGAACGCCCACTCAGGACCACACTGCCTGCAGGAATTACACAATGATTTGCTGCCTTAAAAGCCAGACTTTCTAACAGACTTTCTGGGACACTGCTGACCAGAGCCTAAATAGGTGCATTTCCAGAAGGCTGTTTCACAAATATTAAAAAAAATGGTAAAATGTACAAAATCCTCATTCAATTCGATTTTGATCATTTTATGCTGAGGAATATATTAAAAATGTGCACACAAACTTAAACTTCAAGAATATTTATCACAGCATAAAAAATACCAATAAATATTTGTAAACACAAGGGAGAGGGGGCAATGAGCCCAATACCCACCCAAAGGGAACAGATTCTTTAAAAAAGACATTTTGTAATTTAAATGGAAAATGTTTACAATATATTACTTAGAATTAAAAAGCAGGTCACTCAATAATACATAACTTAAGATATATGAAGGATAAAATCAAAGTAATAACTGTGATTATCTCTGAGTAATAGGAGATTAAGGGATTTTTTAAAATCTTATCATTTTTTTTTCATTTCTTCCTAAAATGAACATATATTACATATAATAAGAAAAAAAAATACACAATCACAGCTCTTTAAAAATAAGGGTGAGTTTTAGACTGTAAGACTTAGTAGACCACACTGCACTCCCAGGGGCTGGTGTGTCCAAAGCTCTGCTCCCTGCAGAGGAGCTCTGACCTCCCTTGACAATGGCTAGGGGCAGGGGTTAAATCAGAAGTGAGATAAAATCCTAGCTGTTCTGTTTCATTCTTCAATGGTGGGACTGGTTACACAAATCCATACCTGCATTAAGCCTCACAGAACTATATATGCTTCCAAAAAAGTAAATAGTACATCCATGCATAAACATGAAAATAAATATAAATATTTTTTACTGGAAAAAAGTCTAGATTAAAAACAAAACAACTCGCTACCTTTCCTGAATTATCAAGTCTGAGTACTTAGATAGTGCTGATCACTTAGCCAAGGTAATCTCATTACCCCCAAGACTCTGGCAGAAAAGACCAACCTTTCTCTGTAAAGTGCAGAAGAAAACTTCTCTCACACAGAGTACCTGTGAAGATTCAGTGCAATAATGCATGACAAAGCAAGTTACAGATGCACACTGTGTTATTATCCTCATCGTGAGCTCAAGTTTCCCCATCACAGGAAAAGACTCCTGGAAAAAGAACAAAACATCTCTCCCACGAAGCTCACTTCTCTGAATTCTGTGACTGGGAACACACTTCAGTATCAGGTAGGACTGCATGTGATTCATCTCACAGCTTACCATGATCTGAGCTCCTCCTGGAGCTACAGAGCTAAAGGTGGGAGCAGCTGCTTACCTGACACCGGAGAGAGGGGTCCAGGATCTTAGCTCACAAAT
The DNA here is from genome assembly GCF_963930625.1 of Muntiacus reevesi. NCBI lineage: Eukaryota > Metazoa > Chordata > Mammalia > Artiodactyla > Cervidae > Muntiacus > Muntiacus reevesi. Next base: position 92,844,016 of record NC_089250.1, read on the forward strand.
TCCATTACAGTAGAAGGTATTGGTTTAATTCTGGCTTTAAGAAAAAGATACTTCTCTTCCTTGTTAGTCAAAAAGATTCCAAACCAAATAAACCAACAACAAACTCAAGAGATAAGACATTTCGGTGTTAATTTTGAAAGCAACATGTTCCTCCCTAGCTTCTCAAGGTCATACCTCCCCACTGACTGATGACTGATGGTGGCTGACACGGTGCACGGGAAGAAAACTCCCGTGTAGTTCAACCTCACGGAAAGAGCATCAGCTCAGACCCAGCCTGCCACAACAAAGAACCCACAAAGCTGAACAGAACGGTCCTGAGCGTCTGCGGACCTGCCCGTCCCTCTGCCTCGTCAGAGAGAACTCATCACCAGACTGCTCAGAAAGGGCAGGAGCCCCAGAGCAGCTGAGTTTCCCTCTGCTTCCAAAGAGTGAGCTTGCATGCTGTGTTGGCTGCTTCCACAGTAGGCAGATGAGGCTGAGAGCTTGCCAGGGGCTATTTTAGGGGGCTGCCCTGCAAGGATAGAGTTCTGGGCCCTGAGCTCCCAGTAACCACTTTCTGCTCCCAGGCTGACCTTCCATTCACACAGGGGTTAAAAGCCTGTCACCCAGCCAGCACAGCAAACGAAGGGAGTTCTTGTATATAAATCATCCCAGGGGGATCCAGGAAGAGGAGAAAGAAGGGAAGGGGGTGTGAGGGAGAGGACCTCCCCTCCCATAAGTGCCAGCTGCACTTCTAAGGAGTCTGATCCAGAAAGCTAAATACACTGGGTAAAAACAGAAGGAGGAGGCTGAGGAAACCAGAACAGCTTCAAGGGCAGTTAGGAGTCTCAACCTTAACAACACAACGCTCCCACCAGCCCCACTCTGCCACCTCAGTCTCCCTACTGCGTGCTCTCCTCCCATGGGGCCAAAGGCAGCTCTGAGTGCAGATAAAAAGCACAATGGTACCCAGGGTCTCTCTGAAAAGGCTTCCAGGTTACCAAGAGGGTCCCCAGACATCGGTCATAATTTCCTTCTGATAGAAGAAACCACAGTCAGCACAAGTCATATACATTTACAATTAAGACAATCACACGCATATATGCTATTTCCATATAGGTATTGTTTGTTTGTTTTTATAGCCGGAGGCAAGCAGGAAACCTGTTCCATGAGTCTTTGCTTTTCTCATCTGAGTCTAGCAACAACAGCAATTTCTATTAGGGGTTTTCTCAGCGCTGATTACAAATCAAAATGTCACCTTCTTGCTTGTTCCTCTTCCCACCAAATCAGCCCAGTGAGACCCTTCAATAAACTGGGAAACAAAGATGCAGGGAAATGCAGCTTGCATTCCTGGAATTGGGGAACACACTCTGGCTGGAGGGTCTTATCTACTGGACTTGGTAAACTTCACAGGTTGACCCTCTTTGCTCTCAGGGTGACCTGGGTGCAGCTCTCAAGCCTCTTAACACACATCTGTCTCCAAACCACTAAGACACATGGATTTTTTCTGACCAGCAGCATATTTCTGCATCTATTTTCAGCCCCCATAAATCATTTCCATTGTTTTAGGAAACCTGAATTCTTGCATAATAAACCATCAATCTCATCCCTCTACCACCACCCAAATTTCCCTCAGGGAGAAGTGCTGCAAAGAGAAAGAAAATTCTTAGTTAGAGCTGCGCTCCTACACAAAATAGGAAAACAAAACTAGGTATAAATAGCATCAAATAACCACTACTGCTGCTGCTGCTAAGTCGCTTCAGACACGTCCAACTCTGTGCGACCCCAGAGACGGCAGCCCACCAGGCTCCCCCGTCCCCAGGATTCTCCAGGCAAGAACACTGGAGTGGGTTGCCATTTCCTTCTCCAATGCGTGAAAGTGAAAAGTGAAGTTGCTCAGTCGTGTCCGACTTCCAGCAACCCCATGGACTTCAGCCTACCAGGCTCCTTTGTCCATGGGATTTTCCAGGCAAGAGTACTGGAGTGGGATGCCACCGCCTTCTCCGCAAATAACCACTAATGTCTGGTTAAAGTGCTTGACTGTGATTCTCAGATCTAGGTGTGAACTCAGTGGACATCTGAAGGAAACAGAATCTAAACCTGACACCAACTGCTCTTTATGACCATTTAACTGCTGCAGTGGTAAACTGCTCTGCTGCAGAATTTCTCCAATTTATAGGTTACTAAGAAACATAATATTGCTTTAAAAATGTTAACATTCTCAAACCAGCCCTCACAAATCTTATTCATAACCAGGCTTAACCTAACACAACTTCCCTATTTTCCCCAAAACAGAATGCTGTAATCCGCCCAAGCAGACATACATCTCAGGTGTTCTGAGATCAAAAACTGGACTACAGACATTACGGCATAAGGCCTGTCAAACCAGGGTTCTGGGCAGGTACAATTCTTAAGAGCCAATAGGAAATCAGCTGTCTGGGGCTGGAAGACTGTATGACATTTTGGAAAATATAGGGGTGGAAAAGGATTATACAGAGTGATGTGACTGAAAACTCCAAAACTCTTAATCAAACCCCAAATAAGAAGAAGCTTTTACACTGACGCACCCCAAACACTGTACAGCTAACTTGGACTCTGGAAGCCCAGCTATAGCTTAGTAAATTCACACTGCAGCCAGCCTGCTTGAGGTTTGCAGACCACTCCCTGCTGAGAAGCCAGCCAGCCCTACCAGCAGGCTGCAGCGTGATGTCCTGATCCCAGTCTAGGACCAGCCAGGAGTCCCTCGAGCCTGTCCTCCTATGTGCTGTGTTCCCCACTGGTTGAACAACCATCAGGGAAAGCGGCAGGAAAAGTTGCGTAACGCCCAGCATCAAACCCACTGTGGCCACTCCCTGGCCGTCAGCATTACCAGCTGCTCGCAAGTCCATCCATGAAAATAGTGTGCAGAAACAAGGGACTGCCACAGAAGACCAAGAAGGCCGCAGAGCAAGGAACAAAAGCATCAGAGGACAAGTGGGAACGGCGGGCCCCCACCTCCCAGAGAGGACAGAGGCTGCTGAGCTTCTGACCAACTCCCAAAAAGGAGGCAGCCAAGAGGATCTCAGGCAGCGGAGCTGCTAGCCTTTCTCTGACCTTCTCCAGCTGGTCTATGACCATAGCAATAAGCAGGAAACACGTGAAAGCTCCTTCTGTTGAAGCAAGCGCCTTAACGCTGCTAAACTGATCCTTTCACTTTTCCCTGTTTTTCACAAGAGATCCTGAATGGCAGGACACGGAAAGTCTCTCAGATTAGCTGGAGAAAACTAAAGTCCAGTGAAGATGCCACTGGTAACCTTTCAGCCTCGCTCCAACGGCTACTGCCCCACACCTAGCATCTGGGTAAGCTTGCTCTGGAGCCAGCAATACAAAATGACTCCCCTAGTCCCAAGACACGTCAGGGTTCCAGTATTCCTTCAACTAGTAAAGTCTAACTCTAACTCACCCCTAAGGAGAGACCCTACAGGTGTGACTGGCTTCCGTTGCAGGACGCGGGGACACTCCTAGCAAGGGAGGGAAGCACCCCCCACCCACGTCCTCGCCAGCGGCAAAGTGCTGCCGCGGCCTCGCCTCTTCCTGTCCACCCACGAAGAGTCGGCGGAGCCCCGCACGCAGCCTCGCTCGCAGTTTAGAGCCCCGCTCCTGCAGCCTCGTTTGTTTCCTGAAACGCACAGCCGCCACCCGCAAGCCGGCCGGCGGAGCATCCGGAATTCTCGCGCCCGGGCAGCCCGGCCTTCCCCGGGCCGCGCCTTACCGCCAGTGTCTTCGAAGCGCGGGGGCGGGCGGTCCCGCAGTGTGGAGCTCCAGCCCGCGCCAGCCTCGTCCTCTTCCGACTCCTGCGCGGCTGGGGCGCCAGGCGCCGGGGAGCCGGGGCCCCGCGCGGGGCCGGGGCGCTCGGGTTCGTCGTCCGAGGAGGCGGCCGAGGAGGAGCGCGAGGCGGCCGACGTGCTGTAGAAGGGATTCCCGCCGCTGTCAGGGCCCGATTCGCCAAACACGTCGTCCGAGATGTGCAGGCTCTCGTAGCGCGCGCGGGCCGCCTCGAGCAGCGCCGGCGCCCTCCTCCGCGCGGCCCCGCCGCCCTCGGCCATGGCCCCGGCCGCCGCCCGCGCGCCAGCCCCCCACAGCGCCTCCCAGCCGCACGCGCCGGGCCCCGGGCCCGCGCCGCGGCCCGCCGTCCCCCACCACCGCAGCCCGCAGCACAGCGCCCGCCGCCCCGCGCCCGGCCGGCCCGCCGTCTTGGCCGCCGCGGGCCCAGCGCCCGGGGAAACGCCTCGGAGCTTGGGCGCCGCGGACTGCGGGCCGCGGCGGGAGGCAGGGGTTGCGGCCCGGACCCAGCGCCGCCGCTCCGACCGCCGCTGCGTCTCCTAGGCGCCCGCCGCGTACCCGCGAGCCCTCCCAGCGGCACCCCGCGCTACCCTGCCGACCTTCCCGGGCGCGAGCCGCCAGAGGCGGGCCCCGCCTCCTCGCACTTCCAGCCTGCCGGCCAATCGGGAGCCAGGCCCGGGCGGGGCGGGAGGGGCTGGGCGGGCCTTGCGCCAGGGACGCCCACCCGTCCGCCCCGCCGGGGCTGGGCGAGGCGCTGCGATCTGGCACGGCTAGCTGGCAGAGGCGGTGAGCGGGGGAGAACGGCCGCGGCTCCGGCCGGTCCCCTCGCTTGTAGGGACTCGCCTTCCGGGACAGCCACCGCAGGCCTCTCGCTACCCTCTGAGGGGAAGAGAGGAACCAAATAGGTGGGAGAGAGACGCAGTGTGCTCTTCCGCCGCCTAATCCCGCTGACGGTGCGCGGACCATCCGCGCTCTTGTTCCCTTCCGCAGTCCGCGCCCTGAGCCCGGCGCCGAGGAGCTGTCCGTCCCGTTGGTTCTGAATCAGCCGCCACGGAAACGCTCCAGGTAGGCGAAGGGTCACAGTTCCCTGGCTGCTGCCCACGGGTCACGGTGGGCTGCGCCGCTTGCTCCTATAAATACAGGGCTGTCTGGCTTCAGGGAACCTTGTTCCAATTAGGAGCCAGCCTCACCGGTCCATATCTGAGGTCAGATGCTTACTCAGTCTCCCTTTAACACGCCTGTAATTTGAGAGTGGCAGCATCTGGAATTATGTAGATTCATTCTTCATCGTTCTTCACATTTGACATCTTTTAAATCAAAATAATCAATATATTGATTATTCTAACAACACTATTTCAGTATCTCCTTCACTCACACATTTGAAACACAGTCATCTGTTAAAATATAGCACAATCACCTAGACTTAAGTGCTTTAATAAATACAACAGAAAGTTTCCAACTGTCCCTTTTCCTTGGGCAGGAGTGTGTGGTTGTCATCCTGTTGATGGTGGTACATATGATCAGTCTGTCTTGTCTTCTTGCTCCCCTCTCCCTCCCACAAATAGCACAATAAGTCATATTGATGGTAATTGGGCCATAAAGTCACTATTGCTCTGAAATAAAATAAACCCATGGCAATGTGAGGACTTACAAATCCAACTGGGTATTAACTAAATAATTATACAAAATGGAAAGGCATGTTGCTATTTATAAGCATGCATAAAGAATGAAAATGTGGGGACCATTCTGCCACCAACAGGCAGGCAATTCCATTCTTGACCTCTCATCCCAGTCCGCAAGATTCCTCTTCCCAAACCAGAGCCACTGTATAGGGAGAAATTTCATGATAATCACCAAAAGACAATATATAAAAAAGGAAGGGACTCACATCACATTGTTTGCTACATGATTGACTGATTCTTTCCACTTCCTTAGAAGAATTATGCCACAGAAAAGAAATAATTTCCAGCATATCTACATACTGTGCCAACCAGCCAAAAAGTTTGAAGAGGGTATGTACAGGTTCTCATGCTTACCACAAAGGGTCCTGTGAAACATAGATTGAAGGTGCAGGGAGCAAAATAAGGCTCCATACCTCAAGTGCAAGTTCTGAAATTAGAAATTGTCTAGGACTCCTGTAAGATTTCATGTTATCTGTTAAAAATAATAGAATGATATCCAGAGAGTTGGATTCTATAGAGAAGAGTTGCTTCTCTCCTTCAGGGCTTCTCTGGTGGCTCAGACAGTTAAGAATCTGCCTGCATTGTGGGAGACCCGGGTTTGATTCCTGGGTTGGAAAGATCCCCTTGAGGAGGGCATGACAACTCACTCCAGTGTTCTTGCCTGGAGAATCCCTATGGACAGCAGAACCTGGTAGGCTACAGTCCATGGGGTCACAAAAAGTCAGACATGACTGAGCAACTAAGCACACCACAGTTAAAAATAATTGAGTGGGATCCAGAGAGGCATATTCTATAGGAAACAGTTTCTTCCCTTCTTCAGGTAATCAATGAAAAAATCAACAGCTTAGGTAACTTGTGTGTTTTTAAAACAATAGATTGCTTTGCTGCCCAAAGGAAACACAAAACTGAGCAATGACAGTTACAAGCATAGACACAGTCTTCTACTGTCCTTAATCTGCATTTGTGTGGTACTAACCCCAAGGAGCCTTTGTGCTTCCTAGGCTCCAAGTGCTTGTAGCTCACACAGCACATAACAATGGAAGAGGATTATATGGTTACAAGAGACTGGGAAATCAAATTGTTACCCCTAATAAAAATTGGATGACTCTTCCAGTTTAGAATCACTGTTTAGCATGTTACATTGTTTAACCCAGTCAAGTAAAAACCAAGAAGAGTAAAAATATTCCAACCTTTTAAGACAGATGGCTGCTTCTCATTGTGGATGGAAGAGAGGAAACAGAGGAAAACATCTGGAAAATAAAAGGCAAAAAATCTTCCCCATCTACCTGGCAACTTCCTACTTGATGCTACCATGCTGATTCCACATCATTAACTTTTATAATTAATGTATTTGTGAGGATAATTACAAAACCAATATTACACTAAGATCTTTTAATTTTGAGTCATTTGAAAACATCTTCCAAGTAATATAGATTCATAATATAATTAAGTAATTTTAGGTTAATGTTGAGCTTTTGGTTTATAGTCTTCTCAATGAGCTCCAAATTGCAAAAGCAATTTATTTGTGTAATAGATTCCTTAGGATTTGACTTGTTAAACCAGGGGTTTGTACTTTTAGGTACCTGGGGTTAATAGCTGTATTTCTCCTTTCATGGCATAGTACACTTTTGTTGTATGTATCTCTACAAAAGAAAAAATACTACCATTTAAACTATGATACAATGTTTCCTTTTCCCTAATAATTTAAATTTAAACATATTGAAAAAAAATAGTTGACAATTGTTTAGATTATCAAATCTAAACACAAATACAGATTTTTATCATGTATCACTCTAATGAACACATAAAAATATGGTAAAATAATTGATTAGCATTTTCCTAAAACTTCATCTTGCTAAGGACTTCCCCTGTAGCTCAGCTGGTAAAGAGTCTGCCTGCAATGCCAGAGACCTGGGTTCAATCCCTGGGTTGGGAAGATCCCCTGGAGAAGGGAAAGGCTGCCACTCCAGTATTCTGGCCTGAAGAATTTCATGGACAGAGGAGCCTGGTGGGCTAGAATCCATGGGGTCTCAAAGACTCAGACATGACTGAGAGACTAACACACACACACACACACACACACACACACACACCCATTGGGTGGGCCAAAAAGTTTGTACATTCAAATAGAAGGGGAGAAGAGAAACAAATAAACATGTAATATATCACTTGTTGATAAAAGGTAGTAGAGGGACAGTCATTATGTTGATTATGATGATGGTGGTGAAATTGGTGCGTGTGTGTATGGTCAGAGGACATTGCTCTGATAAGAAGACATTGGGGCAGATCCTTAAGAGCAAGCCCAGTGCATTCAGGAAAAGAATACAAATGCAAACCCCCAAGGTGGGTGCACACTAGCTATACTGAATTAACACTAAAGAGGCTGGTGCAGCTGAGGCAGAGTGCAGGAGAGGAAATCGCAGAGGAAGTTGGCTATTAAATCTTGTAAGACTGGATTTTATTTTGAGTGAAGTGGGGAGCCACTGGAGAGCTGAAAGCAAAGAAATAACAAGATCTGACTTGTGTTTTAGATAGATCACTCTAACTGCTGAGTGGGAAATAAACAGGAGCAGAGCAAAGATGAAATCCCAAAGACCAGTAGAAAGGGGTGTTTTGGACCAGAATGGTAGTAATGGAGGTGATGAGAACTGATCAGGATGAGAATATAGTTTAGAGGTAGAACCCACAGCTTTTACAGAAGAGTCAAAAGTGGACAGTGAAAGAGATGAGTCAAGAATGATTCCATAGTTTTTTGCTTGAGCTACTGCAAGAGCACCAGGATTAGAGAGAAAAAAAATAAGAACTTGGTTGTGAACATGTTGGATTTAACATATCTAAGTGGATCTGGAAAGTAGACAGTTTAAGAGAGGAATCTGGAGTTCAAGGATCGGGTCTGGATTGGAGGTAAATGTTGGCATCATCAGCAGGTAGATGGACAAGATCACCCAAGGATTAGAAAGTCTGAGAGCACACTCATATTTAGACATGAGGGAAATGAGAAGAAAGCATCAAAGGAGACTGAGAATTCAGGAAACTGAGACACAGCAAAGTTTTAGAGGCTAAACATGTATTCCAAAGAAGAAATAATGACCAAATGCTGCTGAGGGATCTAGTAAGATGAAGGCTGAGACTTAACCACTGGGTTTGACAATGGGGCTGGGGGGGACGGATTGTGAAACTGTGATTGGAGTGGATTTCAGAAAAATGGGAAGAGAAATTTGTGTATTGGGTAAAGACCAATTTTCAGGAGGAATTTTACTGCAGAGAAAAGGGAAGTGACAGAGGTGGCTTTTGGGGACTGGAGAAGAGATTTCTTAAAATCAAGTGATGTCTGAATAGTGGTGGGCATGATTCAGCAGAAAGAATACAAGAGAGATCCTGGCGAGAGAGGGAGCGATGACAAACAAGGCCCTAGTTGGCTCGAATGGTGACGGGCTGGAATGCAGAAGCAGAAGGGTTAATCTTAGTTCAGAATGGAGTAAAGGCCCCATGCAGGTAGATTTGGTGGGAGTCTGTGGCTGTTCTTTAGTAATTCGATTTTCTCAGTGCAGTCATCAGAAGGATGATTACTGTGTCTGAGGAAGCAGTTGATCCTCAATCCTGACTGTACATGAGAGTCACCTGGAGATTTTTAAAAACACGTTCATATCCAGGTCCCCTGTGCTACACAGTTAGAATCTCTGGAGGTGGGGCATGGGTACTAGTGCATTTTATAGACTTCCAGGTGATTCAAAGGTGTGGCCAGAGGTAAGGATCCCTGGGTGAGAGTTTTGAGGAAAGAGGTGAGAAACAGTTCTCTAGAAGAGTGGGGACTCAGTCAACTAGAGAAATACACTTGGATTTGTGGTAGAGAATTTAACATGAAACCTGCCAGCATGGTTATATTTTTCTCCAATTGTGTTCAGCTGCCAAGGAGAGACATGGGGTCAAACAATTATTGGGTTTTACCCAGGTGGGATTTTGCAAGGTGTGTACAGTGAAGGGTGACAGCACAAGGGAATGATTTTAATGATAGACCTGGAATCTATCAAGTGAGAATTTGGAGAAAGATTAAAGGACATTAAAAAGGGGTTAGTTAAATGGCTTTTTAATTATACGAATTTTTTTCTCTTCTAAGTGGTTTAGATAATTAATATTTCCACAAAATAATTCAAGGCAGTTAAACCCCTGCAAAGCATCACAAACAACTCTGATTAGTATTTCAACCTCCCTTTTATTTGAAATAAATTTTTTCATCAAATGAACACATGAGACATTTAGAATAAGGAAAGAAAAAAAAACACACACTGGAAGTTAATGAAAGGTTGTTGCTGAACCACGAAAGACTCAGGGATTCTTGACCTCCAGAGGAGAAGATTTCAATCCGGGGCCAGAGACGAGGCTTGATCTCTCAGAACTTTTGTGTAATCGAGTTTTATTACAGTATAAAAGGGATAGAGAAAGCTTCTGACATAGACATCAGAAGAGAGCAGAAAGAGTGCCCCCTGCTAGTGTTAGCCTTGGAGTTATAGACCTTTTAATTAGTTATTACAGTGAATCAAAAGAATGTCTGGAGGTTGTAAAGATCTTACTAGACACACTCCCATAATTTACATTTTAAGATAACAAGATTAACCAGAAGGTTTTCAGGAAGGAGAAACTGTCCTCAAACAGGATACATTGTTGCTGTATAATCTCTAGTACAAGAGTTTAAACTGAGTTTTGTAATTGACTAAGACTATTCCAAAGAATGCTCAAACTACCATGCAATTGCACTCATCTCACACGCTAGTAAAGTAATGCTCAAAATTCTCCAAGCCAGGCTTCACCGATATGTGAACTGTGAACTTCCAGATGTTCAAGCTGGTTTTAGAAAAGGCAGAGGAACCAGAGATCAAATTGCCAACATCCGCTGGATGATCGAAAAAGCAAGAGAGTTCCAGAAAAACATCTACTTCTGCTTTACTGACTATGCCAATGCCTTTGATTGTGTGGATCACAATAAACTGTGGAAAATTCTGAACGAGATGGGAATACCAGACCACCTGACCTGCCTCTTGAGAAACCCGTATGCAGATCAGGAAGCAACAGTTAGAACTGGACATGGAACAACAGACTGGTTCCAAACAGGGAAAGGAGTACGTCAAGGCTGCATATTGTCACCCTGCTTCTTTAACATATATGCAGAGTACATCATGAGAAACGCTGGGCTGGAGGAAGCACAAGCTGGAATCAAGATCGCCGGGAGAAATATCAGTAACCTCAGATATGCAGATGGCACCACCATTATGGCAGAAAGTGAAGAGGAACTAAAAAGCCTCTTGATGAAAGTGAAAGAAGAAGAGTGAAAAAGTTGGCTTAAAGCTCAACATTCAGAAAACTAAGATCATGGCATCTGGTTCCTTTACTTCATGGGAAATATATCGGGAAACAGTGGAAAGAGTGTCAGACTTTTTTGGGGGCTCCAAAATCACTGCAGATGGTGATTACAGCCATGAAATTAAAAGACACTTACTCCTTGGAAGGAAAGTGATGACCAACCTAGATAGCATATTAAAAAGCAGAGACATTACATTGCCAACAAAGGTCCGTCTAGTCAAGGCTATGGTTTTTCCTGTAGTCATGTATGGATGTGAGAGTTGGACTGTGAAGAAAACTGAGCACCGAAAAACTGATGCATTTGAACTGTGGTGTTGGAGAAAACTCTTGAGAGTCCCTTGGATTACAAGGAGATCCAACCAGTCCATCCTAAAGGAGATAAGTCCTGGGTGTTCATTGGAAGGACTGATGCTGAAGCTGAAACTCCAATACTTTGGCCACCTCATGCGAAGAGTTGACTCGGAAAAGACCCTGATTCTGGGAGGGAATGGGGGCAGGAGGAGAAGGGGATGACAGAGGATGAGATGGCTAGATGGCATCACTGACTCAATGGACATGAGTTTGAGTAAGCTCCGGGAGTTGGTGATGGACAGGGAGGCTTGGTGTGCTACGATTCATGGGGTCGCAAAGAGTCAGACATGACTGAGCGACTGAACTGAACTGAAGGAATGTAGAGAAAAAAACATTTGTCCTTTTCTCCTCCTTGAGAATTCCAGACCCCTATCTCCACTTCAAGAGCCCCAGACCCCTTTTTCCTCCTTGTGGACCCTGGACTTTTTGTCAATCTGCCTAGGAATTGACTCTCTCATTAACTTTTCATGTTCTTAGAAAATAGTGTCGCTTATGCAGTCAGGGTTGAGTCTGAAGCCCATTCCACAGTTTTGTGCTATTGTCTAGTGTCCTTTCCCTTCTTCCTTGGTGACATTTTCCCTCTTTTAGCACATCCAACACCCCCCCCACACACACACACACAAACACACACACCTGTTCTACCAAAGAAAGAGATCTGATATGACGACCATGCCTAAAATTCATTTGCTTTTAGAGGAAAAACTGTAGTGAGAGTTTGGTGTTTAACACAAGATAATAGATCACTTAGTAGTAGAAACTCAGATATGCTGAGAAACAGGGAAAGATGGTCCTTGCAAGAGAGCAGACCTTCTCAGTGTTGCTAAATTCACAAACCTATAGCTGGCACTGATGCAGTTCAAAGTGTAAATTGGAATTTTGGAGTCAGATTCTGTCTGGATTATTGAAGTGATACTTTGTTGTAGACTTGGATTACTGTGATATTGAATGATTTGCCTTGGAAATGAACAGAGATTATTCTGTCGTTTTTGAGATTGCATCCAAGTACTGCGTTTTGGACCCTTTTGTTGACTATGAGGGCTACTCCATTTCCTCTAAAGGATTCTTGCCCACCATAGTAGATATAATGGTCATCTGAGTTAAATTCACCCATTCCAGTCCATTTTAGTTTGCTGATTCCTAAAATGTCAACATTCTCTCTTACTATCTCCTATTTGACGACTTCCAATTTGCCTTGATTCATGGACCTAACATTCCAGGTTCCTATGCAATATTGCTCTTTACAGCATCAGGCCTTGCTTCCATCACCAGTCACATCCACAACTGGGTGTTGTTTTGCTTTGGCTCCGTCTCTTCATTCTTTCTGGAGTTATTTTTCCACTGATCTCCAGTAGCATATTGGGCACCTACTGACCTGGGGAGTGACTCTTTCACTCTTTCAGTGACTCTTTCACTCTTTACTGACTCTTTCAGTGTCCTATCATTTCGCCTTCTCATACTGTTCATGGGGTTCTCGAGGCAAGAATACTGAAGTGCTTTGCCATTCCCTTCTCCAGTGGGCCACATTCCGTCAGACCTCTCCACCATGACCCGACCATCTTGGGTGGCCCCACACAGCATGGCTCATAAGTTTCATTGAGTTAGCCAAGGCTGTGGTCCATGTGATTAGATTGGTTACTTTTCTATGATGGTGGTTTCATGCTGTCTGCCCTCTGATGCCCTCTCCCAGTGCCTACCTTCTTATTGAGGTTTCTCCAACCTTGAACGTGGTGTATCTCCTCTTTGCCGCTGGCTACTCCAGCACCAGGCAGCCACCACTCTGCCACTCCAGTGCCTGGAATCAAGATTGCTGGGAGAAATATCAATAACCTCAGCTATGCAGATGACACCACCCTTAAGGCAGAAAGTGAAGAAGAACTAAAGAGCCTCTTGATGAAAATGAAAGAGGAGAGTGAAAAAGTTGACTTAAAGCTCAGCATTCAGAAAACTAAGATCATGGCATCTGGTCCCATCACTTCATGGCAAATAGATGGGGAAACAGTGGAAGACTTTATTTTGGGAGGGCTCCAAAATCACTGAAGATGGTGATTGCAGCCATGAAATTAAAAGATGCACTTGCTCCTTGGAAGAAAATCTATGACCAACTTAGACAGCATATTAAAAAGCAGAGACATTACTTTGCCAACAACGGTCTGTCTAGTCAAGGCTATGGTTTTTCCAGTGGTCATGTATGGATGTGAGAGTTGGACTATAAAGAAAACCGAGCACTGAAGAATTGATACTTTTGAACTGTGGTGTTGGAGAAGACTCTTGAGAGTCCCTTGGACTGCAAGGAGATCCAACCAGTCCATCCTAAGGGAGATCAGTCCTAAGTGTTCATCGGAAGGACTGATGCTGAAGCTGAAACTCCAATACTTTGGCCACCTGACACCAAGAGCTGACTCATTGGAAAAGACCCTGATGCTGGGAAAGATTGAAGGCGGGAGGAGAAGGGGACGACAGAGGATGAGATTGCTGAATGGCATCACTGACTCCATGGAGATGAGTTTGAGTCAACTCCAGAAGTTGGTGATGGACAGGGGGGCCTGGCATGCTGCAGTCCTTGGGGTCGCAAAGAGTCGGACATGACTGAGCGACTGAACTGAACTGATGTTGTCGTAGACTTGGTGCTAAAGCTCCTCTGTCCCTCAGTCTTCTTACAGTGAGAAGGATCAGAGCACGGTTCTTATGAGGCTGTCTGTAAAAGGCCAGGCACCTGGAAAACCACTCAGCGAATCTGAACCTAAGTAGGATGTCAGCTGCATTCTAATTGTAGGAGAAAGAGAAGAGAATTACAAGAGGAAACACTCTTGTCAGGGGTCCCTTTGAATTTTCGGCAACTTCCCATTACTTCTCATCTGCATTTGCAGTAATCTTTTGCAAGCATTAATGTTGAAATTATTAATGCCCTTGGTTACAGTGAATGATTCAATTATCAAAAATACTTTAACATTTCTTCTAATTGCTAAAGCAGAAGAACTAACAGAACTTAGATTTTCAACAAGTTTTACACAAAAAGGATTTTTCACTTCATTCTAATTAGGTCAACACAGATATCACTTTCCCATAGCACCTGAAGCTGCTGATATTTTTCGGAGATAACTTTTGGTTCTTTTAGAAGGCTAAAGAAAATGGAGGTCTATAAAAATGATGATCAACTCTGATGTGTGCCTTCTGTAAGCTAGAAACTGTGCTAAGGGGTTTGCCTGAGAGTCTAATTTAATCCTCAGGACAAACCCTGTGAGGTCACTATTTTCATTTTTTATTAAAAAAATAATAGTTTACCCTTTAATGAACATTTAATGTACATTTATATGTACATTCCAGTTTACTAGCACAAAATAAGGCATTCTTTAGATGTTCAGCAATATTTAAAGTAGCACATTATTTCTATTTTTCTTACAAAATATCAGTACAAAGTGTTTCTTTGAGTCACAAAATAATTTTTGTTATATCAGAAAAGACATATTGAATATATGCAATGGAATATTATTCAACCATAAAAAGAAGGAAATCTTACCATTTGCAACAACATGAATGGATCCTGAAAGCACAGTCCTAACTGAAATAAGTCATACTGAGAAAGACAAATACTGTATGATCTCACTTATATGTGGAATCCTAAAAAACAAGAAACAAAGAAAAAAAGCAGAAAAATAAGAAGAGTAGCACCTGAATTTATAGATATGAGAACAGAGGCAGGGAGCTGGGAGTGGGTGAAACAGGTGAAGATGGAAGGTGGTCAAAAGACACAAACTTCCATTTATAAAGTAAATAAGTTCTGGGGATGTGATGTACAGCATGGTGACAATAGTAAATAGTACTGTATTGTATATTTGAAAGTTTCCAAGAGAATAGATCTTACAATTTCTTGTAAAAATATTGTAACTATGGAAGACACAGCTGATAATAAGAGAGATGATTTTCCACAGCCATACAAGTAGTCTGTCTATGATGGAATCAGAATTAAAACTCAGACCATCCAGTTCCAGGCCAAACTAAGTTTTTTGACTGTCCCCTTCTTGAACCCCACTTCCATTTGGGGATAAGCAGCAGTATCTAAACCACAGTGGCTGTGCATGATGGGGTGACTGCTGGCTTCAATTATTTATATCCAGGGCTGCCTCATATGTTCTACTCAGCTCCTTTCTCTGCCCAGGAAAGTATCCATCCTCCAAACCATCAGTATCATTGTTCAGAAATGAATTAAGCTTTAGGGTCACACACAGTGTACTGTGTCATCCATATTTCTTTCAGAAAACTTGAATAGTGTTTACTGTCAACAAGAGAAGTGATGAAAGGTGGGGAATGTTAAGAAGGACTACTAGAGGGGCTACCCCAGTGGTCCAGTGACTAAGACTCCATGATCCCAATGCAGGGGGGCCTGGTTCGATCCCTCATTGGTAAACTAGATCCCACATGCCTCAACTAAGACCCCACACAGACAAGTAAATAAATAAGGTTTTAATAGAAGCACTCCCAGAAGTATTTCTGGACCAGTAAATGATCACTAGCCCTCATGCTATTCTTGCAGTCATTTTGCTGCTTCTTGAAATATATTAATTTGCCCTAAGATCACTTGGCCCCTCATAATATACTCTCAAGATGGATCAACGTGTTAGCCCATATGCTGTGTTTCTGCGGCTTGAATGTACTTCTCAGGCTTTCCTGAACATACTGTTGTAAGAGTGACACGTGGGCAAACATGTGACAAATGACAGTATCAGCTGGGAGGGCAACTAGGACACTGGCAGGAAGGAGAAGCCAGTGCTCCCCACGAACCTGAGCTTTTCCCAGGAATGCCTGCACCCTGCTTGGCTGAGACCTCTGCTCTCAGACTCCTGACCAGCCAGGACCAACAGGGCTCTTTCTAAGGACCCTAAGTTTGGCCCAAGAAGAAACACCAGTCAAGACTTCCCCTCCATCTTCTGACTTTGTCTCCCTGGCCAGAGACTCACCCCAAGCACCCATCTGCACTTCTAGACTGAGGCAAGAGGTCATACACTGAGTGTATCATGTTAGACAAGTGATTGGACTTCACTGAACCTTGACTGTAACATCTGAAAGGTGGGGATGTATAAGGACTAATTAAGACAATGTCAAATTGTTATCACAGAGTTGAGAAAGATCTCTGGAATGCAGTGCATTCCATCTTATCAAAATAGAGGGAAAAATCATATTTTAAATGGGACTTCCTGATGACTCAAGCAGTAAAGAATCTGCCTACAATTCAGGAGATGCAGGAGAGGTGAGTTCAATCCCTGGGTTGGGAAGATCCTCTGGAGGAGGAAATGGCAACCCATTTCAGTATTCTTGTCTAGAAAATCCTTTCAACAGTGGAGCGTGGCAGGTTACAGTCCATAGGGTTACAAATAGACACGACTGAACACACACATTTTAAATAATATTTGTATTTTATATTTATATATGTAAATGCTGAAATATGTATGGGGCTTCCCAGGTAGCATAAGTGGTAAAGAATCTGTCTACCAGTGCAGGAAACAGAAGAGGCATGGGTTCAGTCCCTGGGTTGGGAAGATCCCCTGGAGGAGGAAATGGCAACCCACTCCAGTATTCTTGCCTGGAAAATCCCAAGGACAGGGGAGCCTGGTGAGTTACAGTCCACGGGGTCGCAAAGAGTCAGACATAACTGAGTGTGCAACACCATAGTACTGTGTGTATTTGTAAATGAACATGTAAATATGTTTTATATATATATTTATATTTACCTTGAGATGCAGCACTACCCTCTTGAGCAATGGAAGAGGGGCAGGTTTTTGCAGTGACTGACCAAACAGTTCAACTCAATAGAAAGCCTGCCTTACACCACACTATAGGAGAAGTCCTGGGGGTTGGGAGGGTGCTGAAAACACTGAGTGAAGAGAGTCAGTGTGTTGGAAAAACACCACCGTAGCAGCGAAGCATTAGGAAAACATTAGAAAAATACCAGCCCACCAAAGCAGTAAAGCAGTAAAACATATTTCTTTAGTTCTGACTTGAGTCTCCAAAGCCTGAAGGTCCTTGGGGAGGGGCCACAGAGGGGAGGCAGCCTGGAATTCACAGTGGGCAATACTTGTGATTGCACAGGGCCCCGCCTCCCAAAGACCCCATCCTTGGAAGGCCCACCCTTGGAAGAGGCCCACACTAGACTCAGTGCTCTCTGTCCCTTGAAGTCCTTAGTAATTTTATTTTTGAGCTTGTGCTTGTGAGTGAAGCGGTGGGACAGCAGAGCACACGCGTGGGCCCCTGCCCTCGTGCTTGTCAGCAGTTAGCTCATTAGCGTACTGGTCACCCTGCCCGTGCGCATGGCGCTGAAGTGGACATGCCATGCTCAGCGAAACGCAAAGTGAGTCATGTCTGCGAGCACCCACGCTTTCCCTACCCTCACCCTGCAAACCAGAAAGGAGACAGAGGCCTCCTTTGAGCAACCAAGCACACTTCTCACTAGTGATATTCCTCTGGTGTTTGTGTTAGCCGCACCGTCGTCTTAGACTCTTTGAGACCCCATGGACAAGCCTGCCAGGCCCCTCTGTCCATGGAATTCCCCAGGCAAGAGTACTGAAATGGGTAGCCATTCCCTTCTCCAGGGGATCTTTCCAACCCAGGGTTTGTACCCGTGTTGCCCGTGTTGCAGGCACATTCTTTACCATTTGAGCCACCAGGGAAGCCCCAAGAATACGGGAGTGGGTAGCCACCATGGTAACCAACCACTAAAGCTGAAAACAGCGACATGATGGGAAGAGAAAAGAAAAGCAACCCCCTGTTCCTGACCTTTCAGCTGTTCCTTATTCATCAGCAAGCTGAAGGTAGGAGGGTTGGTAGCAGATGGGTGTATCAGTTGAAAACAATGGAGTTAATCTTGTGCAGAATTTCCACAGTTCTGAGAACAAAATACTTGTGCACCTACCAGGTATGAGATAGGAACTGTAAGTCCACATGCAAATTATTTAAAGGGGGTATTACCCAATATAAAGATAAATAATAAAACTCATGCTAATAATTAAATTTTTATTTACCTATAATGACATTAAATAGCAAGAAACACCATCCACAACAAGTCAAGGAGAGACCATGAAGGACTGGAGCTTTATATTTTAGTAGTAGTACCTTTAACCAAAATCACTTCAGATGCTGACTGCAGCCATGAAATTAAAAGACGCTTGATCCTTGGAAGAAAAGTTATGACCAACCTAGAGAGCATATTAAAAGGAAGAGACGTTATTTTCCCAACAAAGGTCCGTCTAGTCAAAGCTATGGCTTTTCCAGTAGTCATGAATGGACGTGAGAGTTGGACTATAAAGAAAGCTGAACACCGAAGAATTGATTCTTTTGAACTGTGGTGTTGGAGAAGACTCTTGAGAGTCCCTTGGACTGCAAGGAGATCCAGCCTGTCCATTCTAAAGGAAATCAGTCCTGAATATTCATTGGAAGGATTGATGCTGAAACTGAAGCTCCAATACTTTGTCCACTTGATGCAAAGAACTGACACTCTGGATAAGACCCTGATGCTGGGAAAGACTGAAGGCAGGAGGAGAAGGGGACGACAGATGGCTGGATGGCATCACCAACTCGATGGACATGAATTTGAGCAGACTCTGGGAGCTGGTAATGGGCTGGGAGGCCTGGCGTGCTGCAGTCCATGGGGTCGCAAAGAGTCAGACACAATTGAGTAACTGAACTGAACTGAACCTTTAACCAAGCTTTGTTTATGCTTTTGAATGAAAGGGCCAATATTTTCATGATGCACTGTGTCTGCAAATTATGTAGTCAGCCTTCGGAACAACGGTGCAGTGTCTCTAAAGGCACAGTGGGGAAATGTCATGAACCCCCTGCCCTGACACAAGCTCCCCAAAACTGAAGCCAAGTTTTAGGGTAGGAAGGTGGAATCCTCAAATTGAAAGAGACCATTTCTGAAACACAGCTGTATTTGCTTGCTCTGGCTCCCATAAGAAAGACCAGAGACTGGGTGACTTAGACATTTATTTTCTCATAGCTCTGGAGGTCAGAATTCTAAGATGAAGGTGTGAGTAGGATTGATTTCTTCTGAGGTTGCTCTCCATGGTTGTTCCATGGCCATCCTCTCGATGTGCTATCAGATGACTGTCTTGTGGACTATATTATCTGTGTCCTAATATCTTCTTATCATATTTCATTAGGAACCACCCTAATGACTGCATTTTACATTAATCACCTCTTTAAAGGCCCTGACTCCAAATGCAGTCACATTCTGAGCTCCTGGGGGTTAAGGCTTCAAACATATGAAAGCGGGGTGACACAGCTGAGCCCATGACAACTGGCAAAATTGGATTTAAAACAGAAATTTACACTTTTAAAAAGAAGCAAAATCATATTTTTTTGTGCCCCTCAATTGATGAACTGAGATGTATTTGCAGTCTTGCAGGGTTCATCCTTTGGAGTGAACAATAGAGCTTTGATGTAATTCCACACATCTGCAGTTGAAACAGACCCAGAGGCTTCCTAATTTGGGATTTGGCCTGTTTCTGTTCAGTGGCAACAGAGACCTGGGGCTTTTCTTTTGTTCTAGGAGAAAATCAACAGGAAGAGGAATCGAGCACTGGTGTTTGTTTTTAATCAAACTCTGTTCAGCCGTCCAAACCTAATTAAGCTCTTGGCTTCATAGAGGAGGGATGACATGTCGTGGGTCACAATGTAGTTTTTTACTATTTGTGTTATTTTTAAACATAAGAGACAAGATTTATCTTGGCTCAGATTGGGTAGGTTAAACAACACATATCTATTGCTGATAGTTCTGGAGACTGGGAAGTCCAAGATCAAGCAGCAGATTCCACGTCTTTCTGAAGGCTCACAGCTGGTTCATAGTGGCCATCTCCTCACTGTAACCTCACCTGGTGGGAAAGGTGAGGGATATTTCTGGATTCTCTTTTATGAGCACACTAATCCTTTGCAAGCAGGCTACACCCTCATGACAAAAGCACCTCCCAAAAGTCCCCCCTCCTAACACCATCACCTTGGGTGTTAGGTTTCAACTTAGGAATTCTAGGGGGACACAAGCATTCAGTCTATAGAAGGATTCATGCTATCTCATACTCCCTTAAAGAGAGAGCATTTCTCTACTTTGTCTTCCTTGAGAACATTTTTTTTCTAGGGAAAATCCTGAAAAATTTAGAAAGGATTCAGAAGAAACCTACTGACAACTGGCTGAATTTATCCTAAAACAGATTCATCTTGGATATCTTGGCAGTAAGACTTGTTTTAAAGTCATCTCAAATTATATTTTGTTATCATGAGTAATAACTGCTGTTGTTTTTGTTTAGTTGCTCAGTCATGTCCAACTCTTTTGCCACTCCATGGACTGTAGCCCTCCAGGCTCCTCTGTCCATGGAATTTTTCAGGCAGGAATACTGGAGTGGGTTGTCATTTCCTTCTCCAGTGGATCTTCCCCACCCAGGGAACCCGTGTCTTTTGCATTACAGGTGGATTCTTTACTGCTGAGCCAGCAGGGAAACCCGTAATGACTACAGCAGCAATACGGTGCAGTGGAGCCACAGTCTCAGCATCTGCATGGCACCCCCGTGATGGCCTCCGTGTTCCCATCTCCAGGCTAAGGACCAACTCTAAGTCCTGGGAGAAGTCACATGACTCTCCCTAAACCACATCCCTACCAAGGGACCTGCACTCACTTTAATTCCAGAGCCTGTGTAAAGGGGGACAGCAAACCAACAGGGCCACCCTTTTCCCCACACCCTGGCCGAGAGTGCCTGAGTTAGGGATGAGGTCTGGATGTGGCATCAGGAGTGTTTCAGGAAACAAATGTGTTGGCAAAGGGACTCAAATGACTCCAGAATGAACATAGGGAGCCAGGACTTCTACTGCTGCACTAAATTACTATGTGCATTATAAATAATATATGAAAGATAAAACATTTAAAAGGATAACATGAAAATTAGGCACAAAATTTTAAAAATTACTATATTTTCTTCCTGCTCTGTATTAGGCTATCTTTCAGACCTCACTTTGGAGAACACTTTTTAAAAGAGAGATAGAGCACTTTCATTTTTACCATAAAATCCCAGGATTATTATTGAAAGTCTGAAAAGAGTTTGCTTTTTAAAGAAATACACTGGTTGAATGTAGAGGGAAGCCAGTCAGTTCCTGGCCTGCCATCCGTGATGCAGCATCCATCAGCGTCTCAAAGCTGCAGTTCTCTGACCAGACCTCTCCCGCCTGACTCGCCAACTCAAAGCTTTAAAAACTTATTTCACTTAAAATCAATATCATTACAAAATTCTTTTAGCCATAAGTGATTCCAATATCAAAGTAAATGTTTTTGGGCTCCTTCCAACAAAACAAAACTGACAAAC
Organism: Muntiacus reevesi; assembly: GCF_963930625.1. Taxonomy (NCBI): domain Eukaryota; kingdom Metazoa; phylum Chordata; class Mammalia; order Artiodactyla; family Cervidae; genus Muntiacus; species Muntiacus reevesi. The sequence goes on from NC_089250.1 coordinate 92,865,548, forward strand.
CAACCTTCAGTAATTTTATATTACTTTGTAAAATTAAAACACTTAATATTAGATACTGGCTAAATTTAATGTTTTGAAGTTGATTTGTTGTTCATAGCTTCCAGAACTGGTTTGCAAAAAACAGAATGGTATTTTGAGTTCCCAATTTAAATCTATAAGTATTTTTGTTTTAACACAAATAACTTTTAATAGCTAATATTCATCATAATTAATAAGCCCCAAAATATTGCTTAAAAATAAGAAATTATTACCAAATGGTCCACTAATTGTATTATAGTAGTTACTTTCAATGGTATGGGAGTTTTGTTGGTCTATAAATTGCCTATTTTTTACATATATTATTACTTCAAATTATATTTACTTATTGCTTTAAAGTTTTATGAACTCTAAGTTAACATACTACCAAACACTTACAAAAGCCAAATCTAGGAAAAAATAATTTGAGCCAGGAATGCAACTTTGTTGCAAATGTGCATGGAAAACACAATAATTTAAGGAAGCATATTTAAAATGTATTCTGGGACATTGCATATCCCTTCTCTACCTTATTTTTATTTTGAAACAGTACAGAAACTCAGCTAATCCATTTTCCCTAAACCATTTAAGAACTCATTGATGCACCATCAGTCTTGATGTACCATCACTTCTTATTACTTTATTGTGTATTTCCTATAAATGAGAATATTGTCCCCCACAGCCACCACAAAAGCCTCAAATTCAGGAAATTCGCATGGATACAAGATTACCATTTCATCCACAGGCGCCATTCATGCATGTGTGCTCAGTCACTTCAGTCGTGTTCAACTCTTTGCAACCCTGTGGACCATAGCCCACCAGACTCCTCTCTCCATGGGATTCTCCAGGCAAGAAGACGAGTGGGCTGCCATGCCCTCCTCCAAGGATCTTCCTGACCTAGGGATCGAACCTTCATCTCCTGCATCAATTGTCCTGATAACCCACGATGGGATGCAGATAGATGTCAGTCTGTTTACTTCAAGCTGAAACAGTCCTCGGTCTTTCCTTCACTTTCAGGACCTTGATACTTCTGAAGATTACAGGTCGGTTATGTCCTTGAACGTTCCTCAGTTTGGGTTTGTCTGATGCTTCCTGAAGATTGGATCCAGGTTATGTGTCTTTGACAGGAATAACACAGAAGTGATGCTGTGCTTTTCTCCCTGCATCCTAGGAGGTGGCATAGGATTTTGACTTGCCCCATTACAGGTAATATCATCTTTGATCACTTGATTAAAGTAGAGCATACATTTTCCCCCTGTGGAATTCAGAATTATTTTAATATGATGAAAATATCTCATTCCTCATCAAGCATTTAATTTATTGTTTATTTTTTTGTATTTGTATGGATACACATTTTCCTGTTTGTTTAGTGGAATGCAATCTGTTACTACCATTATTTATTTTGATGTTCATGTTGTCCCCAATCTGACCAGTGGGGGGACCCTGCAAGCTGACTTCCGTGTTCTTTTGACATGTCCCATGATTCTTGCAGCATTTCTACACAGCAACATGTCCCGGGTTTGTACTTTCCCTGCCCAGTCTTAGAATCAGTTAACTTCTCCTGGAACCTTGAAATGAAGAAAGCAATAGAATAGAAGGCAAGATCTGCACCCTAGCTGTGCTTGTTGATATTGAGACACCATTGTTTCTGAGCGACTTAGTGAATAGTGTATATGACAGTGTCAGTTGCTCTGCCATGTGCAACTCCTTGCAACCCCATGGGCGACAGCCCTCCAGGCTTCTCTGTCCCTGGGATTCTCCAGGCAAGAATACTGGAGTGGGTTGCCATTTCCTTCTGCAGGGGATCTTCCCGACCTAGGGATCGAACTGAGGTCTCCTTCTTTGCAGGCAGACTCTGCCATCTGAGCCACAGGGGACTCTGTTATGTATATATATGCATGTAAGTATGTCAATGTACACATGTTTCTGAGCACACATAAACATTTCCATTTGTGTTTACTTCTATACAGTCATACATTTTGAACTTGAGTTCCTATAGTTCTTTCAATCCCGATTGAATACACAGGTCTTTTCCCCTTTCCATATTTGTAACTACCTTCTCCAAATCTGAGAAATCTGAATTCCATTATTCTTCATATACTAACATGGTTTGATCAGTTACCCTGTTAAGAACCAATATTGCATCTCCCCTGCCTGACATCCTCCTCACCTCACGGTGGCGCATGTTCTTTGGGCTGTGCCACCTCACTCACGTGGACATCCTCTTTCGCCTGTTCAGACTCTGAGAGCAACCAGACTTCCCTCCAAGGGGACTGTCTCTTTCGCTCATGCACTGGTCTGCTACCCTGACACACTCCATGTGGGTCAGAGGCCCCACGCCAGGCTGCCTCAACAGAGGGACACTGTCTTCTCTCTGGGCTGCAATACCTCATGTCAGGTTCTCTACATTTTTCAAACTTGGTAGGAAATGCACATTTACCAAACATAAATTTGAAATATTGGATATGTGGTGGGAAAGTTGAGCTGATGCCTTCATGCCATGAAAAGTCAATTAAAAACTACATAATTTTGTTTTAGAAATTCTCAATATCCAATAAAGACTTAAACTCTGGATTTTAGCCAAAGGTATACTTTTTAAAACTACTTTTAAAGGTATTTGTTTAGGACTAATTTGGTGTGGTGTCTGAGGAAAAATTAATGTAATTAGCATAAAGTTATAGGAACTAAAATTCCACGTGCATTATGATCCTGAGAGCATTGCAGGAATTCAGAAATATTTTGAAGAAAAATGAAGAGGTGGCATTTATACATTTTTTTGAAGTATAGCTGATTTATGATTTACAATTTAGCAAGTTTATTCATATTTATGTATGTATACACACACATAGATGCATATACTTTCCATTACATATACATGGGTATATATATATCATATATATATCATTTCCATTCCATATTCTTTCCCATTATGCTTTATTATAAGATATTAAATAGTTCCCTATGCTATGTGGTAAGACCTTATTGCTTATCTCTTTTATATATAGTGGAGTGTATCTGCTAATCCCAAACTCCTAATTTATCTCTCCCCCACCCCCTTTCCCCTTTGGTAGTCACAAGTTTTTTTTATGTCTGTGAGTCTGTTTCATAAATATCAATAACTTATCTGTTTATCTGTTTCATAAATATCAATAAATAGTAATAACTTCATCTGTGTTATAGGTTATATTCTACATATAAATAATATCATTTTTACTTAATAAAATGATATTATTATTTATTTAATATCAGTGTTCATTTTTCTCTTAGTACAATAATCTCTTGATCCATCAATGTTGTTATAAATGGCTTTTTGATGGCTGAGTAGTATTCCATGGTATATATGTATACACATGTATATATATATACATGTGTATACATATGTATATATGTATACACATCTTTTTTTATTCATTCATCTGTCAATGGGCATTAGGATCGCCTCCATGTTTGGTTATTGTAAAGAGTGCTGCTATGAACATATATCTTTTTGAAGTGTAGTTTTGTAGTTTTGTTTGGATATATGCCCAGGAGCAGAATTGCTGAATCATATGCAGCTCTATTTTTAGCTTTTTTGGGAACCTCCATAATGCTTTCCAAAGTGATTGCGCCAATTTAAATTCCCACCAACAGTGTAGGAGAGTTCCTTTCTCTCCACACCCTCCCCAACATTTATTATTTGTAGACTTTGTGATGATGGCCATTCTGACTGATGTGAGGTGGTACCTCATTGTAGTTTTGATTTGCATTTCTCTAATAATTAGTAATGTTGAACATCTTTTCATGTACCTATTGGCCACCTGTATATCTTCTTTGGAGAAATGTCTACATAGGTTTTCTGCCAATTTTTTTTATTTGGTTGCTTGGTTTTTCTGTGTTGTTGTTATTGAATCATATGAGATGTTTGTATGTTTTGGAGATTAAGCCCTTGTCAGTCACATCATTTGGAAATATTTTCTCCCAGTCTGTAGGTTGTTTTTTCATTTTGTTTATGGTTCCCTTTGCTGTGCCAAAGTTTATAAGTTTGATTAGGTCCCACTTGTTTATTTTTTTGCTTCTATTTCTGTTGCCTTGGGGGACTGACCTAAGAAAACTTCGGTATGATTTCTGTTGGAGAATGTTTAGCCTGTGCTTTTGTCTAAGAGCTTTATGGTGTCATGCTTTTAAGCCATTTTTAGTTTGTTTTTGTGCATGGTGTTAGGTCTGTTCTCACTTCTTTGATTTACATGCAGCTGTCCAGCTTTTCCAGCACCATGTGCTGAAGACACTGTGTTATCTGCATTGTATATTCTTGCCTCCTTTGTCAAGATTAATTGTCCATAGGTGTGTAGGTGTATTTCTGAACTTTCTCTTCTGATCCATTGATCCATGTGTATGTTTTTGGGTCAGTACCACAGTGTTTTGATTACTGTAGCTTTGTAGCATTGTCTGAAGTCTGGAAGGGTTATGCCTCCAATTTTGTTCACTTCCCTCAGGACTGCTTTGGCAGTTTTGGATCTTTCATAGCTCATTATAAAGTTTAGGATTATTTGTTCTTGTTCTGTGAAAGATGTCCTGGGTCATTTGGAATAGATAGTATTATATCTCTAGGTTGCTTTGGATAGTATTGTCATTTTAACAATATGAATTCTTCCAATCCAATAGCATGGGATACCTTTTCATTTCTTTGAATCATTTCCAATTTCTTTTATCAATGTTTTATGGTTCTCATCATAAGGAGGTTTTCACCTCCTTGATAAGGTTCATTCCTCAGTATTTTATAATGTGATTTTAAGAGAAATTGTTTTTTCACTTTCTCTTTATGATATTTCATTGTTAAGTGTAAAGAAATGCAACTGACTTCTGAATGTTAATCTTATATATTGTTACCTTGCTGAATTCATTTATCAGTTCTAGTAATTTTTATATGGAGTCTTTAGGGTTTTCTATATATAATATGATATCATCTGCATATAATACAATTTTACCTCAAAGAGATAGTATTTATAAAATACATATTATTGATGCTAAACAACTTACAGATTCCCCTACACTGATGAAAGAAACATTAGAAAGGGTATAGTGAAAACTCATTTAATCACCAAATCCTGTGATCATCCCAACTATCAGTTCAGTTCAGTTCAGTCGCTCAGTCGTGTCCCATTCTTTGCAACCCCATGGACTGCAGCTTGCCAGGCCTCCCTGTCCATCACCAGCTCCCGGAGTTTACCCAAACTCGTGTCTATTGAGTCGGTGATGTCATCCAGCCATCTCATCCTCTGTTGTCCCCTTCTCCTCCTGCCCCCAATCCCTCCCAGCATCAGGGTCTTTTCCAATGAGTCAGTTCTTCCCATCAGGTGGCCAAAGTATTGGAGTTTCAGCTTCAGCATCAGTCCTTCCAGTGAACACCCAGGACTGATCTCCTTTAGGATGAACTGGTTGGATCTCCTTGCAGTCCAAGGGACTCTCTAGAATCCCAACTATTTTATTCCCAACTATAATCCAAAATTAATTTGAAAGTGAAATTATTTTTTCCTGTGTTTGCTACAACAGTGCTATCTTTCAAAAACAGGTTTATGACACTCAGTATTATGACCTTCTCAGTAATTCAGTTGCCATGTATTTGAGAATGATAATGACCGTATAGTACTGTACTATGTAATTTATGAAAAAATATGTTCAACATACATAAGCAATATGATATTGATGAATATCAACAAAAGAGCAGCTAAAAGCCTCAGGTTGCTTTCTAAAATCTATATGGCATCTGTTAGTATATTTTAATATATTTGCAGCAATAGCTTATCAGATGCCTTTCTGCATGCTTCTGTAGCTTTCAGGATATATTTAACTCTGCCAATACAGTTTCTCAGAATAAAAGCTTATTTTAAAAGACTCAAAGCCTAAAATGTCACAAGACAGGCAGGCAAATGTAGCAACAATTTCCCCAGGTAACAAGTTGTTGGGACAAGTAAGCATTACCATGAAAGTAAGATATTGAGTGTAATCATTTTATGGTCTGGTGACCTTGAGTTTCTAGTCAACTATGATTACATTTTCCATAATTTTATATTCAATTAGTGAATTTATAAAAACCATATAGGTTAACATTATTTCAATAATTATTAATACTGAGAAACTAATTTAGGAATTAGAAGTTTCCACCTGTGAAAGAAGCTCTTTTCTGATTTACTGAGAGGTGTCATGAGAGCCCACATCAACCTGGTGGCCCCCAGCTCTGGATATTGTGAACTCCGCATGAGAGAGAGAACCTCCACTTCACCTCTTGCTATCTTTAGGTCAGAGGGAGCTATATTTTGACCCCTGGGTTTCAGTTTTCCCTCAGTTTATAGAAATTTCCCTCACCCACCTTAGCTTAGAAAATTACTGCTTAACCTGTGGGTCATGGATTCATGTGCTTCCCTTAGGGTCCTCCAAGACTTGGAGGCCAGTCTGCAGGTCTTGGTCTCTGCTCCCAGACCACCCAGTGCTTAGTTAGCTAAGCACCCAGTGCTTAGTTAGCAACTGTAGGAGAACAGTCCCTAAATGTGCTCCAGGTCAGGGCTGTGGCCCGATACTTCTGAGGGCTGCTCAGTTACATCTGAATTTCAGAAACAGAATGTAGTTATACTAACACACTTAATTGTGTATGTGAAGTTCCAATTTAACTAGGCTTCCTCTTGTTTTGTTGCTGGTGTTTTTATTGTTGTTGTTTGCTAAATCTGGTGAAATCTGTCCATGGCAGAGAGTAGTGTATGAGTGGCAGGGAGGCTTTGGAGATCCTTGGTAAACTTGCTAGATTCTGAGAGAACCTGCCTGAAAGATGGAAAAAAGATACGGAAATAATAAGGTGGTTTCCCCCCAACTCCTTGTAACAGGAAGCCTACTGTAATTTGGATGAAGCCACTTTTAAATTAGTTTGGAGAGATCCCACCTGTTTTCTTCAGCCCCTAGTTTCTTCATGTTTAAAATCAGGGAATTTGGGCACTGTGGACCTCTCTCCACACACATGCATATGACAAAAACTAGGTACATTTTCAGTGGGTCACACTCCCTGCTTGAAGGCCTTCCTTGGCCCCTGGTCAGGGCTCCCCAGACCATCTGGACTAAACTCCATGAGCCTTCCAGCCATGAGATCATCAGTCTGTGGCTCTCATCCTGCTTAAGGAATGAGAAACCAATGTGCAAAAACAGAAACCCATGAAGCTCCTTGCAGACGTCTTCCTGGAATACTTTTGTCAGATGATGTCAAAGGTCTCACTAATGTTGACCTATTAGTTCCTGCATCTCTCCCTCTGGTAGGTCAAAAGTAGGTCTGTGTATGCTGCTTACAGATGAAACAGAATCATCAGAAGAAAGGAGGACCTGTCGGGACTTCAGAAGAATTCTCTAAGCATCATATCCTACTGGAGCCCTGTTTCCATCTCTTTTGAAGGGATTTGAGGCCTAAGACAAGGCAAGATTCCCTGATACAGTGGGCTCAGAAGTGTCTGGGCAAAACTCCCTGGGAGACAACTTGGCTGAGCCATCCAACAAGATATTGACACTGGGAGAAAACACTGCCTGGGGACTCTCAGTAGGAGAGAGCAAGGTTCTGTGAAGTTGTTATGAGAGTAATGACACAGAGCAATAGTTGCAGCTCGTGAGCACTTGCTCTGAAGGCAATGTGCCTTTTCATTCAGTGAAGAAGACAACCTATCCTCACCCCCATTTGATGGAAGAGGAAGCTAAGGCTTAGAAAGAAAAACCTTTTTCAAGGCCACAGAGGCTTCATAATATTCACTTAAATCCATAAAATACTATATGTGGCACTGATGGGATGGAGAGATATTAGGGTCCTATATCTCTATTCTTTCATTCCAATAAGATTCCATGATACCAAACCCCCAGGAAAACTTGAAGGCAGAAGGCAGATCTGGGGACCTGTCCGTTTCTGCAGGAGAGGGGACTCATCTCACAGCCTGAGGCAGAGCTGCCATCCCACTAACGCCTCTCAGAGAAATGAGTTAAGGGAGCCACATCAAAGATGTCTCAGTTACACAGGATCCCTGGAGCAGGTCCCACTTCAGAGTAACAGAAATCATTACACAGGTCAATAATGCAGAATGAACCAAAAATTACTTTCATTTCTGACAATAGTAAAATGACAACATTAACAAATTTCAATAGACATTTACTTTGAAAATCAAAATGACAGTTTTTAAAGGCTTTCGTCAATGAGCAACTTCTATCATTCACTGCTTTTAAAAAAATCTGAAGTTTAGGGAGCAGTTTTCAGAAATTACTTTTAACCTTGCCATTATCTAAATCGATTTAATTTGACCCAGTTTTCCTCTGTGTCAATGTCAAAAGCACTTGTGGTCTTATAGACTGAATTTTTCCATCTCTGTTTTTCCTTCTGAACAGAGGTTTGTTCAGAAAATTGCCAACAGACATAAAAGATGGCCAAAACCTTGCATGAGTTGGACCAAAGCAATTGGAATGAATAATTGTCTTATTTTTCATAGCAAGACAGAGAACTAAGATGCTGAGCATATTATATACTCTATAATACTTAATCTTGACAGAAATTTTGTCAGACAACCACTATGTTCTTTATATTGTGTATGTTTAAAAAACATTTTTTTAAAAAAACAAACATCTCCAAATTGTTATACCATTGGATAAATATTAAGGCTCAATCAACAAATATTTATCAAGGACTACTAAATAGAACAAAAATCTCTGCTGTTAGGGACAACTAGTTGGGGAAGACATAATAAGCCAATCAATAAGTTAAATGCAAGATATCAAATGGTGATAAGAGCTGTAGAGAAAAATTAAGTTCCAAGGAGGGTTAAGAGCATCTGGCTTGTGCACAATTAATATTAACTATTCTCATTAAAAAAAAAAAGCAACTGAGTTCTACTTCTTTTGTGACTCAGAAGGCAGCTTTAGGGATTTTGCAATAAGGAGATGGTTTAGTGACCTCAACAATAAGTCGAGTTTCAATATCAGTGAATCATAAGACCTCTTAGTTGTGAGTCATTCTGGCCAGTGGACATAGAAAAAGTGTTATCAACCATCTCAGATGACCCTTGGATTCTGGAGTCAGACAGTCTGGGCTCATATTCTGGCTTGTCCCTTACTGGGTGCCCTTGGATAAGTTATTATTTTCCAGTATCAGTTTTCATATTTGCAAGTAAAGATGAGTGCTATCCTTGTAGAATTATAAGGACAAAGGAGACAATTCTTGTCAATTGCTTGATACAAGACTGAGACATGGTAAACATTCAATTAACATTGGTTGCCATTCATTTTGAAAAAGGAGCATTTTTGTTTCTTATGTACCTACTTGAGAATTTGATCATCATATCCTATATTTCTCCAAAATGTCCAAATGTTCCCTGAAATTTGTATTTCTGTGTTCATGACTGGCTTTGAATCACTGCCTCTGTTGTGATTTGAGATCACCTCTGTTTTACCTCTTACGGTGTGTTTCTCTTCTCTGTGCTGATTCAGATGTGGAATGCAGCCCCCATTTCTGGATTTCCCTCCCAAATCTTGATTTTACACAAAGCAATTAGGAATAGCAGATATAACTCTTAGGATAGAAAAATGAAAGGAGTCAATTTATTTGCTAGCACCCAAAAGCCTTGAAATGGAAATGGCCCAGACCCCGTGGAATTAGATATTTGGCTCTAGAGCATAGTCCCTCTGATGCATGCCATCTGCTTTTCTTCTGTTTTGTTTTCCTTCCATTACTCTCCTCCCCTTTGCTCTTAGCATCCCTCCACCCCAAATCTCTGTTCATCTCTCCCCGGAGAAGTTTGATTGTCTCATTTGTTTTCTGTTCTCTGAAACCCAGTCTCTGCCACCAAGCAGCTTTTCAACACAGACTTTTCCTCCAAGAGAAAGTTTTATGGCAGTTGCACTTGGTAAGCAACATTTGGCTAAAGGTATTTCATTCATCCTAGTTATCCTCAAGTGTGAGATGAGGTGTCTAATTTTCGACAGGGATTGGCATTTCACCAGTCTGTTTGAGAGCCCGTGCTTTCTCAGAAGAGGTGACACCTCAGACCCTTGACTTGGCCTTCTGACCAGTGGAAGAGATTTAGGGTCTGCAGGGCCGCACATGTGCCTTTTCTTCCCTCCCTCTCCTCTTGCCTGGCCGGGGGCCATTCTCAGGGCATGGTGCAGGGCAGATGGTAAGGGCCCTGCTGGCTGTGCAGTCTGTTCTGCGGAAAACTGCTCCAGCCCTGAACTGTGTTCTTGGGCTCTCCTTGTAAATCTCAGCTTCCTTCCTGCATGTTCCTTTCAAAGGAAGACTTTGGGATTTTTTCATGCCTTTTAGAAAATTGTATTCTGTTCTTTTGGTATTTTATAATTGGAATTATGCGTTGCCGCTTAATTGTTCTCTTACTTTACTTCTCTGTAATTGCCATACTTTCTAATTTTATTTTCTTTTAAAAATACTTTTAAAAATTCTCCTTCCTTAGCACCCCCCCCAAAAAAAAACCTTGGTCACAAATCTAACAAAATATGTACAAGATCTATATGAGGGAAGCTACAAAGCTCTGATAAAAGAAATCAAAGAATAACTAAATAAATGGAGAGACTCCATGTAAGGTAAGACGGTGTCACTTCTTCCCAAGTTGATCTATAGGCTCAATGCAATTCCAGTAAAAATCCCAGCAGGTTACTTTGTGGAAATCAACAAACTGATACTAAAGTTTAAAATTTACATGGAAAGGCAAACTCCCAAAACAGCCAACACAGTATTAAAGGGGAGGAACAAAGTTGGAGGATTGACATTATTTGACTTCAAAACTCACTATAAGCTACAGTAGTCAAGACAGTATAGTACTGGCAGAAGAATAGACAAATGGATCAATGGAACAGAAAAAATAGCACAGAAATAGATCCACACAGGGATAGTCATTGATCTTTGACAAAAGAACAAAGACAATTCAACAAATAAAGGATCACCTTTTCAACTAACGGTGCTGGAATAACAGGATATATACATGGAAATAAATGAATTTAAACACAGATCTTGCACCTTTCACAAAAATTAACTCAAAATGGATCACAGATTTAAATGTAAAATGAAAAACTATGAAAGTCACAGAAGATAACACAGGAAAAATTGCAGTTGACTTTGGGCTTGGCAATGTTTTTTAATGTAAAAAAACCCTGTTATGAATCAGTGAACTAAAATGTACTGGAATTGGCAAATTTAATTCAGATGACAATTGTATCTACTACTGTGGGCAAGAATCCCTTAGAAGAAATGGAATAGCCCTCATAGTCAACAAGAGTCTGAAATGAAGTACTTGGGTGCAGCCTCAAAAATGACAGAATGATCTCTATTCATTTCCAAGGCAAACCTTTCAATATCACAATAATCCAAGTGTATGCCCAACCACTAATGCTGAAGAAGCTGAAGTTGAATGGTTCTATGATGATGTACAGACCTTCGAGAACTAACACCCAAAAAAGATCTCCTTTTCATCATAGGAATGCAAAGTACGAAGTACATAGGAAGTACAAAGTCAAGAGATATCTGGAGTAACAAGGAAGTTTGGGCTTGGAGTACCAAATGAAGCAGGGCAAAGGCTAACAGAGTGTTGCCAAGAGAATGCACTGATCATAGCAAACACCCTCTTCCAACAACATAAGAGAAGACTCTACACATGGACATCATCCCGTGCTTGACACCGAAATCAGATTGATTATATTCTTTGCAGCCAAAGATGGAGAAGTTCTATACAGTCAGCAAAAAAAAAAAAAAAAAAAAAAAAGAAAAAAAAAAAAAAGACCGGGAGCTGACTGTGGCTCTTATTGCCAAATACAGACTGAAATTGAAGAAAGTAGGGAAAACCACTAGACCATTCAGGTATGACCTAAATCGAATTCCTTATGATTATACAGTGGAAGTGACAAATAGATTCAAGGGATTATATCTGATAGGGGGCCTGAAGAACTATGGATGGAGGTTTGAGACATTGTACAGGAGACAGTGATCAAGACCGTCCTCAAGAGAAAGAAATGCAAAAGGCAAAATGGTTGTCTGACGAGACCTTACAAATAGCTGAGAAAAGAAGGGAAGCTAAAGGCAAAGGAGAAAAGGAAAGATATACCCATTTGAATGACGACTTCCAAAGAATAGCAAGGAGAGAGAAGAAAGCCTTCCTAAGTGATCATTGCAAAGAAATAGAGGAAAACAATAGAAAGGGAAAGACCAGAATTCCCTTCAAGAAAATTAGAGATACCAAGGGAATATTTCATGTAAAGCTGGGCACAATAAAGGACAGAAACAGTATGACCTAACAGAAGCAGACAATATTGAGAAAAGATAGCAAGAATACACAGAAGAACTATACAAAAAAGATCATAATCACCCACATAAACATGATGGTGTCATCATTAACCTAGAGACAGACATCTTGGGGTGCAAAGTCAAGTGGGCCTTAGGAAGCATCACTACAAACAAAGCTAGCGGAGATGATGGAATTTCAGCTGAGCAATTTCAAATCATAACAGATGATGCTGTAAAAGTGCTGCACTCAATATGCCAGCAAATTTGGAAAACTCTGCAGTGGCCACGGGACTGGAAAATGTCAGTTTTCATTCCAATCCCAAAGAAAGGCAATGCCACAGAATGCTCAAACTATCGCACAGTTGCACTCATCTCAAACACTAGCAAAGTATTGCTCAAAATTCTCCAAGCAAGGCTTCAACAGCACATGAACTGAGAACTTCCTGATTTTCAAGCTGGTTTTAAAAAAGGCAGAGATACCAGAGATCAAATTTCTAGCATCCGTTGGATCATAGAAAAAGAAAGTTACAGAAAAACATATACTTCTGCTTAATTGAATACACCTAAACCTTTGATTGTGTGGATCACAACAAACTGTGGAAAATTCTTTTTTTTATTATTTTAAAATTTTAAGTGGAGGCCAATTACTTTACAATTTTGTGGTGGTTTTTACCATACATTCATATGACTCAGCCATGGGTGTACATGTGTTCCCCATCCTGAACACCCTTCCACCTCCCTCCCCATCCCATCCCTCTGGGTCATCCCAGTGCACCAGCCCTGAGCACCCTGTCTCATGCATCGAACCTGGACTGGCATTCTACTTCACATATGATAATATACATGTTTCAATGCTATTCTCTCAAATCATTCCACCCTCACCTTCTCCCACAGAGTCCAAAAGTAAGTTCTTTACATCTGTGTCTCTGTTGCTGTCTCGCATATAGGGTCATTGTTCCTATCTTTCTAAATTCCATATATATGCGTTAATATACTGTCTTGGTGTTTTTCTTTCTGACTTACTTCACTCTGAATAATAGGTGCCAGTTTCATCCACCTCATTAGAACGGATTCAAATGCATTCTTTTTAATAGCTGAGTAATATTCCACTGTGTATATGTACCATGGCTTTCTTATCCATTCATCTAATGATGGACATCTAGGTTGCTTCCACGTCCTGGCTATTTTAAACAGTGCTGTGATGAACATTGGGGTACATGTGTCTCTTTCAATTCTGGTTTCCTTGATGTGTATGCCCAGAAGTGGGATTGCTGGGTCATATGGCAGTTCTATTTTCAGTTTTTTAAGGAATCTCCACACTGTTCTCCATAGTGGTTATACTAGTTTGCATTCCCACCAACAGTGTAAGAGGGTTCCCTTTCCTCCACACCCTCTCCAGCATTTATTGTTTGTAGATTTTTGAATAGCAGCCATTCTGACTGGTGTGAGATGGTACCTCTATGTGGTTTTGATTTGCATGTCTCTGGTAATGAGTGATGTTGAGCATCTTTTCATGTGTTTGTTAGTCATCTGTGTGTCTTCCTTGGAGAAATGTCTGTTTAGTTCTTTGGCTCATATTTTGATTGGGTCATTTATTTTTCTGGAATTGAGTTGCAGGAGTTGCTTGTATATTTTTGAGATTAATTCTTTGTCAGTTTCTTCATTTGCTATTATTTCCTCCCATTCTGAAGGCTGTCTTTTCACCTTGCTTATAGTTTCCTTCATTGTGTGAAAAGCTTTTAAGTTTAATTAGGTCCCATTTGTTTATTTTTGCTTTTATTTCCATTACTCTGGGAGGTGGGTCATAGAGGATCTTGCTGTGATTTATGTCAGAGAGTGTTTTGCCTATGTTTTCCTCTAGGAGTTTTATAGTTTCTGGTCTTACGTTGAGATCTTTAATCCATTTTGAGTTTATTTTTGTGTATGGTGTTAGAAAGTGTTCTAGTTTCATTCTTTTACAAGTGGTTGACCAGTTTTTCCAGCACCACTTGTTAAAGACATTGTCTTTTCTCCATTGTATATTCTTGCTTCCTTTGTTAAAGATAAGGTGTCCATAGGTGCGTGGATTTATCTCTGGGCTTTCTATTTTGTTCCATTGATCTATATTTCTGTCTTTGTGCCAGTACCATACTGTCTTGATGACTGTAGCTTTGTAGTATAGCCTGAAGTCAGGCAGGCTGATTCCTCCAGTTCCATTCTTTCTCAAGATTGCTTTGGCTATTCGAGGCTTTTTGTATTTCCATACAAACTGTGAAATTATTTGTTCTAGTTCTCTGAAAAATACCATTGGTAGCTTGATAGGGATTGCATTGAACCTATAGATTGCTTTGGGTGGTATATTCATTTTCACTATAGTGATTCTTCCAACCCATGAACATGTATATTTCTCCATCTATTTGTGTCATCTTTGATTTCTTTCATCAGTGTTTATAATTTTCTATATATAGGTCTTTTGTTTCTTTAGGTAGATATATTCCTAAGTATTTTATTCTTTTTGTTGCAATGGTGAATGGAATTGTTTCCTTAATTTCTCTTTCTGTTTTCTCATTGTTAGTGTATAGGATTGCAAGGGATTTCAGTGTGTTCATTTTATATCCTGCAACTTTACTATATTCATTGATTAGCTCTAGTAGTTTTCTGTTGGAGTCTTTAGGGTTTTCTATGTAGAGGATCATGTCATCTGCAAACAGTGTGAGTTTTAATTCTTTTCCAACCTGGATTCCTTTTATTTCTTTTTCTGCTCTGATTGCTGTGGCCAAAACTTCCAAAATTATGTTGAATAGTAGTGGTGAGAATGGGCATGCTTGTCTTGTTCCTGACTTTAAGGAAAATGCTTTCAGTTTTTCACCATTGAGGATAATGTTTGCTGTGGGTTTGTTATATATAGCTTTTAGTATGTTGAGGCATGTTCCTTCTATGCCTGCCTTCTGGAGGGTTTTTTTTTTTTTTATCATAAATGGATGTTGAATTTTTTCAAAGGCTTTTTCTGCATCTATTGAGATAATCCTCTGGTTTTTATCTTTCAATTTGTTAGTGTGGTGTATCACATTGATTGATTTGTGGATATTGAGAAATCCTTGCATCCCTGGGAAAAAGCCCACTTGGTCATGATGTATGATCTTTTTAATATGTTGTTGGATTCTGTGTGCTAGAATTTTGTTAAGGATTTTTGCATGTATGTTCATCAGTGATATTGGCCTGTCATTTTCTTTTTTTGTGGCATCTTTGTCTGGTTTTGGTATTAGGGTGATGGTGGCCTCATAGAATGAGTTTGGATGTTTATGTTCCTCTGCAATTGTCTGGAAGAGTTTGAGTAAGATAGGTGTTAACTCTTCTCTACATTTTTGTTAGAAATTCAGTTGTGAAGCCAACTGGTCCTGGGCTTTTGTTTGTTGGAAGATTTCTGATGACAGTTTCGATTTCTGTGCTTGTGATGAGTTTGTAAAGATTTTCTGTTTCTTCATGGTTCAGTTTTGGAAAGTTGTACTTTTCTAAGAATTTGTCCACTTCTTAAAAGTTGTCCATTTTACTGGCGTATAGTTGCTGACAATAGTCTCTTATGATCGTTTGTATTTCTGTGTTGTCTGTTGTGATTTCTCCATTTTCATTTCTAATTTTGTTGATTTGATTCTTCTCCCTTTGTTTCTTGATGAATCTGGCTAATGGTTTGTCAATTTTATTCATCTTTTCAAAAAACCAGCTTTTAGCTTTCTTGAATTTTGCTCTGGTCTCTTTTGTTTCTTTTGCATTTATTTCTGCCCTCATTTTTGAGATTTCTTTCCTTCTACTAACCCTGGAGTTCTTTATTTCTTCTTTTTCTAGTTGTTTTAGGTGTAGAGTTAGGTTATTTATTTGAGTTTTTTCTTGTTTCTTGAGGTAAGCCTGTATTGCTATGAACCTTCCCCTTAGCACTGTGTCCCATAGATTTTGGGTTGTTGTGTTTTCATTTTCATTCATTTCTATGCATATTTTGATTTCTTCTGTGATTTGTTGGTTATTCAGAAGTGTGTTGTTTAGCCTCCATATGTTGAAATTTTTAATAGTTACTGACCTGTAATTGACATCTAATCTTTGTGGTCATCTAAGCATTGTGGTCAGAAAAGGTGCTTGGAATGGTTTCAATATTTTTGAATTTACCAAGGCTTGATTTATGGCCAAGGATGTGATCTATCCTACAGAAGATTCCATGTGCACTTGAGAAAAAGATGAAATTCATTGTTTTGGCATGAAATGTCCTATAGATATCAATTAGTTCTAACTGGTCCATTGTATCTTTTAAAGTTTGTGATTCCTTGTTAATTTTCTGTTTTGTTGGTCTATCCATAGGTGTGAATGGGGTATTAAAAGTCTCCCAGTATTATTGTGTTTTAGTTAATTTCCCCTTTCATACTTGTTAGCATTTGCCTTACATATTGTGGTGTTCCTATGTTGGGTGCATATATATTTGTCATTGTTACATCGTTTTCTTTAATTGATCCCTTGATCACTATGTAGTATCCTTCTTTATCTCTTTTCACAGCCTTTACTTTAAAGTCTATTTTATCTGATATGAGTATTGCGACTCCTGCTTTCTTTTGGTCTCTGTTTGCGTGAAATATTTTTTTCAACCCCTTCACTTTCAGTCTGAATGTGTCCCTTGTTTTGAGGTGGGTCTCTTGTAGACAGCATATACAGGGGTCTTGTTTTCGTATCCATTCAGCCAGTCTGTCTTTTGGTTGGGGCATTCAACCCATTTACATTTAAGGAAATTATTGATAGGTATGGTCCTGTTGCCATTTACCTTGTTGTTTTGGGTTCGCGTTTATACACCCTTTCTGTGTTTCCTGTCTAGAGAAGATCCTTTAGCATTTGTGGGAGAGCTGGTTTGGTGGTGCTGAATTCTCTCAGCTTTTGCTTGTCTGTAAAGCTTTTGACTTCTACTTCATATTTGAATGAGATTCTTGCTGGGTACAGTAATCTGGGTTGTAGGTTTTTATCTTTCATCACTCTAAGTATATCCTGCCATTCCCTTCTGGCTTGGAGGGTTTCTATTGAAAGATCAGCTGTTATCCTTATGGGGATCCCCTTGTGTGTTATTTGTTGTTTTTCCCTTGCTGCTTTTAATATTTGTTCTTTGTGTTTGATCTTTGTTAATTTGATTAATATGTGTCTTGGGCTGTTTTGCCTTGGGTTTATCCTGTTTGGGACTCTGGGTTTTTTGGACTTGGGTGACTATTTCCTTCCCCATTTTAGGGAAATTTCAACTATTATCTCCTCAAGTATTTTCTCATGCCCTTTCTTTTTGTCTTCTTCTGGGACTCCTATGATTCGAATGTTGGGGCGTTTAACATTGCCCCAGTGGTCTCTGAGGTTGTCCTCCTTTCATTTAATTCTTTTTTCCTCTCTGCTTCATTTATTTCTACCATTCTATCTTCTACCTCACTTATCCTATCTTCTGCCTTATCCTAATCTCCTGTTGGTTCCCTCCAGGGTGTTTTTGATCTCATTTATTACATTATTCATTATATATTGACTCTTTTTTATTTCTTCTAGGTCCTTGCTATTCCTTTCTTGCATCTTCTCAATCCTTGTCTCCAGGCTGTTTATCTGTAACTCCATTTTGTTTTCAAGATTTTGGATCATTTTTACTATGATTATTCTGAATTATTTTTTAGGTAGACTCCCTATCGCCTCCTCTTTTGTTTGATTTGGTGGGTATTTATCATGTTCCTTTACCTGCTGAGTATTTCTCTGCCTTTTCATCTTGTTTAGATTGTTGTGCTTGGAGTGGCCTTTCTGTATTCTGGCAGTTTGTGGTTCCTCTTTATTGTGGAGGTTCCTCGCTATGGGTGGAGTTGGACAGGTGGCTCGTCAAGGTTACTTAGTTAGGGAAGCTTCCATTGGTGTTCTGGTGGGTGGAGCTGGATTTCTTCTCTCTTGGGTGCAATAAAGTGTCCAGTAGTGAGTTTTGAGATGTCTGTGGGTTTCGTGTGACTTTGGGCAGCCTGTATATTGAAGCTTAGGGCTATGTTCCTGTGTACTGGAGAATTTGCTCAATGTGTCTTGCTCTGGAACTTGTTGACCCTTGGGTGGTGCTTGGTTTCAGTGTAGGTATGGAGAGTTTTGGACGAGCTCTTATCAATTAATGTTTGCTGGAGTCAGGAGTTCTCTGGTGTTAAGCCTCCTGCCTCTGACTTTCAGTCTTATTCTTACAGTATCCTCAACACTTCTCCATATATACAGCACCGATGATAAAACATCCAGGTTAATGGTGAAAAGACTCTCCACAGTGAGGGACAGCCAGAGAGTTACACAGAGTTACATGGAGAAGAGAAGAGGGAGGAGGGAGATAGAGGTGACCAGGAGGAGAAGAGCGGGAATCAAAAGGGGAGAGAGCAATCTAGCCAGTAATCACTTCCCTATGTGCTCTCCACAGTCTGGATCCTTCAGAGATGTTCACAGAGTTCCACAGAGAAGAGGGAGGAAGGAGATAGAGGTGATCAGGAGGAGAAAAGGGGGAATCAAAATGAGAGAGAGAGAGATCCAGCCAGTAATCAGTTCCATAAGTGTTCTCCACAGCCCAGAACACATGCAGAGATTCATGGGGTTGCATCGGGAAGAGAAGCGGGAGGGAGGAGATAGAGGTGACCTGGGGGAGAAAAAGGAGAGTCAAAGGGGAGAGAGCAATCAAGCCAGTAATCACACTCCCAAGTAAAAATGTGTACTGAAGGTTTGATTTTTAATGGTACAAATTTGATAACAAATACCAAAAAGCAAAGATTAAAAACCTAAAGTAGAGGTTACACTCTCAAAAATACAATATTAAAAAACAAAATCACAAAAATTATAAAAAATGTGTATAAAGTTTGCTTTAAAAATAGGATCATTTTGGCAAGGTAATAGGTTATAAAAATGAAAATTAAAGGAGTAACAGAGGACTTAAAATTTTTTTTTAATTTTTTAATTAAAAACTATAATAGTAAAAATATATATAGGAATTTCTCTGGAGCTGTTGTGGGCAGTGTGGGGGTCAGTTCATTTTCACACTGTTCCTTCATCCAGCTTATACTTCTCAAGATCTATGGACCCCTTCATATGTAGTCCGTGCTAACTGCAGGGTTTTAATCTGTTGCACCTGTCACTTCCAAGGCCGTTCTCTGTTTATTTTAGCTTCCTCTGTTTGCTGGCCTCTTCAGTGTCTAATTTCCACCCTGACACAAGGGGGCGCTGGTGGTCACTTTTTTAGGCTCGCTTGTTCAGTCGTGCTGTGGGGAGGGAGGAGCGCTGCAGACAAACATCCCTGGCGTGTGTGGGGAGCGCTCGCAGTGTCTGGGCCACACTGGGTTTGCCCTGCTCACAGCGCGTGTGCTTTCCCCGTCTACACTGCTCAGGCTCCAGGTTGCTCTGCTGGGAATTGTCTGAGGCAGGCCCTGGGTTCCATGCACTTCCCAGGTCTAAGCCACTCAGGTTCAGGTTCTCGGGTACTCCACGAAGGCGCACTCGGTTATGCCTGCGTTTTGTGCCCTTCCCAGGTCCGAGCAGCTCAGGCGACCTGGTGCTTGGGAGCGCACTCTCCCCAGGTGGGGGCTGAGTCTTATGGCCTCCCCGTCCCAGCCGCTCGGTTTCCTGGGTGGCAGCGGGAGCATCGTCTCAGGTGTGCCGCGTGTCTCTTCTGGGGAGCTGGTCTCTGGCTGCAACCTTCCCGGCAGATGTCAACTGTCAAGAATCCCAGGAAGACTTTATCTAAATCCCAGGTTAGAAACTGGGAGCCTGCTCAGTTTGGTAGGGGATGCTGTCTCTGGGGCTGAGTTTGCCCCTCTCCGGCTCTGGCTTGCGCCCGCCTGCCTCCCTGCCTCTGGCGGGGGATGGGTCGGTCCCCAGCCTGCTAGCTCTGCCCTGGTATTCGCTCAGTCTTTTGTTCTGTGAGAGGGTCCAACAGTGCCTTAGGTTAGGGCTTTTCTTAGGATAGTTCTCTCTCTCTCTCTTTTTCCCCTCTCTCTCTGGCTACCCCACAGTCCGGGTTGCTCTCTCACGTTACCTCCCTCACATTGCCCTCAGGGCATTCAGGCCTGGTCCTTACTCTAAGCAATGCAGCCCTCTCCTCCCCATTCAGCCCTCATTCGCTGGTGGCAGATGTGAGTGTCTGGGCTACTTCTCTGCTGGGAGTTGCCCTTGGGCACGTAATCTGCAGGGTTTATTTATTTATTTTCCCTCTGGCTATGTTGCCCTCTGAGATTCCAAAACTCCCCACAGACCCACCGGGGAGAGGGTTTCCTGGTGTTCGGAAACTTCTTTTATGACTCCCTACCTGGGATGGGTCTCCATCCCTAACTCTTTTGTCTCTCTTTTTATCTTTTATATTTTGTCCTACCTCCTTTCGAAGACAATGGGCTGCCTTTCTGGGTGCCTGGTGTCCTCTGCCAGAGTTCAGAGATTGTTCTGTGGAATTTTCTCAGCGTTCAAATGATCTTTCAATGAATTTGTCGGGAAGAAAGTGGTCTCCCCGTCCTATTCCTCTGCCATTTTAGGACCGGCCCCAAATTACTCTGTTTGAAGTCAATTAGAATAATCTGTTTGTCATTATGCCAGCAATTCAATATACAGTTAGACTTGTTTGGTTCTATTTTAGGTTTTTGGGGATTCATGTTTAATTTTGTTTCATAAAACATTAACATAGTTTCAAAATTCACTCTACAGAACAAGTTGTATTCAGAAAGGTGTAACTTTCATCTCTTTCTTTTCAATCCTGTTTCTTTCTATCCCTTAGAAATAGCCATTATATTTTGTCTTTTAGTTTATCCTTTCATGCTTTATTTTAATACAAAGGGACATATTTATATACTGATATCCACCCAATGGTTACATAATATATAGACTTCCTTCACCTTGCTTTTAACAGGGTATGGGGACATATTTCACAGCAGGATACAAAGGCATGTCTCATTCCTTTTTAAACTGAACTGCATGGATACATCACACATAACCACTGTATTCAATCACTTTCCTGCTGTTGGACAACTGGGTTATTTCCATTCTTTTGGTATCACAAATAGTGCTACAATGGATACTCCTGTGAGTGCTTCCTTTCATATTTCTGTCTTTGAGATATATTAATAGGAACAGGATTGTTTTATCACAGAGAAAGTGCACATGTAATTTTGCTTTCTTCCACTGGGGAATTTTGTATATTGATTTTATCTAGAAGGCTTGTTAAATTCTCTCATTAATTAAAAATAACTTATTAAAATAGTTTGTAACATTATAAAATTTATATTCCTACAATAATATTGTTAGCAAATAATCACGGTTTTACTTCTCCTATTGCATATTTATATCTTTTCTTTTTTGCTCCTCCTAGCATATCCATTAAAATGTTGAATGGAAGTGTTGAAAGCCAATTACTTTTGTTCTTAATTTTAAAATAAGTGCTTTCAATATTGTATCACTAGTTATGATGTTTATTACAAAATTTTTAAATGCTCAACATTAGATTATGGAACTTCCCTTCTCATTATAGTTTGCTGAGAGATTTTACCATGATTAAAAATAAAATTGCATCAACTGTTTTTCTGTACTATCAAGATAATCATGTAGCTTTGTGTTCCTTAAATTCATGATTATGATGAATTTAATAAATCACTTTCTCAATATTTTTTAAGTTTTTGTTTATCTACTTTTATTCTCAGCTGTCCTGGGTCTTCATTGCTTTTCTCTAGTTCCGGAGAGCAGGGCCTACTCCCTAGCTTCAGTGCACAGGCTTCTTACTGAGGCGTCTTCCACTGTTGTGGAGCGTGGGCTCAGCAGTTTTGGCTCCTGACTCTATAGAACACAGACTCAGTAACTGTGGTGCCCAGGCTGAGTTGCTCTGCAGCATGTGGAATCTTCCCAGATCAGTGGTCAAACCCATGTCTCCTGCATTGCAGGTGGATTCTCTACCACTGAGCCACCAGGGAAACCTCAATTTCTTAATATTAAACTAACCTTTTACTCCCAAGATTAGACCTTTCTGGCCATTATTCTTCTTATATATTGCTGAATTTCATTTGTTCTGCTGAGGTGTTTTGCATTTACACTTAGATGTGAAATTGACCTACAGTTTTACTATCAAGGATTATTCTTCTTTTTTTTTTCAAGTATTATTCTTAATCAGGTTTTGGTACTAAAGTTATGCCTCACACGTGAATTGGGGACTTTTTCCCTCTTTACATTATATGGCAGTTTAAATAAGTATTCCTGAATATTTGGTAAAACTGATGGTGAAGCCAACTGGGACTGGTGTTTTCTTTGAGAGACTGTCTTTAAGGTACTGATCCAATCATCTTAATCATTTTAAGACTGTTTATCAAAAAAAAAAACTTCATCTTTTCTAATTCTTTTTGATAAACTGCATTTTAAAGGAATTTACCCAATTCGTTGATTTTTTAAAAAATATTAGCATAAAGGTGTTAATCACATTTTCTTATCTATTTTATTTCAGCAACAGGAATCCCCTTCTCTTTTCCCTCAGGACTTTGTTCTCTCTTTCTCTTAGTAAATCTCAACAAGTGTTTTCTGTGCATTTAATCTTTTCAAAGAGCTAATGTTTGGTTTTGTTGATCCTAAGGCAAGTTTGTTTACTTTATTGTTACCCTCTACTTTATCATTCCTTCCTTCTACTTTCTCTGGATTAATTCTGTGTTCTTGAAGTTAAGTTGAATGTTAATCTCATTATTTTAGATACTTCCTTTGTTGCTGTTAACACCTAAGCTGAAGTGAAGTGAAGTGAAGTTGCTCAGTCATGTCCGACTCTTTGCAACCCCATGGACTGTAGCCTACCAGGCTCCTCGGTCCATGGGATTTTCCAGGCAAGAGTACTGAAGTGGGTTGCCATTTCCTTCTCCAGGGGTCTTCCCGACCCAGGGATCGAACCCTGGTCTTCCGCATCATAGGCAGATGCTTTACTGTCTGAGCTACCAGGGAAGCCCCTAATAGAGTACTATTTTGGCAGTCCCACAAATTTGGTATGGGGCATTTTCATAATTTTTTTTTTTGTCTAAATATTCCTTATTTCCATTATAATTCTCCTTAAACCAATGAGTCATTGGAAGTCTATTTTTTATGTCTAAATGTACAATTTTCTATAGATTTTTTTGTTGTTACTACTGTTATTACTGTTCTTTAGCATACTGTCTGATGTCAACCCTTCTAAATTTGATGGAGGTAGCTTTATAACCTAGAAAAGTGGTCAAATTTTGTGAAAGCATTCTATATGTGCTTGAAAAAGATGTATTTTCAATAATTTTGAGATATAATATATTATGTATTATTTACATCAGCTTCCCTGGTGGCTCAGCCAGTAAAGAATCTGTGTGCAATGTAGGAGATCTGGGTTCAATCCCTGGGCCAGGAAGATTCCCTGGAAAAGGGAATGGCTAACCATTCCAGTATTCTTGCCTAGAGAATTCCATGGACAGAGGAGCCTGTTGGGCTATAGTCCATGGGGTCACAAAGAGTCAGACATGATTGAACGACTAACATTGCCACTTTTTTCTTTAGCTGCAAACTTATTAGTATTTGATTTGCTTAGTATATCAATTATAGCTTGTCAATTATGATTATCTACAGAGAGAAATATTAAAATCTCCCATTGTTAAGGGGCTTCCCTTGTGGCTCAGCTGGTGAAAACTCCACCTGCAATGCAGGAGACCTGGGTTTGATCCCTTCTTCTGGGAAGATCCCCTGGAAAGGGGGAAAGGCTATCCACTCCAGTATTCTGGCCTGGAGAATTCCATGGACTGTATAGTCCATGGGGTCACAAAGAGTCAGACACAACTGAGCCACTTTCACTTTCATTTTGTTAGGATGAATTTTTATATTTGTTCTTCCAGGTAAGTCAATGTTTGATTTAGGTATTTTGAAGTTAAATATGAATTTCCTACAAATTCATTCTTTTTTTTTTTTTTCATTTATTTTTATTAGTTGGAGGATAAGGAAGCTATGGTACATATACACCGTGGATATTACTCAGCCATTAAAAAAATTCATCTGAATCAGTTCTAATGAGATGGATGAAACTGGAGACCATTATACAGAGTGAAGTAAGCCAGAAAGATACAAATTCATTCTTAAGCATCGAAACTTTCATCATCTTTAACACTAATAAATCTGTAGCAAAACTTGCCAGCTTTTGGAGGGTTAATGTTTACCTGGTTATGCTTTTTCAGTCACAGACTATGAAACATTTAAATCCTTGTGTTTTAGGTATACCTCGTATAATCAGTATTTGCATAAAGTTCTTTTAACTCAGTCTCATACTCTCTGCTTCTCACTGTAGAGTTTAATCATTTTTCATTTATTATAGTTACTGATATACTAGACTTGGAGTCATTACTATAATATTTTATGTGCTTTTATTAGTCTGCTTTTTCCTGTTTATATTTTCCTCCATATTTTAAAAAAATTTTTGCCTTCTTGGAATGATGAAGGATTTTCTACCCCCTCATTCCTTTTCTTTTTCCCCCTGTCTACTTAATTTGGAAATTATATTTTTTAAATAGAAGTCCACTGCATGAATGTATCATAGTTTATTCAACCAGTCAACACTGATGGTGACTTCAACCAGTCACCCGCTGATGGGTTGTTTTTAGTCTTTTGCTTTTATACATAGTACTGCAATAAATAGCATTTTACCATTTCTGGTTTTTTTTTTAGAATGGTTTCTTGTCTTATGATAGCTGCCCTAGATCTTCAAATACATGTGCATAACTTATGAAGACTAAAATTAAATAGCATCTTTAACCTGCTCTTGAATAATACAAGGATCCTAAAAACTTTAGTAACAACCAACATTCTTCCAAATTACATTTCATGTTGTTCAGAACTTTAATACACCACTGTTTTTGAACTATAAATCAAGTCTTATTAATATTATTTTGTATTGTAAACATACATTAGATTTACCTACATATTCATCATTTTCTTTACCATTTTTCCTTGTATAACAGGCCTCCCATTTGCTTCCATTCCATTTTAGAATTCATGAGTTTCCTTGAATTGAAAATTGGTGCCCTTCCACAATACTGGAAAATTTTTCATCCACAGTTTTTAAAAATATGGCCTAAAAAAAAAATATATATATATATATATGGCCTAATTGCCTGTCTCTCATGGGCTGACTCTCTGTTAAGACATGTTACACCCTATTCGTTTAGCCTTCCTATTTCCATCTCCTCTTCCAAATTTTGCTTCCTTTTCCTCACTGAGCTGCATTCTGTAAAGTGTCTTTGATCTATTTTCAAGTTCACTAAATTTCTCTTTAGCCATATCTAATCTGCTGGTTAATCCTTTCGTTTCATTTATTGCTTTTTAATTCTGAGTGTTCTTTTAAAAAACAAACAAACAAAAAAACCTTCATAGTCATTTTGTGTGATCTGTTGTTGTTAACTTGTATTTTCAAGTTTTCTTTGAGTATTTTTTTTTCTTCTGTTTCCTTTTGCAGCTGGTCTTCACACATATCACCTTATTTCTTGTAGATTCTGTGATTTTTGCTATGAGCAGCTTATTTCCTTGAACCATTATGTCTGGAAATTCTTTGAGTACTTGGCTGATGTTAATCCCATCAAAGAGGATTTGCATTTAGTTTTCACAGTAGGCTGAGGGTCATACCAACCTGGGACCACCTTAAATAAAATTATCTACTTATAATTTTTAATGACTACAGAGCTTATTTGAATTTAGTAAAACTTGTATAATATCTTATTTTTTTATTGTTTTTTTTTTTATTAGTTGGAGGCTAATTACTTCACAACATTTCAGTGGGTTTTGTCATACATTGATATGAATCAGCCATAGAGTTACACGTATTCCCCCATCCCGATCCCCCCTCCCACCTCCCTCTCCACCCGATTCCTCTGGGTCTTAATATCTTAAAGTTATGTATTTCCAAGGGAGTGTCTTTCATTTTCCAGCTCTGTCTGGACAAGTAAGTTTCCTTGCTTTACCTTTTAGGATTTATTTATTAGGATTTATTTCTGGTTCACCCTAAAGGTTATAATCACAAGCCTTTGGGGCCCCAATCTTATGCAGATTTCTCTCCAGGTGTGGTCACCAGGATTTTCATCTGGCCTCACATCTATGTGCTCATCAATGAAGAAGCTCAATCATTTTCAACAGAAAACTTCAAAATGAAATCTAGCTTTGTCTTGAGTCTCTGTGGATTTCTTGTTTTCGTTCTGTCAGGCGAGTGTGTGCTTCTCGGTTTTTATCTCGTCACAACAGAGATTTGGAGTGACGGACATTAAAGCCCCCTCCGCGTGTCACAGCTCTCAGGTCTCACACAGACCATGTTGTAGCTCTTAGACAAACCAGTGTTACGGCTCAGTGTTACAGCTCTATTTTATTTAGGAGATAGCAGGAAAATCCATCTTCGAGGCGTGAGGGCACGTCGACCCAAAGACGTGAAGAGAAGAGCACCCCAGTCCTCAGACCTTCCTTTGGCCTTCCTCTGTTCGATTTTCACAGGCTTTTCCCTTCCTTGTCTTTTAGCCACTGCCATTTTGGACTCCTTTTCCCTATTCTAACTACCTAACAGTTCCATCCATCAATGCATTTAAAAGGAAAAATGTAATACTTATTCGGCAATGTAGTCATTTCAATCAGAGGGGTTGGACAAGGTGCCCAAACTGCCTGATTGCCAGAAACATGTTTGTTTTTGGTTTTGACAGAAACTCTTTGATGACTCTAGGGCTAAAGACAAATAACCCTAGGGTGACCCATAGAAAACTACTCACCGTCCACCTTTCCTCCATGACAGGTCCCTTAGATGAAAGTCAGAACAATGAATTACCAATTTATAATAAATTACTAACGGTGGCATTCCTGCATGCTACCGGGCACCGATGAAGGGTATGTTTTTCTAAGTGCTTCTCTTGAGGAAAGAGTGGATTACTTTTGCATGAAGGTTAAGGAAATCTAATAAAACTCCTCCACCTCTAAGATGAACTTTTCAGGACCATTTCAAAATGTCTGAAAGAGAATGATATCCAGGTTTGTAATGAGTCTTTAAAGCAATAGCTTAGCTGCCAAAAATAGCTCAGAGCATTTTGAATGCTAGTTACTGTCTCTCCTGAGACTCTGTGTTGTAGCTGTTCGCAACTTGAAGACCATGATTTATTCATTCCCCCAATATTGTGAGAACTCAAATGGACTGAGCTCATATGAAATGCAGATGTCACTGCACTTTAATTACACTTGCCCCCGTGGTTTCTATTGGGAAACACAAGCCTACGGATGGAGATTAGAAAGATCTGGGTGGCGGCAACAATGAAATGCTGTGACCTAAGACTGAAGTGAGTTTTAAAACACACACAAAGAAAAGGGGGAAACATGATCAGAACAAACTTGGCTGACATCCATTTTTTTTTCTCCCCTTGAAGAATCTTGCTTCAGACCCCATGGGGGATGTTCCTCACAACTGCAGGTGGAGGAAGGAAGGGTTGTGTTAATTATTCCACAGACAATGTGTCTTTCAAGAAACTAGAAGAAGCTGGTGAGTATTTCTAAAGACTTCTTAGAGGCACAAAGCTAGCTCCAATTCATGGAAAATGTCATTTGCTCTAGAGACAAGCCTGCATCTCTGTTTTGGGGAAACATGGCTTGTATAAATGAGACACCCAAAATGAGACTGCATCCAACTCACCCTTGATACTAACATCCACCTACAGACTACAGCTCACATTGCATGATTGTCAGAGATCATTTCTGAGCCACACACACGCAAGAAAACCAGCAAATGCCCATAACAAAATCCACACAAACTATTCAAAATAACTTGAGGAGGCCACTACAGCACCACTTTACCCTGAGACCTTCCAGACCATAGTGGTTCAAATTTTGTGACACCTTGAATTAATTTTTTCTCATCAGTTTGCTCCTCTACATAATGGTACCTAAACATCACACGAGGTCTTGCAGCTGAACTTATGCAAAGATAAAGCCTGTACAAATACTGGTTGAGATGAGGCATGTATATTTATAAAATCATGGCTCAGTGAATTTTAGAAATGGAATGTAGAAGGTAGAACAGCAAGAATTCCATGCCCAGAATGAATAGACCCAAAGTGTACTCCTTTTTCACTCTTGATCCCACTGATAGCTCCTTTTCAAGTTACAATGTCCACACATCGTCATGATTAAGAGTGGGAGGATAACAGCTTGAATCTCTCTGCTCTGTTGAAGTAAGGGATCCTGGGATGGGCTGTGGCCTTTAAGGGAGGCACAGGCCCTCAAACCAGAAACTAACATTTATCAGACAGCCCTCTTCTTTACAGATTCCTTTATTCAGATGTTAGTGTTTTGGAGGAGTATTTGTTAACAGGGATGATGATGGGGAGAGGTTGCCCCTGGAGGAAACCTGACTAACTTTGCCCCCAAATCCCAAACTAGTCTGTCTGAGCACTGTGCCCCCTTCTCAGAGTCAGGGCACCCTATCCTATTAATTCAGCACCTTGTCATTGGTAAGTGGACCGTGGTGGTTGCCTTTCCCAGAGCCAGTTATGGACTGGCCTGTAACCTAATAGGTCAGGTGTCTCAGACAATTCAATGCATCTGGGTGATGGGAATTAGCCGAATCAATCATACCTTCTTTCAGGGCTTCCAAACATGAGACAGAGAGTAGAAGAGCCCATTTACAAGCAGCAGCAGGAGCAGTAGAAACAGTGATGCAGA
The DNA here is from genome assembly GCF_963930625.1 of Muntiacus reevesi. NCBI lineage: Eukaryota > Metazoa > Chordata > Mammalia > Artiodactyla > Cervidae > Muntiacus > Muntiacus reevesi. The sequence continues at coordinate 92,894,523 of NC_089250.1, forward strand.
GGAGGTGAGTCACAACTTCCTCTGTGAGGAAAAAGGAAGCGTGGAGGCCTGGGGTGTCCCCAGGGCCACTAGTCAGCTGCGAAAGTCACTGCTGATCTGCAATAGTGCCTCAATCTTGAACATTTGAAATTACTCCTACTCCATCGTTATTTTTAGCAGAGTTGTTTCTGCAAGAAAATTGCTCCCTGATCTTGTCTCTCCCTTGCTCTCAGACTATATGCATGTTTTAACACAGTTGGTCATGATAGTCTACTTTTCCTAATCATGTTGTTACTGGACTGTGAAAAATGGAAAGTTTGAGTATGTAAGTTGTATGGTCTTATGATGTAAACTACTGAGACTTGCAATGTAACAGTTTATTAATCCTTGAAGATATTTTTATTTGATATCTTTTTATGGAATTCTTGTCTGCAAATCTTAAGCTGAAAAGTCACTAGAACTCTGTTTAGAAATGAATTAAAAATCACATGGCTTTTATTGTTTTTGGTATGTGCATTAAGAATTGCTGTCAAATTGTCCATAAAGTCTGTATACTGATCCTCAAAACAACTGATAAAATCTTGATTGTGAAAGGGAAAATTAAGGTGGGGGGGGATCTGAACAGGCACCTCATGAAAGAAGACATACAGATGGCAAATAAACTCGTGAAATGATTCTCAACACCATTTGTTACTAGGGTACTGGAAATTAAAAAACGATGAGATACTACTTCACACCTATTACAAGGACTAAAAATCCAGAAAATTGACAACACTGGCAAGGTTGCAGAGAAACTTTCATCCATTGCTGATGGGAAAACAAAATGGTACCACCTTTAGATGACAGCTTTGTAGTTTCCTATAAAACTAAACATAATTTTGCCATATAATTTAGCAATCTCACTCCCAACTGAGCTGAAATTTTGTGTCACACAAAAACCTGTACCTGAATGTTTATAGCATCTTTATCCATAATTGTTAAAAACTAGAAGCAACCAAGATGTCTTTCAAGACAAATGTATGAATAAACTGTTACACCCTAAAATGGAACATTACTCAGATATAAAAAGAAATGAGTTATTAAGCCATGAAAAGACAGAGGAGACAAATTCATATCACTAACTGAAAGAAGTCAATCTGAAAAGCCTAGGTACTGCATGATTCTAACTATAGGACATCTGGAAAAGGCAAAGTTGTGGAGACAGTAAAAAGATCAGTGGTTGTCAGGGGTATAGGGTAGTAATTATAGCAAATGCCCCACACTAAAGTCGGAAATTAATACTAGGGGCAACTATGGGCTTCTCTTTCATATACTGTAGGCAATTTAGTGAATGTCAATGTGAATGACTGTTGGTCGCAGACATGAGAAGGACTTTTCCCCCAATGGGAGTATAATTGATTTCCTTTTCACCACACAAGAAGCCAATTTTGCATCTATGAAACAAATTCATGTTAATACTCTATATGTTGCCTCTATATATATCTGCTCTTGGACTTTTTCTTTTAATCAGCTGAAACCAATTTATGTTTCTCAGGTAGTAAGCAAAATTAGTTCTCTGATATTTGTTCATTTTATATTAATATGAAGTCATGATTTAATATTTTAAAATGAACCCATTAATAATTCTATAATAATTTTATATACAAACAATTGGCTTAATATAACTAAAACATAAAGTTTGCTCATGAAAGCCTTTGTATGTTAAGCTGCAGGGCTTGGATGTCATTACGTATGTGATAAAAAAAAATTATTAAGAAGTTGGAATCCAGGCAGTGGCAGGGCACACTCTGTGTCACCTTCATGGAGATGAGCCTGATGGGACCAGACTGGAAGCAGGACAGCCGGGTAAAAAGCCACCATCAGAGTTCAAGTGAGAGATGACAGGGGCTAAATTCGAGCTGTTGGAGCATTGTTTAGCAGGATTTGATAACTGATAGGGAAACAGAGTCAGACTTTATTTTTTTGGGCTCCAAAATCACTGCAGATGGTGATTGCAGCCATGAAATTAAAAGACACTTACTCCTTGGAAGGAAAGTTATGACCAACCTAGATAGCATATTAAAAATCAGAGACATTACTTTGCCAACAAAGGTCTGTCTAGTCAAGGCTATTATGGTTTTACCAGTGGTCATGTATGGATGTGAGAGTTGGACTGTGAAGAAAGCTGAGTACCAAAGAATTGATGCTTTTGAACTATGGTGTTGGAGAAGATTCTTGAGAGTCCCTTGGACTGCAAGGAGATCCAACCAGTCCATCCTAAAGGAGATCAGTCCTGGGTGTTCATTGGGAGGCCTGATGTTGAAGCTGAAACTCCAATACTTTGACCACCTCATGCGAAGTGTTGACTCATTGGAAAAGACCCTGATGCTGGGAAGGATTGGGGGCAGGAGGAGAAGGGGACAACAGAGGATGAGATGGCTGGATGGCATCACTGACTCGATGGACATGAGTTTGGGTAAACTCCGGGAGTTGGTGATGGACAGGGAGGCCTGGCGTGCTGTGATTCATGGGGTCGCAGAGAGTCGGACACGACTGAGGGACTGAACTGAACTGAACTGAGTGGGCTTCCCTGATAGCTCAGACAGTAAAGAATCCATCTACAATGCAGGAGACCTGAGTTCAATCCCTGGGTTGGGGAGTTTCCCTGGAGGAGGGCATGGCAACCCACTTCAATATTCTTGCCTGGAGAATCCCCATGGACAGAGGAGCCTAGTGGGCTACAGTCCATGGGGTCATAAAGAGTCAGACCAGACTGAGACACTAATACAACCACAACCAGTATGTGCAGAGCGAGGAAGAGAGGAAACATCTAGTCAGCACCAAGTTCCTGAGTTCTGTAAGCAGGTGGAGTTCACATCGGAAATGTAGCAGGAGCAGTGTCTTAGGGCAAGGCAGCTGATGAGTCCCATTTCACACAGGCTTCAGGTGAGGTGGTTTGGGACCCCCAGGTGGAGAAGTCCAGAAGGCAGCTGTGGACAATGGTCTGAAGCTCGAGGGAGAGGTCAGAGCTGGATCACACAAAACCAAGTGAGTGGGTACAACAGCCCAGGGAGAATGAGGTCAGAGCTGGGATCATATGAGACCAAGTGAGTGGGTACAACAGCCCAGGGAGAATGAGGTCAGAGCTGGAATCATACGAGATCAAGTGAACGGGTACAACATCCCAGGGAGAATGAAGATGCTGGGCCAAGCCACCTCCCATCAAACACTAACGTTTAAGAAGCAGGTGGAGAAAAGCTAGCTATGAAGGAAACCAAGAAGGGACAGTCAGAAAAGTAAGTAGGAGGAGGCAAGTAGGAGGGGATTTCCATAAGAATGGAGGGATCAGGAATGTCTAATGCTGCAGATAAATGAAACGATTCAAAGAGTAAACACATGCAGGCACTCCCACTGCTTTGGACAATATAGGGGCCACCGAGGAGGGACCAGTTCTGTGAATAATAGGTGAGGATTTGTAGGGTCAAATTTGCAGGTCTTTGGAGGAAGCTTTAATTTGAGAACAAGAAACCAGTGAAAATGTGACTGAAGGTGCAGCCAGAGGAGAATTTATGGGTGGAGAGCCCACTGGAAGTAGGCAAAAGAGAATCCAGGACTCAAGAAAAAGAAAGGTCTTAGGACACACGTGCTCTGACCTGCAAGAGAGGATGGGCAGAGATGAACCCAGTCTGTCCATCAGGAAGTGGGGCAAAGAGGAAAGTTAGATGCAATTGCCTCAACTTTCTGGACGAAGTCAAGGGCAGGATGGGGCAGAGTGTGAATGTGTAAGGTAGAGCTCCTCAGGGAGCTTAAGGAGAGGGACAGTTGGAGCTGTCACAGAAGGGTGCGGAGGAGGATGGATTGAGCGTCAGTAAAGGGCTTGCTGAGTATTCGCTGTGCAGTGGATGCAGAGCCTGACTACAAAACAGAGGGACACAGAGGACTCACAAGGACTCACTGTCCAGGGCTGACGCTTACTTGAGCAGGGGCAGCTGGAAACCGTCAGGGCCAAAAAGAACTGGAATTTAGAGGGAGGCTGGAAAGGAAAGGTAAACTGTGGGGGCTCTGGAGTGAAGACTAGAGGCATCTGCCCTCTGTGATAAGTACTTCAGAGGACAAGCCTCCCTCAGTGTGAGTTTGTTTTATGAAAGAGTAGAAAGAACACTCGGAGAAGGCAATGGCAGCCCACTCCATACTCTTGCCTGGAAAATCCCATGGACGGAGGAGCCTGGTAGGCTGCAGTCCATGGGGTCGCTAAGAGTCAGGCACGACTGAGCAACTTCACTTTCCCTTTTCACTTTCATGCACTGGAGATGGAAATGGCAACACACTCCTGTTGGAATCCTGGTAGGCTGCTGTCCATGGAGTCACACAGAGTTGGACACGGCTGCAGAGACTTAGCAGCAGCAGCAGCAGCAGCAGAAAGAGCACTAGACCGAGTCAGGCGGGAGGGGCCTCCAGTGTAACTTTGGGAAGATCCCTTAAACTCTATCTCAGCTGTGTCCTCTGTCTCACGAGGGCACTGGACTAGACAGCACCCACCCAAGGTTTCTCTGTGCTAGTTGTTCAGTCATGTTCAACTCTTTGCAACCCCGTGGACTGTAGCCTGCCAGGGTCCTCTGTCCATGGGGATTCTCCATGCAAGAATACTGGAGTGGCTTGCCATGCCCTCCTCCAGGGGATCTTCCTAACTCAGGGACTGAACCCAGGTATCCCACATTGCAGGCAGATTTTTTTACTGGCTGAGACACCAAGGAAACCCAAGAATACTGGAGTGGGTAGCTGATCCCTTCTTCAGGGGATCTTCCCAACTAGCAAATAGCAAGTAGCCTGGTATTTGTGTTCCATTGGGTATTTAGTGCAACTGGTGTTTAGTGAGTTTTCGGTATCTCAGGTCCTCTCTATGTTCTTTCTTACTGGAAAACTACCAGACTTCTGCCCAGTCCTTGGTCTTCCCAACAAGTCTTATCTCCAGGCACCCTTCTATCCAGTGCTGTCTCTAGCTTGGCTTCGATAACCAACCAGTTGTTCATTCCATGGTTTCCACTTGTGTTTCCCAAACCAGATAACCTGCATTGCCAGGGGAGGGGAGCAGAGCTTCCCCACGCAACGGCTGCACCTTTGCAGTGGTTGACTTGGGTCAGTCAGCTAGATGCTCTCTCACAGGGTGATCAACTTTGTTTTGATCACACAACATAATAACTCCCATCAATCTCATCTGTTTTTCTCCCCCTTAAACATTTTCTTAAATTTAAAAAGTTGTGGTTAAATATACAAAACATGAAATTTACCATTTAAGTGTACATTTCAGTGATGTGAAGTGCAGTCACACTGTTTTGCAGCCGTCACCACCATCCATCCATAGAACCTTTTCATCTTGCCAAACTGAAGCTCTGTCCCCATTAAACACTCCTTTTTCCTCCTGCCTCCAGGCCCTGACCATTCTACTTTCTGTCTCTGCAACTTTGTACCTCACATAGGTAGAATCACACAACATTTATTCTTTTGTGACTGGCTTGTTTCACTTAGCTTCACACCTTCAAGCTTCATCCACATTGTCTCATGGGTCACAATTCCTTCATTCTTAAGGCTGAATAATATTCCATTGTGTGCATGCATCACATTTTGTTTATCTATTCATCTGTTGATGGACATTTGGGTAGCATCTGCCTTTTGGCTATTGTGAATAATGCTACCATGATCCTTAAGCCTGCTTTGCTTAAATTGAAAATGTAGGATAAAGGAACGAGAAATACAGGAGTATATGTGGGTGTCAGTTGAAAAGGAGCTGCTTACATCTTTGTGTAGCGGGAGGGCTTCTCAGGTCAGACCACATCAATGATTGGCTTGGAAAAGCTGATTGCTTGGCTGAGGGACCATTTGCTGTATCTCCTCAGCCTTCTGGATTCTGAGAGGGTAGGTGGAAGGGCAGCCTGGCTGGCACTCATCCTGCATCTGTAGGAATTTGCTTCTCTCTGCATTTGTAGAGGTTGTGCAGAAATAGCATAAAGCAGAAATAAGCCCTGTGCATTCTGGCACATTCTTTCCTGCCCATGGAAATGTTGTGTCCATGAAGGGGGCTTTGTGTGTTGTGGGTGCTTAGAAAATTTGTGAAGTGATTGACTGAACAACCAATATATTCTCTGACCAGGGAAACTGACCCATGCAGAGGAGTCAATGCGTGAATATACAAGGTTGATTCTTAGTTGACAGCCAGGAGGAGAAAAGGAAATACCTGATAGACAATTCAGCACTCAGGTGATCCCTCCCCCAATTATTGACACTTATTATTGCTATCAGCATTCTCTTTAATGCCTTTTTGAGAATAAGATGTTATATGTATTTTCATTCCAAGTGTCTGAAGGGCTCATAAGATGGCTTCTGTGAGAAGTGGTACTGAGGTGTCTTGTAATAAGCATCTCCCTGCAAGAATGGAAAAAAGAAAGAAAGAAAGAACCAGCACTTACTGGGTGCTGTGTCTAGCATAGTTGGTGAGAAAGACCTGAAACGGGGGCAAGGCGTAATGAAAAGACAGACACATATAATTTGGCAAGCGGGGAATCAAGGGGCCCTCCTGCTCTCTACGGCAGGAAGACAAAATGACTCCTTTCAGCCTACACTTTTGTTGGCAGAAGTCACATGAGATCGTTAGGGAACATTGTTGAGTTTGATCAGCGCACCATAAAAGGGAGTAAAGTTAAGGCTCTGCTGTTGATCAGGAACATCTTGTTTTGTTTCCATGCAGATGGACGCAGGGGCAGGCAGTGAAGCAGAGCAGAGAGCTTGTCCTGCCCCCAAGAATGTCCCTTTGGCATGCTTACAAGGAGAATCACAAGGTGAATCACAAGGGCACAGTTTGCCACACCCTCGAATCATGGGGCGGGTTCTGGTCTCTGCTCTGCCAGGCTGCAACAACTGGGGTTCTGCAAGGTGAGAGGTACTGGTTTGCTTCACGGTGTTAACTTTTGTCACTGGGTACAATTCTGGGGGGTGGGTGTGAGCTACCCTTGAGGAAAACTGAGAACTGAAAGCAGATCTTTGAGAGACTGTGGAGCTGGGCTTTGCTCCCAAGGTCAGCTCAGAATAGGTGTGGGGAAAAAAAGCCAGCTGGGGTGGCTGTGGGAGTGTGGAGCTTGCTTGATGCACCTGGCATATTCCATAGCCTGGCCTGGGTGGCTGATGGATGGATTGCAGAGCACATGCCTCTCCCTCCTCCTAGTAGGCAGGTGTGGAGCCTGTGGTTGGAAAGCCCTGGTAATGGGCAGTCAGAGGCTGTGGTGCCATAGGGCCCATGGGCAGCACCAGCCTCCAAAGTTAGTTGATGAATGTCATGAATTTGCATATGAACAAGGCCAAAGTCCTCACCATCTAGGTCAAAGGGATGTATTGGGACCAAAAACATTTCTAAAGTCCCAATCCTTTCTGTTGTCAGGTGGTGGAGTAGTATCACGAAAGATGGAGAAATGCCCTTTCCCCTGATTGTTCAGAGAGTTTATCTCATTCTGAGGCTTAGGCATCTTATGATTCACAAATTCCTCCCATGAGTAGCAAATTTATTCCATATAGTTTCAGATTTTTCTTGACTTCTAGGAATCAATCATATTAAATAGATCTGCCCCAATCCCATATTGATGGCTAAGAAATGGTAATAATTTCAGCCAATATTTACTATCCATCAACTTCTTTCCATCTCACCACTACCAGCCTAGTACCAGCTAGAGTTCTCTCTGAACTATATCATGGCAGTGTCCTCTAACTAGAGTCACCAGCCACTCTGGAAACCTGCAGTTGGCTCCAAACTGATGACCAAATGATTTTCTAAAAATGAATATCTGATTGTGTCTCTCTCCTCTGAAAGCCCTTTATTCACTTTCCATTGCTCAAGAAGATAAAGACAAGTTCCTTGGTGTGACTAATGAAACCTGGCATGTTCTGGCCCCACCATCTACTCCTGCCTCACTGCCCAATGGGGTTCCTTATTCTTATTCCTTATTCCCAACAAACTGGTCTTCTTTTACTCTTTTGTATTTGCCAAGTTATCATCTGCCACAGGGACTTTGCACATGCTATATTTCCTGTCTGGAACCATCTTCCTCTTTTATCTAGTTAATTCCTTCTGATCTTGCCTTAATGATCACTTGCTCAAGGAATATTTTTCTGATGTCTATAACCAGATCAAATCTCCCCATTATAGATTTTCATGGAATCATGAGCATTTATACTTAGAAATATTTGCAATTGTGTATTTATTTGTATTTTTTAAAATTGGTGTTTGTCTCCCTTCCAAAGTTGGCTCCATAATGGCAGAAATTATATTGCTTTTGCTCATCAATATATCTCAATGCCTGCCATTCACTCAACAAATACTTACTGTGCACCTGTAATGTGCCAGGCACGGATCAAATGCTACAGACACTGGGATAAACAAAACAGACAAGGTCCCTCTCCCCATGGAGCCTGCTTGTTAGCACATCTTAGTCTACTAATACTTCAGTTCAGTTCAGTTCAGTTGCTCAGTCATGTCTGATTCTTTGTGACCCCCATGAACCACAACACAACAGGCCTCCCTGTCCATCACCAACTGCTGGAGTCTACCCAAACCCGTATCCATTGAGTCGGTGATGCCATTCAACCATCTCATCCTATGTCATCCCCTTCTCTTCCTGCCCTCAATCTTCCCCACCATCAGGTTCTTTTCCAATGAGTCAATTCTTCTCATGAGGTGACCAAAGTATTGGAGTTTCAGCTTCAGTGTCAGTCCTTCCAATGAACACCCAGGACTGAGCTCCTTTAGGATGGACTGGTTGGATCTCCTTGCAGTCCAAGGGACTCTCAAGAATCTTCTCCAACACCACAGTTCAAAAGCATCAATTCTTCGGTGCTCAGCTTTCTTCACAGTCCACCTCTCACACCCATACGTGACCACTGGAAAAACCATAGCCTTGACTAGATGGGCCTTTGTTGGCAAAGTAATGTCTCTGCTTTTTAATATACTGTCTAGGTTGGGCAAAACTTTCCTTCCAAGGAGTAAGCATCTTTTAATTTCATGACTGCAATTCCCATCTGCAGTGATTTGGAGCCAAAAAAATAAAGTCAGCCACTGTTTCCACTGTTTCCCCATTTATTTGCCATGAAGTGATGGGACTGGATGCCATGATCTTAGTTTTCTAAATGTTGAGCTTTAAACCAATTTTTTTCACTTTCCTTTTTCACTTTCATCAAGAGGCTTTCTAGTACTTCACTTTCTGCCATAAGGGTGGTGTTGTCTGCATATCTGAGGTTATTGATATTTCTCCTGGCAATCTTGATTCCAGCTTCTTCCAGCCCAGTGTTTCTTATGATGTACTCTGCATATAAGTTAAATAAGCAGGGTGACAATATACAGCCTTGATGTACTCCTTTTCCTATTGGGAACCAGTCTGTTGTTCCATGTCCAGTTCTAACTGTTGCTTCCTGACCTGCTTACAAGTTTCTCAAGAGGCAGGTCAGGTGGTCTGGTATTCCCATCTCCTTCAGAATTTCCCACAGTTTATTGTGATCCACACAGTTGAAGGATTTGGTGTAGTCAATAAAGCAGAAATAGATGTTTTTCTGGAACTCTCTTGCTTTTTCCATGATCCAGAGGATGTTGGCAATTTGATCTCTGGTTCCTCTGCCTTTTCTAAAACCAGCTTGAACATCTGGAAGTTCATGGTTCACGTATTGCTGAAGCCTGGCTTGGAGAATTTTGAGCATTACTTTAGTAGCATGTGAGATGAATGCAATTGTGCAGTAGTTTGAGCATTCTTCGGCATTGCCTTTCTTTGGGATTGGAATGAAAACTGACCTTTCCAGTCCTGTGGCCACGGCTGAGCTTTCCAAATTTGCTGGCATATTGAGAGCAGCACTTTCATAGCATCATCTTTCAGGATTTGAAATAGCTCAACTGGAATTCCATCACCTCCACTAGCTTTGTTTGTAGTGATGCTTCCTAAGGCCCACTTGATTTCACATTCCAAGAAGTCCGGCTCTAGGTGAGTGTGAGTGAACACACCATTGTGATTATCTGGGTTGTGAAGATATCTTTTTTTGTACAGTTCTTCTGTGTATTCTTGCCACCTCTTCTTAACATCTTCTGATTCTGTTAGCTCCATACCATTTCTGTCTTCTATTGAACCCATCTTTGCATGAAACATTCCCTTGGTATCTCTAATTTTCTTGAAGAGATCTCTAGTCTTTCTCATTCTATTGTTTTCCTCTATTTCTTTGCATTGATCACCGAGGAAGGTGTTCTTATCTCTCCTTACTATTCTTTGAAACTCTGCATTCAAATGGGTATATCTTTCCTTTTCTCCTTTGCCTTTCACTTCTTCTCTTTTCACAGCTATTTGTAAAGCCTCTTCAGACAACCATTTGCCTTTTTGCATTTCTTTTTCTTGGGGATGGTCTTGATCCCTGGCTCTTGTTCAATGTCATGAACGTCCATCCATAGTTCTTCAGGCACTCTGTTTAGATCTAATCCCTTGAATCTTTTGTCACTTCCCCTGTATAATCATAAGGGATTTGATTTAGATCATACCTGAATCGTCTAGTGATTTTCCCTGCTTTCTTCAATTTAAGTCTGAATTTTGCAATAAGGAGTTCACAATCTGAGCCACAGTCAGCTCCTGGTCTTGTTTTCGCTGATTGTATAGAGTGTCCCCATCTTTGGCTGCAAATAATATAATCAATCTGATTTTGGTATTGATAATCTGGTGTTGCTTCAGGTTAGGGAATGGTATAGTGACTGGAAAGGTATATGAATAGAACTTTCTAGAGTGATGGAAACATTCTATATCTTGCATATATAATTGCTAGAATTCATTGAACTGATCACTTAAGACTTTTAAATTTTGTTGTATGCTAGTTAATATGACAAGTAAAAAGGGAGGGAGGGCCTTCTTGGTGATCCAGTGATTAAGACTCTGCACTCCCAATGCAAGGAGTCATACATGACTCTGTGCAACCCTAGGAACTGTAGCCTGCCAGGCTCCTCTCTCCATGGGATTCTTCAGGCAAGAATACTGAAGTGAGTTTCCATACCCTTCCCCAGGGGATCTTCCCAACCCAGTGATCGAACCTGCATCTCTTATGTCTCTTGCATTGGCAGGCTGGTTCTTTACCACTAGTGTCACTTGGGAAGCACATGCTGCAAATAAAGATCCCGCATGCCACCACAAAGATTGAAGATCCCATGTGCTATAAATAAGACTCAGCAAAGCCAGATACATAAATAAACATAAATATTAAAGAAGGAATAAGAAAAGAAGAGTGGGAGGGGGACAGGCAGGCAGGCAGGTGGTCTGGTCAGAGAATCTTGACTGCTTGCATGTCTGGAACGTTGGTCCAGTGCAGGAAAGGGGAAGAAGGGGAATCCTGCCCCTGCTCATGAGGATGAAGATGACTGAATTTTTTTTTTTTTTAATGGAGTCAGAGGTTGCCTGAGTGATCCAATAGAGGTGAATCCCCTTTGTACCTTAGAAAGTTTCCCTTGATGATAAATAAGATTTAGGCAGTTCGCCATCTGCAACAACCGGGGGCTGCTACAGAAGACAATTTGGAGATTCTAGTTGGTTACAGTGGCACATGCAATGTTATTTTTAACCCCTGAACAGGAGGGAGTAACATTTCTCTGGTTGCTAGGGAAATTGTGTTCTTTGCAATTACTTAGACTAAGTGATTACTTAGGATACTGGTTCCTAATTTTAAAAGTCTTGTGGGAAAGAAAAGTCTTAGGGAAACTAGAAAGCTTTATAAGTCTGCACTGGTATGTCATGCTAGGACTACACCTGCTAAAAATGTGGTTAATTTTCTCTTAATGTACTCATGGGTGACTGTCGTCATAGCAACAACAGTGCTGAACAGCACTGGGTCATTAATGGATGACTCTTGCTGGTGAGGTGATGAGGGCCAATTCAGGAAGCTTGGTTCAGGACTGCAGGCAAGTGTTAGAATGGACGGGGTGTGCTGGTAGCCCCTGGATGTGTCAGGACACAGGGTGGAGAAGTTGTGGACTGAGGGGTCACCTGACAAGAGCATAGGATTTCTGCCAGCCTATAATTGCTGCCTTGCAAAATCCCTCATCCCTCTCAGCATTAGACTGAAGTGCAGTGTGGTTTCTTGGGCATAGTGAACTAAAAGTGTGTGTGTGTCAGATGAAAGGCATTTCATGGTAGCAGTAAAAGAAGAACTCCAAACTGTGCCTGGCTCTATAACCTGCAATTGGGACTCTGACTTCTCCATGCACATCTCATAGCACAGGCAATTGGCCTAAATCTTTTGTGAAGTGCTACTAAGACACAGCTTAGCACACCCTTCTCTCACACCCACCTCTAAAAATACACAGGACCTCTTCACAGAACTAGAACAAATAATTTCACAATGTATGGAAATACAAAAAACCTCGAATAGCCAAAGCAATCTTGAGAAAGAACGGAACTGGAGGAATCAACCTGCCTGACTTCAGGCTCTATTACAAAGCCACAGTCATCAAGACAGTATGGTACTGGCACAAAGACAGAAATATAGATCAGTGGAACAGAATAGAAAGCCCAGAGATAAATCCATGCACCTCCTTATCTTCAACAAAGGAGGCAAGAATATACAATGAAAAAAAGACAACCTCTTTGACAAGTGGTGCTGGGAAAACTGCTCAACCGCTTGTAAAAGAATGAAACTAGAACACTTTCTAACACCATACACAAAAATAAACTCAAAATGGATTAAAGATCTAAATATAAGACCAGAAACTATAAAACTCCTAGAGGAAAACAGGCAAAACACTCTCTGACATAAATCACAGCAAGATCCTCTATGACCCACCTCCCAGAATATTGGAAATAAAAGCCAAAATAAACAAATGGGACCTAATTAAACTTAAAAGCTTTTGCACAAATAAGGAAACTATAAGCAAGGTGAAAAGACAGCCTTCAGAATGGGAGAAAATAGTAGCAAATGAAGCAACAGACAAAGGATTAATCTCAAAAATATACAAGCAACTCCTGCAACTCAATTCCAGAAAAATAAATGACCCAATCAAAAAATGGGCCAAAGAACTAAACAGACATTTCTCCAAAGAAGACATACAGATGGCTAACAAACACATGAAAAGATACTCAACATCACTCATTATCAGAGAAATGCAAATCAAAACCTCAATGAGGTACCATTACACGCAAGTCAGAATGGCTGCTATCCAAAAGTCTACAGGCAATAAATGCTGGAGAGGCTGTGGAGAAAAGGGAACCCTCTTACACTGTTGGTGGGAATGCAAACTAATATAACCACTATGGAGAACAGTGTGGAGATTCCTTAAAAAACTAGAAATAGAACTGCCATATGACCCAGCAATCCCACTTCTGGGCATACACACCAAGTAAACCAGATCTGAAAGAGACACATGTACCCCAATGTTCATCGCAGCACTGTTTATAATAGCCAGGACATGGAAGCAACCTAGATGCCCATCAGCAGACAAATGGATAAGGAAGCTATTGTACATATACACCATGGAATATTACTCAGCCATTAAAAAGAATTCATTTAAATCAGTTCTAATGAGATGGATGAAACTGGAGCCCATTATACAGAGTGAAGTAAGCCAGAAAGATAAAGACCAATACAGTATACTAACGCATATATATGGAATTTTAAAAGATGGTAACAGTAACCCTATATGCAAAACAGAAAAAGAGACACAGATGTATAGAACAGACTTTGGGACTCTGTGGGAGAAGGCGAGGGTGGGATGTTCTGAGAGAACAACATTGAAACAAGTATACTATCAAGGATGAAACAGATTACCAGCCCAGGTTGGATGCATGAGACAAGTACTCGGACCTGGTGCACTGGGAAGACCCAGAGGGATGGGATGGAGAGGGAGGCGGGAGGGGGGATCGGGATGGGGAACACATGTAAATCCATGGCTGATTCATGTCAGTGTATGGCAAAAACCACCACAATATTGTAAAAAAAAATTAAAAATAAAATAAAAAAATAAAAATACACAGGACCATCTTTGGCAGAGCACAGGGCTGTGTTTCGGCATCCCTGATCCATTTCAATCCCAAATATAGTGTTCTTCCCACTTCACTGCTGGAAAGTCACCTTAGGCAGCTTGTCAGAGGCCATTTGGGTCTTTCCTTTGTTTTGGCCCTCAACTGTTTGTGTGAGTAGGAGTGGGTGGCAAACCACCTCTCTCTCTCCATCCTCCTTCAGGCCACCCCCCTCCCCAATGCAGGTCAGAAGAGAGCCCTCAGAAATTATCCAGACCAGCAAGTTTCATTATTTTTCCCTGTCAACATCACACATGATGGATGAATCCCACATGCTTGACAGAATTCAATGGATGCACTTAGATTTTGATGGAACAGTGAGAAAATTGAGGGAAAAGTCCCTGCAATGATGCGCAGTCAAGAGGGCCATCCTGGGTACCACAGGGGAGGATGGTCACCTTGGTGCCATGCAGCAGCTGCAGGGTATGCTCTGCCACTCCACTCCATCTCTCCCACTCTCCATGTACTTTAAACGGGGAAAGTTGGTGTAAATTTATCTTGAGATAATCTGAAATCAACTCTAATTCCTTTTGCAGCATTAAATCACCCACAAATCTTACTGATGACTGAAAATCACTGAACCATCAGCTGCTCTCACCCCCTGGTATCCATGTGTTATTCCTGCCATCCTCTTGAGCCACTTAACTTTGCAGCTTTGTCCTCTTTTCCATCCATGCAAGTTTTGCACTGTTCAAAGATATGGAGGAGAGGCACCCAATCTACCTAGAGTTAGGAGGCATTGACTTGCAGAGAAAGAGAGATTTAGTTGTTTGCCCCATCCCTTTCTGTAGAAAGTAGACTTTCGGTGACCATCTCAACATCAGCTCAGAAGAGTCAAACTGTGTGGACTTTGATTGCCTACACATTTTGCCCAGCATATCCTAAAGTATGAGCATGAGGCTCTCCACCGCATGCATCCCTCACACCTGCAGAGTCCTCCCATGTCCCACTACACCAAGGATGTATGGGTCCTCCTTGCAACAGTGTCCAGAAGCACTCATTTTTCAAGGAGATTGAGGGAGGGAGGTGCCCCAGGAGAGGAGAACAAGAACCTTCTAGAAGGAAGGTGGGCCAGGGCTTCATATTTAATCAGAGGCAGCACTCTGTCCTCTCTACTTCATAATTTTGAGAGTCATAGCTCTGGAGACCAGGAGAGGCGCAATGAATTTATTTTTAAGTTTTTTTTTTTTTTTTTTTTTTTTTTTACTGTGTTCTTATCTGGAAAACTGAAGCCCTGGATTATGGGGGGAACTTCATCCAGGATGGTTCCCAGAGCAAACCTGTTTTTCAAAGAAATTCAAGACTGCCTAACATCCCGGGGCAGATGGGAAAAACACGTTACTCCGGCCAGGATGACCTGTGTCAGCTGTGACCTTGCAGAGATCATTCTGACATTATGAATCTAGCTAGAGTGTAAGTATTAGCACCTGTCCCTGGAGAGATTGTCCCAACCATCCCATGAGGGTCAGTGAAGTTCTCTGGAAGAGGGCTGGATCCAGAGAAGAACTAAACTTGAGTTTGATGCATCTAGGGCAATTTCCTTCAAGGTCCATGCAGACAATAAGCCTTTATTTGTTCTTTTGTTTTGTTTTCCTCCTCTTTCCAGGGTTAAAATATCCTGGGTGCCCTCCTCCCAAGAGAAACAGAGAAAGTTCAAAGGATGGAAAAAATGAGATTTGGAGGACCCTCCAGGCTTGGTGCTCCTCTAGACTGTATGGGTCCAGTGAGACAGACACATTTAGTTTGGATGCTACATTAAGTGGAGAGGCAACCTTATAATGGGGGCAGAGGAATAAATCAAATAAAATAATAAGGCAAGCAGTTACCCAAGTGAAACAGGCTTCCAACCCTGGATATTAATGAGGCTTTTTTAGTTTAAATGGATGTGTTTAATCAAGCAGTGTTGTTTCATATTGGGAGCTGGAGGAATTATGGTGATTGGATTGGGATCATGCCCAGATGATATTTGACTGTATTACCTTGTGCAAACAGAAGTGGGCAGCAGAGTGAAGGAAGCCCTGAGACGGGGTGAAGGATGCTGAGGGTAACAACGGGGGAAATAAACTCAGGTCCCAGTTGTTTCACACTGTTGGTGAAAGTACAGGTCCTGGAACTAGATTGCTGCCTTTGCATCCAGAGATCCAGAAGAGCAGACAGAGGAGGGGCTGGAAAAGCCTCAAGGGAGATGTAAAGGAGGAGCAGAGTGACAGGAATACAGGTCACCTGAGCAGCAAGATGCTGTAGCATCAATCAGCATATATTTGTCCATCTCTTTCTATAAGACTAACGGTTGGGTGAGAGGGTGTGTGGATCCCTAAGAGGGAAGGAAACAGGAGTGAGAAGCTATACAAATCACAGTGCTTGACACTGGCCCCTCCCTCACCCCACCTAACTATGGAAGGAACAGGCCTGTGTATGACAACACCTTTGATGCAGGGTGGATTTGTATACTTGTCACATTAGTGATGTAGACCGTAGATGCTTGCCAGCAGTGCTTTTTCAGAGGGAAAACATGCCTGAACAACTTTCTGGAATTTATCAGAAAAAGTAAGCTGGAATGGCATTTCAGAATCTTATGTTTGACAGTATGATACAAATTAATAAAATACAATATTCAAATCAAATAATGAAATATGCTATTATTGTGCATTTTATGTTACCTATGTAATAAAAGAAAATGTATTTTTCCAGGTGCTTTTTAAACATCAAAGGCTTCCACTTTCCTGGGTGTTCCCCCTCAGGGTCAGCACTACCAGGAAACTCAGGAAAGTCAGACAGGGCCGGGCAGGATCCAGCGGACCATAGTCCCTGACACCAGGTGGCACACTCACCTTGGAGGATGGAGAAGTGCGTCAGTATTCACGCTGTACTTCCAGAAGGGCTGGGCCCAGAAGACCAGAGGGTGGAGAGCCGTGTAACTGAACTGGGTAGTTTCATGGAGAACCTCAGAAGGGCACCTGGGAGGTCTCAGTCTGATTGACTTAGTGAGGGAGTGGTGAGGGGAGGCATTGTGGAAGGAGACCTCTGTGGGACGGAGAAGAATTTCAGAGATGAGAAGAGCTGTGAGTGGGGACCTTTTGCCAATTCAGCTAGAACTATCTGGTCCGGGCAAATCACAGGGATCGATTTTGACAGAACCTTAGATTTTTAAAGACCAACCATTTCCACCTGTTCATTTTACAGATGGTGAAACTGAGACCCCAAATGGTGGAGATTGCTGCATATATTTGGAAGGAATAAAATAAGGTGTTTAGCAGATCACCAGCCCAGGTGGGGTGCATGAGTCAAGTGCTCGGGCCTGGTGCACTGGGAAGACCCAGAGGAGTCGGGTGGAGAGGGAGGTGGGAGGGGGGACCGGGATGGGGAGTACGTGTAATTCTATGGCTGATTCATATCAATGTATGACAAAACCCACTGGAAAAAAAAATAAAATAAAAAAAAAGAAAGAAAGAAAGAAAAAACAAACAAACAAAAAATAAGGCGTTTAGTTCCCAGGAAAGGGAGGTCAACCTCACTAATATCTGAGTGTTCTCTCTGGTCCCCAAGCAAAGATGGTAGCAGACCTTCCCTTTTGGTGTCCTGATCCACATCTCCCTCGTGCCCAAGGGCGTTGTGGTGGTTTATGGCTGCAAATTCTTGGGCACTCCCCCCATGGTGAGTCAGAGTCTCTGTCCTCGCCTTGTAAATTTGAGCAAGCCTATGACTATCTATCTACAGAATGGCAGGAGTGGCCAGATCATGAATGTTCATGCTGTTTCCAGTTCACCAGGACACTTGGTTTTGGAGCCCAGGGGCTGCTCTGCTGTGGAAAACCTGGGCCCGTGGGGAGTCCCCTGTAAGATGCCGCTGGCAACAGCACTCACTGAGCCCAGCTTCCCCGTCTACCCAGCTGAGGGGAATGCCCAGCAGGGAAATCTTCAGTAAGAGAAGGCACTCAATGCACATCCCAGTCCCAGCTATGGAAGCCTCCCATGCTGAGGCTGGTCCTCTGGGAGCAGAGACAAGCCATCCCATGAGCCTTGTCAGCATCCCCAACCCACAACATTGGCAGTGCTGAGAGCCCTGTGTTGGGCTAATCTGCTGGAGCACACGTGTGGCAGTAGCAGTGTAGCTGGGCTCAGTTCTGGAGGGGATTTTGGCAGCAGTTTGAAGAATCATAGATAAATTCTACACACAGAGATGTTTATGGGCAACAGCAGAGAGAAGGGATGTTCAGCCCTTGCCCTAAGTGCATTAACTGCTTGACAAATATTTCATTTGGTCGTCCTAATGGCCTCTGGAGAGGACGATTTTACAGACGGACACTGATTCTGAGATCAAGTCCCAGTTGACCAGGGTCCCACGGTGACAACTGTCAAAGTCCAGACTTACTCTGGCCTGGCAGTGCGATGCAGGATATTCCCACCACCACACTGCCAGCCTTCGGTGGGCTCTGTGCTGGCTATGTCTCATATTTTTGTTTGGGAAATTGGAAACAAGCCCAAAGCCCAAGAGTATGTTATGGTGCTGCACTGTGTGTGCTTAACTGTGTCCAACTCTTTGCGACCCCATGGACTGTAGCTTACCAGGCTCCTCTGTCCATGGGGATTCTCCAGGCAAGAATACTGGAGTGGGTTGCCATTTCCTGCACCACTTCTTTAAAAAATAATGCAGCTACAGTTATGTGCCAGCCTGGATGGGAGGGGAGTTTGGGAGAGAATGTACACATGTGTATATATGGCTGAGTCCCTTCACCTGAAAATATCACAGCATTGTTATTTGGCTATACCCCAATACAAGATGTTTTTCATGTTAAAAAAATTAAATTAAAAAAAAATGCAGCTAGACCAGCACAGTTTTAGCAAAGCTTCCTTGCTTGTCCTGTCCTATAAGTTAATAAGTATGTTACCCTTTCCCTTGTGGCTCAGCAGGTAAAGAATCCACCTGCAATGCAGGAGACCATGGTTCAATCCCTGGGTTGGGAAGATCCCCTAGAGAAGGGAAAGGCTACCCACTCCAGTATTCTGGCCGGGAGAATTCCAGGGACTCTACAGTCCATGGGGTCACAAAGAGTCGCACGTGACTGAGTGACTCACTTTTGCTTTCACCCTTTCCACTTAAGGTTTTTTCTTTTTTCTTTTTTTTTTTTCGGTTTAAATATCTGTAGGTGGGATTCCACCTAGAATTGTGTATTATTCCTATGGGTAATATCTTTTTCACTTATTATTTATCAAAGCATGAAGAAGTTGAGTGTTCCACTTGTACCATTCAAATTCTGAGCAGCAAGAGCACATTATATAATTGAAGAAAATATTTCTTAATAAATAACTAAAGGAGAACATTCATCCAGCTAAACACAGAAAATCTTTCAAAAATTGTAATTACAAGGGAGAAAACTGAGTTTACTTTGATCTTTATTTATTTATTTTTTTAGTTTATTTAAATTGGAGGCTAACTACTTTGCAGTGTTGTAGTGGTTTTGCCATACATTCACATGAATCAGCCATGGGTGTACATGTGTTCCCCATCCTGAGCCCCCCTTTCACCTCCATCCCCATCCCATCCCTCTGGGTCATCCCAGTGCACCAGCCCTGAGCACCCTGTCTCATGCATTGAACCTGGACTGGTGATTCATTTCACATATGATAATATACATGTTTCAGTGTCATTCTCCCTTATCATCCTGCCCTCGTCCTCTCCCACAGAGTCCAAAAGACTGTTTGCCGGGAGCCGTTATGGGAGGTCCTGCCTGTAACAAGGTCATGAGGAAAATACCTGACAGGCAAGGCCGTCTAGGATAAGGGACCCTCCAGGTTGACCTTGGCCTCTACCCCACCCTGTATCCTCCCCCCATTTCTGCTGTTGTTCTTGTTTGCCCTGTTGCAGATTCTTGTGTTGCCTGCCGAGAGATCTCCTGCTCCTCTTTCATTGAATGAGGACCAACATAAAGCCCTAACTAATAAATCTCCTGGACGCTGGTACCCTATGAAGGGGCCAGGGATGAAGGAAATGCTTCAGTTCAAACCCTTTTGCTGGCATTCTGGCTTGTTTGATAAATGTGTGCTCTCGTTGCACAAAATGCTCATAATTGTTCTAAACATCCTAAGCACAGTATGCTAACAAAAGAAACTATTAAGCATAGGTCCCTCCACGGGGTGAGAAAAGCCCCACAAATATTATAGCCACATGTACACCTAATAGAAAATAGTTTAGATAGAGATTAGCTGGTGACTTCTTGCAGGTAATTAACTTTTGGACTAAAACCCTGTTTTGTGCCATATCTGCTGTTTTTGCAATCCTTTGCATTTCTGTTCTGTAAAAATGTAATCCTATCTAGTTCCCATGGAGATGACACCTAATAGAAAGAAAATATATTAACCACAAAAAAGACAGGGTCGGCTACTGAAGTTGCTAAAAGTTGCACCAGGTGCAAGCCATAAATTGTCAACAGGCCTGAAAGCCAAAAGATATTATACATAGAGATTAACCATTAAAAAGACCCTAATAGGCACAGAGTCGTTTGGGGGGTGAGGAATCCTATTAAAAAATACAAAACATATTGTTTTAAAAATGGTTATTAGATCAACGTTTGATTGATGTTAATGTGCTGAGGTTGTGCAGTGGAAACTATTGTTAATATAGATGGAGATCTAGTAAAATAAGAGTTTAGCCCTAGTGTAAAAACAATAAGATAATTGTTAATTTTAACCAAGAGTGCTAAACAGGGGCTGCCTCACCAGAGCCACAGAGTCTTTGTGTGTTAAACTTTTTAGATAAATTTAGCTGAGAATTTCTGCAAAAAGACTGTCTTTTATGTTAACAGGATTGTATTTCTATTATGTTACAACTTGCTGTGCCATGAGACTGCCACTTTTCTGTTTTCTGCTAACCTCAAGGCCAGAAGATAATGTACAAAAAATCTATGGGAAAAGACTCTCATAAACAAAAATAAACAGAGCACATCTGGTTTCGTGAAGGACAAGCTGATATAATGTTAAACTAAGTCTGTATGCTTATCTGCCCCTTAGAAATATACCAACTTAGGGTATAAAGGCTACGGTGAAAAATAAAGCAACTGCAAGACTCTGCTGAATATCCTGGTCTGGTCTCTCTCCCTCTTTCTCTCTCTCCCCCTAGCAGACTTGGCCCTATCAAGGCCAGTCCTATGTGTCTCTCTCTCACCGACGCCATTCATCCTGAGGGTTCCCCTGGATCCTGCTGGGGTCAGACCCCAGCAACCGTTCAATACATCTGTGTCTTTTTTGCTGTCTCACATACAGGGTTGTCGTTACCATCTTTCTAAATTCCATATATATGCATTAGTATACTGTATTGGTGTTTTTCTTTCTGGATTACTTCACTCTGTATAATAGGCTCCAGTTTCATCCATCTCATTAGAACTGATTCCAATGTATTCTTTTTAATAGCTGCGTAATATTCCATTGTGTATATGTACCACAGCTTTCTTATCCAATCGTGTGCTGATGGACATCTAGGTTGCTTCCATGTCCTGGCTATTATAAACAGTGCTGCAATGAATATTGGGGTATATGTGTCTCTTTCAATTCTTGTTTCCTCGGTGTTTATGCCCAGCAGTGGGATTGCCGGGTCATATGGCAATTCTATTTCCAGTTTTTTAAGGAATCTCCACACTGTTCTCCATAGTGGCTGTACTAGTTTGCATTCCCACCAACAGTGTAATAGGGTTCCCTTTTTTCTGCACCCTCTCCAGCATTTACTGTTTGTAGATTTTTGAATAGCAGCCATTCTGACTGGTGTGAGATGGTACCTCTTTGTGGTTTTGATTTGCATTTCTCTGATAATGAGTGACGTTGAGCATCTTTTCATGTGTTTGTTAGCCATCTGTATTTCTTCTTTGGAGAAATGTCTGTTTAGATCTTTGGCCCATTTTTTTATTGGGTCATTTATTTTTCTGAAATTGAGCTTCAGGAGTTGCTTGTATATTTTTGAGATTAATCCTTTGTCTGTTGCTTTGTTTGCTATTATTTTCCCCCATTCTGAAAGCTGTCTTTTCACCTTGCTTATAGTTTCCTTTGTTGTGCAAAAGCTTTTAAGTTTCATTAGGTCTCATTTGCTTATTTTTGCTTTTATTTCCAATATTCTGGGAGGTGGGTCATAGAGGATCTTGCTGTGATTTATGTCAGAGAGTGTTTTGCCTATGTTTTCCTCTAGGAGTTTTTTAGTTTCTGGTCTTACGTTGAGATATTTAATCCATTTTGAGTTTATTTTTGTGTATGGTGTTGGAAAGTGTTTTAGTTTCATTCTTTTACAAGTGGTTGACCAGTTTTCCAGCACCACTTGTTAAAGAGATTGTCCTTTCTCCATTGTATATTCTTGCCTCCTTGGTCAAAGATAAGGAGTCTGTAGGTGCATGGATTTATCTCTGGGCTTTCTATTCTATTCCACTGATCTATATTTCTGTCTTTGTGCCAGTACCATACTGTCTTGATGACTGTAGCTTTGTAGTGTAGCCTGAAGTCAGGCAAGTTGATTCCTCCAGTTCCATTCTTTCTCAATATTGCTTAGGCTATTCGAGGTTTTTTAAATTTCCATACAAATTGTGAAATTATTTGATCTAGTTCTCTGAAAAATACCATTGGTAGCTTGATAGGGATTGCATTGAATCTATAGATTGCTTTGGGTAGTATACTCATTTTCACTATATTGATTCTTCTGGTCCATGAACATGGTATATTTCTCCATCTATTTCTGTTCTCTTTATTTCTTTCACCCATATTTTATAGTTTTCTATATATAGGTCTTCTGTTTCTTTAGATAGATATATTCCTAAAAATTTTATTCTTTTCATTGCAATGGTGAATGGAATTGTTTCCTTAATTTCTGTTTCTGTTTTCTCATTGTTAGTGTATAGGAATGCAACGGATTTCTGTCTGTTGATTCTATATCCTGCAAATTTACTATATTCATTGATTAGCTCTAGTAATTTTCTGGTGGAGTCTTTAGGGTTTTCTATGTAGAGGATCATGTCATCTACAAACAGTGAGAGTTTTACTTCTTCTTTTCCTATCTGGATTCCTTTTATTTCTTTTTCTGCTCTGTTTGCTGTGGCCAAAACTTCTAAAACTATGTTGAATAGTAGTGGTGAGAGTAGGCACCCTTGTCTTTCTCCTGACTTTAAGGGAAATGCTTTCAATTTTTCACCATTGAGGATAATGTTTGCTGTGGGTTGGTCATATATAGCTTTTATTATGCTGAGGTATGTTCTTTGTATGCCTGCTTTCTGGAGGGTTTTTATCATAAATGGATGTTGAATTTTGTCAAAGGCTTTCTCTGCATCTATTGAGATAATCATATGGTTTTTATCTTTCAATTTGTTAATGTGGTGTATCACATTGATTGACTTGCAGATATTGAAGAATCCTTGCCTCCCTGGGATAAAGCCCACTTGGTCATGATGTATGATCTTTTTAATATGTTGTTGGATTCTGTGTGCTAGAATTTTGTTAAGGATTTTTGCATCTATGTTCATCAGTGATATTAGCCTGTCATTGTCTTTTTTTGTGGCATCTTTGTCTGGTTTTGGTATTAGGGTGATGGTGGCCTCATAGAATGAGTTTGGAAGTTTACATTCCTCTGCAGTTGTCTGGAAGAGTTTGAGTAGGATAGGTGTTAGCTCTTCTCTAAATTTTTGGTAGAATTCAGCTGTGAAGCCATCTGGTCCTGGGCCTTTGTTTGCTGGAAGATTTCTGGTGACACTTTCGATTTCCATGCTTGTGATGGGTCAGTTAAAATTTTCTATATCTTCTTGGTTCGGTTTTAGAAAGTTGTACTTTTCTAAGAATTTGTCCATTTCTTCCGAGTTGTCCATTTTATTGGCATATAGTTGCTGACAATAGTCTCTTATGATCCTTTGTATTTCTGTGTTGTCTGTTGTGATTTCTCCATTTCCATTTCTTTTTTTTTTTTAATATTTATTTATTAATTTGCTTTTCGCTGTGCTGAGTCTTCATTGCTGCGTGGGCTTTTCTCTAGTTGCAGCAGGCGATACTCCCCAGCTACTGTGTGCAGGCTTAGTTGCCCTGCAGCATATGGGATTTTCCCAGACCAGGGATCAACTGGCAACCTCTGCATTGCAAGGCAAACCTTCAACCACTGGACCACCAGGGAAGCCCTTCCATTTCCATTTCTAATTTTGTTGATTTGATTCTTCTCCCTTTGTTTCTTGATGAATCTGGCTAATGGTTTGTCAATTTTATTTACCTTCTCAAAAGGCCAGCTTTTAGCTTAGTTGATTTTTGCTATGATCTCTTTTGTTTCTTTTGCATTTATTTCTGCCCTATTTTTTAAGATTTCTTTCCTTCTACTAACCCTGGGGTTCTTCATTTCTTCCTTCTCTAGTTGCCTTAGGTGTAGAGTTAGGTTATTTATTTGAGTTTTTTCTTGTTTCTTGAGGTAGGCTTGTATTGCTATGAACCTTCGCCTTAGCACTGCTTTTACAGTGTCCCATAGGTTTTGGGTTATCGTGTTGCATATGTTTCATATGCATATTTTGGTTTCTTTTTTTATTTCTTCTGTGATTTGTTGGTTATTCAGAAGCATGTTGTTTAACCTCCATATGTTGGAATTTTTAATAATTATTGCCCTGTAATTTACATCTAATCTTATTGCATTGTAGTCAGAAAAGATGCTTGGAATGATTTCAATATTTTTGAATTTACCAAGGCTAGAATTATGGCCCAGGATGTGATCTATGCTGGAGAAGTTTCCATGTGCACTTGAGAAAAAGGTGAAATTGATTGTTTTGGGATGAAATGTCCTATAGACACCAATTAGTTCTAACTGGTCCATTGTATCATTTAAAGTTTGTGTTTGCTTGTTAATTTTCTGTTTAATTGATCTATCCATAGGTGTGAGTGGGGTATTAAAGTCTCCCACTATTATTAATTTCCCCTCTCATACTTGTTAGCATTTGCCTTACATATTGCAGTGCTCCTATATTGGGTGCATATATATTTATAATTGTTATACCTTCTTCTTGGATTGATCCTTTGATCATTATGTAGTGTCCTTCTTTGTCTCTTTTCGCAGCCTTTATTATAAAGTCTCTCTTATCTGATATGAGTATTGCTACTCCTGCTTTCTTTTGTTCTCTATTTGCGTGGAATATCTTTTTCACTTTCAGTCTGTATGTGTTTTTGTCTTGAAGTGGTTTTCTTATAGACAACATATATAGGGATCTTGTTTTTGTATCCATTTAACCAGTCTTTGTCTTTTGGTTGGGGCATTGAACCCATTTACATTTAAGGTAATTATTGATAAATATGATCACGTTTTCATTAACTTTGTTGTTTTGGGCTCGAGTTTATACACCCTTTCTATGTTTCCTGTCTAGAGAAGATCCTTTAGCATTTGTTGGAGAGCTGGTTTGGTGGTGCTGAATTCTCTCAGCTTTTGCCTGTCTGTAAAACTTTTGATTTCTTCTTCATATTTGAATGAGATCCTTGCTGGGTACAATAATCTGGGTTGTAGGTTTTTATCTTTCATCACCTTAAGTATCTCCTGCCATTCCCTTCTGGCCTGAAGAGTTTCTATTGAAAGATTAGCTGTTATCCTTATGGGAATCCCCTTGTGTGTTATTTGTTGTTTTCTCTTTTGCTGCTTTTAATATTTGTTCTTTTGTTTGATCTTTGTTAATTTGATTAACGTATGTCTTGGGATATTTCACCTTGGGTTTATCCTGTTTGGGACTCTGGGTTTTTTGGACTCGGGTGACTATTTCCTTCCCCATTTTAGGGAAGTTTTCAACTATTATCTCCTCAAGTATTTTCTCATGGTCTTTCTTTTTGTCTTCTTCTTCTGGGACTCTGATTCAAATGTTGTGGCATTTAACATTGTCCCAGATGTCTCTGAGGTTGTCTTCATTTCTTTTCATTCTTTCTTCTTCTCTGTTTCATTTACTTCTACCATTCTGCCTTCTACCTCACTTATCCTATCTTCTGCCTTATCCTATTCTCCTGTTGGTTCCCTCCAGAGTGCTTTTGATCTCATTTATTGCATTATTCATTATATACTAACTCTTTTTTATTTCTTCTAGGTCCTCTTTAAACATTTCTTGCATCTTCTAAATCCTTGTCTCCAGGCTATTTATCTGTAACTCCATTTTGTTTTCAGGATTTTGGATCATTTTCACTCTCATTATTCTGAATTCTTTTTCAGGTAGATTCCCTATCTCTTCCTCTTTTGTTTGGTTTGGTGGGCATTTATCCTGTTCTTTACCTGCTGGGTATCTCTCTGCCTTTTCATCTTGTTTGTATTGCTGTGTTTGAGGTGGCCTTTCCGTATTCTGGCAGTTTGTGGTTCCTCTTTATTGTGGAGGTTTCTTGCTGTGGATGTAGTTGGACGGGTGGCTTGTCAAAGCTTCCTGGTTAGGGTAGCTTGGGTCGGTGCTCTGGTGGGTGGAGCTGGATTTCTTCTCTCTTGGGTGCAATGAAGTGTCCAGTAGTGAGTTTTGAGATGTTTATGGATTTGATGTGACTTTGGGCAGCCTGTATATTGAAGTTCAGGGCTATGTTCCTGTGTTGCTGGAGAATTTGCATGGTATGTCTTGCTCTGAAACTTGTTGGCTCTTGGGTGGTGCTTGGTTTCAGTGTAGGTATGGAGGGTTTTGGATGAGCTCTTGTCAATTAATGTTACCTGGAGTCAGGAGTTTTCTGGAGTTCTAAGTTTTGGATTTAAGCCTCCTGCCTCTGGTTTTCCATCTTATTCTTACAGTAGCTCAAGACTTCTTCATCTATACAGCACTGATGATAAAACATCTAGGTTAATGATGTAAAGTTTCTCCACAGTGAGGGACACCCGGAGTGGTTCACAGAGTTAAATGGAGGAGAGAAGAGGGAGGAGGGAGATAGAGGTGACCAGGAGGAGAAGAGGGGGAATCAAAAGGAGAGCGACTGATCTAGCCAGTAATCAATTCCCTATGTGCTCTCCACAGTCTGGATCCCTCAGAGATGTTCATGGAGTTACACAGAGAAGAGAAGAGGGAGGAAGGAGATAGAGGTGGCCAGGAGGAAAAAGGGGGAATCAAAAGGAGAGCGACTGATCTAGCCAGTAATCAGTTCCCTAAGTGTTCTCCACAGCCTGGAACATACAGAGATTCACAGGGTTGGGTAGAGAAGAGAAGGGTGAGGGAGAAGATAGAAGCGACCTCGTGGAGAAAAATGAGAGTCAAAAGGGGGAGAGAGCAATCAAGCCAGTAATCACACTACCAAGTAAAAATGGGTAGTGAAGATTGGGTTCTTAAAGGTAGAAAATTTGATAACAAATACCAAAAACCAAAGATTAAAAATCTAGAGTAGAGGTTAGACTCTCAAAAATACAATATAAAAAAACAAAACAAAGTTACAAAAATTATAATATATATATATATGAAGTTTGCTTTTAAAATAAGGTCTCTTTTATTGCAAGGTAAAAGTAGGTTATAAAAATGAAAGTTAGAGGCATAATAGAGGACTTAAAATAAAAAAAATTAAATTTAAAAAATGATAATAGTAAAAATATATATAGGACTTTCTCTGGAGCGGTTGTGGACAGTGCGGGGATCAGTTCATTTTCAGATAGTTCCTTGATCTGGCTTATACTTCTCAAGATCTGTAGGCCCCTTCGTATGTAGTCGGTGCTAACTGCAGGGTTTTAATCTGTTGCACCTGTCACTTCCAAGGCCGTTCTGTTTATTTTAGCTCCTTCTGTTTGCTGGCCTCTTCAGTGTCTAATTTCCGCCCTGACACAAGGAGGCGCTGGTGGTCACTTATTTAGGCTCGCTTGTTCAGTCGTGCTGTGGGGAGGGAGGAGCACTGCAGACAAACATCCCTGGCGTGTGTGGGGAGCGCTCGCAGTGTTTCGGCCACACTGGGTTTGCCCCGCTCATGGCGTGTGTGCTTTCCCGGTCTACACTGCTCAGGCTCCAGGTTGCTCTGCCGGGAACTGTCTGAGGCAGGCCCTGGGTTGAGTGCACTTCCCAGGCCTAAGCTGCTCAGGTTCAGGTTCTCGGGTACTCCACAAGGCGCAGACTCGGTTGGGCTGTATTTTGTGCCCTTCCAGGTCCGAGCAGCTCAGGCGACCAGGAGTTTGGTGAGCGCACTCTCCCCAGATGGGGGCTGCGTCTTATCGCCTCCTCGTCCCAGCCGCTCGGCTTCCTGGGTGGCAGCGGGAGCACCGTCTCAAGTGTGCCGTGTGTCTCTTCTGGGGAGCTGGTCTCTGGCTGCAACCCTCCCGGCAGATGTCAACTGTCCAGAATCCCAAGAAGTCTTGGTTAGCAATGATGCCTGCTTGCAGTTTGGTAGATGATGCCTCTCTGGGGCTGAGATTGCCCGTTTTCGGCTCTGGATGCCCCCTGCCTGCCTGTCTCTGGCGGGGGATAGGCCAGTCCACAGCCTGCTAGCTCTCCTCTGGTATGTGCTCAGTCTTTTGTTCTGTGAGTGGGCCTGGCAGTGCCTTGAAGTGAAGTGAAGTCGCTCAGTCGAGTCCAACTCTTTGCAACATTGTGGACTGTAGCCTACCGGGCTCCTCCATTCCTGGGATTTTCCAAGCAAGAGTACTGGAGTGGGTTGCCATTTCCTTCTCCAGAGGATCTTCCCCTCCCAGGAATCGAACCTGGGTTTCCCACAGTGTAGGCAGATACTTTACTGTCTGAGCCACAGCGGAAGCCCAGCAGTGCCTTAGGTTAGGGCTTTTTCACAGGATAGTTTTCTCTCTCTCTCTCTCTCTCTTCCCGCCCCCCCCCCCGCCCCCCCCCCCCCCCGGTTATCCCACAGTTTGGGTTGCTGGCTCACGTTAATTCCCTCAGATTGCCCCCAGAGCATTCCGCCCGGTCCTTACCCTAGGCAATTCAGCCCCCCGCTTGCTGGTGGCAGCTGTGAGCGCTGGGAGTTGCCGTTAGGCACATAATCTGTGGGTTTTATTTATTTATTTTTCCTTCCAGTTATGTTGCCCTCTGAGATCCCCAAACTCCTCACAGACCCGCCAGTGAGTGTTTCCCAGTGTTTGGAAACTTCTCCCTTCCCGGGATGTATCTCCATCCCTACCTCTTTTGTCTCTCTTTTTATGTTTTATATTTTGTTCTACCTCCTTTTGAAGACATAGGCTGCCTTTCTGGGCGCCTGATGTCCTCTGCCAGCATTCAGAGGTTGTTTTGTGGAATTTGCTCAGCGTTCAAATGTTCTTTTGATGAATTTGTGGGGGAGAAAGTGGTCTCCCTGTCCTATTCCTCTGCCATCTTAGGACCACCTCCTTTGATCTTTAAAATCTGTTACCCTTACCCTTTTAGAGGCCTCTGGTATTTCTGTATTACTCTCAAATTTTAAAATAGATTAGAGTTGTGAAATAGTCCTGATTTTTAAACCAAATGTTTTTTTAAGAATTTTTTTAGTGTAACCAATACAAAATTATCTTGTTATCTAAGAAAATACTATTCTTTGCATTTCAAAAAATTTTTTTTTAAGATTTTAATTTCCCATTTTATAAAATTTTGCATTTATATTTCTTGGAATTTCTAATTTTGTCAGTTTGCCTACATGAACTTGTATGTATTAAAAACCAATATTAGTAATATTGATGTTATTAAAATGAATTTTGGTGCTAGATACTTGTAGCTAAAGCCTAGTATAAGTCTAAAGTACAGGTAAAATACATTTCCAAAGAATGTCTGTCACTTAAAAGACCAAATAAATATTTTTTGTTTAAAAAACTTAACAGATTGTTAGAGATTTTAAGAATTATCTTGGTTGTTAAATTATAAGTCCTCATTTTTTAAATGAAATAACCCACAACCCACTTGCTTTGTGCAGCAGGTGCCTTCTGGAAAAGTTACATGTATGGAGCTTTGTAAATTGTTTTTCCATTGACAGTATTGACATTTCTTCATTTAAAAAAGGGAGTCCATGGTGTAATGAAAATTATAAAAGAAAAAAAATGTGTTGATCAAATCTTAGCCATGTTCTATTGTATACTACATTTAATCTCTGCTGCCACTAAAATAAGATTAAACAGTTTAAAAAATGCAACTGTGTTGCAAGAAATAAATTTGAAGTCCTTACAGGTGCAATAATAACAATACAGAAGAGTGTTGATGAAAATAGTGAAACACAGAATGCTATATGGGCCTGTGTATGGACAGAGAAATCACTGTGGATGGTGACTGCAGCCATAAAACTAAAAGTTGCTTGCTCCTTGGAAGAAAAGCTATGACAAACCTAGACAGCATATTAAAAAGCACAGACATCACTTTGCTCACAAAGGTTCGTGTCATCAAAACTATGGTCTTTTCAATAGTCATATACAGATGTGATAGTTGAACCATAAAGAAGGTTGAGTGCTGAAGAATTCATGCTCTTGAACTTTAGGGCTGGAGAAGACTGAGAGTCCCTTGAACAGCAAGGTGATGAATCCTAAAGGAAATAAACTGTGAGTACTCATTGGAAGGACTGGTGCTGAAGCTGAAGCTCCAATACTTTAGCCACCTGATGTGAAGAGCTGACTCATTGGAAAAGATCCTGATGCTGGGAAAGATTGAGGGTAGGAGGAGAAGGGGGCAAAGAGGATGAAATGGTTGGATGGCATCATCGACTCAATGGACATGAGTTTGAGCAAAGTCCAGGAGATGGTGAAAGACAGGGAAGCCTGCCGTGCTTCACTCCACGGGGTCACAAAAAAATTGGACACGGCTGAGTGACTGGAACAACAGCAACATGGAAAGAGGAACATAGAACCTTTTATGTGAAAGGTAAGTTTTAGTTGCTGATATGGGCTGAATTGTCTCCCAAAGTACATATGTGGAAGTATTAGGCTTCAGGACCTCAGAATCTGTTTGAAAATAAGGTCTTTAAAGAGGTGATTAAGTTAAATGGATTCCTTAGGGTGGACACTTGGACTTCCCAGGTGGTGCCAGTGGTAAAGAACCCACTGCCAATGCAGGAGATATGAGACGTGAGTTTGATCCCTGGGTCGGAAAGATCCCCTGGAGGAAGGCATGACAACCCACTCCAGTTTTCTTGCCTGGAGAATCCCATAGACAGAGGAGCCTGGCCAGCTACAGCTCATAGGGTTGCAAAGAGTCAGACACAACTGAAGCGATTTTGCACTCACAAGATGAACCCTTATCCAATAAGATCAGTGTCCTTATAAGAAGAGATTTGGACACACAGAGGGCGGACCATGTGAGGACAGAGGGAGGATAGACAGATGGCTGTCTATACACCAAGGAGAGGGGCCCCAGGAAGAGCTAACACTTTAATCTTTTACGTCCAGCCTTTAGAATTGTGAGACAATGAGATTTTATTGTTGAAGCCATCTGTCTGTGGTATCTTGTTATGGCAGCCCTAGTTAAGCAATACAGCTAACACTGTAGAATGGTTTAGTTGTTTAAATTCAAATTGAACCAGGAATCTACCAAGCCTCTTAGCCTCAGTGAAGAGCATTTTTGTGACTTCACAGGAAAGGATGGTGAATGCCTCTTCAGGCATTAGAATAATGTTATTGTTTATGAGTTCATTGGAGCAGCCCAGATGTCTCAGGGGTTAAATCTAGGGGGCTTTGAAAAATATGACAAGAAAGGCCACTTGCTATCAAAAGCACTTTATTATTTCTTCTTTTGAAAATCTGCAGAGATTTGTGAAATCTGTGAAAATTTCTATTTTGGGTGTTGTTGCTTCCAAAGGCTCAGCTGCTCTCCTTTAGCTGGTGTGTGTGGGGCGGGGGGGATTGGGTAGGAGATGCACCCAGCCAAACTATAGCATCTTCTCCCTCTTCTAATCACCTTCCCCATGGCCTCAGGCTTTGTGTGATGTGTGAAATCAGCCAGTTATAGGTTCCCTTCCCTCAGGGGGAATGTGAATTTTACACTGATTTTTACCTTCCCTTCAATCTGGTCTCAATCCCTCTAAGCACCCAGGTTCCTGCAGGGCCGTAGGTGCACAGAGTTGGCTCTATGATGGGGAGAGAACAAATATTAATTTCAAAATGCCTTAAAGTCCACCTACATATGGAAATGGTCTCAACTTGATGTGAAACTGTCCACTAAAATAAGCCAGAATGAAAAGTCTTTCTGAAAATGACATTGGAGTCATTCTGGGGAGGGAAAGCGGGCTCCAGGAAATGACTGCAACCCGAGCCTTCCCCTTTGCTCCCATCCCAGCGGGCTCAGGGGACAAGGGCAACCAGTGGTGCGTCTTCCCTCCCCAGGGTCGCTGTGGCTGCTTACCACCCCAGCTCACTAGGACCTGTGGGAGGAGGACTGTGGACTAGCCACATGTATCCTCAGGACGATGCTGGCAACAGTGGTCAGTGAATGAAGGAACCATTGAATGAATGTCCCTGACCCGTGTGCCAGCTTGTCCACTCTAAGAATACCACAGCGAGGGAGACTAGGCTTGCCTTCTAACCCAGCTTCACTACCAGGCTTGAGCTTGTTTCTGTGAGATACTGTGTCGTTTTCCCCAAAGCTCAGGGAGTTTCCAAAGTTCAAGGAGTGAACACTCTGTAAATGATACAGCTGCTGCCTGAGCCACACCCCTAGTCCCTGGCCTCCAGGAGGTATTTCTCTATGTACCCTTTCTCCCCCCTCCCATTTGGGGTCATGTATCAGACTGTTCATGATCTACTGTGGTGGGGAAGAGGGCCCTTGGGCAGAACTTACCTGAGTCAAAGGAGTAATAAAAACAAGGAAGCCATAGTGGAACTTTGCCATCATGACATAAAATGAGCTTGTTTCTCATTTTAGCAATTTATAATGGCTACTTTAATTAATCTTATAACAAATGCCCCACTGAGAGAGCTAACTACTTTAATTCTCAAAGCCTTGGCTTCCTCATTCATAAGAAGGAACAAACCTTGCCTTAGTTTTGTAGTCGGAATAAGAGAATGGGCTTGTAACTACTTTGTAAACTGCAGATCATTATGCAAATAGAAACAGTAATTATTATTATATGAAGAACTCACTGCCCTTGATCTTGAAAAAACCTAGGGTGCATATGAATAAAATGCCTTCTTATTTTTAATTAATTGATTTTTAAAAAACTAATTGAAATGCCTTGTTCTTTCTTACTTTTCAAGACTTGAAGACTTGAAATGGGGCTTTGGCATCATCGCAGAAACAGAAATGATGGAACTGAAGTCCAAGAAGAGACTGACATGTGGTGGATGATGAACACCACTACAGATAGTGGTTGCAAAGCTGTAGTCAATCCGAGTTCACTGTTTTGGCAGACCCTGCCAACGTGATGACAAGTATAGAGGTCAGGATCAAGAGCTCTTTAGGGTTGTGGGGACAGGGCAAGCCTTTGGCATCCATCTTGTGTTGACCAGTCAGGGAACAGGAGGGAAGTGGGAGCAAATGTCGTTGATAATGCTGTGACCAATGGTCTGCAGAACTGAGGCCAAAGTTGAGGGGAGCATTCAGGAAATTAATACACTGTGAGTGTATTAATAAAGGTTTTATTATCATTTTGGTAATAGTAAGACCACAGATCAGAAGACGACTGCCACTGAGAAGATAATTTGTTGCTGATGATTCCCAAGAGGAGAGGGTGCACTATGCCATGAGAGAAGGGTACATGAAGAAGTTCAAGGGTGGTCAGGAGGCCGAGCAAGGAAGAAACATGGGCACGAGCCTTTGCTGTGGTTTCTGGGGGAAGGAACAGGTGAGGCAGGGTAAGCAGGGCAGAACTGACTAGCTTGAATCATTTCAGGACTCTGGAGCATAGGCGCTGCCCCTGGTCCTCTGGTACCTGGGGCAGAAAAAGAAAACATTAATACAGTGGGAGTATAACTTTTTATTAGAGACGATAAGGAGAAATCCTGGAGAAAGTTGGCAGAGAGGAAACGGCAGAGGAAGGGTTTCCAGGATGAAGTCACTGCCCAGCCACTGTATCTGCTCCCTGTGACAAGGCTCAGGTACCTCCACGCAGCATCCAGCGCAGTTGCCTGTCATTTGTCCAGGACTGCTGCTTGGAAGCAGAATGGGCAGAAGCAGGACATTTCATGTGGCCATTTTGATTAAGTGACCCTTAGGGAATATAAACACATTTTTGTGTTTATTGGCAGTAAAACTTCAAAATCGTGCTAAGTCATATTTTGAGTGCAAGTGAATTAAAGTTGTGTGGTTACAACAACTTCTACATTTTTAAAAACTAGAATCTGAATATAATTTATAGAATTTCAAAGCTAGAAATATCCTAAATATCACATCATCCAAACCCGTCTTTTGTTACACGAGGAGACAAAGGCTCAGAGATACCATGTGGAATGCAATAAAATTTTCTACTAATAATTGCAGCAGACAGATTTAACACTTACCCCACCTCCAGCGCCATCTCATCTGACAAGGCTTGCAGGGTGAGGGGAGAGGATTGTCAGAGGATGAGTAAAGACAACTACTTTCCCCACTATTTAATAAAAATAAACCTGAAACTGTAGTGCTTTAAAAATATGTAACAATTCTTTTATTTATTTTATTTTTTGGCCACACTGCCTGGCTTTTTAAAAATTTATTTATTTTAATTGGAGGCCAATTACTTTACAATATTGTAGTGGTGTTTGCCATACATTGACATGAATCAGTCATGGGTTTACATGTGTTTCCCATCCTGAACCCCCCTCCTACCTCCCTCCCCATCCCATCCCTCTGGGTCATCCCAGTGCACCAGCCCTGAGCACCCTCATGCATCAAACCTGGACTGGTGATCTGTTTCACACAGTGGAATATTACTCAGCCATTAAAAAGAATACATTTGAATCAGTTCTAATTTAGGTGGGTGAAATTGGAGCCTATTATACAGAGTGAAGTAAGCCAGAAAGAAAAACACCAATACAGTATATTAACACATATATATGGGATTTAGAAAGGTGGTAACAATAACCCTATATGCGAGACAGCAAAAGAGACACAGATGTATAGAAGAGTCTTTTGGACACTGTGGGAGAAGGCGACCATGGGATGATCTGAGAGAATAGCATTGAAACGTGTATATTATTATGTGTAACAATTCATTTAGATGACTTACAGAAAATTTTAAAGTGAGGAAAACCTTTTTATGTATGTCACCAAAGTTTAGGGGGGAAGGTGATATATATGATGATGGAGAGTTAACCACTGGAAGTAGGGAGTTGTCACCGGTGTAGGTGCCCAGCATCCAAAGCCCCTTGTCTCAGGGGGAATCCTTTATTGTGAGTGACTTAGTAGGAGACTCTAGTTTTCACTATGAGAGCCAAAGTGAATCTCATCCTTTTCCCCACACCTTTGGAACCTGCTGCAGACACATCTCCCAGACATACCTCATTCTCTTTGGACCACTGGGCTGCTTAGTGATCACCGAGTGCCAAGACCGTGGGGCTATGTGACCCCGAGTCTCACAGGAGTGGCTCATTCAGTCAAGACTGGCTTCACAATAAAACCAACCTTATGTGACCTGATTCTCCCATCATGGCAGGGAGTCTATGCCTCCTCTTGGCTGGGAACATAGGTATAACTTGCTTGAAGAAGTTCACCGACTTCTGAGGTCAAGATGCTCCCAACTGGAAGAGCGTTCAGTGCCTTATTCGGGAACCTTTTCCTTTGTGGCCTCAGCCCCTCACTGTCTGCCCTCAGAGCCTCACACAGAAGCCATTGGGAGGCACAGTGCCCATCATAAATCTTGGGGACCTCTGGTCATCTCCAGGATAGCCCAGCTCATGGTGCAAGGAGCAAAATGCAAAGTTTCATCACATCCATAAAGTAGCATGCAGAGTATAGTATTGCTTTTTGTTTAACACATACACATATGTATTTATATAACCCTAACCCTTGAAAGTCCATAGTAAGTTGAAGAAGATCTGTATGTACATATATACGTATACATTTAGAAGAACAGAAAAGCATCTGGAAGTGTATGTAAAGTATATCTGCTAAAGAAGCAATCACTACACTTTGTTATCCTTTTTAAATTTTTGTCTCAAAATGTTGTTTGCAGATATTACTTTTGTAAAATAAAAAAAATGTGTAAATCTGTTTTCATTTGGGTGAAACACAAAAGTTCATTCTTAGCTTCGTAAACTGGTCAGAGTTTCCTTACACCCCAACCTTGCAACCCTTCTGGCCAACATGGGTGCCCCAGTGCTCACTGCCCACCTGAAGGAGGTGTCACTGAGAAAGGAGGTGGGAGCTGGTCACCTTTTCACCCTTGACTCATCCCTTCAGTTTCTTCATGTGGTGAAGGTGTTTGAACACAGGTTGCCTGAAAAACTGAAGCCCTTGAAGAGGAAACCTGCATGAGCGCAGAGACACAGGTGCAGCTCGGGATGTGCTCCTGCATAGCCTGCTCCTGGCCATGGACATCGGTGCTGTCCAAGACAGCAGTGTAGTAGATGGAGCCATGGTCAGAGGTGGGTCAGCATCAGTCAAATGCTAGCCACACGTGAGGAGCTCCCCCGTACATCTGTGAAGTGAGGAGGACTTCACAGGATTATTGCAAAGTCACATGAGACAATGTACACTTAGTACGGTTTCTAGCCTGTAAGTGATTGATAAAAGTGAGTTGTCTTTGGCTAACTTGAGAGAAGTGGAAAATATGTAGCACTGGCCAGTATTTTAAGTATCACATGCTCACCTGCGTCTGGGTGGAGTGCCAGTTGGCATAACCACTTTGGAAGATTGAGAACATTTACTGAAGCTGAACTGATGCATCTCCATGACCCAGAAATTCCATTTATAGGTGCAGACCCAACAGAAATGCATACAAATGTGCACAACATAAGAATGTTCAAAACAGTATGATTCATAATGGCCCAAACCTGAAAACTACTTAAATGCCCATCAACAACAGAATGGATAAATAATTTGTGACTTATTCCCATAATGGATTACCCCCACAGTGTCCAAGTTGAACAATCTTTCCCACAGAGAATATGGTAACTTGTACATATACTGAGTGAAACAGCCAGACATGAATGGTCACATCACATACAAAAGTGGGTGAGGCAGGCCAGGTGTTCACAGGCCATCCCATGAGAGGCCGTTCGTGCTGAGGGGGGTGCAAGGGATGAGGTAAGCCCAGGTGGGGGGCTTCTGTTTCTTGATGTAGTTGCTGGTTACACAGGTTGTAAAGTTTATCAATTTGTATGCTTACGGTATATGCACATTTCTAGATATATTGTAATTGTAATACAATTGTATATTGTGTTATAATTCAATAAAAAGTTTTTCAAAAACTTCCCTTATAGCTCAGTTGGTAAAGAATCTGCCTGCAATGCGGGAGACCCCAGTTAGATTCCTGGGTCCAGAAGATCTCCTGGAGAAGGGATAGGCTACCCACTCCAGTGTTCTTGGGCCTCCCTTGTGGCTCAGCTGGTAAAGAATCTGCCTGCAATGTGGGAGACCTGGGTTCGATCCCTGAGTTGGGAAGATCCCCTGGAGAAGGGAAAGGCAATCCACTCTAGTATTCTGGCCTGGAGAATTCCATGGACAGTCCATGGGATCACAAAGAGTTGGACACGACTGAGCAACTTTCACTTCACTTCACTTCACTTCATGGTTTAGAAGTTTTAAACAATCATTTAGTTATTACTATCTGTATTGCTGCTGATTGGAGTTCAAACTGAACTCAGCTGCTCATCATTCAAAAGTCATCACTCTTTGTTCAAGAGAAACAGTTGGTGGAAAAAGAAACATGCTTTATTCAGGAAACTGGCGAACTGGGGAGATGGCAGATTAGTGTCCAAGTCATCAGTCAGAGGACTGGCTTTTAAAGGGCAGCTTGCAGGATGTGCAGGGGGCTGCATCCAGAGCAGCACAGTCAGCTCCAACAGTCATCTAGAACTTGACGTGCAGGGGTCTAGGCAGCACCGTCTTGATTTTTTTTCAGTGCAGTTAATCTTTGATTGCATGGTCAGTTTGTCCTCATTTTCTTGAGGCCAGTTCCTGGCATTGTACAGGCTACAGGTTCAGAACCGCTCAAGATGGGGCAGCTTTTGTCATGGCTACAGTCTGGTCATCATGCAGTTAGCCTTTTCCCTCTGGTGGTGGTTTTAATGTCTGCAAAACAACTCAGCAATGTGCACCACACACTGTTATCTGTGTCTTCTGGGAGGGACTAAAGATTCTGTGACTGCTGTATGGCCAGTTCACTGTTCAGATTTTACCAGTGTTCCAGGCCTAACTGTACCTTTGTCACTCCATGTCAGTTCTTAATTCTTGAACCAAGGTTTTGGGCAAGACCTAGGCGACTAAAACTTTTTTCTGTGAACAAGAAAGAGGGCACATGGAGGGACTTTTGTATCTGGGAAGTCTCCACAGGGTCCCGCTTGGTTTCATTACCAGTATTGAGGTAGAAATTGTTAGGCAGTTAGTGTAGGAACTCTGAGACCTCAGCCTGTTTCAATAAACACACCTTTCCATTACTCTAAAACTATACCCTTTGTCCTGAATTCCTGGCTCTCAGAGGAATGTGTCCTTAGTTTGATAACTATTAGCACTCAGATCCAAGAAAGGGTAGTAATTAATTAAGTTCTGTTCCATATGTCTGAGGGAAAAACAACTGCTGATCATTAACCTTTAGCTCATATATCTGGCCCATTGTGAAATGGTTGGGGGTCATGAGAAAAGGTTGCAGAATGGTGACTTAATGTCTAAGAAAACCAAGAATCTGAGAATCAAAAGCCATGAAGATGTCTCATTAAACAT
This sequence comes from Muntiacus reevesi, assembly GCF_963930625.1. NCBI lineage: Eukaryota > Metazoa > Chordata > Mammalia > Artiodactyla > Cervidae > Muntiacus > Muntiacus reevesi. Next base: position 92,933,217 of record NC_089250.1, read on the forward strand.
TGTGATCTTTAAGCTGATTGGCTAAAAATGACATATGTTAGTAGTAAGAACCAATCAAAAGTGTACAGACTAATACTGGTAAGGATATAAACTGCTGTAAGTCCTGCCTTTTCAGGCACTTCACCCCCTCTCGGTGCCTATGCTAAGGGCTTTGTGCTTTTTTTCTCTCTGAAATGAATCCCATTTGCTTGCTACAGTGAGTGTTGGCATGTTTGCAAAGTTCATTCTTTGGCTCTGCAAACAAGAACTCAGATTCCCATTTCAGTATCATCTGGCTCAGGGTGGGACAGCAGGCTTGCTTCTGTGGAGACATTCTTTAGCAGTTCACCCAGTTCAGTTACATAGACATCTTCTGAAGGAGACTAGCTGCTTTGGGGTGATAAGTACAGGTTATTTGAGGGAGACAAGAGCTGTCACATTTGACCATCTCACCCCTGTGGCCCCAGGATGCAGAAGCCCAGTCTGGGCAAGGACAGCGATGTGTGGTTGGGTGCTTGCCCTGCCTCCCCTCAACCCCTCTGGCTGGGAAACACTCTTTAGACAAATGGTGCTCCATAAGGGGCCTGCAAAATGCTAGATTTCACCAAGTTTAAGGGAAACCAGGAATTTCAGAGACTAACAAGAAAGACGGGTGACCCCTGAAGTGACTCATTCCCTGAAATCCAACATGAACTTGGTGGGCTGTCCCATGACCATGCTATGGTTGAAGAAACTTAACTTAAAAAGGGAAGCTGATCTTCCACTTTACAGATGGTTGGCTTTTCTCTCCCCTCCCCACTCCTCTTCCCTCCCAACCCCCAGCTGGTTAAACAAATGGGGAAGGAGACCCTCAAATCATGGTAAAATCACATCATTCTAAATAATCCTCTTTTTTTATTAAATTTTTTTTCCTTTGTATTTGTTTGGCATGTCAAAGTCTTTGGTAACATTCTTTGTGAAATTTCAGGAGATTTCAACTTATCAAAGGAAAAGAGAAAAGCCCTATGGCTTGATAATAACAGGACTCAAAGAAAAATGGTGACTTGAAAAACCAAAGGGAAAACGTTGGAGATATTTTCTTATACAAACCTTTAAAAGCTCAAGAATATCCACAAGTAAAGTGCACAAATTAGAAGTATGTTTTGAGAAATTTCCACATAAACACCATCCAAACTATTATCACTGTAAGTCCCTCTTAGATCCTGTAGTCCCATGCATAGCCTTCAATATCATAGATTAATTTTGCTTTGTGTTAAAATTTAAATTAAAATTTGAACCATGCAGAATATATTCTTTTTTTTTTTTCAATTATTTTTATTAGTTGGAGGCTAATTACTTCGCAACATTGCAGTGGGTTTTTTCATACATTGACATGAATCAGCCATGGAGTTACATGTATTCCCCATCCTGATCCCCCCTCCCACCTCCCCCCCACCCGATTCCCCTGGGTCCTCCCAGTGCACCTGGCCTGAGCACCTGTCTCATGCATCCCACCTGGGCCGGTGATCTGTTTCACCATAGATAATATACATCTTGTTCTCTCGAAAAATCCCACCCTCGCCTTCTCCCACAGAGTTCAAAAGTCTGTTCTGTACATCTGTGTCTCTTTTTCTGTTTTGCATATAGGGTTATCATTACCATCTTTCTAAATTCCACATATATGTGTTAGTATGCTGTAATGTTCTTTATCTTTCTGGCTTACTTCACTCTGTATAATGGGCTCCAGTTTCATCCATCTCATTAGAACTGATTCAAATGAATTTCTTTTTAACGGCTGAGTAATATTCCATGGTGTATATGTACCACAGCTTCCTTATCCATTCATCTGCTGATGGGCATCTAGGTTGCTTCCATATCCTGGCTATTATAAATAGTGCTGCGATGAATATTGGGGTGCACATGTCTCTTTCAAATCTGGTTTCTTCAGTGTGTATGCCCAAGAGTGGTATTGCTGGGTCATATGGCAGTTCTATTTCCAGTTTTTTAAGACATCTCCACACTGTTTTCCATAGTGGCTGTACTAGTTTGCATTCCCACCAACAGTGTAAGAGGGTTCCCTTTTCTCCACACCCTCTCCAGCATTTATTGCTTGTAGACTTTTGGATAGCAGCCATTCTGACTGGCAAGAGATGGTACCTCATTGTGGTTTTGATTTGCATTTCTCTGATAATGAGCGATGTTGAGCATCTTTTCATGTGTTTGTTAGCCATCTGTGTGTCTTCTTTGGAGAAATGTCTGTTTAGTTCTTTGGCCCGTTTTTCGATTGGGTCATTTATTTTTTTGGAATTGAGCTGCAGGAGTTGCTTGTATATTTTTGAGATTAATCCTTTGTCTGTTTCTTCATTTGCTATTATTTTCTCCCAATCTGAGGGCTGTCTTTTCACCTTACTTATAGCTTCCTTTGTTGTGCAAAAGTTTTTAATTTTCATTAGGTCCCATTTGTTTATTTTTGCTTTTATTTCCAATATTCTGGGAGGTGGGTCATAGAAGATCTTGCTGTGATTTATGTCGGAGAGTGTTTTGCCTATGTTCTCCTCTAGGAGTTTTATAGTTTCTGGTCTTACATTTAGATCTTTAATCCATTTTGAGTTTACTTTTGTGTATGGTGTTAGAAAGTGTTCTAGTTTCATTCTTTTACAAGTGGTTGACCAGTTTTCCCAGCACCACTTGTTGAAGAGGTTGTATTTTTTCCATTGTATATCCTTGCCTCCTTTGTCAAAGATAAGGTGTCCATAGGTTCGTGGATTTATCTCTGGGCAATATATTCTTTTGTGACTATTTTTTTTCTCGATGTTATACTAGTGAGCTTCATCCATATTGTTTTGTGTGGCAATATTTTGTTCATTTTTATTCCAGGAAAAAGAGTGTATTTTAAACAATCACCCTTGTACACAGCCTCATTTTGAGAAATACTGCCCCAGACCCAGTCAACACAGATACACAGCCACCCTATTCCATTCCCACACTCTAAGAGTAAGAAGTACAGAAAAATAAGAAGTAATCCCTCATAAACCAGAGCCAGGTTCAAATTTTAAGTTAACTGAACTCAAGAGCAATTTTGTGACCCCTGGGTAGAGCATCTGAAGTAGTGACTACAGTTCAAAAACTACTTTTTCTCCCACGGAGTCAGCAATACCAAAATCCTTGAGGAAAGGCATATGTGTGTGTGCGTGTCTGTGTGTCTGTCTGCCTATGTCTGTGCATGACTGTGGTATGGTCTGGATGTGTCTACCCCCCAGATTCTTATGTTGAAACCCTAACCCCCTGTATCTCAGAATGTAACTGTATTTGGAAACAGGGCCCTTAAAGAAGTAGTAACATTACCGTGAGGCCATCAGGGTGGACCCTGAATCAATGTGACTGATGTCCTTCTAAGAAGAGGAGATCAGGATACAGAAACACAGGGAGGACAGTGCAAAGAGACACAGCAAGAAGATGGCCATCTGCCAGTCAGGGACAATGGCCTTAGGAAAAGCCACCCCTGCCCACAGACTGATTTGTACTCTGACCCCCAGGGCTGTGAGTAAATAAAGGTGTGTTGTGTAAGCCCCCAGGCCCTCTGCACTTCCTTATGGCGCCCAAGCACACCAACACGCGCGTATGTGTGTGTGGGGGGTGGGGTGGGGCGCTGTGTGCGGGAACAGGCAGCAGCAGGGTGACCACACTCCCATGGCTCCCTTGGCTGAAGGCCCCCCGAACAACCCAAGCATGGCCCCTCCTTGCTTCACTGCCTGGACCAGGCTGGCCCAGCTGAGTCCATCTGAGTGGCAGCGGTAACAGACGCAAGGCCTGGCAGCCCCTCTGGGAGGATCTGAGAAGGAGGTCAGTCACGAAATAGCAGGAAAGCCTTATCCCTGAAGCTCAGGGCAGGTGGGGCAAGGCTACTAAAAATTAGGCTTAAAGGAAACAAAAGATGCTTCATGCATTTCCATTCAAAAAAAAAGGACACAAAACTCATGCATTTTCCTCATCACCAAATCCTTTGATAAAGTGCATCAACAAATATAACTTTTATCCAAATTTTGAGTCCCTTTAAGAATAGCCAGTGAGGAGAAGGGCAAGTGGACTCGCATTGGAAGTGCTGAGGGTCAAAGATCCAAACTCATAAAGAGGGAGGAGCTAAGAGTAGGGGGAAACTTGGCTTTCCTCTGACACCTTTATGTGGCCATGAACCACCCTGGTGCTTGTGACTGTGTGTGACTACAGGAGTTTTGGGAAGCAGCCTAGGGCTCCCTCCATCAGCTCTGCTTTCTGAACAAGCAGCAGAAAGCCCACTGGGCTCAGCCACTTGGGATTGAGAAGCATCATCTTTGTTTCCTGCTTCAGGTGGGCTTCAGATGGGTAAAAATCCCTGTAAACCTGGGATCTTATCTAGTGTTGAGTCTCATCAAGTGTGCTCTCCTCTGTACTCCCACAACCTCAGAATTATCTATACTTCCATGTCTGACCATCAGGAAAGTTTTTGTACTACCTGTGTGTGCATTCTGTAAGGTCTCATGGAGTACCAAGGCCTTTTAAAAGTAGTTGTGTGTTTTGAATTGATGCCCAGTCTAAACACCGATGATGCCAAATGCCGGTGAAAATGTAGAGCAACGGGAATTCTATGAAACTAAACATACATCTGTGCCTTGATCCAGCAGTCACTCACCCAATGAGTTGATAGCCTATGTCCACACAAATCCTGTGCATAGTTCTTTGTAGTAACTTTATTCTTAATTGCCAAAACCTGGAGGCAACCAAGATATCCTTCTGTAGCTGAATGGATTAACACACTGTTGGTACACCCAGGCAAAGGTATCTATTTGGCACTAAAAGGAAATAAATCATCAAGCCATGAAAAGACATGGAGGAAGCTTAAATGTATATAACCAGGTGAAAGAAGTCAATCTTGAAAGGCTACGCACTATAAGTTCAACTGTAATAATGACATTCTGAAAAAGGCAAAAGTATGGAGACAGTAAAAAAATCAGTGGTTGGCTGGTGTTGGGGGGAAGGACAGATAAATAAGCAGAGCACAGAAGATTTTTAGGGCAGTGAAACTATTCTATATGATACTATAATGATGGATACACATCATTACACAATTATCAAACCCATACAACATTTGTGATGAGGATGTGTCATTGTAGTTCATTGATTGCAGCACATGTACCACTCTGATGGGAGATGTTGGTATTGGGGAGTCAGGGGATGTGTAAGGTATATGAGAACTCTGTACTTTCTGCTCAATTTTACTGTGAACCTAAAACTATTGCAAGAAACAGTCTACCTAAACAGATAAATAAAATTAAAAGAAAGTGACAGGAGAAATCATACTTATGGAAGGAAATTCCAGACTAATTTTAGTCAAACTAGGGAATAAGCAAAGCTGTTGTGATCTGGTGGCAGTGACAGGGGGCAGTGGCAAGACAGGGTCCCTGGCCATAGAGATGATGGCCATCTGATTTGACAAGAAACCACAAAGGGAGAACACGGGGAACCCACCTCTGAGCAAATGAAACCCCCTAGTTCTCATGAAGGTGTCCACAGTGCTGTGTGGGCAAGGAATGCATAAGTCTGACAAATTTAGTTCGTTGAAGGAAATGTGACTTTCCTCTGAAGTTACAGAGAAAAAGAGAGACAGCAAAGGGAAGAGGAGATTAGACGAACAGAAACACGAATGGGACTGGGTCCAATAGAATTATGCTAGAGAGCAGAGAAGAGAGGGGCAAGAAAAGTGTAGGGAAAGGCAGAGAGTAACATGGAGGAAATCCGTTTTAACTCTGTAGTCCTACTCTTAGAAAGTCTGAAGATAAGAATAGACTATATTGGTAAAGATATTTAATTATCCAAGCAACCTTGTGAAGTGAGAAAGCTATTACTATATTTCATCAAATGTAAGATTCCAATAATTGAAAATGCTCATCATTTTAATGCTATAAAGGAAGAAAAGAGTTGCCAGTTAAACCAAGACACTGTTGTGCTTATCTCTTGCTTCAAAACAAAAGAGGAAATTACCCCAAAACTTAGTGGTTTAGGACAATTACCACTTGGTGCTATCTCACAGTTCTATAAGCTGACTATACTCATCTGGATAACTATCCCTTGGGATTCCCATGTGGTGCACTCAGATGTCAACTGGGCTTAAGATATCTGAAGGTTTGATGGGCTGAATATTTGAGATGGTTGGCTCACATGTCTGAAAGTTGATGTAGGCCATGGGCCGGGAGCTCGGCTGGGCCTATTGACTGGAGCAGTGTGTAAGCCTCCACATGAGGCTTGAACCTCTTTGCAGCATGGAGGCTGTGCTCCCAGAGGGATCATCCCAAGAGTAGTGAAAAGAGCTAGGAAGAAGTCAGAAGGTTCTCACTATGTAGCCTCAGAAGCCCCAGAACAACAATTCTGATGCCTGCCATTGGTCCCCAGACTGAAGACAAGAAGAATGAGACTTCCATCTTGATGCAAGGAGTGACATGCATACAAAGGGGTGAAGGAACTGACCATCTCTAGCTACCACAGTCACTACCTTAAAGGTTGATGTGCGGGAAACACACATGGATTACACCAGCCTCTCACTGCAGTGAGATATCAATCATCTACTCGAAGGGATTTGGTAATTTCTCCCAATTCTCTTTGTATTTCTGGGTGATCGAAAGGAAAGAATTTGCAGAAACCATAGTGTAAAATGTAATACAGCTTTTACTCTGGGTATCTTCATTAGTTAGGATCTGTGGAATACTGGCTTGTTGCTTTGCAAGAGTCGACTATAAAAGATGTGCAACTTGAGAGTTGTGAGTTAAGTTTTAATGGGGCAAAATGAGGACTGCAGTGGGAGGCAGCATCTGAGAGAGTTCTTAGAGACTGCTCCAAGAGGCAGTGGAGAGTTAAGTTCAGTCACTCAGTCGTGTCTGACTTTTTGCAAACCCATGGACTGCAGCACACCAGGCTTCCCTGTCCATCACCATTTCCCAGAATTTACTCAAACTCATGTCCATTCAGTCAGTGATGCCATCCAACCATCTTATCCTCTGTCATCCCCGTCTCCTCCCGCCTTCTATCTTTCCCAACATCAGGGTCTTTTCAAATCAGTCAGTTCTTTGCATCAGGTGGCCAAAGTATTGGAGTTTCAACTTCACCATCAATCCTTCCAGTGAATATTCAGGAGTGATTTCCTTTAGGATGGAATGGTTTGATCTCCTTGCAGTCCAATGGACTCTCAACAGTCTTCTCTAAAACCACAGTTCAAAAGTATCAATTCTTCAGCACTCAGCTTTATAGTCCAACTCTCACATCCATACATGACTACTGGAAAAACCATACCTTTGACCAGAAGGACCTTTGATGGCAAAGTGATGTCTCTGCTTTTTAATATGCTGTCTAGGTTGGTCATAACTTTCCTTCCAAGGAGCAATCTCTTTTAATTTCATGTCTGCAGTCACCATCTACGGTGATTTTGGAGCCCCAAAACATACAATCTGTTACTGTTTCCACTGTTTCCCCATCTATTTGAAAGGAAGTAATGGGACCAGATGCCATGATCTTGGTTTTCTAAATGCTGAGTTTTAAGCCGGCTTTTTCACTCTTCTCTTTCATTTTCATCAAGAGGCTCTTTTGTTCTTCTTCACTTTCTGCCATAAGGGTGGTGTCATCTGCGTATCTGAGCTTATTGATATTTCTCCCGGCAATCTTGGTTCCAGCTTGTGCTTCATCCAGCCCAGCGTTTCTCATGATGTACTCTGCATGTAAGTTAAATAGCACGGTGACAATATACAGCCTTGGCTTAATCCTTTCCTGATTTGGAACCAGTCTGTTGTTCCATGTCCAGTTCTAACTGTTGCTTCTTGACCGGCATGCAGATTTCTCAGGAGACAGGTCAGGTGGTCTGGTATTCCCATCTCTTTCAGAATTTTCTGCAGTTTATTGTGATCCACACAGTCCAAGGCTTTGGCATAGTCAATAAAGCAGAAGTAGATGTTTTTCTGGAACCCTCTTGCTTTTTTGATGATCCAACAGATGTTGGCAATCTGATCTCTGGTTCCTCTGCCTTTTCTAAAACCAGCTTGAACATCTGGAAGTTCAAGGTTCATGTACTGTTGAGGCCTGGCTTGGAGAATTTTGAGCATTACTTTACTAGCGTGTGAGATGAGTGCAATTGTGCAGTAATTTGAGCATTCTTTGGCATTGCCTTTCTTTGGGATTGGAATGAAAACTGACCTTTGCCAGTGCTGTGGACACTGCTGAGTTTTCCAGATTTGATGGCATATTGAGTGCAGCACTTTCACAGCATCATCTTTTAATATTTGAAATAGCTCAACTGGAATCCCATCACCTCCACTAGCTTTGTTCGTAGTGATGCTTCCTAAGGCCCACTTGACTTCACATACCAGGATGTCTGGCTCTAGCTGAGTGGTCACACCGTCGCGATTATCTGGGTCGTGAAGATCTTTTTTGTACAGTTCTTGTGTGTATGTGTGGCAGCCACGTGGTGCTGGAGTGGTAGCGGTGCAGTTCTGGAGCAGCAGCCGTGCAGCGCTGGAGCGACTGTGAGGAGATACCCCACGTCCAAGGGCAAAGGAGAAACTCCAGCAAGATGGTAGGAGAGGCGAAATCGCGTTTAGAATCAAACTCCAATCCCGCCAGAGATGCTCAGAGGGCTCAAACAATCCTTGTGCCCACCAGGTCCCAGGGGCCCCACAGAGACTGAGGCAGAATTGTGTTTGAGCATCTCCTGTGGAGGTCTAGGTCAGCAGTGGCCTGCCGCAGGGGCAGGTGATCTGGGTGCAGCAGACCTGGGTGTGGCATAAGCCCTGTTGGAGGAGGTCGCTGTTAACCCCACCATATGGATGGAGAACTTACACCGGACTGGGAGATAGGCTCTTGGAAGGCACAAACAGGTCCCTGTGTGCATCAGGACCCAGGAGAAGGGAGCAGAGACCACATGAATGACTGACCCAGATTCTCCCGAGAGTGTCCAGGAGCCTCTGAGGAGGTGTGGGTCGGTGGAGGCCTGCTGCAGGGTTGGGGCACTGACGGCAGCAGTGCCTGCATGAGATCATTTGAAGGAGGTCACCATTATCTTCATTACCTGAGGTCAAACAACCTGGAGGGAACACAGCCCCACCATCAACAGAAAATTGGATCAAAGATTTACTGAGCACAGTCCCACCCATTAGAACAAGACCCAGATTCCCCCTCAGTCTCTCCTACCAGGAAGCATCCATAAGCCTTTTATGCTTCTCCATCAGAGGGCAGACAGACTGAAAACCACAATCACAGAAAACTAACCAATTTGATCACATGGACCATAGTCTTGTCTAACTCAATGAAACAATAAGCCATGCCATGTCAGGCCACCCAAGATGGACGGGTCATGGTGGAGAGTTCTGATAAAATGTGGTCCACTGGAGAAGGGAATGGCAAACCACTTCATTATTCTTGCCATGAGAACCCCATGAACAGTATGAAAACGCAAAAGGATAGGACACTGAAAGATGAATTCTCCAGGTCAGCAGGTGCCCAATATGTTACTGGAGATCACTGGAGAAATAACTCCAGAAAAAATTAAGAGATGGAGCCAAAGCAAAAACAACACCCAGTAGTGGATATGACTGGTGATAGAAGTAAACTCCGATGCTATATGAGCAATATTGCATAGGAACCTGGAATGTTAGGTCCATGAATCAAGGCAAATTGGAAGTGGTCAAACAGGAGATGGCAAGAGTGAGCATTGATATTTTAGGAATGAGCGAACTAAAATGGACTGGAATGGGTGAATTTAACTCAGGTGACCATTATTACTGTGGGCAAGAATCCCTTACAGGAAATTGAGTAGCCATGATAGTCAACAAAAGGGCCCGAAATGCAGTACTTGGATGCAATCTCAAAAACGGCACAATGATCTCTGTTTGTTTCCAAGGCAAACCATTCAATATCACGATAATCCAGGTCTATGTCCTGACCAGTAATGATGAACAAGCTGAAGTTGAATGATTCTATGAAGACCTATAAGACCTTCTAGAACTAACACACAAAAAAGTTATCCTTTTCATTATAGGTGACTGGAATGCAAAAGTAGGAAGTCAAGAAATACCTGGAATAACAGGCAAATTTGGTCTTGGAGTACAGAATGAAGCAGGGCAAAGGATAATAGAGTTTTGCCAAGAGAACACACTAGTCATAGCGAACACCCTCTTCCAACAACACAAGAGAAGACTCTACACATGGACATGACCAGATGATCAACACCGAAATCAGATTAATTATATTCTTTGCAGCCAAAGATGGAGAAACTCTACGCACTCGGCAAAAAACAAGACCAGGAGTGGACTGTGGTTCAGATCATGCGAAATTCAGACTTAAATTGAAGAAAGTAGGGAAAACCACCAGACCATTGAGTTATGACCTAAATCAAACCCCTTATGACTCTACAGTAGAAATGACAAATAGATTCAAGGGATTAGATCTGATAGAGTGCCTGAAGAACAATTGACAGAGGTTCGTGACATTGGACAGGAGGCAGGGATCAAGACCATCCCCAAGAAAAAGAAATGCAAAAGGGCAAAATGGCTGTCTGAGGAGGCCTTACAAACAGTGGTGAAAAGGAGAGAAGTGAAAGGCAAAGGAAAAAAGGAAAGATATACCCATTTGAATGCAGAGTCCCAAAGAATAGCAAGAAAAGATAAGAACACCTTCCTCAGTGATCAATGCAAAGAAATAGAGGAAAACAATAGAATGGGAAAGACTAGAGATCTCTTCAAGAAAATTAGAGATACCAAGGGAACATTTCATACAAAGATGGGCTCAATAAAGGACAGAAATGGTATGGACCTAACAGAAGCAGAAGATATTAAGAAGAGGTGGCAATAATACAAAGAAGAACTATACAAAAAAGACCGAAATAATCACAATGGTATGATCGCTCACCTAGAGCCAGACATCCTGGTATGTGAAGTCAAGTGGGCCTTAGGAAGCATCACTACGAACAAAGCTAGTGGAGGTGATGGGATTCCAGTTGAGCTATTTCAAATATTAAAAGATGATGCTGTGAAAGTGCTGCACTCAATATGCCATCAAATCTGGAAAACTCAGCAGTGTCCACAGCACTGGCAAAGGTCAGTTTTCATTCCAATCCCAAAGAAAGGCAATGCCAAAGAATGCTCAAATTACTGCACAATTGCACTCATCTCACACGCTAGTAAAGTAATGCTCAAAATTCTCCAAGCCAGGCCTCAACAGTACATGAACCTTGAACTTCCAGATGTTCAAGCTGGTTTTAGAAAAGGCAGAGGAACCAGAGATCAGATTGCCAACATCTGTTGGATCATCAAAAAAGCAAGAGGGTTCCAGAAAAACATCTACTTCTGCTTTATTGACTATGCCAAAGCCTTGGACTGTGTGGATCACAATAAACTGCAGAAAATTCTGAAAGAGATGGGAATACCAGACCACCTGACCTGTCTCCTGAGAAATCTGCATGCCGGTCAAGAAGCAACAGTTAGAACTGGACATGGAACAACAGACTGGTTCCAAATCAGGAAAGGATTAAGCCAAGGCTGTATATTGTCACCGTGCTATTTAACTTACATGCAGAGTACATCATGAGAAACGCTGGGCTGGATGAAGCACAAGCTGGAACCAAGATTGCCGGGAGAAATATCAATAAGCTCAGATACGCAGATGACACCACCCTTATGGCAGAAAGTGAAGAAGAACAAAAGAGCCTCTTGATGAAAATGAAAGAGAAGAGTGAAAAAGCCGGCTTAAAACTCAGCATTTAGAAAACCAAGATCATGGCATCTGGTCCCATTACTTCCTTTCAAATAGATGGGGAAACAGTGGAAACAGTAACAGATTGTATCTTTTGGGGCTCCAAAATCACCGTAGATGGTGACTGCAGACATGAAATTAAAAGAGGATTGCTCCTTGGAAGGAAAGTTATGACCAACCTAGACAGCATATTAAAAAGCAGAGACATCACTTTGCCATCAAAGGTCCTTCTGGTCAAAGGTATGGTTTTTCCAGTAGTCATGTATGGATGTGAGAGTTGGACTATAAAGAAAGCTGAGCACCAAAGAATTGATGATTTTGAACTGTGGTGTTGGAGAGTTCATTGGACTGCAAGGAGATCAAACCATTCCATCCTAAAGGAAATCAGTCCTGAATATTCACTGGAAGGATTGATGGTGAAGTTGAAGCTCCAGTACTTTGGCCACCTGATGCAAAGGACTGGCTGATTTGAAAAGACCCTGATGCTGGGAAGCATAGAAGGCAGAAGCAGACTGGGATGACAGAGGATAAGATGGTTGGATGACATCACCGACTCAATGAACATGAGTTTGATTAAGCTTTGAAAGTTGGTAATGGACAGAGAGGCCTGGTGTGCTGTAGTCCACAGGGTCACAAAGCGTCAGACATGACTGAGCAACTGAACTGAATGAAGCTTGCAATTTGGTCACAGAGTGATGATGCAATCAGTTTGCATCTGTTCTGTGATTATAAACAGGAACCCAGAACTTCAATCTTGAAAGTTTCACCCATGAAGAGGAGTGCTTCCTGGGACCCTTTCCCAGTTAGAACTCCAGATGTGCTGTGACATGGTATTTCCCAGTGCTGTTTAAGTCTAGACATTGGTTAAAAACCCAAAATGGTGATGTATTCTCTGCTCTATTTCTCCTTTCTTTTAATGTTAGTATAGTGAAAGTAAGCTAGATAATTCTCTAATAAATATTTGTATTATTTATTTGTATTCAATGAGTGGCTTATTTTGTTAACAAATCCTTTGAACCTGAGAGGAAAGTGAACACTTTAGGCAAAATACGTTTGTATAGTTACTGCTTCTTCAGGACTGAGATAAGTGTCTGGAGGTGGCCTGGGGCTATTGTTGAACAATATTGCCAGGAGCAGAGACAAAAGACAGGGATGGAGCCGGGAAAGCAAAGAAAAGGCTGAAATCTGCAGCCCCCCCAACATTTGTCTCACTGCATTTGACCACAAGGGCCATCTCACAGTAATGACACCTTAAGTGTCATTTTAAGTGTCACGCAGATTCTTCTTTTGGTCATTTCTAATTTGAAGCCTCACTAGTTTAGAGATTCTATGACACATGCTTCCAGCTTAACTTGATACAGCCCACTGCTCATACACTAATATCAAATTTACACTCCACTGCTTTTTTCTGGGCTTTTCTCCATTCATGATGATTTTCAGTTTCAATGTTAAAAGAAAGTGTTTTTATCTTTCTGAAGAGTCTTTTTTTTAAATGGAAATTTAATTCAAAATGGGTAGTTCCAATTTGGGCATTATCAACCAAAGTGATGACTATGAACAGCTATGACCAAGTTTGCACAGGCACAAGTCATGCCCATAATGTCACAACTGGCTGGCAGTGTTTATGAGATGCTACCAGCTGCAAGGAACATCTCACCTATAGAGACATTAAAATGTGAGAAATGGGCATCTTTGTAAGTTATTACTATTTCCATTATTTTCATTTACAGATGAGAAAAATGAGAAACAGAGAGTCTAAGCAACTTTTGAATTAAGGAAAGTGACAGAAGGAAAGAAGACAAGGACATCATGGAACATTTTATCCAAATTCTTCAACTTGTAGATAAACAAACAGGTCAAAGAGCTTAAGCACCTTGTCCATTTTAACTTAAGTCCATCAACACTGAGTCAGAATGTAAATATTTTATTTCAAGGCCAGGTATTGCATTTTCTTGTATAATACTGAATATATGACCCAGAACCTCAATTTTGGTATGGCTTACTATTAACATTTTTCAGCTTGTTTTGATGATGACTCATGCTAAGAGTTACATTTTACTTCTCAGTCTGATATATAATATATAAATGAATAATTGAAACAAAATTTTATGAAGCAATGCTAACACTTCTATACATTATACATTCTAATATTTTCTGATTTGAAGGTAATTCTTTTTAATTTTAAAAATATGCTGGGTACTTCCACTTCTGACAAAAGAAGAGTGCTTGTTTCAGACCAAACTCCCTATTGAGAAAGGACAGAAAATCTGGAAACTATTTTTTTAAGAGATTTGATTGCCAGAATGAGAGCTATAAAAGCAGTGAGAATTTAAGGGATCAAAATTCCAGAGAGAAGGGAAACTCAGAAAGATGAGCCCTACGTTTGTTACTGCTCCTTCTACTGAAGCAATTGAGCTGTGCGTATTCAGTCACTTCAGTTGTGTCCAACTCTATATGTTCCTATGGACTGTATGTAGTCTGCCAGGCTCCTCTGTCCTTGGGATTCTCGTGGACTGCCATGCCCTTCTCCAGTAGATATTCCCCACCCAGGGATCGAACCCATGTCTTTTATGTCTCCTGCATTGGCAGGCAGGCTCTCTACCACTAGCACCACCTGGGAAGCCTGTGGTCACCGGTGAAGTGGTGGCTTAGAGACTGAGGAGCTGAGCACAGTCTTTGAGGCTGGGGCAAAATCTGATGTTAACAATGACCAAGGAAAACGGATCATGGTAAACATCCTAGATTTTCAGGTGAGATCCTGAAAAGAAGAGTGAATCAGAAAGAGACCAGGTCTCATAAATGCTAAAGTTCAAATCATCTCAGCCCTAGATTATTTTAAAGTCATCTACCCTTTACTCAACTGCTTGTTCCAAGCACAAATGAATGAAAGCTAGAATATCGAGCCTCAAAACCATTTTCATACAGAGTGCAAAAAGTACAAGAAGACACCAAAAGCCAAGAGAAAAAAAATCACACAATAGAAACAATGATATAGGAGATACAGAAATGGAAGTAATTGAAAAAAGACTTTAATATAACTATGATTTATATGCTCAAGAAGTTTAAAAACAGTATGGAAAATTTAGTCCAGACAAATGCAAATGCAAAGGATAAAACAAAAATTTTATAACTAAAAATAATAATTAAAATTAAGTACTCAATGAATATGTTAAACAGCAAATTAGACACACCTGAAGAGAGAAATAGTGAATTGGAAGACAAGCCAGAATAAAAATAGCCATAGAGGATTATGAAAAGAGAAGTCAGTTTTAAAAATACAGAAAAGGACATAAAAGTCATGTGGTTTACAATACATGAATAAATTCAATCACAGAAGGAGGAGGAGAAGGATGAATGGACCTATAAAAATATCTTAAGAGATAATAACCAAGGATTTTTCAAACCAAAGAATAACATCAAACCACCAAAGTAAGAAGCTCTATGTAACCTAAGCAAGATAAATACAAAGAAAGCCACATAGGCAATCACACTCAAACTACTGACAACAAAAGACAAGATCTTTAAAGACCTTTAAAGCTTGTAGAAAAAAAGTGAGATATATTTCCTTGAAAGAGGCAATGGTAAGAATTACAGTTGATTTTTCACAAAAAATAATGGAAATAGAAGACAATGTCCAGAGACACATGTACCCCAATGTTCATCACAGCACTGTTTACAATAGCTAGGACATGGAAGCAACCTAGATATCCAGCAGCAGAAGAATGGATAAGGAAGTTGTGGTAAATATACACAATGGAATATTACTCAGTTATTAAAAAGAATGCATTTGAATCAGTTCTAATGAGGTAGATGAAACAGGAGCCTATTATACAGAGTGAAGTAAGCCAGAAAGAGAAACACCAATACAGTATATTAACACATATATATGGAATTTGGAAAGATGGTAGTGATGATCATATGTGCAAAACAGTAAAAGAGACGCAGATGTAAAGAATAGACTTTTGAACTATCTGGGAGAAGGTGAGGGTGGGATAATATGAGAGAATAGCACTGAAACATGTATATTACCATATGTGAAACAGATGACCAGTGCAAGTTCAGTGCATGAAGCAGGACACTCAAAGCTCGTGCTCTGGGACAACCCAGAGGGATGGGGTGGGGAGGATGGGTGGAGGGGGGCTCAGGATGGTGGGACACATATACACCTATGGTTGATCATGTTGATATATTGCAAAAACCACCACAATATTGTAAAGTAATTAGCCTCCAATTAAAATAAATAAATGAATTTAAAAGAGAGAAGACAATGTCATTCTTCAAATTACTGAAAGAAAATACAGCCAAGCTAAAATCCTAATCTCAGTGAAATTAACTTTTAAAAATAAAAGTCAAATGAAGATATTTTAAGACACATATTCATACATATACTAAAAGAATTAGTCAAAACATATTTTAAAGGGAGTCTTCAGGTCAAAGGCAAATGCTTTCAGATAGAAGTTAAGTATGGAAAGCGAATGTAGATAAATGACCACTTACTCTAGCAATAATAATGTATTGTAAGATTTAAATATAGAGAGGTAGAAATAAAATACTCAACAACAATAACATGAAACACAGAAGGATAAATGTTAGCATCATCCAGGAAGTGATGAAATTAACAAGTTAATATACATTTTAATAAGTCAAGGGTGAATATTAATTTAAGATAATCACTG
Source organism: Muntiacus reevesi (assembly GCF_963930625.1). Taxonomy (NCBI): domain Eukaryota; kingdom Metazoa; phylum Chordata; class Mammalia; order Artiodactyla; family Cervidae; genus Muntiacus; species Muntiacus reevesi. The sequence continues at coordinate 92,949,617 of NC_089250.1, forward strand.
AAGGAAAATAAAAGAATGTATACACAGCAAGCTGTTAAATGAGGATCCATGGAATTGTAAAAGTGTTTAATCTAATGAAGCTAAGGAATATAATAAAAATCAAGGACCATGTACAGCAAGTATAAACTGTCTGAGGATTCACTAAGTAAAGAACTCACAACCTCTATAGGGAAAACTTTGAAACTTTGACAAAAGGCAGAAAAATTTATGTGAATACATGGATAGATAGACCCTTCTATGCTCTTGCAAATATGTAAAAGTTCAATTCTACTCCCCAAATCAGTAAATTCATTGCAATCTAATAAAAATTTAAGCTGATTTTTTTCATATATTTGGTAAACTTATTCTGAAATTTACATGGAAGAATAAAGGACCATGAAAAATACACTTGACTTTGAACAAGAAGAGAGGGGAGGCTTGCCCTGCTAGATGTTGAGGCACATGTTTTGGTAATGGAAATTGTCTGTTACAGGCCCAAGAACAAACAAAAGGCATCAGTGAGGCAGAAGGGAGTGCTCAGAAACAGGCTCTTAAGAACTTAATACATTTCAGAAAAGCTGTCACAGATTAACTCAGTAGCTCCATGAATAAAATAAAACCAAACTGCACCCTACCTGATATTATAAATAGGGACCCTTACAAATAAAGGGGCTTCCCAGGTGGCACAGTGGTGAAACACAGGAGAAGGGGATTCGGTCCGTGGATCAGCATGATCCCCTGGAGAAGGAAATGGCAGCTCACTCCAGTATTCTTGACTGGAAAATCCCATGGACAGAGAAGCACTATATGCTGCTTATAAGGGATCACTTTAAATAGCAGACTGGAGGCTCTTGTTAATCAGCTGAGCCATGATTTTGCCCCCCCAAACTCCAGGCCTCTTCTTTTCCTGATCGTTTTCCAAATCTTGTCCTCTGGCCTTCTGTGGATTCTGTGCTCCTGTCTTGCGTTTCCAATAATCTCATTTTTATATAAGATAGCCAGACTCGTCATCTGTTGTTTGCAATTAAAAAAAAAAAAAAAAAACAAGCTCTATTAGTGCGCTTCCAGAAGTCTGGTCTTTGATACACACTACCACAACCAGTGCCTGCTGACACTCGCTGCCATACTGACTTCCTGTTCTTCTCAGCCTGGTATTAGAAAGTTGAAGGGGTGGTCAGTGAAAGTGAAAGTCACCTAGTCATGTCTGACTCTTTGTGACACCATGGACTGTAGCCCTCCAGGCTCTTCTGTCCATGAATTTCTCCAGGCAATAATACTGGAGTGGGTTGCCATTCCCTTCTCCAGGGGATCTTCCTGACCCAGGGATCAAATCCAGGTCTCCTGAATTGCACAGATTCTTGACCACCTGAGTCACCAGGGATAAACTTTTTCTGATTAAAAAAATAAAGAAGTCCCTGTCCTTTTATTCCCAGTATGTTCAGCTTTGGTTCAACACACTCCACAAAATGCTTGGGCCCATTTACCTATCACTAGGGAAGAGCCTCCCTCTCACTCTCAGGCACTCCAGTCTCTGTCTCTGCTAGGAACACTTTGTTCTCTAGCATCTTCATCTTATTTGATTCCCCTCCACCCACTTATTTGATTTTGAACTGAGGAAAAAGCTGGCAACTTTGGTTGCAAACCAGAAAGATGGTCCCATTGAGCAGTCACACTCAGCGTGTGCTCCTTCTGTGAGCTTGGTTCCTGAATACAGTCTGGGGTGGGCAGGGGCAGAGGGTGGGTGACTATTTAATTGGCAGTTTCCAAAAAGGGTGTTCTGCAGACAGAAAATAACAGCCAGTGGTGATGCTGTTTGGACCATTTTTTTTTTTTTTAACTTAGCAAACAGTTAAAAGCGTTTTAAAAATCCAGATTTTTGACATCATGAAAAACCAAGGTTGTAACAACACAAGCCCACAGTCGGGCATGTCATCACCAGTTCGCCTCAGTTCTCAGCACTCCCTGTTACCTCCCTGCACTGAGCCAAGAGTCACTTGGTATTCATCTGCTACTCCTGCTGTTCTTTCTGAATGAAAGGTGGAAAGGGTCATTTGTGTGAAAAAGAATGAGGGAGAATATACCAGCAGGGCTGTTTAGTGGTTGGAGAATCTGTTGCACAGAGGGCAACAATCAAGCTGATAAAGGCCCTCACTTGGCCTGCCGTGCCATGCCCCAGTCAGGCATTGGGCTGCACCATCCCCAAGGGGGAACATTTTCTAATCTGCTCAGAGCCTTCATAGAGGCTCTGAGAAACAGGGCATGTGTTATCTGCAGTGTGTGTCTGTGTTGAAAGTATCAAATTTAACCAGCTTTGCCTATGTTGCCTGGCCAGTTCCTATAGATATTTGAATTTGCATTCTTGGTTTATTTCTTTTACTTCTATTGTTTCATAAGCTACAAATTTCACAAGATTTTTAAGACAACCAAGAATATGAGGAAAAATTTCCCAACTAGGCATTGACAAGATGATGCCTTTTCTCTTATTACAAATACTGTAAACAGATTTTGTTCCCCCACCCCTGGCCCCATCCTTTGTATTCTCTGGATTATCTGCTTACTAGAATATTTCACATCCCCATTTTTGGCCTTTGCCAGTGCTCTTTCCCCATCTGAAGTGAGCTTATCATCCACTACCCTGTCCAGATCTTGTCCACGCTAAGGTGTTTTGCCTGCAGAGCACCCTTCCATGGAGCAGCAGTATGGGGGATACTGTGGTCTCTACCTCAGACCCCCATTGCAGGGCCCATGTATCTATACCTTAGAGTCAGGAATGTCAGCAACTGACAGTTCACAGCTGCATCCTTCTCAGTCACAGGGAGCAGCCTTGCCCATGGTCATTTCCCCTCCCAGAGCTGCCTTGCAGCAATGACACTGATACAGAATTTTCTAAAGCGTCACCTGAGGCTTCAGTTGCAACTGCAGGGTGGTGGCTTCTCCCTGTGGTAACCCTGCCTTTGTCACCCCCCAGGGATCTTTGCTGAGAGCACCTGCAGAAAATCTTCAGCACAGTCTGGTTCTGAGTCTGTTTCCAGAGAGTTCCATCTATGGCCATTGTTACCAGATATGGTGGTAGGGAAGTAGATTTATTAGAGTCATTTCAGTGGGGCTGTAGGCTTGGATCATTCAGAGCAGAGTTGGCTGCAAATCACATCAGCAGTGGTAGGGGAAATGCTGCAGGGTTGCAGCTGTTCCAATTCTCACCAGAGGCAAACTGGGCCGGGACCCACCAGGGTGAAAAAATGGCAGCAATAAGGACTATGGAACTTGTGACCTAAGTGACCTTGATTCATTGATGAAAGATAATGACAGTCAGGGCGATTAACTACCAATTCAGAACAAAATGTGAAAGAAAAAGTTTCTTTGCAGCATTTCAGGGAACTTTAATCAAAGGTATGGCAGAGATGTCAGAGGAAGGTGTCACAAGGCTCAGAGATATGGGCATTCTAGGATGGACACACTATGTAAGGCTGAGAATCCAGAGCTGACTCTGTCCTGTGAAAGGCCTGGAGGACACCTGTTTACCAAACCCACAAGGATTTCCTGAAGAGGGTCCAGCATTGCTGAGCTCAGCAAAGGTGTCTTCTGTTATCCAGAGTTGATGGTAGAAAAAGGAATGATAGGATCCTGAAATATGAGATATTTCATTATCACCATCATAAGCAAGATGGGATCAATTATCACAATGAGGTTCAAGGCTGAAGACAGTAATGGAGCTGCTATGCAGAGAGCTTAAGAGCTGCTTCATAAAACATGATGTTCTCAGAAGTGAGACAAATAGGCACCCAACAAGGGTGTGGCTTAACTTACGAAATGGAAAGAAATCAAGGATGGATGATTGGAAGGCCAAGGCAGTTTTCCCCACACAAAGTCAAAATCCTTTGCCCAGTTTTTGGGCCTGAGCCAGTCCTCAGACCTGGAACCCAGTTATTCAAGAAGAGGACTCTTCAACAATGCAGCAAATGTATTGAATAGTAATTGCCCCAGTGTATCCATCCAGGTTTTGAGGAAAAACAGAGAACATAACATAACATAATGTAGCACAATGGAGAGAGAGATTTCAAGGATTTCAGTCATTTCACTTGTGCAATTAAGGTGACTGGCAAGTCTGAAATCGATAAGGCAGGCCAGCAAATTGAAAATTCAGGAAAAAGTCAATGTTGCAATTTTGAGGAGGATTTCTTCTTTAGAAAATCTTGGTCTTTATTCTTTTTTTCCCCCCCACTTATTTTTATTAGTTGGAGGCTAAAAACTTTACAATATTATAGTGGTTTTTGCCATATATTGACATGAATTAGCCTTGGATTTACATGTGTTCCCCAACCCGATCCTCCTTCCCACCTCCCTCCCCATCCTATCCCTCTGGGTCTTCCCAGTGCACCAGCCCCAAGCACTTGTCTCATGCATCCAACCTGGGCTGGTGATCTCTTTCACCCTTGATAGTATACTTGTTTCAATGCTATTCTCTCAGAACATCCACCCTCGCCTTCTCCCACAGAGTCCCAAAGTCTGTTCTGTACATCTGTGTCTCTTTTTCTGTTTTGCATATTGGGTTATCGTTACCATCTTTTTAAAATCCATATATATGCGTTAGTATACTGTATTGGTCTTTATCTTTCTGGCTTACTTCACTCTGTATAATGGGCTCCAGTTTCATGCATCTCATTAGAACTGATTCAAATGAATTCTTTTTAATGACTGAGTAATATTCCATTGTGTATATGAACCACAGCTTCCTTATCCATTCGTCTGCTGATGGGCATGTAGGTTGCTTCCATATCCTGGTTATTATAAACAGTGCTGCGATGAACATTGGGGTGCACATGTCTCTTTCAGATCTAGTTTCCTCGGTGTGTATGCCCAGAAGTGGGATTGCTGGGTCATATGGCAGTTCTATTTCTAGTTTTTTAAGGAATCTCCACACTGTTTTCCATAGTGGCTGTACTAGTTTGCATTCCCACCAACAGTGTAAGAGTGTTCCCTTTTCTCCACAGCCTCTCCAGCATTTATTGCTCATAGACTTTTGGATAGCAGCCATTCTGACTGGAGTGTAATGGTACCTCATTGAGGTTTTGATTTGCATTTCTCTGATAATGAGTGATGTTGAGCATTTTTTCATGTGTTTGTTAGCCATCTGTATGTCTTCTTTGGAGAAATGTCTGTTTAGTTCTTTGGCCCATTTTTCGATTGGGTCATTTATTTTTCTGGAATTGAGCTTCAGGAGTTGCTTGTATATTTTTAGAGATTAATCCTTTGTCTGTTGCTTCGTTTGCTATTATTTTCTCTCATTCTGAGGGCTGTCTTTTCACCTTACTTATAGTTTCCTTTGTTGTGCAAAAGCTTTTAAGTTTCATTAGGTCCCATTTGTTTCTTTTTGCTTTTATTTCCAATATTCTGGGAGGTGGGTCATAGAGGATCCTGCTGTGATTTATGTCAGAGAGTGTTTTGCCTATGTTCTCCTCTAGGAGTTTTTTAGTTTCTGGTCTTACATTTAGATCTTTAATCCACTTTGAGTTTATTTTTGTGTATGGTGTTAGAAAGTGTTCTAGTTTCATTCTTTTACAAGTGGTTGACCAGTTTTCCCAGCAACACTTGTTAAAGAGGTTGTCTTTTCTCAATTGTATATTCTTGCCTCCTTGGTCAAAGATAAGGGGTCTGTAGGTGCGTGGATTTATCTCTGGGCTTTCTATTCTGTTCCATTGATTTATATTTCTATCTCTGTGCCAGTACCATGCTGTCTTGATGACTGTGGCTTTGTAGTAGAGTCTGAAGTCAGGCAGGTTGATTCCTCCAGTTCCATTCTTCTTTCTCAAGATTGCTTTGGCTATTCGAGGTTTTTTGTATTTCCATACAAATTGTGAAATTATTTGTTCTAGTTCTGTGAAGAATACCATTGGTAGCTTGATAGGGATTGCATTGAATCTATAGATTGCTTTGGGTAGTATAGCCATTTTCACAATATTGAGTCCTCCAATCCATGAACATGGTATATTTCTCCATCTATTTCTGTCCTCTTTGATTTCTTTCATCAGTGTTTTATAGCTTTCTATATATAAGTCCTTTTTTCTTTAGATAGATATACTCCTAAGTATTTTATTCCTTTTGTTGAAATGGTGAATGGTATTGTTTCCTTAATTTCTCTTTCTGTTTTCTCATTGTTAGCATATAAGAATGCAAGGGATTTCTGTGTGTTAATTTTATATCCTGCAAAATTACTGTATTCATTGATTAGCTGTAGTAATTTTCTGGTAGAGTCTTTAGAGTTTTCTATGTAGAGGATCATGTCATCTGCAAACAGCGAGAGTTTTACTTCTTCTTTTCCTATCTGGATTCCTTTTATTTCTTTTTCTTCTCTGATTGCTGCAGCCAAAACTTCCAAAACTATGTTGAATAGTAGTGGTGAGAGTGGACACCGTTGTCTTGTTCCTGACTTTAAGGGAAATGCTTTCAATTTTTCACCACTGAGGATAGTGTTTGCTGTGGGTTTGTCATATATAGCTTTTATTATGTTGGGGTATGTTCCTTCTATGCCTGCTTTCTGTAGAGTTTTTTAAATCATAAATGGATGTTGAATTTTGTCAAAGGTTTTTTCTGCATCTATTGAGATAATCATATGGTTTTTATCTTTCAATTTGTTATTGTGGTGTATTACGTTGATTGATTTGTGGATATTAAAGAATCCTTGCATTCCTGGGATAAAGCCCACTTGGTCATGATGTGATCTTTTTAATATGTTATTGGATTCTGTTTGCTAGAATTTTGTTAAGGGTTTTTGCATCTATGTTCATCAGTGATATTGACCTGTCATTTTCTTTTCTTTTTTTTTTTTCTTTTTTTTTTTTTGTGGCATCCTTGTCTGGTTTTGGTATTAGGCTGATGGTGACCTCATAGAATGAGTTTGGAAGTTTGCCTTCTTCTGCAATTTTCTGGAAGAGTTTGAGTAAGATAGGTGTTAGTTCTTCTCTAAATTTTCATTAGAATTCAGCTGTGAAGCCATCTGGTCCTGGGCTTTTGTTTTCTGGAAGATTTCTGATTACAGTTTCGATTTCCTTGCTTGTGATGGCTCTGTTAAGATCTTCTATTTCTTCCTGGTTCAGTTTTGGAAAGTTGTACTTTTCTAAGAATTTGTCCATTTCTTCTGAGTTGTCCATTTTATTGGCATAGAGCTGCTGGTAGTAGTCTCTTATGATCCTTTGTATTTCAGTGTTGTCTGTTGTGATCTCTCCATTTTCATTTCTAATTTTCTTGATTTGGTTCTTCTCCCTTTGTTTCTTGATGAGTCTGGCTAATGACTTGTCAATTTTATTTACCTTTTCAAAAAACCAACTTTTAGCTTTGTTGATTTTTGCTATGGTCTCTTTTGTTTCTTTTGTGTTTATTTCTGCCCTATTTTTAAAGATTTCTTTACTTCTACTAACCCTGGGGTTCTTCATTTCTTCCTTCTTTAGTTGCTTTAGGTGTAGAGTTAGGTTATTTATTTGACTTTTTTCTTGTTTCTTGAGGTAAGCCTGTATTGCTATGAACCTCCCTCTTAGCACTGCTTTTACAATGTCCCATAGGTTTTGGGCTGTTGTGTTTTCATTTTCATTCATTTCCATGCATATTTTGATTTCTTTTTTGATTTCTTCTATGATTTGTTCGTTATTCCAAAGCGTGTTATTTAGCCTCCATATGTTGGAATTTTTAATAGTTTTTTTTTCCTATAATTGAGATCTAATCTTACTGCATTGTGGTCAGAAAAGATGACTGGAACAATTTCAGTTTTTTTGAATTTACCAAGGCTAGATTTGTGGCTGAGGATGTGATTTGTTCTGGAGAAGGTTCCATGTGCACTTGAGAAAAAGGTGAAATTGATTGTTTTGGGGTGAAATGTCCTATAGATATCAATTAGGTCTAGCTGGACCATTGTGTCATTTAAAGTTTGTGTTTCCTTGTTAATTTTCTGTTTAGTTGATCTGTCCATAGGTGTGAGTGGGGTATTAAAGTCTCCCACTATTATTGTGTTATTGTTAATTTCCCCCTGCATCCTTGTTAGCATTTGCCTCACATATTGTGGTGCTCCTATGTTGGGTGCATATATATTTATAATTGTTATATCTTCTTCTTGGATTGATCCTTTGATCATTATGTAGTATCCTTCTTTGTCTCTTTTCACAGCCTTTATTTTGAAGTCTATTTTATCTGATTTGAGTATTGTGACTCCTGCTTTCTTTTGGTCTCCATTTGCGTGGAATATTTTTTCCCAGTCCTTCACTTTCAGTCTGTATGTGTCCCTTGCTTTGAGGTGGTTTTCTTGTAGACAGCATATATAGGGGTCTTGTTTTTGTATCCATTCAGCCAATCTTTGTCTTTTGGTTGGGGCATTCAACCCATTTACATTTAAGGTAATTATTGATAAGAATGGTCCCGTTGCCATTTGCTTTGTTGTTTTGGGTTCACGTTCATACAACATTCTGTGTTTCCTGTCTAGAGAAGATCCTTTAGCATTTGTTGAAGAGCTGGTTTGGTGGTACTGAATTCTCTCAGCTTTTGCTTGTCTGTATAGCTTTTAAATCCTCCTTCATATCTGAATGAAATCTTTGCTGGGTACAGTAATCTGGGTTGTAGTTTATTCTCTTTCATAATTTTAGGATTGTCCTGCCATTCCCTTCTGGCCTGAAGAGTTTCTATTGAAAGATCAGCTGTTATCCTTATGGGAATCCCCTTGTATGTTATTTGTTGTTTCTCCCTTTTTGCTTTTAATATTTTTTCTTTGTGTTTGATCTTTGTTAATTTGACCAATATGTGTCTTGGGGTGTTTCACCTTGGGTTTATCCTGTTTGGGACTCTCTGGGTGTCTTGGACTTGGGTGGCTATTTCCTTCCCTATTTTGGGGAAGTTTTCAGCTGTTATCTCCTCAAGTATCTTCTCATGGCCTTTCTTTTTGTCTTCTTCTGGGACTCCTATGATTGGAATGTTGGGGCGTTTCACATTGTCCCAGAGGTCCCTGAGGTTGTCCTCATTTCTTTTGATTCTTTTTTCTTTTTTCTTCTCTGCTTCATTTATTTCTACCATTTTATCTTCTACCTCACTTATCCTATCTTCTGCCTCTGTTATTCTACTGTTGGTTCCCTCCAGAGTGTTTTTGTCTCATTTATTGCATTATTCATTTTTAATTGACTCTTTTTTATTTCTTCTAGGTCCTTGTTAAACATTTCTTGCATCTTCTCAATCCTTGTCTCCAGGTTATTTATCTGTAACTCCATTTTGTTTTCAAGGTTTTGGATCATTTTTATTATCATTATTCTAAATTCTTTTTCAGGTAGATTCCCTATCTCCTCCTCTTTTGTTTGACTTGGTGGGCCTTTTTCATGTTCCTTTACCTGCTGGGCATTTCTCTGCCTTGTCATCTTATTTAGATTGCTGGGTTTGGTGTGGCCTTTTTGTATGCTGGTAGTCTCTGGTTCCTTTTTATTGTGGAGGTTTCTCTCAGTGGGTGGGGCTGGGTGTTTGGCTTGTCAAGGTTTGCTGCTTAGAGAAGCTTGTGTCTGGTGTTCTGGTGGGTGGAGCTGGATTTCTTCTCTCTGGAGTGCAGTGGAGTGTCCAGTAGTGAGTTTTGAGATGGGTCTATGGGTTTGGTGTGACTTTGGGCAGCCTGTATATTGACGCTCAGGGCTATATTCCTGCATTGCTGGAGAATTTGCTGGTATGTCTTGCTCTGGAACTTATTGGCT